>NC_073634.1:57477083-58836666 GCF_029407905.1 Bubalus kerabau
GAGTCTTACCACATGGTGACTAAAGGAACTTACATTCAAGAAATGTCAGTCAAATCCACACATCACACTTCAGCTCCTTACCTAGAGAATTATATTCAGTTCTTGATGACACTTTTTTTTAAAGTTATATCAGATTAACTGGGACTCATTTAGAAGAGAATGACCAGAAAGGAAGAGAAGGAAATCATAAAATTTTCATATGAAGACTGAAAGAAAAAATAAAAAGATTCAGTGGGTCTATAATTTTAATGTATTGACATGGTATGAACTCAAAAGTTCAAACTAAAACAAAAACCTGAAAATTCATTTTGACTTCCCGATAGTTGAGGAGGGAAGGATTACCAAGTGTCGTTAATATTAATTATCATCCATATGCAATGACTTACATGGAAAAACAGGAAGCCTGGCATTTTTATTAGAAAATAAGATTAAGCTGAGTAACTATCTGGTACTAAAGCTATTGAGAGGAAATACTATGCAGTAGGAACAAATGGGCCGTAAAGGTGTTTTTTTTTTTTTTTTTTGAAGAAGCTTGTTTTGCATTCTAATTTTGCAACTGCTTCATCGGTATGTGAGTATATGCAAGTCATTTTACATCTCAGAGCCTCATTTTTCTTCTTTATAAGGTATGAATAATTTCTTTAAAATCAGTGGGTTTTTTGTAAGGATAATTTTAACAATGCATTAAATCACTTAGTAAACTGCCTGTCACACACATCAAGTTTCAATAAATGATGGTATTACTAGAAGTAGGAGAATTCAAACAGGGGATAATAACGTTAGCCTAGGTGACCTTCAAGACATTTCTAAAAATCTGTTTCCAATAAAATATATTATTAGAAAAAAAATTTATCTCTAAAATTAACCATGAAATACTGAAGAAATATAACTAATATACTTTAAAATGTAAATATGAGGAAATAGGAAAACTAGGGAAATCTCCAAGGACCAGCATTCAACAGAGAATGGAAACCAGAGTGGTAATACTAAGGCTCTGTCCACCTTAAGAACACATATTCATCTCATTAACCAGGAGGTTTAGTTTAAATGGCCTCAAAATGGGACTTTCTCAGCAATAGATTGGTTAAGAATCTGTGCTTCCATTGCAGGGGGCATGGGTTCATCCCTGATCAAAGAACTAAGATCCCACATGCAGTGTAGCTTGGCCAAAAAATCAATAAATAAAAATGCATTTAAATGGCCTAAAAATGACAGGACATAAATACTTGCTTTGTGTGAAATGGGGTGATAGAAGTAGGACCCTATAAGTCAGAACAGGCAATGCATACATAGAATGAGAAATAAAATCTCAAGACAGAGGAAAAGCAAGCTTGAAGATCTTAACTCAGACTCTAATAGAGAAAAACAAAATAAAGGCAGTTTCTCCAGAGAAGTTATAAACTCAGGTCTGATCTCACTCAGGAAAGTGTATGATTAAGGACCTGCCACACTGAGTTGTCACATAAAAAAGATCTAAGCAACCTAGACAGAACAAAGATCCATCAGGTCACATTTGGTCTAGAACACTTAAGATTCTCCACAGTAAACATCACCCAAAATGAGGTGAAAGTATAAAATTAATAACTCCTAAAACAAATTACCTTAAATAAGTAGGCAGAGACTGTACTGAGTAGAATTAAATTTGAAAAAAAAAAACATTGATAATTATTAGATAGAAGATATTTAAAATTATGTTTACAATGATTTAATATATAAAAGAAGAAACTAAAACATGAGGGGGAAATCCACTATCAAATAGATAGGCATACTTGAAAAAGCACCTATTAGAATTTCTAGAAATAAAAACTAAAGTCTTTGAAATTTTAAAACTTCAATGAATTATTTAAATATTGCATTCAGCAGAGCTGAAGATAGATTTAGTAAACTGGATATTAAATTTAAAGAATGTACCCTGAATACGTCACAGAAAGATAAAATGAGAAAAATAAAAATTATATTAAGAGGTACAGAGAATATAATAAAAATGTTTAAAATGTCTTACTTTGAGAATAAGAATAAGAGCAAGGAAAATATAGCTATATCATATTTGAAAACAGCTGAGACCTTTTCAGAATTTATGAAAAATAAAAATATTCAAGTTCAGGAAGCACAATATGCTCAAATAAAACAAATACAACTAAATACATATTTTGGCATGTTGTGATGAAACTGCAGAACATCATTTAAAAGGAGATTTTCAAAGGTGCAAGAAAGAAAATGTAACATATTCATTTTTAAAATTGCAATGAAATATGGCCACAAACCAAGTGGCTTAAGACAACACACCACAGTTTCTATGGTTAGGGGCTGGGCAAAGCCTAACAACATCCTTTGGTTAGGTCTCAGAAGTACACAGCTAAGTTGTCAGCCAGGCTGTTTTCTCATCTGGATCTTCAGGTTCTCTTTCAAGTTCTTTCACATTGCTTGTAGAATTTCAATCCATACAGCTATAGGACTGAGGCCCTCAGCTTCAAGGGAACTGACCTCTCCATACACAGTTCACAAACGACTTTTTGCTTTTTCAAGGCCAATGGCAGGTCCCATTAAGTCTCACATAGGATTAATCTCCACTTTATTTACCTTAAAATCAACACGTTTGTCATTTTAGTCACACTTACAAAACCCTTCAACATTGCCATGTAATGTAACCCAATCTTCAGAATGTTACTCCATCCCAGTTACAGAATTCTGAAACTCAAGAAGAATGGATTATACAATGAGTGTACGTGAGGTGTGGGAATCTTGGAAGACATGTTAGAATTCTGTCTACTTCATATAGATTGTTCTGGAATGGAGTTACAATTATATTCATAGTGGCTCAACAGCAACCACAGAAGTCATAAGACAATAAAATCCTATTTTACAATATTGAGAGAAAATAACTCTTTAGTATAAATTTACCAGGAGAAAACAGTTTTCACCTAATTATCGTCACTAAGGTAACATAAAAAGTGTCTATTGAGAAGGAAATGAAACACTGAAGAACGAACTAAAAGACAATAAGCAAAAAGAAGCAATGAAATTATAAAATGTATGGGCAAATCCAAAATCTGTTGACTAGGCAATAACATATAAGACAGGATCAATCAAATGTGTGCGTGCTCAGTCACGTCAGACTCTTTCCATCCCCATGACTGTAGCGTGCCCCAGACAAGAATACTAAGTAGGTTGCCATTTCCTCCTCCAGGACTCTTCCCAACCCGTGTATTGAACCCGCAACTCTTGCATCTCCTGCATTGCCAGCCGGATTCTTTACCAAGTGCACTACCTGGGAATGCTAAGACAGGATGAAGATGATTAAAATAAAATCCAAATTTCTGAGTTCAGGGTGAAGAGGTGATATTGTCTAATTTTAGTATACTTAAGATGACATCTACATGTTAAAACTGTAGATTTGTTCACTAAGATAACAGAATTTTGTTGCAATACTTATAAAGAAGTAGAAAAAGAAAAATCAGGAAAAGGATACAAATACTCCTGAGGAATGCATTCAAAAAAGAGATAGGACAAGAGTCATTGAAAAAACCACACCCAGATAACCTGGAACCAGCTTACTGACTAATACACAGGAACTTATAAAAACAAAGGTAATATATAGCTTTTATTATGTTGAGGTATGTTCCTTCTATTCCTGCTTTCTGGAGAGTTTTTATCATAAATGGATGTTGAATTTTGTCAAAGGCTTTCTCTGCATCTATTGAGATAATCATATGGTTTTTATTTTTCAATTTGTTAATGTGGTGTATTACATTGATTGATTTGCGGATATTGAAGAATCCTTGCATCCCTGGGATAAAGCCCACTTGGTCATGGTGTATGATCTTTTTAATGTGTTGTTGGATTCTGATTGCTAGAATTTTGTTAAGGATTTTTGCATCTATGTTCATCAGTGATATTGGCCTGTAGTTTTCTTTTTTTGTGGGATCTTTGTCAGGTTTTGGTATTAGGGTGATGGTGGCCTCATAGAATGAGTTTGCAAGTTTACCTTCCTCTGCAATTTTCTGGAAGAGTTTGAGCAGGATAGGTGTTAGCTCTTCTCTAAATTTTTGGTAGAATTCAGCTGTGAAGCCGTCTGGACCTGGGCTTTTGTTTGCTGGAAGATTTTTGATTACAGTTTCAATTTCCGTGCTTGTGATGGGTCTGTTAAGATTTTCTATTTCTTCCTGGTCGAGTTTTGGAAAGTTGTACTTTTCTAAGAATTTGTCCATTTCTTCCTCGTTGTCCATTTTATTGGCATATAATTGTTGATAGTAGTCTCTTATGATCCTTTGTATTTCTGTGTTGTCTGTTGTGATCTCTCCATTTTCATTTCTAATTTTATTGATTTGATTTTTCTCCCTTTGTTTCTTGATGAGTCTGGCTAATGGTTTGTCAATTTTATTTATCCTTTCAAAGAACCAGCTTTTGGTTTTGTTGATTTTTGCTATGTTCTCTTTTGTTTCTTTTGCATTTATTTCTGCCCTAATTTTTAAGATTTCTTTCCTTCTACTAACCCTGGGGTTCTTCATTTCTTCCTTTTCTAGTTGCTTTAGGTGTAGTGTTAGGTTATTTATTTGACTTTTTTCTTGTTTCTTGAGGTGTGCCTGTATTGCTATGAACTTTCCTCTTAGGACTGCTTTTACCGTGTCCCACAGGTTTTGGGTTGTTGTGTTTTCATTTTCATTCGTTTCTATGCAAATTTTGATTTCTTTTTTGATTTCTTCTGTGATTTGTTGGTTATTCAGCAGCGTGTTGTTCAGCCTCCATATGTTGGATTTTTTAATAGTTTTTCTCCTGTAATTGAGATCTAATCTTACTGCATATGACAAACCCACAGCAAACATTATCCTCAATGGTGAAAAATTGAAAGCATGTCCTCTAAAGTCAGGAACAAGACAAGGGTGCCCGCTTTCACCATTACTATTCAACATAGTTTTGGAAGTTTTGGCCACAGCAATCAGAGCAGAAAAAGAAATAAAAGGAATGCAAATTGGAAAAGAAGAAGTAAAGCTCTCACTGTTTGCAGATGACATGATCCTTTACATAGAAAACCCTAAAGACTCCACCAGAAAATTACTAGAACTAATCAATGACTACAGTAAAGTTGCAGGATATAAAATCAACACACAGAAATCCCTTGCATTCCTATACACTAATAATGAGAAAACAGAAAGAGAAATTAAGGAAACAATTCCATTCACCATTGCAACGGAAAGAATAAAATACTTAGGAATATATCTACCTAAAGAAACTAAAGACCTATATATAGAAAACTATAAAACACTGGTGAAAGAAATCAAAGAGGACACTAACAGATGGAGAAATATACCATGTTCATGGATTGGAAGAATCAATATAGTGAAAATGAGTATACTACCCAAAGCAATCTATAGATTCAATGCAATCCCTATCAAGCTACCAACAGCATTCTTCACAAAGCTAGAACAAATAATTTCACAATTTGTATGGAAATACAAAAAACCTCGAATAGCCAAAGCGATCTTGAGAAAGAACAATGGAACTGGAAGAATCAACCTACCTGACTTCAGGCTCTACTACAAAGCCACAGTTATCAAGATGGTATGGTACTGGCACAAAGACAGAAATATAGATCAATGGAACAAAATAGAAAGCCCAGAGATAAATCCACACACATATGGACACCTTATCTTTGACAAAGGAGGCAAGAATATACAATGGATTAAAGACAATCTCTTTAACAAGTGGTGCTGGGAAAACTGGTCAACCTCTTGTAAAAGAATGAAGCTAGAACACTTTCTAACACCATACACAAAAATAAATTCAAAATGGATTAAAGATCTAAACGTAAGACCAGAAACTATAAAGCTCCTAGAGGAGAACATAGGCAAAACACTCTCTGACATACATCACAGCAGGATCCTCTATGACCCACCTCCCAGAATATTGGAAATAAAAGCAAAAATAAACAAATGGGACCTAATTAACCTTAAAAGCTTCTGCACATCAAAGGAAACTATTAGCAAAGTGAAAAGACAGCCTTCAGAATGGGAGAAGATAATAGCAAATGAAGCAACTGACAAACAACTAATCTCAAAAATATACAAGCAACTCCTGCAGCTCAACTCCAGAAAAATAAATGACCCAATCAAAAAATGGGCCAAAGAACTAAATAGACATTTCTCCAAAGAAGACATACAGATGGCTAACAAACACATGAAAAGATGCTCAACATCACTCATTATCAGAGAAATGCAAATCAAAACCACTATGAGGTACCATTTCACACCAGTCAGAATGGCTGCGATCCAAAAGTCTACAAGTAATAAATGCTGGAGAGGGTGTGGAGAAAAGGCAACCCTCTTACACTGTTGGTGGGAATGCAAACTAGTACAGCCACTATGGAGAACAGTGTGGAGATTCTTTAAAAAACTGGAAATAGAACTGCCTTATGATCCAGCAATCCCACTGCTGGGCATACACACTGAGGAAACCAGAACGGAAAGAGACACGTGTACCCCAATGTTCATCGCAGCACTGTTTATAATAGCCAGGACATGGAAGCAACCTAGATGTCCATCAGCAGATGAATGGATAAGAAAGCGGTGGTACATATACACAATGGAGTATTATTCAGCCATTAAAAAGAATACATTTGAATCAGTTCTAATGAGGTGGATGAAACTGGAGCCTATTATACAGAGTGAAGTAAGCCAGAAAGAAAAACACCAATACAGTATACTAACGCATATATATGGAATTTAGAAAGATGGTAACAATAACCTGTGTACGAGACAGCAAAAGAGACACTTATGTATAGAACAGTCTTATGGACTCTGTGAGAGAGGGAGAGGGTGGGAAGATTTGGGAGAATGGCATTGAAACATGTAAAAAATCATGTATGAAACGAGTTGCCAGTCCAGGTTCGATGCAGGATACTGGATGCTTGGGGCTGGTGCACTGGGACGACCCAGAGGGATGGTATGGGGAGGGAGGAGGGAGGAGGGTTCAGGATGGGGAACACATGTATACCTGTGGCGGATTCATTTTGATATTTGGCAAAACTAATACAATTATGTAAAGTTTAAAAAAAAAAAAGATATAAAAACTCAAAAAACAAACAAACAAACAAAAAAAACAAAGGTAAGCAGATGTAGATTCCTGGCCAGGTATAGGACTAAATGTTTTTGGTAAAAACCCATCCTGCAGGAATAGTTGCCGGGGTCCAGCCCCGGTGGATCCAGGGAATTCGAAGCGGGGACGGCGTCAGTGAGGATCAAGAAACAACTGCTTAATTAAACTTTAATTAAGGATAGAAAGAGTAATAGAATAAGGATAGCTCAGTGAGGAAATTCAGTGGAGAAAAGAGGCTGAAATAAGGATAGCTCAGTGAGGAAATTCAGTGGAGAAAAGAGGCTGAATAATTCAGCCAGAATGTGAGAGAAAGAACGACATGGGGAGACCAAATTTCGGTGAACAAGGCCCACACTTTATTTTCCAAAGTAGTTTTTATACCTTAAGTTATGCAGAGAGGATAATGGGGGAAGGGGTAGAGTCATGCAGCAAGCCAGGCTTTCTTCCTGCAGACTTATCATATGCAAAAGCTTAGGTGATTTGCATCATCTTCTGGCCTGGAGGCCTGTTAACATTTTAAGACCCTTTCTTCAGAAAGCTTATTTTTCTCTAAAGGTGATTGGTCAGGAGCCACCCTCCAAAAGCATTAGATAAAGTTGCATTCCTACAGAGCAAAGGTGTGGTGGGCTATAGCAAGAAAAAGAATTAACTCAAGGGTCCCAGGTTACAAACATTAAAGCTACTACTTACACCAATTATATTAATCAATACACTGCCAGGGACACAGCAGGTAAGGGATATGGAGACTTAGCAGCAAACATTGGCCCAAGAAGTGAAAATCCCTTCACCAATACAATTTCTAATCAATCTTGTAACTGCTCAAAGGAATCTGTATTTAGACAGTTTAGAACATCTCATGCCTCTCACAGCTGGTAGGCTCTGAGCAATCACATGTGGCCGGAAAAACCTATTCAGGCAGGCTAGAGGACTTCCAAAGGAGTTTGTAGGTTGAAATACTATCACACCCAGGAACTTTATTAACTGGAGCTGTAAGTTAACTCTTTTTTTCAGAGAGAGGTAGCGGGGGACAGCCCCCCGTAAAGTCAGAGGTGTAGGTGAGAGCACAAAGCAGAAAGTAGGCAGACTCTGGTTTTGGGGGTAGATGCTCAAGAATTTCCAGGGAGACTCCTGAGGCTTGATCCCGCCTTTGCGGATGCCGAGCCTCCTTCCTCATGACCTTTGTCATGGGTGGAGCTCCTCACGCTGGCTCCCGGCAGTGATAGAATTCCAGTTGAGCTATTCCAGATTCTGAAAGATGATGCTGTGGAAAGTGCTGCACTCAATATGCAATATGCACTCAATATGCAATATGCCGGCTCCCAGCAAATAGTCATCAGGTACTTAGGAGAATTAACTTCTTAAAGATAAAAGTGAGTTTGGAACCCTCTGAGATCATGAACCTTGAAAACACTTAGATTAGGAGATTTTCTTCCAATGAGACATACAAAGGGGCCTAAAAGCACTTAAGTTTGGGAAATCGGTTTCTCTATTCCAGGACTTCTCAGAATCTTTTAGTGAGATAATGAGCATTATATAGGTTACTTTTTAATTTTTTTGCTCATGCTCCTCCGTATGTGGAATCTTATTTCCCTAACCAGGGATTGAACCCCCACCCCTGCATTGAATGAAGTCTTTTTAAAAATTTTCTATTACAGTTTATTACAGTGTATTGCTAATCCTGTTCGTGACGCCAATTGTCTCACTGTATCTCACTGTCTGCACTGTTCACTGAACCCAGTGTAGGCAAGGCATGAGCTAAGAGACTGGAGGCAAATGCAAGGAACCTTAGGAACTGCAGACATGTTTATTCTCTCCTGGCTGGAGCAGCAGCCATAGCACCAGACATAATAACACAATCGCTCACAACTATTCAGGGTTTTTCCAGGTGAAGTTTATGTATACTTACAGAACCAAAGTATCCCGTGGCCAAGTGAGTACCTCATGATGTACATGTGCAATGGCATAAATGATCTTAGCTGTTACACAACCGTGCAAAGTCATTGTTTACAGAGCATGGGGTGAGAGAGGCTGACTGGTGCCATCTTATTAATTTCCCCACATACAGGATATTTTTTTAATTGGAGGATAAATACTTTACAAGGAGAGGGTGGGGTGATTTGAGAGAATAGCATTGAAACATACATTACCATATGTAAAATAGATAGCCAATAGGGCACCCAGACCTGGTGCTCAGCGACAACCTAGAGGGATGGAGTGGGGAGAAAGGAAGGGGGTGGGGTTCAAGAGGGAGGTGACATATATATGTATATCTATGGAAGCATGGAGTCTTAACCACTGGACAACCAGGTAAGTCCTGAGATAATGAATATTATAAATCCCTAAGAAGGAGGGAGGAGGCAACCATCATTGCCTCCCGATATTACTACTTATTCCATTTTGCAACAAGTATTCCATTTGGGGTTACTTGTGTGTATATCTATTTTTGCCAAGTATGCCATGAGTTTATTTCACCATTAAACATTAGCCTAGATAAATTCAAGGACCAGTGAGAAACCCCAGAGAGTTATTGAAAAGGCACTGACACCATTATGAGATTAAACCAGAGAAGGAAATCATGTTATTTAAAGTCCCAGGAAACACAATCCTTCTGAAGAAGCTCCCCAGGAGCACAGAGCTGTTTTGGCACTGTCTATAATTTCTGTTCACCAGTAACTGGGCCTTCTGTGAATACAGACACTAAATAATTAATTGACTATTCATAGACTTTTCAAATCAACAAATATTTAAATAAGCAAAGATATCAGTTACTTTTACAGTATTTCTTTCTTCTTCATCCTGGAATAATTTTGTCTTAGTTTACTTCTGAGTGTGTGTGTGTGTGTGTGTGTGTGTGTGTACATGCGTTCCATCATGTCCAACTCTTTGCGACTCCAGGGACTGTAGCCCACCAAGCTCCTCTCTCCATGGAATTTTCCAGGCAAGAATACTAGAGAGGGTTGTCATTTCTTCCTCCAGGGGATCTTCCCTACCCAGGGATCAAACCCGCATCTCTTGGATCGTTCTTTACCACTGTGCCACCTGGGAAGCCCAGTTTACTTCTACGTCAGTCAAATATCCATGCCCCATATTGCCTTTCCTCTGGTGAGCACTTTAGTAACCAGATCACTACTAACGATATGTGAACAAGGACTTTCTTCTTGTGAATAAAATATAGACATTCTCACATGAGCCTTCAGAGAACAACACTTTGATCTACCTACCAGCACTGGCTCAGAATTCATCCCTCTTGTGGAGTGATCATCTGAAGCTGTGAGTGTCAGGTCCAGCATGTAGTCAGCCTTCACGCAGTATCTGCTCTCATTTCTATTCATCTCACCAGCTGAATTAATTTGGAATCTTTTTGGACCTCCACTCCTACATCCATAAAAGGGAAAAAAATAACAAGTCCCTACCCGGGTTGCTGTGATGATTAAATAAGACATGTAAAAGCTCGCAGTGTGGTGTCTGCAAGAAATTTATTCCCTTTTCTCTGTGCAGAGACCTAGCTTAACTTTACTTGCAGTTGATGAGTTGTGTTGGGATCAGCCTGTGATCACAGAATCTGTTTGAAAGGCTTATAGAAAAGAAAAGGCTTGGACTTGGAAATTAAAAGATCTGGGTTCAAATGCTGGGTTTGACACTCTCAGAGTTGCCCTGGACAGATAATAAATTCTCAGGGTATTTACCTATACAATGAGGGTAATACAAGCCACTATTCAAGGATAGTTTTCTTGCAGATTAACATTTTATATACACATAATTATATATATATATATATATGTGTGTGTGTGTGTGTGTGTGTGTGTGTGTCTATATACACACACAGAAATATGCACACACATATAAAGTGTTTAGTATGTGAGGATTGGTATCATTACTAATGTTTTGTGTATACCTTCAGGAATTGCTCCTGAAGTCTCTATATTTGAAGTCTCTGTATGTCACCTGTGTAAAAAGTAAAAGTGTTAGTCACTCAATCATGTCCAACTCTTTGTGATCCCATGGACTGTACTCTGCCAGGCTCCTCTGTCCATGGAATTCCCCAGGCAAGAATACTACAGTGGGTAGCCATTCCATTCTCCAGGGGATCTTCCCAACCCAGAGATCAAACCCAGGTCTCCCGCATTGCAGGCAGATTCTTTACTGTCTGAGCCACCAGGGAAGCCCATGTCATTTGTTCCCAGGGTTATTCTAATGACACTCTAAATACCTTTGAGAACAATTTTCTATAAAGACACAAGGGGAACAGAATATCCTTTCCTATTTAGCCAATTCTAAACCACATCTCCTCCAAGAAAGGTGCCACATTCCTGGCTTCTCTTTTCACCATCCAAGAATTAATATGGTGGAGAGCGCTGTGCAGAAGTGTAAGGAAGGTGATTATAGCTGGGGGGACAGCCTCATGGCCTTGGTCTCAGGCTGCCCCTTTCGCATTGTGTGATCTTGGATAGGTCACCTTTGTACATCAGTGCTACGAGTTCATAAGCTGGGGCCACTCATTTCTTCTGCTTATGAACTCCTGAGGACCTTCCCCAGGACTGGTTGTTTCCTTTCCTGGTGTCCCTTTTATTTTTTGTAATGGTATCACAGCATTTCTTATTTACTTTTAATTGGCATACAGTTGATTATAAAGTGTTAGTTTCAGATGTACAGCAACATGATTCAGTTTTATAACACATATATGTATGCACACATATATTCTTTTTCAGGTTCCTTTCCCATATATGTTATTACAAAATATAGAGTACAGATCTCTGTGCTATACAATTCAGTTCTGTTAAGTCACTCAGTCATGTCCAACTCTTGTGACCCCATGGACTGCAGCACTCCAGGCTTTCCTGTTCGTCATGAACTCCCGGAGTTTACTAAAACTCATATCCATTGAGTCGGTGATGCTATCCAACTATCTCATCCTCTGTCGTCCCCTTCTCCTCCTGTCTTCAATCTTTCCCACCATAAGGGGCTTTTCCAATGAGTCAGTTATTCACATCAGGTGGCCAAAGTATTGGAGTTTCAGGTTCAGCATCAGTCCTTCCAATGAATATTCAGGACTGATTTCCTTTAGGATTGACTGGTTGGATCTCCTTGCTGTCCAAGGGACTTTCAAGAGTCTTCTCCAACACCACAGTTCAGAAGCATCAAGTCTTCGGCACTCAGCTTTCTTTATAGTCCAATTCTCACATCTGTACATGGCTACTGGAAAAACCATAGCTTTGACTAGACGGACCTTTGTTGGAAAAGTAATCTCTTTGCTTTTTAATGTGCTATCTAGGTTGATCATAACTTTTCTTCCAAGGAGTTAGCATCTTTTAATTTCATGGCTGCAGTCACCATCTGCAGTGATTTTGGAGCCCCTGAAAATAAAGTCTCTCACTGTTTCTATTGCTTTGCCATTTGTTTGCCATGAGTAATGGGACCAAATGCCATGATTTTAGTTTTCTGAATGTTGAGTTTTAAGCCAACTTTTTCACTCTCCTCTTTCACTTTCATCAAGAAGCTCTTTAGTTCTTCTTTGCTTTCTGCTATAAGGGTGGTGTCATCTGCATATCTGAGGTTATTGATATTTCTCCCGGCAATCTTGATTCCAGCTTGTGCTTCATCCAGCCCAGCATTTCTCATGATGTACTTTGCATATAAGTTAAATAAGCAGGGTGACAATATACAGCTTTGACGTATACCTTTCCTGATTTGGAACCAGTCTGTTGATTCATGTCCAGTTCTAACTATTGCTTCTTGACCTGCATACCGATTTCTCAGGAGACAGATCAGGTGGTCTGATATTCCCATTAGTTGAAGAATTTTCCACAGTTTGTTGTCTTCCATACAGTTAGACTTTGGCATAGTCAATAAAGCAGAAGGAAATGTTTTCCTGGAACTCTCTCACTTTTTCAATGATCCAAAGGATGTTGGCAATTTGATCTCTGGTTCCTCTGCCTTTTCTAAAACCAGCTTGAACATCTGGAAGTTCACAGTTCGTGTACTGTTGAAGCCTGCCTTGGAGAATGTTGAGCATTACTTTGCTAGCATGTGATGAATGCAATTGTGCCGTAGTTTGAGCATTCTTTGGCATTGCCTTTCTTTGGGATTAGAATGAAAATTGACCTTTTCCAGTCCTGTGGCCACTGCTGAGTTTTCCAAATTTGCTGGCATATTGAGTGCAGCACTTTCACAATATCATTTTTTAGGATTTGAAATAGCTCAACTGGAATTCCATCACCTCCACTAGCTTTGTTTGTAGTGATGCTTCCTAAGGCCCACTTGACTTCACATTCCAGAATGTCTGGCTCTAGGTGAGTGATCACACCATTGTGATTATCTGGGTCATGAAGATCTTTTTTGTCTAGTTGTTCTGTGTATTCTTGCCACCTCTTCTTAATATCTTCTGCTTCTGTTAGGTCCACACCATCTCTGTCCTTTATCGAGCCCATCTTTGCATGAAATATTCCCTTGGTCTCTCTAATTTTCTTTCAGATCGCCAGTCTTTCCCATTCTATTGTTTTCCTCTATTTCTTTGTACTGTGCTATACATTATTCATTATCTATTTTATACACAGTAATATGTACATGTTATTTCCAAATTCCTAATTTATCCTTCCGTCCTGTGCCACTACTTCAGAGAATAGGAAATAGATACTCACCCCCACCATGGGCAGACAAAATCTCTGTATTCATGTTGCCATGGAGAGGGCTCCTAAAGCTTCACCAGTCACGTGTGCCACTCCATGCTCTGTCATGCAGTGGATATGAAGGCAGGTAGGTATGAACATTGCTTATTTAAATCACTTTGAGACGATAAATTACCATAGCACGTATCATCAATGTTAGCGTGATTCACAGGGTTCTTGTATGTCTTCTTTCTTCAAAACATCTCCTTTACCAGATTTGAACTCTGCCTAAAACTCTATCTTTGAGAATTAGTCCATTAGCTTAAAATGGGGAGCCTGCAAGTTCACTAGTGGATTTCAGATGTGGGGAAAATATCATATTACACTTAGCATTCACTAGTTTCCTAAGTATATTAGTTATTAAACCTTCTTTGAGGTTCCAGGTAAATACAAATCAGAACATTGATTTAAAATTATGGTGTGGTGGAGAAGGAAGTGTGGTAAGAGAATCATAACCATGAGAACTCTGGTGTCAGTCGAATGAGTTGGAATGTCAAAAGGAAAGATAGCAAGGTTAGGTTATATTTATTGGCCCTAGAGGGAAGAGAAAGTGAGGAGAAGTGTGCCTAAAGAGTTTGTAATCACTAAGAAAATTGGAGGGGCTGGAGGGAACCAGGAAAAAAAAGCCATGAGATGAACTGGAGCCCTCTGGCTATTGTGGGATATTTGTACCACCCTCACTCAGAGCTGTGACCTCTGAATAAATTACAAAGTCCTGTAATTTATACCATTTTAATGACTGTACCATATTTATATACAAGCTGTGGACTCCAAGGCAAATTCTAGGAACAGAGGAGTCATGGAAATTCACACAAGGTGGCCACACATAACTCTCTCTGATTAAAAGAATTCATGTAGCAAGTAATATCAATAATAAAAAGTAAGGAAAAAAGAGATCCAAGATATTCTAGACGTGCTTTCGCCTCCTGTCACTCACTCTGCTCCCTTAAAGAAACTCTTGGAAGGCATGCAGATCCACTGTTGATGATAAGAAGTGGGGGACCCTAATGAGTTGAAAGTATGTCCTTGAATCTTTGAACTTTCTCTAAGGATGTTCTTTAAATTTCCACCTTCTTTGTGGGTGGTTTTCTACTCTTTCTTCAGTAGACATATTTTGTGGTAGATTATTGGATTAGCAGTTAGACCACTAATTATGGTATATGAACAATTCTAAGTTCTCTGGGCATTGATTTCTATATCTGTCAAATGAGAATATCTAAAAGCCAATGGAATATTACTCCACTGTGAAAAAGAACAAAATAATGCCTTTGCAGCAAAAGTCAAGTGGTCTTAGAAAGCACTGCTGTTAATGAAGTTAGTGGATGTGACAGAATTCCAGTAGAACTATTAAAAACCTTAAAGGATGATGCAATCAAGATGTTGCATTCAATATGTCAGCAAATCTGGAAGACCCAGCAGTGGCCACAGGATAGAAAAGGTCAATCTTCATCCTAATTCCCAAGAAGGGTAGTACTAAAGAAAGTGCTAACCATTGGACAATTGCACTCTTTTCCCATGCTAGTAAGGTGATGCTTAAGATCTTACATGCTAGGTTTCAGCACTATGTGAGCCAAGAAATTCCAGATGTCCAAGGTCAGTATAGAAAAGGAAGAGGAACTATAGATCAAATTGCCAACATTCCCTGGATCATAGAGAAAGCTATGGAATTCCAGAAAAAACATTTACCTCTGTTTCATCAACTATGCCAAAGCCTTTGACTGTGTGGATCATAAAAAACCGTGGAAAGCTCTTAAAGACATGGGAATACCAGACCATCTTATCTGTCTCCTGAGAAACCTGTATGTGGGTCAAGAAGCAAGAGTTAGAACCCTGTATGGAATAACTGATTGGTTCAAGATAGAGAAAGGAGTAAGACAGAGCTCTCTGCTGTCACCTGTTTGTTTAATCTATATGCTGAGCACATCATGAGAAAAGCCAAGCTGGATGAGTTACAAGAAGGAATCAAGATCGGCAGGAGAAATACCAACAACCTCAGATATGCAGATGATACCATTCTAATGGCAGAAAGTGAAGAGGAACTAAAGAGCCTCCTGATGAGGGTGAAAGAAGAGAGTGAAAGAACCAACTTAAAACTAAACAACAAAAACAAAGATCATGGTATCCATCCCCATCACTTAATGGAAAATAGAGGGGAAAAAGGTGAAAGTAGTGACAGAGTTCCTCTTCTTGGGCTCTAAAATTGCTGCGGATGGTGACTTAGTCATGAAATCAGGAGACACTTGCTTCTTGGCGGGAAAGCTTTGACAAACCTAGGCAGCATGTTGAAAAGCAGAGACATTGCCGACAAATGTCTATATAGTCAAGGCTATGGTTTTCCCAGTGGTCACATATGGTTGTGAGCTAGACCATAAAGAAGGTGGAGCACAGAAAAATGAATGCCTTTGAACTATGGTGCTGGAGAAGACTCCTGAGTGTCCCTTGGATAGCAAAGAGATCAAATCAGTCAATTTTAAGGGAAATCAACCTTAGTTCTTGCTGGAAGGACTGATGCTGAATCTGAAGCTCCAGTATTTTAGATACTGAAGCTCCAGTATTTTAGTCATCTGATGTGAACAACCAACTCATTGGAAAAGTCCCTGATGCTAGGAAAGATTGAGGGCAGGAGAAGATGGTGTCAGGGGATGGGATGGCTGGATGTCTTCACAGATGTAATGGACATGAACTGGGCAAACTTCGGGAGATGTTGAGGGACAGGGAGGCCTGGTGTGCTGCAGTCCATGGGGTCACATAGTCAGACATGACTGAGTGACTGAACAACAACAACAGCATTGTTGAACTAGAGATTGTCATACTGAGTGAAGTAAGTCAGACGAAGAAAAATACCATGCGACATCACTGATATGTGGAATCTAAAAAAATGATACATTAACAAATTGAAAAATAAAAACCATATGATTATCTCAATAGATGCAGAGAAAGCCTTTGACAAAACTCAACATCCATTTATGATAAAAACTCTCCAGAAAGCAGGAATAGAAGGAACATACCTCAACATAATCAAAGCTATATATGACAAACCCACAGCAAATATTATCCTCAATGGTGAAAAATTGAAAGCATTTCCTCTCAAGTCAGGAACAAGACAAGGGTGCCCGCTTTCACCATTACTATTCAACATAGTTTTGGAAGTTTTGGCCACAGCAATCAGAGCAGAAAAAGAAATAAAAGGAATCCAAATTGGAAAAGAAGAAGTAAAGCTCTCACTATTTGCAGATGACATGATCCTCTACATAGAAAACCCTAAAGACTCCACCAGAAAATTACTAGAACTAATCAATGACTATAGTAAAGTTGCAGGATATAAAATCAACACACAGAAATCCCTTGCATTCCTATACACTAATAATGAGAAAACAGAAAGAGAAATTAAGGAAACAATTCCATTCACCATTGCAACGGAAAGAATAAAATACTTAGGAATATATCTACCTAAAGAAACTAAAGACCTATATATAGAAAACTATAAAACACTGGTGAAAGAAATCAAAGAGGACACTAATAGATGGAGAAATATGCCATGTTCATGGATTGGAAGAATCAATATAGTGAAAATGAGTATACTACCCAAAGCAATTTATAGATTCAATGCAATCCCTATCAAGCTACCAACGGTATTCTTCACAGAGCTAGAACAAATAATTTCACAATTTGTATGGAAATACAAAAAACCTCGAATAGCCAAAGCCATCTTGAGAAAAAAGAATGGAACTGAAGGAATCAACCTACCAGACTTCAGGCTCTACTACAAAGCCACAGTTCTCAAGACAGTATGGTACTGGCACAAAGACAGAAATATAGATCAATGGAACAAAATAGAAAGCCCAGAGATAAATCCACACACATATGGACACCTTATCTTTGACAAAGGAGGCAAGAATATACAATGGATTAAAGACAATCTCTTTAACAAGTGGTGCTGGGAACTCTGGTCAACCACTTGTCAAAGAATGAAACTAGAACACTTTCTAACACCATACACAAAAATAAACTCAAAATGGATTAAAGATCTCAATGTAAGACCAGAAACTATAAAACTCCTAGAGGAGAACTTAGGCAAAACACTCTCTGACATACATCACAGCAGGATCCTCTATGACCCACCTCCCAGAATATTGGAAATAAAAGCAAAAATAAACAAATGGGACCTAATTAAACTTAAAAGCTTCTGTACATCAAAGGAAACTATTAGCAAGGTGAAAAGACAGTCTTCAGAATGGGAGAAAATAATAGCAAATGAAGCAACTGACAAACAACTAATCTCGAGAATATACAAGCAACTCCTGCAGCTCAACTCCAGAAAAATAAATGACCCAATCAAAAAATGGGCCAAAGAACTAAATAGACATTTCTCCAAAGAAGACATACAGATGGCTAACAAACACATGAAAAGATGCTCAACATCACTCATTATCAGAGAAATGCAAATCAAAACCACTATGAGGTACCATTTCACACCAGTCAGAATGGCTGTGATCCAAAAGTCTACAAGTAATAAATGCTGGAGAGGGTGTGGAGAAAAGGGAACCCTCTTACACTGTTGGTGGGAATGCAAACTAGTACAGCCACTATGGAGAACAGTGTGGAGATTCCTTAAAAAACTGGAAATAGCACTGCCTTATGATCCAGCAATCCCACTGCTGGGCATACACACTGAGGAAACCAGAAGGGAAAGAGACAAGTGTACCTCAATGTTCATCGCAGCACTGTTTATAATAGCCAGGACATGGAAGCAACCTAGATGTCCATCAGCAGATGAATGGATAAGAAAGCAGTGGTACATATACACAATGGAGTATTACTCAGCCATTAAAAAGAATACATTTGAATCAGTTCTAATGAGGTGGATGAAACTGGAGCCTATTATACAGAGTGAAGTAAGCCAGAAAGAAAAACACCAATACAGTATACTAACGCATATATATGGGATTTAGAAAGATGGTAACAATAACCCTGTGTACGAGACAGCAAAAGAGACACTAATGTATAGAACAGTCTTATGGACTCTGTGGGAGAGGGAGAGGGTGGGAAGATTTGGGAGAATGGCATTGACACATGTAAAATATCATGTATGAAACGAGTTGCCAGTCCAGGTTCGATGCAGGATACTGGATGCTTGGGGCTGGTGCACTGGGACGACCCAGAGGGATGGTATGGGGAGGGAGGAGGGAGGAGGGTTCAGGATGGGGAACACATGTATACCTGTGGCGGATTCATTTTGATATTTGGCAAAACTAATACAGTTATGTAAAGTTTAAAAATAAAATAAAATTTAAAAAAAAGGAAAAAAATTAAATAATAAAAAAATGATACAAATGAATGTATTTACAAAAGAGAATCAGATTCACAGACTTCAAAAACAAACCGATGGTTACCAAAGGGGGAAAGTTGGGGGAGGGATAGCTTAAGAGTGTGGGATTTACATATACACACTACCATATATAAAATAGATAATCAACAAGAACCTACTGTATAGCACAGGGAACTCTATTCAATATTCTTTCCCCTATATGGAGAAAAAATATAAATGGCTATATGTTTAACTGAATCACATTGTAATGAAGAAAAAATAAATTAATTAAAATTAAACTAAAAAAGAATATCTAAACACCCTTTCAGTTTTGTTGTTTTATAATTCACCTAAGACTCTTTTCTATGTGGTTCAGTGATAAAGAATCTGCCTGCAATGCAGGAGACATGGGTTTGATCCCTGGGTGAGGAAGATCCTCTGGAAAAAGTAATAGGTACCCACTCCAGTATTCTCACCTGCAGAATCCCAAGGACAGAGGAGTCTGGTGGGCTACAGTCCATGGTGTCACAAAGAGTCAGACATGACTGAGTCACTAACACTTTCACTTTGAACAGTTAAGACTCTTAACTGTTAAAAGTCCTCAAATAAAATGCATGCCCTAATCTCACAGATAAACCTTCCCAGCCCTCCACCTGGAATCTTCTTTCTCTAGTGTTATATTAGATACATCTATTTTTGTATGTATAGTCATATTCATATTTTTTTTTAAGTTGCTCAGTCGTGTCCGACTCTTTGTGACCCCATGGACTGTAGCCTACCAGGCTCCTCTGTCCATGGGATTTTCCAGGCAAGAGTACTGGAGTGGGTTTCCATTTCCTTCTCCAGGGGATCTTCCTGACCCAGGTATCGAACCTGGGTCTCCCACATTGTGGCAGACTCTTTACCCTCTAAGACAACAGGGAAGTCCATATATGGAGACATATCCATATGTCTCTATACATGTATATATGGCTACATTCATATTTATATCTATATAAAAAGTCTTTCTCTTTCTTTTCATATTTATCTCTCTATATAAAGCCATTCCTATTCCTTTCACTCATATCAAAATCATTGATTTACTTGCAGGGCCCATTTAACTAAATATCTTTTTCTCTTCCCTGCTCCCAATATTTTGTCTGTTCCTTAAAGGCAGGACAGTCTCTGCCCAAGGCTTAAACTGATAATTTTCTCTTTAGCCAAGGAACCTGGAAAGTCGGTTGCCTCGCAATGTGATTAGTATTAAAGGGTTAGGTATCTACTTTTGATCACAAGACTTGATATCTTGCTATCTGTCACCTCCAAGGGACCATTAGATAAAATCTTCCCCAAGTAATTGCTGTAAGGTCTACAGAATTTCACGGGAGATGAAATTATTTACCTGATGCTAAATCAATACTCTTCTCAGAAAGATTTCTTATACATTCAACAAAGAAAAGGTGACTTTTTCTTTTATCTTTTTATTTTCTTTTCAAACCTTCTGTGGTCATAGCCAGCTTGAGTTTTAAAAAGACACGAAGGCATGTGTATGAACTTGTAAATGTGTGTGTGTGTGTGTGTGTGTGTGTGTGTTATGCAAAAGCATGTGCATGTGTGTGAGTGGAAAATACTATGTGTGCTATGTGTTAATGGATGTGTGAGTATATTTTTTGGTCCAGAAATACATCCCAAATATGCTGTTGCTCCCTTACACTCTACACAGCCAGGTGGTATTTTTTCAAATATTCTCAGCTATCAACCACCATCAATGAACACATGCAAAGAAAATCTTTGCTTTCTAAGGGATTGTTAGTGAAGGAAGGTCATGGGAGGATACTGCTGGCTTGCATACATTTCTAGCATCATCGTATAAGATCATGCCATGAAAGATCATTGATGCTTCACAATAAGTCTCTAAACTGGACTGCTATCACATAAACTGAAGTTAGAAGACATTGTAGGATGATGCTTACCTGACCTGGGTCCCCTTTTTGGGGCAAGATAAAAGACAAAATATAGTCGATGTTATGTTTCCTCCTCTTTGTGCAAGATCTATAATCTATAATAACTCTCCCTTTCAAAGCTGTTTATTTTCCCATCACCACCCAAATCTAGGCCCACTCATCTGCCTGACTGTGTTAGCCTCCTTTTCTTCCAACTTCCCTCTAACGCATCATGTCTGGGTTGAACACATAATAATATAATGTTCTAAAATAACACTGAGGGCTCATAGAACAACATATTCCTTTGCCTAAAACTCAAGGACCTCCACAGTCAAGCCCCGGGACCGCTCATCAATCTCTATCCATCAACACATAAGTGACCCTCAGCTGTGGCTGCACATAAGAGTCATTGTGGTGGTGTGCGGGGGGCAGCCTTGAGCAAGTAAGTCAGAATATCTTCAGGAGATGGGGGATCGACCATCTCTCTCTTTCAAAGATTAAGGGTTTTTCTAGGACTCAGAATTTTCAGTGCTAAAATTGAGATAGTCTTAGACAAACTGATGATTTTGGTTAACCTGAGCCTTTCCATCAGAACGTTTCCTTGTTGTTTATGAGGCTCGTCAAAAGAATGTTTGCATGCTCCCTGTTTTCAACCAGCTCTTCTCACACTCGTCAGTTGACTCTGCCTAAACTGCTTTTCTCTGAATCTCCTGCACATTGTTCATCTTCTCATGACAGTGTTCTCTCTCTAACTGGGTTAAGTGCAAGGTTTCTCCACAGTTAATAGCAGAGTACAAAAGCCCTATGCTTCATATCTGAGGCTTCTGCTTTTCTGTCAAATTACCTCCATAGGAAAGATGAAAGCCCTGCTTTCCAGCACCAACAGAGAACATCAGAAAACCTCCCTAAACATAGAGGTTCAGCTTTCATCATTGAGAATCCTTTATAAAAAGAATAGTTAACATTTCAGTTGAGGGACTCATACTTGGTGTCGATCCACTACGTAGTGTCTTCACTGTGAACAACAAATAAAATATTTCTTCTATATACAGTTATTCTGGCGGCTATTTCAAAACAAACTGACATTTTTCAAAGTAATTTCCTCTCTTTATCCATAGATACTACTTGAAACATTTAAATGTAGGTCTCTTGAAAAGTATATTTCTAAATACCTCACTGCAAATACTTGCTATATATCTATCTACATATAGTGGGCATAATAGTGACTGTATGAGTGTATATATTTTTGCATTTTCTCCCCATCTTTCTTATTCCTCCACCTTTCCATATTTGCCAGTTTTCCAACTAAATGTACCAGCTAGGAGAGAACACACAAAAGCAAGAGAACAAAATAAAATATTTTTTCACTCTTAGAATTTCATATATTTATTTGAAACTCACAAGAAAAGCATTAGAGGTCTCCATGCTTTTTAAGGTTTTTTTTTATTTTTTAATTGAATGAAAGAGTCTTTAAATTCTATAATGCATTTTAATTTTGAAAAGTTTCACACAAAATTTCACAAAACCCCATAATAACCTTTTTTTAGATCCCATACCACTCTATTGTCCTTCCTCCCTTCCCTCTCCCCATTGGTAACTGTTATTTTGTTCTCTATATCTGTGTATCTGCTTCTTTTTTGTTTTATTCACTAAGTTTTATTTTTTAGATTCCACATGTAAGTGATATTATATAGTATTGACTTTCCTCTGTTTGACTCATTTCATTTAACATAATGCCCTCTAAGTCTATTCATGTTGCTACAAATGACAAAATTTCATTTTTTATGACTGAGTAGTATTTCATTATATATATGCACCACATCTTTATCCATCCATCTGTTAGTGGACTTGAGGTCGTTTCCATATCTTGGCCATTGTAAATAATGCTGCTATGAACATTAGGGTACATGTGTCTTTTCTAGTTGTAGTTTTTTATTTTTTGGATATAAACCCAGGGGTGGAATTGCTGGGATATATGGTAGGTTTCTCAAAAAACTAAAATTAGAAGTGTCCATAACTTAAATTACTACTGTTGATGTCATTTCAATTGTATTGAAAACATGGTAAACTGTTTGAGTTCTAAAAATACACATTATATAGAAGAAAAGAGAGGAGATATATATACCAGACCAAATTTACAGAGAGTGTTTATTTTCTGTTTCTGGATAAAATATAAATGCCTTAAACATATTAAGTGTTTGATTAATATATGTAGACAATAAAAGAAATAATAAGACTCATATAGAGAAATTCATCTCTACTGTTTCTAGAATGTTGAGAAGAGGTTGAATATTTACAACTTGCCCTGTTTTAAATTATTAAAAATCATTTCCATGTGTTAATTATATTAACACTTGTATTTTGCTTAATTCTCAAAACAATCCCATGAATTACTTATTATTTACATATTTTCAGTTCAGTTCAGTCACTCAGTCGTATCTGACTGTTTGCAACCCCATGGACTGCAGCACACCAGGCCTCCCTGTCCATCACCAACTCCCGTAGTTTACCCAAACTCATCTCCATTGAGTCAGTGATGCCATCCAACCATCTCATCCTCTGTCATGCCCTTTTCCTCCCGCCTGCAATCTTTCCCAGAGTCTTTTCAAATGAATCAGCTCTTCGCATCAGGTGGCCAAAGTATTGGAGTTTCAGTTTCGACATCAGTCCTTCCAATGAACATTCAGGCTGATCTCCTTTAAGATGGACTGGTTGGATCTCTTTGCAGTCCAAGGGACTCTCAAGAGTCTCCTCCAACACGACAGTTCAAAAGCATCAATTCTTCAGGGCTCAGCTTTCTTTATCTCACATCCATACATGACTGCTGGAAAAACCACAGCTTTGACTAGATGGACCTTTGTTGGCAAAATAATGTCTCTGCTTTTTAATATGCTGTCTAGGTTGGTCATAGCTTTTCTTCCAAGATGGATAGGTAAACTCAAGCCCACAGAAGTTATGTAATTTGCCAGGAGTCAGAGACTAAGAAAGTTGTAGAAATCAAACAAAAACTTACATTCTTGGGCTCTCAGAGTTAAGTTCTTCCAGCAACACATCATCTCTTCAGCTCTTCTGGAAATCATGTATAATATTTCCAGCTTTGACTTCTTCGGATCCCAGTAAGAATAGATCCCAAAATCCCTTGTAAAATGGTTTGTTGGTTGGAAACAATGTAGTGAGGAATTCTGTGACAGTGAACCTGGTAAATCTACATAAAGACTCATCTCATTAGGCATACAGGGAAGGCAAACTCACATTCTTACATTGTGCAAAGTTTACTTACCTATCCTAGTGAAAATACTTTCTCTTCCATGAAAAAGGAGGTCTCATGAATTGACCTGCTGTGAGTTGCCAGTTAAGTGCCTTGAGATATGAGAATCTATTGTGATGTAACATTAATTTTTGCTGCTGGAAGATGAAGTACTCAGCAGTGACACTTACCTGATTAGCCTGGTAAGTAATCCATGTTTTTGAGGCTATGCTTCACTTTCCTCACAATCATCAGAGCCATTTTTTTTTTTTTAAACTTTACAGTATTGTATTGGTTTTGCCAAATATCGAAATGAATCCACCACAGGTATACATGTGTTCCCCATCCTGAACCCTCCTCCCTCCTCCCTCCCCATACCATCCCTCTGGGTCGTCCCAGTGCACCAGCCCCAAGCATCCAGTATCGTGCATCGAACCTGGACTGGTGACCATCAAAGCCATTTTTATTCATGAGTCCATTGATCAAATGTGGAATGTTGAAAGTAATGCCTGAATAATCCAAGCAGAGACAATTATTTTGTCCACATGATTACTGAGAGCCATGAAAATCACGGGAAGCATCCACTTAAGGCACAGATATATTATGTCTCTGCACAATTTTAAGCAATCCATTTATGAATCGCTTATCAAAATTCCCTTGTCAATAATATCCCAACATGGTCTTTAATTACAAGTCTCTGACCGTTTCTACAAACCACTGTCCACCCCTATAACCATGGAAGTGATATGTATCCATATCATAATGGCTTCTTCTTTAAAGAAAGATGATCATCATTTTTAGCACTTATGTTAATACCAATAGGATTACCACCTCTAATCTTGTATAAGAGTACCCCGATGGGACTACAAGAGTGAAATAATCCATATTCAGCTGATGCCAACCTTTCAAACTAAATCATCTGTAAATATTTTTTCCCTCGGTTAACTCATAATATGAGAACTCTTTATGGGATTGTAGTTTGGCTAGAAAAAGTGACAGTATAGCCACAGAACTGGACACATGGGAGTATTAGTCATCTGATCACACAATTTTTTTTCATGTTTTCACTCTATTAAACATACTTAGACACAATTCTGTACATTTAATTTCCTATTAATGGTGATGACCTCACATCACAAGCACAATTTTGTGGCATACAAATTCATAATAGCAGCTCAGGTGGCATATTTGGTCACTTGTTGGCTCGTTGTACTAGTCTGAGTTCAACCAGAGAAGCAGAACTGATAAGATAGATAGATATATATATATATATATATATATATATATATATACACACATAAATAAGATACATCTATGTTATAACATCGACGTTATACATAGATAAGATACATCTAAGATATACATATATAAGATATTCATATATATACATGCACATACAGAGAAACAAT
The DNA here is from genome assembly GCF_029407905.1 of Bubalus kerabau. Taxonomy (NCBI): domain Eukaryota; kingdom Metazoa; phylum Chordata; class Mammalia; order Artiodactyla; family Bovidae; genus Bubalus; species Bubalus kerabau. The sequence continues at coordinate 57,502,727 of NC_073634.1, forward strand.
AGCAGAGAATAGACTAGATTATATATGTATCTATTATATCTATATTCAGTAGAAGTAGAAATGTATGCATACATAGACACACACACATATAGAGAGAGAGATCTATTACAAGGAATTGGTTTAGATATGATATGGACTGTCTACACAAGCGTGAAGCCTCCAGGACAAGCAGACATAAAAGGAAAATCTCCAGGCTGAAATTACACAATTCACTTTGTGAATAGATAGGAAGAGATTTATATACAGTACATATCATTTATTCTCATTTTTTTCAAATATGCAGGCTGCCCTTGCTTCCCTGGTGGCTCAGACAGTAAAGAATCCACTTGCAATGCAAAAGACCCAAGTTCAATAACTTGGAGAAGGAAATGGATAACCAGTTTAGTATTCTTGACAGGAGAATTCCATGGGTAGCACAGCCTGATGGGCTAAAGTCCATGGGGTTGCAAAAGTCAGATTTGACCAAGAAACTAATGCTTTCACTTTTTTTCACTTTTACTTCTTTCCAGGAGTCCTGAATACCCAAGAATAGGGTGAAGAGCCAATTGCTTGGCTTGCAGCTATGGTTGCCCTATTGCCCTATATCTATTCACCTTGTGATTATATTCCAATAAAAAATAGTAAGAAACAACAACAACAAAACTAAACTAACAGTATGCCCACCATTTCACAGAAGCAGTTTTCATCATGATAATGTTCAAGTGGAATTTTAATGTATTTATTATCCATCCAATTCAGTCCCAGGGACACCTTGATCAGTGGGTGCATGCTAAGCTGCTTCAGTCATGTCCAACTCTTTGCAGCTCTATGGTTTGTAGCCCACCAAGCTCCTCTGTCCATGGGATTCTCCAGGCAAGAATACTGGATTGGATTGCCATTTCCTTCTCCACCTTGATCAGTCTCCCGCATTGTAGACAGACGCTTTACTGTCTGAGCCATCAGGGAAGTTCACCTTGATGAGTAGCCACTGCCAAAGTGTGAAACCATTTTGATGATTACTCCAGGCTTGCTGCTTATAGGGCAACTAATCCTAATCTCTTTGCTTAACCCCTTCCTCTCCAGGATACCTTCAGTCCCTTTGCCATCAGAGAGCCAAGTTCAGCAACAACAACTTCCACCTGTTCTCTTGCCTTATTGAGAAGTTTCTTCACTATGCTGCTGCTGCTGCTGCTGCTGCTGCTAAATCGCTTCAGTTGTGTCCAACTCTGTGCGACATAGACAGCAGCCCACCAGGCTCCACCATCTCTGGGATTCTCCAGGCAAGAACACTGGAGTGGGTTGTCATTTCCTTCTCCAATGCAGGAGAATGAAAAGTGAAAATGAAGTCGCTCAGTCGTGTTCGACTCTTAGCGACCCCATGGACTGCAGCCTATCAGGCTCCTCCATCCATGGGATCACTATAGAGCTTTACAAACACATTAATACATTTGTAACATGACATTTCATGAAATCAGATGAATTTTTCATTACTATCTTTGCATATATGTTTAAACATAGTGTTTAACATATGTTGAACACTTGATAAGCTCAATCCATCTTTTAAACCTCTATTAGCTTATTTTTTTACTTCTATAAAACTAAGGAATTTGGGGTATCTCAATTTCACTTAAGAGGCTTCTCCAGTGGTTCATTGGTAAAGAATCCACCTGCAGAGCAGGAGATGCAGGAGACATGGATTTGATCCCTGGTTTAGGAAGATCCCCAGAGAAGGAAATGGCAAACCACTCCACGATTCTTGCCTGGAAAATCCCATGGCCAGAAGGGCCAGGCATGCTACACACCATAGGGTCTCAAAGAGTCAAACACAACTGAGCATTCACAGCTCGCAACTTCATTTAACATAGACATTCTTACGTCTAATATTCAATAAGCAAAGTCCAGAAATTTGTTGGTCTAAATTAGAAACAATTTATTCTCCTGGGCTTGAATCTCTTTTTGGTCCTTTGGGTCAAACTGTGATATTTCTGTGGTGATATAAATTCAAGGGATTATATCTGATAGAGCACCTGAAGAACTATGGACAGAGGTTCATAACATTGTAGAGGATGTGGTGATCAAAAGCATCCTCAAGAAAAAGAAATGCAAAATGGTTGTCTGAGGAGGCCTTACAAATAGCTAAGAAAAGAAAAGTGAAAAGCAAAGGAGAAAAGGAAAGATATACCCATCTGAATGCAGAGTTCCAAAGAAGAGCATGGAGAGATAAGAAACCTTCTTAAAAGAACAATGCAAAGATGTAGAGGTAAAAAAAAGAATGGGAAAGACTAGAAATTTCTTAGAGAAAACTAGAGATACCAAGTGAACATTTTATGCAAAGATGGGCATAATAAAGGATAGAAATGGTATGAACCTAAAAGAAGCAGAAGGGATTAAGAACATGTGGCAAAAATGCACAGAACTGTATAAAAAGGTCTTAATGACCTGAATAACCATGATTGCATGATCACTAACGTCGATCCAGACAACCAGGAGTATGAGGTTAACCTTAGGAAGTATTACTTCAAACAAAGTTAGTGGAGGTAATGGAATTTCAGCTGAATTATTTCAAATCCTAAAAGATGATACTATTATAGTACTGCACTCAATATGTCAGCAAATTTGGAAAACTAGCAGTGGCCATGGGACTGGAAAAGGTCAGTTTTCATTGCAATCCCAAAGAAGGACAATGCCAAAGAATGTTCAAACTACTGCACAATTGCACTCATTTCACATGCTAGCAAGGTAATGCCCCAAAACCTCCAAGCTAGGCATCAACAGTACATAAACCAAGAACTTCCAGATGTGCAAGCTGAATTTAGAAAGGGCAGAGAAACAAGATATCAAACTGCCAACATCCATTTGATCATATAAAAAACAAAAGAATTCCAGAAAAACATCTACTTCTGCTTCATTGACTATGCTAAAGCCTTTGACTGTGTGGATCAAAACAAGCTGTGGAAAATTCTTCAAGAGATGGGAATACTAGACCATCTTACCTGCCTCCTGAGAAACCTGTATGCAGGGCAAGAAGCAACAGTTAGAACAGGATAGAGAACAATGGATTGGTTCCAAATTGGGAAAGGAATATGTCAAGGCTAAATATTGTCATGCTGCTTATTCAACTTATATGCAGGGTACATCATAAGAAATGCCAGGCTAGATGAAGCTCAAGCTGGAATCAAGATTGCCGGGAGAAATATCAATAACCTCAGATATGCAGATGACACTACCTTTATGACAGAAAGCAAAGAGGAACTGAAGAATCTCTTAAAGAAGATGAAAGAGGAGAGTGAAAAGTTGGATTATAATTCAACATTCACAAAACGAAGATGGTGTCCGGTCCCATCACTCCATGGCAAATAGATGGGGAAACAATGGAAACAGAGACAGACTTTATTTTCCTGGGTTCTAAAATCATGGAGGATGGTGACTGTGACCATGAAATTAAAAGATGCTTGCTCCTTGGAAGAAAAGCTATGACAAAACTAGATAGCATATTAAAAAGTGGAGACATTACTTTGCCAACAAAGGTCCATATAGTCAAGGCTATGATTTTTCCAGTAGTCATATACTCATGGGAGAGCTGAACCATAAAGAAGGCTGAGCACTGAAGAACTCATGCTTTTGAACTGTGGTGTTGGAGAAGTCTCTTGAGAGTTGCTTGGCCAGCAAGGAGATCAAAGCAGTCAAACCTAAAGGGAATCAACCCCAAATATTCTTGGAAGGATTGATGCTGGAGTTTATGCTCAATTACTGTGGCCATTTCTGGCAAAGAGCTGACTCATTTGAAAAGACCCTGATGATGGGAAAGATTGAAGGCAGGAAGAGAAGGGGATGACAGAGGATGAGATGGTTGGGTGGCATCACCAATTTAATGGACATGAGTTTGAGCACACTCCGGGAGATGGTGAAGGACAGGGAAGCCTGGTATGCCGTAGGCTCTCAAAGAGTTGGACATCACTGAGCAACTGAACAACAACAAATATAAATGGCAGCCTGGTGGCCTACACTCCAAAGGGTTGCAAAGAGTTGTACACTGCTCAGTGACTAAGCAAACAAGTAAACAATATGGAATATTGGGAAAAATAGGCATCCCCTGGCAAAATAACTGGTTATGTGATTTTCAAATAAAGCAGGAAGAGCCTCATCAGCCTGGGGGAAAAGCATGGCTGGTGCTACCATCTGGTAACATTCTATAAAACTTGGGAACTCAGAATATTCAAAGTCAGCTAGGTCATCTCAAGTTCCCACATTAGAATGTTGTAGGTTTAACTTTTTCCCTTTTAATATCTATATTTTCCCTCAAAACCTGACAAAGATCTGAATTCTGTCATTTTTTTTTTATCATTTTCACCAACAGTCTCTGCACTTGACTCTAAATTGTATATACCCAATGTTTAAAATAAATATAAAATACTTTTCAGGATGGTTGTAGAAACCTCTGGTTCATTGACCAGGATTTGATAACTTGCCTCTGTCATTGTCTTGCCTTATGCTTTCCAGTTCAGTTGGAAGCAACAGTCCATACCACTGTCATTAATTCTTCATACCCTTCAACAATTCCATTTAAAAGCATGTTCTCTGTCTTCAATACATATTTCTTTCCCAGGAATGAAAGGGCGTAGTTTAATAACTTGTTTGTAGTAAGTGTTACAGACTACCAGACTTCCAATCTCTATTGCCAACTAGACTACTCTTCCCTTCAACCCAACCAGGTGAGATAAACAAGCCCAACTCCCATTGCCTCACATGAAACCATTCTGATATCAGTTATTGTATCTTTCATGGTTCTTAGCAGAAACTGGCATAATCTTCTGCAGCTCTATTAGGCAGAAAGGGGTTTATTACAATTATCTTACAGATTTTCTAGTATGCCAGAAGCTAGATGATTAGGGGCAGAGATTTAAAAAAGGCTTTTAGCAAAAGAGGATCGTTGTTCTTTGATGATAGCCATGTCACCTAATTGCCTCCAAAGAGTCAGTCTCCATGCTTGGGCTGCCCCTTCATCTTTCTATTAACAACTTCCTCTTTCGAAGTCTTACATAATGCATTTGCTTAGTATAGTGTAAGTTGCTCAGTTTTGTCTGACTCCTTGCAAACCCATGTACTGCAACCTGCCAGGCTCCCCTGTCCATTCAATTCTCCAGGCAAGAATACTGGAGTGGGTAGCCATTCCCTTCTCCAAGGGATCTTCCCTACCCAGAAATCAAACCTGGGTCTTCCACATTGCAGGCGGTTTCTTTAGCATTTGAGCCACTAGGGAAGCCCCAGTACATTTGTTTAGTGGACTTTAAGTCACACACAAAAGCTATTCTGAATTTTTTTAGCTCTCTAACCTCCAAAGGGTAAGAAGAAATACTAAAGAGGATTTAGAGTTGGCACTGAGTTAGCCAATCGGCATGGGCTTGCCAGGTAGCGCTAGTGGTAATGTACTTGCCTGCCAATGCTGAACACGTAAGACATGAGGGTTTGGTCCCTGGGTTGGGAAGATCCCCTGGAGAAGAAAACGGCTTCCCACTCATCCACTCCAGTATTCTTGCCTGGAGAATCCCATGGACAGAGGAGCCTGGTGGGTTACAGCCCATAGGGTTGCAAAAAGACGGACACAACTGAAGCAACTTAACATATACACACACAAGCTAGTCAGCGCAATGTAGGTAAAGGACTTATCAAGCAGAAATCTGCCAGTCAATCAGACTATTTATTTATTTATTAGCATTAATAAATAGTATTGAAATGAATTAAATTCCTTTGAGAAGTCCTCCCACTACCGTATTTGCTTAAATTTAATTTATCCTTCTTTTGTGTTATTTTATTATTCTCCAGTTCTTCTATATGCATAAGTCTGGCGTTTTCCTTGGCCCCTTCCCATTAATGCAAACTCTTTAAAGACTGTGTGATGCACTTCTTTTCTGACCCGTGGCAATCTCCAGGGAGGTTTCAGTAACATGATAGGAAGAGCATAGTTATGATCTCAGACATCTAAGTTGAATCCTGACTTACTCATGTTAGGAAACATGTCATCTTGAGTAAGTGCTCACTTCTCTGGTTTTAGATTCTGTTCCCTTACAAAGTGGCAACTTTTAAGTAAGATAATACTTTTAAAACAATTATGGGGCTGGTGCACTGGGATGACCCAGAGGGATGGTACGGGGAGATAGGAGGGAGGAGGATTCAGGATGGGGAACACAGGTATACCTGTGGCGGATTCATGTTGATATATGGCAAAACCAATACAATATTGTAAAGTTAAAAAATAAAATAAAATTAAAAAAAATTAGTATAGTCATAAAAATTGCAAAATATTGTGTTAGCAGTCCAGAGAATGAACTGCTAAAGAAAAAAAAAAATTTGTTAGTTTTAAAATTTCTTTTCCTTTCCTCCTATGCTAGAGAAATGTCATATTTTTCATAATATAAAATATAATATTACTTGGAATTGTTGAGAGTTGCCACCCCTAACTCATAGGTTTTGTTTGGGTAAACCCTAAACTGTCTAATTGTTCATGGAGAGGAATGTAACATACCCTTTGATTTGTGAAGATTTAAATAAAATATACCATCCTTCTGGGAGAGGTGGTCACAGAAGGAAAAACAGATGATAGTTTTCCAGGTGTGAAAGGAACAGACACAAGCACAAATCCTGATGCAGTACTTTGAGCCTGGGAATAGGTAAATTCACTTACACTGAGGAAAACCATTTATTTTGCAACTGTTATTTAACATCTTCCTAACTCAAGCTTATGGTTATTTCCCTAGTATTACAGTTATTTGAAACATTTCAGAAACATCAGCAAAATAAAAACACCATGGACTTTCAAGGCCACCTGTATGTCACCTCATGTTGTGCTCAGCATCTAACACTTTGGGATAATCAACGAGGTTGGGGTGGTTTAACAAATACTCTCTTGGCAGTTTTCAGAGTCCTATAGCATGCTGTTGAAGAAACCAATAGAAATCATAAAACCTTAATGTGCTTTGTATACAAAATTAGGAGGTGGCCTCCTTCTCAGCCTCAATGGATTGTCCCGTGTGGGCATGCATGCTAAGTCACTTCAGTCGGGTCTGACTCTTTGACACCTTATGGACTATATCTCGCCAGGCACCTCTGTCCATGGGATTCTCCAGGCAAGAATACTGGAGTGGGTTGCCATTCCCTCCTCCAGGGGATTTTCCTGACCCAGGGATGGAACCCTCATCTCCTGTGGCTGCTGTACTGAAGGTAGATTCTTAACTGCTGAGCCACTGGGGAAGTCCTATTTTCCAGTGGATTTGCATAAATTGATAAGTCATTTGTAAATGTCTATTTATTCAGTGATCTCTCTCCCCCTGCTTGAACTTACAGAGCTTATCGTTTGCAGTGTTCATTAAGTGAAAAGCATTCTAAGTACCTTGAGACTCTATGTTATAAAACCTTCACTCTTCTCTCTTAATATAATAAATTCTGTGAGGAAGGCCAGTACCTGAATCAGAAAACCAAATTTGGGGAAAACAAAATATAACACATTATCCACTGCAGTAGTCCACCACAATGGGGATGTGAAAAAGCAGTGCCAAAAGTCTGTAGTAGTCAAGCTAGAGATGTGATTGTTGTCCCCTGCCATGCCCACTGATTCCCTTTTCTTGTTCTTACCTCTTGTGTGACTCACCTTCTGATGAGAAAGAACTCCACGCCTGTTTCTTCCTGGGTTCATTACATGGCAGTTTTCTTCATTGCTCTTTCATGAGTTCATACTGATTCTAAACCAAGACTGTACCATGATTTTATCATGTACATTCTCTTGATACTGTTATTAGAACAAGTATAACAATACTGTTATCAAGAATCATGATTCGGAACACGTGTACACACGTTGTGGATCCATGGTGATGTATGGCAAAACCAATACAATATTGTAAAGTAATTAGCCTCTAATTAAAATAAATAAATTTAAATTTAAACAATAAATAAATAAAACTGTTTATAAATAAAAAAAAAAGAATCATCCTCTGGTTTCCAAATTCAAAGCAAATTTGGATTCTCCTTTTCTATATCCAGTGTGATAATTAAGGGAAGTTAGAAAAGATAGTCACGATGGTGTGATCACTCACCTAGAGCCAGACATCCTGGAATGTGAAGTCAAGTGGGCTTTAGAAAGCATCACTACAAACAAAGCTAGTGGAGATGTTGGAATTCCACCTGAGCTATTTTAAAGCCTAAAAGATGATGCTGTGAAAGTGCTACAGCCAATAAGCCAGCAAATTTGGAAAACTCAGCAGTGGCCACAAGACTGGAAAAGGTCAGTTTTCATTCCAACACAAAGAAAGGCAATGCCAAAGAATGCTCAAACTACCGCACAATTGCACTCATCTCACACGCTAGTAAAGTAATGCTCAAAATTCTCCAAGCCAGGCTTCAGCAATATATGAACCGTGAACTTCCAGATGTTCAAGCTGGTTTTAGAAAAGGCAGAGGAACCAGAGATCAAATTGCCAACATCCGCTGGATCATGGAAAAAGCAGGAGAGTTCCATAAAAACATCTATTTCTGCTCTATTGACTATGCCAAAGCCTTTGACTGTGTGGATCACAATAAACTGTGGAAAATTCTGAAAAAGATGGGAATACCAGACCACCTGACCTGCCTCTTGAGAAACCTGTATGCAGGTCAGGAAGCAACAGTTAGAACTGGACATGGAACAGCAGACTGGTTCCAAATAGGAAAAGGAGTACATCAAGGCTGTATATTGTCACCCCACTTATTTAACTTCTATGCAGAGTACATCATGAGAAATGCTGGGTGGGAAGAAGCACAAGCTGGAATCAAGATTGCAGGGAGAAATATCAATAACCTCAGATATGCAGATGACACCACCCTTATGGCAGAAAGTGAAGAGAAACTAAAAAGCCTCTTGATGAAAGTGAAAGAGGAGAGTGAAAAAGTTGGCTTAAAGCTCAATATTCAGAAAATGAAGATCATGGCATCTGGTCCCATCACTTCATGGGAAATAGATGGGGAAACAGTGGAAACAGTGTCAGACTTTATTTTGGGGGAGCTCCAAAATCACTGCAGATGGTGACTGCAGCCATGAAATTAAAAGACGCTTACTCCTTGGAAGGAAAGTTATGACCAACCTAGATAGCATATTCAAAAGCAGAGACATTACTTTGCCAACAAAGGTCAATCTAGTCAAGGCTATGGTTTTTCCAGTGATCATGTATGGATGTGAAAGTTGGACTGTGAAGAAAGCTGAGTGCCGCTGTTTATAATAGCCAGGACATGGAAGCAACCTAGATGTCCATCAGTAGATGAATGGATAAGAAAGCTATGGTACATATACACAATGGAGTATTACCCAGCCATTAAAAAGAATACATTTGAATCAGTTCTAATGAGGTGGATGAAACTGGAGCCTATTATACAGAGTGAAGTAAGCCAGAAAGAAAAACACCAATACAGTATACTAACGCATATATATGAAATTTAGAAAGATGGTAACAATAACCCTGTGTATGAGACAGCAAAAGAGACACTGATGTATAGAACAGTCTTATGGACTCTGTGGGAGAGGAAGAGGGTGGGAAGATTTGGGAGAATGGCATTGACACATGTAAAATATCATGTATGAAACGAGTTGCCAGTCCAGGTTCGATGCATGATACTGGATGCTTGGGGCTAGTGCACTGGGACGACCCAGAGGGATGGTATGGGGAGGGAGGAGGGAGGAGGGTTCAGGATGGGGAACATATGTATACCTGTGGCGGATTCATTTTGATATTTGGCAAAACTAATATAATTATGTAAAGTTTAAAAATAAAATAAAATTAAAAAAGAAAGCTGAGTGCCGAAGAATTGATGCTTTTGAACTGTGGTGTTGGAGAAGACTCTTGAGAGTCCCTTGGACTGCAAGGAGATCCAACCAATCCATTCTAAAGGAGATTAGTCCTGGGTGTTTTTTGGAAGGAATGATGCTAAAGCTGAAACTCCAATACTTTGGCCACCTCATGCAAAGAGTTGACTTATTGGAAAAGATTCTGATGCTGGAAGCGATTGAGGGCAGGAGGAGAAGGGGACAACAGAGGATGAGATGGCTGGATGGCATCTCCGACTCGATGGACATGAGTTTGGGTAAACTCCGGGAGTTGGTGATAGACAGGGAGGCCTGGCGTGCTGCGATTCATGGGGCCGCAAAGAGTCGGACACGACTGAGTGATTGAACTGAACTGAACTGAGAATTAGAAATGAGAGCTAACCAAAATGTGGGATTAGTGAAAGGATCATTACACACACACCCATGCTGCTTCTATTTTAATGAGCCTACCTTCTTAAAGGAGAGGAAGAATTCTTGTTTCAATAAATAAAAATCTTCATGTTTCTCTATTCTAAATATTTCCTTTCCATTCCCGCCCCTACACAATTTACAACCTTTTTTCTTTGTTTTCCTTCATAGCTGAACATCTTGAATGATAACCTGTTTGCTCTCTCCCCTCTAGATGTCCCATTGATTTCTAAAACCTGTCTTTCATCCTGATGATTCTCAATAAGAAACAGATACACTCTCAAGTTAGGATTACTTAAGAAAGTATTTTAAAAAAAGAATATTTGCGAGGTATGCAATACCTCAGGGTTAGTATTATAGGAGTTACAAGGAATCAACACTAGGTACAAGGGAGGCACAATTAATGAGACCAAGAAAGAGAGTCATGTTGAGAGGTCAACTTGAAAAGGATGGTGGGTGTGGACTATTACATCCAACATGGCTTCACAGTGGGAGAGCAGAAAAACAATTACAGTGACCTCTCTCTTCCTCCTTCCAATCTTTTTTCGGTGTTCCCCACTGGACAAAGCCAGTAAAGTCAGATAGCAAGAAAGCACATGGGTGACATGTATAGGTCAGTTTTTTGAGGCAAAAGGTGAGTAAAGAAGGGTGGTGACATGTGGGGACAAGCGTAGGAAGATGCCAGACATATTTATCTTAATATTACATTGGAACTATACCCACAAAAAGTCAACCCTAGTCTAATTTTTAAACCCACTGGCCTACTTTCATTTGCATACCAAATATTTGCCTCTTTTGATCTGGAACTCAAGAAATGGCTCACTCTTGACTTTTCTCTAAGCCTTAGCTTGGGGATTTTCCTGGAGGTACTGTGGTTAGGATTCAGAGCTTTCACTGCCAAGGCTGGGTTTCAAACCCTGGCTGGGGAAATAAGATCCCATAAGCTGAGAGGCACAGTTAAAAAAATAAAAAATAAAGAAGAAAATAATCTCATCTTATTTTAAATTTTTCCATCCACAAACCTACAGGCCCTTTTCCTTATACTCCCATCCATGTTCCATATGTCCTTTAACACCTTGTTTCCATGACAGACCATAGATATGCCTCTTGAATATAATCTGTCTGTGATACCAACACACCAGGTTTTTCCTACTAAGAAACAGCCCTTGCTATGACATTTCCCCTGAAAGGATTTGAGAGCTCCATTTTGCCCATAGGATAAACTCCAGAGATCTTTCTTAGTCTAGCTGCTACTGAGTTTTCTAGCCTCAACTTTTGCACTCCTCCCTGAAAACTCATGGTCAGCCAGACTATTTCACCCAGACTATTCTCTAAGCAAGTTCATGCCATTAAGATCTGAAAATTCAAAAATTCTGCCCTTTCTGTCCAATCAAGTTTCCCCCGCTTTCTGCATAGTGCACTGTTTTATCCTTCTAGACCTAGGTCAAATATGTCATGATCTATTAGTTCCACTTTGCTTCTTCCCAGGAAGAACTGATCATTCCCTCTTCTGTGTTCCAGAACTTCCATAATTTCAAATTTCTCCAGGAGAACTTTTCTTTAATTTCTACTTTGGCATTGAATAGATAAGCTGCCATCATTTCTCCCTATTAAACAGTGCTTCAGATGGGAATACTGTTTCACTTGTCTTAATATCCCTGAAATTTATCAGAGGGTTTGGCAAATAGGAAGTCTCCCAAAATACTTGCTAAATGAATGAGAGTCAACTGTCTTGATATACTACCCCCTACCTGTTGCCTTAAAAACAAGGCAACCTGTGGATCTACAGGTGTGGTTATATATAGCATGTGATCAGACAGAGTTCTGGGAGACCTATGTGACCCAGACAGGCATACCTTCTGTGCAATAGACAACAATATGATGCTGGTTCAGTTGGCAGCATCTGGCAGTGCAGCTGGCAACAGCTCAGAGTGGTCTCCTGCATTGAGAAGAGTACCTACCGGTGTCAGTTTGAACATAGGAAGTTCTCTTTTGTGTAAAAGTTGGTCAATCGATTGGCAGAGGTTTCTCTCTTATAAAACTGTTGGACAATAGAACCATCCTCCTCATGCTCCTTTAGCAGATACCCTCACCTGTCTTACATAGCAGTGGACTCCTCTCTGCTGGACTCATCAGCACCCTGTTCTCTCAATCTCATCTGATTACTCTACTGAATTATTCCTCTCCCTTCCTCAGTCTCTGCCCTTCTTTCTCCTTCTGCTCTCTCTCTTCTACGATTCTCAAATACATTTCTCCTTTTTTTTTTTTTCCTTTCACAATAAACTGTGGAAGCTTATTAAACCCAGCATCCAAATAATCAGTAAGTGGACAACCTATTCACTTTTTTTATTGTATATAGATGACTTATTTTTCAAAACATATTTGGCAAAACTAATACAATTATGTACAATTTAAAAATAAAATAAAATTTAAAAAATAATAATAATAAAATAAAAAAATATATTAAGTGAAAATAAATATTTATTTTCCCCCGTAAGGCAATAAATACAAGGAAGTAAAACAGTGTTTCTTTACTAAATCAGGTTGAAAGTTCATCTCTAGTCATGAGAGCTTAAAGTGGAGTCATAAATGCAAAGACCCCTTCTAAACTCCTGTCACTGAGCAACCCCCCTGCACAGAGAAACTCAACCCTCCCTAAGCAAAATATAGCTTCCATCCAAACAAAACTCAGTATGTACCTTTGCAGAGTTCTTATCTAAGTCTTTAAAGCTTTCAAGAGCCCCAGTTTATATGCAAATACTTAACCTTAATTGAAGTAGTATTTACCTTAATTAGATAGTACCTTAAAAGATAGTTAATACTTTAGCTCACAATCCTCTGAATGCAAAATCTATTTAAAAAATGAGATAAGAAAAGGCATCTACCTGGCATTTAGATGTAGACAGGAGTGTTATTAAGTTGGGTTGGGTTAAAGCAGTTGAGAAACGAATAACTTCACTGTCACTAAAAGATGAAGTTGAACATAATATTTTTTTGGAGTTGACAACTGCTAAATGTGTTTTCCTCTTGCTCTCCCTGCCTTGCCCCCACAACTTCCATTTGTTGAAAATTTAGAAGTCAAAAAAATCTTATTTATGTTGCTCTAAACATTGGATAATTATTTAGGCCAGTTCTGTTCATAAGGGAATTACAATTCTCTAGGTGATGGCATGGGTTCTGGTTTGTGTATAAAATCTGGAAAAGTTTCTCATTATTTCAAAATAGCTAGTATTTTTGTTTCCTCAATTCCAAAGTAACTTGAACATGTGTCAATTAGGAAGTTCTCATGAGCATAGCTGTGAAAGTCTCAATTGAACACAGCAATTGTCCTAATTCCTTGTATTTTTATAGGCTAGGTACAGAACACCAGGATCTCTGGGGTTGGATATATTACAGAAAATAAGCAAGCTACTAAAGAGAAAATTTCTTGAGAGGATTTTAGGATGTTTCTTTTCCTATTTGTCTTAGGCCAGGACAAAAAAACACATTATCCAAATATTGTCTCATTTCTCCTTTTTTTCAAGGAAAGTAATTAGCTGCCACAGTGTCATCTTTTCCAAAGCACACTGGACAAAGCAAAAAATTAGAATATTTGTAGAGAAGCTCAAGACAGTGGTCAACATTAATGTTCCAGAGGGATAGCCTATTTTGTTTCTAACTCTATTTTTAAATGCTGGAAATAAAAGAGGAAATGTCACACTGTTTTATTGTGTCCACTTACTCAAATTTTACAAAGCATCTGAGGAGAGTGATAAACAGAGAAAATCAAAATCTAGGTCTATCACTTTCTAGAGTTTAAGTGTGAACAATTAAATGTAACCTATTTGAATTTCAGTTTCCTAAATTGTATTGTACAATGCTAAAAATGTGACCAGTCCATGATAGCTAACAGCAGGGTACTTCTCAGAGCCGGGAGATCAGTTTATCCTCTGAGAATCTAATAAGGACATAGTAAAAGTCAGACTCAAATGATAATTAATTGATAGGTTGTGAATATTTGATAGACTTTTACAGATAGGTCTAAGACATATATAAAAACGGCACTGTACTACTGGGTGGTTTTTGTGTGTGTTAAGTGAGTTTTTTTTTTTTTATTTTGTGGCCACGTGGCATGTGGAATCTTAGTTCCCTGACCAGGAATCAAATCTGGACACCCTGTGTTGGAAGCACAAAGTCTCAATCATTGGATCTCCAGGGAAGTCCCTAAATAACTTGATTCCTGTTAGAGCTTGGTTCTCCAGACCAAACATCCTTAGATGCTCAACAAAGTTTAGTTTCATTCTTTCCCCCTCCTATGCAGTAGTCCTCAGAAACCAAGACAGTATTAAGACATCAACAGTACACTGGCATCGATATGTCAATAGAATGTTATACTTGAAAGTGAAAAAAAGAAAGGGGAAAGTGATAAATGATTTTTGTAACAGCCCTGAAGGGAATATCCCCAATGTCTTCTGAGCCTCAGGCCTTTGTAGCCAAGGCCATTTAATAAACCTCCAATCATGCCTTAACTGTATATTTACTGCACAAATTTCTTTTATTACAATTTGGCTTTCTGTGCATGTGTTTGAATGATCTTGAATCTTCTAAATTTTTGGCAATTGTATTTCATAAACTAAACTTATGGTTTGGATTTCAAACTTATTCTATAGACTTTTTGATTTTGGTTGGCAAGAGACTATGGAGCAATGAACACTTGCATATGTTCTTAAAATTTGGAGCATCTGAGTCTGTTCCCCTCATGACTGAACCCGTTTTTTCCTAATCAATATACTGCATCTTATCTCAGTATCATAGCTTTTGAAGTTTAGCAGATATGCCTCAATAAATTTTTTAATTAAAATTTTATTTTTAGATAATTATGATAATTTATATTTTAATTTAATTTATATTTATATTTTAGATAATTATGGACTCACATGTAATTGTAAGAAATAATAGAGAGATCTGGCATGCTCTTTAAACAGCTTCCCCCAATGGAAACGTTTTTAAACCTACAATATCAAATTGGATATTGACATTGATACGATCAAGATACAGAAGATTCCCATTACCATAAGAATCCCTTGTGTTGCCCTTTTACAGTCCCACACATTTCTTTCATGAAAATGAAAATGAAAGAGAAGTATGACTGCTTCACCTTTGGTAACTACTAATCAGCTATTCATTTCCATAATTTTGGCATTTCAAAATGTTACATAAATGACATCACACAATATGTAACCTGTGGCACACAGTGACACTCAAAGGAGGAAGTTCACTTTCTCACTCAGTTGGAGTGTGAATTCTGGCTCCCCACTAGACCTACACTCACATCTTCTTGATTGAAAACACTAGAATGTCTCCTTAACTGCTCCCTTCATGACCTCCATTGACCATGGTGGAAGGGGAGCAAAGCATGCCTCACTGGAAGTGATGAAAGTCCTGACTCTCCACTAGGCTCTTCTGATCTTCCAACTCTACTCCAGAGGAGTAAAGGGTTTGCTTTGTTACTGACATCTGTGGGTGGAAGTCCAGACTCACTATGTGGGTTCCAGTGACATTGCCAGAAGTGCTATGTGTCTACCTAGTAAGGATGAGGATTCTGAGTCCCTTCTCAAACTTCTCTGCCAGCTCCTCAAAGAGGTAATGAAGCACCTCATTGGCCTCACAAAATGGAAGGCTAAGCTCCCTACTCTGGCTTCTCTGGTATGAGTATGAGTGGGCCTACTGTCTTATCTGTTTGGTTGGAGCGAGTGATTTTTGTCTAAATTTTATAT
This sequence comes from Bubalus kerabau, assembly GCF_029407905.1. Taxonomy (NCBI): domain Eukaryota; kingdom Metazoa; phylum Chordata; class Mammalia; order Artiodactyla; family Bovidae; genus Bubalus; species Bubalus kerabau. The sequence goes on from NC_073634.1 coordinate 57,518,717, forward strand.
TCGCCATATTGTCACTTTTATGGAACAAGCTTTTGATTTGGCTTTTTGTTTGTTTATTCATTTGTCACTGCTGGCATTTCTGGGTTTCCAGCTTAATCAGCTCCATTTTAGGATTAAAAACACTCAGGAACTCATAACTGTGTTGTTCTTTGGGTCCTGAGGACCAAAGCTGGTCTTCTTATTTTGTCTTTAACTAATTAATTAATTTTATTTTGGACTGTGCTGGATATTCATTTCTGTGCACGGGCTTTTCTCTAGTTGCAGTAGTTGGGGTCTACCCTCCAGTTGTGGTGCATGGGCTTCTCATGTTGTGGAGCTCTAGGGCATGTGGGCTTCAGTGGTTGCAGCACTTGGGCTCAGTAGTTGTAGTTCATGGGCTCTAGAGCACAGGCTTAGCAGTTTTGCTGCATGGATTTAGTGGCATGTGGGATCTTCTCTGACCAGGGATTGAACCTGTGTCTTCTGCCTTGGAAAGTGGATTCTTTACCACTGAGTCACCAGGGAAGCCCAAATATAAAATTATCATAAAATATCTTGAAGAACTGATAGATTGGATCCAAAGTAGGAGCTCACAGTTTTCTCTATTTGGCTAATTTAGTGTACACACAGTTTTAGAATGTACTTTTTATGATAGTTATTGATGTCATTTTGCATATTACAGTAGAGTTGTTCCAAGGTTATCTTTGGGCTTCTTTACCCTGAGAGACAGTATAGAATAGTGACTAATCCTAGGGATTTTGGAGCTGTGGCCACCGGAAAGATGTCTATGTTCCAATGTGTGGAACATGTGAATATGTTAGTTTACAGAAAGCAGAAGGAAATTTGTAGATATAATTAAATTAAGGATCTTGAGATGGGGAGCTTATTCTGGATTATGTGGTGGGCCCAATGTAAAAACTAAGGTCTTTATGTGTTAGAGTGATGAAGAAAAGTCAGAATTAGAGATTTGAAGATGCAGTGCTGCAAACTTTGAACACAGAGGAAGGAGCCACAAGACAAAGAAAGCAAATGGCCTCTAAAACCTGGAAAAGGCAAGAAAGTGGACTTTCCTTAAAAATATCTAAAAAGAATTCAGCCCTGCCTACATTTCGATTTTAGCCCAGTAAGACCTATTTTGGATTTATGCACTCCAGAACTGTAAGGTAATAAATTTCTATTGCTTTAAGCCACCAAATGTGTGGTGATTTTTTATAGCCACAATAAGAATCTAATACAGCAGCGAAATGTTCAGAGTCTATACTCCAGCTTTGATATTTATAATATACCTAGACTTGAACAAGGAGTTTATCTTTAAAAAGATATTATGTATATTCCCTACCTCACAGAAAGAAATTAACATATATAAAGCTATTAAAACAATGTTAGGTAAATACTAAGTATTTGGTAAGAGTCAACTATTAGTATAGTAGAAGTAACTATTCATCTATACAAAGAATGTGATTACAAAGGCAATGAACACTTTACAAAAATTTCATCTACGTAATCTCCTGCATCCTGTTTTGATTTTAACATTAGATAGCATCCCAGCTCAGCAGTAAGGATTCTGCCTGCCAATGAAAGAGACAAGGTTTAAACCCCTGGATCAGGAAGATCCCCCAGAGGAGGAAATGGCAACACACTTCAGTATTCTTTCCAGGAGAATCCAATACATAGAGGAGCCTGGTGGGCTGCAGTTCATGGGGTCACAAAGAGTCAGACATGACTTAGCAGCTGAACATGCACGCAAATAGACAGATAGATAAATGAAAGATAGATATCTACATGCATATATTCATAAGGCAATGGTAAACAAAAAATAATGCAGGACAATGCTTATATCCAAAGAGGAGATGTTCAGATGGAGGAAAAATCTAAAAAAAAGTCTTCAACAATACAGGAATGTTCTAGTTTTTGATTTGAGTGTTAAGCTCATGGGTGCTTGCTTTGTTTTTATGCTTAGTAACTTACATGCACAATTCATACATCTTTTGTGTTAAATGCTAAAGAATACATTTTTTCCAAAGACTATTAATAAAACTTAGAAAACCTCTCAGATATTTACTCATTGTAATTCAGTTAGGATAGCTCTATCATGCTGTGGTAACAAACAGCTTCAACAACCTCAGTGGCTTAACAAAGCAGATGTTTATTTCTTATTCATACTACATTTTCAACATAGGTCAGTGGGCAACTCTGCTTGTGTAATTTCTCATATCTTCAAACTGACCAAGGCTTCATTTTGTCAAGTGATTTTGATTCACTGAAGCAATGAAAAGAGGAGACAAACAGGACACTTGCTTTTAGTGTTCACTCCCAGAAAGGATACATGTCACTTCTGCCCACATCTTATTGTGCAAAATAAATCACCTTGCCATATCCATAGTAAAAAAGAATACAGAGGCATAATTTTTGCATGTGACTATCAACTAAAACATCACAAGTATTTTGTGAAGAATCTTTAATGCTTCTTATAGTCCACCCTTCCAGGCACCAAATATTTGGCACTTCCTTTATCAGTATGCAGATTTAAACATGGGTTCTATCTAATACACATGGTATGTTATATTTTTGCATATGTAAGGTACCAACTAGCAGTCTTGTGAAATTCAAATAACAGTTCTAGGAAATACACTATAGATATTAAAATAATAGTTAATGACCATGCCTTGAAAATTAAGATCACTGGGTAGGGGAGGCATGACTCCTGGTTTCAAGGGTGAAGAAAAAGTAACAGATTAACTTTATAGGTCCAGGAAAAGATTACTATGAAAATTCTAGGTGAAATACTATCTGATAGTTAGTTGTATAAATTGGTATCAGTGTGAAAAAAGTTGATTCAATTTAAAACTGATAGACCAGTGTGACAATATACTTCTATTCATGCCCAAAAGCCCATTTTGAAACACAGTCATTAAATATACATGAATGGTATTGACATATACACTATATATAAAATAGATAATAAGGGCTTACTTCATAGCAAAGGGAACTCTGCTCAATACTTGTAATGACCTATATGGAAATAGAATCTAAAGAAGAGTGGTTTTATATATATATATATATATATGGATTCACTTTGCTCTACAGCAGAAACACATTCCTCCAATCAAAATTAATTTAAAAAATAATAAATATACACATGGAAGTAGAAGTGAAGTCACTGTACTACCGTACTATAAAACACAGGCCCACACTTTTAAAATATTTTATAACTTAAAATGATTCATGATTTTCCCCCACCAGTAAAAAGTCAAAAACCATTTTGTAGGAAGAATATTTATAACCATATGAAAGAGAATGTCCCTATCCTGAATCCTAGCCTGACGAATTTCTGTAGTTATAGAGCCAGTCTCAGATTCTCTCCCCTCTCCTCTTATTCTTTTGCTTTTGACTCTCTGCAATCTTGATAAATCACAGTACAAAACTTCTCTAAAAGTCTAGATAGGAGCCTTCCTCCTGGCCTTTCTCCAGTATACCTGTTAATTCTTAGGTGGTTTGAGGGAAGCTGCACATGAACTTGTTCTATGGAGCAAAGAAGACAATGGTAGGAGAGAGACGGTAAGTATGTTAACAATGTACAAAGCTACATGAGTTAATGTAGAAGTCAGAAGAAAGGAATGGTTTTCAAAGGAGTTTGTGGTAGACCTACAACCCTCATTTCCCTTCCCCATCTCTCTCTCCAATATCTTGTTGACAACATTCTTTGGTTAAGCGGCCCTTTTAGGCTTCTGGGAAACGTCGTATGCAAGAATGATTCCAGAAGATGTAATACATGTCTCATCTAGGTTGTCTTGATTTAATGCTGCTGTTTTTCTTTAAGACAATCTCTGATTGCTTTATTCATTGTAATTCTTTTCATATGCATAGTATTTGTATTACAAAAACAATATAGCATTAAAGAAAATTTTGAAGAAAAAATTATCCATAATTCTATCACTTTAAAGCAGTTATTTTGATTTTCATGTATTCTCATGCATTCTTTGTCCAAATGTATACCTGTTTTTTATAGTTGTAATTCTAGCACCCGATTTTGTTGAATGTTTGTTCTTAATGTTGCATCCTAAACATAATTTTACATTGCTCTAAATATGTTTTGTTATCTTTTAATAGCTGCACAATGTTCCATAAAGTTGATGTACCATAATTCACCTTTCCCTAGTTTGGGAATTTTGCTTGAAGTTTGCTTTTCCCTATTGTACATAACAGAGAGAAATGAACATTTTGTACATTGTTAGCTTTTTCTAAACATTTCTACATTCACTCATTGTTGTTTTAGTATAACATTACAGAACACATGACCCTGGTTGAGCACATCCATATATATAACACAAACATCTCCTTTATCATCAAGCTTTCCTAGAGCTAGAATTTGCATTAGCTACCATCAACTCCTGTTTGGTAAACTGAAGCCTAATGATGTTAAGTGTTATTATCTGGTATAACTAGCAACATTTAAGAATGAGAAAACTGAAATACACAATAGTCACTAGATACACACAAGATATACCAACAAATTAGGAGTTGATTTTACTATATTTAGTCCTACTTAGTGAATAGTTAGTAAAATGCATCCTATTTCTGGGTTATTACTATTGTTTAAAGGCTACAATTTAAAACTGTTAGTGAATGTTGGTTGTATTTGGGAGTGTAGGCTACTCAATAAATGTTATTATTGCTAGATAAATATAGATAAATATAAATAATACTTTCCAGATCCAAGTATTCTAGAAAATTTTTTCAGATAATCCCCACAAACATAATAACATTGAACCATGATTGGTTCATTTGCTGTATGAATGGAATTCTTGATTTGCCAATATATCTTTTTTGAGTACCAACTAGACACTCATCATATACAACAGAAAAGATGCTAAACATACAGCTGATCTCACATAAACCACATGTTCATATGCATTTAAAAAAAAAAAAATCCAGTACTGTATGTTTAGGGCTTCCCTGGTGGCTCAGAGGATAAAGCATCTGCCTGCAACGTGGGAGACCTTGGTTCGATCCCTGGGTCAGGAAGATCCCCTGGAGAAGGAAATGGCAACCCACTCCAGTATTCTTGCCTGGAGTATCCCGTGGACAGAGAAGCCTGGTAGTCTACAGCCCACTGGGGTCGCAAAGAGTCAGACACAACTAAGCAACTTCACTCACCACAAGATAGTGGACAGTCACATGCCTTCTAGGAACTTCTACCTGTAGACATGTGGGCAAAAATATACAAATAAAAGAAGGTACAGAAATAAGTATGGGCGTTACAGACTGAATGTCTTCTGAGTAGTGCAAGTGATAAAAAACTAGTGAAGCTGATGAATATAAGACAATATGATGAGTGGGATTCATCTCAAACTGGAAGGCATATCAAACCCAAGCCATTTAACCCTAAAATGTCACAAAATAATGTTCATGGCAATAAAAACAAATCTGAGGACAAGATGAACTTAGCAGACCATGGGTTTACAATAACTGAAGTATGTATTAAATAATATGATAAAGACCGCTGGTGTCACAAAATGTTAAATGTGAACTGGGAAGAGTCAAGCAAGATGTCTCAGGAGATGCGGATGGTAGCTGGATTCTGCTGCAGGCTGGGTTCCCTTGAAACCCAGCTCTGGGATGGAGGTTAGCATTCAGGAATTTTATCATGGCATGTTCTTGGGATTAATGCCTGAGGAATCATGGTGGAAGAAGCAAGACTGGACAGATGGAGGAGGTGAACTTCAAAGAGTCTCCACGAACCCCTAAGCTGCTATGGAGCTAGGATGATCACAGTTTGGAGTGAGAGAGCTGTACTTTATACCCATATGTTAATCAGCTACTGGACATGGGGAAAAGATATGACCTTGGGTGACATAGGTCTCTTCAGCTGAGATAATGCCTGAGGGGGTTAACACCTGAGAATTGTCTTAAGTGGGTTTCTTACCTGCCAAGGTACTAATGTCTTTATTTCTGATGGGAGATTTTAGTGCACCACAGAAGCTACATAACCACATTGGGAAAAAAGAAAATCATCCCAAGCTACTCATCTCTAGTTACACTGCAATCCCCTATTGTGTTAGTCACAGTAGAGAAATAAAACCAGTAGGAGATATATAGATACAGATATAGATTTATGCATTTATGTGCTCAGTTGTGTCTGACTCTTTTGATCCCATGGACTGTATCCCGTCAGGCTCCTCTGTCCATGAGATTCTCCAGGCGAGAATACTGGAGTGGGCTGCCATGCCCTCCTCTAGTGGATCTTCCTGACCCAGGGATAGAACTTGCATCTCTGATGTCTTCTGCCTTCACAGGCAGATACTTTACCACTAGCACCACCTGGGAAGCTCAATATAGATTTATATTTTATAGTTATAAAAGCATACCTCATTTTATTGTGCTTTGTAGAAATTGCATTATTTACAAATTGAAGGTTTGTTGCAATTCTGCATCAAGCATGTCTATCAGCTCCATTTTTCCAAACACATTTGCTTACTTCAGTCTTTTAGTGTCACATTTTGGTAATTCTCAAAATATTTTAAACCTTTTCATTATTATTATATTTGCTATGGTTATCAGTGAACTTTGATGTAATTGCTATGATTTGCTGAAAGCTCAGATGATGGTTAGCATTTTTTTTGGCAAGAAAGTATTTTTAATTAAAATTTGTATGATTTTTTAGACATAATACTACTGCATACTTAATAGATTATAGTATATTGTAAGCAAATTTTATGGGCTTCCCTGGTGGTTCAGTTGGTAAAGAATCCACCTGCATGCAGGAGACCTGGGTTCAGTCAGTGGGTTGGGAAGATCCCCTGGAGGAGGGCATGGTAACCCATTTCAGTATTCTTGCCTGGGGAATCCCCATGGACAGAGGCAGGCTGCAGTCCATGGGATCGCAAAGAGTTAGACATGACTGAGCAACTAAGCACACACAACACAATTTATATGCAATGAAAAACACCAATAAATTTGTGTGAATCACTCTGCTGTAATATTTACCTTATTGTAGTAGTCTGGAACAAAAACCTCCCAATATCTCTTGAGATATGCCTCCGTGTATGTGCATGTGCCTGTAGTTATAAAATTGAATAGCACTCAGCCATAAAAAAGAAAGAAATGTTTTCATTTTCTATTTGCAACAACATGTATGGACTTACAGGGTATTATGCTTCATGAGATAAGTCAGAGAAAGACAAATACTGTACATTATCATTTATGCATAGAATCTAAAAGATAAACAAATGAATAAATATAACAAAACAGATTCACAGATATAGAAAACAAAGTAGTCATTATCAATGGGGAGAGAAAAGGGGGAGGGGCAAATAGGGGTAGGGGATTAAGAGGTAAAAACTAGTAAGTATAAGATAAATAAGTTTCAAGGATATATCACACAGAACAGGAAATACAGTCAATGTTTTATAACTTTAAATGGAATATAACCTGTAAAAATATTGAATTACTGTGTTCTATACCTGAAATTAATCTGATTATAAATCAATCATACTTTAATAAAATCAAAATTTCTGATAATTTGTCACTGAAGTAATGTTAATGCTGTCATCACTCAGCAAAGGTTCACTGAGCATATCCTTGGTGTGCTATGAGGGGTGAAGGAGAGGCACAAGACTTGGTTACTACCTTTCAAGGAGGTCACGGTCTTAATGGGGAGAGGAGGCTTTCATCAACACTAGAATGAGGAGCAGGTCAGCCCTGATGGATAGGCAGAATCACATGTAGAGAAGGCTTGCTGAAGCCAGCCAAGGCAGCACAGGATAGATGGATTTGGAGCACAAATAAAGAGATACATACAGTTTACGAAGAGGCACAGAGACAAAAAAAACCATGCAGCCCAGATAAGAAGAGGACAGACAATATCAAAATGTCTCTCTTTAGTACAGAAGCATCAGAAAGTACCTGAAGAAGGGTTATAGGTGATGTCTGTTAACCCAGGTCCAGGGAGGCCACCAGTTCCTATGCCATGTCCATTATTCATAAAGGATTCCCATTGCTCTGGACCAGTGTTTATAAACAAATGAGAAACTTTCAACTTAGAGACCATATGTTACCTTTGGTTAATTCTAGGACAGGACAAAAAACAGTGAACCAGGTAATCTGAGCTAGTCCCCAAAGAATTTTTTATCTTAGGCAAGTCAACTAACATGTCTGATTGACTGTGCCTCGTTTCTCCATTTTTTCCTTCATCACAATCTGAAATTTCTTCATGCTGAAGGGCTCTGCAAATTTAGAACTGATTCATTAAGGGTTGCATCTTTGTTTATATGTATTTCTAAATGGGTGCCAGCTGACAGACGCTGAGATCTATTTAACTCAGCAAGATATGTATGGGGTTACAGAAACAGGTCACAAATCAAATTTTTACTAAGATTCCTTCTTTCTATATAACCTTTCCTGACCATACAGCTGGCCAGTACTCTAATAAACCATCTCTCTGTCCTACATGTTCTCAGTTTCATTTGCTTCCTGTCCTCTAGGTCCTTAAAAATCACACTTTCTCCACTTTCTCTGCCTTCTTTGTCTCTTGCTTTTTAATTTATTTTTAATTGAAGGACAATTGATTTACAATATTGGTTTGATTTCTACTATACCTCAACATGAATTAACCACAGGTACACATATGTCCCGGAGAAGGCAATGACACCCCCACTCCAGTACTCTTGCCTGGAAAATCCCATGGATGGAGGAGCCTGGTAGGCTGCAATCCATGAGGTCACTAAGAGTCAGACATGACTGAGCGACTTCCCTTTCACTTTTCACTTTCATGCATTGGGGAAGGAAATGGCAACCCACTCCAGTGTTCTTGCCTGGAGAATCCCAGGGACGGGGGAGCCTGGTGGGCTGCCGTCTATGGGGTCACACAGAGTTGGACACAGCTGAAGCGACTTAGCAGCAGCAGCACACATATGTCCCTTCCCTCTTGAAACTTCCTCCTACCTGCCACTCATTCCCACCCTCTAGATTATTACAGAGCCCTGTTTTGAGTTCCCTGAGTCATACAGCAAATTTCCATTGACTAACTATTTGACACATGGTAGTGTACATGCTTCCATGCTACTTTCTCCATTCATCTCACCCTCTACTTCCTCCCTCTGCCCATGCCCATAAGTCTGTTCTCTATGTCTGCATCTCCATTGCTGCCCTGCAAATAGGTTCATTAGTACCATCTTTCTAGAGTCTATATATAGGTGTTAATATATGATATTTATTTGTCTCTTTCTGACTTATTTCACTCTGTATAATAGGTTCTAGGTTTATCTACCTCATTAGAACTGATTCAAATACCTTCCTTTTGATGGCTGAGTAGTATTCCATTGTATATATGTACCACAACTTCTTTATCCATTCATCTGTTGTTGGACATCTAGATTACTTCCATGACCTAACTATTGTAAATAGTGCTGCAATGAACATTGGGTTACATGTGTCTTTTTCAATTTTTATTTCCTCAAGTTGTATGCTTATAAGTAGTATTCCTGGGTCATATGGTAGTTTTATTCTTAGTTTTTAAAGGACTCGCCATACCATCTTCCACAGTAGCTGAATCAACATACTTCCCACTAACAGTGCAAGAGGGGTCCCTTTTCTCCAGACCCTCTTCAGCACTTGTGTTTGTGGATTTTTTAATGATGGCCATTCTGACCAGTGTGAGGTGATATCTCATAGCTTTGATTTAAATTTCTCTAATAAAAGCAATGATGAGTATCTTTTCATATGATTATTAGCCATCAGTATGTCTTATTTGGAGTTATGTCTGCTTACGTCTTTTGCCTACTTTTTGATTAGGTTGCTTCTTTTTCTGGTATTGAGTTGCATGAGATGCTTGTATATTTTGGAAATTAATCCTTTGTCAGTTGTTTTATTTGCTATTATTTGCTCCCATTCTGTCTTTTCACCTTGTTTATAGTTTCCTTTGCTGTGCAAAAACTTTTTAAGTTTAATTAGGTCCCTCTTGTTTATTTTTGTTTTTATTTCCATTATCCTAGGAGGTGGGTCATAGAGGATATTGCTATGATTTTGGTCATACAGTGTTCTGCCTATGTAAAGCCCTGAGATAAAATCATGCACCTATGAGCACCTTATCTTTGACAAAGGAGGAAATAATATATAGTGGGGAAAAGACAGTCTCTTTAATGAGTGATGCTGGGAGAACTGGACAACTACAAGCAAAAGAATAAAATTGGAACACTTCTTAAAACCATACACAAAGATAAACTCAAAATAGATTAAAGACCTAAATATAAGACCTCTTTTTCTCTTGGAATCAACTTTAACCATTTAAATTTACACTGACAGTAAATTGCCATTTTCCTTCCAAGGGTCTGCTCTCTTAATTTACCTTAGGATAGAATCTTCCACCTTTTCTATATATTTATTTCCAAGCACAGGACTAGTTGCTCTGCATTTAAGTAGATTAGCTAAAAAACATATTTTGGTATTAAATTTCTGCATTTAAATTCCAGGTCTGCTATTTACTATTTATAGGACCTTGAGCAAGTCACTGATATGTAACAAACAAAACCAGCTACTTCAAAGTGTTATTTTAAAAATCAGGTAGAAAATGAATGTAAGATATTTGTCAGATATTATGCACATTGTGGATACATAGTAAACTAATATTCTGTTATAAAATACTCACAGTGCTCATATTATTCTGAAGATTTTTAAGGGGCAACCTGAGTAAGCAGGGGCATAGTTGTTTTATTACCTAGGAGATTTATATCTATGGGCTCACTGTCTGCCAACTCCTTGCTACCAACCCCAATAGAAGGTGGAAATGAAAGTGTTTTGAAAAGTTAAAAGCAACGCACAAATGTAGGTAGAAAGCTGGAGCTATTCTCATCTCTACAAATATCTCCTTTCTGATCTATTGCCCAGCAGTTCCCTTCTCAGCTTCCTTTGCCCCATCTAGGCTGGAACTGTAATAAGTAAGATTTGAAAGCACAAATGTGAAGGAGCAAAGCTCCCAGTGTGGTGGAATTTAATAATGCAGCAAGTTCTTTTTGAATAGGAAATAACTCTTAAAAGTTTCTTTTCATGTAATTTCAAGCTCAGTTCAGTGAGATCCTCTTCCAATCTCTTGAATTTATGTGTTTCTTCTCCTTGTAGGCTTTCTAGGCTTGTACTATCTGGGCTTCTACAGCTTGACTGGGAGATTACAGTCCTGCACATCCCCACAAAATATATGATCAATAGATAGCCTGAAGAGCAGGGAGAATAAGTGCACACAATATAGTCAGCCCTCAGCATCTATGGGGAATTGGTTCCTGGCCTGCTGCAGATACTAGAATCCTCAGATGCTCAAGTTCCTTACACAAAATGGTGCCATGCAGTTGGCTCACACTGTAGAATGATATAGAATCTGTGGATACAGAGGGCTGACTAAAATTTTTTTAAAAAAAAAAAAAGCTCGTTATTTACCTAGTGGACTTTTTCTAATAGCAAAGTATATTCTGTATTTTGTACCAGATACTAATTACATATATCATTCCACTTAATTCTATATCACTGTGAGAAAGCTTCTTTTATTATCCTCACTTTACAGATGGGAAAACTGAGGCTTACCGTGGTTTAAATATTTGCTCCTTGTCTTACAGTTGCTAAATAGTGAAACCAGGGTTGAATCAAAGCTAGAATTAAAAACATGTTTATTTTTTCCTTGTGTGGGAGTAAAAAGAGCCTCTTACATAGGTGTTTGTCCTAAGAAAATCTTATTTTTATTGCTTGTGTGTGTGTGTGTGTGTGTGTGTGTGTGTGTACTTACTCAGTCACATCTGACTCTTTGTGACCCTTTGGGCTGTAGCAACCAGGCTCCTCTGTCTGTGGAATTTTTCAGGCAAGAATACTAGAGTGGGTTGCAAATTTCTCCAGGGGATCTTCCCCACCCTGGAATTGAACCCTCATATCCTGTGTCTCCTTCATTGCAGCCAGATTCTTTACCTGCTGAGTCATTGGAGAATTACTTATAGTTACCTTAGAAAGGAACTGCACTGAGCTTCCATTAGAAATATGCACCTCTGATTAAATAACAAACCAGATTCTATCCAGACACCATGTTTAATTGGGAAGAATGCTGCTGCTGCTACTGCTAAGTCACTTCAGTCGTGTCCGACTCTGTGCGACCCCATAGATGGCAACCCACCAGGCCCCGCCATCCGTGGAATTCTCCAGGCAAGAACACTGGAGTGGGTTGCCATTTCCTCCTCCAATGCATGAAAGTGAAAAGTGAAAGTGAAATCGCTCAGTCATGTCCAACTCTTCACGACCCCATGGACTGCTGCCTACCAGCCTTCTCTGTCCACGGGATTTTCCAGGCAAGAGTACTGGAGTGGGTTGCCATAGGAACCTTAAAAAGACATAGCACATGGCTTTATGAATAGGGAAGGGGATACTGCCACAAAGTATCACCTGGGACTACACCTAGTTTCCCTGATTATGTTACAAGGATAAAATCCCAACTTTAAACATGACTGTGTGTGTGTGTGTGTGTGTGTGTGTGTGTGCGTGTGTGTGTGTGTGTGTGTGTTAGTAGCTCAGTCATGTCTGACTCTTTACAACCCCATGGACTGTAGCCCACCAGACTCCTCCATCCATGGAATTCTTCAGTCAAGGATATTGACGTGGGTAGCCATTCTCTTCTCCAGGGGATCTTTCTGACCCAGGGATTGAACCCAGGTAACTTGCAGGCAAATTGTTTACCATCTGAGCTACCAGGGAAGCCCTATACATGATCGTGAACTATTGTAAAAGTAAGCATTCATTTCTTCATATCCCTATAGCATTTTTGGCATACCCTGTTGAAACATACCAAGCCATGTTTTACTGAACTAATAAATAAAGAATAAGCAAGAACTTAAAAGACACTAACTCTTTGCAAAGAAAGTTATGACCACCTTAGACAGCATATTCAAAAGCAGAGACATTAGTTTGTCAACAAAGGTCCATCTAGTCAAGGCTATGGTTTTTCCAGTTGTCATGTATGGATGTGAGAGTTGGACTATAAAGAAAGCTGAGTGTCAAAGAATTGATTCTTTTGCACTGTGGTGTTGGAGAAGACTCTTTAGAGTCCCTTGGACTGCAAGAAGATCCAACCAGTCCATCCTAAAGGAGATCAGTCCTGGGTGTTCACTGGAAGGACAGATGTCGAAGCTGAAACTCCAATACTTTGGCCACCTGATGTGAAGAGCTGACTCATATGAAAAGATCCTGATGCTGGGAAAGATTGGGGGCAGGAGGAGAAGGCGATGACAGAGGATGAGATGGTTGGTTGCCATCACTGACTCAATGGACATGAGTTTGGGTAAACTCCGGGAGTTGGTGATGGACAGGGAGGCCTGGCATGCTGCAGTCTATGGGGTCTCAAAGAGTCAGACACGACTGAGCGACTGAACTGAACTGAAGCAAGATCTCGGAAGAACAAGATGGTGGAGGAGTGGGTGGATGTGGATGGAGTACATCTCTCTCCACGGATACATCAGGAATACACCTTCAGACACAGAAGTGCATGCAGAACACCAGCTGACAGCAGACAGGATTACCTGACCAGTGGAAAAGAATATATAGAGCCAAGCAAAACTCAGTAGGATGAAGGAACTAGGGAGAAAAGAAGGAGTGTTAGTAGGACTGGACCTGCCCTGAACAGGTAGGAGAACTGAAGCAGGAGTCGGATCCCCATAGCCGGGCAATTGTCTGAGTCAGAGGAGAAACATTTAAGGCTGAGAGCGAAACAGCTGATCTGTGGCAGCCTAAATGAAATAAGAATCAGACAGTCTTTGCCGCAGCCATATGTACCCTGGGCAGGAATGCTGGTCTCCTGGAAGGCACAGCAGCTGGGAGCAGGAGTTTAGGGATTGTGGGGCAATCTCAGGGCAAGGGCTGCTGTTGACTGCAGAGAGAAGGATTGAAGGGATGTGAGGGAGGAAATTCATGGTGGGAAATGCAGGTGGAGAAAAGCCATGGAAGCAAGGCGGTATTGCTGAGTTATATGTATCGGGTAGAGCCAACACCATAGCCTCTCTCTCCCCGCAGGCCTGCATCAGCAGCTGAACAATAGAGAGGCTGGCCCATAAAAATGACTGATGCATTGAATTACAGAGTAGTACCCCACCCAGGGTGCTTCTTTAAGTGCCTGATGCTACGATCTACAGTTAGGACCCCCAGGCAAGGGAGGCATCTAAGTGCCTGAATGGGCAAAACTACAAAGAAAGCCTGGCCGAAGAGGCCTTCTGATCACCAGGTTAAAGACTCTCACAGGGCCTAACTCCTGCAGAAGAGGCAGTCCGTGTCCCTGCACACTAGGCGCTGCCAGGGTCCCTGCAAGCCAAGCAGCTGCACCACCTTCACACTCAACTCTCAGTGGGGCAGAGCTGCCACAGGCAAAAAATGCCTTACTTCTATTTGCACAGGGTCACTTTGGTCGTGTCCAACTCTTTGCAACCCTGTAGACTGTGGCCTGCCAGGCTTCTCTGTCAGAGAGGTGGTTCTCTAGGCAAGAATACTAGAGCATATTGGCCAATACTGGTTGCCATACTCTTGTAGAGCACTATATTTCCTTCTGCCCTAGCCACCAACCCCCTGAGTACCTGATGCTGCCAGAACTCCTGCAACCCAAGCAGCTTCACCACCTCCACACCTGGCCCTCACGGGCTAACCCAAGCCTTTCAGGGCAGCCTCAGGAGCTAACCCCAGTGAATGACCCACATGTCCCAGTGAACATAAAACCACAATCGAAACCCAGGGGCAGTGTGGCTAAGGAAGAAGACCCAAAACTTCCCCACCAGCTGTACAAGCTGTAGATTAAATCCACATGATCAACTAAGCAGACTCTATGTCTATGGAATATAAAAAAGGCCATTGAGAGCTCCCACAAAAGAAAACACACTAGCTCTGATAGCTGTGGACATTGGCGGCAAGAACACACAGGAGTAGGACCAGATTAGAATCTAAACTGCCCCCATAGCAGGTCCAGAGATCAGCACAGTGGTGGAGGGCATCCTAGGGAGGTAAGGTGGACTGTGACTCCCAGCTAGGGAAAGGACTCTGACAGCAGTGACTCAAGAAAAACATTTATTATTCTTAGTTTTTGACTTGTTCTGTAGATTCTTGTGGATTTTTTTCTTTTTCTTTTTTCCCTCCCCAACCCCTCCCCGTTGTAGAAGCTTTTGAGCTTTTTTTTTCCTCAGTAATTTTATTGCTGTCATAAACCTCTGTCTCTACGTTGGGCTTTTGCAATTCTGTGGAGTTTTCCTCTCTTTTTTTGTCTTTTATCTCTTTTTTTAATTCTAATTAAAAAAAATTTTTTTAAACCTATTATTATTTTTTCTACATTTACTCCTTTGTTTGCTTTTCCTACCATTCTTTTCTCCTTGCAGTTAATCATCAATATATATACATCTTCTTTATCTACCTCTATTTAATTTTGCATATCTATTCTTTCTTTCTTTTCTTTCTCTCCTTTCCTCTCAACATATTTGTTAGTTTCATTTTCATTGCTTTGTTCCCCAATTGGCACCTTGCTTTAGTTTTGTTTTCCAGTTTGTGCTTTAATTAGTTTTGTTGTGGTAGGTATAATTTTTGATTTCCTTTGTTTGCTGGGTCAATCTATTGTACTTTATTTTTGTTGGACTGTTTTGATTTTGCTTATGGGTGTATATGAATATGTGTTTATTCAGTCACACTTTCTATTGTTGTTATAAACCTCTGCCTCTACATTGGGCTTTTGCAGTTCTGTGGCGTTTTCCTGCTTTTTTTTTTTTTTTTTCTTTCTTCCAATTTTTTTCTTTTCTTTTCTTTATATTTTTAATTTTTTAAACCTATTATATTTTTTCCACATTTTTTCCTTTATTTGCCTTTACTACTATTCTTTTCCTCTTGCAGTTAATCGTTAATGTATATAAATTTTCTTCATCTTCCTCTATTTAACTTTTCATATCTTTTCTTTCTTTCCTTCTCCATATTTATTAGTTTCATTTTCATTGCTTTATTCTCCACTTGACACCTTGCTTTACTTTTGTTTTCCAGTTAGTGCTTCAGTTAGTTTTGTTCTTAAATGGTAAATATACTTTTTGATTTCCTTTGTTTGATGGGTCAATCTACTGTACTTTATTTTTGTTGGACTGTTTTCACTTTGCTCATGGGTGTATGTATATGTGTACATTCCATTATTTTAATTATTATTTGCCTGATTTTATAACTGCCATTTGTCTGGGGTTCATCTTTGGTTTCTTATTTTTGGATATTTGTTTTAATCTCACTTCATTCCTGACCAGAGATCAAGGCCTGAGCCTTTGAAGTGGGAGCACTGATTCCAAGACCCTAGAACACTAGAGAACTAACCCTAGGGAGTATCAAATAGTGAGAACTCACACAAAGGCCTCCACTTGAATGCAAAACTAAGCATCACTCAATCACCAGTAGCACCCTATGCAGGACTGCAGGATGCCTCATCTAAACAACAAACAAAACAAAAATACCAACCCAGCCATCAGCAGGCAGGATTACCACCTCATTCAGCCTTACCCATCAGAGGAAAAACAAACAAACAGAAACTCAGCATAATATCATCCTATAGGAAGCTCACAAACCACTGGACCAAACTTAGGAGGGCAGAAACCAAAAGGAAGAAAGAATTCAACATTCTTCAAGGAAAGAATTCAACTTTCCTTGAAACCTGGGAAAAGGAGACCTCAAACATAATAACTTTTAAAAAAAATAATGAAAAGGCAGAAAAATACTGCACAAATGAAGGAACAAACTAGAACCACAGAAGTCTAAATAAATGAAGAGGAAATGGGTAAACTACCTGAAAAAGAATTCAGGATAATGATAATAAAGATGATCAAAAACTTTGAAAACAAAATAGAGAAAATGAAATAATCAATTAACAAAGACCTAGAAAAATTAAAGAATAAGCATACAGAGACAAACAACACAATTATTGAAATTAAAAATACTCTAGAAGGAATCAATAGCAGAATATCTGAAGCAGAAGAATGAATCAGTAAGCTGGAAGATAAAATGGTGTAAATAACTTCTGAAGAGCAGAAAAAAGTAAAAAGAAAGAAAAGAGCTGAGGACTGTCTCAGAGACCTCTGGGACCATATCAAACGCAACAACATTCAGACTGTAAAAGTCCTGGAAGAAGAAGAGAAAAAGAAAAAGTATGAGAAAATTTTTGAAGAGATTATAGTTGAAAATTTCCCCAATATGGAAAAGGAAATAGTCAATCAAATCCAAGAGGCACAAAGAGTCCCATACAGGATAAACCCAAAGAGAAACATACCAAGACACATACTAATCAAACTAACAAAGACTAAACACAAAGAAAGAATATTAAAAAGCATCAAGGGAGAAGAAACAAATAATATATGAGGGAAACCCCATACACTTAATAGCTGATCTTTCAGCAAAACTCTGCAGGCCAGAAGGCAGGATATATTTAAAATACTGAAAGGGGAAAATCTACAACTAAGAACACTGTACCCAGCAAGGATCTCATTCAGAATTGATGGAGAAATAAAAACCATTTCAGACAAGCAAAAGTTAAGAGATTTCAGGATCACCAAACCAGCTTTACAACAAATGTTAAAGGGGCTTATATAGTCAAGAAACACAAGAGAAGAAAAAAGATCTACGAAATCAACCCCAAACAATTAAAAAAATGGCAATATGAACATATATATCAATAATTACTTTAAATGTAAATGGATTAAATGCTCCAACCAAAAGATACAGACTGGCTGAATGGATACAAAAACAAGACCCACATATATGCTGTCTACAAGAAACCCACTTCAGACATCAAGACACATATAGGCTGAAAGTGAGAGGATGAAAAAATATATTACATGCAAATGAGAAGCAAAATAAAGCTGTTGTAGCAATCCTCATATCAGACAAAATAGATCTTAAAATAAAGATTACAAGAGATAAGGAAGGACACTACATAATGATCAAGGGATCAATCCAAGGGGAAGATATAACAACTCTAAATATCTATGCACCCAATACAGGAACACCTCAATACATAAGACAAACACTAACAGACATGAAAGAAGAAATTGACAGTAACACAATAATAGTAGGAGACTTTAACACCCCACTCACACCATTGGACAGATATAAAAACAGGAAATTAATAAAGAAACACAAGTCTTAAATGATACATTAGGTGAGATGGATTTCATTGATATCTTTAGGACATTCCATCCAAATACAGAAGAATACATCTTCTTCTCAAGTGCACATGGAACATTTTCCAGGAGAGACCACATTTTGGGTCACAAATCAAACCTCAGTAAATTTAAGAAAATTGAAATCATATCAAGCGTCTTCTCCAACCACAGTGCTATGAGACTAGATATCAATTACAAGAAAAATAGTGTAAGAAGCACAAACACATAGAGATTAAACAACACATTTCTAAATAACCAACAGGTTACTGAAGAAATCAAAAGGGAAATTAAAAAATTTCTAGAAACAAAAGACAACAAAAACATGACATCTCAAAGCCTATGGGATGCAGCAAAATCAATTCTAAAAAGGAAGTTTATACAAGCAATATGATCCTACCTCAAGAAACAAGAAAAACATCGAATAGACAACTTAACTTTACACTTAAACAACTTGAAAAAGAAAAAAAAAATAGTAGAAGGAAATAAATCATAAAGATCTGAGCAGAAATAACTTAAAAAGAAATGAAAGAAATCGTAAAGATTAACAAAACTAAAAGCTGGTTCTTTGAGAAGATAAACCAAATTGACAAACCTTTAGCCAGACTCATCAAGAATAAAAGAGAGAAGAATCAAATCAACAAAATTAGAAATGAAAAAGGAAAGATTACAACAGACAATGCAGAAATAGGATTATAAGAGACTATTATGAACAACTCTATGGCAATAAAATAGATAACCTGGAAGAAATGGACAGATTCTTAGAAAAGTTCAATGTTTCAAGACTGAACCAGGAAAAAATAGAAACTATGAACAATCCAAACACAAGCACTGAAATTGAAGCTGTGATCAAAAATCTCCCAAAAAACAAAAGCCCAGAACCAGATGGTTTCACAGGAGAATTCTATCAAACATTTAGAGAAGAGCTGATGCCTATCCTTCTAAAACTCTTTCAAAAAATTGCAGAGGAACACCTCCAAATTCATTTCACCCTGATACTAAAGCCAAAGACAACACAAAAAAGGAAACTACAGGCCAATATCACTGATGAACATAGATGCAAAAATCCTCAACAAAATTTTAGCAAACAGAATTCAGCAACACTTCAAAAAGCTCATACACCATGATCAAGTTGGGTTTATTCTAAGGATGCAAGGATTCTTCAACATACACAAATCAATCAGTGTGATACACCATATTAACAAGTTGAAAGATAAAAACTATATGATCATCTCAATAGATGCAGAAAAGTCTTTGACAAAACTCAGCACCCCTTTATGATTAAAACTCTTCAAAAAATGGGCATAGAAGGAACCTACCTCAAGGCCATGTATGATAAGCCTAGAGCAAACATTATTCTCAATGGCGAAAAACTAAAAGCATTCCCCCTAAGATCAGAAACAAGACAAGTGTGTCCACTTTTGCCAATATTATTCAACATAGTTCTGGAAGTCCTAGCTTCAGCAATCAGAGAAGAAAAAGAAATAAAAGTAATCCAGATCAGAAAAGAAGTAAAGCTCTCACTGTTTGTAGATGACATGATACTGCACATAGAAAACCCTAAAGATAGTATCAGAAAATTACTAGAGCTAATCAGTGAATTTAGCAAAGTTGCGGGATACAAAATCAATACAGAGAAATCCCTTACATTTCTATATAGTAACAATGAAAAATCAGAAAGAGAAATTAAGGAATCAATCCCATCAACATTGCAACAAAAAGAATTAAATATCTAGGAATAAACTTACCTAAGGAGATAAAATAACTGTACACAGAAAATTATAAGACACTAATGAAAAAAATCAAAGATGACATAAACAGATGGAGAGATATTACATGGTCCTGGGTAGGAAGAATCAATATTGTGAAAATGACTATTCCACTGAATGCAACCTACAGATTCAATGCAATCAAATTACCAATGGCATTTTTCACAGAACTAGAACAAAAAATTTCACAATTTATATGTAGATATAAAAGATCCTGAATAGCCAAAGCAGTCTTGAGAAAGAAGAAAGGAGCTGGAGGAATCAACCTTCCTGACTTCAGATTATACTACAAAGCCACAGTCATCAATGCAGCAAGGCACTGGCACAAAAACTGAAATATAGACCAATGGAACAAGATAGAAAGCCCAGAAATAAACCCATTCACCTATGGGTACCTTATTTTTGACAAAGGAGGCAAGAAAATACAATGGGGCAAAGACAGCCTCTTCAATAAATGATGCTGGGAAAACTGGACAGCTACATGTAAAAGAATGAAATTAGAACACCTCTTAGCACCATACAGAAAGATAAACTCAAAATGGATTAACGACCTAAATGTAAGACCAGAAACTATAAAACTCTTAGCAGAAACAGGCAGAACACTCAATGACGTAAATTAAAGCAAGATCCTCTATGACCCACTTCTTAGAATAATGGAAATAAAAACAAAAGTAAATAAGTGGAACCTGATTAAACTTAAAAGGTTTTGCACAGCAAAGGAAACTGTAAGCAAGGTGAAAAGACAACCCTCAGAATGGGAGAAAATAATAGTAAATGAAACAACTGACAAAGGATTAATTTCCAAAATATACAAGCAGCTCATACAACTCAATATTAGAAAAACAAGCAAGCCAATCAAAAAGTGGGAAAAACACCTAAACAAACATTTCTCCAAAGAAGACATACAGATGGCTAACAAGCACATGAAAAGATGCCCAACATCACTCATTATTCAATTCAGTTCAGTTCAGTCACTCAGTCGTGTCCAACTCTTTGCGACCCCATGAATTGCAGCATGCCAGGCCTCCCTGTCCATCACCAACTCCCAGAGTTCATTCAAACTCATGTCAAGCAATACAAATCAAGACTACACTGAGATATCACTTCACACCAGTCAGAATAGCTCTTATCAAAAAGTCTACAAACAATAAATGCTGGAGAGGGTGTGCAGAAAAGGGAATGCTCTTGCCCTGTTTTTGGGAATGTAAATTGATAGAGCCACTGTGGAAGGCAGTATGAAGATTCCTTAAAAAACTAGGAATAAAACCACAATATGACTCATCAATCCCACTCCTAGGCATATATTCTGAGGAAGCCAAAATTGAAAGAGACACACTTATCCCGTTGTTCGTTGCAGCACTATTTACAATAACTAGCACATGGAAGCAACATAGATGTCCATCGACAGATGAATGGATAAAGAAGTTGTGGTGTGTGTGTATATATATATGAGGAAATATTACTCAGCCATAAAAAGTAATGCATTTGTATCCGTTTTAATGAGATGGATCAACCTAGAACCGTTATACAGAGTCAGAAAGAGAAAGATACATACCGTATTCTAACACATATATATGGAATCTGGAAAAATGGTACTAGAGAATTTATTTACAGGGCAACAGTGGATAAACAGACACAGAGAATAGACTTATGGACAAGGGAAGAGGGGAGGAGAGGGTGAGATGTATGGAAAAAGTAACACGGAAACTTACATTACCATATGTAAAATAGCCAGCAGGAATTTGCTGTATGGCTCAGGAAATTTAAACAGGGGCTCTGTATCAACCTAGAGGGGTTGGATGGGAAGGGATATGAGAGAGGATATATGTATACCTATGGCTGATTCATGTTGAGGTTTGACAGAAAACAGTAAAATTTTGTAAAGCAGTTTTCCTTCAATAAAAAGTAAATTAATTAACAACAACAACAAAAAAGAATAAGCAAGATCTCTCCAGGTCATCTCCAGAAGAGACCTACTGACATCCAGCCCAAGGAACTATTACTTAAAAGGTGATTACTGCATGGGAAAGGAAGCTATATCAAATGAGTTCCACAGTCTCCTATAATTAAGATAGTTTATCCTTCTATAAATGACTCAGTAGAAATAAGCTGACCCTCAGGTAGATGCTATACCCAGAGAAACTTGCTAGAATCTGAACATAAATTTCCATTCCTCTTGCCCTTTATGTATCTTGGATAATGCTGCCTTTGCTTAGTTTGTATAATTAATAGTTCTCATACTGTCAAAAATAAGAGTAAGCATCATACAGTGAACACCTGCTTTGTGTCAGTTTCCTTTTCAGATTTCAATTCTCACAATATCCCTTCAATAACTAACTGTATTATTCAGATAAAGAAATAGTTACTTGACCTATTATGGCAATCATTTTGCAAGATATATGTTTATAAATCATCACATGTACACCTTAAATTTGCACATTATTATATGTCAGCTATAGCGCAATAAAGTTGGAGGATTTTTTTTAAATTGTTTTTAAAAATGAATCACAAAAATTTTTTAATGATTTTTTACATAACACTAGCAGTGGTTCTCAATTTTTGATGTGTATGTGAGTGTCAGTACCACCAAGGAATATTTGTTTCTTGTGAACCATTTTTTTGTGTGGCAATGGTTCTCATACTTGGAGTATAAACATAATTACCTCAAAATATTTTTAAAATTCACATATATAAGCCCTTTGATTGACATATCTTAGGTTGAGGAAGAAGTAGAGAATTATACATATTTTGAAAACCACAAATGGTACATTTGTGGATACTGATCCAGGGCAGAGATGAGCCTCCCTGTACTCTGTCATGATACCTCTAACTCAACAAATGGGAAGAAAAAAAATTCTTGATATTATATTGCATAAAAATATGGCCATAAGATATGTGGTAAGGATTTTGAGGTGAACTCTTTTCCTAAAGCTTCAACCATAGGTTTAGATTGCCAAATATCACATGAAGGGAACATGGATTGAATGGCTGTAACAAGGTGAGAGCCTTGTCATGCTTCTATTAGCTTGAGGATGGCGTAAAGTGGGGATGAGAGAATATAGCTGGATCACTTAGAGGGCCTGAAAATTTCTCCCATACCTCACTGACAGATCATTAACCCTCAAAGGAGATTGGTGCAAAAGTCTGGCCTTAGATTTTCAGCCTTAAACCTACTGTATAAATTTTAATTAAACCACAAAAGGAACTTGGCAGAAGACAGTGAACTAAACCATACTTTCTTATTTTCATTAGTAAAATGATCTTCTACAATGCCTAGTAGTCTTTATTCTATGGTCCATTTGTTAGTGACCCTCACAAATAATTTTACTTAAACGTTCAATTTTTTCCATGTATTTTCTCTTGTTCCAGGTTTATGTTTATTTTTTTATTTTTATTTTTATTTTTTTAAATTTTATTTTATTTTTAAACTTTACATAACTGTATTAGTTTTGCCAAATATCAAAATGAATCCGCCACAGGTATACATGTGTTCCCCATCCTGAACCCTCCTCCCTCCTCCCTCCCCATTCCATCCCTCTGGGTCGTCCCAGTGCACCAGCCCCAAGCATCCAGTATCGTGCATCGAACCTGACTGGCAACTCATTTCATACATGATATTTTACATTTTGAAGGATAATTGCTTTACAATGTTATGTTGGTTTCTGCCATACAACAACATGTGTGTGTGTGCGTGTGTGTGTGTGTGTGTGTTAGTTGCTTACTCGTGTCTGACTCTTTGCAACCCCATAGGTTGTAGCCCACCAGGCCCCTCTGTCCATGGGATTCTCCAGGCAAGAACACTGGAGTTGGTTGCCATTTCCTTCTGCAAAAGGAGCTATAGAAAGAGAAAGTGAAGTCATTTGGTCATGTCCGACTCTTTGCAACCCCATGGATTGTAGCCTACCAGGCTCCTGCATCCATGGAATTTTCCAGGCAAGAATACTGGAGTGGGTTGCCATTTACTTCTCCAATACAACAACATGAATTATCCATAAATACACATATAACCCCTCCCTCTCAAGCCTCTCTCCCATTCCAGCTCTATCCTATTCCTCTAGAACATCACAGAGCACTGGGCTGAGCTCCATGTTTATATTGCAATTTCCCACTAGCTATCTGTTTTATATATGGTAATGGATATATTTCAATGATACTCTCTCATTTTATCCACCCTCTCCTTCCCCACAGTGTCCACAAGTCTGTACTCGGCATCTCCATTGCTGCCCTGCAAATAGGTTCCTCAGTATCATATTTCTAGATTCCATATATATGTGTTAATATACAATATTTGCTTTTCTCTTTCTGACTTACTTCACTTTGTATAACAGGCTCTAGGTAAGTCCACCTCATTTCAACTGACTCAAATTTCCTGCTATTTATGGCTGAGTAATATTCCATTGTATATATGTACCACTTCTTTTTTATCCATTTTGATCTATCATCAGGTTTATTTAATATTTTCCTAGTTCAAAAATGAACTAGGATATTGAAATGAGTTCATTGAAATGAGGAACTCATTGAAATGAGTTCAATGTTCAGTTACTCAGTTGTGTCTGACTCTTTGTGACACTTTGCAATGTAGCCCACAAGGTTCCTCTGTCCATGGGCTTTCCCAAGCAAGAATACTGGAATGGGTTGCCATTTACTCCTCCAGGGGATCTTCTTGCCCCAGGGATTGAACCAGCATCTCCTGCATTGAAGGTGGATTCTTTGCCCACTTAGCCATTGGGAAAAATATTTTGACTAAATTTAAATGAAATAGAAACTGAGAGATATATTTGAAACTCAGAAGGACAGGTTTAAAATTACACACCAAGCTTTTGAATAAGAAAATACTTAGAGTTTCCCAAAGTTTAGCCTTGATAAAGGGAGAATTTCCCTCTCCATTAAGAACTGCCCAATATATGGTACTTCAGTTCAGTTGCTCAGTTGTATCTCTCTGTGACTCCATGGATTGCAGCACGCCAGGCCTTCCTGTCATCATCAACTCCCAGAATTTACCCAAACTCATGTTCATTGAGTCAGTGATGGCAACCAACCATCTCATCTTCTGTCCTCCCTTTCTCCTCCTGCCCTCAATCTTTCCCAGCATCAGGGTCTTTTCAAATGAGTCAGCTCTTCACATCAGGTGGCCAAAGTATTGGAGTTTCAGCTTCATCATCAGTCCTTCCAATGAACACCCAGGACTAGTCTCCTTTAGGATGGGCTGATTGGATCTTCTTTCAGCCCAAGGGACTCTCAAGAGTCTTCCCCAACGCCACAGTTCAAAAGTATTAATTCTTTGACACTCAGCTTTCTTTATAGTCCAACTCTCACATCCATACATGACCACTGGGATAACCATAGCCTTGACTAGATGGACCTTTGTTGACAAAGTAATGTCTCTGCTTTTTAATATGCTGTCTAAGTTGGTCACAACTTTCCTTCCAAGGAACCAGTGTCTTTTAATTTCATGGCTGAGTCACCATCTGCAGTGATTTTGGAGCCCCCAAAAATAAAGTCTGACACTGTTTCCACTGTTTCCCCATCTATTTGACATGAAGTGATGGGACCAGATGCCATGATCTTCGTTTTCAGAATGTTGAGCTTTAAGCCAACTTTTTCACTCTCCTCTTTCACTTTCATCAAGAGGCTTTTTAGTTCGTCTTCACTTTCTGCCATAATAATGGTATTATCCACGTATCTGAGGTTATTGATATTTCTCCCTGCAATCTTTATACCAGCTTGTGCTTCTTCCAGCCCAGCGTTTTTCATGAGGTACTCTGCATATAAGTTAAATAAGCAGGGTGACAATATGCAGCCTTGATGCACTCCTTTTCCTATTTGGAACCAGTCTGTTGTTCCATGTCCAGTTCTAACTGTTGCTTCCTGACCTGCATACAGATTTCTCAACAGGCAGGTCAGGTGGTCTGGTATTCATTCACTTTCAGAATTTTCCACAGTTTATTGTGATCCACACGGTCGAAGGCTTTGGCATAGTCAACAAAGCAGAAATAGATGTTTTTCTGGAACTCTCTTGCTTTTTCCATGATCCAGCAGATGTTGGCAATTTGATCTCTGGTTCCTCTGCCTTTTCTCAAACCAGCTTAAACATCTGGAAGTTTATGGTTCACGTATTCCTGAAGTCTGGCTTGGAGAATTTTGAGCATTACTTGACTAGCGTGTGAGATGAATGCAATTGTGTGGTAGTTAGAGCATTCTTTGGCATTGCCTTTCTTTGGGATTGGAATGAAAACGGACCTTTTTCAGTCCTGTCGCCACTTCTGAGTTTTCCAATATATGGTACTGAATAACATTAAAATCAGTTATCTTTCTCCTAAATCAGTTAATGATTTAGAAATCTAAAATTCCGGATTACTTCAGGCATTACAAACATGATCATCCAATTTAAAATAACTTATTTCGTCTTATGTTTCATGTTACAAAAATGTGTTCATTAAGAGGCTACAAAATTATGTAACTGGTGGATCAAATCTTTCTGAATATATTTGTTGGAAAGAGAACAAGCCACTTTGCAAAGGACATCTTCATTAGGATTTATCTAGTTATTTGATACTGATTAAGATTGATGAAATATACTGCAGTGAAAATGAATATCTATTCATATCTATCCATTATATCTACCACTGTAGGCAAGGGTCCCTTAGAAGAAATGGAATAGCCATCAGAGTCAACAGAAGAGTCCAAAATGCAGTACTTAGATGCAATCTCAAAAACGACAGAATGATCTCTGTTCGTTCCAAGGCAAACCATTCAATATCACGGTAATCCAAGTGATGCCCCAACCCTTCATGATAAAGAAACTGAGGTTGAATGGTTCTATGAAGACCTACAAGACCTTCTAAAACTAGCACCCATAAAAGATGTCCTTTTCATTATAAGGGACTGGAATGCAAAAGTAGGAAGTCAAGAAACACTTGGAGTAACAGGCAAATTTGGCCTTGGAGTACAGAATGAAGCAGGGCAAAGGCTAATAGAGTTCTGCCAAAAGAATGTACTGGTCATAACAAACACCCTCTTCCAACAACACATGGACATCACTAGATGGCCAACACTGAAATGAGATAGATTATATTCTTTGCAGCCAAAGATGGAGAAGCTCTATAGAGCCAGCAAAAACAAGACCAGGAGCTGACTGTGGCTCAGATCATGAATTTCTTATGGCCAAATTCAGACTTAAATTGAAGGAAGTAGGGAGAATCACTACACCAGTCAAGTATGATGTAAATCAAATCCCTAAAAATTATACAGTGAAAGTGAGATATAGATTTAAGGGAACAGATCTGATAGACAGAGTGCCTGATGAACTATGGATGGAGGTTCATGACACTGTTCAAGAAACAGGGAGCAAAACCATCTCCAGGGAAAAGAAATGCAGAAAAAAACAAAATGGCTGTCTGAGGAGGCCTTACAAATAGTTGTGAAAAGAAGAGAAGGGAAAAGCAAAGGAGACAAGGAAAGATATATCCATTTGAATGGAGAATTTCAAAGAATAGCAAGGAGAGATAAGAAACCCTTCCTCAATGATCAGTGCAAAGAAATGGAGAAAAACAAGAGAATGGGAAAGACTAGAGATGTCTTCAAGAAAATTAGAGATACCAAGGGAACATTTCATGCAAAGATGGGCACAAAAAAGGAGAGAAAGGGTATGGACCTAACAGAAGCAGAAGATATTAAGAAGAGGTGGCAAGAATACACAGAAGAACTGTAAAAAAAAGATCTTCACGACCCAGATAATCACTATGGTGTGATCATTCACCTAGAGCCAGGCACCCTGGAATGTGAAGTCAAGTGGGCCTTAGGAAGCATTACTATGAACAAAGCTAGTGGAGGTGATGGAATTCCAGTTGAGCTATTTCAAGTCCTAAAAGTTGATACTGTGAAAGTGCTGCACTCAATATGCCAGCAAATTTGGAAAACTCAGCAATGGCCACAGGACTGGAAAAGGTCCGTTTTCATTCCAATCCCAAAGAAAGGCAATGCCAAAGAATGCTCAAGCTACTGCACAATTGCACTCATCTCACCCGCTAGTAAAGTAATGCTCAAAATTCTCCAAGCCAGGCTTCAACAATATGTGAACTGTGAACTTCCAGATGTTCAAGCTGGTTTGAGAAAAGGCAGAGAACTAGAGATCAAATTGCTAACACCTGCTAGATTATTGAAAAAGCAAGAGAGTTCCAGAAAATCATCTACTTCTGCTTTATTGACTATGCCAAAGCCTTTGACTGTGTGGATCACAATAAACTGCAGAAATTCTGAAAGAGATGGGAATGCCAGACCACCTGACCTGCCTGTTGAGAAATCTGTATGCAGCTCAAGAAGCAACAGTGAGAACTGGACATGGAACAACAGACTGCTTCTAAATAGGAAAAGGAGTGCATCAAGGCTGTATATTATCACCCTGCTTATCTAACTTATATGCAGAGTACATCATGAGAAATGTTGGCCTGGAGGAAGCACAGGCTGGAATTAAGATTACAGGGGGAAATATCAATAACCTAATATATGTGGATAATATCATTATTATGGCAGAAAAATGAAGAAGAACTAAAGAGCCTCTTGAGGAAAGTGAAAGAGGAGAGTGAAAAAGTTGGCTTAAAGCTCAACATTCTGAAAACTAAGATCATGGCATCTGGTCCCATCACTTCATGGCAAATAGATGGGGAAACAGTGTCAGACTTTATTTTTGGTGGCTCCAAAATCACTGCAGATGATGACTGCAGCCATGAAATTAAAAGATGCTTACTCCTTGGAAGGAAAGTTATGACCAACTTAGGCAGCATATTAAAAAGCAGAGACATGACTTTGCCAACAAAGGTCCTTCTAGTCAAGGCTATGGTTATCCCAGTGGTCATGTATGGATGTGAGAGTTGGGCTGTAAAGAAAGCTGAGTGCTGAAGAATTGATGCTTTTGAACTGTGGTGTTGAAGAAAACTCTTGAGAGTCCCTTGGACTGCAAGGAGATCCAACCAGTCCATGCTAAAGGAGACCAGTCCTGGGTGTTCATTGGTAGGACTGATTTTGAAGCTGAAACTTCAAAATCAAAACTTCAAAAACTTTGGCCACCTGATACCAAGAACTGACTCACTGGAAAAGCCCCTGACGCTGGGAAAGACTGAAGGCAGGAGAAGAAGGTGATGACAGAGGATGAGATGGTTGGATGGCATCACTGACTTAATTGACATGAGTTTGAGTAGGCCCCCGGGACTTGGTGATAGACAGGGAAGCCTGGCATACTGCAATCCATGTGGTCTCAAAGTGTAGGACACGACTGAGCAACTGAACTGACTGACTCAGGAATGTAACCTGGAAGATAGCCCCTCAAATAGCTGTAGGATCTGTTCTGAAGAGGTAGGAGTGGGGGAGGTCCATCTATAAGTGATTTTACTGAAGAACAGGGGCTTCCCAAGTGGCACTAGTGGTAAAAAAAAAAAAAAAAAAAAAAAAAAAAAAAAAACACGCCAATGCAGTAGATGTAAGAGATATGGGTTGGATATCTGAGTCAGGAAGAAAACCCCTGGAGGAGGGTATGACAATCTACTCCAGTGTTCTTGCATGGAGACTCTCATGGACAGAGAAGCCTTGTGGGCTACAATCCTTAGGCTCACAAAGAGTCAGACATGACTGAAGTGACTGAACATGCATGCATCCAGTGAAGAGTGTATACATGCAATAAAGCACAGAGTGTGGCAGAAAGCTGCAGCTAGTCACAAGAAACAATGTCTCCATTCATAGTTTTAGTGCTTTTCTAGATACGAGAAGATACAGGAAATTAGGCTGAAAAAGTCTTCTTTCCAGACATCATAGTGATATTTCCTGCTTTCATGGAAATGATAGTTTGTGGCAAAATATATACTAAACAAATACATATGGATGCTTAATTGTAATAATAAAAAAATAGCTAGAGAGAAGAAGAAGGGGCTTCTCAGGTGGTGCTAATGGTAAAGAACCCACCTGCCAATGCAGGAGACATAAGAGACATAGGTTCGATTCCTGAGGGCATGAAAATGCAATCCAGTATTCTTGCCTGGAGAATTCCACGGACGCAGGAGGCTAGAAGGTCATACTCCTTAGGGTTGCAAAGAGTCAGACAAGACTGAAGGAACTCAGCATGCACTCACACACAGGAGTAGAGGACAACATAAATCATAAGTAACTAAGCATTGATTGTACCGTTAGAGAAACTCACAGAAGATTTCTGTTTTATTTCTCTCATCTAAAATTTTTTAACATACCTTCTGTGTATATACATTTGGAAAAGAGTTTTTAAAAAGAAAAATAAGTGCCTAAATTTCTACTCAATTCAGTTCAGTCACTCAGTCATGTCCGACTCTTTGAGACCCCATGGACTGCAGCACGCCAGGCTTCCCTGTCCATCATCAACTCCTGGAGCCTACTCAAACCTATGTCCATTGAGTCAGTGATGCCATCCAACCATCTCATCCTCTGTCATCCCCTTCTCCTCCTGCCCTCAATCTTTCCCAGCATCAGGGTCTTTTCAAATGATTCGGTTCTTTGCATCAGGTGGCCAAAGTATTGGAGTTTCACCTTCAGCATCAGTCCTTCCAATGAATATTCAGGACTGATTTCCTTTAGGATGGACTGGTTGGAACTCCTTGCTGTCCAAGGGACTCTCAAGCATCTTCTCCAACACGACAGTTCAAAAGCATCAATTCTTCGATGCTCAGTTTTCTTTATAGTCCAACTCTCACATCTGAAAATGACTACTGGAAAAACCATAGCTTTGACTAGATGGACCTTTGTTGACAAAGTAATGTCTCTGCATTTTAATATGCTGTCTAGGAGCATATTCTTCCAAGGAGCCAGATTCTTTTAATTTCATTGCTGCAGTCACCATCTTCAGTGATTTTGGAGCCCAAAAAAATAAAGTCTGCCATTTTTTCCCCATCTATTTGCCATGAAGTAATGGGACTGGATGCCATTATCTTAGTTTTCTGAATGTTGAGTTTTAAGCCAACTTTTTCACTCTCCTCTTTCACTTTCATCAAGAGGCTCTTTAGTTCTTTGCTTTCTTCTGTGTTGAGAGAAATATGGTTAGAATTGTGGTATAATGCTTTCAAGTGTTTCTTCTCTGAATATACACTTTACAAAATTATAACCATGGTGTATAATCAATTCTGTATCCTAAGGGCAAGAGACTGTCACATACATAGAATTTACCCATATCCCTGATACATGTTGGCAATGTATTTAGTCACTGGCACTGAAGATAGACTATCTGCATTCTCATGTCCTTAAAACTTCTGGGAGATTATGGTCTTCATTGCAGCAGCATCATGGCAGATAGGCAATGTTTTGACCAAATTCTAATCAGAGAAAGAAACTTTCATAAATATGTTATGATCAAGGTCTTTCCCAGTTTGTCTTTCAATTTTTCTTCCAATTGTATTGATACGAAGTCCTATATCTCAAAAATATTATGCCTAAAATAGCGGATTAGGAAATTCTTAGTGTTTGTTTTTGAATTTGAATTTTTAATGACCTGTAGACATTACTTGCTATTGGACTATCCCTATATTTCACACATCAGATTGATTCCTGTTGATGAGTCACTCAGTCCTGTCTGACTAGACACACCATGGACTGCAGCATATCAGGCTTCCCAGTCCTTCACCATCTCC
Organism: Bubalus kerabau; assembly: GCF_029407905.1. Classification (NCBI taxonomy): domain Eukaryota; kingdom Metazoa; phylum Chordata; class Mammalia; order Artiodactyla; family Bovidae; genus Bubalus; species Bubalus kerabau. The sequence goes on from NC_073634.1 coordinate 57,550,283, forward strand.
CAGAGCTTGCTCAAAATCATGTCTATTGAATTGGTGGTGCAATCCAACCATCTCATCCTATGTCATCCCCTTCTCCTCCTGCCTTCAATCTTTCCCAGCATCAGGAACTCCTGGATAAGCACTTAATGAGCAATATATTTTAATCTTTGGGGGCCTCTACAACAACATATTACAAATTGTGTGGCTTATAGATAACAGATGTATATTGCTCATTGTTTTGGAGGCTGGATCATCCAAGATCAAGATCAGACATCCAGATTTCATGTCTGGTGAGTCCACTTCCTGATTCACAGATGATCATCTTTATGCTGTGTCTTCATACAGTGAAAGGGACAGCTAGGAAATCCCCTGCGTCTCTTGTAAAAGGGCCCTAATTCCATTCATGAGGACTTTAACCTCATGATCTAATTACTTCCCAAAGGCCTCACTTCACATACCACCACATGGGGTGTTAGGGCTTAACATGAATTTGGGGGCAGTACAAGCATGGAGTTCTAAAACACCAGTCAGTCAGAACAAGGCAAAGTGATTATTCTCAGAAATCTGGCTTTAACTCTCTGTAGGAGAGTTAGAGCAGGAGTAACATCAAAAGGGTTTTCTTGTCTTTCAATTTAGTTCAGTTCCTTTCTGTTCAAACTACAGTGGGGTACCAGCACTAACTCTGGTGAGTCATATTGACTCTTGTTTTTCAACACAACTTGGCAAGAGCCAATTGCATACTTCTCTTCTTGCTGTTGCATTCAGTACTGTTTCTGTAGTAGCTTGAGATCAGCCATAACAGAGTATTTGTACCAAGGAAAAGAGCAAGCACTGTAAACCATGTTGTTTTTCCAGACAGCTCACTGTTAAGCATTTACTAGTATATCATTTCCAAGCTACTCTTCCTTTTACTCATCAGCAGAAACCATGCATTTTGCCCCTTCAGTACAAGCCATTTCTATTCCCAAGGTCTGATTCCATTACTCAGTAATGTTTGGCATGTAGGCTCATCTTATAAGAATCAAACAGCAGATCACCATTCACAATCTATGTTGCTAACCATACTTTAATACCCCATCTAACTTTCTAGAAGAGCATCTTGCTAAATGTATAATTTATTTTTTTTTAATTTTCTGTAATACATTCTGCCCAGAAGTATCAGACTTTTTTAAGCTTCCATTTGTTTCTTTAACAGTAAAACCATGAGGTATCTTCATGGCTTAACAATTGTACAGAGGTGGGAATTTGAAGGATTATGGAACTTTATGCTCTAAGATTTGAGTCTGCTATGGCTCAATAAAGGGCAAAAATGGTAGGGACCTAAGAGAAGCAGAAGATATTAAGAAGAGGTAGCAAGTATACACAAGAGAACTGTACAAAAAAGATCTTCACGACCCTGATAATCACGATGGTATGATCACTCATCTAGAGCCAGACATCCTGGAATGTGAAGTCAAGGGGACCTTAGGAAGCATCACTACAAACAAAGCCAGTGGAGGTGATGGAATTCCAGTTGAGCTATTTCAAATCCTAAAAGATGATGTTGTGAAAGTGCTGCACTCAATATGCCAGCACATTTGGAAAACTCAGCAGTGGCCACAGGACTGGAAAAGGTCCATTTTCATTCCAATCCCAAAGAAAGGCAATGCCAAAGAATGCTCAAACTACGGCACAATTGCAATCATCACATGCTAGCAAAGTAATGCTCAAAATTCTCCAAACCAGGCTTCAACAGTACACGAACCGTGAACTTCCAGATGTTCAAGCTGGTTTTAGAAAAGACAGAGGAACCAGAGATCAAATTGCCAACATTGCTGATCATCGAAAAAGCAAGGGAGTTCCAGAAAAACATCTATTTCTGCTTTATTGACTATGCCAAAGCCTTTGACTGTGTGGATCACAATAAACTGTGGAAAATTCTGAAAGAGATGGGAATACCAGACCACCTGACCTGCCTCTTGAGAAATCTGTATGCAGGTCAGGAAGCAACAGTTAGAACTGGACATGGAACTACAGACTGGTTACAAATAGGAAAAGGAGTATGTCAAGGCTCTATATTGTCACCCTGCTTGTTTAACTTATATGCAGAGTACATCATGAAAAACGCTGGGTTGGAGGAAGCACAAGCTGGAATCAAGATTGCCAGGAGAAATATCAATAACCTCAGATATGCAGATGACACCACCCTTATGGCAGAAAGTGAAGAGGAACTAAAGAGCCTCTTTATGAAAGTAAAAGAGGAGAGTGGAAAAGTTGGCTTAAAGCTCAACATTCCGAAAACTAAGATCATGGCATCCGGTCCCATCACTTCATGGAAAATAGATGGAGAAACAGTGGAAACAGTGACAGACTTTATTTTTTTGGTCTCCAAGATCACTGCACATGGTGATTGCAGCCATGAAATTAAAAGACGCTGGCTCCTTGGAAGGAAAGTTATGACCAACCTAGATAGCATATTCAAAAGCAGAGACATTACTTTGCCAACAAAGGTCCTTCTAGTCAAGGCTATGGTTTTTCCTGTGGTCATGTATGGATGTGAGAGTTGGACTATAAAGGAAGCTGAGCACCAAAGAATTGATGCTTTTAAACTGTGGTATTGGAGAAAACTCTTGAGAGTCCCTTAGACAGCAAGGAGATCCAACCAGTCCATCCTAAAGGAGATCAGTCCTGGGTGTTCATTGGTAGGACTGATGTTGAATCTGAAACTTCAATACCTTGGCCACCTGATGAGAATGGCTGACTCATTTGAAAAGACCCTTAATGCTGGGAAAGATTGAGAGCAGGTGGAGAAGGGGACGACAGAGAATGAGATGGTTGGATGGCATCACCAACTCAATGGACATGGGTTTGGGTGGACTCCGGGAGTTGGTGGTGGACAGGGAGGCCTGGCATGCTGTGGTTCATGGGGTCGTAAAGAGTCGGACATGACTGAGCAACTGAGCTGAACCGAACTGATAATATGAATATAGTTTTAAATTCTATTTTAGGCAATTGATGAATTGAGTTAAAAATCCTTGATTTGGAAGCTACCCAAGGGCATAATAAGCACTTTATTGTATGCTTGTTTAAAAGAAGATAGGTGAGTTCCTCATAAGAAAGTCATAGATACAGCATTTTACACACGCACACACACACACACACACATATACACACACACATTTTTAAGGTAGAGCATTGTATGGCATTCACGTTTGATGTATCCATATAGATTACTTTCATTGGCAAGATAATTGGAAACTATGTGTATTTATATATCTGTTATGCTTTTGTGTAATTGTATGTGTGCATGTGTAGAATTTGCAATTTTGTATCTGTTAATGTGTTTTTACCTTCAATCAGAGCTGAATTTCCTGCAAAGTTTTGGTCAAGGCGAAAGAGTGGAAGTGAAATAGTGTTCTGTTTTTTTTTTTCTGCCTGACTACTCCAGTGTAAGTGCTGACTATGTTGCAGCTTCCTTTTTCCCCATAGGGTTTGTGAAGAAAAAGGAGAAATTACCTGTTGACTGATACGGAGGCAAGAATTGACTTACAAATGGAAAAAGACAAGTTCAGAGACCCACATTGTTGTGAGGCAACAAGAAAAAGACCACTAATGATCAGGCATTGCTGCTTGCAGGATCCCTGAGCTGAGCAAACACGACTTCAAAGGATGCTTTAAGGGCTAAATTAAATAAAAATCCAGTGGAGAATACCAGAGTAGCAGTGTCTGGATCAAAATGAACCCATCATATTATCTGCCTAGGGCATTAGTTCTGCTTCTGACACTTCGGGTTTTTTGAGGTAGAATCTTTATAGTTCTTGAGATAGTTTACATTTGGAGTTGCCATTTTTATGGTTTGCGCTCTCTCTTCAAAGAAAGGAAATTATGTTGCTTACACTGACAAAAATTTGATAATTGCCATCTTTGATGTGGCTGTCAGCAATACAAGCCTTGATTGTGACAGCTGTACTAATGGTTATTTGTTGAAGGCATTCTACCTGCAAAGACCAAATTTTATTAGCCTATAGAATATCTGGAAAGATTAAAACCCCACAGAGAAGAAAAGCGACATTAATGCTTACTTTATACAATTGGAATAAGTACATGGAATTTTTGTGTTTCTCAATTTAGAAAAAAAGATACAAAAATAAATTTCCTTTCACTGTAAATAATACAAAAATATCCTCATTTTTAAGGACAGAAGGGAAGGAGAGGGAGAATAAGAATGAAAATTAACACTTCAATCCATCTTCCAACTGGCTATTCCCTCCCAAACTTCTATTTTCTGTTAAAGTACCTGCGTGGTATCTACTCTCCCTCATTTTCCACATCAAGAGCCAAGTGCTGCTGCTTATACTTCAAACAATATTAGCATTCTATGAACAATTTCAATGACACCCTAATTAGGCAATAAGCTTCTTCAGAGGAAGGAATATCTTGGATTGAAACTTTCTTAATTAAACTGTTTCACTAGTTCTAAACCTAGTGTCAGTAGATTAGAGTGAGTTCTTCTGTACCATTCTCTTTTCCCCATGCTCATCATCCCTCCAAAATGATCAGATGAATAACCCTGGCCTGCTTTGGCTGTGGTGTCACTTACCTTCTCAAAAGTCTCAATATTCTTGCATTAACCCTTGACGTGATTATTAACGTTTGGAGAATCTGGTCAGCTTGACAATATGAGCAAAACCATGAATTCTCTTGCTAGAAAAAAAGTCATCAATTTAGCATTCAACATCATGACTACCTCCCATCATGCCATCTTCACCAGCAACATCATCATTACCACCATGGGCATCAACACTGCTGCTGCTGCTATTAAGTCACTTCAGTCATGTCCAACTCTGTGGGATCCCAAAGACGGCAGCCCACCAGGCTCCCCCGTCCCTGGGATTCTCCAGGCAAGAATAACGGAGTGGGCTGCCATTTCCTTCTCCAGTGCATGAAAGTGAAAAGTGAAAGTGAAGTCGCTGAGTCGTGTCTGACTCTTAGCAACCCCATGGACTGCAGCCTACCAGGCTCCTCTGTCCATGGGATTCTCCAGGCAAGAGTACTGAAGTGGGTTGCCATTGCCTTCAACTATGTGCCATAATGGTGGACATATTAAAATATAAATATATGATAGTCATAATTTTACCCCATTGGTCTGGGAGCTAATATTCTTAATCAGTATGATCAGTATAAGTCACCAGAGAAGGCGATGGCACCCCACTCCAGTGCTCTTGCCTCAAATATCCCATGGACGAGGGGCCTGGTAGGCTGCAGTCCATGGGGTCACGAAGAGTCAGACAGGACTGAGCGACTTCACTTTCACTTTTCACTTTCATGCATTGAAGAAGGAAATGGCAACCCACTCCAGTGTTCTTGCCTGGAGAATCCCAGGGACGGGGGAGCCTGCTGGGCTGCCGTCTATGGGGTCGCACAGAGTTGGACATGTCTGAAGCAACTTAGCAGCAGCAGCAGTATAAGTCACGCCCATAGACTTCACATTATTATGTTGTTGTTTAGTTGTTAGATCATGTCTGACTCTTTGTGTGACCCCATGGGCTATAGCCCACCAAGCTATGAAGTCTTTAATAAACTCTATTGTGTTAAATCACATATTTAAAGTTCAAATTTGTCAGCTATTCTATGATCATTCCTTGGCCATATACCCACTCATCTATACTCTGATCTGAACTGCTGAGACTGTGGTATTGAAAAGCTCATTTCCCAGACTCTTTTAACCCCTCACTTCTTGTTAAAATATGCCAGTGAGAAGCACTGGTAGGAGATTAGAAAGCAAAAGGGAGGGACAGGCTTCTGCTCCTCACTGCTAAATGGTCTTATCTTAATATGGCAGGAATTGAAAGGTGACACTGAGTGCATCAGTAACATTTCAGAAATTCGTGCACCTCCAAAAATGTAGACTCATGGGCAACAGCCCAGTTAGTGACTGTATCACTTGATCTAAAAGTGACACACAGAGAAATTATTTTTCTCCTCTTCTCTCCTTCTTGATTGATATAAAGCATCCTCTCTTTGTACTACCCAATATGAACATATTTTCCTTGTTGAATCCATACTGAAGCAGAAATCATCTCAGATAACTGAGTCTCAAAATATTGGAAAGTGAGATTATTTATCTCATCTCATTGGATTTGTATTAAGTAGCAGTAACCTCACTGACATTGGTAAATGGGTTTTTTGATAATCCAAAGAAAGTAGTAGATTCCAAATGCTTATTCTTGGCCATCAGCTCAGCTCAGTTCAGTTCAGTTCAGTTTGTGGTTTGGAATAGAGCATATTTTCAGGTAAGACAGTAGATCTTAAGTTTTCCTACTACACCAAAAAGAAAAAAAAAAAAAATAGGCAGTATGTGAGATGATGAAAGTGTGGATTAACTTGATTCTGGTAATCACTTCACAATGTACATGTATATCAAACCATTACATTGCATACCTTAAATATATATATTGTATATGTTAATTGTATCTCAATAGAATTAGAAAAAATTTAATTAAAAAAATCAAACAAAAGAAGGCAAGGCTTTGGGAGAATAAGTGTTAATGCACTTGACCATTCTAATAGTAATAATTAAAATAAAGACCATGGGACTTATGCTATTTCTTCCCACATTGGAAAGATTACAGAAAGAAATGACATTCTTAGGGCCCTAAATTCTCAGCTCAAGACACAGAAGTGGATATATCCTATGATGGCCCCAAAACAATATTTTTTATAAATAAGATTTATATAGTTGCAAATAAGAATAAAAATTGACTCTGTATTCTAAGTTGAATGGATATCTTTACCGAGTCTCTCATGTTTAGTTTGGTGCATTGTTCTTGTTGAGTTACTAAGTTTGTCCAACTCTTTTGCAACCCCATGGACTGTAGCCACTCTAGGCTTCATTTGTCCAAGGGATTATCCAGGCAATATTATTGGAGTGGGTTGCCATTTTCTTCTCCAGGGGATCTTCCTGACAGAGGGAGCAAACCTGCAGCTCCTGCATTGGGAGGTGGATTCTTCACCCCTGAGCCACCAGGGAATCCCTGTTTAGTGTACTAAGCAACCAGAAATGGGACCTGATATTTGGGGTGGAGACATTTCATTGCATTTAGATAAACTTGATAACCTTGAAACCCTGAATCCCCTTAAGGCTCTCTTTCCAGAGGAATTTATCACTGCTTTCTGATAAAACTAGTCTTCTTTCTTTAAAGACATGTAATTATCTCACCTGAGGCAATAGTCTCTGAAGGGGATGCTAAATCCTTTTATAACTTCTCCTTATAATACTTAGTCAGAGCCCATTGTGCTTCAAGGGGGAAAAGCGAAAAAATTTAACCAGGAAAAGATGGTTATACACTTAAAGAATTACAGGGTTTGCCACCTGATGCGAAGAGTTGACTCATTGGAAAAGGCTCTGATGCTGGGAGGGATTGGGGGCAGGAGGAAAAGGGGATGACAGAGGATGAGATGGCTGGATGGCATCACTGACTCGATGGACATGAGTCTGAGTGAACTCCGGGAGTTGGTGATGGACAGGGAGGCCTGGCGTGCTGCGATTCATGGGGTCACAAAGAGTTGGACATGACTGAGGGACTAAACTGAACTGAACAAAGTTATATGAAGAATGAGGTTATACTATGAAGAATGAGGTTTTATTAAGTTATATGAAGAATAAAACGTATAGTTTATATGTGGAAGTTAATTCTAAGAAGAGTCAACCAAAGAGGAAAGAAATAATGTTAGATTTGACCTATGATGTTGACCAGGTTATGTGTACTTCCTGGAGATTTTGGGTTCAATATATTATAATGAAAAATTGGAAATAGTTCTAACAGTTTTCTTGATTAGTTTTAAACAAGCTTAAAGTCAATGGTGATTTACTGTCTATGAAATTTAGGTGATGAACTTCTCAGATAGAAGGAAGAAATCCTAAAATATAAGGAGAAAGAAATATTTGGGTTGATTTTTCAAGCAAGCTCCACCTTCTCTCCCCTCATTTTCCAGTATGTCTCCCAATACGTCAAAAGCATATTCATTTCACTAAGAGCATAAAATACATTAAAGAGAGAAATTCACCAGCATCCTTGTAAAGCTTAGCATTGGCTTTCTTCCATATGCCGGAAAGAGGGTTGGGAATGGTAAAATTGAAACATTGTTGTTGCTTAGTCCTTAAGTTGTGTCTGACTCTTTTGTGATCCTTCATGGACTATAGCCCGCCAGGCTCCTCTGTCCATGGGATTTCCCAGGCAAGAATACTGGAGTGGATTGCCATTTCCTTCTCCAGGGGATATTCCCTACCTAGGGACTGAAAAGGCCTCTCTTGCATTGCAGGCAGATTCTTTACCACTGAGCTACCTGGAAAGTCCATAAAATTGAAATAGGCTTCCTGATTTCAGTGAGAATAATATAATCCCATACTGGCTCCCTACTTAATTGACAGATAGAAGGTGATTGCAATTAATATAAGGTGGAATGAGGCTTGAGTAATAATCACTTTTAGATATATTATTATGGCTAACTTATCATGGTGTCACTAGGAATCAAATAGATAGGTATCCTAACAAAGTATTACTGATTTGTAGAATCACAAAAATTTTAGATCTGGTATGTAGAGACAATTCTTAGCTGTTTCCCAGAACTAAGTCATTACAGACTTATATCCTTCTCCATGAAGACAAAGCTAGAGCACTTGAGTAAGGAACTTATGATGCTGTCACAGTTAAATACTGTTAATTATACTCAGAAGACTCTCAAATGAGATCTGTGTCATAAGGAAAACGTCTGAGCTCTGATCAAAGAAAAAGTATCAGATATTTCAAGAAATATTAGACACTACTAAGAGGGTGATGCTAATCCTAGAGATCTAAGATAATACCATTCTCCTCTGCTTAGAGTGCAGACTGATGAAGATACAGTAAAAAATGGAAATTTGACCTAAAATTAGCTCTGGATGAGTACAGAGGTTTTGCAGAGTCATGATTTCTTTCCTCCAGTTTCTTAATTCATGGTTGGTACAAATGCATTGTAGAACTGGCTGAATTGTCACAGAAGCTCACTGATCAATGAATGTGGGACATGTTGGAGAAGAAAGACCAAATAGAATTCTAGAAGCTTTGTCTCCATTCCAAAATAGTAAATCAAGGTCAATAATGAAATGTAAAAAAAAAAAAAAAAAAAATACGACCTACAGAATGAGAGAAAATATTTACAAATGATGCAACCAACAAGGGATTAATTTCCAAAACACATAAATAGCTGCTGCTGCTGCTAAGCCACTTCAATCATGTCCAACTCTGTGCAGCCCCATAGAAGGCAGCCCCCCCAGCCTCCCCCATCCCTGGAATTCTCCAGGCAAGAACACTAGAGTGGGTTGCCATTTCCTTTTCCAATGCATGAGAGTGAAAAGTGAAAGTGAAGTCACTCAGTCATGTCCAACTCTTAGCAACCCCATGGACTACAGCCTACCAGACTCCTCTGTCCATGGGATTTTCCAGGCAAGAATGCTGGAGTGGGTTGCCATTGCCTTCTCCACATATAAATAGCTCATAAGCTCAATAAGACAATAAAAACATAAGCAGGAGATCTAAAAAGATATTTCTCCAATGAAGACATACAGCTGGCCAACAGACACAGGAAAATGCTCTAAATCACTAATTATTAGAGAAATGCAAACCAAAACTAAAATGAGGCATCTTCTCACTCCAGTCAGAATGACCACCATCAAAATGTCTACAAATAATATATGCTGGAGATACTGTGGAGAAAAAGGAATACTCCTATACTGTTGTTAGGCATGTAAATTGGTATAGTCATTATGGAGAACAGTTTGAAAGTTCCTTAAAAAACTGAAAATAAAGTTACTGCAAATCCCACTCCTGGGCATGGATCCGGAGAAAATTCAAAAAGATACATGCATCCTAATGCTCATTGCAGCACTATTTACATTAGCAAAGACACAGAAGCAAACTAAATGTCCATGGACAGATCAATTAATACAGAAGATGTGGTATATATAACTCAGCCATAAACAAGAATGACATAATGCCTTTTGCAGCAACATGGGTAAACCTAGAGATTTATATGCTAAGTAAAGTAAGTTAGAGAAAGACGAACATGGTATGATATCACCTATATGTGGATTCTAAATTATGACACAAATTGAATTTATATACAAAGCATAAGAAGACCTACAGATATAGAAAGCAAACTTATGTTTTCCCAAAGAGAAAGAGAAAGAGAGATAAACTAGGAGTTTTGGATTAACAATCATACACTATATATAAAATAGATAACCAACATATATGAATCACTGTGCTATACACCTGAAACTAACACAACATTGTAAATCACCTATGTATGTGGGCTTAGTCACTCAGTTGTGTCCGACTCTTTGCAACCCAATTGACTGTAGCCTGCCAGACTCCTCTGTCCATGGGAATTCTACAGGCAAGAATACTGCAGTGGGTTGCCATGCCCACCTTCAGGGAATCTTCCCAACCCAGGGATCTAAACCAGATCTCCCACATTGCAGTCAGATTCTTTACCATCTGAACCACCAGGGAAGCCCAAGAATACTGGAGTGGGTAGCCTATCCTTTCTCCAGGGGATTGTCCTGACCCAGGAATCTAACTGGGATACCCCACATTGAACGTGGATGCTTTACCAGCTGAGTTACCGGGGAAGTCCTAAATCACCTATACTTCAATAAAAATCTTAACAATCGTAAAAAATAAAGAAACATATCATTATTAGCAACTTGAAAGAAGCAAGGTTGGTGATTCTTAACATACCTTCTTTTAGTTTCCCTGTTTGACCTGTGCAGAAGGTGATTGGATCTTAGAAAAAAAATTAATTATAAATTAAATCAAATAATGACACCAATTTTATAGATGTAGAAACTAAGGCTCAAAATTGCTGGATCTCATTGTTAGTGAATAAGTAAAGACTGAAATTAACATTTGTCTAACAAAAGACTGTTTATCCAGTCAGTATATTATGGCTGAATATTACTTATGGTTCCAGGGAATATACAAAATAGATAAATTTTAGTGTCTTAAGCCTCTTCTTAAGACCTGAATTACTGATGATCTGTCTGTCTGTCTTTCTTTCCCTTTCTCTGTCTTTCTTACTGAAACTACTCTTCTATGATACAATTAAAATATACTCTTTCTTATGCTTTCTTAACAACACAGCTCACTGATATCTTACCCTCCTTTTTCCTGTTTATTTCCCACTTTAATATGTAAATCTTTGTGGCATCTTTTACATTGTTATTTAGCTCCTTTTACTATTTTCTTCATATAATTATGAGTATTTGGACACTGAACACAACATATGTCTTTGGATGTTATGAACTTGAGGGAGATAACAGCCACATAGAAAGAAGGTAAAGATCTAAAGTTGAATTTCAACTTGTAGATATTAGCTAAGTTGTTTAACCTCTGAGACTCAGCTTTGTTGGAGACGGGGAAATTTTCTCCTCTACCCTTCTTGGGTTTTTGTGACTGCACTAATAATAAAATGGCCGCAAGACAGATTAATAGAAAAAGAAGCAAATTTTAATTTCATGTACTTGGAGGTCCCATAAAAATGGGACCAAAGAAGTGGCCAAAGCAGTAGCTTTTTTAATTTTCAGATAAAAAACCAATACATTTTTGAGGAATTCATAGGACAAAGCAGCTTAGGTTTGGGTTGCTTAGCTAGTGAAACAGAGTTTGGGCCTGGGATATGTTTATATAGGTTTCTCATTCCAAATCCCCAGTCTTTGGTGATAAGGATGTCCTTCTACCTCCAAATGCAGAAAAGTATACCGTTCAAGTGAGATATTTATTTCAGTCTTTCAGGGAGACAGAAAGGAGAACCAGGGTGTCCCTCTTGTGTGATCTATTTCTTAAAAACCTTTAAGTTAAAATAATCAATATGCCATTGAGATACATTTTGGGGTGGCCTACTCTGGGCCTGAAAAACATCATTTATAAAAATGAATTACTACTAACTCATGGGGTTGTGGTAGGGATTGCACATGACATTGTAAGTGAAAGTGCCTCATATGTATTACACGAATTTTATTCTTGACTGTTCCTCCTAATCTGTGAATCTCTTCTATGTGTACCCCTTTAGCACTCAAAAGTAGTCATTTTAAAGCGTGGAATAATTCAGGACAAAGAGCTTTTACTAGTAGTCTGCAGTCACTATTGAATCCCCTAAACATACCTCTATCATTAGCATGTGATAATTTCATTTTCTGTTTACCTGTCATCACATGACTAGAAGGTTCTTGAGAACAGTAATGAATCTTTAGTTTCTATCTGTCAGCACTTAGAATACTTCTTGGCATGAATGCAGCTTTCAATATGTAATTGTTAAATGAATTAATTGTGTGAAGTTGAGAACTCACAGAACACTCTTTTCCTTTCATGGGTTACTTCATATTCATAAAGGGATATCAGAAAGGGTAAAACTCCCAGATTAAACAAATAAATTCATTACTGTGAAGTGTTAATTATCAGGAGAGTTTGTGGAAGAAAGAGGAAGCAGGAGTTGGCAAACTATGGCCTGTAAAGCAAATGTTTTTGTAAATAAAGTTTTATTGGAACACAGTTGTGCTCATTTGTTTATATATTGTCTGTGGCTGCCTTTACACCACAACAGTGAGTTGAATAGTTGCAACAGAATTCATATGGCCAACAAAGCTGAAAATATTTACTCCCTGGCCCTCACAGATAAAGTTTGCCAACTCTTGCTTTAAATCATGTCTACATATTTTTGCCTCATATGAGGTATTAAAATCCCTCCATTGCCCTTTGAGGTAATTATAGAATAAAATTGTTTGCAGAGCTGTGTCTAAAATTTATTGCTGGAACATATGAGATTCTAAATAAATATTTCAGGAAGAACAAAAGTTACTAGGCACTGTTAATAAACTGAGAGGAAATGTAACCTGGTCTGATATGAATAATGAATTTGGGCTAAAAGGATAATAACATTCTGTTAAATCTTATTTTCATGTCTTGAGGATAAATGTTAATATGGTGATAGGTAATCTTCCCTACTCACTTTCATGTACATTCATGTCAGGGGGATTTGCTTGTTTTTCTATCATATACAGAATTCTTCTTGTATCATACAACATGACAAATACCTACCCAGTTATATTCTTTCCACTCAATACAAAGCATGAATGTGCATCATCAATACTAAATTTATTTGCTACCCTGTTGCTGTTGTTTTTGTTGAGTTGCTAAGTCATGTCTGACTCTTTGTGACCCCATGGACTGTAGCCTTCCAGGCTCCTCTGTCCTCCATTATCTGCTGGAGTTTGTTCAGATTCATATCCATTGAGTCAATGATACTATCAAACCATCTTATCCTCTGCCGCCCCTTCCTCCTTTTGCCTTTTACAACTCTAGATGTTCTCAAATACTTTTAAACATCTTTAGTGAGGTAAAATTGGCATGTGAAAGTGCTGTACATATTTAACATATAATGCTTAAAGAGTTTTAAGCACAAGTTTTAGCATAAGTGTACACACATGAAGCCATCACTACCAGCAAGGCCATAAACATATCAATCACCTTTCAAAGTTTTCTCTTATTTTCTTTGTTAACATTATTTTGTGTGGTAGGAACACTTAACATAAGGTCTCCCTCTTAGCAAATTTAAGTATATAATGTAGTATTGATAGTTATGGGCATTATGCTATATAGTAAGCCTTCAGAACTTACATAATTGAAACTGATAACATTTGACCATCTATTCCACCTTCTGTCAGCTTCTGGAAATCACTATTCTACTCTTTGTTTCTATGAGGTTGATTATTTCAGATTCCACGTACAAGTAAGATCATACAGTATTTGACTTTCTGTGTCTGACAGTTTACTTAGCATCATGGACTTCACATTTTTCTAAAATCCATTACATAAACATACATTTATTATTCCTTTCTACAAGTACTCCAGATAGCTTTCCAGGATCTTGGTCTTCTCCAGTGCAATCCCATCTCCTGGCATTCCCAGGATGATTGCTAACTCAAAAGAGAAGGCATGGTGTACTTTCTGGATAGGACTCTTGCTTAAGTACTTGGAAAAGAAGCTTATAAAAATGCACAATAATGTTATATATTTCCTATGAACTCATTAATGTGCATAAATGTAAAGAAAAATGCATTATTCACTATTACCTCACATTAGTAGGTACCTCTGTGGAGGAAAGGCACAGACATGGACCAGATCAGAAGTAAAAGGGATGACAGCTTAAGCTTTATCTGTAATGATCTGAATATGCTTTTTTAAAGAAATAATTTATATAGGACTTGTGTAATTGATACTTATTCAACCACCTCCTCCAAACAATTCTAATTAATACTAAGCAACATGTGACAGGCTTCCCTGATAGTTCAGCTGGTAAAGAATCTGCCTGGAATGCAGGAGACCTGGGTTCAATCCCTGGGTTGGGAAGATCCCCTAGAGATCTTCACCCTAGCCAGGATGAAGACTATCCAGAAGGAAAAGGCTACCTACTCCAGTATTCTGGCCTGGAGAATTCCATGGACTGTATAGTCTTTGGGGTCGCAAAGAGTCAGACACGACTGAGCAACTTTTACTTTCACTGTCTTTCAACATGTGACAAAGTTTTAATCAGGTACACAGGAAATTAGACAAGGTTACCTTTCCTGTACCAACAAATCCCAAACTGTAGGCTGCTGTTTACCCCACTGTCTATGGCAAAGTTGTGAATGGGGGGCTGGAAGGGTCTTCATCTCTGAACTCTGTCACATGATTCTAAGCCATTTATTCTTTCTTACACGTGACATCTCAGAGGTTCTTAAACAAGATGCACAGTTGATTCTCCCACTTTATCCATGTTCTTGGCAGATTTTCAGCTTCCAAGATTTTGTCTATTCATTTACCAATAAATTATAGTTGTTTGGAAAAAAAGGAGGAGAAAGCTAAACTTTTTCTATCTCTGATCACATTTCTCTGATGAAGTTTTACTTAATCTGTGATTCTGTGCCCTTGTAGGTCTTATCTCCCCTCATCAGGATTCTGACCCCTATATATGACATCCCCTCTGCAGTATCATGATGTCCACTCCTATGACAGAACTTCCAGAGGAGACATCTTTGGACTCCAAGCATATGCCTTCAGCCTTTTTGACTAATTTGATTCAGAGCTGTTCAGACTCACTTTCTGCTGACAAATCCCATCTTGAGTGTGTGCCACGCATCTATCTTCTTTCTCTTTAGGATCTTCCTCAATTTCTCTGAAGCCCTTCTAGCTTAACATAAAAGCTCAGCCCACAAGTGTGGGATAGTTAATGCCCCTTGGGATTGTTCCAGCCTGCTGTCCTTCTGGTGGACAATTCTAAGAGAACTATTGAAGTTTTTCTGATAAAATGGAGTTTAGCACTGTTCATATGTCATTATATCAAGAAATAAATGGAGGTGGTGGAGAAGGGAACACCAACAAATTTATTTCAGTCATGACTATACTCTGTAGGCCAGATGTGATAGTAGGAAATGCTTCTAAATATCAGGTTCCCTAAAGTCAGTGGGGATGATGGAGTTCCAGAATGGCACAAGCCAAGTGGGAGCATGTAACCACCAGAGATAAAATGAATGCAATTATTATAATGAGCAGCTAGGATGGTAATTAGGGAACCCTGACTACAGGGATCTGGGGTGATACAGTGTGTTACCAGAGACAAGATAAATGGGGAGGAAACAAAGGTATTATTTACATATATACTCAACAATGTTAACAATAAGTAACCCAAAGATTAATGGAAAATCACAAGCCTTCATTGTTTTGTAAATGAGTAAATTTTTAGACTCAGGAGCAGGATCCAGTTGAGGAGAAACCTTAATGGGTTTCTCCTTAATGGGTTTAACCTTAATACACTAGCAAACAGAAATATATGAGCTATTGAATTGAAACTGATAACCAGGGATTTAAATCCCATCAAGCTCCCATTCCCAATCCCATTCTGGCTAGGGTGGAGACTTATAAAGGCAGGGGAAGACAAGAAGTTATACATCAAGTTTTATAGTATATCCAGTGGACATTCAGAACACCATAGTTATTTCCCTGGTCCTTTAGTGCACAGTTGGGATGGATATTTTTAGTAGCTGGTAGAAACCATGATCACATTGGTTCTCTAACCTGTGGGGTAGAGGTTATTAAGGTAGAAATGGCTAGGTGAAATCCCTGAAATTTCTTCTTCACCCATAATAGTAAATCAGAAGCAATATCACATCCCAAATGGAATTATCAAGCTTAGCTTAACCTTCCAAGATACAGAGGAAGTCATTGAATGGGGATATCCTGTTGTTGTATTGTTCAGTCATTCAGTCATGGCCAACTCTCTGCAACCCCATGGACTGCAGCATGCCAGGCTTCCCTGTCCTTCACCATCTCCCAGAGCTTGCTCAAACTCACGCCCATTGAGTCGGTGATGCCATTCCACCATCTTGTCCTGTCACCCCCTTCTCCTCCTGCCTTCAGTCTTTCCCAGTATCAGGGTCTTTTCTTTCTTTCTTTCTTTTTTTTAATTTTATTTTATTTTTAAACTTTACATAATTGTATTAGTTTTGCCAAACATCAAAATGAATCCACCACAGGTATACATGTGTTCCCCATCCTGAACCCTCCTCCCTCCTCCCTCCCCACACCATCCCTCTGGGTCGTCCCAGTGCACCAGCCCCAAGCATCCAGTATCGTGCATCGAACCTGGACTGGCAACTCGTTTCATACATGATATTTTACATGTTTCAATGCCATTCTCCCAAATCTTCCCACCCTCTCCCTCTCTCACAGAGTCCATAAGACTGTTCTATACATCAGTGTCTCTTTTGCTCTCTTGTACACAGGGTTTTTCTAATGAGTCGACTCTTCACAAAGAGTATTGGAGCCAAAGTATTGGAGCTTCAGCTTCAGCATCAGTCCTTCTAATGAATATTCAGATTGATTTCCTTTAGGACTGACGGGTTTGATCTCTTTTCAATCCAAAAGACTCTCAAGAGTCTTTTCCAACACCACAGCTCAAAAGCATCAATTCTTCAGCGTTTAGCCTTCTTTATGGTCTAACTCTCACACCCTTACATGACTACTGGAAAAATCATTGCTTTGACTACGTGGACCTTTGTCAGCAATGTCTCTGCTTTTTAATATGCTGTTTGTCATAGCTTTTCTTCCAAGGGGCAAATGTCTTTTGATTTTGTGGCTGCAGTCACTCTCTGCAGTTATTTTGGAACCCAAGAAAATAAGGTCTGTCACTGTTTCCATCGTTTCCCTATCATTTGCCATGAAGTGTTGGGCCTGGATGCCATGATCTCTGTTTTTTAAATGTTGAGTTTTAAGCCAGCTTTTTCAGTTTCCTCTTTCACCTTCATCAAGATGCTCTTTAGTTCCTCTCTGCTTTCTGCCATAAGGGTGATGTCATCTGCATATCTGAGGTTATTGATATTTCTTCCAGCAATCTTGATTCCAGCTTATGCTTCATCCAGCCCAGCATTTTGCATGATGTACTCTGCATAGAAGTTAAATAAGCAGGGTGACAATATAGAGCCTTGACATACTCCTTTCCCAATTTTGTTCAAGCTGGATTTAAAAAAGGCAGAGGAACCAGAAATCAAATTGCCATTCTATGATCCATTGGATCATAGAAAAAGCAAGAGAATTCCAGGATAACATCTACCTCTGCTTCATTGACTATGCTAAAGCCTTTGACAGTGTGGATCACTAAAAATGGTGGAAAATTCTTAAAGAGATAGGAATACCAGACCACCTTACCCACCTCCTGAGAAATCTGTATGCAGGTCAAGAAGAAACAGAACAGGATATGGAACAATGGACTGGTTCAAAATTGGGAAAGGGGATATCCTATCTCTATTCAATTAATTAACATACTCCCTGAAAAATTCCAAGTTGGATATTCCAGTTTTATTGAATAAGATTAGCAAAATCTCTGACACATGATCTGATCTAAACATAAGATTATTTTCAATCCTTATGTTAAGAGGATAAAGAGAAAGTTACATTTATGTAGGAATGATGGCAGCACACGGGCTTCCCAGGTGGCACCTTGGTAAAGAATCTGCCTGGCAGTACAGGAGATGAGGAAATGGCAACCTACTCCAGTATTCTTGCCAGTAAAAATCCCACAGACAAAGGAGCTTGGCAGGCTATAGTCCATGGGGTCGCAAAGAGCTGGACATGACTAAGCATAAACACACACAATGGCAGTACACATTTGCTCATATTGTGTTGTATTTAGTCGCTCAGACATGTCTGACTCTTTGCAACCTTATGGACTATAGGCTCCCAAGCTCCTCTGTCCATGGGGATTCTCCAGACAAGAATACTGAAGTGGGTTGTCATGCCCTCCTCTAGGGGATCTTCCCAACCCAAGGATCAAACCCAGGTTTCCCTCATTGCAGGTGGATTCTTTACCATCTGAGCCATCAGAGTAGCCCAAGAATACTGGAATAGGTAGCCTATCCCTTTTCCAGGGGATCTTCCCAACCCAAGAATCGAACCAGGGCCTCATGCATTGCAGACTTTACTAGCTGAGCTACCAGGGAAGCCCAATATTTCTCTAACCCCTGTCCAAACTTTAGTGCATCTGATGAATATTTATTACTCTAAATATTATAGAAAATATCACTCACTGAAGGTAAGCAAACATTTTCTGCTTAAAATAGTCTTTTCCCAATCAAAATGGGAAAGTGAACATATAATTTTAAAAAAGCACTTTTTAAGGAAAAAGAATACAGTGATTGAGTGGGAATGGGGAAAATAAATAAGCTTATGTTGGCAACTGATTTTATAGCACAAACTCCCTTTTAAAACAGAGCTGAGACTGAAGCTTTAATGAAAGGTTCCTACAATTCTTTTGACCAAAATATATTCATTAATTGCCTTCAAGTGGGCACCTGACTGGAGAAGGAAATGGCAACCCACTCCAGTATTCCTGCCTGGAGAATCTTGTGGACAGAGGAGCCTGGTGGGCTGCCATCTGTGGGGTCGCACAGAGTCGGACATGACTGAAGCAGCAGCAGCAGGGCACCTGATGGAAGAGCCGACTTGTTGGAAAAAACCCTGGTGTTCGGAAAAATTGAAAGTAAAAGGAGAAGAGGGCAGCAGAGGATGAGATGGTTGGGTAGCATCACCAACTCTATGGAGATGAATTTGAAAAAACTCTGGGAGATAGTGGAAGACAGAGGAACCTGGCATGCTGCAGTCCATGGTGTCACAGAGAGTGGGACATGACTGAAAGACTGAACAACAAGTGCCCCAAAGTGTTGCGATTTGAGGAAAGCCAGACAACTTGTTTGGGTATAATTGTATCAAGCAGCAAAACTGATATGATGGAGTTCTCATCCAGGGTATTTAACTCATATTTGGGTTATAATTAATATCTTAATCTCTGAGAAAATATAGCCTACAGTGATCTTAATTGTTTTGACATCTACGGGACATAATCTTTGCCCACTATATTAATCACACCCTGACCTGGTAAATAGAAAATGACAAGTACTTATGATGCCCTAATAAAATACATGAGTGTCAGAAATTGTGAACTAAATCCTGCAAATATTCAGAAGAGAATCTTATTGATGAAGTGTTTAGAAGTTCAGTGGTTTGAGTATGTCAGAACATCCCCTCTTAGGGTGTTCCTTGACACTAAGAAAGATGCACAGTGCTCAGTAGGCATCTTGAAATTTTGAAAACAGTATGCACTCCATTTGGGAATGATGTCCAAACCTATTTATAGGATGACTCAGAAGACTCCCAGTTTCAAGCAAGATCCAAGAGAAGATTTGACAACAGGTTAAGGCTGTGGCAAAAATTTCTCTGCCATTATCAAATATCATGATAATAGAGAATCTAGGGCAGATATGGATGTTTGGTGGAGTCTTTGGCAAACCAAAGTTGGAGAGTTCCGGTGGAGAACCTTTAAGTTCTAGAGCAACATCATATCTTCTATGTGCTCAGTTGCTCAGTCGTGTCTGAAATTTCGCAGCCCCATGGAGTGTAACCTGCCAGGCTCCTCTGCCCATGGGATTTCCCAGGCAAGAATCCTGGAATAGGTTGCCATTTCCTACTCCAGGGAGCCTTCCCAATCCAGTGATTGAAACCACGTCTCTTGCATCTTCTGCATTAACAGGCAAATTCTTTACTACTAGTGCCACTTGGGAAGCCCCTGAACTGTAGCATAAAACAACTTTCCATGTCAAAAGTTGCTCCTGTTAAGTTACTGGGCTCCAGCAGGAATCAAAGGATTTACCAGATCTGCTATTCACAAACTGGGTATGTCATGTGCATTAAATCTTAGCATCAGCAGGATGTAGCAGCAACCCAGTGTACAATGAAAATGATTTAACTGGATTTAGGCATGGTGGAATTAGAGAACACGAGCAAGGTGCCATGCTATAAGAACCTAGGTCTACTGTACCTTACCTCTTCCTGAACTTAAACCATTGGCCTCATGGAGAAATTCACCATGGTGGAAGAAATTAATCTGAACCTGCCTTATAAATTGGTCTGTTTGATATGTTGGCGTGAGTAAAAAATTGCCAAGGCCATGTGTGTTAGTCACTCAGTTGTGACTGAATCACTCTTTGTAACCCCATGGACTGTAGCCCACCAGCCTCTTCTGTCCATGGAATTCTCCAGGCAAGAATACTGCTTTGGGTTACTGTTTACTTCTCCATGGGATCCTCTCAACCCAGGGATCAAACCCATAGCCCCTGCCACATCACCTGCATTGCAGGCAGATTCTTTACCATCTGAGCCACCAGGGAAGCCCATACTACAGCCCAATTGTGAATTTATTTCCCATCACCCTAATCTTAGGCTCTGCTGGATTTGAAGTTCTAGTTCCCATGAGAGTAAGTTTCTACCAAGAGTACAAGAATGTTTCCACTGAGCCATTAGCTACAACTCCCATGTAATCACTTTGAGTTCTTCATGCTGATTGAATAGAAATCAAAAAAGGTGGTTCTCAACTAGCCTTATGATCATCAGGAGCCAGGATTGCTGCTATCTATATACTAGGTGTAAGGAAGCATATGCATAAACTTAAGACATTTGTTCCTGTATCTGTTGGTGTATGCATGCCTGGAGATGACATGATCGGGCAATTGAAGCAACCATGACTCAACAAGACAGTCGGGACCCAGCCCCTTCAGGGATGAAGATCTGTGCCATACAGTGGAAGTGGAAGAGATGATGAATGTCAGTTGTAAACTTGAGAACAGTTGCAGTGATTGAGATCGTAGCTCATGGTGATGTCAAATCTTTCATAGATATTTTGGCTAACTATCAGCTCAAAGAGTTGGTAATGGAAGGTACTTAAGAATTATAACTTTATCTAAACATTACAAGGGGCAGATTGTAGGAAAAGCTCTACTGCTCATATTCACATCTTTTGGGCAATTCTGATCTAACCATAACTCTGACGCTCTCTATGAGTTCATATTCCCTTTATGCTGATAAAGTCCTGCTTCAAGCACACCCAAATTTCTCTCGACCCAAGGCCTTCTGATGCCATGAAAGATCAAAAGGTTCAAATAAGAATGCTGTGCAGGAGGTCTCAAGCAGAACTGAGCCCCTCTACCCTCATGAGTAACAATGAGAAAGCACTTTTAGTTATATATTTTTCTCATTCTCTGATCCTACTATTCCTACTCCCTCATTACTAATTCTTGGGATTAATATCCCAAAATAAATTATCTGCATCTAATTCCTTATGTTAATATTCTGTTTTCAGGCTACTCCAAACTAAGACAGGCTCTGATTCAGAACTTTATTTATCAGTCTGTTATTTCAGGCCGCAAATGCTCAGTGCAATTATACTTCTCAATCTCATTCTAAACAGAAATCAAACTATCTTCAGATCTTCAAATAATTAATTGGATACCTTGTTGAAAATTTTGACTTAGGCTTGAGTTGTAAAGTATTTGTGTATGTGTTCTAGTTCCTGCCTGATATTTATCCCTGGATCTGAATGTAGCTTTTTAAATACACTTCTCAGATGGCTCTAGTGATAAAGAATCCACATGTCAGCGTGAAGATGCAAGAGATGCTGGTTCAATCCCTGAGTCAGGAAGATCCCCTGGAGTAGGAAATAGCACCCCATTCCAGTATTCTTGCCTGAAAAATTCCAAAGTCCGAGGAGTCTGTCAGGCTGCAATCCAAGGTGCTTCAAAGAGTTGGACACGACTGACTGCACATGCATACACACACTGGCCATGATGACAGTAAATTCAACTTAGGGCTCCCATAATATTCTCATTCACCAAAAAAGAGTTACAGTTAATGACTCTGAAATGACCTTCATTTCCTAATCCTTCCCCAAATTCAAGAGGTTTTGCTCAGGTCAGTACTTCTTTGAAGTGTATCCTTCCATAAGAACCAGAATAAACAGGTTTGCTTTTTACCTCAGAGAAAAATTGTAACTTTTTAAATACAGATTTAAGCCTTCTAGTGTTCTGCATATTACTGATCTAGTTTGATAGGCATGAATCCAAACCATAGATGGGAAATGGCTCTTGTAAGAGAGGATATAAGACTTTAAATATTTAGCACTGCTAAAAGTATCAGAAGCACCATTATTGTTTTGCTTTTAAATTGTGGCAAAATACAACTTAGTATGAATTATGTCATAATTTTTAAATGTACACTACATGTATCAAATGAATTCACATTGTTGTGCACCATCATCCATCTCTAGAATTCTCTTCATGCTGTGAAACTGAAATTCTCTATCTACTAAACAATAGCTTCACCTTTCCCTCCCTCTTCTCAAACCCCTGTCCACCACCATTCTCCTTTCTTTCTTGATAAAGTTGTCTAAACTGAATACCTCATATAAATTTAAGTATACAGTATTTGTATTGTATAACTGGCTTTTATTATTTAGCATAATATCTTCACTGTTCATCCATGTTGTATCATTGGGCAGAATTTCATTTCTTTTTAAGGCAGAATAATATTCCATTGTATGGTTAGGCTATTACAGGATATTATCTATTCATCTATCAGTGGATACTGGTACTATTTCCATTTTGGGGCTATTGTGAATAATACTGTAATGAACAATGCTCATGCAAATATCTCATTGAGATCCTGCTTTCAATTATTTTGAGCGAATACCCCAAAGTGGAATTATTGGCTCATATGATATGGCATCCAGTCCCATCACTTCATGGGAAATAGATGGGGAAACAGTGGAAACTGTCAGACTTTATTTTTCTGGGCTCCAAAATCACTGCAGATGGTGACTGCAGCCATGAAATTAAAAGACGCTTACTCCTTGGAAGGGAAGTTATGACCAACCTAGATAGTATATTCAAAAGCAGAGACATGACTTTACCAACAAAGTTCGTCTAGTCAAGGCTATGGTTTTTCCAGTGGTCATGTATGGATGTGAGAGTTGGACTGTGAAGAAGGCTGAGCGCTGAAGAATTGATGTTTTTGAACTGTGGTGTTGGAGAAGAGTCTTGAGAGTCCCTTGGACTGCAAGGAGATCCAACCAGGCCATTCTGAAGGAGATCAGCCCTGGGTGTTCACTGGAAGGACTGATGCTAAAGCTAAAACTCCAATACTTTGGCCACCTCATGCAAAGAGTTGACTCATTGGAAAAGACCCTGATGCTGGGAGGGATTGGGGACCGTAGGAGCAGGGGACGACAGAGGATGAGATGGCTGGATGGCATCACCAACTCAGTGGACTTGAGTTTGAGTGAACTCCGGGAGTTGGTGATGGACAGGGAGGCCTGGCGTGCTGTGATTCATGGGGTCCCAAAGAGTTGGACACAACTGAGCGACTGATCTGATCTGATCTGATGATAATTTTGTGTTTAATCTTTTGAGGAGCTATCATATTATTTTGCATAGTAGCTGCAACATACTATATGCCCACCAGTAATACACAAGGATTCCAATTTTTCCACATCCTTACCAACACTTGCAGTTTTCTATTTTTTTTTTTTAATAATAACCATCTTAAAGAATGTGGGATGATATCTCATTGTGGTTTTCATTTGCATTTTCCCATTGAGATGGTTGGATGGCATCACAGACTCAATGGACATAAGTTTGGGTAAACTCTGGGAGTTGGTGATGGACAAGGAGGCCTGGCAGGCTGCGGTTCACGGGGGTGCAGAGTCGGACAGGACTGAGCGACTGAACTGAAGCTGAATGATTAGTGATGTTGAATGTCGTTTCATGTGCTTATTGGCCCCTAAATATTTCTGAAGGAATGTCTAAGTAATTTGCCCAGTTTTTAAAATCAGGCTGATTTATTTTTAGTATTGAGTTATAGAAGTTTTTATTTATCCTAAATATTATCCATTTATAAATATGATTTGCAAAAATTTTCCCCCATTGGGTGGATTGCCTTTATATCACTGTTGATTGTGTCCTTTGATGAACACAATTAAAAAAAATTTGCTAATGGTTTGACCTTTTTTTTTAATTTTTTAAAATTTTATTTTATTTTTAAACTTTACATAATTGTATTAGTTTTATAGTTGAAAAGACTGAGGCTAATATAGACAAAGCACCTTGCTTGTTGTCAAGATGTAAACCTCAGGCTGCTTGCCCCCAGAATCGAGGTTCTTGACCATCATACAGTGTTAAACACTAAAAATGTATAGAATAATCAAGAGCATCAGATGCTTTAATGAGGTCCTTTTTTATTTTTTAAATACAAATTTATTTATTTTAATTGGAGGTTAATTACTTTACAATATTGTATTAGTTTTGCCATACATCGACATGAATCTGCCACAGGTATACATGTGTTCCCCATCCTGAACCCTCCACCTTCCTCCCTCCCCGTACCATCCCTCTGGGTTGTCCCAGTGCATCAGTCCCAAGCAACCAGTATCATGCATCGAATTTGGACTGGCAATTCGTTTCATATATGATATTATACATGTTTCAATGCCATTCTTCCAAATCATCCCACCCTCTCCCTCTCCCACAGAGTCCAAAAGACTGTTCTATACATCTGTGTCTCTTTTGCTGTCTTGCATACAGGGTTATCGTTACCATCTTTCTAAATTTCATAGATATGTGTTAGTATACTGTATTGGTGTTTTTCTTTCTGGCTTACTTCACTCTGTATAATAGGCTCCAGTTTCATCCACCTCATTAGAACGGATTCAAATGTATTCTTTTTAATGGCTGGGTAATACTCCATTGTGTATATGTACCACTGCTTTCTTATCCATTCATCTGCTGATGGACATCTAGGTTGCTTCCATGTCCTGGCTATTATAAACAGTGCTGCGATGAACATTGGGATACACGTGTTTCTTTCAATTCTGGTTTCCTCAGTGTGTATGCCCAGCAGTGGGATTGCTGGATCATAAGGCAGTGCTATTTCCAGTTTTTTAAAGAATCTCCACACTGTTCTCCATAGTGGCTGTACTAGTTTGCATTCCCACCAACAGTGTAAGAGGGTTCCCTTTTCTCCACACCCTCTCCAGCATTTATTACTTGTAGACTTTTGGATCGCAGCCATTCTGATTGGTGTGAAATGATACCTCATAGTGGTTTTGATTTGCATTTCTCTGATAATGAGTGCTGTTGAGCATCTTTTCATGTGTTTGTTAGCCATCTGTATGTCTTCTTTGGAGAAATGTCTATTTAGTTCTTTGGCCCATTTTTTGATTGGGTCATTTATTTTTCTGGAGTTGAGCTGTAGGAGTTGCTTGTATATTTCTGAGATTAGTTGTTTGTCAGTTGCTTCATTTGCTATTATCTTCTCCCATTCTGAAGGCTGTCTTTTCACCTTGCTAATAGTTTCCTTTGATGTGCAGAAGCTTTTAAGGTTAATTAGGTCCCATTTGTTTATTTTTGCTTTTATTTCCAATATTCTGGGAGGTGGGTCATAGAGGATCCTGCTGTGATGTATGTCAGAGAGTGTTTTGCCTATGTTCTCCTCTAGGAGTTTTATAGTTTCTGGTCTGACGTTTAGATCTTTAATCCATTTTGAGTTTATTTTTGTGTATGGTGTTAGAAAGTGTTCTAGTTTCATTCTTTTACAAGTGGTTGACCAGAGTTCCCAGCACCACTTGTTAAAGAGATTGTCTTTAATCCATTGTATATTCTTGCCTCCTTTGTCAAAGATAAGGTGTCCATATGTGCGTGGATTTATCTCTGGGCTTTCTATTTTGTTCCATTGATCTATATTTCTGTCTTTGTGCCGGCACCATACTGTCTTGATAACTGTGGCTTTGTAGTAGAGCCTGAAGTCAGGTAGGTTGATTCTTCCAGTTCCATTCTTCTTTCTCAAGATCGCTTTGGCTATTCGAGGTTTTTTGTATTTCCATACAAATTGTGAAATTATTTGTTCTAGCTCTGTGAAGAATGCTGTTGGTAGCTTGATAGGGATTGCATTGAATCTATAGATTGCTTTGGGTAGTATACTCATTTTCACTATATTGATCCTTCCAATCTATGAACATGGTATATTTCTCCATCTGTTAGTGTCCTCTTTGATTTCCTTCACCAGTGTTTTATAGTTTTCTATATATAGGTCTTTAGTTTCTTTAGGTAGATATATCCCTAACTATTTTATTCTTTCTGTTGCAATGGTGAATGGAATTGTTTCCTTAATTTCTCTGTTTTCTCATTATTAGTGTATAGGAATGCAAGGGATTTCTGTGTGTTGATTTTATATCCTGCAACTTTACTATAGTCATTGATTAGTTCTAGTAATTTTCTGGTGGAGTCTTTAGGATTTTCTATGTAGAGGATCATGTCATCTGCAAATAGTGAGAGCTTTACTTCTTCTTTTTCAATTTGGATTCCTTTTATTTCTTTTTCTGCTCTGATTGCTGTGGCCAAAACTTCCAAAACTATGTTGAATAGTAATGGTGAAAGTGGGCACCCTTGTCTTGTTCCTGACTTTAGAGGAAATGCTTTCAATTTTTCACCATTGAGGATAATGTTTGCTGTGGGTTTGTCATATATAGCTTTTATTATGTTGCGGTATGTTCCTTCTATTCCTGCTTTCTGGAGAGTTTTTATCATAAATGGATGTTGAATTTTGTCAAAGGCTTTCTCTGCATCTATTGAGATAATCATATGGTTTTTATTTTTCAATTTGTTAATGTGGTGGTTTGACCTTTTTTATTTTTTAATTGTAGGATAATTGCTTTATAATGTTGTGTTGGTTTCTGTTGTATAGCAATTCAAATCAGTCACAATTATATTTATATCTCCTCCCTCTTGAGCCTCCTTCCCCTCTCCAGTCCTTCACCTTTAGGTTATCATAGAGTGCCAAGCTGGGCTCCCTGTGTTATACAGCAGCTTCGCTCTAGCTCTCCATTCTACACATGATAGTGTATATGGACAATGCTACTTTCTCAATTCATTCTCCACTGTGTCCACAAGTCCATTCTATCTGCATCTCCATTCCTTCTCTGCAAATAGGTCCATCAGTATTATTTTTCTAGAAAAATACTTTGATATTCAGTTTACCTGCTTTTCTTTTGTTGCTTGTGCTTTTGGTGTCATTTCCAAGAAGTCATTGTCAAATCTGATATTATGAACACTTTCCCCTTATGTTTCTAGTAAGATGTTTATAGTTTAGATTTTATGTTAAGGTCTTTGATCTATTTTCAATTAAGTTTTGGATATAGTGCAATGTAAAAGTCTTGATTCTTTCTTTTGCATGTGGTTGTCCATTTTTTTCAGCATCATTTGTTGAAAAACTGTTCTTTCCCCACTTAATAGTTTTGGTGCCCTGGTTGAAAATAATTTGACTTTATGTATAAAGGTTTTTGTTCCAGAAAACTCTCTTTGATTCCACTGTCTATGTCTGTCTTTATGCCAATATTATAATGTTTTGATTACTGTAATTTCATAATAAGCTTTGAAATTAGGGATTGTGAGACCTCCAACTTTGTTCTTTTTGAAGGTCTTTGACAAGATTCTATATGCACTGGTGATAGATTTTTCTACTTCTGCAAATAAGGCTATTGAGATATTTGACAGGAATTGCAGTGAATCTGTAGCACACCTTGGGTAGTATCAACATCTTAACAATATTAATTCCTCTAATCCATGAACATCGGATGTGTTTCTGTTTATTAATGTCTTCCTTTTCTTTCAGTGATGCTGTGTGGTTTTCAATGTACATGTGTTCTGTTTGCCTGGTTAAGTTTATTCCTGAGTATTTTCTTTTTACTGCTACTGTAAATGGGATTGTTTCTTAATTTATTTCTTTATTATTCATTATTAGCATGCAAAAAAACAACAAATGTTTTATATGTTGATTTTATATCCTTTAAATTTGTTGAATTTGTTTAATAGTTTGAAATATTAGGGAGGAATCTTTAGGATTTTCTACATATAAGAACATTTCATCTACCTGCAGAGAAAATATATAACTTATGCATTTCCAGTTTGGATGCTTTTTATTTTTCTAGCCTAATTGCTCTGGCTAACACTTAGAGAAAAGGCAAAAGTTGGCATCTTTGTCTACTTCCTTAGAGGAAAACCTTTCAGTCTTTCACCATTGATAAGATGTAAACAGTTCCCTTTTCCCTTATATTGCTTAAATTTTGAGACAATTTCCTTCCCTTCCTAGCTTGTTCAGTGTTTTTATCAAAAGAATATTGAATTTCTTACTTCATTAATATGGTGTTTCATACTAATTGATTTTTGTATGTTGAAACATCCTCGCAGATCTGGAATAAACCCCACTTGGTAATGGTATGTAATCCTTTCAACATGCTGTTAAATTCTGTTTGCTAGATTTTTGAATCAGTATTCATCAGGGATATTGATCTGTAGTTTTTTTCTTGGAGTATCTTTGTGTGGCTTCAGTATCAGGGTAACTCTAGTCTCATAGAATGAGTACAGAAATGTTCCTATTTTTTCAATTTTGGGGGAAGAGTTTGAGGAGGATTTTTGTTAATTTTTCTTTAAATATTTGGTAGAATTCACCAGGAAAGCTGTCTAGCCTTGGGCTTTTCATTGTTGGGATGTTTTTGATTACTGATTCAATATCCTTATTGGTTATGGATCTGTTCAAATTTTCAGTTTCTTCATGGTTCAGTATTCTTAGGTTGTATGTTTTTAGGACATTATTCTGTTATTTTGTCTATTAGCATACAGTTGTTCTAGTATATTTTTTACATTAAAGTATAGTTGATTAAGAATATTATATTAGTTTCTGATGTATAACTTACTGATCTAATATTTTATAGGTTATATTCCACTTAAAGTTATTATAAAATATATTTCCCTGTGCTCTACAATATATTCCTGTTCCTTATTTACTGTGCACAGAGTAGTTTAATTTCATACCCATATCTCATCTATCCCCTCCCTTCTTCTCCTAACTTATAACCATTAGCTTGTTTGTTATATCTGTGAGTCTGTTTCTCTTTCAAAATATTCATTTGTTTTACTTTTAAAATTCCACATATAAGTGCTAAATACAGTATTTGTCTCTCCTCTGTCTTATTTCATAAACATAATACTCTTTAGGTCCATCCATGTTTTGCCAATGGCAGAATTTCATATTTTTCATGACTAATATTCCATTGTGTGTGTATGTGTGTGTGTGTGTGTGTGTGTGTACACTATATTTTCTTTATCAATTTACCTGT
Source organism: Bubalus kerabau (assembly GCF_029407905.1). NCBI lineage: Eukaryota > Metazoa > Chordata > Mammalia > Artiodactyla > Bovidae > Bubalus > Bubalus kerabau. Next base: position 57,579,866 of record NC_073634.1, read on the forward strand.
TGATGGAGACTTCATTTACTTCCATATTTTTGCTATTGTAAGTAATGTTGCTATGAATATTAGGGTGCATGTATATTTTCAAATTACTGCATTCATTTTCTTTGGATATATATACAAGAGTGGAACTATTGGATATGGAAGATGTATTTTTAGGTTTTTGAGGAACGTCCATACTGTTCTTCATAGTGACTGCACCCTTTTATAGTCCTATCAAGACTGTATTCCCTTTTCTCCACATCCTCACCAACACTTGTTTTTTGTGGACATTTTAACAGGTGTAACATGATATCTCATTGTAAGTTTCATTGGCATTCCTTTGATGATTAGCAACATTGAGCATTTTTTCATGTGCATGCTGGCCATCTGTATACCTTCTTTGGAAAAATGTCTATTCAAGTCTTCTGCCCATTTTTGATTGGGTTCTTTGATTTTTTTGATATTAAATTATATGAACTATTTATAAATTTTTATATTAATTCTTAATCATATCATTTGCAAATGATATATTTGGAAGGAAATTATATAATGGAAGGAAGTCATATATTTCCTTTCATTCAGTAGGTTGCCTTTTGCTTTGTCTATGGTTTCCCTGCTGTGCAAAAGATTTTGAGTTTAATTACCTCCCATTTGTTTATTTTTGCTTTTGTTTCTTTTGTCTTAGGAGACAGATCCCAAAAATATTGCTACTGTTTATGTCAAAAAATGTTCTATTTTCTCTTGTAGGTTGTTTAGTTTTAGGTCTACATTTAGATCTTTAATACATGTTGAGTTTATATTTGTATTAAAGTATGAGGACATGTTTTAATCTCATTCTTTTATGTGAAGCTATCCAGTTTTACCAGCACAACTTATTGAAGAGGCTGTCTTTTCTTCACTGTATATTCTTGCCTCTTTTGTCACAGATTAATGACCATTATGGTATAGGTTTATATCTGAGTTCTCTACTCCATTCCATTTATCTGCATCTGGTATTAGGTTAGTCATTCTTGCCTTCTTTTGGTTATTATTTGCATAGAGTATTTTCCCTTTCCCCTTTCCTTTCACTTTTGTGTTTCTTTAGATCTAATGTGAGTCACTTGTAGACAACCTATAGTTGAACATTTGAAAAATACCTCTCCCAGTCTTTACACACTGGCTCTGTGAAGAGAAAGGCCTTCACTCATCAACCTGACATAAATGCTTAGAATGTTTTTTCAGGCCTTTTTAAGCATGCCTATTTCCTGGGTCTCTGTGCTTTTCCCATCCAATATTCCAGTTTTCATGGCTTCTATTAAATGTCTTATATTTCCTCAGAGTCTCATCTCTGCTTCTTCTCAGGGTCTTAGATGCTCTTTGTATTTCTCTGCCCATAATTTCTTGCCCCCGTAACTCACAGATTTGTGACCTTCCTACAGTTCTTAGAGGCCATGGTGCCTGCCACTGCTTTCAGTGGGCTCCCATCTGATATCCAAACCATGCCACCATTTCCACCATAGCTCCTTATTAGGCAAAACAGAAACCAGTCACTTAGGAAGCCAAAGACAGCCCAGAACAATGCAAACAAGTTTGACTTTTCCCTCGGCTGCATGGGAGGAAACTGGAATTGCACAGCTTCCTCCTGACTATGCTTTGCCAGGGAAGAGGCAGTTATGGGTAAGCAAAAACATGCCAAAATTTTGTTCCGTAGTAAGTGTAGCCTTTTCTTTGTTAAACATCTGTATGGCTACTACAAATCCATAACTGGCTTCTAGAGTTCCCACAAAGCTACTTTGGTCAGTGTTTGATCTTTATTTTGTGTTTCCACGAGTGAACCCGGGCCTAGAGCTTCCTAGTCTGCTCCTTGCTATTGGCACTCCTCCGCACTAACATTTTTAAGAGGTTATTAATGACTTATTGTAGTTAATCCACTTCCTTTTATTACCTTTAAAAATTCCACATCTTCAAGCATAAGTACTGACCTCTTTGATTTGGTTAATAGACAATGACACAGCAACAGAGATCATATGGCTTATCCATTACCAGCAAATTTAGTGACTACAGCTTATTAAATCACAGTATTTTGAATGCTTATTTTGCTTGATGATTCAGCTGTACACAGTATTTTATAGACTGTTATACTTCCACTGTCTGAAAGGTGTCATATATATTATTGATGCTCAAAAGTGATGATGTCGTCTTAATGACACATTGAGCCTATTTATCCATGACCTAAGCCACGAGCCAACTGTTTATAAAAGCTGATTTCTAAAATTAAAGTTGACTTCATATTCTTCAACACTTAGTGAAGGAAAAACTACAGATCTTCTGAAGATAACCTATGTTTCCCGGATACTTTAGGTCCTTGGAAGTATATAAAGTTTTTATCTTTTAAATCATCAGTTGTAGCTCAGAAAGTCAGAAGTTGAGATTTATCTAATTTCCACCCATCAGGAATATGCATCCTCCTTTATCCCAGGGTGATACTTTTGGGGGAAATATCCCAGATAACTCTATTTGCTTGAGATTAATTACTTCTTCTCTATCTTCTCAAATATACCATATATTCAGTATGTTTCAGTCCATGTTCACATACTGCTTTGTAGTTACTTTTCAGTTTTCTGACTCTTTAGCCTCCTTGAATAAATTATATAATAATCATTCTTACTCCACATCTCGTTATTCAAGAAGTGACTGCAATTCTTTCTTACACTGCTATCACAAATGTCCTTTCTAACTAGTATCAGCCCCTTTCAGGTCTCATTTCCTCATAAATTATTAGTTTCATTGTAGATAGACACTGCTTGCTTTTATCACCATTCCACTTTAAAACCCCAAATTTCCTACTGGATAATGGTCACACTGCTTCATGACCCTCCTTAGTTTAGCCTCATACTACACTTCCACATTTATTTTCCCCTGTCTGCATCATGTTTCCTGTGACTGCACTTGTTTTCAGATCTGAACATATGCTGTTCTTTTTTCCTTGAATACTCATCCCAGTCATCTACCTTACTAAATTTATTCATTATACATTTCATTCATGTAGCATATATTTAATTATTGTTTTCTCATTTCTAAATCATATCTCTTGCATTAATCCTTCTCCAAATGCTTCAGTCCCCAATGTGTTCTGATTTATTTTGCCTTATATAGCAGTCATTTCTTTATCTTCTTCATTTGGCACATTTAGTACAATTTCTTGGCATATTTACTTATCTTTTTTTCTGCCTATATCCTATGTTCTCAGCTAGACTGTATGTTTCTCAAAGCCAGGAAACAAACAGTAAAGCTTGTCTATTGTTATAGTGCTCTCAGCAGTATTTACATTTAATTATGTACCTGAACACATTATTTTCCTTGATCACAAGAGAAATGATGGGCAGTGTTGATGTTTACTCAATAAGCTTTGGTAAAACAAATAGAATCAATGACTTTTTCCCAGAAATCACACCCATAAAACATTGCTCACTCTCCTGTATTAAAATATTTAATTCAAATTTAAGGGCAAAGTCAATGGGATTGTCTAGATGCTCCTCTGATGCCTGCTGACTATTTTTCAGGATTTGCCAAGAAGCTTTTGAATTTTAAAAGTTTCTTGGCTAGTGTAAAGAATACTTCTTTCAACCCATTAAATCATAGAATGCATAAACCAAGAGAGTTATGCCATGTTCAAGTGTTAATAAGAAAAGTTGCCAGTAAGCTCAACTTAGGATCTGGCTCAGAGAATGCATTCCATATTTAGTTGTGAATCAATATCAGTGGTTGCCTGTCTCAGCGTTTACACAAATTAAGGGAGCAGGGCAGTTGAAATAGTGGTTTACTGATTTAGTGCTGAAAACCACTGTACAGCTATTGTGGTGGATCCTCCATCAATAGATCATTCTCAGCCTGGGTGGTATTTTCATCACCTTGTGGAGATGAGCAGTGATTTGAACAGAACCATCTTTAAATAGGGCTCTCGTGTGGCACAGACAGTTAATCTGCCTGCAATGCAGGAGACCTGGGTTCAAACCCTGGGTCAGGAAGATCACTTGGAGAAGGGAATGGCCACCTGTTCCAGTATTCTTACCTGGAGAATTATATGGACAGAGAAGCCTGTTGGACTACAATCCATAGGAACATTTTGGACTAAATGTTTCTTCTTCCACAATTCCTCATCTCTTTGGGACCTTGTATCTAAGCTGATATAAAGCATAGGTGTCCTTGTCTCCCAATATGTTACTACATTGCTAAGTAATAAAACGTTTTACCAGAAGTCTTCTAGAGATATACTATAACTCACTAACCTGTAGAGATCATTCAAATGGGAGGAATTTCAAGAATTCAGATGAATATGTTTTTTTCCCCTCACTCCTCAAGTCATAGCTGAAAGATTACAGCCCACTCCTTCTTAGTAGTGAGACAGCGGCCCTCTTTCTGTAGTTGAGATAAAAATATTTTGAAATGAATAAAATACTCTAAAATTAATGGCCTTCTCTATAATTTTTTTCTTGATTCAATTTCTTCTGAGAACACATTAAGTTTCATAAGTTTAGCCCAGGGCTAAACATGGCCCAGAAAATTCTAACACATGATTTTCTCATTAGATTCACTTTGAAAGTGAATAAAAACCACATGGAAAAACACACAGAAAAATAAATTCCTGGACTATAATGATGATCCAGAGTTTTCTTTACATGTCACTGACCTACTCTTACCCCCAATTTCTAAAAACACAAAGTATTTTTAATCAGTTTTCAAGCAGATGCTCTAATCTTCTATAAGCATGCATTCAAAGGAGGAAAACATTCTTCAGGTGTCAAGATTAAATGTGTTTATTTCGAGTTAGTGGATACAGTGGTATTTTAGATACCAGCACTCCAAGCTACACCTAGGTATTTGCCTCTAAACCTTCACATGTTTTCAGTTTCCATTCCTCTAACATTCCATCAGTGGGCCTCCTATTTCTAGCAAAGTCATAGTTCAGTTTTTTTTTTAAAGTAAGAGCAAGATGATCACCACATTGTGCTTCCAGTGCCCCCAGAAGGATTATAATTCTTTTAAACAAAGGTTTATTGTTTTCAGTAAAGGGGGAAGTTGATAACAAGAGCACTAGTAATGGCACGACTAGAAGAGAAAGAACAGAATACAGATAAAAGAAACATTTTAGGCTGGATGAATTAGTTTCTCCTTAGTAAAAACTCCACATAATATTATGGACATGATGTCAAAGTTAAATTGTTCAATTTGTGGGCCACACACTTAAGCGTATTGGCTAGTACATTTTTGCACTTAAACAGAAGCAATACAAGCTTTATGTTCTACCATTACACTTCCAGTTTGTCACTTATTAATATACCTGCCAACCTAATGATTCTTGCATGCATTAGAGTTTGCTTTTGTAGAGATAATTTTATTTTCCCCATCCCTCCCACTCCCGTAAACACTGCAATGTGAACTCTGCCCAATTTTATGAGAATGTTGCAAAGGACAGCTCTGTGCCACCTCGGGACAGGAATTTCCTGTCCCCTCCCCAGGCTAGAGACGGATCAGTGGTATTGATCACATCTCATCTTACATGCAAACAGACACTGTTCCTTATTTTCCCCATGCCAGAGGCATATGAGTCAGCAGGTATGCATACAAAAATGGAATTAAAAAGGAAAAAAAAAAAAGAAAAAGAAAGAAAGAAAAAGCTTTCTTGTTAAAGCCTATTGTCCTAGAAGGAATCCATTGCTTTGAATTCACTTAAAGCCTGTACAGGTGAAATGTGTTTCTTCTGAGAACCTCGTCTCACTCGTGTCTGGAATTCTTCAGGCTTTTCTCTCTTCACAAGGGGCTTCTTCTCTGGTGCCTTCATCTTCCAGGACACGACAGGTGAGTTGACAGCTGCTGTCCCATAGACCTTCTGGTATTTTGTTGAGGCCACATACGATGCTTTCACCGTGAGGACAACAGCATTCATCAGGTTTTTAGCTGCCTGGATGAGTGACGTGGCACTGTCCAGCTAGAGTAGAAGAATAAGATAAAAATGGGTTAGTCAAGGCCCAGCATTCAGAAGATGGAGGTGCAATTTCACAGTTAAAACAAAGTTGTGTCTGTGCAGGTATACGGTATTTCCATAAAGCAGCAGATTATTACATGATAAGGTGAATAGGTTAAAAAAGTCACCCGTCTTCTATTCCTAATCCCAACATGAGAAGGAGAAAAAAAGAGGATATTTGATGATACACAGTTTTCTTAAAATCTCAATACCTCTAAAGACAAAACTTTTTTTTAATCACGTAAGAATTCCAACATAACAGAAATTTTCCAAAGTGGAACATCTAATGTTATTACATTAGGCTGACTGGTAATGATGACAATTACTTAAATGTTTGAAAAGCATTTGGCAGGCACTGAATAATAAAAAGTTATAAGGGTTTTCCATCTCAGTTTTATGGTCCTCCCAGTGAAAGTGTCTATTTATAAATAATTTCTCCACCCTGACCTCTGGATTGATAGGGATGCAGGCAGCTAGGCAGAAGAATATATCCATGGATACACTGACTTTTTAATTAGATGTCTGATATTCTACAGTATCTGTCTGACTTTTCCCAGGTCTTAAATGTACTTCATATAAAAATATCAACGATTGTGTTAGGTGTGTTTAGGTCAGACAGCATTCAGTAAGACCCCCCTATTCATGTACTGAATGAAATATTGTTTTTTTAAGAAGTGCCACATGCTATTTTAAGAACTTTTCCCCACTCAACTCTCACAACAATGCTGTGACGTAGGTATTACTGTCATTGCCATCACATGGTGAGAGATCTAGTGCACGCAGAGATCTAGTAATTTTCACAAGTTTACACAGCATAAGTGATAGGGTCCTTCAAGACTGTACTACTGTGCCATACTGCCACCCTATTGGGTAGGATGACTTTAAAATTGTTAAGACAAGTCACAGCTTAGAGCAGCATAGGTGTGGAGATTCATATCCAGACTCTAAGGCCAGGGATTTTTCCAGTTACCTCTTTTCTGCTTTTCACCAGTTAGACAGCATGTTACATACTTCATACTAGACCATTCGATATCTGTTTCAAACTCCTGGACCACAAAAGCTGAAAAAGTTCAAAACTGCATTTCCCAGACTCCCATTCAGTCAGGACTGTATGTGTCACCTAGTGACAGGAAAGAATTAACAGCTGCACTACAAATATTACTCCAGCTTCAGGGATGCCTGAATGTAATCTGTTCATCAAACTTATAGTATCAATTAAGGAAAGGTATCCCATTGCAGCTAAATGAGGAATTCAAGGCTGTTGCTAAGGAATGTGCTTCTAGTTGCTGAGGCTGTTCACTGTATAACTTGTAATCAATGACTGTAGCCACATTAGAGAATGCGAATGAGGCATACGACCTTCTGGGTGTGAGGAATTAACAGTGTTTATGCCCAGTGACCCCAAACACTGTGACTCCCCAGGTGATATGACCTGCATTCACTTAACTTGTCATTTTCTGTGAACCAAGCAAGTCTCAAGTAGTGACTGGGGACATCAGATGTTATATCTAAGGGCTCTATTATGTTGCCCTGGCTGTTATCTGTTTTACATCCTGAATTAAAGCTAAATAAACATATTATGAGCTTAAAAAATTCTATGAGAAATAAACTCAATTCTTCTACGACAAAAAGCTTATAAAATCAGATCATTGGAGAAAACAACAGAAGGAGCTTTTTAAGTAAGAATTTCTTACAATGCCATAAAATTAAGGCTTCACCATACACACATACTCATACATACACACATAAATTAAACGTCAGTATTAATTAAACTGAATCCACAATAATATAGAGAAGCAGAGATTTGTGGATTAGAGCCATGACTCAAGGAATATATAATTGACTGCTTTACAAATTAAATCAACCAAATGGATAGAGTAATTACTTATACTACCAATTCTATTACACTGTATATGATGTCCATATACCAAAATAACCATTTAACCAATAATGTTTACTTTATACAGCATAAATTTCTAAAGTCAGTTAAGGAAAAGAAAATTCTAGATTATTCACATTAATAGAAGGGAAGCCAAGCACAGATTAGTGCAGTGATGTTCTAAGTATGGTCTCTGAACCAGCAGTATCAGCATCACCTGGGAACCTTTTCAAAATGCAATCTCTCAGGCCAATTCCAAAATTTCTGAATCAAAAACTGGTAATCCAGGAGATTCTGATTCATGCCAAAGGTTGAGAACCTCTGGATTAATGAAACCCAAAGACTATCTCAAGGCTTGTTTCATCCAATGATTTCAAGACTTTCACCATCCACAAGTTTGGTAACATCACAGCTCGTTAACTGATTGAATTTCACTTTTTCATCTTTCCAATGATACTTTCAGGTAGGAATATAAATAATGAAGAAAAGAGATAAGATAGCAAAATGCTGGGACAATTAGATCAATCATGGTTTCTTTAGAGCTAGATACAATACTCCTTAGCCAATTGACAGTTCCCCGTAAAAGTCTGTCAGGTTTCAAAAATGAGCAATATTCATTCACAAAGTTAGTTGCTTCTATTGTGGGCTATGAGTGAAGAGAGGGTAGAATGATATTAATATATCAGGGACAGTTATGTTGATTTGCTTTGGAGCAACAGAATTAGTAGAAGTAGAATAGGACCAAGTAGGTCTATTGTATTTTAAATTGTCCCCTGAAAAGCAAATCTTGGGAGAACTGAGTAAGACCAAAGAGAAGAATTACAAGTAATCTGGAGATTTTTACCACAGATTCCATTTTCAGATAGATGGTGTCTAATTCTGCTGCAAAAATATGATAGCCTCTTTCTTCTTCAGAACCCCTTTGTTCTCCCAGCCTGATGCACGAATCCTGTGAATAAACCTAACACATTGGTTGAGAGTGAGATGATTCTGAATGATTGAGCCAATGATTTTGTTCAAACCACCTGGCAAGGCAGGTACTAAACTTATGGCAAGGCAAAATGAGGAGGTGAGGTCCAGCTAAGCCTGAGCAAATACATTCTGAGGTAGTAAGGCCAATCAAAAATCAATGCAAAATTTGACTTTTTCTTAAAAATTGAATTCCCTAAGGGTAAATTTTACCATTTGCCCTTTACCCACCATAATGATTTAGATCATTTTCAGCACCATCATAATTTGTTTTCTTTAAAAATGAGTTTCCTTTATACTTGTCCAAAACAGCATTGAGACCTGGTTTCCAACTGGAACATTTTGTTAAAAATTCACTTTCTAAAGAAAATACCTTAAAAACCATAAAGCTACATTTCAAGATGATATTTAAATAGAAGGTTTATGAAAACTTATTTCACATAACTGCATTCTATTTTGTGATGTATACTATAACTAGGGCATTTTCAAACAAAACATGTTAATGAATATGTGTAAACGAAATTCTTATAATAACAACCAACATTGACTGAATGTTTACAAGGCTCTTGGCATTGCTTTGGTCCTTTTAGTTAATTTGCATGACACAAGAATCCAAGGAGAAGGCAATGGCAATGCACTCCAGTACACTTGCCTGGAAAATCCCATGGACATAGGAGCCTGGTAGGCTGCAGTCAATGGGGTCACTAGGAGTCAGACATGACTGAGCAACTTCACTTTCACTTTTCACTTTCATTCATTGGAGAAGGAAATGGCAAACCCACTCCAGTATTCTTGCCTGCAGAATCCCAGGGACGGGGGAGCCTGGTGGGCTGCCGTCTATGGGGTCGCACAGAGTCATACACGACTGAAGCAACTTAGCAGCAGCAGAAGCAGAGTCAAAAATCCTTGAAATATAAACTCTACAACACCTTTTACAGATGAAGAAAGGAAAACTTAGGGAGGTGAGGTAAGGTAACTTGTTCCTGTTCAGTTCAGTTCAGTTGCTCAGTCACGTCCGACTCTTCGTGACCCCATGAACTGCAGCATGCCAGGCCTCCCTGTCCATCACCAACTCCCGGAGTCCACACAAACTCATGTCCATTGAGTTGGTGATGCCATTCAACCATCTCATCCTCTGTCATCCCCTTCTCCTCCTGCCCTCAATCTTTCCCAGCATCAGGGTCTTTTCAAATGAGTCAGCTCTTCACATCAGGAGGCCAGAGTATTGGAGTTTCAGCTTCTACATCAGTCCTTCCAATAAACACCCAGGACTGATCTTTAGGATGGACTGGTTGGATCTCCTTGCAGTCCAAGGGATTCTCAAGAGTCCTCCAACACCACAGTTCAAAAGCATCAACTCTTAGGCGCTCAGTTTATAGTTCAACTCTCACATCCATATATGACTACTGGAAAAACCATAGCCTTGACTAGATGGACCTTTGTTGACAAAGTAATGTCTCTGCTTTTTAATATGCTGTTTAGGTTGGTCATAACTTTCCTTCCAAGGAGCCAGCGTCTTTTAATTTCGTGGCTGCAATCACCATCTGCAGTGATTTTGGAGCCCCCAAAAATAAAGTCAGACACTGTTTCCATTGTTTCCCCATCTATTTGCCATGAAGTGATGGGACCAGATGCCATGAATCAGCAAAGTAGGAATTAGGACCCGTACTATCTTTTTCTCACCAAAGCCGAACAGCTGAATCACTATACAGTGTTACTTCTCTTAAGCCTCATTCAGTCTCTGGGGCCTTGTTTTTCAGCCACAACCTATCATTCAAAATGAACAAATCTCAATTATTAACTCTGGGCATCCTATGGGCTTCCCAGGTGGCTCAGTGGTAAAGAATCTACCTGCCAGTGCAGGAGATGCAAGAGATGTGGTTTCAATCCCTGGGTCTGGAAGATCTCCTGGAGCAGGAAATGGCAACTCACTCTAGTATTCTTGCCTGGGAAGTTCCATGGACAGAGGAGTCTGGTGAGCAACAGTCCACAGGGTCATAAAAGAGTCAGACATGACTGATCACACATGAACAGCGAATCCTATAAACATCATGACTGAGTCTAGTGAGAGCTTCTATCTCCTGATCTGTGATTTTGGGTCTTATCCTCAGAGCCTGGATTCTTTCTAACTCTATCTCTGGGTGTTGGATGTGCAGCATGCATGCATGCTAAGTCGCTTTAGTCCTATCTGTCTCTTTAAGACCCTATAGACTGTAGTCCACCAGGCTCCTCTGTGCATGGTATTCTTTATGCAAGAATACTGGAGCATGTTGCTATGCCCTCCTCCAGGGGCTCTTCCTGATCCAGGGATGGAACCCACATCTCTTGCATGGAACCCACATCTCTCTTTACCTCTGAGTCACTGGGGAAGACTGCTACTGCCCAGTAATCCTTCTTGGACATTCGCCTGTTCTCCTGGCTTGGATTCACCATAATGGCAGCAATGCCTGGGGTCTGAGCCGTGCAGATTTATCTTGTACTTGCTCAGTTTCTCTGAAGCACATTCAATCTATGGCAGTAATGACTGGCTGTACACTCAGGTGGGGCTCAGCTACTCTGATGAGTGTTCTAAGCCTTTAACTGGGCTGGTCTTCCTAGCTTAATAACTCTCAAAGGTACCCCAGTCATTCCTCAAGCTGGCCTACATATACACTGACTAGACTCACCTACAGAAAGATACTTGTATATTTTCCTGCTCAAAGGCCTTTCTACTTCTTTGAGTATGTACATGCCCACGTGTACTCTCTCATGTTGGATTCTTTGCAACCCCATGGACTGTAGCCCACCAGGCTCCTCTGTCCATGGGATTCTCCAGGCAAGAATATTGGAATGGGTTGCCATTTCCTCCTCTAAGGGATCTTCTTGACCCAGGGATCAAATCTGCATCTCCTGTGTTTCCTGCATTGTAGGCAAATTCTTTACCACTTGAGCCATCGGGGAAGTCCTAAAATTCCTCTATCAAGTCTAAGACAAGTGGCTACTAGTTAAAAAAAATAATAGCTTATGTTTAGCATTTGTGACCCTGAGTCATTATCCGGACTAGCTTCTCAAGTTTCCCTTCTCTCACCCAATCTCATTATGATAGAGGAGATACTATTGTGTTCAATTGGGACTTGGAAGGTCCATACAGCTTGTCCTGTATCATGATGGTAGTAAGTGGTAAAGCCAAGATTCAATCCCAGAAAGCCTAATTTCAGAGTCCATGCTCTATCCATTGCTTCATGCTGTTTCTCAGAGTTGTGACAGCAGACGAATCCACAGTCCTAAATTTCATCAAACTGTGCTAGACTAAGTCTCCCCACTCCATCCCATAGGTATCTGTTGTCCCTAACCACAGAAATTAGGCTTCTTCTAATTCTGTCACTATTCTTTTTAAAATATCAAAGTACTATTTTAAAAAGGCAACAGATGTTTGCTCACATCTTGTTCTATTACAGTCCATGAAAAGCAAACAGGGGTGGGAGAACTGTTTTACAGCCATTTTTATAGGGTTTTTCTGGCTCTTTTTCTGCCTCTCTTACCATTCTATTCTTCTTCACCTCATTTAACACCTAATAGATATCTTTTTCCCTGCATTTTCTTATTTTGTGTTTTGAATAGAGAGAAATACTAGGGGAAAGACTTTCCTGAATTATGATTCTCCCATTAATCAATATTTGTGCTAATTCCTCATGTCAAAGCTGAAGATTGTTGTGAAATGTGCTTATAATGACTCGTTAAAGTTTACAGGATCATCTGGAGATTTCTGAAACCCCATGTCCTTAAGTTTTATGCTACTTCATTAACACGGGGTTAATACTGCAAGAGGTGCTCAGTTTCAGTAGAAACAGAATTTGACACAAACGTGACTGCAAGACTCAAATCACACATGAAGGTGCAACTACAATCTTGAAACACTAATTATCATTTACTCTTTACCCTACATCTGTCTACTTACACATTTATTCATCCAAGGATTTCTTCACAATAGATACCTATCGTAACTATGGTGTGCTAAACACTGGGCTTAAGTGTTGCGTATACAAATATTAAACCCAAAGTTTTAATTTTGGTTCAGTTTCTAAGTCAAGTCCAACTCTTTGTGACTCCCATGAAGTTTTAATGCTCTATTATATATCCTTTAGTTGGATGTGAGGTGCTAAAATCCCAGAAAATAGAGGGATCTACCTTGAATCAGATAGGGAGAGGGTAGGAAAATAAAGCTTACTGGTGGACATGATGTCTAAGCTCACTTTGATGGACTGAACAGAACATTGTTGGTGCCTAGATGGTTAACAATGCTGAAGAAGGACAATTTTAAATATCATACAGATGGGTATATATGGATGAATTCATCCAGGTGATATTAACAGAAATAAGAGGGATGCTGCAGTGCTCAACTGTTGAGTTTAACTTTGGACAAATGGAATAGTGTGTGTGCTATAAGTAAGCAGAGTGAGTTATCAGAGGGAGAGCTGAAATTCTGTGAGTGAAATTCAAGAAAACCATGTTTTGTTTATATCGGTTTTCTCAGTTCTGCATACTCTAAGTATACAACTTATGTCAATTTCTGATTTCTTCTTCCCTTCACATTCCTTATTTAGTGTTTCTACAGAGAGACATGATAGAATGTGGAATGAAATATTAAATCCATATTCTGCCCTCAGGTCAAAAAGTCCAGTGAATCTACTAAAATTTTTTTCAGCATTATACTTCTAATATCAAAATCAATATACTTTTAATAATCTAAGACATAACATCATCAAGAAATATCTTAACTATTCCCTTGACCAACAAGGCTACTTTTGATTCTGTTAAGTAATTAGCAATCCCTCACCCTTGATAATAATGGTGAATTTTCTGGGACCAACCAGCAATAAACCAAATGCAGCTTAGATTTAACAGCTGGTTTAAAAAACAAAACAACCCCCCCCCCCACCAATGGCATTGACAAAAGTGCAAAGTAATGTGAAAGAGGTGGAGAGAAATGCCTTGGATGAACCACATATGACACAGTGAACATTTTAGGATGTTAATTTGTGAGGGTTGGACACATAATTACAGAAGAGAATTAGGGTTTCACTATGTTCTACATTAATCCATTTAAAATATACATGTAGAGATAGAAATACAACCTGGAAATGAATCTGTTTTCTAAAAAGCTGATTATCTATTAGCACAAAATAATGAATCAGAAATGGCAGTTCATGCAAATCCCAAGTACAAAACAATCTGTCCTTGCATTAAAAACAATACAAATGTCATGGGACTACTGGCTAAGTTAAATTGAACAAAATAAACCAAATCATTTTGAAGGTGATTTTGAAATATAAAAACAGAGGAATGATTACCCCCAAAAGCTTAGGAGAGCCTGGGAGAGGAAACCCAGTCCTTTTTGGGCCTAGGCTATTTTAATTTTCTCAACTCAGAACTGATGGTGCTGATGACTTTCAAAAAGTTAAAATGGGGAGAGTCCATTTTAGCCCCTTGCAAGATCTTTTAATGGAACTACTTTAGTGTTTAACATATAAGAACAAGAAGTATTTTTTAATGGGGCTATACTATACATATTCAAGGCCAAACTTCCCATCCCAGGTTGGATGGGAAGAAGTTGTGATGGAAGAACTTATAATAAATTGAAAGTAAATACCCTGAGAAAACTAGAATCTCTCTACTGTAGCTGGTCATTTATTTATATTTAAACAGTTATCTCTCCAAAAGGAGTCACAAATTGCTTTCAGGAGGGAAAAAAAAAAAAAAGAGGTTTTGCTGCAAGTCAGCTTTGCCGTTAATGAATGGGAGGTTAGAAAACCAGAGCATTGCAGCCTATTATCCACCAAGAAGAACATTTCATGTTTAAAAAATCCATGAGGCTTTGAAGAGATATTTGATCTCCTCAGAAACTGTGATACATTTGAAATACCTTGAAATATCTGCCTACTTTTTCCAGAGTATATCAATAACACTTTTTTAAAATGCTAGCAAGTCCAGGGTAATAAATAACTGAAGCAAACAAAGACATGGTGAAAATTGTGTCTTTCCTCCTTCATGGATGTTTCCATGCTTGCAAAAAAGTTGATTCCTGTGTGGAAAGCCCTCATTTAAGTGCCCAAGCCCACTCACTCTTCCTCATCAAACATCAACAATGAAATAAACTAGCAAAGCCAAATTCTTTCCTCTTAAGCTAGGGACAGTGGTGAACACAGAGGGCAGCAATTTGCTGCTAACCCCTAGGTGTTCATGGCAGGCAATATTAATCAATCATGGCACTTTGCTCCCTCAGAATCTGCTCAGTGGCATGGGAAACAAAATTTCTTCTCCTTCTCCAAGAGGTCATATTTTGACAGATGTCAAAAACAACTTGATACAGTTTAGAACACAGTACATAATCTACTATATATCTCTACTTCTATATTTAAATTGTTTAATACTTTCTGTATTTGTTACTACTAATCCTATCACAGACAAGTATTTTTATCTAAATGATGCAGCACTTAATCTTTATTTTTCCCTATAGTTAAATTTCAGGGAGAAATTGAATATTGTACTGACATCATAGTGTTTTAGTAGCTCCGTCATGTCTGACTCTTTGGGACCCCATGGACTGTAGTCTGCTAGGCTCCTCAGTCCATGGAATTCTCCAGGCAGGGATACTGGAGAGGGTTCCCATTTCTTTCTCCTGGGGATCATGCCGACCCAGGGATTGAACCCACACCTCCTGCATTACCGGCAGATTCTTTACTGTCTGGGCCACATTTGAAAGACATCATAGCATATTTGCTAATTAATGAAATCACTAAATAGAAGACATAGTATGAACAGAAGTGCAAAGCATTGGAGGGAGGGTGATTTAAATCAGATAATAAAAATTAGCTGAATATATTAACAAGTATAATGTCTGAAGTGCAAATGGCCATCACAGTTATCTGTGATTACTGTTAAAGAGAAAATAAGCTGCATTAAATCTATTAATATTAGAACATGCACCAATCCTTGATAACAGAGTGAAAATATTGTAGTTTAACTCCTAAAGAGTTAGTTTCATCCCAAGGATGTTCCCAGTTGATTACAAGATTTTGAAAACTTTTACAACTTTAAGTAGTGGATCAGTCACAACAGAAAGAAGGACAAGAGGTTCACTATTTTTTTCTGCAGAGTTTCCTTGAGTGCTGCCAGGGAGGCAGCTGGTGCTCTACCAAGGCTGAGGCCAGTTGTTAGGAAATCTGTATGAAATGGCTCAAGATGAATTGGCAAAGACCTTAGCAGAAAAGCCGTGCAGTCTCAGCCAGGCTAAGAAAAAAATCTCCAGTGTTGCTGAGAATTTACCAATTGGCTCTCAGGTAACCTTCCCAACTGGACATATTTGTGTCTTCCTTTCCAATTCATTTCAATAGGTAGTAGCTCTTCCTAGTCAGCTAGTCTACTGATTAACTCTCTTCATTTGCATTTTTTCAATTATAGGTAAGTAAACCTTGGGGACTCCCATGAAGGCTTAATTACAGTCAACAAATTTCCTAAATATGGCATAGAGCCATTTTTTTCCCTCACCATTAAAGGCAGAAAAGTTTTTGCTCAACCCCAAGCAAGGCATTCTTGCTAACCTTGGAATCCAAAGAGAAATGGGAGTGTTGGGATGTGTTAACCCTTGGAAAGTTATAAACAGGTATCTCTACTCCTCCAGGTTGTCTTCATCTCATTGTTTTATATTTCTTTTTTTTCCCTATACATCAGGATCTCCTGGCCCAGAGGTCTTCTCTGGGTTGCTTTCACAGAACAATAGAAGCATAGGAAATATATCCAACAAGAGAAGATGTGCTAATGGATATGTTAATGGATATATACAAAGTCAGTGTCTGACTCTGCAAATGGACTCTAGCCTGCCAGGCTCCTCGGTCCATGGGGATTTTCCAGGCAAGAATACTGGAGTGGATTGCCATGCCCTACTCTGGGTGATCTTCCCCAAACAGGGATTGAATGTGTCTCCTGCAGCTCCTGCATTTCAGGCAGATTATTTACCATACACACACACACACACACACACACACACAACACACATACACACACACACATATGAGAGAGAGAGATATCCCTGGCCTGGGAGACAATCTTTACATCACATAAATAAACCATGCATTGATTGTTGATCTTGTCATCTCTGATCTTGTCTTCACTATCTAAGGTTCAGACCTTTAAAGGGCTAAAGCTTCTTTTAGCCTTCCTTGTAGGGCAGTCAGCTAGCAGAAGATCACTACCTTTGATCCCGTTATTTCCTCCGTTCTGCCTCACTAAGCTGCGTTATCATTATTGAGAGGCAAACTTAACACAAGCCAGTGTCCAAGAATCCAAGAGAGATACATCTTCACAAAATGGATCACAAAGTGCCACCAAGGAGACCAGTACTCTCAGAAGTGCTGAACTTGTATGGCTGTGTTAGGTCTCTTATAAAGTGATGAAAGCAACCTTACAAAATGGCCCCTAGGAGCGAGCATGCAATGTGCAACTACTAAGTGAAGAATAGGTCAAGAGTAAGGACCACAGTTTCGATTGCTGGTTGATAGAGGACTGTGTTGGGAAGTGAGCATAAGCTGGAAGTCTGGATGATTCATCTCCTTCCATTCACTCTCCTCCACATTCAATCACTAGCAGCTATATCATGTGGCAGTATTCATATGTTGGGGAAACTAAACTCCCATCCAGCCAATGCCTCTCTCCTCATCAGGTATGTGGAACCTGTTATTGTTGTTTAGTAGTTAAGTCATGTCCAACTCTTTGCAACCCCATGGACTGTAGCCCACCAGCCTCCTCTGTCCATGAGATTTGATGGGGAACACATGTATACCTGTGGTGGATTCATTTCGATATTTGGCAAAACTAATACAATATTGTAAAGTTTAAAAATAAAATAAAATTAAAAAAATAAAATACATTTACTTTGCAAAAAAAAATAATAAAAAATAAACTCTTCCATTTCATTAAAAAAAAAAAAAAGAATAATATAGTGGATTACCATTTCCTTCTCCAGGATCAAATCCTCTGTGGCTACCTGAGTTTTGGACGAAGAGAGAAAAGAGCAGCAGAAGAGATGCCTTCCCCAGGGAGTGTTTGCTTCTTCTCAGATCCTAGTTGCCTCTTTACACCCCATTTTTCCAAATCGTAAACATTTTCTCCCTACTGGCAATATATTCTTATATTTCATGTTCCACTTCTAGCTCTCTCTGTTGCTCTATCCTGTCCTCTTTTCCCCTCTTATAGTGAAGAAAAGTTGGACTCTGGATTCAAAACCCAGGTTCAAACCCTGATGGGACTAATCACTGGCTGTGTGATGTTGAGAGAGCTACTTAACCTAGCACTACTTGAAATTATCTCTTATTTTATCTAAAGTAAAAGTGAAAAAAAAAAGGACTTTCTAGAATTAAGTATTGAATAAGATAATAATAATGCCCTTGAAGCTGGACACCTAGCACATGGAAAGAAAGTGAAAGTGAGAGTGGTTACTCAGTCATGTCTGACTTTTTGCGACCCCATGCTGTAGCCCACCAGGCTTCTCTGTCCATGGGGATTTCTCCAGGCAGGAATACTGGTGTGGGTTGCCATTTCCGTCTCTAGGGGATCTTCCTGACCCAGGGATTGAATCCGAGTCTCCTAAATTGCAGGCAGACTCTATCCTCTGGACCACCAGGGAAGCCTAAAGCACATGGAGGATCTTAGAAAATCATAAACCTTCATCCATTCTATCCAGCATTTGGGACTCTCTACCATCACCTTGGTCTGCTGTAGTTGAAAGGTTTTAGGGATAAAAAGAGAAGTTCACACGGAGAATAGAAAAACAGCAAAAGTTGTATTTTTCCTAGTACTACTGAAACTTTTATTTTATTTTTTTAATTTAATTTTATTATTATTTTACTTTACAATATTGTATTGGTTTTGCCATTTAGATAGAGGAAGGAAGGCTCAAGATTCAGTACAAGAAAACACAGGGGATTTCTGTATGGCATCCAAAATATCTAAGAATATTTAGGGCTTCCAAGGGTTGGAGAAAGACTTGGTAGTAAAAAAAAGTCAAGATGACCCTAGTAGGAGATGGAGGGAGGATAATCTGGTCTGGGAAAGTAATGTTTAAAGATCTAGTTTGAGAGGCATCAAAAGAAATAGTATAAAACATTTTACCCAACAACATATATGGCCTAACATTTAAAAAAAATTCAGGCCTCTCCAAAAAACCAAGGTCTTCATTTTGGTTAAGATATTATTTTCAGGTATTTCTTACTAAAAAACAAATAATGTTACCTGGGAAGTTTAACAGCCTAATTAACTCAACTCTTTTATTGTTGTCAGAACCTGGTTGACAGTCCTGGCTACCTCAAACATAGTTTCCCTTTTGCCCACCCAATACTGAGGATCAACCTCTCACGCCCTGTTTCTCAACTCCATTTAAATACAACTGAGTTCCCTAGATTATTTCCCTAAAGTCTTAAATCTATTGTTCTATAAAATGAGCTATTCTTAATCTTTAGCCCATTGGACCTAGCACCTACTTTCTTCAACTAAAATCGGCTTATCTCATTATCTTCATCCATCCATAGACTCACAGGGTTGAATCCACTCTTCTTTGGGGGTGCTTGGAAGTTTTATCTGCCCAACTTCCCAGAACATGAGCATACCAATCTTGCTGGTGTGGGTTGGTGTATAACTAATTTGGTTACACTGTGCTCATATTTATTAGCCAAATAAAAGTTAGCAAAGGGCAGACTAACTAAAATAGTTATATTTTATATACAGACTAAATAAAACAAGGTCTATTGAAAATATACTAACCAAAAAATCCAGGGTAACTAAATGAAACTATAAAGAGAGGACACTGCCTAGGCTACAATCTGAAAAGGCCAAGAGATAGCAAGAAGTAGGTCAGCTTGGGAAAAAAAAAAAAGCAGCATGAGCAAACTTTAAACAAGTTATACTTGTCAGTGCTCCAAGCCTCTTCCAGAAATGTCTATTTTAGTGAAAGAAAGGATGGTTCATGTGTGACACACCTGCTACCAGTTTTCTCATTGTTACCTCTAGTCGGCCTGCTGAGTCAATAACAATCTTTTGTTCTACTGGTCCTAGACATAGTCTCAGAATTTTTCTCAAAACAGCCAAGGACTTCCCTGGTAGTCCAGTGGTTAAAATCTGCCTTGCAATGCAGGAGATATGAGTTCAATTCCTGGTGGGTGAACTAAGACTCCACATGCCCCAGAGCAACTAAGTCTGTGCACCTCAACCAGAGAGTCCACATAGCACAAAGAAAGATCCTGCATGCTGTAACTAAGACCTGACACAGCCAAATATATAAATCAAAATACTTTTAGAAAAACAGCCCAGTCAATCACTAGCAATTGATAAGTGTGAGCAATCAAGACTAAACCCATTTACCATACTTACTATGGGCCTTTGAGCTGTTCCCTCAAAGGCTTTGATTAACAGTGGTATATTAATATCATTTCCCCATCATTATCATGTTGTTTTCCCTCATATATCATAAAGAATAATCCCTTTAATACAATGTGGAAAACTGAAGTGAAATGTTAGACACATATGTAATTATACAAAATAATTCACTATGTCAACCTAAAATTTCCCCTCTTCTTTTATTACAGAAATGAGAATTACAAGAAGAAATGGATATCATCATTCAAGAACACATAAGAGGTCTTTAGTATAATGCATCTTTTAAAGCAAGTAATTTTAATTAAATTAGTTTTGAATTAGAGCAGTTGATCCATGGCTTTTTATAACTGAATACATTTTTCTGCCTACTTTGAAATATTCATTGAGTAGACATTGAATCAGTCAGTTCAGTTCAGTTCACTCGCTCAGTCGTGTCTGACTCTTTGCAACCCCACGAATTGCAGCACGCCAGGCCTCCCTGTCCATCACCACCTCCCGGAGTTCGCTCAGACTCACGTCCATTGAGTCAGTGATGCCATCCAGCCATCTCATCCTCTGTCGTCCCCTTCTCCTCTTGCCCCCAATCTCTCCCAGCATCAGAGTCTTTTCCAATGAGTCAACTCTTCGCATGAGGTGGCCAAAGTACTGGAGTTTCAGCTTTAGCATCATTCCTTCCAAAGAAATCCCAGGGCTGATCTCCTTCAGAATGGACTGGTTGGATCTCCTTACAATCCAAGGGACTCTCAAGAGTCTTCTCCAACACCACAGTTCAAAGGCATCAATTCTTCGGCACTCAGCTTTCTTCACAGTCCAACTCTCACATCCATACATGACCACTGGAAAAACCATAGCCTTGACTAGACAGACTTTTGTTGGCAAAGTAATGTCTCTGCTTTTCAATATGCTATCTAGGTTGGTCATAACTTTTCTTCCAAGGAATAAGCGTCTTTTAACTTCATGGCTGCAGTCACCATCTGCAGTGATTTGGAGCCCCCAAAAATAAAGTCTGACGCTGTTTCCACTCTTTCCCCATCTATTTGCCATGAAGTGATGGGACCAGATGCCATGATCTTCGTTTTCTGAATGTTGAGCCTTAAGCCAACTTTTTCACTCTCCTCTTTCACTTTCATCAAGAGGCTTTTTAGTTCCTCTTCACTTTCTGCCATAAGGATTGACATTGAATAACACCCTCTAAATCTTTGTCTTTCTTCCTAGTCAATGTTTTTCTCTTTGTGAGATGTCAACTCACTACCAATTTCATCACATGTTCAATTATTTTCCAAGTATTCACTGTATACATTGTCACAGATTCAGGTAGATATGTCCTACCTTGAATTTAGAACACACTCAATGAGTTGTAAGTATTTAAATTTTGTATCCTACTTTAGTTTCTTGCAAGACTGGTTACTTTCACAAAGACCTCTGACATTTAGGGAATCTCCCAGGCTTCTGTAGACTTTTCTTAATTATTCTTCCCAACACTCCAGAGACAAGTGAGAGGTACCTGCCCTCACCACTGTCTTCTTAGTCTAAGTTATTGACAATACAATTCTTCCAACTGTTTAAGTTAAAAACCCAGACTCTTATATTACATCTTGTTCTCTCTGAGCCAGCATATAATCTGCCATCATATTCAGTCGATAGCATCTTTGAAATTATTCCAATATTTGACCTTTTCTCACCTTCTTCATTATTATCTACAACCTCCATCAGAATCTGCTGTTAGATTATTGCAATATCATCCCCTAACAGTTTCCTTGCTTGATTCTTCCTCTTTCTCCCTTTAATTGGA
The DNA here is from genome assembly GCF_029407905.1 of Bubalus kerabau. Lineage (NCBI taxonomy): Eukaryota > Metazoa > Chordata > Mammalia > Artiodactyla > Bovidae > Bubalus > Bubalus kerabau. The sequence goes on from NC_073634.1 coordinate 57,601,892, forward strand.
GCCATAATGGTGCTATTACATGAACTCAGATAATATCACTTTTCTTCTCAACATTGTCCAGTGGTTCCTCATCTTAGTCTTTGTAAAATCCAAAGCCATCAAAGTGACCTTCAGGGTCATAAAATCTGATTCCAAACAGTTCTGATTTCTCTCTTGTTCACTCCACTACTAAATATTGGTCTCTTGGCTATTGCTCAGACAGATCAGTGATGCCTGTCCTTCAGGGATTTTGTACATTTCCCCTCTGTCTAGAATGGTCTTCCCCCAGATATTTGCAAAGCTTGGTCCCTCAACTCTATCAGATCTTTAATAAAATAATCAATATCTTGGTGAAATATCTTGTCTTTCCAAAGTTCAACTCCATTGACTCACCCTTGACATTTAATTTGCTATTATCTTTCCATTTTAATATTTTTTCATATACATATCACCATCCAGCAAATATTTTATTCATGGGTTTATTATATCTCACCCCCAGCTATATCATAAACACTTAAAACAGTGTCTGGCATATGGTTCTTCCATAAATATTTCCTTAATGTTGTTAAATAACTGCAACTTTTTGGATGAGGGAAGAAGAGATCACAAAGCTTGTCCAAAGACACAAAGCTAGGGCACAATGCCTAGTCCAATATCCGACTTGCCAAGCCTTCAACCTGTTTATTCTTCTATGGAAGAGTACCCAGATGCATAACATTAGTAGAAGAGTGGAAATTAGGGACACAATATAGAAAATAATGTTAGCCATCTACAATAAAAGACTTATGACCTCTCTCTCTCTCACTGTGCTCTCAGTGGTAGAGCTTCAGGATCATTCTTTGCTCAGAAAACATCCATGATTCAATTCTTTGTGTTTACTGCTTTCGGTGTGTAAAATACTGAGCTTTCTTTAAGTATCACCTCCCTCAATAATTGCTGTGATGTGCTTAGTCACTCAGTCATGTCCGACTCTTTGCAACCCCATGGACTATACCCTGCCAGGCTCTTATGTCCATGGGGATTCTCCATTCAAGAATACTGGAGTGAGTTGCAATGCCCTCCTCCAGGGGAATCTTACCAACCCAAGGACTGAACCCAGGTCTCCCGCACTATAAGTGGATTCTTTACCATCTGAGCTACCAGGGAAGCACCCTCAATAATTAGTACCAGCATCTGTAAAATACTGAGATGTGCTTGCTAGGTATAGTTTGGGTGCCTTAATAAATAATCTCCCAAATGTATATATTACCATCCATTTTTACATATGAGGAAACAGAAAAATTAAGTTCTTTGTGAACATGGGTTCACAAATTCATATCTGGTAGTTCAGTTCAGTTCAGTTCAGTCGCTCAGTCATGTCTGACTCTTCGCGACCCCATGAATCACAGCATGCCAGGCCTCCCTGTCCATCACCAACTCCCGGAGTTTACTCAAACTCATGTCCATTGAGTCGGTGATACCATCCAGCCATCTCATTCTCTGTTGTCCCCTTCTCCTTCTGCCACCAATCCCTCCCAGCATCAGAGTCTTTTCCAATGAGTCAACTCTTTGCATGAGGTGGCCAAAGTATTGGAGTTTCAGCTTTAGCATCAGCTTCAATCCACCCATGTGACTCATGAACAAGTTTACTTAATCAGGCAAATCCACCTTAGTGTTTTCCTGCCCTGAATTCTGTATTCCTGGCTATTGGTGCCATTTATTTGGAGCTCAGTTTGAATTACGATTTTAACTATTCACAAGTGTGAATCATAACCAAGCAGTAATGAGGTGAATTTCCTTAAGCCATAAAGGAAAAAAGTCATACAAGCTTCCAATCTTCAATTATGATTCACATAAGATAGGGATTAGGCACAGAACAGGGACATCATCTTCTACTTACTCATTTTCTTTCCAGCAACCAAAAAGTCATCTATAAGTTCAAGGAAAACTTGATCAAATACAACGTCTAACTCTCTGTCCTGGTAGCAATCACATACACTACTTCCTATTCATCCAAACTTTATGAAAAAACAATTTTTTATTCTAAATTTCTAAAAAAAAAAAACCTTTTACATCTCCACACAGTAGGCACCATGATATGTTGTAAAGGTGACACAGTTTTTGAGAACACAACATATATTAGTTTTACCATCATCTATACTGTCTGACCCGTACTATATCCTGTATTTCTTGTTCAACTACTTGTCTAAGTGAGGCAGGAGCAAGCAATATCCAAATGCACATAGCACAACTGCACAAAGGGAAACTGGCTCTCATCTTGGCTGTGCTAGTTGCTGATGATGACAGCCTTGTAACCTCTCCAAGCTTCTGTTTCTTCAACTGGAAAATGGGGTTGTTAATGCCAATATATTTTCACCAGTTATTGAGGTCTGAGTGAGAAATTAAACTTGAAATGCTTTTTAAATTTTAAATAAATAAGTCACTATAGAAGATTATTATTTAATTTTTGGGTACCTTTGGAAAGTTCTTTTAGAATATTCATCATAACTTACTTGACCACCTGCATATCTCAGGCCCTCCTCTGTCCATGGGATTTTCCAGGCAATAGTACTGGAGTGGATTGCCATTTCCTTCTCCAGGGTATCTTCCCCACCCAGGGCTCGAACCTGGGTCTTCTGTATTGTAGACAGACGCCTTTACTGTCTGAGCCACCAGAGAAGTCAGAAACTGCACAGGAAGGACAATTTCAACAGATGCCCAGGGTAGTGTAAGGGTAATATAAACCTTAGCAGGATAAGGACAAGGTACTTAAAAAAAAAAAAAAAAAAAAAAAAGGAATAAGCTTTCTTTCTCCATCTGACCGTGGGCATGACTAGGAAAGAGGTATGGATGTGGTGGTCTAGTTACAATCTAATTTTCCCCATTTATAGAGAATAATCAGGAAATGATTCCCAAAGTAACTATAACAGAGGAACCTGCTATTGGAGACCCAAAAACTGGCTGTAGAGCACATCCCCCAAAAGATAAAGGTCAACCAAGAAATAAAGATAAAGCATTCTTGCAATATGAGCATCCATGGAGCTGTCCTTGGTGATTCCAACTCAATTCCTGTTACGTTTCTTGCTAGAATGAAATAATTAGTTATTTGTTGCTTTGTCTTCAAAGACTTTATGCCTATGTGCAAGTCTTGTCTCCAGGACTAGACTACTTGTTATTTATTAACAAAAATTCCTGACCCTTTATTGACATGTTCTCCACAAATGCTAGCATCACATAAGCCACAGTAGCATTGGCTGGGTGTATCCCCAGTATTTAGTCTGTTGGGTGTTCGATTCATAGTTAAGGCTGCCTCTTAAACTGATCTGCAAGATCAGCCTCCTGATAAAAGTAGACTAGTATCTCTCTTTATTGGGTCAACATACTTTGTATATTTTCCAGATTCAATACATATTGAGCATCCCCACCAAATTTTCCATTACTTGATCTTCACCCCTCCCAATGATACATCTCTTTATCTTTACTATTTGATACAGGAGGGAATGGAGGTTTAAAGAAAAGTAACTTGCCAGCTAATAAAACAATTACCAGGGATTTAAGTGGATGATTTCTATTCCCCAGTGTCTGTTTTTAATAACATACTGCTGCTCCAATCGTTTTTTAATAAAATAAGAAATAAAGGGCATTTAAGGTGGTTCCCTGAGAAGCCAGGATACACCCCCTTACAAGTGCCTGCCAGGGCTTGACCTGGTTTGGAACCTTATAATCTGTCTCTCCTGGAGTGAATATTTTAGGGAAGATATAGCCACTGCACCAGAGGGTTCCCTTCAGTCTAAAACTGGAAATATTATTTCTTTGGTCCAACAAAGAACCTCTAGGGATAGACAACTTATTGTCTGCTCTTTAGCAAAAAAGGTTGAGCTATACAAGAAACTTTCAAAAACACAGATTAAAGGACAAAGTATTCTCAAAGACTGGAAATGCATAACAGTATTGCCCAAAATCATAGAATATATATTAGTGGTTCTTTGAAAGCAAGACTCAAATCTATGAAATTGGAAAACTTCTTTTAAAAAAAAAAGCACTTTGTGAACTTCCAGGAAAATGGCAACTTTTAACCAGTGAACAAAGATAAACATTAAAGAGTTGGAGAGAGTCTGATACAGTATCTTGCCCCTACTGAAAATCATACTTAATATTAAGATGAAAGTGTCCTCAAGGCATAATCTCTAACTTGGAGTCCCTGTGAATCTAGCCTTTGACAAAGTTAAATCACCTCTGTATTTATTATAAGATGTAAAGGCTACCTCATTATTTCTTTACCTGATGCACTAAAAAATGCCAAGGTAAATATTTCAAATATACTACAGCAACAGCTTTGAAAGAAAGAGTGATCTCTGTTTTATCTGAAGTCACCACCTGTTACAGCTCTCCAACCTTCTCTGTAGAAAGAATTAATGCTAAACTATAAAATACATTCAATGTCTACCTATAATTTGGTTAGTTTCAAGGGCTCACCCAACACTAATTTCAGCCTTGCAGAGTTACTCATCATAAATAATACCTCAAAGAACCCATATCAGTAATTTAAATCTCAAGGAGACCTTTGGCCTGATGCATTTCTTAATATTTTTAAAGAAAAAATATAAACTATCACTTTTTCCTTGTGTTTAAAAAGGCACTGATTATCTAGCTCATCATAAAAGGATTGAAAGGTATACAGAGAGAATAGTTAAAGTAATATGTAAAGATATGTGAAAATGTTTTGTTTAAAAAAAAGGTGCTATAAAAACAGTTGAATTGTTTTCAACTCAATACACTTGTTTGTAAAAAGCAAGAAACTAAAGTCGTTTTAACTTAACTTTCTTTTAAACATTCTTATGAGAGCCCTTAATTGCCTTTGAGAGTAGAAATGCCTGTATCTCTAAGCCAGGAATATTTGGTGTAACCAAGAAGGGAGAGAGATGGGGACCTTTAAAAAGTGTATGAAGGTTACAGCTAGGGGATGATGGTGATGGATTCTCAGGAGTCTTGCTTCTAGAAAAGTGTACCTTCACAGCCTGACGCCAGGCTAGAATGGTCATTTGGTACATGAATCTGGAACCTGGAATCTGCGGTCTTCCAACCTTCCAGAGGGAAGAAATAAAAGGCTCGATTTTAAATAGTATGTATATTCTAGGTGCAAGATCAAGAGTTCAACCAGACCTATGGTTCTCATCTGGGGCAATTTTGTCCCCCACAACCCAGGATATACTCGGCCATGGTCAAAGAAACTCTTGATTGTCACTACTGAGAAAAGGAAATGGATACAAGCATCTAGTGGGACAATTCCAGTGAGCTTGCCAAATGTCCTATACAACAGGAAACCACAACAAGCTTCTCACAACTAAGGATTACTTAGACTAGGCTAGACTGGAATAGCCTGCTGGGACAAACCATGAGTTCTAAGATAGGGTTGAAACTGACTTCTAGTCCTGGTAATCTCTTCCCATGCTGCTGCTGCTGCTGCTAAGTCACTTCAGTCATGTCTAACTCTGTGTGACCCCATAGATGGCAGCCCACCAGGCTCCCCCATCCCTGGGATTCTCCAGGCAAGAACACTGGAGTGGGTTGCCATTTCCTTCTCCAATGCATGAAAGTGAAAAGTGAAAATGAAGTCGCCTAGTCATGTCCGACTCCTAGCGACCCCATGGACTGCAGCCCACCAGGCTCCTTCGTCCATGAGATTTTCCAGGCAAGAGTACTGGAGTGGGGTGCCATTGCCTTTTCTGATCTCTTCCCATAGCCTTACTCCTTTCCTTCCTTTTTAGACTAGTATTTTTCAAAGTGTGATCCATGAGTAACCACATTCAGACTGTTTAGAAACAGAATACAGATTCCTGATCTCATGCATGAATGTCAGAACAGTGAAGGGAAAGTCTACGGTTCTCCATTTTTATTTGCTACACCCATGTGATTCTTCTACAGATTGAAATATGAGAATCACTACTTTACTTCTCTGTTGAAGTCATTCCCTTCTATATTTTCAACTATCACCTCTATGCAGTGATTCCTCCAGGACTCTCAATGACCTCCCCCCACCAAAAAAAATGCAATTTCTATGAGGACAGAGACACTGGCTGGTTGTTCACTACTATATGTCCAATGGCTTGACTGGTAGGCATGATGAAAGACAGCAAGAAGACACCTACATGATAAAAAGACCATCATCTTTTGGAAGAGACAAGATAATGAAGAACAAAGTTAGTGACCCATTTACCTGGTACTTCTACTTTCTGGGCCTCGTACTCAGTCTGTGGCACACAGTAACACATTTAAGCTTGAAAACAACACAATAAAGTAGATACTAATATTTTTTTTCACTTTACACTTGAGAAAAATGGGGCTCAGCTCGGTCAAATATTTTGACTTCTACTGGAAGTCAGAAACCAGTTTGTGTTCCACTGAATGGAAGGTATACATGGATAAGAACGGCCATTCCATGCCTACTTTTTCCTGTTTTTTTCAGATTCATCATATGATGTAAGTAGACATCAATTGGGTAGGGATATAGATGTCCCTGAGAAATATTTTAAAGGGTGCTAATACAACTAGGAAGTACACCATTTTCCCGTCTCACCTCTTTTATTCTTCCTGTGGGTAATGGGAGGATGAATACTTTGCAGTCAACTTGGACCAAAAGATAAATTTGAGAATGGAAACCTCATAATAAATAGAACAAAAAAGTAAAGTCATAAGGAGTTTGGGTTCTTGATAACTCTTGTTTCACTATACTAGCACTGAACCACCCATAGACAGTGTATGTGAGTGAGAAATAACTATTTGGATGTTTTATCATATTGTGCTGTGCTGCGTGCTAAGTCATTTCAGCCATGTCTGACTCTTTGTGACCATAAGGATTGTAGCCTGTCAGGCTCTTCTGTCCCCATGATTCTCCAGGCGAGAATACTAGAGTGGGTTGCCATATCCTATTCCAGGGCATCTCCCTGACCCAGAGATCAAGCCTGAGTCTCTTATGTCTCCTGCATTGGCAGGCAGGTTCTTGACCACTAGCGCCACCTTGGAAGCCCACATTAATATATAGCTGAATCTAAATTTAATTAAAACACATGAATTATAAATACTATAATTGGGAATTAATAATTTAGAGTACTTAATTTAAAGGTTATATTTCACACCTAAATATAATTAACATTTTAATATATCACAACCTTCATGTGGGAGGGCAAATGAAACCAGCCATGTCTCTTGGTCCTTATTTCAAATTCCTTTTTTTAAATAAATAATTAATTTGATTAATTCAGCTATCTGGGAAGAAATTCTATGTTTACATACCATAATCCTTAAAAAAATGTCTACATAATGTATCAGAAAACTTAACAAAATATATTACAAAGAAACTAAGTGCGCTAAAGAAAAAATTACCTGATTTTAGGCCCCAAATCTTAGGTAAACAATATGCTTTGAGACCTAGTATTTAAAATAAAGTAAGGTGAGGGCAATGGCATCCTATTCCAGTACTCTTGCCTGGAAAATCCCATGGATGGAGGAGCCTGGAAGGCTGCAGTCCATGGGGTCGCTGAGGGTCGGACATGACTGAGCAACTTCACTTTCACTTTTCACTTTCATGCACTGGAGAAGGAAATGGCAACCCACTCCAGTGTTCTTGCCTGGAGAATCCCAGGGACGGGGGAGCCTGGTGGGCTGCCATCTATGGGGTCGCACAGAGTCGGACACGACTGAAGTGAACTTAGCAGCAGTAGCAGCAGCAAGGTGCTTTTATATGGGAATAAGTGAGTGAATAATTCAGGGAATATTCTATGAATAAATGAATGACAGACTTCACAAATATTTACTAGAATTTCTCAGTGTGATAACTTACTACAATGGGAAAAGAATGGCCAAGAAGCTAACCTAGAAAGCACACATTATGTGCTCAATGTGCCAGGAACCAGAGACAAAATTAAGAACATTCAGATACATTCCTATGCTTATGGAGCTACGGACTAGTTGAGGAATATAAACATATAAGTAAAGGAGTCCTCCAATGCACTTCATGTCAGGAATGTCAGAGAGAATGCATCATGCTAGGGGAGAAGATCAAGGTATGCTTTGTGAAACCATTACCCTATATCAACCACTAACTTCGTGACCCCCAGGAAGTAACTCAAATTCTCTGAACCTCTTTTTCCTAATATTTTTAATGGGGATAACAGTATCTCCTCCACAGAATGACTTGAAAGCAGACTGTAAAGTGCTTTTCAAATGCTTAGCACAGTGCATGGAATATACTGAGCTCTAGTATCTTAGCTAGTTTAATAATAATTGTTATTTACTACATGCAATTGTGCTATTGCTCCTCTAAGTAGTAATAATATTTCATTTTATAAAGCAAAAATTCAGAGATTAGGAATGTTACCCAGTCAATAAAAGACAGAGTTGGTTTCCAAATTCACTTCAAATAACAATACCTAGCTTACAATTTTAGTGTCTACCTTAAGAGAATGTGATCGCATCTTATTTTTCGGATCTTTGCAATCAAAACCATGTAACTGTTACTGTTCTCTGGCTTGGTTTTTACTCAGGTAAGATGCTAGGCCCTAATGTAAATTTAAAATAATTTTGCCTGGCACATCTCTAAGAACCACCCAGGGTGATGTTTGGCTAGATTGATGCAATAAAGGCCCAATGACAGAGCTACATTTCTTTGGCTAAAAAAATCTGCAAGAATTAAAGTTATTTCTTTTATATTAATTTGCCAAAACTAATTTTCTTAGTCAATGGTAGGCACCAGCATCCTATCAGTCAACTGCTTCCAGAATGCGACAGTATCTCTAGCTCTGCCAAAGTAGTTATTGCTATCAATTGCAAAGAGTTCAGAGATGAATATGAAGAAAAAGAAGGTTCTCTATAATTTCTTGACTTCTAAACAAAGACATTCTCAAATGAAAAAAATGGAGAAGATTCCAGCAATCTGGAATGGGAGAACCATATGGAATCAGTCAAAAGGTTAAGCCCAGAACTGACCCTCCTGGCTGTGATCCAGGGCCACATTCTCCCAGAGCATGGTTCATTCTCTTGTCTTAGTCAAATGTAAAATACCTCTCTAGTGCCTCTCTCTTCTTTGAGTATTTGTATAACTTTCTACACAGACTGGTGGGGTATTCATGAAGAAAAATATGAGCACTTCTAAATGATTATTGATTCAAATATATAGCTATGTTATTTATATTTTTCAACATAGACCATAGACCCTACATTGGCATGAGGGCTTGATTTTTCTAGTCATGATGGGAATACACGTGCTCTGCCCCTCTGTTATGTCCTATGGACTGTAGCTTGCAAGACTCCTCTGCCCATGGGATTCTCCAGGCAAGAATATTGGAAAGGGTTGTCATTTTCTCCTCCAGGGGATCTTCTCAACCCAGGGATCAAACCTGTGTGTCCTGTGTCTCCTTGCATTGAACATGAGGATTCTTTACCACTGAGCCACCTGGACCATAGACCCTACATTGACTTGAGAGCTTGATTAATCAATATTTCTTTTCAATAGAAAAGAAAGTGAAAGTGATGTCACTCAGTCATGTCCTACTCTTTGCGACCCCATGGCCTGTAGCCTACCAGATCCCTCCATCCATGGGGTTTTCCAGGCAAGAATACTGGAGTGGGTTGCCATTTCCTTCTCCAGAGGATCTTCCCAACCCAGGAATTGAACCCGGGTCTCCCCCATTGTAGGCAGACGCTTTACCGTCTGAGCCACCGGGAAGAGTTCTCCTAATTAAAATTAAAAAGTAGTCAAATGATTCTTCCAAAGAATACGAAGCAGAAATAAATACTGCTCTGCACTATTGTCTCCATCTCTTACCTTGACACAAATTGGGAGCTGTAGAACTTAGCTCTGAACTTGATGAACTTCTTGCACTGATCCATGATGATGAAAGACACAAAGCGATCCCTTAAATGTTTATATTCTCATGCCTTTTCTTCAAGCCATACTTAATAGCTTAGCAATTCTTTATATTTGACAACCACCATTATTTGAAAATTATTTTTATGCTTAACTGAAATTTAAACCAGTTTTCTCAAGAACATTATGTTACTTTTATCCTATTTTTCCAAATCTTTAACTCTTAATATTTTCTTCTTTTAATTTATATCTTCTTCCAAGAATATAGGAAGAATGAGTCAATTTTTTTGCCTGAAACTTTGCTATGGAAATGAGTCACCTGGCATGTTGAAGGTTAGATAGGGTAGTTAATTAGAGATTCCAAGAATGTACATATGCTCTACAATCTCAGGAAATCACTACATATGCCCTATAGTCCTGATTCAAGGGGTCTGCAGTCTGGCCCATTTGCATTTTAACAGTCTCTTTCTGTGTCTCTTTCCACCTATTTCTGTGTTTGGTTTGACATATGGGTGTGATCCTCTGACCATTTTGGGAGACAGTCATTAAAATAAGATTATGTCAGAAAGTTTTTCTTTGACTTCCAGTGCCCACCTACCTTTCTTACTTTACCTCTGATTTTTATCCATCTTTTTACCCATCTCTAGCATTTTCAGGGCTGGTCAGCACAGAATACATCTATACCATAATATTATGGCCATTCTGTTTCCCTCTGGGCTAATCATTTCTCTCCGCAATTTAAAAAATTCCTATCCATTTATCTCTGAATATTCAAAGATATTATCCCATTAATGAAGCTTCCTCTCCCCCCTTCTCTAGAGGAATCTCTAGATTCATACATAGTTCTGTTAGAGTGATTATTATAATCTATCACAGTTCCTGATTATGTGCCCATTTTCCATTTCTACTTCCATGTCCATCCATAACATGTGAATATCACATGTTATTTACTCACTAAATGTTTGTTGAATTATAACTGAACTTCTGTTTCTAAAATTACCTCTGGGGCATTTTGGGGGAGGAAGGTAAGAGTTGCCATCTGTATTGTTGTTCTCTTGAGACAAACCTAATTGTATAATATCTTTAACTTCCTTTAATAGTCTAGATTATTCCACAAAAATTTACAGAAGTCCTACTTGAACTTTTTTGGGAAATTAGTCCTAAGAGAGCCTTCTCTGTTTTGCAAAACTGAATCTGATCCTACAACTTCATTATTTCCATATAGTAAAGTTTAGTTTTAGAAAGTGATTTCCTGTGATAATATATTCTAGAAATTAATCTCAATTTCATGATAGAAAATTAAGAAACATTTCACTGGATGATGTAAACCAAGTCCTTAGAATTTAGGATAGGTAATAAAGCAGTTCTACTCATGGAATTCTTGGCTATTAGAATGGCCAAAGTAATAATCTGGAAGGAACTTGGATGGCAAGAAATACAGGAACAGTGCCCTCTAAGTGATACAAAGTATACAGTGAACATCATCTGAGTCTACAGCAACAGAGAGGCTTTCACATTTAAATGTGCTCCTATGTCAAAGTGGGTAAAAAAGTGAAGTGAAAGTTGTTCAGTTGTGTTCGACTCTTGCAAGCCCATGGACTATACAGTCCATGGAATTCTCTAGGGCAGAATACTGGAGTGGGTAGCCTATCCCTTCTCCAGCAGATCTTCACGACCCAGGAAGGGAACGGGGGTCTCCTGCATTGCAGGCAGATTCTTTACCAACTGAGCTATCAGGGAAGCCCAAAGTGGGTAAATCATGGCCAAATCAATCGCCTCTTTCCAAGTGTATTAGGGAAAGAGACCTGCATAATCATTGTCTGTTTGAGAACAGAGTCTGACATGATTCCTATTCAGTGCAAGAAACTTCCATTTGCTTCAGAAAACCATACTGGTTACACGAATTCTCATTAGCTTATGGGCATTTCTATGACTATGCAACCTGTCTAAACTTGTCAGTGATAGAGCCCTTGATTTTCCAAATGACAATCCATTTCCACCTTCAACAGAAAACCAGAATGTCCCAGAGTTACAGCTTCCTTCTGTCCCCAATTCTTTCATTTTATTTACTTCCTTTCCACAGCTGTGGCTGTGAGTGATCATATGACCTCTTGTGTAACTGAGAAAATAGCAGCCTGATTATATTTTAACAATCATTCTAAGTCATTCACTTGCAGCCTCCTCTTCATATATTATAAAGTCAGCATATAATTAAGGGGAAAGGGGCTCAAAATGTATGGGCCTGAACTCAAAGCAAAGACTTTTTATTTTGATACATGACATTTCTCAACACAGGTTATTCTCTGCAAAATTTACAATTCTGTGGGCTTTTGATCTGAAATATTTCCCTTCCCACAACACAAATCTAAAATGCTTTGTTCAAAGTTAGCTGAGGGCCTCAGCTTCTCACAAAGCCTTCCCAGGACAATCCAATCCAACTCAGCCCACAGGGATATCTCTTAGTTCTTTGACATGTATTGTCTTCACCTCTCAGTTGTTACGTGGTATGTGTCTAGACTTCCAAAAAGGTTTCACATTCCTCAAGAGTAGGAGCCAGGTCTTATATGTCATTTGTCCTTCATAACATATAGTTCAGGATTCATCAATTCCCTACTCACCAACTCTTCCCAATACCACAAGGGAATTCCTGTAACAATGCATAAGTAATTCTGAATTTCTGAGTCCCACTGAGACCCTAGCTCCATCTATTACCTAGTGGGTACGGATATTTTATTTCAAATAATCAAAATAACAAAATTAAGAAGTTAAAAAACAAGTTAGTCTTCCACATGAACACATAGCTAATCATCAATCGCTTGATAATGTCCACTTAAAAGAATGGGAACTACTAATACTATTAAACAAGTAAGACTATATCAGATATAGGGTACATTTTGAGACTAGGTTGGAGTGAAATTTTTCTTCAGGTTTGAATAACTCTATGTCAACTACAAAAATTAGATCTCATCAACTATACAGTCTTTTCCCCATAAACCATTTCTTTGAAAACATACAAAACAATGTAACTTTAGAGCAGTATTACTTTAGAATATATCCTTTAAGTCATCTCTCATCATTTTAGATGAGAAAACTGAGGCCCAAGTATGTGTCTGTGTTAGTCACTAAGTCGTGTCCAACTCTTTGTGATCCCATGGACTGTATAGCAGCCCACCAGGCTCCTCTGTCCATGGAATTCTCCAGGCAAGAATACTGGAGTTGGGTGCCATTTCCTTCTCCAGGGGATCTTCCTGACCCAGGGATCGAACCTGGGTCTCCTGCATTGCAGGAGGCCCAAAACATCAAAGGCATTTACTTTGAGTCACCTAATTAGTCACCTACAGAAATAGGAGTAGTGCACTAGTGTTCAGACATCAGATTAATGTAACTTTTGTTACATGTGACTCTTTTGGTTAGAGCACAATATATGTATGTATTTTAAATTATAATTCAAATACATACAAAATGGATATAAAAACACTGAACACCACTTTCAATGAAACATGCACATGAGAGTATACAAGTGCATGCACACTGCATTCCATGATAGATTCTCTGAATTTACACGAGTGTATAACACAACCATTCTTAACTCACGAAGTTAAAAGATGATTGTATTCCAAGGGTTTGTAAAATATGAGCATTTCTTACCTGGCAGCTGTATGAGGGATTGATAAAAGACATGAAAAACTTGAGCTATTATATGATTAGACATCAGACATTTTTTGGCACTAGAGGTTTACTTCCACCTGGGGTTCCAGGATCTAACGCTTTTAATGAAAAGAAGACCAGAGACTTGAGAAGGCTCACACAACACAGGTGGTTTCATCACCTGTTGCCCACATTGCAATTTTAAGTGGACTACAGGTGATTATCACCTACATTTTCCTCTGGGCCAGTTATGACTCCAATTCTACTTATTGTGCCTAAAATCTTCACCATTGTAGTTGCTTCTTTAGGTTAGAAAGCTTAGCTGGGAAAATAGCTTCAGCAGTGACCATACAACTTTACCCCAGGTCATGAAAAGGACAGTATCTTGTGGGGAAGGACCCCTGTGGGAGAGGGCTGGAGGGTCTACACATAACAGAAGAGCTGTGGATGAGAACGGACGTCTCCTTTTAAACTGCCCATATTCTCCAATACCAATATTCATACATAGCTAGTTAACTAGGGATTTGAAAAAAATGAATGATAAGCACTTAACTCCTTTCATAATACCTATGATTCAAACTGAGATGTGTTTTATCGCACCCCATGAAGAGTAACAGGACCTCAGATTCTGATGGTCAAAACTTTTAAGAAAACATCCACCCCAACACCCCTTAAAGATATAACCATCTCCATGAACTTCCTTTGCTTCTCATATATAAAAGTTGATATCTTGATAGTTTTAATAGGTACCCAGGCGAGAACAAGGAAAATGTAGAAACATGCTCACTGCAGTTGATCTTTTCTTTCTAAATACTAAGGCATATAAAAGAATTAAACAGCAACAATGGAAATCTGAATATAACAAAGAACAGCAGCTTTTTACAACAGCATCAGTGTTATGATATATAACAAAAAGGTAGCAAATTTGGTTGAAACACATTGAAATTGTTGCACCCTTAATCTTGCAAGGGTGGTGACTTTTTTTCTTATTAAGTATTTTAGCTTTTGCATTGGAAAGTTTTCATTTGTTTATATCAGAACCAAGTTTTTGACAATTCTTGTGTATCAGTTTCTTTACCATTTTACTCTATAATTTTTAGAAGAGCAGACTGATTCTCTGGCCAAACATCAATAAAGGGTTATTCTCTCATCCTGAAATCTTTCAAATGAAGAAGAATACACTCTTCTGATTAGCCTTACTTTAGAGAAAGCTTACTAAATGACTACAGAATGGGTTCATTCCACGTATGCGATGACTTTCCTTCCCAAAGGGAAGAAAGACTGAGAAATAAAGGAATGAAAATACCATTTTCAGCTTCTCAAGTTTAGATCATCATTGGAGAGTATATCTGTATTGTGGAATTCTTGACTTAAATAAAGAATAAATAAGTAAATCTTTTGCCCCAAGTTGGTTAATACAGTAAGTAAAGAGGGCTTGATTGGTCACATTTGACTTCATCAAAATGCCATCCCCCTGCTTTCAAAATTAATGTTTACAATGAGATAGTTTAGATTAGAAAGTGAAGTTACTCACCATAGAAGAATCACTGCTTCCACTCCCGATCGGAGCTCCCTCAGCACAGGTTGGGAGGTGGGTAGAAAGTTGACTAGCCCTGCCCCCATCTATGACATCACAATCTACCTCATAAAAGGTAGTGAAAGTGCTCTGAATTCCTGTCTGATTTCCGAGAGATACAGAAAAGAAAGAGTGAGAGAGAGAGCAAGAGAAAAAAAGAAAAAACAAAAAAAAAACAAAAAAATGTACCCTATTGGGAAGGGATTAGGGAGGTGGAAGAGGGAGTGAGTATTTGGGAGAAAAAGGCCTGTGAATGAATTAAGTACTGAAAGAGATATGGGTGGGCCTCCGTGGTATTAAGCAGCCCGGCCCTTTGGATTCCTCATTGGTTCTTTTGAACAGATAAATTAACCCTTTGGGAGAAGGAGGTTGAAGGAGCGTCCCTCATCGTCAGGCACTGTAGGGGAAAACTGTAGTGGGGTTCAAGGGGAATGAATCCCCTATTTAAAGCATTGAAGATCACCAAGAAAGAAAGCACGGGCTGAAACTCTTAACGCCTGGAACAGCAAGTGGGGATTGCCAGATGTCTTTGTTAGTAGTTCCATTGCCCTGCTGCATGACCTTCAGAAAGCTCTGGGTCTCAGCACACTCAGCCAGTACATGGTGCTAAGGGGGTACTTACCTCTTCCATTGGGTTCACTGAGGAATTAATGTACTCATTGTTGCTAGAATGGCATTTTTAAAAATTTTCTCCTTTTTGCATTCAAGGGTGAGTTTTGTGATGGGCACCATTGAAAAGATAAGCCAATAACCAATGTCGAGTTTGACTCTTGGAATTTCTACCTCTTAAAATGTTATCTCTGACATAAAATACTACTGACAATCTTGACAAAGTTTTTCTACGTGCACTGAATATAACATACTCCTAAAAGGGAGAGTAGTTCTCTCTTCAAACCTGGAGAGAAATCAAATGGCAATACTGCTACAATCACAAGGTCCCCTATGTAGGTACTTTCAGAGGAGTTTAGATGACCCACTAATGCTCAGTGACCAAACATTTTGGTTACATGCAATTCTGCTATAGTCACAGAGTTACAGCTTTGTTTAAAGTCTGAATATATATATATATATATATATATATATATATATATATATATATAATCAGGCAAAATGGGAAAATAATGTGATCTAAGCTTTTTTTTTTCTTTTCTAATGTAGATTTAGAGCTTTGAAAATTGAACTACTCACAGTCTCAAGTGAGTATTATGACAAAACAAAAGGAGGAGCAAGCAGTCCTGAAACTATCCACATGGAAGCCAGATCTTAAATCTGCCCAGTGGAACATATGAAAAGTGAATCTATTTCCACAAAGAATATTCTAGTAAAGTTTCAAAATAATAGCTTGTCATTCACATCATGAATGGTTAAAGGCCAGAGACTATTTTTGCATGCAGATAAACAAAACTCCTAATTTGGATTTTTTTTTTCTGGTGTTTTAAGCCAATACAGTTCTATTTCCAATCCTGTCATTCTTACCTTACCAAATATCTAAGTGTTTAGACCACAGTTTTAAACGAAAATTAGTAGATTAGGGAGCATTTTGAAACACAGGAGCTCCTAAATACAAAATGATTATGACTTGGGCAACATTACTCCCATCTTTTACTTTAAAATAAATGTTAAAGGCATTTAAAGGTTGTCTCTAGGGAACTAAAGACAAAAAGAAAAAATAACTGACATATGAGAAGAAAGAATGAAATTTTTCCTATATTTGCATTTTTTAGTACTTTTTAGAAGTGATAATACTCTGCACATGTTTTACTTGCTGAATATTCTATTCTCATTTTCAATAAATCTAAGTCTAAATTCAAATTCACCTTTAATAGCTTTTATTGTGTTAAATTTCACAATTAATGAACCTATAAAGCTATTTTCTTGCAATTTTTGCATATTGAATCATTGACTTGTTGGCTTATCTTTCCTTTTTGATGCTTTGTAATAGTCCCATTTGATTTTAGAAATTAGCCATCTCCTGATTTCCCCATTGTAGGCAAAGTGTTATTCTTTTACCAATTTTATAATCAAACAGTTTCAAAAGTGATAATTATATATCAGAAACTCATTTCTGTCATCTCACCTTTTGTACAATATATAAAGGTCACTATTTTAAGATTAATGATGCATCTGTCCATTCTCCCAATAAACACTTTAAAATTTTTACTACTCAACAAAGGAGGGACACTTTTGCCAATATTAAGATATTAGAATAAAATTGGAGCTAAACACTTTTTAAATATTGAACTAAAACAAACTGGTCTTAGATTATAATTTTTTTGTATTTCTAATTAATTATATATCATTTATTTGTAAGTAGAACATGACTTCAGGAACCCAATGCAAAACTAGGCTGCATCAAATGGATGCAGAGTGGTGAACTGTGCTGACTTTTTCTGTGATTTAGTATGATTGATTGCAATAATGTATTTAGTTATGATATTAGTTAAACTAACAAAATTTTCTTTGACACAGAATGCAGTGCCTGGATCAGAAAATTTCTAGCTCTTCTTGGGATCTAGCCTCTTGATACTGTTCATGAAAACTAAGTCTCACTGCAATTATGGATTTGATGCATACTTCCTATGACATTACAGAAATGGATGAGTTAGCCCTTCAAGACAAGACATGAAGTGTTTGCAAGATTTCAGTCAAGAGACTTCATTATTGAAGTCATGATTATAATTTTCTTTGGATCAGAGAAATGTAAGATTGGTTTCAAATATTTATTTGCTTGTTATGGAAAAAAAAAGTTTTAAGTTAGTGCAAAGGATGAAGAAAAGCCAGGTGGAATAATTTGTACACTCCAAAAGAATAATTGGCAGATGTATTTACCAAGTAATTTATCATGGAAGACATGATCAGGCAGTTGGCATGCAATGTGACCAAAATCTTAAATATCCCAGCAAGAGAGAATATAATTAATTTCGATAGCAAAATATTTGAATTAGAAGTTTCCAGATAAAGAAATGATGTTTGAGTTTGTCTTAAGATAGTATCTTACATACAGAACCTTGGACTTAAAAGAGTACATGTCCTTAGAAAATGATGCTGACTGGAACTTCTCCAGGATATTCTCTTTCAGTTGCAAAATAAAGTTGCAAAAGGAAACAGAGAAAAGAAGGCAGACTATAGAGATTTGACAGAACATCTAGCCAGACTTCCAATCAAATTCATTATCAACAAGACATCTGTATAGATGAAGGTATTCAGAGAAAAGCAATAAAATAAGATATAGTACTGATGATGAAAGAAAAGTTTAAAGTCTAAATTAATCTTGCCTTCAAGAAAATAGAATTAGGATGAAATATTTGAAATATATATGTATTGCCCAGAAGGAAAATGACTGTTCAAGATACAGTAAGACAATGTATTTTGAAGCAGTAAAACAAATCTGAACTAAAAATCCTCCATATTGCCCATCCAGAAGTCTTTCCTATTTTTAAGATACATGGGCCATAACATAACATATTTCTCCTCTAAAGGGCTCTGATCAAAGGCAGATTTTATAAATTATTTAAACTGGGGAAAGCATTTGACATAGTCTGTATGGACAGAATGTAGACAATAGTAAGTTAAGCACAGTTTTATTTCCAGTAAACCAAGAAAACCAGTGAATACACAGAGGGAGCTCAAGAGACGGCCCGCTATTCCAGCTGAAAATGCTAAACAGTAAGATGAGAAACTGTGAGGTAAAATGAAAACAAGAAACTATACAACCTAATAAAAGCACAATGGACAGAAAAATTTACCCTTTTACAAAAATTATTTGCTATTAGAGGTAAAGAACCTTGAATGCTCCCACCCAACCAATATTTAGCACTGTTCCTTTTATGTGGGAGTTGAAATGCAATAGGAACATAAAATTCAATGAATTAAAATATCCTTATAAGAACAAGCAATAAGTACAACTCTGAACTCTGATGGTTAGTTTGTCATTAGAAGTTAGGAACAGCTTATGGAACCATTGTTTTTTTCCTAGGAAAAACACTGCTCCTGTCTCAGTTTTGCTATCGGCATCTCTTTATTTCCTTTATTTTGAGTCATCTGAGGTCATACAAAATCAATAATGAAATTCCCAGATAACATTAAGTATATGGTTTTAATATTCATATTCTCTTTTTAAATTTAATTATATATTTTATATCAACTTGTTCATATTTTAACTTCTCTTACGGCATGTCCAAGTAGAAACAAGAATAAAAACACAATAGATTTGGGTAATCCATTCAAAATATTTCTTGACTAGAGCTGACAAATCGGAGGGTATACAGGAAAACCAAAAATGAGGAACTGAACTATAGATACTGTATCTAAATAAAGATATTCAATCAACACTTCAACTTCTCATAATTATTTGGTTCAACTGAAGGGAACAGGTAGATCTGGGTTGCTCTCATATACCCAAAACTAGTTTAAAATGGGGGAGAAGGTGCTAGCTCCTAAGATACTACTACAGACATTAATTCTTAAAACATACTGATAAACAAAGAACATCTTAGAAGGAACTCAGACAATTATTACATGTAGACAAGATCTCTGAACATATCTCACGGGAAAATTGTATAAACCAGGATATCTTTAGCTAGGTTTTCCTGTGTTTCACAGATATCAAAAGATTTGTGCAATCATTGTCCCTCATTTAGGTGCCTTCTATGTATCTCACTTCCAAGTTTCTGTAAAATATTACTATTCATTTGATGTCAAAAAAAACCCTTAGAATATTAAAATCAAAGACATTAATTACTAACATAATTGCATGAAAAATTTGCCTGCCTTATTTTAATTTGTGGCTTTTGAAACTTGAAAAAATTCTAAAACCCAAAGGAATGAAAGTCCATTGATTCAGTGACAGGTAATGGCATTGATATTTCTGACTCAGAGACACTCCTCTGTTCATAAAGTCACTAACACTTTTTGCTCTTATGAGCAATAATGCCCTTAAACTCAAATGTAAACTGCTCAGCTCACAAGTTCAGGTGACGTAATCAAGTGAACCCACTGAGTAGACCCTAGTTTGGTCAATCCATGTCTCCATTTGAGGTCAAAGAGTTATTTGCTTGGTTCACATCCCAGCTTTGCCACAATCGAGTCTGTTTTCCTAGTTTAGGATTTACATTAGAAAAGTCTTTTTCTCTGTATAAAACAATTTAGTAAGATAACAAACTGGTTTAATTTCATAAGTGAATAACTGATTTTTTTTCCCGATGAATAGAATTAACCATACTGGTAACTTTAGATTAGTATCGTTGAGTATGTATCTGAAGAGTTACTTCTTACAGTGAAGCAACATACCCTCCTCCTTTGTGTAAGATTATTATTTGAAGTCAGGGTGATATGCTGTGGTGCTACAGACATAAAGCTTTCTATGATGCCTGAAACCCAAGGAGATTTTTTACTTTCTTATAAAACTTATTTCAAATTTCTTTCAAAAATAATGCCTGGAGTTTGTTAAATGTCACTTTTACAACACTGAGAGAATGAATTTGCACTGAAAAAAACTTAAGGGTTATTTTTATCTTAAGGTTTGAATAATTTGGGTTGTGCAAAAGTCAATGACCATGGACACTGACATGAATGTAACTAAGGAAGATTTAAAATGGGAATCAGAATTTCTATGGTTATAGTTGTACCATCATAACACATTAAGGCGTAGGCTGTTGGGAGAAAGATTGACTTATGCAACAACCCATCATACTAGAAGATTAAGTGCAAAGAACTATTGCCATTCTGAATATGATGAATACCGATTTAATTTTCTTACTATTACAGAGTTTCTTCATTATCCCTCTGTTTAGATTGATAATCTGACTTTAGCTTTAATCTTACTTTCATTGGATCTGGATTTTCCTACTTTCCCAAGATCAGAAAAAGTTCTTTAAGCCAAATACTTAATAACTTACCCTCTGGAAGGTCTGGATAAAATTCTTTGAAACTGCTGTGAGTTGCTTGAACACATACCCTTTTGTTTAAATGAAGCATAGAAGTGCATTCCAAACCCAAACTGAAATAGCTAACAATTTAGATTTTTTTCCCATTACTACTATACTTTGATCAGTGGAGATAAGCAAGAATTGACAATAGACAGAATCAGAAGATACATTAAAAAAAGACTCTTTTTCCCCAAAATTGTGCTTAAAGTAGGAGTCTACACAACAAGGTATCAATACAATGCTTGTTTCAGTGATTGTTTCAGCCCATTACAAAATACTGATACATTTTTACAGAGGGAATGAAAAAATTTTCAAGTATAATGCAATTCTCATCTCAAACAACCACCATTATATATATATGTGTGTGTATATATATATATACACACACACAAGTATATATAGGTATGTATATGTATATATATATGGTATTGTACAAATATATATAACATTGTACAAAGAAACGCTATATGTTCCCCAAAATTGTATTATATTGAATTAGATATTAGTCACAGTTGTCAATCATTTGTTCATTTCTTAATTATTGCTTATTAAGGGGACAAAGAAGCAAATCAGCTTTATTTGTTGTGTGTATATATGTAAGCACGTGCATATAGCATATATGTATTTTATTCAAATTGACTTGAATATGACCAGTTTCTAGTATTTTTATGAGTGTTTTTTAGCTATTACCATGAATATTCATGTTAGTTTTAACTGAGCCCAATGTTTGAATGATATGAAACATAATTGACCCCTTATTCTCCAATTTTCTTTTTACCAATCCAGATCCTACCAGTGTTGCAAATTATGCTTGCTCACCTTGTCAAACTTTTCTCCATAACCCAATTGAGAGGAATTCAAATTTGGAAAGGAGATATTTAAAAGACAAAAGAACAAAAGTTCACTTAGGGCAAATTACTCAGTCCTTCAGGAATAGGTCATGGCTTCACTTAATCAGCCTGAGGGCTAAGGGAACTAACATTTGTCACCTCTAAACTCTGTTCCTATATTTTGTTTGCATGAAAAAAGGCATTTATTTGCAATAAAATCTATTAACTTTGTAACTTCTCATGTAGAGTCAGCTCTAAGTTATATCAGTGGCCCTCCATCTCTGAACCTGAACATCAAATTCTTGTCAAGAGCAGAGTTATCGCTCTTGTGTTCCAGCTTTATTGTTATAATGGGGCTCCTGTTGTATTTAAACTTAACATTTTAGATAGAATTTTTTGGTTTTATCAGAATGCTTGATATTCAGCCTTCTATATTCGAAATCCCTACATTTGTGTTTTGAATCTCATTCTTAATAATGTACAAAGTATAAATCTTTGGGTAGCTAAAGATTATCAAGGCTTATAAAATGGTTTTTGTTTCTCCAGTTGCATGTGTATATCTCCATTTTTAAATTTAAAAGAATGTATTAAATTCTCTGAAACTGAATGCAGAAAAATTAATTAAAAATATGACAAATATACAGGTAATTTCTATAGCATGGCATTGGAACTGATTTGTATTCAAAACATATTTACATGCTGAAAAAGTGTGGTTCAACTTGTCTCCCCTGATGAATAAAATGCTGTCACCTTTAATGGATATTACTTGTATTGAACTTATTTATGTTATGCTATGGTTAAATTTATTTTTCCTTTGTTTTCTCTTTTTCCTTCTTTTATGCTTCTTCCTTCCTCCTCTCCTCTTTCCTCTTTATCTTTTCTTCTTACAACAGTCTTTTTTTCCAGAAAGCATGTAAACCAGCTTAAAAGATTAAACTACCAAACATTAAACTAAACAAGCAAATAAAGCCAGTATTTAAACTATCAAGCTGTTTAATTGTCTGGGCTTTCATCTCCTCTGCTTTTCCTCTAACATTTCTATCACTCTTTGAGGGGTTTTTTTTTTTGTTTGTTTGTTTTAATGCTCTTTCCCATTACCTGCTTAGCAACCACATTGAGCTAAACTGGCTCACAAATATGCATCTTCTACTGTGAGATTTAATAAGAATGGCACCTTTCCACTGTTGAGAAATGTTTAAGCCAATGACTTAAAAAAAATTGATTGCCAGCCAGAAAACTAATGCTGCTTCTTAGATAGCAGTTGCATGAATGAGCATCCATAGGCATACACCCTGGTTTCATCTATTTCTCTAGTTCCCATCATGACTCATGAAAAGCTTTGCACCCACTGTCACCATGTCCTATTGAGATTTCCTGAGTCACCTCTGAAGTCAAAGGCAGACACCAGAGAAGAAGCCTTTCCCACTTTGTACACATAGACTCACATAAAACATACACATGCTGACATGGTATACAATTATGCACATGAGCATATTTTTAGTTTAAGTTCATCATGCCAGCATAAGACTATAAAAATATGGCATTCAGTTTTTAAATCCAAATAATTTTTCTTGGCAAAAGGGGAAAAAAAATTATCCAAATCTCTTCTGCTTCAGTAGAAACTTTGACTCCTAATTAAAATACTGTTCTAGGGGTTTTCAGAGAAGGCACAGTTTTGAATACCATGTACACAAAGACATAGGAAAAAAACAAGGACAATTTAAGTATTTCTCTTTTTAATTGCATATTATATGCAATACTATATTTAATATATATATATGCATACTGTATGTAATATAGCAACTTCTTAAAAATGTGGCAACTTCGTCATGCCAGACAACAAAATAAATGGGGCCCAAAGCATGGATGAACTTTCTTGGCAAAATCATTGAAAGTTTGTGTGTATGGGGTCTCACATTCTTGACTCTTTTAGAATTTTGAAGACAGTCATGTGTGCTACTGTGCAAAATAAACATATTGCTGTTTTTTTTTTTTTTTTCTCTATTGGCCATCAATGAAGGATGAAGAAGAAGATGGAGGCAAAGTGGCAAAGACAGCAGACTACAGATGCAGGTGTGGCACCAAATAGCAATCAAGCTTGGAAAAAAATCATGAAGAAACCAAGAGCAGGCCCATAATTGAGCAATATAAGCAAATCTTTATAATGCATTTGACTCAATTATTATAAAGTGGTATAACATTCCTCTGAAAGAAGCCTTCTCCCATGCAAGGATTTACGAACATTGCCAATAAGACTCAAAGAAGGAAACAGGCTTTGTGATAAGTGTTCTCAAACACCTCTGCCAATGCCAACAGTGCAAGTGATAAAAGCCAGTGATGGTTTGGACTACAACTAAATGAGGAAAATACAATGGAAATGAAGCTCTGGAGGCAGTGATGAACAATGGGCACTGAGAGGACGATGGAGAGCAACTCTGCCCGTAAAACTTGCTTAGATGAGGTTGCGGAGTCTGAGATCCACAAAGATGCTCTGCGCATCCATGTAAATAATAAGATTTCGAAAGTAACAAATGAAAGCACACAAGGCAAGCGAAACAAAATGCACTCAGTCCCACAGGTGCTTGATACAGATGGACATGAAAGCTGAATGGTATGGGAAACTATACCATTGAGGCTGAAGATAAGAAAGGAAGCAAGGGAAATGCAATGTTTCGATCACTTCTTGGCAGAGAGAATCTTGGTAATAACCAATGTGGCAGGAAGTACACATTGCAAGACAGATTGCTCTTGGTTGTTGAAGAATGTTGAAGCGGGATCATTTTGGAAAAGGAGGGGTGACTATGCTTTGCTAAGAGGCACAAAATCGCAATTTACTGGGCACTAGATGAGACTGCATGGAACAGACTTTCTAAATGGAATCTCCATGCAAGCCAGATAAGCTCTTTTCCCAGCTAGGTTTTCTAAACGCCAAACAATACAGGAACTGAAACCTTTGGGTTCAAGGATGATTTTTACACATATTTTTAATCAAATGGTGAATTTCTGGAAATGTCTTGAGGAAGAATTGAGCTTCATGACCAGTCTGATGTTCACAAGGCATTCACCATATGGATAATATTCTGTTTCTGGTAATGCCACACTGAAAATGGCAGCATCATGGCTGACTGGGAAAAGAACTAAAGGTGGAAGAGCCACACTTTGGAATTTGCAAATAGTTTACAATAGATGGCATCTTGTGTTGAAAGAAAGGGACTGAAGGAGGAGAAGAAGCCAAGGTAAGAACCTCAACACATACATTTGGAAATCTTGCCAAGAAATCATGATACTTCTATTCATTGAGCTTTTTGCTTCTTTGCATTTGATGAAAATGGACCAGATACTTATATTTTCATGAGAAGGGAAACACTGAAGTGATTGAATAAAAGATCTATAATTGTTAGTGTCTGACAACCATGTTAGTTTTTGGCAACAGCACATCAACCTGTATTAAATCCAAATGCTTTCTGGCTTTTAAAGGTTATTGATAACCTAGTATGCATTGGAACCTGATGAATGAATTCCTATTGTTTTCACCATCTCTAACATGTGAACACAATCCACACATAGAGAGGCTGGCTCCTGAACAGAGAATGAAAATTACTAGGACTAACAGAGGGAAGTAGACTTACAATGAGTAAATATACAAAAGCCCCAAATAATTATAATAGTCACAACTTGGCAATGACTTTCCAGACTATGAAATTAGTTTTCTTGTGAAGAATGGAGATTTTATAGGGCTAGTATAAACACAGGGTAATTGGAAAATCAAATTGTTCATTGTGAGTTATTGTTAAGTCTGGAATAATGGTGATAACATTTAAAAAGAAAAAAAAAAAACTACCTATGAATCACTGTAGTTTGGTGTTTTTAGCAGTACTGTTGCCAAGAATGCTTGCTTTGGAAGAACAACAGTGGAAACTCGAATTGTGAAGCCCAGGTCCCAGCTTACCCCTGACACAATGAGCTCTCCTCCCAGATTCTGTACTTCGGCTTTCACCTTGCTGCAGATGTTAAGCTGATGGCAATACAAGGCAATTCGTTGAAGGTAGGCTAATAAATCCTGCTTACATGCTGAATCAGGACACTATAAAACATTAAAAAAAATTATCTCAATTAGTAAGAATCTTTCAGTTTCTAATACTTGTTATATAGAAGCTGTGAGAAGAAAAGTTTTCACTGTCATATACCTTAATTATATCCATTCAACTTGATAGTGCATTGAAGCTTCAGAAATGCTTTAGGGAATTTAGAAGGCCACAGTGATAGGTGAGAATGGTTAGTTCCACTTTGATAAAATTCTATACAAAGAATTTTAATGATCTCCCAGAAAGTCTTATTGGGATGAATGTATAAGTATTTTATCAATTATCTTCTAAACTGCAAAAAAAAAACAATATTCTATAGGATTTCTCTTAATGACCCATTCCATGTTCACTATATGCAAAGTTATTTTAACACAGACAACAAAGCAACAGATGCTAGAAGAAATCATTCTGTGTGGCAGTCTCTCTGCCATAGTAGAAGAGAGTTTCAATTTGATTTGTTGAAACATGTATAATATCATGTATGAAACAAGTTGCCAGTCCAGGTTCGATGCACGATACTGGATGCTTGGGGCTGGTGCACTGGGACGACCCAGAGGGATGGTATGGGGAGGGAGGAGGGAGGAGGGTTCAGGATGGGGAACACATGTATACCTGTGGCGGATTCATTTCGATATTTGGCAAAACTAATACAATATTGTAAAGTTTAAAAATAAACTAAAATAAAAAAAAAGGAAAATGCATTTGTTTCTTTTGGCTTTATAAGAAATGTATCATTCACTAAAGAAACTCTATTGCACTTTCTGGAATATCATATTTATCAACAAATTTAGCAACATGATAAACTTAATTTAAACCAGAGACTGTGAGAAGGATCAAGACCATTGTACAAGAAAAAGATGTGAGTAAAATGAGTTTGAAGCCCATTGAAATAAGCTCATCAGTGTAACAACAGGACCCTTCCAAGGATGCAGCGGAGATATTGAATTCTTAAAAAAAAAAATCGGGTGACCAAGGATTTTGAATTATCTTTGTAACTTAAGTTGGTAGATGTCCGTCAAATACACACTGAACAGAGCTGAACACTTTCAGAGACATTTACATGCTTCCCTAAAGCATTTCTGAAGCTTCAATGCCAACGGCTATCCAGCAATTGAAATATATTCCTATTGCTATCCAAAGTTCAGTTCAAAATTCTCCAGGACATTCTATTGTTCTCCCTCAATCTGGCACTTAAAAAGGACATATAATCACCAGATCCTTGATGAAACACTATAAGAAACAAGTACCCACAGCCCAAAGTAAAGTACCTTATTTAGAACAAAAGTATGAGAAAAAGACTCCAGCTAAGCTTCCTTCAAGCTCAAGAAAGGGAATTCTTTCATTAATACTGTGAAGCCAGTCATTTGACATAGCCATTTATTTAATAAGTTACAAAAGGGTCTTTTTTCTACATAACACTTACCATTGTGGTATTTTTTTTTTCAGTAACTGCATTTATCAAGAAAGAATCCCACAGAGACTGTTTTTAGCTTCCTACAAGTTCTTCATACTGTAATATTTATCCTACTCCAGAGACCCATATACTGAAAGGAATTAACTTTAAAATGATATCTCCCTAAAGGCCTTTCATACAAATACCTTGCAGCAAATTAAAATGGAAGTTCTATCTCAATGGAACAGTAATTAAAAACGCAACAGTCCGTAAAAAGTTTATACTGTGTGCATATCTCAAATCTTCATAAAAATATTTTCTGGGAAAATAAAGCCAACCAATGCACATTTTGGAAATGCTCATTCTATTCTGTTATTTAAACTGAAGTATTAAAACACAAGTAAAGGCATTATGGACCAAGAAAAATAACTCTTATACCACTGGAATAGTAGAAATGGATGCATTATTTGAAAAAGAAATGTTCCATTCAGACCAAACATTAGCAAAAATTGCAGGTTGCTTCACAACTGATTACAGGAAGAATGCTACAAAGAGGTAGCATTTTAATACTTTGTCACAATCTCAAGATACACCTAAAATCCTGGGATTTGTATGTGTGTGTGTGTGCATATGTGATTTGCTTTCCAGATATCAAAGCTGTTTGGGGGCTATGTTTCTGGATACATAATTGTTGGAAATAAAGATCCAAAATTACAAAATCAAAAACAAGAATCACAATAAAAATCATTGAGCTCAAGGAGCCTAAACATACTGAGAAGTAGTTTCAGCCATTGAGATTCGGAATATAATGGAAAAACCATCCAAACTTCATCTACTTTTACTCCTTAGGAGTCCATCCTAGCACAATCTTCTCTCAGAACCAACTGCCAATCTGTGGTCACTCCACTTATCCCAATATTTGCATAAAATTGCCTCAACATTTGCAGAAAAAAATGGAGCATTCTTTCCTGGCTGGTGCATTTCTGTATGTTTGCATGTATGAGTGCTATTTTCAAATAAACTCATTTTCTCTCCTCTCTTTTACATGAACCCTCTAGGTGACATATGGAACTCAATCTTTGCTCCAAAATGTAGGAAGCTTGACAATCAGTAGTGCCCTGAAATTAGCAATATAATAATGGTTTGGTCCTTAATCACTATAAATTTCAGGAGATTTTCAAATTTTGGTAATATTTAGTAAATTATTTTTACTCTTAAGTGTTTCTCAAAAATTCAAAAGAAAGCAAAACATTCCCCCAGATTTGCTATCATATATATAATATGAGACAATATATAATATGAGCGTTATTTTAAAAGTAATCCCAATAGTTTAATCATGAGTTTTTCTTTTCAGACTTCAGAAGATGAGTAAATTTGGTATTGACTTGAGGTATTCTATAATATGGGATGTTGAAGGCAAGTATTTAGAGGAACAGTCTTATATTAGAAAATGAGGGAGATAAAATATAGTAAGCCACTCAAAAACCACAGGAGGCCACGGCCATTTATGGAAGAGGTGGTTGTGGTTTAGTCATTAAGTCATGTCCAACTCTTTGTGATCCCATGGGCTGTAGTCCACCATGGAATTTTCCAGGCGTGAATGCTGGAGTGGGTAGCCATTCCCTTCTCCAAGGGATCTTCCTGACCCAGGGATCAAATCTGCATCTCCTGCATCACAGGCAGTCTCTTGCATTGCAGGCAGATTCTCTACCAATTGAGCTACGAGAAAAGCCCTCCTCCACAGAGGAGGAAAAAAATCCTAAATCTTTCAGTGTTCCCAAAGAGGATGATCTGTTTTGTAGTAAATTCATGTTCATAATGTTTTTCCATGTAAAAAGCAGTTTATATAATATTTTCTATTTCAGAATCTTAATATATATTTTAAGACATTTTCCTTTGAAACTGGCTCAAACTGTAAGCCACCATTGTTTAAAGAGATAAGCATCAGTTATTTGAAAGAGTCTATTGCCTAAAGTACACTTACAAGAAATGGCCCATTATTGAAAGAAGACATACTTAGAACAGGATTTTAGAGTTCCAGATCAGCAAAATAAAATGAAAAGAGTGGAAATAAACTCAAATATTCAACCTTGAGATTGAGAACTATTTTAATGTGAATCTTACTTAATTCAATCTGAAGGCATAAAAGATACCCTGAGAATTTTGTTAATTTCTGATGCACTTTGAGTCTGGATGAAAATAAAGCTGAAATCTGAATGTTTTTGATTATGTGGATATGTATGCCAGGACATAAATTATAATGAATTATAAAGAGCATCATTATAGCAAGATCAATTATAACAAGAAATAAAGTTGTTTCTTTTGCTTCCCATTTCTGCAATGTCATTGAGTTTCTGAATGAGGACAGCCAGGATAATCCATGATTCCTTGAAGGTTATGTCTCTTAAAAAGTGGATACCCTATATTTCTGAATATTGTAAAGTTAAAAAATAAAATAAAATGAAAAAATGAAAATAAAATAAAATTTAAAAAAAAGTGGATACCCTTCTTTCTAAAGGAACTTTGAAAACAGAACCCACCTTTGGCATCAACTCAATCTCAACAGAGTTAGAGGTCAGTTTGTAAAATGGTAGCAATTCTCTACAATTCATTCTTCAGAGGCATTTAATAGAGTGCATAAAACCCATTACAGAACCCAAGAGCTAGTTAATGACCCCACTCAGCATGTGCTTGCTCTTCCCTCTTATATTACCTGATCAGCCACAGCGCGGGCTAATTTGTCCATTCGAGAACCTGCTTCTGCAATTTTCTTGGCGGCATTAATGACATCAGATGTATTTTTCAACGGGCCTTTGCCTCTGAAACAACAGGCACAACATAATTAGAAATTCACTTTATGGCAGGAAATAGACACACCTACCATATTGTTTGTCCAGGACCCTGCTTTTGTATTTGATTTGGCTCTGACCATGTTAGAGGAAATTTGAATGTTTTCTTGATTCACTTCAATTTCCATTTAAATAATCCACTTTATTTACATTCATTTTCAGGGAATATTTTTCCCTATTTGGATGGGCATGCTCACATTTTATTCTTTACATGAGTTTCTATATTTTTTGAACAGTGGTCCATTAAAAAAGATGATCACTACAAGGGCAATGGGAATTTAACATGTAAATGCTTATCATGTGTCTATGCTGTTGTATACATTTATCTTCATAACAACCCTAACAAGCAGGCATCATCATCCCCATTTTAGAGAAGAGAAAAATAGACTAAAGTAATTAACTCACCCAAGCTTATGCAAATCATGTGATAAATTCTAAATTTAAATCAGTCTAGCCAAAATAAATGCTCGTTCACTGTCTTTCACACCATGCCCAGCATTATTATTATGTTAATTATATTTTTAAGTCCACTTTGGCTCTTTGAGAAACCATTGTCTCCTGTCCATAACTGGGGATGATTTGGCCAAAATTTCAGAAATCTGCTGAGCTCTTTCTTTTGCTGGCTTATATGCTTCTGGGACTGACTTATGAAAGAATACTCATAGAACACTGTGTGACAGTAGATGTCTTTCTGTTGCCAAAAACCATTGCCCCAATATTTTTCACATAAGGTTTTCAATTAGGTGAACTGTTTAATATTACATGTCTTTCAAATATTTATTAGAAAGGAAAAGGAAACTATGCTGCATTATAATATTTAAACAAAATGTTGCATATGATATACCTTCTCTTTTCTTGAAAGGTAAATAACATGATAGACTAAATACATTTATTCCTCTATTTTTAGCATTGTTACTGGTCTCCTTGTGCTCGGTTGCTCAGTCATATCCAACTCTTTGCAACTCCATGGACTGTAGCCTGCCAGGGTCCTCTGCCCATGGCATTTTCCAGGCAAGAATACTGGAGTTGCGATTTCCTACTCCAACTGGTCTCCTCATATGCATGTAAAAATCAATGCATTTTTTAGGACTACAAAATTATAATCCTATAGTTAAACATGTGGTGAGATACAGAGAAAAGCTACTCAGAAGTCATTTATTTAGATTGCATAGAGAGTAGGCAATGATTGCCATTGTTCCATAATAGCATTTTATAAAATGGAAGACTTAAAATGACTTTAGAAAATAAATGTAAATGAAGGGCATTTTGTTTCCCTCTTAATTTTGCTTCTGGAATTTTTAGTGTTAGTAGCTAAAAGTAAGATATATTGTGTTCACATCAATGCTTAAACATGTACATAGGGAAATTCAAAACTTAAGATATTTCATTTTGCTATGGCAACATTAACTCTAGAAAGTGAAAGAGGAGAGTGAAAAAGTTGGCTTAAAACTCAACATTCAGAAAACTAAGATCATAACATCTGGTCCCATGAATTCATGGCAAATAGATGAGGAAACAATGGAAACACTGAGAGACTTTATTTTAGGGGGCTCTAAAATCAGTGCAGATGGTGACTGCAGCCATGAAATTAAAAGACTCTTGTTCCTTGGAAGAAAAGTCATGACCAACCTAGACAGCATATTAAAAAGCAGAGACATTCCTTTGCCAACAAAGGTCCATATTCTCAAAGCTATGGTTTTTCCAGTAGTCACGTATGGATGTGAGAGTTGGACTACAAAGAAAGCTGAGCATCGCAGAATTGATGCTTTTGAACGTGGTGTTGGAGAAGACTCTTAAGAATCTCTTGGACTGCAAGGAGATCCAACCAGTCCATACTAAAACAAATCAATCCTGAATAGTCTTTGGAAGGACAGATGCTGAAGCTGATGGAAGAACTGACTCATTGAAAAAGACCCTGATGCTGGGAAAGATTGAAGGTGGGAGAAGAAGGGGACGACAAAGGATGAGATGGTTGGATGGCATCACTGACTCAATGGACATGAGTTTGAGTAGGCTTCGGGAGTTGGTGATGAACAGGGAAGCCTGCAGTCCATGGGGTTGCAAAGAGTCGACTAAATGACTGAACTGAACTGAACATTAACTCTTCCACAAAAGGCATTGATTCTATCCAGTTGCTATATAGATTTTTAAATACATAGATTTTATATGTGCATTTTATATAATATGAGTGAATTAAAAATTCTGTGACAATTTGGCTCTCATTCTCTTACATTATTTTTTAAATTATCTCTAAATAAACTTTTGTTTTTGGTTTATATTTTTAAAGGAAATTCTAGATGCAGAATCTGTCAATATTTAATAGTATTCTCATTATTATTTATTTCTCTGTAACTTCCAAACCTTAGAAAATCCTTTTTTACAATCTTACTCTGATAAAAAATTGTTGTTACTTTTTGCCTTCATATTAACCCATTCCTACTGGAGAAGGGATAATCTACCCACTCCAGTATTCTTGGGCTTCTCTTACAGCTCAACTGGTAAAAAGTCCTCCTGCAATGCGGGAGACCTGGGTTTGATCCCTGGGTTGGGAAGATCCCCTGGAGAAGGGAAAGGCTACCCACTCCAGTATTCTGGCCTGGAGAATTCCATGGACTGTATAGTCCATGGGGTTGCAAAGAGTCGGACACAACTGAACGACTTTCACTTTCACTAACCCATTCACAAAGGGCTGCATTATACTTGATATTTCATTAATAACAATCTTGGTGTTTGTTTACTCCAAGAATTTCAAAGGATTTGTAGAAATGCTTATTCATGAACCTTTCATGATAACTTTCAACAGTGGATTGATTCTGACATTTATAGAGGCTTGAATCTGTCTGAGGCTCAGGCTCCTAAATTTCAGCTAAAGCATCATTAGAAGCATGTCTTCTTGTAATTAAAAAGAGACTACAGATTTACTATTAATATAACAATACTATTATATTGTTATTTAAAAAGTTTGACACTAGAATTCACATTGTAGACTCAATTAAATTCTTGGAGTCACAAGTGGATGATAGGGATATATTTCATGAAACTAGAGAGCAATGTAGAAATTTTGAGATCATCAAATATTTCCTCATTTTCTAGCTGAGAAAGCTGAAATCCAAAGAGGAGGCTAAGTGACCTGCCCAAGATGATAAGAAGAGAAAAAAAAAGGACTGAACCTCTGTGTCCCTAATCATAATTTTGTTGGTTGCCATGGAGGAGGGGTGGAGGAGGGAAGGACTAGGAAGGTAGGATTAGCAGATGCAAACTATTATATGTAGGAGGAAGAAACACCAACAAGCTCTTACTGTATAGCACGGGGCACTATAATCAATGTTGTGCTCAGCTGCTCAGTCGTGTCTGAGTCTTTGTGATCCTATGGACTGTAGCCCATCAGACTCCTCTGTCCATGGAATTTTCCAGGCAAGAATACTGGAGTGTGCTACTATTTCCTTCTCCAAGGGATCTTCCTGACCCAGGGAGGGAACCTGCATCTCTTGCATCTTCTGGCATTGGCAGGAGATTCTTTACCACTGAGCCACCTGGGAAGCCCACTATATTCAATATCAGATGATAAAACATAGTGGAAAAGAATATTTTTTAAAATGTCTATATGTGTATAACTGGGTCCCTTTGCTGTACAGCAGAGACTGGCACAACATCGTTGATCAATTATACTTCAATTTAAAAAAATTAAAAAATATTACAAGAAGAGATTTATGAGTTAGAAAATAATAGAACATGGGATGGACATGTACACATTGCTGTATTTAAAACAGATAAGCAACAAGGACCTAGTGGATAGTAAAATTTGTATATGGAACACTGCTCAATGTTATGTGGCAGCCTGGATGGGAGGGAAGATTGGGAAAGGATGAATACATGTATATGTATGGCTGAGTCTTTTTGCTGTTCACCTCAATCTATCACAACATTGTTTATTAATCGACTATAGTGAATGAAGGCAATGGCACCCCACTGCAGTACTCTTGCCTGGAAAATCCCATGGGCAGAGGAGCCTGGTGGGCTGCAGTCCATGGGGTCGCTAAGAGTCAGACATGACTGAGCAACTTCCCTTTCACTTTTCACTTTCATGCATTGGAGAAGGAAATGGCAACCCACTCCAGTGTTCTTGCCTGGAGAATCCCAGGGACGGGAGAGCCTGGTGGGCTTCCGTCTATGGGGTCGCACAGAATCAGACACGACTGAAGCGACTTAGTAGCAGCATAGTGAGTGAAAGTCTGTCAGTCCTATGTGACTCTTTGCAACCCCATGGACTGTAGCCCACCATCCTCCTCTGTCCATGGAATTCTCTAGGCCAGAATAGTGGAGTGAGTAGCCATTCCCTTCTCCAGGGGATCTTCCCAACCCAGGGATTTAACCCAGCTCTCCCACATTGCAGGTGAATTCTTTACCATCTGAGCCACCAGGGAATACCCAATACAAAATAAAAGTTTAAAAAAAAAAAAAATAGAACACAGAAAATAAACAAAACTGGTTCCAAAAAAAAAAGGGAAAAGTGATATAGAAAATAAACCTAGTTTGTTAACAAGAAAAAAATTAAGTAAAGAAAATGGCACTTGAATGTTAGAGTGGGTTTGTACATGCTCACAAGAGCTGACTATAAAATGTGTCAGTAGACACATTGGTAGCTTGAAACCTGCCATGATAGTACTCCTTCTATGGCTTCTTTTTTTCCCCCTAGAAAATTAGAAAGCTGCTGCCAAAGGCCAACTTAGTAGAAAGGATATATGTATCCTTTCTTTCCCAAACTTCCCTCCCACCCAAGCTGCCACATAACACTTAGCCCTGTTCCAAGTTGAGAGTAAGGCTACTGTGATCTGAAGGAGGTTCCAGGGGGCTTCTGCAGCTGGAATATGGTTATAAAGTTTATAATATTTAAGGTATACATTTCTTTAAGGCATTTTTCTACAGGTAAACTTCATAATTTAAGATTATATTTATTTTCTTATTTTTCTGTCAATATGATGTATATGAAAAAATGTAATTTTCTTTTCCATGATGATAGAGGAATCTGAGTCACTTTTTTATCATTTATTCATCATTACAATTAATCATTTATATGCTCTTTTTTTCTGAGTTTTTATTCAAGTTTTTTACATATTTTTCCATTTTTTTAACCTAAATTACTTGTCTCTGTTTTTTAGATATTTTGAATTTTGATCTTTTGTTAATCATGTTGCAAATTACTTCTTCCAGACTTAGCCTGTATGTTTACCTTTGTAAAGCTTTTTTAAAGTATAAATTTTAATTTTATTGTGGTCAAATGTATCGATCATTTCTACTAGAGTTTGCACTTTTTGAAACTTCTTTAAGAAGTTCTTCCTGTTCAAAGTGTTAGCTTATACTATGGTGGTAATCATTTTGTAATATATATATAATATATATTTTGCAATATCTATATATATATACATATATTTCAGAAAATTGATATTCACATGCAAAAGAATGAAGCAAGACCCTTAACTCATAGCATATAAAAAATTAACTGGAAGTGGATTGTAAGAGCTAATCTATACATATCGTAACAAGAAAACTTAAGGGAAAAACTTCATGACATTGGATTTGGCAATGATTTCTTGACTATTACACCAAGAACACAGACAACAGCAGCAATATTAATTGAAAAATTTGACTCTATCAAAATTTAAAATCTGTGAATTAAAGGACACAATCAACAGAGTAAAAATGCAGCCCATAGAATAAGAGAAAATATTTTTAAATCCTATATCTGACAAGGGGCTAAAACCCAGAATATAGAAAAACTCCTACAACTCAACACTAAAAATCAACCTGAATTAAAAAAAAAAAAATGAGCAAAGTGCTTGAATATACATTTCTCCAGAGAAGATATACAATAGCTAATCAGGAAGCAACAGTTAGAACTGGACGTGGAACAACAAACTGGTTCCAAATAGGAAAAGGAGTACGTCAAGGCTGTATATTGTCACCCTGCTTATTTAACTTCTATGTAGAGTACATCATGAGAAACGCTGGGCGGGAAGAAGCACAAGCTGGAATCAAGATTGCTGGGAGAAATATCAATAACCTCAGATATGCAGATGACACCACCCTTATGGCAGAAAGTGAAGAGGAACTCAAAAGCCTCTTGATGAAAGCGAAAGAGGAGAGTGAAAAAGTTGGCTTAAAGCTCAACATTCAGAAATCTAAGATCATGGCATCTGGTCCCATCACTTCATGGGAAACAGATGGGGAAACAGTGGAAACAGTGTCAGACTTTATTTTTGGAGGGCTCCAAAATCACTGCAGATGGTGATTGCAGCCATGAAATTAAAAGACGCTTACTCCTTGGAAGGAAAGTTATGACCAACCTAGATAGCACATTCAAAAGCAGAGACATTACTTTGCCAACAAAGGTCTGTCTAGTCAAGGCTGTGGTTTTTCCAGTGGTCATGTATGGATGTGAGAGTTGGACTGTGAAGAAAGCTGAGTGCCAAAGAATTGCTTTTGAACTGTGGTGTTGGAGAAGACTATTGAGAGTCCCTTGGACTGCAAGGAGATCCAACCAGTCCATTCTGAAGGAGATCAGTCCTGGGTGTTCTTTGGAAGGACTGATGCTAAAGCTGAAATTCCAATACTTTGGCCACCTCATGCAAAGAGTTGACTCATTGGAAAAGACTCTGATGCTGGGAGGGATTGGGGGCAGGAGGAGAAGGGGACGACAGAGGATGAGATGGCTGGATGGCATCACCGACTCGCTGGATGTGAGTTTGAGTGAACTCCGGGAGTTGGTGATGGACAGGGAGTCCTGGCGTGCTGCGATTCATGGGGTTGCAAAGAGTTGGACACGACTGAGCGACTGAACTGAGCTGAACTGATGTGAAAAGATGCTTAACACCACTGATTATTAGGAAAATACAAATCAAGACCACAGTGAGATACCATCTCATACTAAAATGGTTGCTGTAAAAACAAGCAAAAATAAAACAAAAACAAAAAATAAGAAGTCTTGGCAAAGATGTGAAGAAGTTTCAACTTTTGTATACCATTGATGGGAATGTAAAATGGTGCAGCTGGTATGTAAAACTGTACAGTGGTTCCTCAAAAAATTAAACACAGAACTACCATATGATCTAGCAATTCCAATTCTGGGTGGAATACCCAAAGGATTGAAAGCAAGATCTCAAAGAGGTATTTGTACACCCATGTTCATAGCAAAACTATTCGTAACCCAAGTGCCCCAAAATTGATGAATGGATAAGCAAAATATAATATATATATATATATGTTCAATAAAATATTACTTATCCTTAAGAAGAAACAAAAGTCTGACATGAACTATAACATGGCTGAACCTTGAGAACATTTTTGTTGTTGTTCATTTGCTAAGTTGTGCTGGATTCTTCATGACCCCATGAACTGCAGCATGCCAGGCTTCCCTGTCCTTCACTATCTCCCTGAGTTTGTTCAAAGTCATGTCCATTGGGTCAGTAATGCCATCCAACCATCTCATCCTCTGTCACCCTCTTCTCCTCTTGCCCTCAATCTTTCCCAGCGTCAAGGTCTTTCCCAGTGAGTGGGCTCTTCGTATCAGGTGGCCAAAGCTGAGCTTCAGCATCAGTCCTTCCAATGAATATTCAGGCCTGATTTCCTTTAGGATTGGCTGGTTTGATCTCCTTGCTGTCCAAGGGACTGTCAAGAGTCTTCTTCAGCACCACAGTTCAAAAACACCAATTCTTTGGCATTCAGTCTTCTTTGTGGTCCAACTCTCACATATGTATATGATTATTGGTTGAGGACATTATGCTAAGTGAAATGAGCCAGTCACAAAGAGAAAAACGTTATTTGTTTACACTACATGAGATACTTAGTCAAGTTCATAGTGACAGAAAAAAGAATGGTGGTTGCCAGGTGCTGAGGGGAGAGGGGAATGAGGAATGAAGAGTTCAGTGGTCAGAGTTTCTGCTGGGGAAGATGAAAAAGTGCTAGAGACAGATGTTGGTGACAGTTGCACAAAAGTGTCAGCTTAGTGCCACAGAACTGTACACTGAAAAATGCTTAAAATGGTAAATTTCATTGTATGAATTCTTCATTACAATAAAAAAAAAAAACAATTACTTTAAACAGCCATATGTGATTGGGTCTACTGTATTGGGCAACACAGGGTTAAATGAGCAACAGTCTTTGGAATAATATGAAGTGGGAACAGAAATAAAAAATGGTCAACAACACATATATATATAGATAGATATATAGATCAGACCCCAAAACATTGGACGTTTGAGTCTTCCTGTCAGTGGACAGTGGGTTTCCCAGGTGGCTCAGAGGTAGAGAATCTGCCTGCCAATGCAGGAGACACAGGTTCAGTCCCTGGGTCAGGAAGATCCGCTGGAGAAGGAAATGGCAACCTAATACAGTATTCTTGCTTGGGAGATCCCATGGACAGAGGAGCCTGGCAGGCTGAAGTCCATGGGGCCACAAAGCATCAAACATGACTTAGCAACTGAACATGATAACACAGCACAGTCAGTGGACAGCAGTGTGGACAAAGTGACTGACCCCACTGGTTGTCGCTCCCAGTCTCAAACTAATGGCTTAGACCCTA
Source organism: Bubalus kerabau (assembly GCF_029407905.1). NCBI lineage: Eukaryota > Metazoa > Chordata > Mammalia > Artiodactyla > Bovidae > Bubalus > Bubalus kerabau. Next base: position 57,640,601 of record NC_073634.1, read on the forward strand.
TGTCTCTCCCTAATTTAGATCAGGTTCTCTATTTTGGGAATTTTGAAAGGTGCTTTGAGGAACCTTGTGACCTTAAATACAGAAGACATGTTATTGTACTATTGGAAATATATTTTTAGTTTTCTTGAAAAAACATCAAGAGTGAAATTGACTCTACTATATAGATTCATGAAATGTCTCTTTTGGAAATAGGTGATTTTTATACAAGGGTCAATATTTGGAAGCTTTCCCAGGAAATGGTCACTGCAAAAAAAAAAAAAAAAAGCCATGGAAATTTATTATCATGTTACTGCTATCCACAACTAAACAACTAATTAATATTTATTTCATGAAAAGGTAATGGGTATTAATATGAAAAATCAATGTGTGAGTACACTCTGAGTTAATGTACTCAGCACCCAGAATTTTTAAATTCTGAATATATCCAAATTAAAACCATTTATTTGCTATAGTTTTCTCAATACCTCTAACTGATCAATATAAGATGTGACTCTCTAGTAATGAGGTATCGTTAGGTAAGGAGTATAATTATAAATGTACTGAATCATAGAAGCTTCTTTTTAGAACCAGAGTCCATAAAACACAGTTGGGAAATACCCTTTCACCAATCAGCTGAAGCAGTATAAAGATAGCACAGTGGAAAAGTTGAATTAATCTGGGGATTAAAGATAAGTCAGGTGAGACTGCAGGACCATTAGCTGAACCATGCAAGGAAATAACATTTAGAAAATGGTCTTGAAGCTGAAGTACAAATATGTAAAAAATTGAGAAGGAATCTAAAGCTTAATAAAGTTAGGCTTTGGATAGCAAACTCAAGATTTTTATATTATTTTATGAAAAGAGGAAAGAAAATTTTGGTGCAAAGGAGTTGGGTGGATGCCGTTTAATGGCCAGATATGGCATAACTTAACTGACAAGAATCAAGAATTAGACCATAGACTAGTTGAACTGTCACTTGAGCTGGAGTCCTGACTGTCCATACCAAGGCAGGAATGAAGTTTGGGAATACGAGGGTGATTACTTGATCTTTTAGTCTAGTGCTCAGTACTTTACAGTTGATTGTAACCTGAAAGCTTTTTATTAGCCTGAACCCAGTTCCTTTCAAGATCAGAACTTATAGTTGATCTAAAAAGACAGTTTTGTCTCTTGCTATACAATTAAATGTGAGTTTCTTTCCTGAACTGCTGCTGTCCACACACCTTTTGCTACCAGGAAACAAGACTGGCACATGCTATTTCCTTCTGAAAGTGACATGAAAAATATGGATTCACCCTCTGCAGGACATCATTTCTGCCAGTGCCCATGAGATGGAAGTCAAGAAATGAACAGAAAAAAGATGTGAGGCATAACCAGTTTTATCCACCATGACCAAGTTATTACACAAGTAATGAGGTAGAACCTCTCTACTTTTAATAATAATGGAGTGGATATCATTGAGATTACTGAATCAAATTAATAAATTAGCTACCGATAAGAAGAAAACAAGATAATAAATGCAAGGGTTTTTTTTTTTCCTTTCATCAAAATGCCCTGTAAATGTATGATCTGAGGTGAGTTGTCAAGTTTCAATTCCTACCCAGCTACATCTTTTCCTTTAAATTAGCGAACATAGTGCCTAAGAGTCATTAGAGGTATACAGCTGACATGATTCCTCCTTAAAGTGGAAAACCCAAGGCAATAACAGTAATGCATAGGGTCGAGTGCAGTGAATTTAGGTGAGAGGCACAAAGAAAGATTCAAATAAGCTACCTCTTTGCAAAGGAAGAGGCTCTGCAGATGGCGACAGCAGCAAAACCTCAGCTTCCTGTGTTTCATTTCCAATTCACACCCTCTCCTGTTTCTCTGGTTATTAATAACTGTATCTTCCTTTTGGCTTCACAAAGGGGCATAAAACTACTCATCAGGCAGCAGGAAAAAATGATAACCAGTAACAGTCTAGACATTTCATTATTCAAATCAACATAAAATGATTATGCAAAATCCCTAGGAATTGAAGTGACCCTCTTTTCACTTTTAAAACTATACTTTGACTAATAGAAAATCTGTCTTAAATATCCTTTAACAAGACTCCTCAAATGTATCTCTCTTCTTTGACACAGTTATATATAATCCAGAGCACTGTAAAACATCTTCCTGATCTTAACTAGCAACATGGCTCGACTCATCATTCACTTTAAATTAATGAGATTATTTGTTCAAGAGATGTTATTAATGGATCGTATAATATCCATCAGATAAAGTAGGAATACAATGTTGAAAGCAAGCAAATTAAGTTATCACAGGCCTTGAAAAGCAATGACTGAGGCTACCATGAGAGTCTGATTTGTAGGAAATTAACACATGTATACCTGTGGCAGATTCATTTCGATATTTGGCAAAACCAATACAATATTGTAAAGTTTAAAAATAAAATAAAATTAAAAAAAAAATCATGGAATTACACACACACACACACACACACAAAGACTTAATTAATGGTTCAGAATGTATTTTCCCACTATTATTTTTGAGTGTGAAATAAATCTGTGAAACCAGCAAAGACCAGCAAAATGTACAAATTTGAACTTCTAACGAATACAATGACACTTAAAATCTCGAAAGTCACCCTTAAAACATTAAGTCATTCCACTGAAGTCAAAAACAATTTTAAAATATTTGGATAAAGGGCGAAGCAATGTCATCAATACATATTAACCAGAGGCAAAAGGTAAGGAGGCGAGGGCAGAGATGCGTCATATTTTATTATAAGCTATAATTAATTGTGGGCTTCCCAGGTGGCTCAGCAGTAAAGAAAACATCTGCCAATGCAGGAGATGCAGTCTCAATTCCTGGGTGGGGAAGATAACCTGGAGAAGGAAATGGCAGTCCACTCCAATAATCTTGCCTGGATGGAAAATACCATGAACAGAGGAGCCTGGCAGGCTACAGACCAAGGGATCCTAAAAGAGTTGGACATGATTTGGGGACTAAAACAACAACATAATTAATTGTAGCCTTTTCTTACTAAAAACACTCAACAATCATTTAAAAAACTGTCACCATAAGGTAGTATCTTGACATTGTCACACATCTTATATAACTGTAATAACAAATACCATGTTGAATCATTACTTTTGCTCATGTTTCTTTGTGTGTCTGTGTTTCCCAGAAAAACAAAATCTACAGTAAAACGGTAGCTTTCATTCATATGGTAGGATACTTTTTAACTGCATTAACTGTTTGGATTTTAAACTCTCCTGTGAAGTTGGCAAGAAGAGTATTACTTTCCTCCTTTACAAATGAATAAAGACAGTAAGAGACTGGTCCAGAATCACCTGGTATTTGGACTAAAAAATCCAGGGATCTTTTCACTGAGCTTTGCTCTCCCTTGGTCTGCCCTTTGTGTGGTTGGAAGGGCAGAAATGTCAGCTCCCTTTAAAGAGGAGACTATAAAAATGCAAAGGAAGAAACAGCAATGACCCCTGAGGGAAAAAAGGCTCCTGACAAAATTCTGACTGGTCTCCTGATTTATTAAAAATACTGCTCAGAGCAAAAGGGTCTAAAACTTATACAATGTTTAATTTTCCTGTCACAATTATAGAATCAGATGGTTGAACCCAGTTCTTTGTATGTAAGTATAAAATATAAGCTGAAATTAAATACTAAATCATGAGCTAGCATTAAAAGACATCACATGCCACATATATATACATATTTTTCCCTGATATTAGCAAATCATACACTTTATCTTCAGAATAATATTTAAACACACTGCAAAACAGCATAGACCAAAAATCAGTCCCCCAAGCTCCAGGAGTTTGATTTTATGACTAATTCAGGATGGATAATCAAAACAATACTAATTACAGAAATGAATCTGTTCTTTTTGACCAAAAAGACCTATATCTGCTAAGAACCAGGCTCAGATCATGTTGACTTACACATGTATATTTTATAATACCACTCCCTGCTTTGACGGAGCCTTTTAATTTTTCAGCAGGCTTTTCACATACTAATACCCACTATTATGATGCCTCTGTTATTTTTAAGGAGAAAACCTTCCTCTTCCTATCTCCATGCCTCACCTTGTGAAGTCTGTCATCTCCATCATGATCATACACATCTGTTTGGCCAGCACAATGATATCATTGCCGCTGTCATCCCATTTGGCCACTTCAGCATCCAGCTTGCTTTTCTCTTGGTGGAATATCTCCACCTGTTCAGCTATTTTTGCCTTCTCCTCTTGCGGTAGTTGTGCCATGATGGCCTGTGTGGGTTACAGAAAAAGTATGACTAATGATGACAAAAGGAGCACAGACAGAAGGTCAACTGTGCCTCCAGTTAACAGCAAACCCAGACCCTGACAAGGCTGGTAGGCCGTCCCACCATTCTGGAAAATACCCTTTTCTCCAGCCCCAGGAAGGAAAAAGCACAGACTGGTAAGGTCCCCAAATTTCCTGTCCCCATTCTCACATACAAAAAATAACCAAGATCCAAAGGGACGTGCACGTTGACAGTAGCAGAACCTCTCTATCGCTGTGATGACATATGTTTGTTCAAAAGAATCTATTCCTGACAATTTTTATGTTTGGTCTTGGGAAACTTTTACTGGATGAAAGAATGCACCTCTTTCAACACTGAAATCTGCTCAGAGAAGGGAAAAAAAGAGAACAGGCCTTCTGTTGCTGGGAAGGAAAAGAATTTTAAAGAATATCTGAGCATCCCAAGTGGGGTGGGGAGACAATCTGTGGGTGTTAATGAAACCATCCATAGTTAAATGCCAAACAAAAATCCTTTATCCAGGGCACTTCAGGGATGGCATATCCATTCCCAGTCCTTCACTGTGGAAATCCTGGGTCAGCCATGGCTCCTTGGAGAGCCTATGAGTATGCACAGAAAAGCTGTGATGGGATATTTCAACAGTTGTTAGTAGGGGAATGTAGAAAAGGAAGAACTACTGTCGATTCTCACTATTTGTGGATTTTTTTTGTTGTTGTTGCAAATTTTCCTACTCTTTAAAACCTATCTGAACTCGCAAATCAATATTTGTGATGCTTTCAGTCATTCACAGACATGCGCAGAGCTGCCAAAATTTGTCATTTGACATCCATGTTCCCAGATGAGGTGGAACAAGGGTGTCTCCGCCTTCTTGTACTAGCACTCATACCAGAAACCCCACATCTTTGCATTTTTTGTTGGTGGTTTAGTTGTTTAACATGGTCCCCAACCCTAGTGTAGAAGTGCTATCTCATATCTCTAAGCACAAGAAGGCTACAAAGTGCCTAATGAAGAAAATATATGTATTATATGAACTTTGTTCACACACATGAGTTTTAGTGCTCTTAGATATGAATTCAATGTTCATGAACCAAAACTAGGGGAAAAAACAGAAGCATTCATTAAACAAGATTATGTATTGATGGGTTGAAGGAAATGTTAAGACTAGCAGGTCTCAGGAACCTAACCCTGTATTTCCCATAGGAATAATGATTCTGTAGTTGTTAATTAAGCGTTCATGGTGACTTTATAGAACATGAGGCCATGAATAAAGAGAATCAACTGTATTTGTTAAACACTATTTATGTAACAGGTGCTGAGTGAAATGTCTGACACCAGTTCATGTCATCACCTTTTGTAGCCTGCGTCACTGAAAGGAGCATGTCGATCAGTGTGTTAGCACTGAGGTCCCTCTGGTGCTGGGATACATGTATCCTCCAGAAGAAAGACCAAGAAAGCATGATTTGGGATACATACAGTTTTTACAAAGGACAAGTAAATAACACCCAAAAAACAAAACTGCTTTCTAAATTGTAAAGCTTCTCCCAGTATAAGTGAATAGTTCTAAGGAGAGGTAGCTGATATCTAACTGAAATATCAGGGGATACAAGATTAGAAGAACTGGGCTCAACCTGGCTCTGTCACTGACTTAAGACCTCATTGCTACTGGATCACATCCTTGACTTTTTGAAATATAAGATTAGCAGACAATTACCTCAATTACTTCAAAATGCTATGATGGACAGAAAATAAAATAATAAATGTTCTACATGTTTGTCTGAAAAAATGACAGTAAGCATGTATGGGATTACTGTTACCATTGTTATCATTATCTCTATGAGCTTTCCTTTCCAGCTGCTTCTCTAGCCTATTACATAGTTGCCATCAAAGAGAAGAGATGGAATCAGAGACTGTGTGACTACCTATAAATGGAAATCAACATGATTCCTTGAACACAGGCATGCATCCTGGGTACTATACTAAAAGACTTAAAATGTCAAACATTTAATCTACTTAATTATTTTATAAGATTAATACTATTATTACCCCTATTTTATTAATGATGATACCAAGATCCAGGAAAGTTAATTAACTCTGAACATTACACAACTAATGAACTGTAAGAATAGGATTCAAGCCAGGTTAGCTAACACCATACTTAACCATCCTGCACAATGAGATCACCATGCAGGACAGTGCAGGTGAGACACTGCCTAGTGATTCCAGTCCAACAGGGCACAGGTCACTGAACCTGCAGCCTCTGTCCACCAGGCTGAGCATCCTAGAGTCGAGGCTTCATCTGCCCAGGATAAAAGGGTCTGATTTGCATAAAGGTGTCCTTGAACTAGCAGTTTCCCAGATGCTACCTGTTACTAAACTAACAATGTCTACTAAACGCCATGCATGTATGTGTGTGACTTTATACAAATAACATGTGTCTTCATGTGTATGATGTCTGTGTGTATATATATATACATATAATATATATATATAAACTTAGGTCTATAAATATGTGTGTGCATATGTATACAAATATGAAAAAATCCATATTTTAAAAGTCAAACTAGTTCAGATACAATAGTTAAAGTATTTAAAATACTACTATCCAAAAAATATTTTAAAGTAATTTTAAAATGTATTTAAAAAGAGTTAATATACAAAAGTTTGTTATAAACTCATATATGCAACATCGTACTAATTCCAAGGCAGCTATTCCAATACTTTTGAGATAAGTTTGGATTTGCACAAGTTTCCTGAAGCACCCCATCTGATATTCTAAAGGTGTCTAAGATTCATTTGTCCTCCTCATACAAAATTGATAACCATGTTTTACTTATACCCTACAAGTCCTAATCAGCAACATTTAAAGCATCTATTAGGTGCTTCTCATAAAAAAAAAAAAAAAAAGAATCTATAAAACTGCTGGGCAGACCTCCAGATTCTACATTCAATATCCAGATTCTAGCAATAAACCTATCATTGTCCCCAAAGGATTAATTTGTGTATTAAAAGGTTACACGTGTCTGTCAACTGTTTTCACTTGAGTTTCAATCATGCAGTTTAGTATTTGAATATTAACTGCCTTGCTCTAACTCTCTGATTTCTATTAATGCCCTGCCTCTGACTTCTCTTTGAGTTTCCTGAGGGCAAAGACTCCAGCATCTGCCTTGGTGCAGAAACTAAATGCATACCTTTTGATGGACCGTTCACACATCTCTCCACTCACCCTATTGACACAGTTTGAGAGAAGTTAACAGAACTGACCAATGTTTTCTGAGGGCACAATTTGGAAGAAAAACCGGCCCCTTCAAAGCAAATTTGCAAAGGAAGCTGTTATTTTGACACTGGGGGTGTTTCACCCACATAATGCACTTAATGGCGTGTGACTTGGGTGTAAGAGTCATTACATTTGCTTCTGCTAACGTAGCTATCGATGAAGCAAAGTCGTTTCCTAAATATTCTTAAAATGTTCTTGGCTTTTAAAAATTCATAGTTGACCTTTCTGAAACTGGAATTTAAAAAAAGGTTATCTATAAACAGTAGATCACAAACTGTGAAATTTGCAAGTTAATCAAATTAAAATTCAACACATGAGTTTTAATTAGGTCTTATCAATGTAACTCAGCAGTTTGAAATGTTAACACATTAAAGCCCTTCTAGCTAGGGGGGAAAAAAAAACAGCTTAGAGGCTGGCTACATTCAAGTCAAGTTGAATACAAAATACATAATGTGCAACTGTTCATTCCCTCAAACTAAGGAAACACAAGAAAAATGGTTTTGATGATGCAGGGGAAAGAGAACAAATCCGTTTTTCTGTTTGTGTCATGTAGTCGCCTGGGGTGGTCTGAGATTTTCCTCTGCTTTCTGTGTAGCCAAGCACAGCTGTCCAGATTGTTGATCTGGGACCCCAATTCGGTGGCCTCAGACACTTGAATTCACAACGTTTCTTACCCCGGTGCCTCAGGCTCCTAGTCTTTCTTCTGAATATCCAACCATTTTCTTGTGTGTGATTGTTCTAAACTTGATTAAGTGAAGAAAGTGAAAGTGTTAGTCACTCAGTCATGTCCGACTTTTTGCGACCCCATGGACTGTAGCCCGCCAGTCTCCTCTGTCTGTGGAATTCTCCAGACAAGTATACAGGAGTGGGTTACCATTTCCTTCTCCAGAGGATCTTCCCAACCCAGGGGAACCTGGGTCTTTGATTGAATCCAGACTCTATCATCTGAGCCACCAGTAAAGCCCAAACTTTATTAAATAAAAATGTGTGTCACTGACAAAAGCCAGCAACCACTCAGTCCAGAATTTTTTCATCAATTTAAATCTCAAGGAGTTTTTTCTAGTCTCAAAAGAATTCTTTTCCCAATCCCAAAATGAAAAATGACTTTTAAAGTCTTTGGACATCTGAACTGAAAAGTGTTAGTATCTTAAACACACAGCAATAGTCTACCATGAAAGGTTTAGTATATGCATGTTTATAAATAATGATTTAAAAGGTTAAAACTTAATGTGCCCATTTCTCTTCACTTGGTTTTAAAGCAAGATAATAAACATAATAATTAAGGAGTGAGTGACTTTTACCTGTCTCAGGCTGTGAAGTGAATTGGAAAATTAAGGTTCTTGTCTCATTAATTCAAGTGAAAACTTTCAGGATGGTCTAAATTATCCAGCTCTTTCAGGTTAAATTATTGGCCAGCCTTCTAATGAATGAATATGTTATGCTACAAGCATCATCATCTTCTTCATAAACTTAACATTATGTAATATCTCTTGGATAACTCTTGGGATACTTTTCATCATGCTGTCTCCTAATGATATTAAGAAGTAGGATGATACATGTATATATATATATATAAAGACAGAGAGGGAGAGGGAGTGCACACACAAGGAAATGAGGCATAGAGAGGTTAAAAAAGTTACCCCAAAGCCGTACAGCTTGCCCTAATCCATTTTTAAAATAAGGTTTGTGTGACTCCAAATATATGTTTTATCATGAAGGTTAAATGCCCAAGAGTTGTTGATTAATTTTAACTATGTCAGCTTTTGAAGAAAGAAGTTTATAAGATATCATGTTTAGGATCAAAGGTCCTGATAATTTCTATATTTCATCAGAGCAGGGTATGATTGTTCTCCATTCAAACCCCACCCCCCCACCTCTGTGTGTATGTTTCTCTCTCATAAAGTATTGTAGACAAGCAGCAGAGGGGAACACATAAAGGGAACAAAGCTTCACTCTAATTTCAGAATTTGAGAGTAATGTTGGAATGTTACTAAAGTATTTTTTCCCACCTTAACCTCCTCTTGGATTTAATTTGCCATTTTCAGAGTATTTCCCTGAATGAGAACACAAAGTAACCAGAGGAGAGCTGGCTGCTGGAAAGAGCAACTGCCTCTGTCAGAGACAACTTTTGCCTCCTCCACACTTTTGAACAAGTTAACACACTTCTCTGGTCAAAAGTTCGACCATCTGTCATCTCAGCAATTCAATGCACCCTCTTATTTCCAACTTATGGCCGTAATTCTATGTCTCTGATTTGTCATCATATAATTATAGGCTTAAATAGGCTGACTCAATAACTAATGCTGTCTGCTGCAAGTTACTCATACAAACCTCATGATGGTTCCCAAGACAAATCAGCAAATGCTGAATTACAGGGGTAGTTTGTTCTTACTATCCTGGCCCATGTTCATCATTCATGCTGACAAAACTTTCAAAAAAGACCATTGTCTTCTCACCTACTGGGTGAAGAAATAATGGATGATGAAGATAGATGTCATCTGACTTTTGTTTCCACTCACTGTAATTGACTTGACCTTGAATGTAAGATGCATGAAATGGAAGTACAATGGGACTGCATTTTTCCTTGTAAAAAGTGAGGCTGTACCAATACTAGGTTGCAGTTAGTCAAATCAAATTGACTTTGACCTGATTAATGTTTAGGTGAATTACTCAAACTTGCCCTTTGTCACTGACATAAAAATGCTTGTTTTACTTCATTTTGAAGATGAATTGATCTGACTGATGAATTAGTGTCGTGTTACACCAGTACAGGTTCAAAAGACTCTCAGCTTAATCAACTTCCCTATTTTCAATATTTTAAGGGGAGTAACTAAAGTCTACAAGGAATCTTTTAAAGTAGGGAGCTTCATACTCTTTTGTGCACCTTTCTGCTCTCACCAGCCTGTGATAAAAGATTTCTCTTCCAAAAGATGACAATTTTCAGTTATCCCTTATTGGGCACTCAATGTGTGTCAGATATTATGCTCATTATTTTATAAATGTTAAGTGATCAAAACTTCAAAGGAATCTTGTCAAACAAGCCTATTATTTACTTATAGATGATAAAAAAAATAAAGCTCAGAGAAAGTAAGCAGCATGTACCAGAGCATAGTCTTCACCCTACTCATTACAATTCAGAACTAAGTCTGTCTGAAATCAAATCCAGTGCATCTCTAATGTTCTAACTTTTACTCTCACACTTCCCCCAACGTGTCCATTTCTATCTTCTAGATCATTTAATTGTTGGATGAGATTATCAGGAGAAATGGGATTTTAAAAGCACAGACTTTCTTGACTCAATATTAAGCTTAGTCTTCTCTGAATTATCTTTATTTTAACCTTTGATTGGCTATTTTCTACTCTTTTTCAGAATTCTTATGCCAGTTTGAACTTTCTGGAGTTTCTAGATCCTTATTCTAAATTGCCATCTCTATCTCATTCTTCCTATTCATTATCTTTTAATAAGTAAAACTTTACAAAAGAGAATTAGAATATCCATTAGGATATCTCAGTTATACTATAATTACATTATTTTAGCCCTATGGAAGCTGCACCTTTAAAGGGAGGAGAATCTCACCCTCTTTTGCAATCCCCAGGAATTTTATCTGCTGCTCCCTGCCTTGATTAATGGCAGCTTATCCTCAAGAAGCTCCAGCTAATAAGACTGGTCAGATTCCAGAATATTCTTTGGAACATTTTTATTGGTGGACTGTCTCACAGAGTGTTCAAGAGAGTTCAAATGTCAGCCACAGTGGTGATCTTTTTATGGTTCTTGCTCCACAATCTTTAACTGTTATATTTCTTGTATGTCTCTGTAATTTCTTTTTCAATTACATGGATCTGGGGCTGCTGCCTTGGGCCTAGGTAGGTATCAAGGGAAAAACTTCTTTCTCAACTCTGATGTCCCTGAACCAACTGCAAAATATGTGGTCTTGTTTCTCAGATACCCTAGGCCAGAGTGTGGAGCAATAACAACCCCACTGGTAACAAAATAGTACTCTCATTCTCCATTTGTGGTTGTCACCTATGTGGTTAACAAGCTTGGAAACTTTAAGAAGAACTATGAAGTCTGGGAAAAGGTAAGATCTGAGCATTCCCTTATGCCCTGGTCACTGAACCATCTAATCATGACCTCTAACCCCCACCAAATCCACAATACACACAAGTTTTGCTGTGATATGGCTGCTATGATTTCAGTGATGGAAACAGAAGGGAGTAAGAAGGAATCAGAATCAGTGGTGGTGATTTCCACTGTGTAAAATGTGAACTGCTAGAAATGAAACAACCCCAGATGACAGCCTGGATTTCTGAGCCATCAATCTCTGGGGTTTCAGGTACCTGGAAATCAGAAATTCCTTCAAACCAGTTTGGTGAACACAACCACTGTGCTCCAAACCAAAGTCCTGAATGTCCACTCACCCGTGCACTCTGTCCTGCAATGAGCTGGTCATCCTCAGTCTGAACACTTGTCCGGCTACGCACATCGTAATCTTCCTGCTCAAAGTCTGAATCATCCTCTAATTCTTCTGGGGTCTAAAAATACAGAGGAAAAGAGAAAAATCAGCATACAGATCTCCTTCAACTTATAATGGGATTAAATTCCAACAAACCCTCTGTAAGTTAAAAATATCTTAAGCCAAAAATGCATTCAATGCACTAACCTACTGAATATCATAGCTTAGTCTGTGTGCACATGTGTGTTCAGTCATGGCTAACTCTTTATGATCCCATAGACTGTGTCCATGGGACACAGCCTATGTCCATGGGATTTCCCAGGCAAGAATACAGGAGTGAGTTGCCATTGCCTTCTCTAGGGCATCTTCCAGACCCAGGGATCGAACCTGTGTCAGTGGCATCTCCTGAATTGGCAGGTGGATTATTTATCAAGAGCACTACTTGGGAAGTCATAGCTTAGCCTCAGTTCAGTTCAGTTCAGTTGCTCACTCATGTCCGACTCTTTGCAACCCCATGGACTGCAGTGAGCCAGGCTTCCCTGTCCATCACCAACTTCTGGAGCTTGCTCAGACTCATGTCCATCAAGTCGGTGATGCCATCCAACCATCTCATCCTCTGTCATCCCATTCTCCTCCCACCTTCAATCGTTCCCAGAATTGGGGTCTTTCCAATGAGTCAGTTCTTCCTATCAGGTGGCCAAAGTATTGGAGCTTCAGCTTCAGCATTAGTCCTTCCAATGAATATTTAGGACTGATTTCCTTTAATATTGATAGGTTGGATCTCCTTGCTGGCCAAAGGACTCTCAAGAGTCTTCTCCAGCACCACAGTTCAAAAGCATCAATCCTTTGGTGCTCAGCTTTCTTCATGGTCCAACTCTCACATCCATACATGACTGCTGGAAAAATCATAGCTTTGACTAGATGGACTTTTGTTCGCAAAGGAATGTCTCTGCTTTTTAATATGCTGTCTAGGTTGGTCATAGATTTTCTTCCGAGGAGCAACTATCTTTTAATTCCATGGCTGCAGTCACTATCTGCAGAGATTTTGGAGCCCAAGAAAAGAAAGTCTATCTCTGTTTCCATTGTTTCCCCGTCTATTTGCCATGAAGTGATGGGACCAGATGCCATGATCCTAGTTTTCTGAATGTTGAGTTTTAAGCCAACTTTTTCACTCTCCCCTTTCACTTTCATCAAGAAGCTCTTTAGTTCTTCTTCGCTTTCTGCCATAAGGGAGGTGTCATTTGCATATCTGAGGTTATTGATATTTCTCCTGGCAATCTTGATTCCGGCTTGTGCTTCATCCAGCCTGGCATTTTGCATGATGTACTCTGCATATAAGTTAAATAAGCGGGGTGACAATATACAGCCTTGACGTACTCCTTTCCCAATTTGGAACCAGTCTGTTGTCCCATGTCCAGTTCTAACTGTTTCTTCTTGACCTGCATACAGGTTTCTCAGGAGATGGGTGAAATGGTTTGGTATTCCCATCTCTTTCAGAATTTTCCACAGTTTGTTGTGATCCACACAAAGACTTTAGCGTAATCAATGAAGCAGAAGTAGATATTTTTTTGGAATTCTTTTGCTTTTTCTATGATCCAACGGATGTTGGCAATTTCCTAACCTACCTTAAAAGTACTCAGAACACTTACAATAGCCTATTAGTTCAGCAAAATTGTGTAAGACAAAGCCTTTCTTTATAATTAAGTATTGACTATCTCAGGTCATTTACTGAATACTTTATTAAAAGTTAAAAACAGAACAGTTTTCTGGGTACAGGATGGTGTAAGTGGATCTGCTGTTTACCTTTATTATTGTGTGGCTAACTGGGAGCTGCGGCCTCTGTGTTTACACACTAATAATGGAAAACATGCTTCAGGTACCTTTCATTTGCCTATCATTATTTTCTAAGTGCTTTAAATAGACTAACTCATACACTTTTCTTGATAGTACTATGACATACACACTATTTTCTCCATTAACACATAAGGAAACTGAGGCATGAGAAGATACACCTTGTTCAGAGTCTTCTAAAGCACACAGTTTGACACATGTACTCAAAAATCCTGTGCTCTGTTAATTTTAAGAGGATAAACTCAGAAGGTGGCAAGGATGGTACAGGGAGGAAAGACAATGCCTTCATGTGAAATTCTCTGCATAATTGTCTTTAGTCTGAAAGCTGACAGGCACCCACTACTTGGCACAGAGTAATACCATCTCTCAGGGCTGTGTCTTTCAGAAGGAAGGAGCAGATCACAAGCAGTACTGACAATGCAGGTGCCCACTGCCCATCTAAAAGGGCACAGTTTAATTTTTCTGGTTTCTTTGGCCATCTCAGTGTAATTAATCAGGTGTGGTTATTGATGAAGTCTTGAGATTGGTCAGACAGGCATAAAATGGGGTCTTTGGTGCCAATATCACATTCTGCCTAGTAATTTTCCAGGCTGTGGCATATCCCTCTTGTTTTCCTTCTCTCTCACCACCAGCTTTATTAATATTCACTCACTCATCTACAGATGTTCAATTTTTTTCCTAGGAATATTAAAAGAAAGAGGTTTTGTTCCCAGTCTTTATTAACTCAAGCAGGTGTGGAGTGGGCAAACCAGTTCACATAACTGCTGAAATTTTCATCGTGGACAGAGACAAGCATCTCTGTTCATTTCTCACTTCTCTGGAGTGTGCTGAGAAACAATTACAGCAAGTTGGTAAATTCTGCTGACAGATGAGCTGACAAGATTGCACACACTTCTCATCATTAGATTTTGAAAAGGAGAGTGAAAAATAAAATGGAAAACTTCACTCAACAGAAAAAAGGAGAAAATGACAGTGCCTATAGTACTGTGTCCAAACATTTCAGGGATCTGTGTATTCAGTAGATGAGTCAACGGCAAGCACAACCTGGCAGCATGAGGCTCGTAATGAGGAGCTCGCATTCAAGTGGTTATGGCTCAGGAACTAAAAGAAAGTCTCAAAATGAAGAAAACAATACTGTACACCCAGGGGGCCTGATTTTTTGGGGCCTACTCTGCCACTGATATGTGTTTTTCAGAAGCCACTTATAGTTTCCCTGCTTTTCTGTCTCCTCACTCATAAAATAGATAGTAACTGCTACTTGTCCTGCCTGCTTCACAGAATTCTAGCATCACATACATACAAAAAAGCTTGGTAAACAATACAAATAAAGTAATAAGTGACAGTGATCATTATTATGATTAATAATAACACATACACCTAATAACAACAACTATAATCACCATCATTACAGGGATCATTTTTTACTACCCACTATGGGTCAGGTGGGCTTTCCAGCTGGCTCTGTGGTAAAGAATATACTTGCCAATGCAGGAGACACATGTCAATCCCTGCATTGGGAAGATTCCCTAGAGAAGGAAATGGCAACCCATTTCAGTATTCTTGCCTGGACATTTTTGGAAATAATAGACAGAAGAACCTGATAAGCTATAGTCCATAGGGTCACAAAAGAGTTGGATACAACTTAGCAACTGAACAACATGGGTCAGCCATTCAACTAAAGGATTTAATCCTTACAATGACCTTATGAAATGAACCTAATCCCAATTTAATAGAGGCGTAAACAGGTTCAGAGTAGTTAGGTAAATTTTCCAAGCACCACACCTGACCAGTCAAGGGTTCCATAGCTTTTAACCTTTACAAGTACCATCAGGCAAATGGATGAGATTTGAATATTTTCTTGTGCCTAATCCATGTAGCAAACCCATTAAAACCACCTATATAAATAGTTCTGTGCATGTGAAGTTTTCTGAGTGCATGTAAATATGTCTCCTATTCACGCTGTCATTTTTAAAACAGTGTTATTTTTTGGTTGGTCAAGGATCCCCACAAATTAAAGGAGACATAGAAAAGCAGGGAGGGTCTGAAAATGGGCCAGGAGGTTTGTATCATTAGATGATATCCTAGGGTAAAAGGAATACAAAAAATATGCAGTTTGTTGGACTATAGACTGGCGACCTAATGTCAACCCTCAGTTCTACCCTTATGTCTCCCAGGGGAGGTTTTTTTTTATGACTCGAGAGAATCACTTTGGTCTAGTCTTGGTTCCATGATGTTACTAGCAATGTATCTGGCCTATAAAATATCTCCCTTCTAAGAGTCTATCAGCTTAACGTGTCCCTTATACAGAGGTTCAAGAATATCGTGTGACTTGTCCATAATCACACCACTTACTATCTGCAGAGTAGGATCAATCTACCTGCCTCAGCTTCCCAATCAAATTCTCAATCTTCTCTACAACGGCTTCAGTAAAGAAGCAAAATGAGAAAAGTTTGAAAAATTTACAGTCATTTCACCAGGACATGTGAAAAATGTGACTTGTGTGTGTGTGTGTGTGCACATATGTGCTCAGTCATGTCTGACTCTGTATGGACTGTAGCCCCACCAGGATCCTCTGTCCATGGGATTCTCCAAGCAAGAATACTGGAGTGGTTGCCATGCCCTCCTCCAGGGGATCTTCCCACCCAAGGATCAAATTTGCATATCTTGCATCTCCTGGATTGGCAGGTGGATTCTTTACCACCATGGCACCTGGGAAGCCCCAAAAATGTAGTAAGGCCTATTTAAAGGATTGGCTCAGATGCAAATTAGTTTCATTGGGAGCAGAAAGATGAGATCGTAAGTTGGCAACCACAACAGGAGACTTTGAGTGATGCATGAAGAAGGATTTCTCAACAGATCTCTAATCATTGCAATGGCCTGAAAACTAGAAAGTTGAATTAAAAATTTCCTGACCCAATATAGAACAAAATCTCCCTCATCAGGACTGATCAGCCTCTGGAATCGCTAACCATTTTTACCCTGGAGGCCACCTAGCTTAGCTCCTTTTTTCTGCTCTTACCCCATACTTTGTATTTTCTCCAGTATAACCAGGATACTCCATTTAAGATCTAACTCAGATCATGGTATTCTCCTGCTCAGAAAACTTCAATGGCTTCCATCAATCATTCAATATGGTTCTTAGGCCACATGTGTCATTCTCTCTGCCTGGAACACATTTCCCTGAGAACTTTTATGGCTTGTTAACCTCCTCCTTCTCTAAATCTCTTCCCAAATGTCGCCCAGTGCACTTCTGTGGTAGCTCAGATGGTAAAGAATCTGTCTGCAATGCAGGAAACCAGTGTTTGATCACTAGGTCGGGAAGATCTCCTGGAGAAGGGAATGGCCACGCACTCCAGACAGTATTCTTACCTGGAGAATTCCATGAACAGAGGAGTATGGCAAGCTATAGTACATGGGGTTGCAAAGAGTCGGACATGATTGAACAACTAACACACTCGATCACCCTTCAAAAAACCCACCCCCATCCTATGCTTTATCCTCTCAATAGTTTGTTGGTTTTCTCTATGGCACATTAACTAATATATCTACTTGTTTATTCTCTGTCTCCCACCAAAGGAATATAAATTCTTGACTGGCCCTAACAATTTAGTGCCTGTTGCATATTGTATTAGTTCTCAAACCTTGGAATACTATTGCACGTCCATTGAGCTTGATTTTTATCACAGCAACAACCAGAAACACTGCACCACAAATACATGGTGTGATCAATATATGATCAAAAGGAATGCACCAACCTAATGTTTAAACTGTGAACTACCTTCAGCTAATATTTCTCATGGTATCTGAGAGATATGTATGTGTTTCCCTTGACATTTTAAAATATCTTGCAATGCTCCAGGGCATCTTCATGACCATTTTGGGAGATGTGAAGTTAAGCTGTAGAATCTTATCTGAATCCTGTCTTAGGTCCTACTGTTTCTCCTTTCTACTTTCAGAAGTTTCACATGCAACAGAATTAATGGGTTTAAATTACAAAAGTTCAATGTAGAGATATCATTATAGATTTTTTCATGGTCATTTTATGACAGGTAACTATTTTTTTTTTGAATACAGTTATTCTGATACCAAGATATTATCACCTTTTGTGCTACCCACCTACTTTACTTTTCAACATTAAATGTTTAACTCATTGTGTATTAAATATACCCTTGGTCCTCTTTATTTGAAGATTCTTTACTGGAGAATTTGCCTACTCATCAAAGTTTCTCTGTAATCTCTAAATTAATATTTTTGTAGTAATTCACAGACGTGTGTGTACAGTTCAGTTCAGTTCAGTTCAGTCGCTCAGTCGTGTCCAACTCTTTGCAACCCCATGAATTCCAGCATGCCAGGCCTCCCTGTCCATCACCAACTCCTGGAGTTCACTCAGACTCACGTCCATCGAGTCAGTGATGCCATCCAGCCATCTCATCCTCTGTCGTCCCCTTCTCCTCCTGCCCCCAATCCCTCCCAGCATCAGAGTCTTTTCCAATGAGTCAACTCTTCGCATGAGGTGGCCAAAGTACTGGAGTTTCAGCTTTAGCATCATTCCTTCCAAAGAAATCCCAGGGCTGATCTCCTTCAGAATGGCTTGGTTGGATCTCCTTGCAGTCCAAGGGACTCTCGAGAGTCTTTTCCAACACCACAGTTCAAAAGCATCAATTCTTCAGTGCTCAGCTTTCTTCACAGTCCAACTCTCACATCCATACATGACCACTGGAAAAACCATAGCCTTGACTAGACGGACCTTTGTTGGCAAAGTAATGTCTCTGCTTTTCAATATGCTGTCTAGGTTGGTCATAACATGTGTGTACACAATATGGCAAAAACTTTTGAGTCACCCAACATGCAAATTTCCAGCTGAGGTCAAACAGCACAATCTTCTGCTTTCTTATTTCAACTCTTATACTATAAACAAGTATCCTTTTTGCAGTCTGTTTAGTGCCACATTTTTCATTTTTGTCCTTTGTGTTACTTCTCTGCTTAAAACGGCTTCCAACCATAGTGCTGAGGTGTTGTTTAGAATACTGAAATGCAAGAAGGTTATGTTGCACCTTCCAGAGAAAATGCATTAGATAAGCTTCTTTCAGGTATGAGTAATAGTGTGATTGGCTATCCCTGGTGGCTCAGATGGTAAAAATCTGCCTATAATACAGGATACCTGGGTTCAATCCCTGGGTCAGGAATATTCCCTGGAGAAAGGCATAGCAACCCACTCTAGTATTCTTTTTTTTTAATTTTATTTTATTTTTAAACTTTACATAATTGTATTAGTTTTGCCAAATATAAAAATGAATCCGCCACAGGTATACATGTGTGCCCCACCCTGGGGCTAGTGCACTGGGACGACCCAGAGGGATGGTATGGGGAGGGAGGAGGGAAGAGGGTTCACTCTAGTATTCTTATCTGGAGAATCCCATGGACAGAGGAGCTACAGGGGTTGCAAAGAGTTGGAAATGACTGATTGACTACACTGTCTTTTTTTTTTTTTTCATTCTTTTGGCTGTGAGTTCAATGTCTATGTATCAACAATATGCACTAAATAAAATATGTTTAAACAAAAACACACATTAAACAAACTAATATATTGATCAGTTGATGAAGATGTGACCAGAGGCTCACAGGAACCCAACCTTAAATTTCTCCTAGGAGCAATGATTCCGTATTCCTTAATTCAGAATTCACTGAAGGCAACTACCACAAATAATGAAAATCAAATAAATTCTGGTGAGCCATATTTGCCTATTTATTTTTTAAACTACTCTGTTAAGGTAATCAGAAAATTCCTATGTATCTAATAGATCACCAAGGACAAGCCTTAGCAAGAAGCAAACAAAAACATTTGTGTGAAAGAGAAGCAGAGTTGACCTGCTCCCAAAGAAAAGTAAGAGCCTGAAAGGTGAGGTTGAAATACCGAAAGGACGAGCTTTGTTTGCTTCAGAGGGTTGCCTTGAGCTGGCCTGGAGCACCTACATACTAATATCACCATTAAATATGTATTGATTGCTGAAAGGCAAGGTGATGGGGAATCTGACCTTTCAAGGTCCTTTCTGCATTTATTTTTTGGAAAATAATTCTTATTTTTCCAAAGCATAACCAACACTTTGAGAGAGAAGAAGGCATGGCCAGTTTAGCTGGAAAAGAGCTCCACTTGTCTTACTGTCTTTCGCCCGACTCAGTGCAATGATATTTTAAAGCAGACTTAACTATCATACATAGAAAGCAAACCAAGAATTTAAGTATAAAATGAAGCCATTTTGGTGCTGAAAGGAGAAAGACTTTTAAAATAACAATTTGTACATACCATACATTTCTCCCTTCCTGTTTTAAGTGATGTGAAATCCATCCGATCAAATCACTTGAAATGTCAAGATAGAGGAATGACACTTTATGTAACAAAGATATGGCATTTTTACCTAAATTATGTTTTCTTACAGCTCATGAATGAATAAGTGAATGATGGCTATAAACTTGCTCAGCCTCCCAGATGAATAGTTGTCACAAAAATGTGAAGGCTAACAAAGCAGAAAAATGGCAAAAAAGGGAATATGCCTTGAGAATTACAGTGGAATTTAGTGCCAAATGCTTTGAAAACATAATTCTCATGGTCTATTATTTCACAAGTTAGTATATAATGGGAAAAATACAGGTTTAAAAGCCTATTTTTCCTTTCTCCTCTCATTCTCATACTTTTCCCTCTGTCACCTTCCTATCTCCAGAGGCATCTGTTTCTTTTTCTCCCTAACACACATTGTATTTTTTTTAATATTTACTTTTATTTATTTATTTATTGGCTGTGCTGGGTCTTAATTGCAGCATGGAGAATCTAGTTCCCTAACCAGGGGTTAAACTCAGGGTCTTCTGCATTGAGAGCCTAGAGTCTTAGCCACTGGACCACTAGGGAAGTCCATCACACATAGTATCAAGCACTGTGCCAAACAATGCATCACTATGAAGGGGAAAAAAGTACAGCTTTTGCTTTCCAAAAGTTCAGCCTAAAGAAGGTTGCTGCTGTCATTTGGTGGTTAATTTGTGTCCAACTCTTGTGACACCATGGACTGTAGCCCACCAGACTCCTCTGTCCATGGGCTCTCCCAGGCAAAATACTGGACTGGGTTGCCATTTTCCTTCTTCAGTGGCTAAGTCGTGTCCAACTCTTTTGTGACCCCATGGACTGCAGCTCAACAGGCTTCTCTGTCCATGGGATCTCCCAGACAAAAACACTGGAGTAGGTTGCCATTTCCTTCTCCAGGGGGTCTTCCCAACCCAGGGATCAAACCCATGTCTCCTGCCAGTGCAGGTGGATTCTTTACCACTGAACCACCAGGGAAGCCCCTAAAGAAAGTAATAGACCTCAAAAAAATATATATAGTGTAAAGATTATGATCACAGCAGAAAGATTTATAGGTAGTTAAAGAACAGAATCAGTATTTTGGGGGGAGAAAATTTAGGGAAAGAAGATTTAAGCCAGGTCTTGAAAGGTAGTAAGAGTTTGACAGATCTAAAATAGGAAAGTTGGAAGAACAGGAAATATGTCTGACCATCTTGTCCAAAATTGAATTCCACATTGTTATATACATTTAGTACTGTCTGATACAACTTGTACAATTCTCTGAACACTTTGAATTAATCACGGAATTATTATGAAAAAGAGATGTTAAATACATGGAAAATCAAGTTGCTTAAAGATGAGAAGATAAGAATATGCTATGGTTGCTCCCCAGCAAAGAAGCTAGCTGAATGTTTCAGGAGAATCATTAATGTCCATAAAGATGGAAGAGAGACTCTTTCTGGTGATGCTCTACTCTGCCTGCTCAGATCACCTTGGAAGCATCATGCTGTGTCCTAGGTACCACAGTCAAAGAGGATACACATAGGTTTAATGACTTCATGATTTCAAAGATACCCAAACTTGGAGACGAATTAATGCCATACATGAACTCTTTAGAGCTAAGTGTGTATTGTCCAGTGAGACCAATAAATCACAGATACTCCTTGAAGTACTGAAAGACTGCATACAGAAAGTAAGTTGATTTAAAATAGATTGTTACTGTTTTGCTGTGTTTGAGGGGATGTTGGTTTAGATGCTCAGTGGTCACCCCGAGAGAAAGTTTTTCAAGATGCACTCAGCGATTAACTTATAGTTCATTGAGCAGCCCCAGAGACAACAATGAAGGTTGAGGATAGAGATATAGTCTAGGGCTGCCTCATCCAAAATGGTGGCCACAGATACACAGAGCTATTGAGAACTTTAAATGCAGCTGGTGCCACGTGTTGAAATGCTACTTTGGATATTGATTGAAGTAAATAAAATACGTTCTTAAAACTAATTTCATCTGTTTTTTTTTCCTTATCAACATACCTACTAAAAATTGAAATTGTACATGTGGCTTATATATATTTCCATAGGATAGCAAGATGAGCACTACAGACTCATCATCTCTGCCTCAGTCCTAATAGCCACAAGCATATCTGTGTCATCAACCTAAGTTTATTTTATAAAAGAGTTCTATGGCGAAGAAAAGCATTTGAAACCTGCTATACTTAACTGTCAATAAGGCAAGGAGAAAAGTTCTCAACTTATGATGGAATATTACACAGCTGTTAAATAGAATAAGGTAAGCTATTGTCTTCACAGAGATAGACAAAGGCACACTGTGGGCAAACAAAGCAAGTTGTAGGTAACTCTTAACTGAGTTTTGAAATCTGTTATATTATGTTTTCTTATGTGTGTCTAATCATTTAGGCAATGGTTTGGAAGACTCACAGCTACACAGATCACAAGATTGAGGGATGGGAAGATAGTAGGAAAGGTGATAGGAAAGGTTTGCTGAAAGATTATTTAGCCTAATGATCTGTTACAAGAAGAATGTAGCTATCTATCACTTTATTGCATTATCATTATTATCATTATCATGATCACTAACACTACTAAGCTGGGTGATCTTCATTTTCTTCCATCACATGGCTTTCTGATTATAATGGGAAATGGTGTTAGCAAAGGGGAATGGCAAGGGCACCCCTAAGTGGGTATCAAATTAAGGTAATAATGTGTGGAAGAAGCAGGCAGGACATCACCCTTCAGGGCATTCAGGGCTAATCTAGACTTGTTGGGATCACTAATCCTTTTATAAGTAAAAAGTCCCCTTTGTCTGACTAAACGAAGAGCTAAACAGCTTACTACGTAAAACTAAATACTCAAGGAAAAAAATATGAGGAGTAAATTCTTTGGGGACCCTACTGGACACTTCAATCAGCTCCAAGCTACAGAGACCTCACATACCCTGATCATCAGCACAGCCTTTCTGATGTCCCGAACGCCGTCATACACCAGGCGAGAGGCATCGATGAACTCGTTCTCCTCAAATGGCTGAGGGACGTTGGCACTCAGGGCTTCAATGGCAACCTCCACTTGTTCAGCAAAGCGTGGCATCACTGGTGTAAACAAAGTGAAAAGCAGTGGATTAGGCAGTCTTTCTTTCATGCTTCCTTGTTTCTCTTAGGGAAGGTGGCAGGCTCTGGGCATTCCAACATTCAAATGGAGCCTGGTGCCCACCTGTCCAGTAGAGGATAGACCCAATTTAGTGATCTTTGTGCCACTTACCTTCAGCAGGGGGAGGAAATCATTACTCCATGAAAGGTGATGGTCTGAAACAGAGCAACTTTATGAAACCTGCCCAAGTTAGTGTGGTATACTGTATGTGAGTCCAGGTTTCATGTTCTCATAAGCTGAGTTTCTACTATGAACAAAGCGTAGGAGGTGATGGAATTCCAGTGGAGCTACTTCAAATCCTGAAAGATGATGCTGTGAAAGTGCTGAACTCAATATGCCAGCAAATTTGGAAAACTCAGCAGTGGCCACAGGACTGGAAAAGGTCAGTTTTCGTTCCAATCCCAAAGAAAGGCAATGCCAAAGAATGTTCAAACTACCACACAATTGCACTCATCTCACACGCTAGTAAAGTAATACTCAAAATTCTCCAAGCCAAGCTTCAGCAATACGTGAACCGTGAACTTCCAGATGTTCAAGCTGGTTTTATAAAAGGCAGAGGACCCAGAGATCAAATTGCCAACATCTGCTGGATCATCGCAAAAGCAAGAGAGTTCCAGAAAAACATCTATTTCTACTTTATTGACTATGCCAAAGCCTTTGACTGTGTGGATCACAACAAACTGTGGAAAATTCTGAAAGAGATGGGAATACCAGACCACCTGACCTGCCTTTTGAGAAACCTATATGCAGGTCAGGAAGCAACAGTTAGAACTGGACATGGAACAACAGACTGGTTCCAAATGGGAAAAGGAGTACGTCAAGGCTGTATATTGTCACCCCACTTATTTAAATTATATGCAGAGTACATCATGAGAAATGTTGGGCTGGAAGAAGCACAATCTGGAATCAAGATTACTAGGAGAAATATCAATAACCTCAGATATGCAGATGACACCACCCTTATGGCAGAAAGTGAAGAGGAACTAAAGAGCCTCCTGATGAAAGTGAAAGAGGAGAGTGGAAAAGTTGACTTAGAGCTCAACATTCAGAAAACTAAGATCATGGCATCTGGTCCCATCACTTCATGGGAAATAGATGGGGAAACAGTGGAAACAGTGTCAGACTTTATTTTTTGGGGCTCCAAAATCACGGCAGATGGTGATTGCAGCCATGAATTTAAAGGACACTTACTCCTTGGAAGGAAAGTTATGACCAACCTAGATAGCATATTCAAAAGCAGAGACATTACTTTGCCAACAAAGGTCCATCTAGTCAAGGCTATGGTTTTTCTAGTGGTCATGTATGGATGTGAGACTTGGACTGTGAAGAAAGCTGAGCACTGAAGAATTTATGCTTTTGAACTGTGGTGTTGGAGAAGACTCTTGAGAGTCCCTTGGACTGCAAGGAGATCCAACCAGTTCATCCTAAAGGAGATCAGCCCATCCTAAAGGACATCAGCCCTGGGTGTTTTTTTGGAAGGAATGATGCTAAAGCTAAAACTCCAGTACTTTGGCCACCTCATGCGAAGAGTTGACTCATTGGAACAGACTCTGATGCTGGGAGGGATTGGGGGCAGGAGGAAAGGGGGACGACAGAGGATGAGATGGATGGATGGCATCACTGACTCGATGGACGTGAGTTTGAGTGAACTCCGGGAGATGGTGATGGACAGGGAGGTCTGGCGTGCTGCGATTCACGGGTTCGCAAAGAGTTGGACACAAGTGAGCGACTGAACTGAACTGAACTGCAGCTGAGTTTCACTTCTGCTAACTCCTAACTGTGAAACCTTGACCATGCTTTCTTGCTGCTGCTGCTTTTACTCGCTAAGTCATGTCCAACTCTTTGTGACTCCATGGCCTGTAGCCCACCAGGCTCTTCTGTCTATGGGATTTCCCAGGCAAGAATACTGGAGTGGGTTGCCATTTCCTTCCTGACCCAGGGATTAAACGCTCCCCTCCTGCTTGCAGGTGGATTCTTTACTACTGAGGCACCTAGAAAACCTACCATCTTTTCTTAAACCTTGTAAATCTGTTTCTTTGTCTATAAAATATAATAGTAAATCCTACCTTGGGGTTCAGTGAGGTAATGCATACAAATGCACTGGATGGCATCTGTCCTTAAAAAGCCTCAATAAATATGCAACTAATATCAGACACTACAGTCACAGCTGGTTGAGTAGCAGACTTAGTCTACATCATTGCATAGTAAAATATGAACAAAATGATCCAATCCATTCCACTTCTTTCTGGAATGCAGGTCTTGAGACTTTGAAGGTGGGGAAATGGCTGTGGAGGGAGACTTGTGGAAAGACTGTCTAAGAGAGGAGAGAGAAATCCCAGACTATTCCGTCAGAAAGACTACAGAAAGAGACCAATGGACTCAAAAACAAATTTTATTCTGTTCCATTTTACCAGGACTTTGTTGATATGCCAGAGGATACATGTGAACATTTTAAAATGCAGGCACCTCTTTCCTGAAATGAGGACACCTGCATACAGACTGGAAGTTTGTAGAAAGTACACTCAGTGGCTACTTAAGAAATGCTGATTCACTGATTCTTGAAAATTATAACTCAGTTTTTTCAATTGTTATCTTGTAAAAATCAGTTCACATGGCAAATGAAAGCCAGAAGCACAATTTATTTTATTTACAAGGACAATAAAGTAGAAACGCCATTCATCTCTTTCCATTTCCGGACTCTCATGCCTGGTTCATCATGATACTCATTTTCATTCTCAGTTTAGTTCAGTTGCAGAGTCGTGTCCGACTCTTTGCGACCCCATGAACCACAGCACGCCAGGCCTCCCTGTCCATCACCAACTCCTGGAGTCCACCCAAACCTATGTCCATTGTGTCAGTGATGCCATCCAACCATTTTCATCCTCAGTGGATATTTTAACATCCATTTTAATCCCTAGCATGAGAAACTCTGCTAGATTACTCTCAAGGGTCAGAGTAGTCAAGATAAAACACTCCTTAAAAATTGTATTTCTACTAGGACAAGTCAAACATTATTTTTAAAAGAAGAGTGTTAGAAGAAAACACAGTAACCACTCTTTCAATGGAAATTATCAAAACCAAAGCATTGCAAAGGGTAAATTTCCTCTGTGAGTAAATTACTATTGTTGGTTCTCTATACTATTTGAATTTTTAACTTGGGCCTTTGAACTGCTTTTATATGAAAGGAACTGAGAGATATTGACCTGAATTGCTGCAAAATATGATTCAAATAAAAATATATTTCTAAAAACTACCACATTAAGCTAAAACCATTTAAGTTATCCATTTGTGTTGGGAATTAACTGTTTTACATGATTAACTAATCTAGATCATTGAGATTGACCTTCTTAAGCATGAAAACATTTTTGTATGTATCTATCATTTTCATATGAATGTCTTCCTTAAAGTTAAAAATTCTTTTCTTTTCTTAAACCAAATTTTAAATAATATTAATCCCATTTGATATCAAAACTGCCATGATGGCCATCAACAATTTTACAGATGTGTATGATAGCATCAGTAGCATTTATATGCACAAATCTTTGTCCTTTTTTTTTATAACTGATCAATGATTGGTATTCCCACATCTACTTAAGATAAATACTCTTACAAATCAGTAAGACAAAAATTAAAAATACATAAGAGATTAGAGAAGGTGCTTCACTGAAAGGAAATCCCATATCATTGATAAACAGCTAAGATGCTTGACTTCACTGATAATTGGAAAAATTACAATGTAAACAATGAGATATGTCATACTTGTTGGTGGATGGGAAAACAAATTAAGGCTTACAATATACCTCTTACTGAGCATGTGAAAAAAAGTATACTCTTCTACATAAATGGAGAAAAAAATGGCATATGCTTTGTCAAAATCTAGTAAAATGAAACTTTCTAGTCCCAACCAGTAAATTAGAACATTAGCTGGAGCATGGCCAAATACTGACTTCTGGGACGATACTGATTATGAGAATGTTTACATTGGGAGCACAGGAATTTCCTGTGTTTCTACAGTTACAGCTGTCTTTTGTTAGGTTTAATATTCCAAGAGTTAATAATAACAAGAGTATTATTAAACCTGCAAATAATAGGTGCTTTAAAGGATCAGATATTGCCAAATGTTAATATTTGTTATACCTTGGGGTACAAGTTGGGTGTAAGTTTTATGAGTCTCTGTTAGTTTGGTATATTTGAATCTTCTCGAATTTCAAATATTTAAAAAGAGATCAATATATTACCCAGAAAGCTGTATCTCTCCTTATAGAATAAGGCTCTGAAAAAAATTAAGTTCTAGTTCATGGACCAGAACATAGTAGAAATTGATTTGATCCACAGTACTAAGTAAGGAAATCCCTCAGAAACTGTGACTGTGATCACATGCTTAATATTCCACCTTAAAACCTGCCAGCTGGAAACCTGAGTCTAGCAGTCCCCACCCCCTCCACTCTCTGGAGGAAAACCTTTGATTAAAGTCTAAAAGGAAGAGCGGAGTTGTATTGCTTTGTTTTGTCTGTTCAAGATCGTCTTGAGGAGAGCTGGGGAGGAGAAAAATGCAGGCGGTCACAGGTTCTCTTTCTCCACATGCCTCTAGCCCTGATTCTCTCAAGTGAGAGAGAAGAAAGCTAAACTCTGTGTGTACTCAGTCACTTCAGTTGTGTCCGACTCTTTGTGACCCCATGGACTGTAGCCCGCCAGGCTTCTCTGTCCTTGGGATTCTCCAGGCAAAAATACTGGAGTGGATTGCCTGCTCTCCTCTAGGGAATCTTCCCAGTCCAAGTATTGTATTTGTGTCTCTTATGTCCTATGAATTGCAGGCAGATTCTTTACTGCTGAACCATCAGGGAAACCCCAAGCTAAACTCTAATGGACCATTTTCATAAGGGACACTCTGGGGCCCAAAACATCACCTGTACTGCTTGGGAACCCCAGGTTTGGAGAAGGGTATTGTTTGCTCCAGCATGGAGTGCAGAATCCCACTTGTTAGATTTATGAGTTAGAGTTTTTGCAGGAACAACAATGTTGTGGATATGGCATTGTCAGAAGAGGCAGAAACAAGAGACTGCAACAGAAAATACCATCCATTTTCCAAGGAGGAAAAAAAAAAATGGTGGAGGATGTGAAAGTTTTACTTTTCCAAAGAGGTGCTCAAAGGGAAATTTAGCATTAATATTCCAGTGACTTATTACACTGCTCAAGCTGGCATAACCTAGAGCTTGAACTGATTCCATTTGATATTTATATATTGTAAGAGACAAGACATCTATTTCTCTTACTACAATCAGCATTTTTTGGGTCTGACTCTTAAGAAAATTTTGCTCCATGCTCTGTTGCCAAGTGTATTCAGAACTTATTTATTTAGGGCTTGGTCAACTGCTACCACACTTTAACCAACATACCTTTGCTCTCCACACTGCTGTTCTATTTTCTGTTTAAGTTTTATCCTCTTTTGTATTTGAAGTGATAAGACAGACAAACAAAAGTTTACAGGACAGTTTGGATTCCTGGGTGGCTCAGTGGCAAAGAATCCACCTGCCAATGCAGAAGACACAGGAGACTCAGGTTTGATTCCTGGATTGCAAAAATCTCCTGGAGGTCCAGGGAGGGCATGGCAACGCACTCCAGTATTCTTGCCTGGAGAATCCCATGGACAGAGGAGCCTGGTGGGCTACAGTCCACAGAGTAACAAATAGCCAGACATGACAAGTGACTAAGCATGCCCATACACACCAGATTTCTTGCCTGGAAAATCCCATGAATAGGGGAACCCAGCAGGTTGCAGTCCACAGGGTAGCAAAGAGTCAGATATGATTTAGTGACTGAATAACACACATGATCCATCATGACAAACCGAAGATTGTACTTTAACTA
This sequence comes from Bubalus kerabau, assembly GCF_029407905.1. NCBI lineage: Eukaryota > Metazoa > Chordata > Mammalia > Artiodactyla > Bovidae > Bubalus > Bubalus kerabau. The sequence goes on from NC_073634.1 coordinate 57,669,801, forward strand.
TGAATTCTTCCAGCACTTTAATAGGGTCTGAAACATGAAATACTCTCAAAGTAATACTGTGATAGAAAAAGAATACTGAAAGTACTTCCAATATGACGCTAATTCTGCTTCCCACTAAATAGGACAAAACACAGCACTGCCTTTGTGAGTCACATATTCTATACTAACAGAATTTCTGATATGGGATTATATAAATAGAAGCTTCTTTCTAACTTCTGAATTACATCCAAAAGTGTAGACACCACATTATTGTTATTTATCATAAATTGTGAATTACTCCTTAATAGCTCATGTCCTGAAAGGGTGATCAAAGTTGGGAATAAACTCTTAAATTCTCCCTGTACTTTTGCATGCAGAGTGCACACTAGGCCACAGAATAACATTCCAGGAGTAATGAAATCAGAGTTAAGTATGGATATAAAAATCAAGGTCATCTTGTTCTAGTGTCGATGGAGATCCTAAACCAGAAGTGAGGAAGATCTAGACTGAATCCTCCTGAGAGACTTCAGCTGTGAAGTTTCAGAGCACAGGGTGAGTCAATAAAATGAATGAAAAGTTGTACTAAAGACGCAGATAGGATTGCTGACAGTCATAAGAGCCAATCCAAGGTAAACCAGAGGAAGTGGAAATGAATGGCCAATACAAGCAACTAGCTCTGAGAAACTACCCAAAATGTCCACACCTTGCTTTAAATCTTCCAATCACTCCCTTTACTATAAAAGGGATAATAAAACCTCTTTATCAAGATACAAACACAAGCATCTTACACCTGCCTATAATTCTTATCTGCCTCTGTCTCCCCACCTATTCCTACCTATATTCAAACATTTCAATTAGACTGAATTAATTCTATGTCTTCAAATATGACAGAGACATACCATGTCATACCAACATGTCCATGATCAATGGACTAAAAGGACTTTCATACTAAAATATACTTCTCTCTCTGGCCCTGGTCAATACTTCCTCAATCTTCAATACCCAGATTAGAATCAACTGCCATTGTGAAGGATTCCTTAATTCCAAGACACTCCAAAGCTGGCAGTTCTCTATAATTTTATAACCTCTTAATTATTCCTGCACTAATATAGTACTTGATACAATCCAATAGGATTGTTTACTGCACTCTACTTCTGTATGTCAACTTCAGGGAGTCACTTTTAGGCAGAGACCATATCTTCCTCATTCATTGCATCTCAAGCTTATATTATACTTCTAGTATAGCTCATCAATTCAGATGGAAGAAGGATGGGAAGTGAAAGAATGGGACACCGGAAGGAAACTGTTTGTCATTGAATATTTCAGGGACAAAATGAGCAGTATCACATTCCACATATTAAGTTTCTCTCTGCCCATCACTTCCTATTAATTCAGTGATTTTATTAAAAAATTTCATAAGTTATTGTTGTTGTTCAATAGCTAAGTAGTATATGACTTTTTGTGACCCCATGGACTGCAGCATGCCAGGCTTCTCTGTCTTTCACTGTCTCCTGGAATTTGATCTAATTCATGTCCATTGAGTCAGTGATGTTATCTAACCATCTCATCCTCTGCCGCCCCTTTCTCCTTTTGCCTTCAAAATTCCCAGCATCAAGGTCCAAATGAGTCAGCTCTTCACATCAGGTAGCCAGTATATTGAAGCTTCAGCTTTAGTCCTTCCAATGGATATTCAGGGTTGATTTCCTTTAGCATTGAATGGTTTGATTTCCTTGCAGTCCAAGGCATTCTCAAGAGTCTTCACCAGCAGCACAATTTGAAAGCATCAGTTCTTCAGTGCTCAGTCTTCCTTATGGTCCAACTGTCACATCTATACATGACTACTAGACAAACCACAGCTTTGAGTATACAGACTTCTGTTGGCAAACACATGTTTCTACTTTTTAATACACTGTCTAGGTTTCTAAACATAGAAACCTAGACATTTCTAGACATGTCTTTCATAGATTTCCTTCCAAGGAGTAAGTGTCTTTTCATTTCATGGCTGCAGTGTATGTATCTGTAGTGATGCTGGAACCAAGGAAAAGAAAATCTGTCACTGCTTTCTCTTTTTCCCCTTCTACTTGCCATGAAGTAATGGAACCGGATACCATCATCTTAGATTTTTTAATGTTGAGTTTTAAGCCAGCTTATTCACGCTCTTGTTTTACTCTCACCAAGAGGCTCTTTAGTTCCTCTTTACTTTCTGCCATTAGAGTGGTAACATCTGCATATTTGAAATGTTGATATTTCTCCAAACCATCTTGATTCCACTTGTGCATCATCCAACCCAGCATTTTGCATGATGTACTCTGCACAGAAGATAAATGAGCAGGTTGATAATATGCAGTCGTGACATAGTCGTTTCCTGATTTTTACCCAGTCAGTTGTTCCATGTCTGGTTCTAACTGTTGCTTCTTAACCTGCGTACAGGTTTCTCTGGAGGCAGGTAACGTGATCTGGTATTCCTACCTCTTTAAGAATTTTCCACAGTTTGTTGTGATCCCCACAATCAAAGGTTTTAGTGCAGTCAATGTAGAGAAGGAAATGGCAACCACTCCAGTATTCTTGCCTGGAGAATCCTGTGGACGGAGGAGCCTGGTGGGCTGTGTCCATAGAGTCGCACAGAGCCGGACACAACTGAAGCGACTTAGCATGCATGCATGCATTGGAGAAGGAAATAGCAACCAACTCCAGTATTCTTGCCTGGAGAATCCCAGGGACAGAGGAGCCTGGTGGGCTGCCATCTATGGGGTCACACAGAGTCAGACATGACTGAAGCGACTTAGCAGCAGCAGCAGCAGTGTAGTCAATGAAGTAGTAATATATGTCTTTTCTGGAATTCCTTTGCTTTCTCAATAATCCAACAGATGTTGGCAATTTGCTCTCTGGTTCCTCTGCCTTTTCTAAATCCAGCTTTACATCTAGAATTCTCAGCTCATGTACTTCTAAAGTTCAGCTTGAAGGATTTTGAACATTACCTTGTTAGGATGTTAAATGAGCACAATTGTATGGTAGTTTGAATACTCTTTGGAATTACCCTTCTTTGGGATTGAAATGAAAACTGATACTTTCCAGTCCTGGGGCCCCTGCTGAGTTTTCCAAATTTGCTGAAATATTGGGTGCAACAATTTAACAACATCATCTTTTAGGATTTTTAGATAGTTCCATTGGAATTCCATCACTTTCACTATCTTTGTTCATAGCAATGCTTCCTAAGGCCCACTTGATTCCATATTTCAGAATGTCTGGCTTTAGGTGAGTGACCACACTATAGTGGTTATCCATGTCAATAAGACCTTTTCTGTACAGTTTTTCTGTGTATTCTTGCCACTTCTTCTTAATCTCTTCTGCTTCTGTTAGGTCCTTGCTGTTTCTGTCCTTTATCTTGCCCATCTTTGCATGAAATAGTCCCTTGATCTCTCCAGTTTCTTGAACAGATCTCTAGTCTTTCCCATTCTACTGTTTTCCTCTATTTCTTTGCAATATTCATTTAAGAAGGCTTTCTTATCTCTCCTTGCTATTCTCTGAAACTCTGAATTAAGTTGAGTATATCTTTCTCTTTTGCCCCTGCTTTTCACTTGTCTTCTTTCCTCAACTATTTGTAAAGGCTTCTCAGACAACCACTTTGCCTTCTTGCATTTCTTTGTCTTTAAGATGTTTTTAATTACTGCCTCCTGTACAATGTTACATGCAGAGTACATCATGAGAAACGCTGGGCTGCAAGAAGCACAAGCTGGAATCAAGATTGCTGGGAGAAATATCAATAACTTCAGATATGCAGATGACACCACCCTTATGACAGAAAGTGAAGAGGAACTCAAAAGCCTCTTGATGAAAATGAAAGAGGATGGTGAAAAAGTTGGCTTAAAGCTCAACATTCAGAAAACTAAGATCATGGCATCAGGTCCCTTCACTTCATGAGAAATAGATGGGGAAACAGTGGAAACACTGTCAGACTTTATTTTTCTGGGCTCCAAAATCACTGCAGATGGTGATTGCAGCCATGAAATTAAAAGACACTTACTCCTTGGAAGGAAAGTTATGACCAACCTAGATAGCATATTCAAAAGCAGAGACATTGCTTTGCCAACAAAGGTCCATCTAGTCAAGGCTATGGTTTTTCCAGTGGTCATGCATGGATGTGAGAGTTGGACTGTGAAGAAAGCTGAGCACTGAAGAAATGATGCTTTTGAACTGTGTTGTTGGAAAAGACTCTTGAGAGTCCCTTGGACTGCAAGGAGATCCAACCAGTCCATTCTGAAGGAGATAAGCCCTGGGATTTCTTTGGAGGGAATGATGCTGAAGCTGAAACTCCAGTACTTTGGCCACTTCATGTGAAGAGTTGACTCATTGGAAAAGACTCTGATGCTGGGAGGGATTGGGGGCAGGAGGAGAAGGGGACGACAGAGGATGAGATGGCTGGATCGTATCACCGACTCGATGGACTTGAGTCTGAGTGAACTCTGGGAGATGGTGATGGACAGGGAGGCCTGGCCTGCTGCAATTCATGGGGTGGCAAACAGTTGGACACAACTGAGCGACTGAACTGAACTGAACTGTACAATGTTACAAATCTCCATACATAGTTCTTTAGGCACTCTGTCTACCAGATCTAATCCCTTGAATCTATTCATCACCCCTACTCTGTAATCATAAAGAATTTGATTTAGGTCAAATTGAATAGCCTGGTGGATTTCCCCTACTTTCTTCAGTTTAAGCCTGATTTTTGCAATAAGATGCTCATGATCTGAGCCACTCAGCTAAGCTGTGCCGATCTCCTGACCCAAAGAAACTATGAGATAGTAAATGCTTGTAATGTTAATCCATTAAGCTTTGGGGTGATGTGTTACACAGCAATAGTTAACTAATAGAATATGCTATGCCAGAGGTAGAAATAACAGTAAAAATTGTCAGCAAGACATATTTATATTTCTGTTCACTTGCAGCAACTATGTTGGTTTAGGATGCTGGTATATTTATGGCACCCAAGCAGGAGATTAACTGACTCTTGCTATTTGATTATATTTATTTATTATTTATATAATAAAGTATATTTATTATTCAATTTGAGCCTCAGCTTACTCAAATGTAAAAAAGCTGGTCTTCAGGTTTTAGGTAAGGTTTTAAAAAAAATCCATTCAACAAATTTTATATACAACATTACATGTAAAAACAAGTAGTACTTAGCCACTGGAATAAAGTGGCAAATAAATATGATCTTGCCTTCAAGGAATGAAAAAGTGGGATGTATATAAGAAGCTGACAATCATGCTAGGCACATAATATTCACAGTAAATTGTTCTTCACATCATGACCTGTGTATCTACCCATCCATGCTCACTTTTCTTTGTTTACAGCAAGAGAAATTACCCAGTGCCTTTGGATAGAACTTGGAGGTACAGCTACATGATTTATCACTAAAATGTGGGTCTTGTGAGAGGGAAGTAAACTGAAAATAGCACAAAAATTTGTCCTCAAATCTCTGAAAATTGGAAAGTTGGTACAATTTATCCTGAAAAGTTTCCCTGCTTTTATACCTTTCTCTCTCCTTGGCAGGACTACATCATCCTTCTGATGGCTTTGCATTTTTAATAATGAATTTCCTATGAAATCTGCCTTCAGGACAAGATTTTATAAAATCACTCTTAGAATTTTCATTTTATCTTCATTGCCAAGAAAGTCAGTGTTAAACACTATATTCCATTATGACCTCACTCAGATTCATGAGGAAAGAAAATCTTTAAAACTTAAGAGACATTACCAAAAAGCTCATAACTAGAAAAAAAAAATCAAACCCAGCTTCCTTAGCTCAAATTAGATGCACTTTCTATAAAACCTGAGAACTTAACATAATATTCTTATGATAGTGTTTTCCTTCTATCTCAAATGCATACTGTTATATATTAGCTGGTTGATTGGATTTGAATCTTGAGTAAAGTATCCTCAAATGTTTTTTAAATGTGGAGGAGGAAGTATGGAAATAATATTTAAACGCTCTCAAATCAAAGTATATTCTCTCTGAAGCAGTGATACATTAAATTTCACTGTACTTTCTCTTGGTAACTCTTAATCAAGCTAAAGGCAAAGGAGAAAAGGAAAGATATACCCATTTGAATGCAGAGTTCCAAAGACTAGCAAGGACAGATAAGAAAGCCTTCCTCAGTGATCAATGCAAAGAAATAGAGGAAAACAACAGAATGGGAAAGACTAGAGATCTCTTCAAGAAAATTAGGGATATCCAAGGGAATATTTCATACAAAGGTGGACACAATAAAAGGCAGAAATGATATGGGCCTAACAGAAGCAGAAGATATTAAGAAGAGGTGGTAAGAATACACAGAAGAACTGTACAAGAAAGATCTTCATGACCTAGATAACCACGATGGTGTGATCACTCACCTAGAGCCAAATATCCTGGAATGTGAAGAAGTCAAGTGGGCCTTAGGAAGCATCACTACGAACAAAGCTAGTAGAGGTGATGGAATTCCAGTGGAGCTATTTCAAATCCTGAAAGATGATACTGTCAAAGTGCTGCACTCAATATGGCATCAAATTTGGAAAACTCAGCAGTGGCCACAGGACTGGAAAAGGTCAGTTTTCATTCCAATCCCAAAGAACGGTAATGCCAAAGAATGCTCAAACTACCACACAATTGCATTCATCTCACATGCTAGCAAAGTAAGGCTCAAAATTCTCCAAGTCAGGCTTCAACAGTATGTGAACCGTGAACTTCCAGATGTTCAAGCTGGATTTAGAAAAAGCAGAGGAACTATTGATCAAATTGCCTAGAAAAAGCAAGAGAATTCCAGAAAAACATCTACTTCTGCTTTATTGATTACTCCAAAGGCTTTGACTGTGTAGATCACAATAAACTGTGGAAAATTCTAAAAGAGATGGTAATACCAGACCACTTTACCTGCCTTCTGAGAAATCTGTATGCAGGTCAAGAAGCAACAGTTAGAACTGGACATGAGACAACAGACTGGTTCCAAATTGGGAAAGGAATACCTCAAGGAAAACGTCAAGGTATGTTGTCACCTTGCTTATTTAACTTATATGCAGAGTACATCATGTGAAATGCCAGTTTGGGTAAAGCGCAAGCTGCAATCAAGATTGCCAGGAGAAATATCAATAACCTCAAATATGCAGATGACACCACTCTTATGGCAGAAAATGAAAAGGAACTAAGGAGCCTCTTGATGAAAGTAAAAGAGGAGAGTGAAAAAGCTGGCTTAAAACTCAACATTCAAAAAATGAAGATCATGGTATCTGGTCCCATCACTTCGTGGCTAATAGATGGGAAAACAATGGAAACAGTGACAGACTTTCTTTTCTTGGGCTTCAAAACACTACAGATACTGACTGCAGCCATGAAATTAAAAGACACTTGCTCCTTGGAAGAAAAGCTATAACCAACCTAGACAGCATATTAAAAGCCAGAGACATTACTTTTCCAACAAAGGTCCATATAATTAAAGCTATGGTTTTTCCAGTAGTCATATATGGATGTGAGAGTTGGAAAGCTGAGCACTGAAGATTTGATGCTTTTGATTTGTGGTGTTGGAGAAGACTATTGAGAGTCCATTAGACTGCAAGGAGATCCAACCAGTCCACCATAAAGGAAATTAGTCCTGAATATTCATTGGAAGGACTGATGCCGAAGCTGAAGCTCCAACACTTTGGCCACTTGATGCAAAGAACTGACTCAATGGAAAAGACCCTGATGCTGAGAAAGATTGAAGGCGGGGGAAAAAGGGGATGACAGAGGATGAGGTGGTTTGATTGCATCACCGACTCAATAAGCATGAGTTTGCGCAAGCTCTGGGAGTTGGTGATGGACAGGGAAGCCTGGCTAATTGCAGTCCATGGGGTCACAAAGAGTCAGACAGGACTGAGCGACTGAACTGAACTAAATCAAGGTGGGAAATGATGAGCTCTGGGAGTGAGGACAAAAGAAGTCCAGTTTAATTTGTCCCCTATTCCCTGGTGACTATTTGTCATCTGTTTTTACCTCTCCAGAAAACCATCAGCATCCTCCTGGTTAGTCCAAATTCTTTCATACCGTGTATATTCCTAGACTTTCTTTCGTCAGAATCAGTCATCTGTTCCCTCTGTGGGAGTTCCTAAAAGCTGCCATTTTCATAAACTCATGTTTGGAAAATTATAATGTACATTTCAAACATCAAAATCAAATTCAAGTTCCAGAAGGCCATACATAACCCATGAGCTGAATTGTTTGATGAAAGATGAAAAAGCACTGCTTAGAAGAAGGAAAAAAATTCTTCTAAATTCCATCCACGATAACTACCCTAAGAGAATCAGTCAGCATGCATCTGCTTTTGTCTAGACACAAATTCCTTTCCCCAGGGAAAGAAAATGCTTGCTTGGAAAATTCTTACATTTTATAATAAGCATTTCAAAAATAATCACAAATGCTTTATAAGTTAAAAGGATAGCATATTTAATTCTGAAGCTTAAGGAATGAATAAAAAATTGAACATGATGCCTTATTTAGCTACAGTGTTTGTGGAAACCAAGATTGATAAATAGTTAATTTTGGCACCTGTGAGGCTTTAAAATTTAAGAGGACATAAGATAAATGCTAAGAATTGATTCTGATCTTGATCATTAAGTGTGTAATTTTTAGAAAAGGTACAACCCCTAAAATAAGGTATTATACTATGTCAATTATGTTTTTTGTTTATATGAATAAACATTTTTGAGCCTCGGTTCTCATCAAGGTTGGAGGAAATGAAGAGGTAGTCTCAGATCTCAAGGGGTTAAAATTAAATTAGGAAGCAACACACACACACATACACACACACACAGATAGAGACTCAGAAAACAGAGAGACACCTTAAAACAGAGAAATGGACAGAGTTTGCAACACAGGGCAGTATACAGTAGGGGCCTAATGAGTGACAGTGAGTAATGGGGCACAGAGGAGTGGGATCGGCTGGTATGGTTACAGAAGACTTCACTCCCTCTATAAGAAGAAACCAGCTAGTGTTAGAAAACTGGTAAAATATAGAAAGTCAAACCAGGTAAGGAGGTCATTTTGGGGTCACTTTGATCAGAATATGGGAGACCCAGGTGGTTCAGGTGATAAAGAATCTGCCTGTGATGCAGGAGACCCAGGTTTGATCCCTGGATCAGGGAAGATCCCTGGAGAAGGGAATGGCTACCTACTCCAGAATTCTTGCCTGGAGAATTCCATGGACTGAGGAGGCTGGTGGGATACAATCCGTGGGGTCCCTTTCACTTTCACCAGAATATATAGAATTTTTCTGGTTCTTACATCCATCTGTTAACCCAGTTTTAAGTATAGTTTATTTTTCCTAATCAGATTATTATATTTCTGGAATATCTTAATGATGCACCCCTATTACTGATTGATGACACATTCCTCATTTCTTTGATTCAAATCCTTATCACTGGTGTGGTAGGGATTCTGGCTGAAAGAAATCTATTACTGCCTCACTTGTGAACAATTAATGCATCTTGGCCACCACTTCCTGTGGACACCAGCACTGGCCCTTCTGACACTCCACTACCACTACCATGGATATCCATGATATCCTTGAAATGACAAAGAACTGTCATGTCCTTTGCAGTCCCTAGGATTCTGAGAATATGATGTAACTCAGTAAGAACTGGAAATTCATGTCTTCCTTTTTAGTTTTACTTTGAAAATTGGACACTAGAAAAGGGCTGTTTATTTCACTGTGTTGTTCCTTAAGTGTGTAATTGTGAGTAATCCTATATCCACCCTATGCCATCTCCCCTTCCATGCTGGAAATTTATTATCAGGCTAAAATTGTTTCTTTTCCTTTCTCAAGTTGTATTTGTCTCAGATGGTTCTAGAGTCAGAACCACCTAGAGTCCCTCTCCCCGAGAGAGCTGGTCATGTCTAATTCAAGTCAGTATAAACAAGTCAGCCCAGAGAAGATATTTTCATATTTCTGCATTGCATGGACAGAACTTTCTGAGCAAAAATGACTGGTACCCTGCTTCAAGGGATAATTCAATAGAAGTCCTAAAATGGTAAAATAACCTGGGGGGAGATTTACAGGTTTTAATTTTTTGGCATATCAATTATACCTCAGTAAAGCTAAAACAAAGAAACAAGGGACTATGTTTAAACTATTATAGGTATTTTGAAAGCAGAGTCCCCAGACAACTGATATGTCATAAGAAATATGCAGTCTCTAATAGAGGGACTTCCCTGGTGGCTCAGACGGTAATGTGTCTGCCTACAATGCGGGAGACTCAGGTTCGATCCCTGGATCTGGAAGATCCTCTGAAGAAAATGGCAACCTACTCCAATACTCTTGCCTGGAAAATCCCATGGACAGAGGAACCTGGTAGGCTACAGTCCATGGGGTCGCAAAAAGTTGGACATGACTGTGACTTCACTTTCACTTTCTCCCCAGAGATATGCGTTTACATTTCAAAAGGGAATGAAGCCACAGGAGCCATTCATTTGTATTCCAAAGAGTTGTAAACCTGGGGAGTCTTTCCTGAAGGGAGTTTATTAACATTAAAGAGTGAAGGTTTTTCTCTCCTCCTCAGTACAGGGAGGGAGGCAACTGAACAATTCCTATATAAGCTCCCAGATTTATAATTTTGTGGTTCTTTTCCTGTAGTATGGACCTCCTTCATGTAGGTGGAATTTATCTGCCCTCATCACACTGCCTTGAAAAGTAGAATGAAGCACAGGGAAGATTCTGGCAAGGTTACCGTTACTAAGAAAGAAATTTATCCTCTGAGCAAGAAACCTTACATTTGCGTTCAAGATAAAACAAATAAATACAGATATTAAACACCATCAGCCAGATCTGTACAATACTTCAAGTATGTAGGTTTCAGTCGAGGGTTTGAGACAACTACATGTTGCCTGTTTAAGGGCTATTACATGAATGAAATTTCCCTCTCATTCCTCCTACCCTTCTGACTTCCTACCTCCATGAACACCACAACCACCACTAAGTAAGACATTTCTTCCATATTGTAATGATTTTGACCTTTCAGGGAGAAATAAAATGCTTTACACCAATAGTTAGAGTTATATTAAAATGCATTTAAAATATATTAGGAAGTTGAGGCTGAACAATCTCAGTCATTATAGCTTCTGTTGAAATTCATTACTTTCATAATCTAATTTCAAGGTCAGTTACAGAGAAGTAAAGACTGTAATAGGCTTTCCAGGTCTAATATCTAATATTTTTGTCTTTCCAATAATCTGGTCCTGCCACCTTCTTCTGATATTGATCTTACTCCTGTCCATACCCTCTGTCCTCTGGCCATAGGGATAGGCAGGTCACTTTGACATGTCAAATCATAACACTTCATGCCACTAGCAACAGAAATCAGATCAAGTGAATATGATAGTCTTTTACTTTTATCTAGCTTGTTTCACTTTTTCTACTTCATATTCAGTGCTCCCATTTAATTTAGTTTATGTTTTCCAATTTATCTATCTCTTTTTTTTATGTTCTTTCTCAAGTCTTTACTAACCATAATAGAAAAGCTTTCATATATATATATATATAAAGAGAATGTATAATGTTTTAGAAAACTTGGGAATTTTTGTCCATCTAAAAACTTATGATATTTTAATTCTACTTGTTTAACCTAGTAAGAACAGAATGCTAGATTTCTAATTTATATTCAAAAAAATTTTTGATATAGTTTCATGTATTTTTGCATCTAGTATTATTGCTAAAAGTCTAGAAAGTTTATTATCTTAGTGATTAAAAAAATTGTTGAATGAAGCTTGAAACTTCTAATCCAATTCTGAGAATATAGAGAAATATTATATTATAAAAAAATAAAAACAGGAAATTAACATGTGACACAGTATTATTAAAGTAAAAATTTTGCTCACATCACACAAAATTTTATGCTCGTGTTCATTATTTGCTTTCATACCTTATTTAAGACTACACTGTATTTAATTGCATTGAGCAGCTTCAGCTGCATGCAACAAATTCTGGTAAATTTTCATTTTTATTCTATTACAAATATTTTCTAATTTTCTTTGTTATGGCTTCTTAGATATATCCCTCATTTAAAAGTGGGCATTTAATTTCCAAATACATGGATTTCTTTAAAGTATCTTTGATACTAATTTCTCATTTTAATATTAATTTCTCATTTAAATGCTTTCTTCTCTTTAATCATCCTCTGTGTTTTTTCAGTCTTCTAACTTTATTGAGACTTTTAATAGCTAAGTCAAAGATGTCTCTTGGTAAATGTTACACTGCACTTTAAAATATGTGTGTTATTTTCAAATATCTTTTGATATTGATTTCTAACATAATTCCACAATAATAAGACAACAGACTCTGTATGATCTATACCTTTAGATGATGAAATTTCTGCACCTGGTCTTATGTCTCCGGATATGTTCCAGTGTCTCCTAGTTTATAGTCTATGGGAACTTGAATAGAATTTGTATCCTACTTTTGTATGAAAATTGTATAAATCTTAATTGCATTGAATTGATTCATAAAGCATTTTGGGTCTACTATATTTTTCCACTGGAGGAGAGCATGGGAACCCACTCCAGTATTCTTACCTGGAGAATCCCATGGACAAAGGAGCATAGAGGGGTACAGTTCATAGGGTTACAAAGAGTTGGACATGAATGAAGGAACTTAGCACACAACATATTCTTCTACTTCTCTGTACATTCATTATATTAATTTCTGAGAGTGGAACAATAAAAGAAAGGAAATCAGATCAAGTGAAATAAGCATACCCCCCACTGGCCAAGATTATTCTCCTTTGATATGTAGAAAAGCAGGTGAAAGGAAGTGTTTCTCTTAATCCTGGAATCTTGAGTTGTAAGCCCTCGGCTGCTAGTGGACATATTCTCTACTGAAAAAAAAACAAATCATATCCTATTTTTTGTATTCAGTTAATCAATACATACATATTAAAGCTGAAAAAAGTGTTAGTCCCTCAGTTGTGTCTAATCTTTTGTGAGCCTGCCAGGCTCCTCTGTCCATGGAATTCTCCAGGCAAGAATACTGGAGTGGGTAGCCATTCCCTTCTCCAGGGGATCTAATGGTGTGATGATACAAGTTTAGGCCCTACGCACATATAAGAACATCTGCCTCTAAGAACTGACTATCTGTGGACCACTGACACTGAAGAAGACATATTAAATGTCATCAGACTCAGAAATAGATCCTTGTTGCCTCCAACTGAAACTTGAGTCAGCTCATAAGTACAATTTCAATACACAGATGTAGAGGAGGAGGAAAAAATGGTGAAGATGCAGCAAAGCAAGTGGGAACAGCATGGATGTGTTTTGCCTGGAGAAAAATGAATGCACCTGTCCAGATAGAGCAGAGGGTTTATACAGAGGATTCATGGGCAATGATTGTCCATGTTGAGTTCAGTCATCAGGAAGCAAGCAAACAGTGAAACACATATAAACAAAATAACAATATTGACCATACTTCAATGACAGAACATCAAGCTGAGGCTCAGTGGCATTAACTAATTTATGTAAGGTCACATTTAGTTGGTAGAAGTCAAGGAATGGAGTTCTTCTGGCTTCTTACCTGGATTTCATTATCTACATGGTACTAACACAATGGTATCACTCATTATCATGTCCAGTTTGGGTACTTTCTATTTGTTCCTCTTACATTTTCTGGGCAAAATATATAGAAATGATATAAAAAACTTCTCTTAGGAAAACTTTACTTAACAGAAGTAAGAAAGTAAAAATTATACCATCTCTACTAAGTCAGAAAAGTCAATCTGAAAAGGCTACAAACTATATGATCCAACTATATGACATTCTAGAAATTACAAAACTATGGAAAAAGTAAAAAGACAAGTGTTTGTCAGGGGATTGAGAGGGGGAGAGGGATTAATAGAGTACAATGAATTTTTAGGGCAGTGAAGAACACACTGCATGATACCATCATGATGGATGTATGTCATTATGCATTAGTCCAAATACCACAAAATATAGAACACCAAGAATGAGCCAAAATGTAAACTGTGGACTTTGGGTGATTATAATGTTTCAATGAAGGTTCATCAAGGGTAAAATATGTACCACTCTGGTAGGGGATGTTGATAATGGTAGACACACTCCATGTGCAGAAGGAAGGGAATATGGAAAATCTTGATACCTTCCCCTCAATATTTTTGTGAACATTTAACTGCTTTTTAAAAAGTCTTGATTAAAAAAAAAAAATCACACCATCTGTTTGGTCCACGTGTTCTCCAAAATAATGGAATTTTAATCTTCATATAAGAAGTGATTAATAATAGAATCCTCATTAAAGAGACTTATTTTTTAATATCTTTTTTTGGTCCCTTCTGAAGAAGGAGCTGATGGCATGGTTCCAAAGATCTCTCAACCTGATGGTGTAGACATTGCTACAAATTTGCATCAGCCATCAAATTTACAAAAATGGCATTTCAACGTAATCTGTTCAGTGAAGAACAAGCTTCTCTCTGTATATCTAAGCATAACATTATTGAATGTACCCCCTTTTCCACTTTCCACAGCCACCTGACTTTGCAAACAAGATCTCTAAAGATGGATCTCATAGGGTGTGCACTCACTACCAAGCTATTGGCAATTTGTTATAATTCAGTTTTTACTAAAGAGGCAATTAAATATGTAAGTATTTAGTGGGTCTGATGTACATCAGGTTTATGGTGCTTTCATCAGCCTACATTAGATTTATAAAAAATAAATAGGCAAATTTTTATACAATGTCATCCTAAAATTTTAACATACTAATTATCCACAAAATTGTGTTTTCAAAAGTAACTCAGCTTTCATATCAAAACAAAATGTACACTTCAAAAAAATTTTACTCTTTACTAAGTAATTTATCGAAAATAAAATACAAACTGTCTCGTCACTCTTTGGAACTTTCTCAATTTTTAGCCACTTAGTGAAGGTAGTCAGTTGGTAAAGTTGGTCTCTACAGAGCCCCACACATGCATCATTTACATGTTAAAACAGAGATTGGCCTGTATTTGCAAATCCCGTTAGCATCCAAGTCTGGTCTAGTCAAGCCTCTTTGAACATTCTGCCCTTTTTTTCATTCTTTGTAACAGACTCTCACTCCACTCTTGTCACCATACCCTATGGCCATTTTACAGAGGCTCCATTTTGCCTTATTTAAACTTGCTCTTATTTTGGAATATGCCTTTCTCTTGGGGCAGTTATCTTAAATGAGGGTTATTTTGTCCCCCCAAGAACATCTAGCGATGTCTAGAGCCACCTTTGTCACAATTTGAAGTGGGAAAGGAAGAGGTTCTACAAGCCTCTAGTGTGGTGAGGCCAGGGATGCCAAGCATCTTTAATCCACAGGATAGCTCCCTCCACCCCAAGAAAGAACTACCAAGACTCAAATGTCAAAAATACAGAGGCTGAGAACATCTGCCTTAGAGTCTTCAATCTAACAACTCAGAAATAAAACTGAGCAGAACCTGGTAGGTTGTGACAAGGCAGGAGAAAACATGGTGATCTGTCTTTCATGTCCTGGATTCTTCCTTTTTCCCCCTTTTCTTGGCACCTTCCACTCCTTGCCCACTGCCCTGTGTTCTCTCCCCACAATAAAATGTACTCTCAGGACCAAGTTTGATAAACTTGTATAAAAAAAGTGACTGCACAAGATTTAGGAAAAAAAAAAAAATCAGGAGCAAAACATTAGCCCAAAGGTAGAAATTTGGGTATTAGTGATTTGAATAGGAGTTTGGGAGGCTTCCCACGTGACATGAGTGATGAAGAACGCCCCACCACCACCTGGCCAATGCAAGAGACATAAGCAATGCAAGTTCTATCCCTGGGTTGGGAAGATTTCTAGAGGAGGGCATGGCAACCCACTCCAGTACTCTTGCCTGGAGAATCTCATGGACAGAGGAACATGGTGGGCTACAGTACATAGAGTTGCAGAGAGTCAAATACCACTGAAGCAACTTCCAGGCAAGAATACTGGAGTGGGTTGCCATGCCCTCCTCCAGGGGATCTTTCTGACCCATGGATCTAATCTGTGTCCCTTACATCTTCTGCAGGCAGGTTCATTGCCAATAGTGCCAGCATTGGAGCTTTTATTTTGAGGATGTGGGTCTCCTAAGCATAGCCAGACACAGACAAGGGGACTAATCCATTTTATAAAATCTATATAACCAACAAAACTCTGTATAACCATAATTACAGAACTGACCTTATGTTCTTCCTCAAATTCCATGTCTTTAGTACATTCTCCAATAATTCTAATTAGCAAACAGTGAATTAACAGCTAAAGTTTTTTATAGCTTGTATATTTAATCATTTCTCATGGAGAAATTCTAGGTATTAAGTCACCATACTGTTGTTGTTTAGGTGCTAAGTCATATTTGACTTTTTTGTGGCCCCATGAACTATATATAGCATGCCAGGCTCCTCTGTTCATGGGATTTCCCAGGCAATAATACTTGAGTGGGTTGCCATTTGCTTCTTCAGGGGATCTTCCCAACCGAGGAATCAAACCCACATATCCTGCATTAGTAGGATTCTTTAGCACTGAACCACCTGCGAAGCCTAAGTCACCATTATATTATAAATTTTTAAACCTCATATTCTACATGAGATAGCCAGTGGGCTTCGTCATAGCAATGACAAACAGAGGCATTCTTCCTCCATGAGGAATCAGTGTATATGTCACATGTCCTACTAACAGCTAAATTTTTGCTTTCATTTCTTTGACAACCTCTCTAGTTACCCATCAAAAAAACAATATTGTTCTTATTTAGGAAAGAAAAGAACCATTGAGGATAGAAGGAAAATAATTTATATACCTTGTATATTCTAGTTCTTAGCCCACTAATATCTACTTTTTCTTGACATGTATATTTTCTGCTAGTTATTTATAATCTGTCTATTTCAGTCTCTTCTACCTGGCTATTTTCCTAGTGATCTTCAATAGAGGATGAAAAACAGAAAGAATTTAAATGCCTTGCTCTTCTTTTCTTTTCAATTAAGACTTGGATGGGGAAATCAGAAGCAGGAAGGTGCCTTTAGTTAAGTGCTCAGAGTATTCAATCACTGCAAAAGAAGGGCTGAGATGATAATTTTTAAAGATCTGAAAATTAACAAATAAGAGCAAAATCTTGATTAGCAACAAAAATCCAGGGTAGATTGCTCTGTTTCACTGATTTTTTTTTTCAGTGGAAAAAAAAAATTCAACCAGAATATTATTTACATTTTAAGACTTTGGGTGAAAATTATGTTAAAATATTTCACTCAACTAGGCATACTGTCCTTGCCTTTATGTAGATTTTGACCCCATGGGCACCACTTCCTACTGTTCATTAAAGCACTCCAAGATGCAATAAGAAAAAGTTCCAGAATGTTTCTTAAACAACATTTGAAGTTTTTGTATGCACAAAGTCACATGTAAACTGGCTCTGGGTATCATCTGCTACAATCATCATTCCAAACAGTTGTGAGCTGAGAATTCTGTCTCCGTGTCCTCCACCCTTCTTGGATACTCTTCACTCAGTGTTAGATTGGAGGAAATGCCGCTATGTATCAGATATACCCCATGAAGCTGAGACTTCATAACATAATGGAAGCAATGGGTCAGGAACTGAGAACTGCAGAACTGTGAGAGGGTCCCTTTAAGGGTGAATGGTGGGGGTGGAAAAAAACCAAAAAACAGCATATATTGGAGAAGTAAAATAATTGTTGTTTTTTTTAAGATTTTTTTGAAGGGGACCATTATAAAAGTCTTTATATCTTTATTAGATTTGTCACAATATTGCTTCTGTTTTGTGTTTCCGCTTTTTGGCCCCAGGGCATGTAGGATCTTAGCTTCCCAATCAGGGATTGAACCCTCATCCCCTGCATTGAAAAGTGGAAGTCTCAATCACTGGACCATCAGGAAAGCCCCGAAAAACCTGTTTCTAATTCTTTTAAATGAGTAAAGAAACACTGTATGACTTGTACTGTGTTGCTCTAGTGAATTCAAAGGGCAAATCTATTTGAAAGAAAATAGTGCTGAATTTCAGTTAATTAAACTGTGTGGGGGGTGCGGGGGTGGGGGGCTTAGTCGCTCAGTTGTGTCTGACTTGACTCTTTGCAACTCTTTGGATTGTAGCCCACCAGGGATTTTTTTCAGGCAAGAATACTGGAGTGGGTTACCTTTCCCTCCTCCAGGGGATCTTCCTGACCCAAAGATTGAACCCCTGTCTCCTGTGTCTCTGCATTGCAGGCAGATATTTGCCCGCTGAGCCATCAGGGAAGCACCAGTTAAAATGTGAAAGTGTTAATGGCTCAGTCGTGTTCGACTCTTTGCGACCCCATGGACTGTAGCCTGCCAGGCTCCTCTGTCCATGAGACTCTCCAGGCAAGAATACCGGTCCACTCCACTGTGCCATTCCTTTCTCCAGGGGATCTTCCTGGATCAGGGATCAAACCCAGGTCTTCCACATTGCAGGCAAATTCTCTACAATTCAAGTCATCAGGGAAGCCCCTAATTAAAATGTAGATATATCATATTATTGTCATTATTATTTCTAAGTCTGTCAGGCTTCTCAAGAGCAACGATCCCTAGATATGGGTGATTTGTGATATGACCCTATTCCTTTTCTCCATATATTTCAGAGTGAGCAACCAACGTCTGTTTACCTATTGCTTCTCCTTGCTGTTCTAGACTAGCAAATAGCTACAGAAGTCTTTGTAAATATCCTGTCCCTGTAGAAGGAAACATATTTCTACTAACATGTCTTATCATGTAGAACTTAGAACACTGCTATATCTGACTTTTCAGAGATACGCCTGTTTTTAAAAGCCTAGCGGGCTCCCAAATCCATGTACAGACCAGAGACGATTCCCACTGAAGCTGAGGTGAGTTCCTTCTATGTATACATAGAACTCGATTTGTTACCCATTCATAACTCCAGCCAACATAAAGAGTTAAATTCTATTCATCTTCTCTCCTTCCCTGGACTTTCTACTTTCATTCCCCCATATATTAATGGACTTTCTTGCTGGCTCAGACAGTAAAGAGTCTGCCTGCAGTGCAGGAGACTGGGTTTGATCCCTGGGTCGGGATCCCTTGGAGAAGAGAATGGCACTCCACTCCAATATTCTTGCCTGGAGAATTCCATGGACAGAGGAGCTGGCAGGCTACAGTCCATGGGATCACAAAGAGCCGGACACAACTGAGCAACTAAGACACGTACATATCAATACACAAGACATGAGGGACTTTAGAAAGGGTCTAGAGACATCAGTTAAGAGCAAAAACTACTAAAAATAGGTCAGTCATTGACATAACTATCCAAAGTTATGGGCTGTTGTGTTAACCCAGTGGAAACAAGTCTTTTTTCCATCTCAGTGCATTAGAGAGCTATGACAAGCTCCCTGTCGTAAGTAATGGTGTCTCATCAAGACCACGATTTCCTGAAGGCAGCCACGCACCCCTGAAAGAGGATATGCAGACTTTCACCAGTGGAGTTGGGCATATACTGAAAGTCTAGCCCCTTTTCAATAACCACCACCTCCTGTGATCACTTCATATCCATGTACTACTGAAAGCCTTTATGCTTTTTCCTGGTTGTGCGTGGTCCTTTCTCATAGTCCTATGTTCTCAAGAAACAGAGAAATGCTTTTCAAGTTCAAAATTCCAAGTTCCAATCACATACTCACTATTCTCTAGACTTGTGACCTTTTTCCAGTCTCTTATCTCATTCAAAATTCCACTTTCACATTCATAATGGGAGATAAAAAAAATCTGCCTACTTTATAAGGTCCTTGTGAGAATCAAATGATTATACACAAAATCTGTAGAGTAGTATATACTGCAAAAACAATAAATTGTGATTCTGCTAAAGTATTCCAATTCAAACTCAAGAAATAAAGAGCACCAATTTTATGATCATGTGTGATTTAGAAGCATAAAGACCTACAGGAAACAATGAAACAGATTTATTCAGGTATGGAAATTCATCATGGGGCTGACATTTTGGTCAAATCTAATATCCATGGTTACCTGTCTCAGATAGCAGTTTTGTAGCTTCCAGCACCTTCTCAGTATAAACACCAGCTTCATAGTTCTCCATCTCAGCATTGATGATGTGTATAACTCGAGCAGCCCGGCCCCTGATGGCCCCTGCGGTCCGGTCCAGAGTGTCCACATCCCCCTCTTGAAGGGCGATCACACATTTGTTCACATCCTCCAAGATATGGTTTTCTGTGAAGAGGACACATCCACATTTATATGATTTTATATCACTGGTGGTGGTGGTTTAGTCATTAAGTTGTGTCTGACTCTTACAACTCCATGGACTGTAGCCTGCCAGGCTCTACTGTCCATGGGATTTCCCAGGCAAGAATACTGGAGTGAGTTGCCTTTTTTTTTTTTCCCAGGGAATCTTCCTGATCTAGGAATCTAGCTAGTTCTGTTGTCCTGCATTGCAGGCGTATTCTATACCAACTAAGGTATCAGAGAAGCCCTTTATATCACTGACACACTTGAAAACCAATAGGAAGGCTTCCCTTGTGACTCAGTGGTAAAGAATCTGCTTGCCAATGCAGGAGATACGGGTTTAACTCCTGATCCAGGAAGATCCTACATGCTGTGGGGCAAGTAAGCCCATGTGCCACAACTACTGAAGCCTGTGCACCCTAGAGTCTGTGCTCTACAACAAGGGAAGACACTGTAACGAGAAGTTCACACACCACAACTAGAGAGTAATCCTCCCTCACCACAACTAGAGAAATGCCCGAGGAGCAATGAAGACCCAGCTTGGACAAAAATAAATACATAATAAACATTCCAAAAGAGAAGAAGAAATACTGAATAAATACATCCTTTGAAAGGATACAATTATATATTTGTACTCTAAGGTATTTTCAAGACAAAGAATTCATTAAGTAAGGAGATAGAGGGATGATGTTCCAACTAGAAAATAGCATAGAAGGGAAAGTAATAATAGAAAGCATGTGCATTTCAGAGAGGGTTACATTGCTGGGGTGAACCCCTTAGGTACTTTGGATCTTACGCCTGAATGTGAAGCATAGTTTTTAAAATCATAAAAGATTTGCTGGCAACATAATTTGTGATAAACTTCCTTAAATTTTTGCAGCCTTATTCTTTCAGAAAAGATGTAATCATGTTAAATCACTGACGACCAAACTACTTCATTATTATTAGCTCTAAAACTACAGTTTCCAAAATCGTAAGCAAAGTTCAGTCTGTGAATGTTTTAAGGGAACAAACTCAAGACCCTGGAGCTAAAAAAAAGTAAATGAAAGAGGAAGAGGGAAACAAAACAAAACTTATAGACATTATGGGATTGAGTTAATAGCTTTTTCAGATCTTAGATGCCTGTTACTTTGTGAGCCAAACTCAAGAATTAAACTGTCACATGATTAAAGCCAAGACGCTCATTTTAAGACACTATTAAAAATGGTAGTTTTTGCCCAGTGGAAAAAGTTTAAAGTGCTCTAACACAGTCATTTCACTTTTTTATGAGCCCAGACCACATCAGAAAATTGGTTTCGCTTCTGTAATGTTAATAGCTAGCATCATTGCTTCCCAAACTTGTTGCTTTTCATATGGACAAATTAAGTACTCAGGTAGCATGAAAAAAAGAAAGAAAAACAAAACTATCCCTTAAAAAAAAACTTTTTTATTGTTGCCTCCAAAATAGAGTTTCCTGCCAGAATAGATATTCCCTTAAGAAGAAACTGATACATAAAATGTCATTAATGCCATTCCAAAATATCTCCTGAGCCAAACCTGCAATTTACTGATGCAAATGTTTTGGCTCCAGCTTACAGAGGAGATGAGAAGTAGTTTTCCCAACTATTGGGCTGTATCCACAGTCTACCAGCAGAACAGAGTGGGCTGTGTCATTATTTGTCAAGCCCATCTGTGGAAAGGTGCCTGCTGCCTCTGATTGTCAAGTCCAAAGGCACGCTCCAGCAGGTCCTGCCAAGGCTGGCTTCTTGACAGTGCCTGTTCATTTTCCTGTCATAGCATGCCACGGCACTTGTACCACTGCGGTTGGACTGTACAGTGTTATCAGCAGAAGCCAAAGCCTTTTCGTGTTGCTGGTAATAATAAGATGCACAAAGGAATGGCAGGGAGAAAGGTGGCAGAGAGGCAGGCCCGGTGGAAGAAAATTAAGAAAAGCTTCCATTATTGAAACAGCCTGAGATAAGACTCCTTGCCTTGCTTTTTTCTACCCCCAGAAATTTCTGTACATGCATTTAAAGAAAAGGATAAGTTGGGAAAGTTTTAAGTTCTGAAATGACTCCTCTTTGAGAAAGGTAGTATATAGATATTTTCAATCATTTGTAAATAGGCAGGGTACCAGAGTAAGATTTCCAAGGGCTGTTAGGATTGCTGTGTGAGATCTGAGGCTGGTTGGAGAGTCCCCCTCTCCCCTTCTGGGGACCCTTATACCCATCCTGGCAAAGATTGACTAGAAACAAGAAATATCTCAGTCTTGGTGTCCAGTCTTCTGTTCCCCACCATTCGGATCCCCAACATGCCTAGCCGAACAATTTCTAAGCATCTTCTGAGAGATGCACTTCTTGGTTATCTTTTGTGTTGTTAAGATTCATGTATCAAGGAAGCAAAAACTTTCATGAATGGCAACGCATTGAGTTCTTTATCAGACAATCCCTGGACACAGGCATGTTTAAATGAATAGCTGCTTTGACAACTCATCAAAAGTAAAGCACCTTGGGAATGAAGAACAAGCCAGGTTTCTAGAAGGGAAGAGAGAGTGGACCCATGGTACTACAGGGCAGGAGAGAGGAGAGGATTGGAGGTGGGGGAAAGGAGCTGCAGTGAAAGCTGGAGAAATACCCTTTTATCCGGGCTTACTAAGAACTATATAGATTCTGGAAAGACGATAATCTGAATTATAATTCCACCTCTGCCAAGTTACCTGCCTGTTAGTGACTTACTTTTCTCAAAGAAGATTCAGAATAGTGATACCTGACATAAAATTTTGGTGAGAATGAAAGCAAATAGCAGAAAATCAGACATATAACAGATACTGTCAACTACAAATTGGCACTTGCCATGGGTGCTTGTCATTTACTCTACAAGGATTGAATCATGTGCTGCTGCAGCTGCTGACCTTCAACACCCCTAAAGGAGTTCAGGGAGGAGAGCAGAAATGAGGCACTCTGTTCTCAGGGGGAAACTAGCAGCACCGGTCCTCAGATAGTCAGATAGTCTCAGGAGCTGATTTTATGAGCCCAATTCTTATATCTCCTAATATCTAGAAAAGCACTAAATTCCTTCACGGTGACAATTGTTTCTTGTGACTAGCAGAAGCTTCATGAGACCAGCAGAAACTTTTAAATATGTGCTTTATTGCATATACTCCCCCTTTACCAAAGTCACATATATATTATCCTTCGCCCCTACCTGTTTGGAGCAGTTTCTCTAGAACTATCTGAGGTGCTATATCCTGGGCTGCAGCCCTCATATCACCCAAATAAAACTTAATTCGCCACTCTCGTGTTGTGCATTTTTTTTTTAATTGACAGCACCAAGCATGTGTTGGCTCATTTTTCCCATTTCCCTTGACTTTCCCTCCATGATTTTAAAGTTGGCTTTTCCATCATCCATCAGATCTACAGGTTCAACTATGCTACTCTTAGACAAGCTTTAAACACAAGCCCAGTGGGAATTCATTGTCAGTTTCTTGGTGAATGGAAAGACTACAACTAGAGAAAAGCTTCCAAATACACTAAGCCTGCCCCAGAAATCCCCTCCCTTTTGTTGCAGTAAGGCTGCATCAGCCTGGATCCCATGAGCTGTGCTGCAACCTCTCCCTCTCAGACCTCAGTAAGTCCGGGTTGAGGCCAGGGAACATGAGTTGGCAGGTGTGATTTCCATACACCTCTGGGTAGTGTCAACACCTGGTTAATTTGAATTTTTAAGGGCCATTTGGTTATTTTAATGCCTCACAAGGGAGTTGAGGCTTCTGGTGACCTCCTTCCTCATGCTCCCACAGAGACTTCTCTACATATATTGGGCCAAATCTATTTGGAAAAAGGCCCATGAGCCGGCTGGTAACCCACTTTTGAAACAGCATTGATGAGCCTTGTTAAAGGCAAAATTGACTACATGGTTATTTAAATGGGCTAAGATCCCTTGTGTTAGTTGCTCAATCATGTCTGACTCTTTGTGACCCCATGGACTGTAGCCTGCCTATGGGATTTTCCAGACAAGAATACTGGAGTGGATTGCCATCCTTCTGTCTGGCTTCATCTACAAAGCATTAAGTTACAATTTCAAGTGATGATGAGTTCTGTTTATTTTCACTTCCTTCCACAACCTCATGCTCAAGTGCTCAAAACCTCAATAGTTCCTAAGTGCTTTCTAATGGGTTCATTTGGTGGCTAAAATTTTTTTCCCAGCTTATCAAAAACCTATGTAACTCCATTCACTGGGGCAGGGCAGTGGGGGGGGGGGTACTTAACACAGGCAAATTGGAATAACTAATTGATTTTTTTTTTCAACATAACCAATTTCTTTTTTAGATGGGTGATTTAGATGCAGCAAAGGCCATCTTATTTTAAAAACTCCAGGAACTAGAAAGGAGCCTGCTGCCTCTGCTAAGTTGCTTCAGTCATGTCCGACTCTGTGCAACCCCATGGACTGCAGCCCACCAGGCTCCTCTGTCCATGGGATTTTCCAGGCAAGAGTACTGGAGTGGGGTGCCATCGCCTTCTCTGAGAAAGGAGCCTAGGTCTACTTAAATAATCTTTCAGGTTTCTAATATCTCAATCAGAAAGTTATGTCTTCCCCCCAGATCCCTTGACTCAGTTCTTGAAATACTGTGCACAGCAGAGACAAATTTTCAAGAGGGTGTTACAATCACAGTTGCAGAGATGATTGAAAGCTCAAAGGGCCAAGGAGAGCATTTGAAACACAGACCCATGACACTTGCAAGATATTCCTCATCTCATCTTGTTCTCTTCCTTCAACTATCTTGTAAGGGCCCATTTGTGATTACCTGAGACGGAAAGGAAGTCATCCACAGAGGTGATGTCATCCACAGCCTCTGTCAGCACTCGAACTTGCTTTTCCCACTGGTCCTTGAAAACGTCCATGTTGTCTTGAGCAACTTTGCTCTGTGGCCGGGCAGCCAATGTGAGAGCAGCATTGATGACCTATTTGTTAGAAATAATCCATGGACATGAGGATTACACTCATCAAAAAAGGAACAAGCAAGTCAAAGACCATGTTGAAACCCTGGACCTTGCAGTTTCCACAGATAAGGGGATTCTTGGTGTTTGGGAGGACAATCAAAACATGAAAGATGGAGTAGGTTATCAAATACTAGTCTTTGTTTGCTCTTCTTTTTTTAAGATATAGGTTGCCAAAAGTGTATATTGAACCAAGTCTTTTTAGCACAGATGGGGCAGAGATATAACTCTTGTTCTCCACGTACAAGCATATAATTTTGTGACAGAGACAAAGTGAATAGATATGGAGTGTTGAAATAACAATTCAAGACAAATAGAAAAAGTCAATAGGGGTGGAAAAGACAATAATCACTACAGTAATTTTGGAGAGACTGGAGCAATTAGCAGTTCTTTTTGAGAAAGGCAGAACCTGAAATGGTCCATGACTAATGGGTAGCACTTTCCAGGGAGAGGAAAAGTGACAAGGCAAGGAATGAGTGTCATGAAGGCTGGAGTGTACAAGATCCAAAATATCAGCTGTGGAAACAAAGTGAATGAGGCTTACCTGAGGACACAGGCTGTCAATCTGAGTGGCTGCCATCCGAACTAATTTCACCCCTTCCTCATTGTTGGAGATGGAACAGGCCAAATTGGCAACCTGTATTGAAGAGGATTGAAGTGAAAATGATGTTAGGGCAAAGGGGAAATAGGCTGCTGTGTGACTTTGCACCTTCCCTGGAGAGTGCCACATCCAGGAGAATCCTTTCACAAAGAAGATAAAGGGACCCTTTTGTGTTCAACCAAATATTACTCAGCCTTATGCCAGTAGGCATTTCTGCCAGAAGAGCAAGGTGTTAATAACAGGTCATTGCTTCAAGATTCTTGAGTACACACAATAATGCATTTCAACTGGGCTCTTCTTAGCTCTCTTCCCCTCCATCTATACTCTCACTTGAACCTCCTAAGGCTCATTATTAGGTGCAGGTCACTGTGATTTTGGCCACGTCAGTACTAAATTCTGAACAATGAGAGAGATGCCGTGGGCGATACTTTTGATTTGAGACTCAAAGTAAACTAAAAACCAGAGTCCGTTACCCCCAAAGAACCCAGGATCTGCCTGTTACAGTCTGTAGGAAAGATGTCAGTCCACCAGGAGTCAACTCAAATGCTTTCAGGGGCTAGGGAAGTCTGAGAAGTGTGTAAAAGGGCTAGTATAGTCCAAAAGGCAATGGAGGAATTAGAACATGCAGGTCTAGTATAAAGGCATTCAGATTTGGTATTTTAAACATATTATATCAGCCAAAACAGCTGAAATGGATTCAAATTCCTAGGTCAAGCATTTCAATGTGTGTCATTCCTTTTCCTCAAGGAGTTAGAATTGGTAATACAAGGTCAGATTGACTGGACAAGGTCAACAACACATAAAGTGATGATCAAAACACTGAATGTCTCATGAAGCTATTGTCAAGAGAACAGGAAGGTGGGGATTAGAAGGGACAAAGGAGAAGGGAAGGGCTGCCAGGGCTGGAAGCAGGAGGGCCAGTAGAGCAAGTGATTAGCAGACAGAAGCCTTGGGAGGCTCCTGGCCACCTGCCTTTGTGTCTGCTCACTTCTGCCTTTCAAAACCAGATCAGTTCCCTATTACACCCTTAATGCCCTGGTGGATTCGAATGCACTGTGCAAGCATATAGTATCTAATGTGAAAGAACCATCACTGTGGAGCAGAGGAGGAGCACACAACTGAGATCACTAGGCTCAACCATTAGCCAGTTCTGTTAAGTCACGTCACATTAGGAGGACCGTTTCCTTATCAGCAAAAGGAGATGGAAAAAATAGTGATACTAGGGGTATATTTCAAGTTTATCCCAGTGAGAATATACCCTATGAGAAACCACAGATTAAGTTCCAGAAGTTATCACATCATTTCTTACATTTTACAGTTTACCTTTGATTCTTCAGATAATGTTCATTATGTTACTTAGTTTTCAAAGAGAAAGACAAATATGCCTTATTATACCCATTCACAGGATACTAAACCCCCAGGGTATGAGGAAGTTCCTTGGAGGCAGAGCAAAAATTAATAATGTAACTTCTTAATTTCTTTTTGTTATATTGTTTCCACTCTGCTTTTTTTTTAATTAATCTTTGTTATATTTATATTCTAGTGAATTTTTATATTCCAAATGCCAGAATAACTGTGTGGCATAGAATCGGTGCTCAATACATGTTTACTGAACTAAAGAATAGCCTTTTAATAGCTTTTAAAAAATTGTATATAGTGATTTGGAATACATAATAAGTTAAAGATGCTCTTAAAGTTGTTAGTCCTTTAATTTGGCTGGACAAATTTTCACATTACCTTCTAGCCCATGCTTTCCAATACCATGGAGCTAAACAAAGGCTCCCATATTCTGGTCCATTATTTGAGACCAGAATGCAGTGACCCTGTCCATGATGACATGAGAAATCAGGATGATGTGATGAATTTTCCAGAAAGATATATGCATATAATTTAAAATTCTGTCTTTTAAATGCTTTGCATTTCCTCTGTTGAAAATCCTTTCATTTTATGAAATGATGATTTGGATGATGCTTTTGTTTGCTCTTTATCATTCTTGCTTGTAATAGAGACCTAAAGTTACACTTTTGCATTGCAGTGAATAATTTCTAGAATTTGGCATATAACTCTATATAAGGACAACAACATGAAAACTTTTAAATGCTCCTAGAATCAGGCTTGGGTAATATTTGTTTGCATCTTTGTAAGATGAAAAATAAGAAAATGCCAGCACTCTCAATGAGATAAAGATGGTAAACCAAGTATTCAATGTTTATTGACCTAAAAATATAAATAAATATGAAAGAGAACCATATATTATGTATCTTTTGATGGAATGACATAACACTACCTATGAAACAGTCTTGCCAAAAGCAACAACAACAACAACAAAAACATAAAAATGATCAGTCTTAGGATAAATTCTCAATTTACAGAAATCCAAGGGACAAACATATAAAATAAAACCACATGGATGCACTCGTGAAAATCCTAATGGTAATAACTAGTGGAAAAATGTCAGACTTTTGTGGATCTTGAATAGGACAAATAAATCATTACATAATTATAAATATGTAGGTGAATTTATATATATGTACATTGTAAAACAAAGAAATTTAAATATTGACTAAATATTGGATGATATTACAGAGTTAATGTTTTAAAATACCCTAGCAATACTTGTTATTTTATTTAAAGTGTCCATAGCTTAATGCAGTGATAGATTTGAGATTTGTTTCACAGTTTTTTAGAGTAAAGGAAAGGGGTGGAGGTATAGAAAAAATAAGACTGACTATTAGCTCATAATGGTTGAAGTCGGGTGATAGTATATGATGGTTTATTATATATGCTCTACTGTTGGATATGCTTGAAATTTTCCACAATAAAAAGTTTTTTTAAAGTAGTAACTGCAATCTATTATAACACCAGTTCTGGTAAAATTCTTTTTGGCATTTATGCAAGGTTCAAGGGAGCCCAGTATAAGTCAAGGAGAAGCCTGAGTGTGGTTTGGAGGTAAGGCTTGCAGACAACAGAAGAACCCCAGCCTGGAGAAGGGAATATGGTAATGGACATATAAGCCACAGAGGTGGCTCTCCAGAGCACACAGTCTCCTGCATGTGTTGGTGGCAGGTCCCCAGGCAAAAGCTGATCTTGGTAATAGACTGGGCTCCTCACATCTCCTATATGAGGGAAATGCCAATCAGTAACATCCATTGTCATATGTATATATATGCTTCTCTTTGTGTATCTTTTGAAATTCACTCAGTCATGTCTGACTCTTTGCGACCCTGTGGACTGTAGCCCACCAGACTCCTCCGTCCATGGGATTCTCCAGGCAAGAATACTGGAGTGGGTTGCCATTTCCTTCTCCAGGGGATCTTCCTGACCCAGGGATCGAACTCAGGTCTCCTGTAGTGCAGGCAGACGCTTTAACCTCTGAGCCAACGGGGAAGCCCTTAATAAATTCTATTATAGCTCAAATCTAATGTGAGAGCCTCACTGCCCAAAAGAATCTTAGTAAGGAGAATAGTGCTAGCAACACAGCAAAAATAAAGAGCTGGTAACTACCAATAATGCTTTAATTATTTATTCTTTTTAGCTTATTAATCTGTAAATCCTAAAGTCTGGCAGCCTCTACTCTGCAATATACACCTGCTGCTTTTTTGTTCAGTCACTCATTCATGCCTGATTCTTTGCAACCCCATGGACTACAGCACACCAAGCTCCCTATCCTTCACTATCTCCCAGAGTTTGCTCAAATTCATGTCCATTGAGTCAGCGATGCCATCCAACCATCTCATCCTCTGTCACCCTCTTCTCCTTCAGCCCTCAGTCTTTCCCAGCATCAGGGTCTTTTCCAGTGAGTTGGCTCTTTGTATCAGGTAGCCAAAGCATTGGAGCTTCAGCATCAATCTTCTAATGAATATTTAGGACTGATTTCCTTTAGGATTGACTGGTTGGATCTCCTTGCAGTCCAAGGGACTCTCAGGAGCTTTCTTCAGCACCACAATTCAAAAGCATCAGTTCCTCGGCACTCAGTCTTCTTTATGGCCCAACTCTCACATACATATATGACTACTGGGAAAACCATAGCTTTGATTATATGGACCTTTGCCAGCAACATGATATCTCTGCTTTTTAATACACTGTCTAGGTTTGTCACAGCTTTTCTTCCAAGGAACAAGCATCTTTCATGGCTACAGTCACTGTCTGCAGTGACTCTGGAGCCCAAGAAAAGAAAATCTGCCACTGCTTCCACTTTTCCCCTTTTTGTTTGCCATGAAGTGATGGAACTAGATGCCATGATTTGGTTTTTTGAATGTTGAGTTTGAAACTGGTGTTTTTACCCTCTAAGTCCACTTAAAATCAGAATTTCATTTGCCATGTATTCTAAACACCCTCAAAATATTTCCAACATGATGCTAAGAATTTCACTATCTCCAAAGGCAGGCTTGTATATTTAAAATTGGTTATGGACTTAATCCAAATCCTTATCTTTCTTATTTTCTTTTGGCTTACCTTTGTGCTTCTCACTGGACTCACTGACATAGCGGTGCCTCTGAATGTGGTTTTATATATTGTGATTTTGAGAATTCTGGCATCCAGCACTAAATTTCAGTCTAGAGGTAACTACCAATCAATAACACAGCTTTAAATGCCAGTGAATATTTTAACACGAGTACAAGACTACTGCACACAGTAGAAACTTAATGATTGATTTGATCCATTGAAGGAAGGCATGGCAACTCACTCCAGTATTCTTGCCTGGAGAATCCCATGGACAGAGGAGCCTGGCAGGCTACAGTCCATAGGGTCACAAAGAGTGTCCAACGTGCACTCACACACATACACATACCTATTCTTTAACTATAGTGTTTATGTTATCAGAAACTCTCTAGTGAAATAAAATGTCCTATTTTTCAAGTCACAATATTTTCTCCTTTAATAAAATTAGCATGACAGTCTTCCTAAGGAGATGGGAAAGGGAAGGGAATAATAGACTAGAGTCAGTAGACATTTGAAAAAAATTAATGAGTAAAAAAATAAACTGTAAACCAAAACTCAGTGATATGGTTGTATTTACTAGAATTTCAAAACCTGCTCAAATCAACTAAACAGATAACATTTACAGTCTGGAGCTGGCCTCTGCTTTCTCTACTTCTGAACTGTTTACAACTTAGCTCAGCAACAAGAGTCAGTTGCCTTCCTAGGAGGTCAGAAAACAAAGTCAATCATCAACTATTAAATGTTGGGCTATTTAGATTGATTTGTGATTTCTGGAAGTAACTAGGCCGTGAGTAAAGGTGGCATCGCTCCTTGGTGAGCTAATGGTACTAAATTTCCCAAGACTCTCAGGAAGGAAGCCCTCCTCCCTGAGTTCTGAAAGCATAATGGATTTGGGTGAGTAAAAGCTGAAAAGACTGAGTCAAGTCTTCTATACTTGACTTAGTGGCTTAATAACTGGTTATCTTGAAGTATAGAAGGAAGTTTAGCAGCGTTCACTAAATCGTATGCCGCTGACTACAGGAGCCTTAAGGGTTAGAAAAAAAAAAAAAAATGCCCAGTAGTTCTGGCTGGGAATCAATAAGATATCTTACCTCTCCACATCATGGAGAGGTAAGATATCCATCTTACGATACTTTGCTGATTGCCTGCTTAGCACAATTTCATGGACTCAAGTTCAAAGACTAGGATACTTTTTGTTCTTATGGATCTACACAGTGTAAATAGGTGGGGCAAACAATGATATCATTAGCAGTTTTAGAAAGACAATAAACTGGCAGAGAGAGCTGATGCTGATTCTCCTAAGAAAGTAACTTGCTCCTTAAACAGAATCTGTATAATTAGCATCCGTTTCCCAGCCCTTTAATCATCACCTTGGCTGACCAAAAACAGAGTAGAGATACTCCAGGGACACAGATGGCAGAATTAAAACTGACAAAATCAGAAATGTATGGAGCCCTCATAAAAATATATTGTGACTATTTTAAGTGTCTACTTCCCTGGCTCAGACGGTAAAAGCATCTGCCTACAATGAGGGAGACCCGGGTTTGATCCCTGGGTTGGGAAGATCCCCTGGAGAAGGAAATGGCAACCCACTCCAGTACTCTTGCCTGGAAAATCCCATGGGCGGAGAAGCCTGGTAGGCTACAGTCTGTGGGTTCACAAAGAGTCGGACATGACTGACTTCACTTCACTATTTAAGATGCAAGATGATTTTAATCAAACACTCATCAATAAACACTCCACAGCTCAAATTCCTGATGAACAGAACATCACAGCTATCAAATTTATCTGTTTGATTTTATTCCTTGTTGATCTATTTGATTTATTATTTTTTTATTTCCAAATTTTTATTGGAGTATGTGTGTGCATGCTCAGTCGTGTCCAATTCTTTGCAACCCCATGGACTATAGGCTGCCAGGCTCCTCTTGTCCATGGGACTTTCTAGGCAAGAATACTGGAGTGGGTTACCATTTCCTCTTCCAGGGCATCTTCCCAACCAAGGGACTGAACCCATGTCTCTTGTATATACTGCCTTAGCAGGCAGCTTCTTTACCACTAGCACCACCTACGAAGCCCTTATTGGAGTACAATTATTTACAATGCTATGATACTTTCTGCTGTACAGCAAAGTGAATCAGCCATACATATACATACATCCATTCTTTTTAAAAAGCTTTTCCCATATAGACCATACTCCATATAGGAGTATTGTGAAGAGCTCCCTGTGCTACACAGTCTGTCTTTGTTGCCTATCTATTTTATATATACTGTGTATGTGTTAATCCCAAGTTTCTAATTTATCTCCCTGTCCCCAGCTTTGCTCTTGGTAACCATATGTTTGTTTTACATGTCTGTGAGTCTGCTTTTGCTTTGTAAATAAGTTCATTAGTATCATTTCTTAAAATTCCACATATTAGTAAAATTATATGATATTTGTCTTTCTCTGAGAAAAATGTGGGTTTGTGTGGACCCACACAAGAGAACATAGCTCCGTCTCAAAAATGCCATAGCTTTGTTTGAACACTTAACAAGAAAAGTCAAAATACCTGGAAGGCTGTGCCTAAATTAGACATTTAAAATCTCTGCTAATATAGCTTTTAGGCATTTAACTCCAAAGTGATATGAGGTACATCAGAAAGACAAGAACGTTTTCTTATTTTCTGGTCCTGGAAATCAAATTACATTTTTAAATATTTGTAATTTTGTTCAGTTCCAGACACCAGCACATATTCAGTGCATTCAACCCCCACATGCTTTATCATTTCATTAATTTTTACAGCTTTAAGTATCATATGGGTGTTTTTAAGAAGAACCTACTTTTGAAATAAAGCAGAATAGCAATTCATAGGTTTATAAAGCACTTGTTTCTTGAGTTAACATTTCATTATCATCATAAATTTGAGGATAACATGAATCTATTTACTATTAAAGGGGAATATATGGAATTTCCAATCCCCACAGTCACATGGTCATATAAAATTATAAAGAGAAGAGATGGTGATGCAAATTCCAGGCAAATGTTATTCTCTATGCAATCATCTCAATGAAGAGTGCTATGGTCTCAATCTGAAGATTTACTCTGTTGCCTGTCCTAATACTATTGGGACACAAAATGCTGTTCATATATACCTATCCTGAATAGAATTTTAAGGTTTATACAAGACATACCTCCTATATTACAATTGGAGAATATTTTAATTCAGTTAAGAGACAAAACAATATACTTATGAACTTCCTGGACACAGTAGATTTACTGGCCACCTTCACAGCTTGATTGGAAGAGAGCCCAAAAGGACTGGCTGCCCCAGAAAATGTTTGCAGAAGTGTTTCTCTTTCATGCTGAGATATTATAAAATCCTTTTAAAATATAGCTGCCTCAGACTGAGATGAGTTTATCAACCAGATTATCAGTAACTGAGTTTCTGAAGGACTGAGGAGGCTTAGGCAACAGGGAAAATTTGATCAGAGAAGGATGGCTCAGGAGAGGTTGGCAGCTGAGGGCGTCATGAAGACACAGGATGGGGAGAAAATGGGAAACACTTTTTTTTTCGCTTTTGTTTTAAAGGACCTCATCATCTCTCTAACAAGTGGTACTGGGAAAACTGGTCAACCACTTGTAAAAGAATGAAATTAGAACACTTTCTAACACCAAACACAAAAATAAACTCAAAATGGATCAATGTAAGACCAGAAACTATAAAACTCCTAGAGGAGAACATAGGCAAAACACTCTCTGACATACATCACAGCAGGATCCTCTATGACCCACTTCCCAGAATATTGGAAATAAAAGCAAAAATAAACAAATGGGACCTAATTAAACTTAAAAGCTTCTGCACAACAAAGGAAAATATAAGCAAAGTGAAAAGACAGCCTTCAGAATGGGAGAAAATAATAGCAAATGAAGCAACTGACAAACAACTAATCTCAGAAATATACAAGCAACTCCTACAGCTCAATTCCAGAAAAATAAATGATCCAATCAAAAAATGGCCCAAAGAACTAAATAGACATTTCTCCAAAGAAGACATACAGATGGCTAACAAACACATGAAAAGATGCTCAACATCACTCATTATCAGAGAAATGCAAATCAAAACCACTATGAGGTACCATTTCACGCCAGTCAGAATGGCTGCAATCCAAAAGTCTACAAACAATACATGCCGGAGAGGGTGTGGAGAAAAGGGAACCCTCTTACACTGTTGGTGGGAATGCAAACTAGTACAGCCACTATGGAGAACAGTGTGGAGATTCTTTAAAAAACTGGAAATAGCACTGCCTTATGACCCAGCAATCCCACTGCTGGGCATACACACTGAGGAAACCAGAATTGAAAGAAACACGTGTATCCCAATGTTCATCGCAGCACTGTTTATAATAGCCAGGACATGGAAGCAACCTAGATGTCCATCAGCAGATGAATGGATAAGAAAGCAGTGGTACATATACACAATGGAGTATTACCCAGCCATTAAAAAGAATACATTTGAATCCGTTCTAATGAGGTGGATGTAACTGGAGCCTATTATACAGAGTGAAGTAAGCCAGAAAGAAAAACACCAATATGGTATACTAACACATATATATGGAATTTAGAAAGATGGTAATGATAACCCTGTATGTGAGACAGCAAAAGAGACACAGATGTATAGAACAGTCTTTTGGACTCTGTGGGAGAGGGAGAGGGTGGGATGATTTGGAAGAATGGCATTGAAACATGTATAATATCATATATGAAACGAATTGCCAGTCCAAATTCGATGCATGATACTGGTTGCTTGGGACTGATGCACTGGGACAACCCAGAGGGATGGTACGGGGAGGGAGGAAGGTGGAGGGTTCAGGATGGGGAACACATGTATACCTGTGGCGGATTCATGTCGATGTATGGCAAAACTAATACAATATTGTAAAGTAATTAACCTCCAATTAAAATAAATAAATTTGTATTTAAAAAATAAAAAAGGACCTCATTAAAGCATCTGATGCTCTTGATTATTCTATACATTTTTAGTGTTTAACACTGTATGATGGTCAAGAACCTCGATTCTGGGGGCAAGCAGCCTGAGGTTTACATCTTGACAACAAGCAAGGTGCTTTTTCTATATTAGCCTCAGTCTTTTCAACTATAAAACAAACTAGTACTCACAGATAATAGACAACAAACTAGAGGTTACCAGTGGGGAGAGGGAAAGGGGAGATAGAAGTGGTGGGGTTAAAAGTAAAAATTATTAAGTTTAAAATAATCTACAAGGATATACTGTATAACACTGGAAATAAAACCAAAATTTTACAATAATTATAAATAGACTGTAACCTTTGAAAATTATAAATCACTATATTGTATACCTGTAACATATAATTGGACAGCAATAATATTTCAATTAAAATGCTTCTATTTTGTAAATAAAGTCATTTGTATCATTTTTTAAGATTCCTTATATAAGGAAAATCATATGATATTTGTCTTTCTGTGTCTGACTTACTTCACTTAGTATGAGAAACAGACTCACAGAGTTAGAGAATGAATTTACAATTACCAGAGGGAAAGCAGGGGGAGAGACAGATTGGGAGTTTGGGATTAACATGTACACACTACTGTTTTTTGTTTTTTGTTTTTCAAAGATTTTTTTTTTCTTTTATTTGACACCAAAACACAAGCAACAAAACAAAGTCAAATGGGACTACATCAAACTTCTGCACAGCAAAAAGACATCAGTAGTCTATGATTTGTCACTCTACTGTATTTAAAACAGACAACCAACAAGGACCTACTGTAAAAAAAAAATGTTAATAAAAACAAACGTACTGGTGATAAGGAATAAAAACAAACGTACTGGTGATAAGGTTGAAATGAAAAATGATTAGAGTTCTTAACCCAGCATCCTGCAAAGATTTGACAAACGTTATTGTCATATTGTGCATTAAATTGAAAGTCCACTTTAAAATAAATTAAATACTTTAAAAATACCAATCACTAATGTATTCAGCCATTCAAATATTGAGTACCCTAGATGTGAGGGATACTGAAGATACAGAGGTGATCAAATTAAATACTATTTATATTCCCTAGAGAAGCTCATGTTTAAATTAGACAAGTATATACACTTTATAGTTCACATAGTGAAGATTACGACAAAGGAAATAAAATGGAAGCAATGACAGAGGTCAACATTATGAATGATCATTGATTGCACCCTTCAGTTAAAATTTTTATAAAGTTGCAATCTTAGTATGTACCTTTGTATCACTGTTCAATCTCTTACATTTACAAATACTTTTCAAAGTCTATATACTTGTAGTTAATTTTTTTTATATAATTTAATAACATCCCCAAATGTTTCTTTATTATTTGGCAAGTCATTTCCCTGTTGCCATACATTTAAAGGACTCTCCAATGTTTGCTATTAACAAAAACAGAGTTACATATATCTTTAGGCATCCAATTTTTGCTCCTGTCAGAAGTGGACTTTCTGGGTCAGGGAAATATGATACTCGTTTACATATGGCCATGTGCCTGCTGAAAGGTCCCCGCAAGGCAAGATTTACTAAGTCTCCAGTGTCAACAGCATTACATCCTACACCCCTCAACACCGTTTTTCCTTGCCTTTTCGACCACCACCAACCTTTGTTCTACAAACCACAAGTGTAAATCAGGATTGCTTAAAAAGTCTCTTCATGGTTTCCCAGCTACACTGTAAATTCTTGCAGGATGGAAGCCTCTACTATACCTAGCAAATAGATGGGATCGCAGGTGCGTGTGTGTGTGTTAGTCGCTCAATCACTCAGTCATGTCTGACTCATTGCAACCCCATGGGCTGTAGCCCACCAGGCTCCTCTGTCCTGGAATTCTCCAGTCAAGAATACTGGAGTGAGTAGCCATTCCCTTCTCCAGGGGATCTTCCCAACCCAAGGATCGAACACACATCTCCTGCAGTGCAGGTGGATTCTTTACCATCAGAGCCACCAGGGAAGCCCTGAGATCAGTAAAGGTCAGATCAGATCAATCGCTCAGTGATGTCCGACTCTTTGCGACCCCATGAATCGCAGCACGCCAGGCCTCCCTGTCCATCACCAACTCCCGGAGTTCACCCAGACTCACGTCCATCGAGTCAGTGATGCCATCCAGCCATCTCATCCTCTGTCGTCCCCTTCTCCTCTTGCCCCCAATCCCTCCCAGCATCAGAGTCTTTTCCAATGAGTCAACTCTTCGCATGAGGTGGCCAAAGTACTGGAGTTTCAGCTTTAGCATCATTCCTTCCAAAGAAATCCCAGGGCTGATCTCCTTCAGAATGGACTGGTTGGATCTCCTTGCAGTCCAAGGGACCCTCAAGAGTCTTCTCTAACACCACAGCTCAAAAGCATCAGTTCTTCGGTGCTCAGCCTTCTTCACAGTCCAACTCTCACATCCATACATGACCACAGGAAAAACCATAGCCTTGACTAGACAGACCTTTGTTGGCAAAGTAATGTTTCTGCTTTTGAATATGCTATCTAGGTTGGTCAGAACTTTCCTTCCAAGGACTAAGCGTCTTAATTTCATGGCTGCAGTCACCATCTGCAGTGATTTTGGAGCCCAGAAAAATAAAGTCTGACACTGTTTCCACTGTTTCCCCATCTAATTCCCATGAAGTGGTGGGAGCGGATGCCATGATCTTCGTTTTCTGAATGTTGAGCTTGAAGCCAACTTTTTCACTCTCCACTTTCACTTTCATCAAGAGGCTTTTGAGTTCCTCTTCACTTTCTGCCATAAGGGTGGTGTCATCTGCATAAAGGTACTCAATCCTAGTTTTTTGAATTTACTAAATCCTGCTTCCTTGGACTGCAAGGAGATGAAACTAGTCAATCCTAAAGGAAATCAACCCTGAATGGTCATTGGAAGGACTGATTCTAAAGCTGAATCTCCAATACTTTGGCCAACTAATGTGAAGAGCCGACTCACTGGAAAAGACCCTGATGAAGGCAAAAGAAGAAGTGGGTGGCAGAGAATGAGATGGTTAGATAGTAGCACCGACTCAATGGACACGAACTTGAGCAAACTCAGGCAGATAGTGTAAGACAGGGAAGGCTCGCATGCTGCTGTCCATGCGGTTGCAAAGAGTCAGACATGACTGAGCAACTGAACAGCAACAACAAATCCCACCAATTCCCTTTATGTGGTAAAAGTAGAACCCCATTCAACTTGTCATAATCTAGTCATACCAAGGAGGGCCCCAAGTTCTATGATCTGGAATTTGGCCCAGTTCTCTGGGCCATCCTTTCTGTACTTCATCGTCAAACTGGCATTCAGATGCTAAGACCAAATGAAACTTATACCACATCCTGCCACACGGTGCTGAGAAGCAATTTCTTCCTGGTCCCACTGGTCTTTGTACCCTGGCTAGTACTTTGATGTCTCTGAGAACACAAATTCTCATTCCTAGGGCTCCTCAGGGATGCAGAACAGCCTGTGCTCCAAGTACACACATACCACTAGCAAATGCTGTTTGCATGCCTCTGCCCAAATTAAAGTGATCAGTCTGCCCTGGTGACTCTAATGAAGGTAATCACCAGCTCACATTCTCATGAACAAATTGATGTGCCCACTTTGTAGCTGAATCACTCAGCATAAATCTATGCCCTTCATATATAAAAACCACAGTAGCTTAAAACAATGCAATAAAGCATCACCTAATGTCTTCTTGATGCCTGTTCATCAATAATGTGGTTGTGTGAAAAGGATAGAAGAGACTTAGAGTGTGTTATCTAAAGTCTTGCAATAAATGCAATACTCTTTTAATTACTGTAGGCCTTCTGGGATTTTGTTTTCTCAGTCCATTTACTGAGGAATTAAATTATCACTCTCTACTACTATTTGGTCTCTCAGAGTCCCATGTAAGTAAATAAAATCTTAACCTATTTCCAGTGAATAAAACATCATGACCTTCATAGACGTGAAATGAATCCCTCCTTGCTTGTGAGTGGGGCCAGAGCTCCAGGTTCTGACTATAGCAGTGGAGAAGAGATGTGCTGAATTACCCAGAACTTGACTTTTAGGAGGAGCCAGGTAGTGTCTGAAGCAGATTCAGATAATAAATGAGTACAGCTACTCTCTATAGCTTCAGTTCAGTTCAGTTCAGTTGCTCAGTCGTATCCGACTCTTTGCATCCCCATGAACCACAGCACACCAGGCCTCCCTGTCCATCACCAATTCCTGGAATCCACCCAAACCCATGTACATCGAGTCGATGATGCCATCCAACCATGTCATCCTCTGTCGTCCCCTTCTCCTGCCCTCAATCTTTCCCAGCATCAGGGTCTTTTCCAATGAGTCAGCTCTTCACATCAGGTGGCCAAAGTATTGGAGTTTCAGCTTCAACATCAGTCCTTCCAATGAACACCCAGGACTGATCTCCTTCAGGATGGACTGGTTGGATCTCCTTAAAGTCCAAGGGACTCTCAAGAGTCTTCTCCAACACCACAGTTCAAAAGCATCAATTCTTCGGCATTCAACTTTCTTGACAGTCCAACTCTCACATCCATACATGACCACTGGGAAAACCATAGCCTTCCCATTTTCCAGGGCTTTTCCCACCCATACTTTGCCTAAAGTGTTAGTGTCTCAATCGTGTCCAACTCTTTGCTACCCATGGCCTGTAGCTCACTA
Source organism: Bubalus kerabau (assembly GCF_029407905.1). Taxonomy (NCBI): domain Eukaryota; kingdom Metazoa; phylum Chordata; class Mammalia; order Artiodactyla; family Bovidae; genus Bubalus; species Bubalus kerabau. The sequence goes on from NC_073634.1 coordinate 57,709,683, forward strand.
GGCTCCTCTGTCCATGGAATTCTCCAGGAAAGAAAATTGGAGTAGGTAGCCTTTCCCTTCTCCAGAGGATCTTCTCAACCCAGGGATTGGAACTGGGCCTCCCACATTGCAGGCAGATTCTCTACCATTTGAGCCACCAGGGAAACCAGGTGGTAATTCAAGTCCCTCAGTCATCATAGAGGAAAAGATAGACAGCGCTCAATGTTTGCTGTCCCTCATGCTCATTCAACAATGTAGACAAAGCCATCCATGTGTAGAAGCATGCTCAAACCCCCTCCCCCTTCCACGTGTTTATGCTTATCCTTGTTCTACTTTCTTTACCTGCCTTCACACTCTGGTTCCTGATACCTGATTCAAGTTCTCCTTTGCATAACACCGATGAGTTTTTTTTTTTTTCTGAGCTATTCACCATCATCAGTGAGTGGATATACTCTCCCTCACTTTCATTACAGCTGCAGCTATGATAGCTTTTTCTTAGCTCTGTCCTGACACACAGCTAAATTCTCCTGATTGCATGCATAGGCAAAGTTTCTACAAGTCTCTCCCAAAGTGGAGAGTCCCTTGAGGAAGGCGCAGCAATGTCTTCCTTCTATGGGCCACAAGCTGAACAGATGTCTACAAACATACCAATGCCTTGCTCTGCTTTGAAATCAAACACATTTCTATGATGTCCAGAGACCAGGACAGAGTTGTGCCAGAGAGAGCAGCAGAGTTAGTTCATGTGACCTGGGAACCATCTCTGAAAGGACCCTGCCACATGGAGTCCCTTTCCTTCCAAGGTGACCTTCAAGAAATCACCTCCTCTTTGTTGGTCAATAGATTCAGCCATCACAGTCCAGTTTTATAACCAGGCTTGAACCCCAGTTGCAGACCATTTTCATCTGTGCGCCATCAGGAGACAATGGCCAGGGGTATCTGGAAGGAGCAACTGTCCTTGCAAAAGCGCATGTGGGTTCCCAGTCAAGGTTACGCTCATAACCAAGACTCAAAGGAATAGGCTGAGCACACAATGCCCTTCACATGTGCCTCGGCTTAGTGACTTTCTACCAGAGGACTGTTTTTGCTATCATCCTTTGTGAGTCACCTTTTTCCCTGAGCTGAATCAGTCATCTGGGTGAATGGTCAGTCAGCCTGACCTTTCAATCTGCTACATAATAAAGCTAAAGATGGCCTTCTGAGGAATCGTCCCAGAGAAAAGCAAACCAGGAGGCAATTCCATGCATCTTCTTGTTTCTGTTTAGTTTTATGCTTTTGGGGCTAGCTGATTATTTAATAATTGCCTTTTGCCTGAAATAGGCTCCACATTATTTTTCCCATGGGATCCAGGTTTAGCAAACATAGTCACTGTGGGAACACCAATAATATTGTGAATGTACATACAGAGAAAAGGAGAGAGAGAAAGAGAGCTATGAAGATATTTCAGTTATGAAAATGCTCTTGGTTAAGTAAGCGATAGTTTTAATTACTATTTTAACATTCCCTGAAGCCTAGGAAAATTCATAACTTTTGAAGGATTTAATATATACATTTCACATAGAATATCTTATACATACTGATATATAGTGGCGAAGAAAATGGCAATTCACTCCAATATCCTTGACTGGAGAATCCCCTGGACAGAGGAGCCTGGTAGGCTAATCCATGGGGTCGCAAAAGAGTTGGACACGACTGAAGTGACTTAGCACTGATACCTAGGTGTACATCTTTTCCTTAGCAATATTTAATGATGAAATATGAGTAACAATCTATGTATGTGCATGCTCAGTCACTCGGACGTGACTGACTCTTTGTGACCCCACGGCGTAGCCCACCAGGCTCCTCTGTCCATGAGATTTTCCAAGGGAAGGCCTTACAAATAGCTGTGAAAAGAAGAGAAGCAAAAAGCAAAGGAGAAAAGGAAAGATATAAACATCTGAATGCAGAGTTCCAAAGAATAGCAAGAAGAGATAAGAAAGCCTTCTTCAGCGATCAATGCAAAGAAATAGAGGAAAACAACAGAATGGGAAAGACTAGGGATCTCTTCAAGAAAATCAGAGATACCAAAGGAACATTTCATGCAAAGATGAGCTCGATAAAGGACAGAAATGGTATGGACCTAACCGAAGTAGAAGATATTAAGAAGAGATGGCAAGAATACACAGAAGAACTGTACAAAAAAGATCTTCACGACCCAGATAATCACGATGGTATGATCACTGACCTAGAGCCAGACATCCTGGAATGTGAAGTCGAGTGGGCCTTAGAAAGCATCACTACAAACAAAGCTAGTGGAGGTGATGGAATTCCAGTGGAGCTATTTCAAATCCTGAAAGATGATGCTGTGAAAGTGCTGCACTCAGTATGCCAGCAAATTTGGAAAATTCAGTAATGGCCACAGGACTGGAAAAGGTCAGTTTTCATTCCAATCCCAAAGAAAGGCAATGCCAAAGAATGCTCAAACTACCGCACGATTGCACTCATCTCACACGCTAGTAAAGTAATGCTCAAAATTTCCAAGCCAGGCTTCAGCAATATGTGAACCGTGAACTTCCAGGTGTTCAAGCTGGCTTTAGAAAAGGCAGAGGAACCAGAGATCAAATTGCCAACATCTGCTGGATCATGGAAAAAACAAGAGAGTTCCAGAAAAACATCTATTTCTGCTTTATTGACTATGCCAAAGCCTTTGACTGTGTGGATCACAATAAACTGTGGAAACTTCTGAAAGAGATGGGAATACCAGACCACCTGATCTGCCTCTTGAGAAATCTGTATGCAGGTCAGGAAGCAACAGTTAGAACTGGACATGGAACAACAGACTGGTTCCAAATAGGAAAAGGAGTTCGTCAAGGCTGTATATTGTCACCCTGTTTATTTAACTTATATGCAGAGTACATCATGAGAAATGCTGGACTGGAAGAAGCACAAGCTGGAATCAAGATTTCCAGGAGAAATATCAATAACCTCAGATATGCAGATGACACCACCCTTATGGCAGAAAGTGAAGAGGAACTCAAAAGCCTCTTGATGAAAGTGAAAGTGGAGAGTGAAAAAGTTGGCTTCAAGCTCAACATTCAGAAAACGAAGATCATAGCATCCGGTCCCACCACTTCATGGGAAATAGATGGGGAAACAGTGGAAACAGTGTCAGGCTTTATTTTTCTGGGCTCCAAAATCACTGCAGATGGTGATTGCAGCCATGAAATTAAAAGACGCTTAGTCCTTGGAAGGAAAGTTCTGACCAACCTAGATAGCATATTCAAAAGCAGAAACATTACTTTGCCAACAAAGGTCTGTCTAGTCAAGGCTATGGTTTTTCCTGTGGTCATGTATGGATGTGAGAGTTGGACTGTGAAGAAGGCTGAGCACCGAAGAACTGATACTTTTGAACTCTGGTGTTGGAGAAGACTCTTGAGAGTCCCTTGGACTGCAAGGAGATCCAACCAGTCCATCCTGAAGGAGATCAGCCCTGGGATCTTTGGAAGGAATGATGCTAAAGCTGAAACTCCAGTACTTTGGCCACCTCATGCGAAGAGTTGACTCATTGGAAAAGACTCTGATGCTGGGAGGGATTGGGGGCAGGAGGAGAAGGGGACGACAGAGGATGAGATGGCTGGATGGCATCAGTGACTCGACGGACGTGAGTCTCCGGAGTGAACTCCAGGAGTTGGTGATGGACAGGGAGGCCTGGCGTGCTGCGATTCATGGGGTCGCAAAGAGTCCGACACGACTGAGCGACTGATCTGATCTGATCCGATACTGGAGTGGGTTTACAATTTCTGCCCATGGGCCAAATGTAGTCAGTGGTTTGTTTCCATATGGTCTTCAAGTTAAGAATATAGCACACACAAATGTGAGACACTATCTGTTCACAAAGCCTAAAATATGTACTGCTGCTGCTGCTGCTGTTGCTAAGTCGCTTCAGTCATGTCTGACTCTGTGGGACCCCATAGACGGCAGCCCACCAGGCTTCCCCATCCATGGGATTTTTCAGGCAAGAGTACTGGAGTGGGTTGCCATTGCCTTCTCCGAAATATGTACTACTTTTAATAAAAGTTTGCTAACCCCTTGAATATCATATATATTCTGGTGTTTCTCAGTTTGTGGACTAGGATGTGAATGGTGCTAAGTATCCCAGTTTGAAAGCCTTTGCCTGTCTTCAGCAAGGCCCTTTGTGCTCCTATGATTTCCCTAGCTCTTCTCCAGTGACGGTCTTCAAAGGCAAGGACCTTTTTATTCCTCATCCTTTCATGTACTTATATTTACCTAAACTCTGTTACATCACTCATCATTTCACCAGATATAACTTTTCCAAAAATCCAATCTATCCCATGGGACTAAAGAGCTGCTAAATTTGAGAATGTTCCAAAGAATATGTCCAAGACTTTTAAGGGAATTCACAAAGAATCAGTGCAAAGAGCATGTTGGAAGCAGAATTTCTAGAATATGGGCAAAACTCCCAAAGGGTAGACTTGGAAGAAAAACAGCACTCGTTTGGATGAATATGCTTCATATTAGCAGCATAATAATGTGGTTGTAACTTCTATGTGCCAGGACACATTAGATCCACAATAAAGCCTAAAGGGTGGAGTCTAGCTCACTGTTTCAGACTGAGAGATGATGGAATGGAGTTTTGCTTCTCAAACCACTCTCTACAGGCTAATACACTTGTTTTACCTTTTTAAAAGAAATATCCCTATATTACCACTTTTTCAAATCTGCAGAATTAAAGAGCCTGAGATTTTTTTTAACACTTTAATTAAAGAAGCCAAATTACTTATTATTCATGATTATTCTGGGTACAAGTGAGACCCTGTGATTTGACACCAAAAGCACATTTTCCTGGCCACTCAGGGAGCTGAAATCAAGTGGGTCATACTATTCACAGATTCTTTCCTCTGAAATGCAGACATGTGCACACATAATAACCATATTCTCATATCTTCCACCACTAAAGTTATAAGGCTGACAAGAGGAGAATAAAATATATATAGTTCTTTAAACCCAGGATTCTTAGAGAAGTTTATATTTACATATCCAGGGAGCCCTGGATATATGAATAATGCTTAAGATACGTCCTTTTCTTTATTGGGTTATAATTGCTTTATAATGTCATGTTAGTCTCTGCTGTACAATGCAATGATTACATATGTATACATAGATCCCCTCCCTCTTGGACCTTCCTCCCACCTCACCATCCCACCCCTCTAGGTAATCACAGAGCACCAATCTGAGATTCCTGTGCTTTACAGTAGGTTCCCACTAGCTATTTTACACATGGTAATGTAAATACATTAATCCTAATCTCCGGATTCACTCACTCCCACTTCCTTCCCCATGTCTACATGCCCATTCTCTGTGTCTGCATCTCTATTCCTGTCCTGGTATCAGGTGCATCTGTATCATTTTTCTAAATTCCACATACATGAATCGATAGTAATATTTGTTCTTCTCTTTCTGACCTATTCTGTATGACAGTTTCAACGTTCCTAATTTCATTCAGTTCTCACAATGCTTAGAATAACACACGAAGAGTTAAAATGTGTTAATTGTGCATTTTCTTAAAAAGATTTATATGCATTTTCTCATTATATCTTCACAAAACTTTATGAGGTAGGTAATATTATTGGTCCATTTCATAGATGAGGAAACTAAGGCCCAGAGAGGCTCAGGAGCTTCCTTATTGGTCATATAACAGTAAGCAGGAAAATTAAGTTTGACCTTCCACAACCACACTCTAACTCCAGAGCATAGTCAACAAAATCCTACATGATGCTTATATGTTGCTCTTCAAAAACCCTAAAAATGGGTAACAATTTGTTTCCAATTTACATATGATGAAACTAAGAAGCTGAGAAGGACTTCCCTGGCAGTCCAGTGGTTAAGACTCAGGGCTGATTCCTGGTGATAACTCAGTTGGTAAAGAATCCGCCTGCAATTCAGGAGACCCTGGTTTGATCCCTGGGTTGGGAAGATCCCCTGGAGAAGGGAAAGGCTACCACTCCAGTATTCTGGCCTGGAGAATTCCATGGACTGTATAGTCCATGGGGTCACAAAAAGTCAGACACGACTGAGCAACTTTAACTTTCAGGGAGCTAAGACCCCATATGCCTCACAACCAAAAATCCAAAACATAAAACAGAAACAATATTGTAACAAATTCAATGAAGTCTTTAAAAATGGTCCACATTTAAAAAAAAATCTTTTAAAAAAGGGGTTAAGAGACAGAATAAGTAGCTTGCCTAGGTAATACAGCCAATAATGCCAGAGCTGGAGTCTATTTCCAGGCCCTATCTCTCTCTCTCTCTCTCTCTCTCTCTCACACACACACACACACACAATTACATATAAAATACATATCACAATTGCACCCTCCACAATCCTGACAATGGAAAAGGCCATCATTTTCTTTATAGATAACTGAGAGCCAATGAGGCAGGCTTCCAACACTAAGTTACAGTTACCTTAAGAGGAATGTAGGAAAAGCTGGTGTAATGAGGGTGATGAGTCTGTCTCCAGAATAATATCTCTGTAAGACTTCTAGCAGGAAACGCATTTTGCGAGCAATAGGCTACGATAGGAAAGAAAATATAATTTGATACTAAGGGTAGAGAGCACATTGGAGAAAGAAGATTGGAAAGTCAGGCTTGGTTGATTTCAGTGTTTTGCCTAAGGCCAGACCCGCTCCGGAAGTTTACTCAGATATAAGGGCAAAAGCCAAAGTCCCTGAACTTGACCATGGTATTATTTCCCTTTTACTTTGCAGACATGAGAAAGGAGGTCACCAACACAGGATGGAGGGGTTGGCCTGAATATAGCCCATTCAGACTGGAAAAACATTGACCAAACTCGTCCCCCAACAAAGCCTTCAGGGACAGGCTCTTGCTCCCAGGAAAGGGCTCTCCTGTGGGCACCCTGAACCCATCTGACCAGGCCAGGCAGGAGAGGGCTCCTGAGTGGGGTTCTGAAGTACAATTCAGCAAGCTGCAAAGCAAATCTCTGGCGAGCTTACTTCTCTAGGTGAAGAGAATCTCTGAAAGCTAAGTCGGGTCCAACTCTTTCTGACACTATGGTCCATAGCCCACCAGGCTCCTCAGTCCATAGGATTTTTCAAGTAAGAATACTAGAGTGGGTTGCCATTTCCTTCTTCAGGGGATCTTCCCAACTCAGGGATTGAACCCACATCTCCTGTTTGGCAGGTGGATTCTTTACCATTGAGGCATCAGAGAAGCCCTAGGTAAAGAGAAAGAAGATAGCAAGAGTCACTCTAAGAAATACAGTTGTGCAATCAGGCTGGAGCCAGAAGAAGCCAGAGTTAATGACAGTCAATTACCTGACATTGGCTTCATTCATTTGCTCAACACATTTAATCAATCACATGGCAGGTTTTGCCACGTCAAGCAAAAGGAAAGAGAGAGTCATCATTGCTGCATTTAAATAAATCTCATTGGATGAGCCAGGCAATAACAGAACAGATAGAGTGAAATATAAATGGTAAGGGGCTTCCCAAGTGGCACTAGTGATAAAGAACCTGCCTGACAATGCATGAAATGTGAGACATGGGTTGGATCCCTGGGTCAGGAAAATCCACTGGAGGAGGGCATGGCAACCCATTCCAGTATTCTTGCCTGGAGAATCCCAATGGACAGAGGACCCTGGTGGGCTACAGTCCATAGGGTTGCACAGAGTTGGACAAGACTGAAGCAACTAAGCATGCATGCACACATAAATTGTAAAAGCCAGATGGAGTCGAAGCACAAAGTTGGGGAGGGAGACTAATTTTGTCTGGGAGGGCTTGTAGAGATGGGGGTTATTCAGGAAGTGCTTCAATGATACAAGTCCACAGGGAGCTCTACTCAATAGTTTGTGATAACCTATATGGGCAAAGAATCTGCAAAAGAATGAACATATGTATATGCATAACTGAATCACTTTGCTTTATACTTGAAACTAACACAATATTGTAAATCAAATGCATTCTTATAAAATTAAAAAAAATCTTAATGTATTTCAGATTTATCAAAAATAGGGGAAAAAATAATATAAGTCCAAAGACTTTCATAAAGCAGACCGTAAGGTGGGGGGAGATGGAAAGAGCAAGGGCAGAGGGAAGGCATTCCAGAAAGAAGAAACAATGTGAGCCTGGTCCAAGGAGCCTGGGGTATTTGGAGATTTGCAAGCAGTTCATGAAGACTGTGTAAGGAGATGGTCAGCAGGTAATACAGCTGGCAGTGGAAGTCAGAGCCAGAGATGGAGTAATCTGACCTTCCTCTCAAGGCAGTGGAGAGAGCTTTAGGAGGTGAGTGATGATTAGACAGATGTTTTAAGAAGAGCATTTGGGCCCCTATTTGGAAGATGGACTGGAGGAGAATGAGACAGAGCAGGGGTCTGCCTATAGAACTGTGTCCTTATGGAAAGGATAAGGTGCATCTACTTATACAAGATACAAGAGCACAAGGTACATGGAGGTCATTGCACAGGATACAGCTTCATGACCCCTGTTTTATAGATGAGGACATGAGACCCAGAGAGGTTAAGTTCATCTCCCATAATCACCCAGCTGGTCAGATTGAGAGCCAGGACTAATCTGTGGTCTATTTCCCTACAGGTCCACCTTCACCTGAAGGCCTGCAATCCCCACCAACAGTTACCCTTTGGCTAAGACAATACAGACGGGAATTGGCAACTCCTAAGGGCCAAAGTCAGTATGCCCTATTTTATGCTTTTTGCTCACCTTTCTCCATCTCTCTCTCTACCTCACCAAAGGCCAAATTCAATGATCCAGGAAACCTTTTCTGATGAACCCCATATAGGCTAATATGATCTTCCCTCTCCTCTGAGATCTTGCAATGATGGTTTTTAAAATTAGTCTCGTTTGATTTTTTAATTTAATTTTATTTTTAATTGGAGGATAATTATAATATTGTGATTAGCATGAATCAGCCATAGGGATACATATATTCCTCCCTCTTACTGTATGACACAGGGAATCCAAAGCCAGTGCTCTGTGACAACCTAAAGGGGTGGGATCGGGAGGGAGGTGGGAGGAAGGTTCAAGGTTGATTATACTAAAACTGCTCTCCTCTGAGAAGAGCTTGACTTCCCAATTGTATTATCTGATTCCCAAAGGGAGGCAGCAACCCCTTCCTCCCCTGTATTGACCTCAGCAGGAAATACGGCACTGACAACTCAACAGGGGCTAAGCCTTCTGCCTGCAAGCTTCTCGCTACAGGACTTGTGCCACTCACACCCTCACAACAGGAAGAACTCACCTTGGAGGCCAGACCCTTCCCACACACAGAATTGCAATATAAAGAGTCCTGCTGTGGCATGAACACTGTCATTGAAGTTTACTTTCAGCAGTAGGAGCCGACATCCCCTATCTTCCTCTCTCGATCTCGACCTGATAACTTGCTCTTCACACAGCCCTGCCATTATCACCAAATCACTAACATTTTCCTCCTTTAGCTTCTCTTTTCCACTCTCCAGTCACTCACACTGAGTTTTTCCTCTCAATTGATAGCTCCGATGTATACATGTTTTTTGACTCTCTTCAAAGTTGCTTCTCTCTGCTCAGTAGAAACCACCTAATATTTACTCAGCCTTTGTCACATTTACACCTTAGCTTTCATTTCTGCTCTCCCATTCAGCCTGCTTGAGATATTTGGGATTGCTTAAACCGTTTTGTTTTTTTTTTCCATTAGAAAGTTCTTCCTGTTCCTCGTTATGTATGGCACCGTGATGACTCTCAACATTCCCCCTTTAAATGATCTCATTTGCTGTTGTGATCTTCACAGTTTTCATCTTTGAGTTGAAAATACCCAAATCATCCATTGTCCCAATCTCTTTCTTACATTCTTCCTGTAACTTTCTTAGTTGGTTGAATTGCTTCAAAAATATGGCCTCAAATCACCTGGAAATTATAGTTCCACCAAAAAATTGGCTCCCCTCTCACTTTTTTCCTGTTCAATTTCACTATCAGCTAATGGCACGTGCATGTGTGCTAAGTCGCGCCAGTCGTGTTCAACTCTGTGACCCCAGGGACAATAGCCTATCAGGCTCCTCTGTCCATGGGATTCTCCAGGCAAGAATAATGGAGTGGGTTGCCATGCCCTCCTCCAGGGGATCTTTCCAACCCAGGGACTGAGCCCAAGTCTCTTATATGTCCTGCACTGGTAGGCAGGTTCTTTACCACTAGCTTTACCTGGGAAGTCCATCAGTTAGTGATACAGGCATCTCTAATTTAGGACCAAAAACTAAGACTCTTTTTTAAAATTTTATTTTTTTTTTACTTTTACTTTTAAATTTATTTTTAGTTGAATAATTGCTTTACAATATTGTGTCGGTTTCTGCCATACATCAACATGAATCAGCCATAGGTATACATATGTCTCCACTCTTTTGAAACTCCCTCCCACCTCCCATCCCATCCCATCCCACCCCTCTAGGTTGTCAAAGAGCACTGGTTTGAGCTCCCTGAGTCATACAGCTATTTGCACTGGCTATCTATTTTATATATGGTAATGTATATATTTTTCCATTCTTAGTTTATATACAAATTCTGTCCCCTTTAATTTCAATCTGTCTCCAACCTAATTCCTTCTGAATTCCTTTACCATTTCCCTACTTCAAATCTTTATTACCTCTCACATGTCACAGGGCATATATACTTAAAGTAACTTGACTTTTTGGTTTTGCTCTCTTCATTTATTCTTTGGGGCTAGTTCTTCCTTCCCCCTGCTTTTTCTGGTCATTCTAAAGTAAGACAATCTCAACTCGGTTATTCACTATAGAATTTTCTTATTACTCATGTAATACATTACCATAAAACTAGTGGATTTAAACAACCCAACTACTGTCTGACACTTCAGAAGGTAGGTTGGAAGTTTGAGATGGATCTCACTGGGCTAAAATCAAGGAGTCAGCAAGACTGACTTGAGCCCCCAGGAAGAATCCATTTCCTTATCTTCTCCAACCTCTAGAGGCTGCACACATTTTTGACTCAAGGTTCCTTTCCATCTTCACACCCAGAAATGTTCAGTCAAGTATTTCTCATATTGCATCATTCTGATACCAACTCTCCTTTCTCCCTCTTTCATTTATAAGAAATTTGTGATTACACTGAGCTTGCCTGAAATATCAAGGATAATCTCCATAGCTTCAAGTCAGATGATTAGCAAATTTAATTCCATCTACAAGCTTAGTTCCCCTTTGTAACATATTGTACCTTTCTAAAAAGTACAAGGATGAAAATGTGAACACCTTTGGTGGGACACTATTCTGTCTACCACATATAGTTGTACCTAAAAGTTAAAGCTTAAATCTTGCTTCAAAGTTAAGGCTCCTCTCCTTCCCCTGTTGGGACCATAATTAGTGAGAAGGCATTTGCTGGTTTTCTCTTCTGTTCCTTCACTTGGCAGCTTTAACTCCTGCTTCCATAACATGTTAACAGGGGTTTTCAAGGTCTCCAGAGTGGGACTGGAGATGGAAGAAGAGAAAGAAGAAACAAATGTCTTTACTCCCTGCACAGTGATGCTGCCCCAACACATGTGCTGTCTGGAGTTGGCAGGTGTTCACAGTGGGTTCTGTCATCACTGGTTTTCCTTGCTGAGAGCCATGGCATCTTCTCCTCACTGATCCTTTACCCCTACATCAGTTCCTAGGAATCCATACCTCCAGTTTTTCCACCAAGGTTAATCACTCTCCAAACATCCAACGTGAACAGGACCTTGGCTCACTCCACACCAAATCTTTCCACCCACGGGAAAGGCCAGTCCCTTTTAATGGATTGAATGCAGGCCAATTCTAATGCAGCCAACTTTCCTCTGCTTCACTGTGGAAGAATTAAAGCCTGATTCTCACTCTCGAGATTCTCCCAACCTGATGAGATTCTCATTCCTCTGGTTCTTCACCAGCATATGGAGGGCTCTTCCAGCTCTCCTTATGCTTTTGTCAGAGCCTGATTCCCTTTGATAAAGAAAGGCACTGGTGCAGCCCAGCAGCCCACCACTGGTGCAGCCCTCTCCAGAAATGTCTTCTCTCTAACATCTATGTGCCCACCTTCTTTCCCCAGAGGAGGGCATGGCAACCCACTCCAGTATTCTTGCCTGGAGAATCCCATGAACAGAGGAGCCTGGTAGGCTACACTCCATATGGTTACAAAGAGGTTGGACTCGACTGAAGTGACTTAGCATGCACACCATCCTTTTTTAATCTCCAGAGTGGGTGAGGGCATTAAGAGTTAGCTATTCATGTGGAGGTTTGACAGAAAACAACAAAATTCTATAAAGCAATTATCTTCAATTTAAAAATTAATTATTTAAAAAAAAAAGAGTTTGCTAAACCAGCTTTCAGTCAGCTGCTTAGAAAATCACACCTCTGGGTCCCACACCTCAACATGGAAAGTACTAGACAAAATTTATATTCTACTAGTGGAGGTTGGATGAGGAAATCAGGAAAACAAGAGAGAGTCCCTCTATGTGGATGAAAAGCAGCCATTCCCTTCTCCAGGGGATCTTCCTGACCCAGGGATCGAACCCTGGTTTCCTACATTACAGCCATATTCTTTACCATCTGAGCCACCAGGGAAGTCCATAATTTTGTTATGCAGAGATCAGACTGGAGTAAGGAAGTGACTATTCCTATTACACTATTGGTCAATGTGGCACAGATGGCTCTGTGTGTGTGTGTTCAGTTGTGTCTGAGTCTTTGCAACTCCATGGACTCCTCTGTTCATGGAATTTTCCAGGCAAGAAGTGGAATTTTTGGAGTAGGTTGCCATTTCCTACTCCAGGGGAATCTTCCCAACTCAGGGATCGAACCTCTGTCTCCTGCATTTCCAGGTGGATTCTTTACCACTGTGCCACCTGGGAAGTCATAAGCAATAGTGGATCAATAATGAGACTCCATCCTAGAAAGAATGTGGTCTGCAAATGACCAATAGGCCCAGTCAAGCATATGTTATTCATTAGGGTAGCCCACGGTTGTCAACTACCCCAAGTGAGGACACCCTCCTTTATGGGTGTCACTTATGGGTCTGATTAGCAGTTGGAACTCTTAGGACTGTTATTTTAATAATCCATAAGAGTTATTCCCAGACTACTGTGATATAGACTATTTTGTCAGGATGGGAAAGATACCAGCATGTAGTTGCTTTCCCACAATTTAAAGAAAATATTAACAAACAGATAATTCACCCTTTGAATAAGTATGAAAGTTTCTGGGATGCAAAGTCCAGGGGAGGTCAGAACAGACCAGGTCTGATCAAGGGATCAGTCCTGACCTATTATTATCTGTAGCTCACAGCTGTGTTGAGGCCACATGCTGGGGAGTGACAATGCTTTTGCCAACACTTATGCAATATGGAAGCATTTAGAAAATGATGTTAAAGCTGGAAGGAGATTTAGAGAGCATCGAGCCTGTATCCCTCATCTTAAGATGAAGAAACAAAGACCTAGAGAGGGTGGAATTTTCTCAAAGATGCTCTGCTAATTTGTGACCAACCCAGGATTCAAAATAGGTATCCCAACTACTAATCTAATGATCTTGTGACATTTTCAGTCTGGATTTGGCAATAGGTTTCTGTGTTTTATGGTTTCATCAGCACAAAGTGTAGGATAGTGCTCAAAAGAGCTTTCTAGGCCTCTGCAACACTAATTTGTTTTCCTTCTGCATCTTCCTTTCCTTTCCCTTCTCAGTCACATCTTCTTTTTCAGCTTAGCTGACCTCTGATTTTATAAATGTTGTAAAACACACACACACACACAATACTGTTGTGTGCATTTTGTATATTCCCTCCTCTAATCAAGCTCCAGGAATTTTTTTTCTCATTTTCCACTGCCCCATTAGAATGTATTAATCATCAGTTCCTTTCTCTAAGTGACAAAAACTGATGCTGATGGATTCAAGAGAAAAACTCACTCCTATAGTAAATCATCTTACCCTTTCAATTATCCAGGGGCAGAAATGAACAAAATACAAGATAAATAAGTTCATATCTATCACCTATAACTGGATACTCAATTCAGATTTAGTTTCTTGAGAACTAAGACTAATTAGGCAAATACTGGATTGCATGTTTGTTTGTTTGCTTTTTATAAAAAGATGCTTGCTGATTTAACTTTAAAAATCAAAATTACCTTGAAATTAAATAGCATTTACTCACATACATATTCAAGGCAATGATATTTAAGAATCTAACAGAAAAACTCTACTAGGTATGTTTTAACGTTTAATGTAGATAAAAACATTCCACTCCAGATATTCATTATTGATATTATTATCTCGACAGGGATAATGAAAGAATGAAGGCCTGACACTGCAGACCATCTAAAGACAGTACTAAATACAATCAGGAATAGACAACTGAGTTCAAGGTTTAGGCAGAAACTCAATCAAGAATGGGTTTCCTAAGTGGATCAGTGATAAAGAATTTGTCTCTCAATGCAGGAGACACACAGGATTGATCCCTTGGTCGGGAAGATCCCCTGGAGAAGGAAATGGCAACCCACTCCAATATTCTTGCCTGAAAAATCCTATGGACAGAGGAGCCTAGTGGGCTACAGTCCATGGGGTTGCAAAGAGTTGGATACAACTGAGCAACTAAGGACACACACATGATCCAGAATAGCTTCCATATATTTCAACATATCTGATATTCATATAGTGTATGTTAGGGCAGGGGTATTACTCTCTATCCAGGAAGACAAGAAGGGTATGGAATATTCTTGGATAGTTGGAGGCTTCCCAATATCATAACCAAAATCTGTGCTTCTGTGGGTGTTGGAAGAGGGGAAGAATTTGACAGATTGGGAAAATGATGTTTCAAAACCAACAGACCAGACTGATCCAATTATTCCATGATAACATTCCACACCTACCCAGAAATCACCAGCTCACAATGCCTTTAAATAAATGATATTTCATCATTAAACTAAATATACAAGACATTCTACAAGAATCATCAAAATAATCCACCGTAGTTTTCTTTTTAATTAATTAATTAATTTTAATTCCAGGATAATGACTTTACAACATTGTGATGGATTTTGCCATACATTGACATGAATCAGCCACGGATACACATGTGTCTCCCCATCCTGAACCCCCCTCCCTCCTCCCTTCCCACCCCATCCTTCAAGGTTGTCCCAGAGCACAGGCCTTGGGTGTCCTCCTTCATGCATCGAACTTGCTGCTGCTGCTGCTGCTTAGTCGCTTCGGTCGTGTCCAACTCTGTGCAACCCCGTAGACGGCAGCCCACTAGGCTCTCCCGTCCCTGGGATTCTCCAGGCAAGAACACTGGAGTGGGTTGCCATTTCCTTCTCCTTGCAATTGTTATCTATTTTACATATGATAATACACACATTTCAATGCTATTCTATCAAATCATCCCACCCTCGCCTTCTCCCAGGAGTCCAAACTTCTGTTCGTTACATCTGTGTCTCTTTCGCTGCCCTGCATATAGAGTCATTGTTACTGTTTTTCTAAATTCCATACATATATTTATGTTTCTCTTTATGACTTACTTCACTCTGTATAATAGGCTACAGTTTCATCTGCTTCATTAGAACTGACTCAAATGTGTTCCTTTTTACAGCTGAGTAATACTCCCTTGTGTATATATACCCCAACTTCCTTATCCATTCATCTGTCGATGGACATCAAGGTTCCGTGTCCTAGCTATTGTAAATAGTGCTGCAATGAACATTGGGGTACATGTGTTTCTTTCAATTCTTGTTTCCTTGGGGTTTATGCTCAGGATTGCTGGGTCGTATGGCAGTTCTATTCCCAGTTTCTTAAGGAATCTCCACGCTGTTCTCCACAGTGGCTGTACCACGTTGCATTCCCACCAACAGCTTTAAGAAGGTTCCCTTTTCTCCACATCCTGTCCTGCATTTATTGCTTGTAGACTTTTTGATGATGGTCATTCTGATTGGCATGAGATGGTACTTCATTATGGCTCTGATTTGCATTTCTCTAATATTGAGCAATACTAGGCATCTATTCATGCGTCTATTAGCCATTTGAAGTTTTAAACTATCAAACCACAGGTCATAGTCAATGTTTTCAATATGAATTTCCTTAAGTAAAGCATTTTTAGCTTCACAGTCTAAACCATGCTCTCATATCTTGCTTAGAACCAACTGATTTGTTTATCTGTCCTCTGAAACTGTTTTACTTGTACTCCCTAAAAGCAGCTCACTTTTAGGAAATGAATCCTGGCAAATATCTGGTTGAAAAATGAAAGTGCAAGTCGCTCAGTTGTGTCCAATTCTTTGTGACTGCCTGGACTGTAGACTGCCAGGCTCCTCTGTCCATGGGATTCTCCAGGCAAGAGTACTGGAATGGGTTGCCATTTCCTACATCAGGGTATCTTCCCAACCCAGGGATCAAACCCAGTCTCCTGCATTGCAAGTGTGTTTGTTACCATCTGAACCACCAGGGAAGCCCAGAATATATAATTAGTGCAGTTCATACAGACAAGCCAAATTTCACAGTACCCTCTGATCATAAAATAATTCAGTTACCTGGATAAGTAAGGCAGCTATCCAGAACCAGTTTGAGGAAACAAATACTGTCCAGAAAGTGACTTCGTGTTTATGCAAAGCATAAAAATCCTATCCTTATTAATCCTTTGTGGCAGGATTCTCCCATGCTACTCTCAGCTAGAGACATTTTCTCAACAAAACTTACTGGACATCGCCCATCCCCTAGGAGTCTTGTCTTTGACCAATGACTGACCAATTAGAGCATAAGCAGGTGCCTGTGATTCTTTAACTTAAAGGGATGACTCCTGCTGGCAACTTTAAGGACTGGGGCAGCAGGCCCGTGACCACCTGGGGCTCGGGACATTTTCCCCATTCTCTCCATGGCAGCAGTAGATGATTGTGATTACAGACAAACAAATCCTGGACATGAACGGTGACAGAAAGGCACCCTTTTGCAGCTCTAGTGTGCAAATCTTCCGTGGTCCCCAGCCTCCCCAGATCATTACAAGTGAGCTCCTCCTTTGCTTCCTGATGTAGCTGACAGGAAATGAGCCTCCAGGGCTGACAGCTAGAAATTAATTTGATCAATTTATTTTCTGTGTTTCATGTTTTGGGTGCAAATGCTTTCTCCATCCTGATGGAGAACATTTATGCTCTCCCATTCGCAGAAAACAAATTTATCGTGCCTAACTAACTGAACTCTTTTGCTGAAGGTCAGAAACAAATGTTCCCATCCATCTCCCTTTACCATTCTGAGCAATACCAAGCTGTTTTCCTTTTTAATTTCGGGCTGAAGGAAGATCGCTTTCTAGAGCGGAGCCAGGGTGAAAGAAAGCATTTGGAACTTCGGAGTTTTCTACTGAAAACAGAACTTAGCATGTCCCTCATGAGAGGAATGAAGCAAAGAAACAAAAGCTTCTCCTGCTTTTCCATGGGACAGAAAATTTCAGTTATGCCTTAACTCAAGTAAAAGGAACATCATTAGGCAAGGACTATTAATTTACCATTTTTAGACAAGTGGAATCTGGCACCTAATTTGTCTGTATTTCTTGTTCACTTGAGACCAAATTCTGTCCTTGGCAGATAATTTCTGAAGACTGCTGCTGCTGCTGCTGCTGCTAAGTCGCTTCAGTCGTGTCCAACTCTGTGCGACCCCATAGATGGCAGCCCACCAGGCTCCGCTGACCCTGGGATTCTCTAGGCAAGAACACTGGAGTGGGTTGCCATTTCCTTCTCCAATGCATGAAAGTGAAAAGTGAAAGTGACGTCACTCAGTCGAGTCCGACTCTTTGCAACCCCATGGACTTCAGCCTACCAGGCTCCTCCATCCATGGGATTTTCCAGGCAAGAGTCCTGGAGTAGGGTGCCATTGCCTTTTCCGTCTGAAGACTGCAGAGGGAACTAAACATATATGATCAGAATTAAACCTGGTTCATCCTAACTTATTTACGGGGAAGGAATGGAGCACAGACTTGTGGACACAATGGGGCAAGGAGAAGGTGGGAAGGATTGATAAAGTAGCACTGACATATATACACTGCCATATGTAATATAAATAGCTAGTGGGAAGCTGCTTAATAGTATAGGAAGCTCAGCTTGGTGCTCCGTGATGACCTAGAGGGATGGGATGGGAGGGAGGGGAGGGAGGCTCAAGAAGAAGGGGATATATATAAATTATGACTGATTCACATTGTAGGGCAGAAACCAACACAACATTGTAATTTTCCTCCAGTTAAATACATACATTAAAAAAAAATGACTAGCTTTTAGTTAACAGGTAAAATTTTCACATGTCCCTGAAAAAGCAAAATTGATATTCACTCAGTTCAGTTGTTGTGATAAATGACCTATTCCTGTGGGCCCGAGTTAATATGGACATCTTTAATTAGGACACTTCCTTGAACACCAAGCGGATCTGTATCATCCCGTGTTGCCAGCATGTCACCTATCCATGCTGGGTCAAAAAAAAGATTAATCCAAACATGAAAGCTTGAGCCAACAGTGAAGGTGTCCTGGCACATTTCTTCAATAGTTGCTAAGTGAGTAAAAGGCTAATTCCCCAGGAGGCACTGGTGTTGGTGATGGTAGCCCTGGAGGTGGGGCTGGGAGTGGATGCAGTAGTTTATGACCATCTGCCAAAATGTCAGGTCAGAAGGCTGTCCTTCCAGATGTTCATGCAGAACTGCACAAAAGGCACATGCAACACCTATATCTCCTATGGAAGAAGAAAGAGACCCTGGTGGTGCTAGGGGTAAAGAATCTACCCACCAATGCAGGAGGCATAAGAAACGTGGGTTTGATTCCTGGGTGGGGAAGATCCTCTGGAGGAAGGCATGGCAACCCACTCCAGTATTCCTGCCTGGAGAATTTCATGGACAGAGATGTTTGGCAGACTGCAGTCCATAGAGTTGCAAAGAGTTGGACACGACTGAAGTGACTTAGCGTGGAAGAAGCTTCTTGAAGATACTAAATACAGCCATTTATTCAGTTTGGAATAATGTTTAAGAAAAAAATCTGTTCACTGTTAGAACCAGAGGGTTAACTTTTAAGGGGAGCGGGCAGAGCTGTGTGGGGTGGGCAAGCAGGAAGTTCACTGCAGAGAGCCCCCTGCCCTCAGTACAGGGGCACAGCTGAGACAAAATGGTAAAAGGAACCAAGTCTGTGTCTAGGTCACCTAAAAGGCATCTTTCAAACAGGTGTCCAATTCCTTCCTGTTATCTTCCTCCCTTCTCTGCTCCTGTTCTGGAAAACACTCTAATGTTGCTCAGATATGGCCTCAAGGGACCAAAAGGGGATGCAGAGAAGCTGATCAACTCAGTGTGGAAACAAAGCTTTCTTGAGCACATCAGTATCAAGGATAGAAAGGCAAGGAAGCTCTCATCCGCCTTGAGCAGTGCTCTGGGGTGATGAACCTCATTGGCAGTTTCTAATGAGAAGGACACCGACCAAACACCTGATCTGGAGAAAAGGAGCCCAGTGAGAAGAAGGAGTGATGCTGAAGCTGAAACTCCAATACTTTGACTACTTGATGCGAAGAACTGACTCACTGGAAAAGACCCTGATGCTGGGCAAGATTGAAGTCAGGAGAAGGGGACGACAGAGGATGAGATAGTTGGATGGTGTCACCAATTCAATGGACATGCATTTGAACAGGCTCTGAGAGTTGGTAATGGACAGGGAAACCTGGTGTGCTGCAGTCCATGGGGTTGCACAGAGTAGGACATGACTGAGAGACTGAACTGAACTGAGGAGGAGGAGAGAGAAGACAGAGAAAAGAAACGTACAAAGTGAGGTGAGTAAAGAGAAAATACACTCAGATTTAGTAAAGAAAAGTCAAATCTGATTCCTTTTATCTGGACTTAGGAATGTGTTTGTGCCTGACTATAAAGATGAAATAAAGAGAGGTGCATTGCTTTGGCATTCATATAGAATCTGAAGCCTCAATTGACTTTGGCTAAAGCCACCAGATCTTGGCTATTATCCTTTTCAGCTTTGTTTTCCACAAAGCAGAACAAGGAGTAAATTAGGTCTTCAGTTTCTGTGTTTCTTTAGAAATCTGAGCTCATGGGGTGAATAATGGAAAACACATTTCAAATTTAAAGAACACATAATGAAAGTTTCTTTTCAGAGTTAAGAGAAGGATAAATGCTTTCTCATCCTAATGCAGCTCAAGAGAAAAAGATTTCAACGTCAGCCCTTGGCAATTGAAATCATCAATTTGTAGAAAAATACAGAGGCAATAGTATTATTGAGGTATCAAAGTTATCTAAGGCTTGGTGCTCCTTTTTGAATCTCAACTTTAGCTTCTGAGGCAGAAGTACCATTATGTTTTTCTGACCCATCCCAAAGTATAAAAGAGGAGACTGTCAAAATCTTCTTTTTGTTCTTTCCCATTAGCCATTAATTTATCATCTTATCTCTTTTATCACAGAGACACAGGAAGAGAAATTTCTATCGGAGAGGAACAGAGCTGGGTATTCTCTTGGTGATGAGAAAAGCATTTGTAGAATTCTGGGGGAAAATATCTTATTTGAAACTCATAAGGATGGGCCTGGAAATGTGCGGTTTCCAAGAGGAAATAACAAAAAGGGTGCCAGTTCACATAGAAATTATAGGTACCATGAGATTCACTTCATACATTGAGACTTTCAATTCCAAGAGTGTGTGCTACAAATCTCTCCACAGAAGTAGAAATCAAAGGACTTGAGGCCTCTCTCTTTATAAACTAGTCACCTAAAAGAGTGAGTGATGAAATGGGCTAAAAAATTCACAATCTAGCTGGGAAATCAAATATAAACTCTCAAAAACAAACAATCAAAAATTAAGATTGTGAAGAAGTAGAGAGAAATTAAAACTGAGTGCCCAGTAGTTGATGAGAAAAAGAATGTGACTCAGAAGAAGAGAGAGGGACCCAAAATGGGGCCTGTCTGCTTGCTGCTCAAAAGCCAATAAAGAGCCAAGATTAGTGGAAAGGAAAGCTTGTTTTATTTTTGATGCTGGAAATAGGGGGTAGGAGGTCGGAGTCTTGTCCAAAGGCTGACTCACCCCCTTCCAAAACCAGTAGGCATGAGCTTTTATAGGTGGAGAGAGGGGTCTACATAAGAAACAACACAGTCAGCTCTGACAATCCTACTGAAATTGGTTATTGGTGGCCTGACCAGTATCATCTTGATTGTTTGGTTAGTTCTTTTAATTTTTATTGGAGTATAGTGGTTTTACAATGTGCTATTTTCTGCTGTACAGCAAAGTGGATCAACCATGTGTGTACATAGATCCCCTCTTTTTTGGATTTCCTTCCCATCTTAGGTCACCACAGAGCACTGAATAGAATTTGATTGTTTTAAGTACAGTTAATCTTCAGTTCCAAGGTCAATTTGTTCCCATTTCTTTGAGGCCAATTCTCAGAATTGCAGCAGCTTATGTCATGGCTACAGTCTGGTTACCATGTAATTAACGTCTTCCATCTGGTAGCAGTTTCAGTATCTATAAGACAGCTCACAGGATATGGCTCAGAATATTATCTATAGCCTTTGAGAAGGAACTAAAGGTCCTTGACTATTCTTAAAGACTAAACTATTATGCTTTGGTCTCCTTTGGCTGTTTTCCTTTGTTTCTGCATTTTCTCACTTCTCTGATTAAACTTATTCTTTGGCTAAAGCTTTTCCACAGACAAAACGCAGGCTGAGGATACAGGGCAAGGGTCATAGAGTCCTGCTCCATTTCATTACATAATAATTACAAATAAATTAGAAATACTGAAGAATAAATACCCATCTATGTATGGAGGGGAAAAATCCAGGGAATAGAGATGTCCTAACACTACCCTATGGCATCATTAGCTTTCCTCACCAAGATTTGACTTTTCTCGTCTCATAGCATAGTAGGCTTACAGTACCTCCCTTCTAGTGGTTAGGAGGCCATATGACTAGTTCTGACTAATGAGAATGGAAGTTTTAAGTGTTACTTGTGTGCTAAAAGTGAGATCCTCTAGGGCTTTCATTCCCTTTCGGGTGTGAGTAGCAATTTTGAACACGACAGCACTGAGATTTTGGAGGGTGTTTTGTTAATGCAGTATAGTCTAACTTATCCTGACTGATATAGATTTGATAAAAGAAATACAAAGCCATGTAGTGGCCAAAGAATACCTCTTGAGGAAAATGGAAGAAATCATATACAAAACTAATATAGTATCTAATAGGAATTCTTGTCTCTATGGAGAATATACCTGAGGTGGTGCAGAGAACTGCCAAGAATGAGCTCACCAACAGTTGCTAAATCCCAGCTAAACAACTACTATCTTCAGAAAAAGAAAGAAACTTGTGCTGTATCTCTTAGAATTAAGTGTTGGGAATAAAACTGAAGGAAGAGAATAAGCCAGATGGTATTTTTCTTTCTACTTTACATTTATGTTCCTGAGAGAGGAGCTAAGGGGGTGTCCATAGTTATGCAGCTGGGATCATATGGTAACAACCACAAGATACTGCAATGCAAGGGAGTATCTTCAACTAAACAAAAAAGGAGCACTGTGGGCATGTTCTCTTATGTAAACAAGGGAGTCAAGATACAAAACATAAGGGAAAGAGAAAAATATCCCCCAAAGAGCTCAAATCTATACACTGTCCTCTTTGTTTTAATGGAAGGATAACTGTTTTAAAATGTTGGTTTCTGTCATACAACAAGGTGAATCAGCTATAGCTGTACTTATTTGCTCAGTCTTGTCCAACTCTTTGTGATCCCATGGATTGTAGTCTGCCAGGCTCCTCTGTTTATGGGAATTCTGCAGGCAAGAATACTGGATTGGGTTGCCACACCCTCCTCCAGGGGATATTCCCAACCCAGGGATTGAACTCACGTCTCCCACATTGCAGGCAGATTCTTTATCAGCTGAACTACCAGGGAAGCCCTGAATCAGCTATAAGTATACATAAATCCCTTCCCTCTTGAGCCTCCCTCTAGGTCATCACAGAATTCCAGGCTGGGTTCCCAGCATTATACAGCAACTTCCCAGTAGATATCTATTTCACACGTGGTAGTGCATATATGTCAATGCTACTTTCTCAATTCATCCTACCCTCTCCTTCCCCCGCTGTGTCCACAAGTCCATTCTCTATGTCTGCATCTCCATTCCTTCTCTGCAAATAACGTTCATCAGTACTATTTTTCTAGATTCTGTATACATGCATTAATATGATAATAATTGTTTTTTTCTTTCTGACTTACTTCACTCTGTATAATAGGCTCTAGGATCATACACCCCACTACAACTGACTCAAATTTGTTCCTTCTTATGGCTGAGTAATATTCCATTGCATTGTGTACCACAACTTCTTCATCTATTCATCTGTCTATGGATATCTAGGTTGCTTCCTTGTCCTGACTATTGTAAATAGTGCTGCAGAGAACAATGGGGTACTTGTGTCTTTTTGAATTGTGGTTTTCTCAGGGTATATGCCCAGTAGTGGGATAGATGTGTCATATGTAGTTTTATTACTAGTTTTTTAAGGAATTTCCACACTATTCTCCATACTGGCTGTGCCAATTTACATTCTAGTTCAGGAGGGTTCCCTTTTCTCTACATCCTCTACACCATGTACTGTTTGTAGACTTTTTGATGATGGCCATTCTGATTAGTGTGAGGTGATACCTCATTGTAGCTTTGATTTGCATTTCTCTAATAATGAGTGATATTGAGCTTCTTTTCATGTGTTTATTGGCTATCTGCATGCTTTCTTTGGAGAAATGTCTGCTTAGATCTGCCCATTTTTTGATTGGGTTGTTTGTTTTTCTGATACTGAGCTACTTACATATTCTGGAGATTAATCCCTTGTCAGTTGCTTCATTTACAATTATTTTCTCCCATTCTGAGGGTTATCTTTTCAGCTTGTTTAAGTTTCCTTTGCTGTGCAAAAGCTTTTAAGTTTAATTGCATCCCACTTATTTATTTTTGTTTTATTTCCATTAATCTCGGATATGGGTTATAGAGAATCTTGCTGTGATGTATGTCAAAGACTATGCTGACTATGTTTTCCTCTAAGAGCTTTATAATTTTTAACTTTACATTTAAGTCTTTGATCCATTTTGAGTTTATTTTTGTGTATGTTGTTAGGAATTGTTCTAATTCCATTCATTTACATGTAGCTGTCCAGTTTTCCCAGAACCACTTATCTAAGAGGGTGTCTTTTCGCCATTGCATGTTCTTGCCCCTTTTGTCAAAGATAAGGTGACCATATGTGCAAGGGTCTATCCCTGGGCTTTCTATCTTGTTTCATTGATCTATATTTCTGTTTCTGTGCCAGTATTATACTGTTCTGATTATAGTAGCTTTGTAGTATAGTCTGAAGTCAAGAAGGTTGATTCTTCCAGCCCTGCCTTTCTTTTGTAAGATTGCTTTGACTATTTATAGTCTTTTGTGTTTCCATATAAACTGTAAAAATTTTTGTTCTAGTTCAGAGAAAAGTGCCATTAGTAATTTGATAGAGATTGCATTGAATCTGTAAATTGCTTTGAGTAGTATAGTCATTTTCACAATACTGATTCTCCCCAAAGGAAAACAGTTGTAGCACAAGTCATGTAGGCTCAAAGGGGCAAAAACTGCTTCCTGGTGGGGTGAGGGCAGATATTACAAGGGTACATGGCCCTCTGCTATGCATAAACAGATATACAAGTATATGTGGTATTAACATTATATGTTAATGTTGAGCTATGTTGCCTACCAGGGAAGGCAACATTATATGTAGGAGGTAATTAGGGAAAAACATTTTAAAAAGGTTTCTAAGGAAGTCTACAAAGAACAATACTTTTTAAAAAAGGTTAAGAAACACTAGTGCAGATGAACAAACATGATTTTTAGAGGAAAAATAACCATACATGGAAAGGGATCAAGACATATATTTATAGTCATGTACATGTGCCAAAGCAGAATATGTGTATATAATAAACCAGGTCACCCTGAAATGGCATTCAGAATTAAAGGAAACTTTAACATTTACCCTGAGCCTTACTGGAAAAGAATCATGTCCCATCTTCTATATATGACCCAGAAGCTCATCAGAGAATGCCTACCCTATCTTCACTCAAACTCTTGGCAGCAGTGTCATCCAAAAGTTTATATTCCAAACCTACACAGCCTTAGCCATGGAATTATGCCCATTTTTTTTCTTTGAACTTTTATTTTTAAACTTGCTTTTTTGAATGGTCCTGTACATATGGTTATATGTCCTATTTTTCTTTCCTTCATTATTAAGAACTCCAAGAGATTATAGTCAGTTTTTTCCAAGTCTCTTTATTTATTTTTAATTCTGATATTACCTAACAGATGAGAATTAAATCCAGAGCAAAAGCCACTGTGAGGACTTCTTACCTACTCTCAGTACAGCCATTTTGGTTAAAGCATTCTACACTGTACTAGATACTATATTTCTAAAAGATATGGATATATAGTTGGTAATGGAGAAGGTGAAATACACAATCAGTATTAAATTTGATCGTGGTCACAATTCTGTAATTTGTACTAGGAATCTAGTACTTTATCCCCTACTAGGTTGAGCAAACTACAGAAAACAACTGAACAGCTCTTCTTTTAATCCTTGCCCAGATTTTGTCTAATATGTTCCCATCTTAAGGATTAAGAAGTTTTTAAGTAAAATATAGTTGATTTACAATATTATGAGAGTTTCAGAGGTACAGCAAAGTGGTTCAGTAATACATATATCTACATATTTTTTTCCAGTAGAGATCATTACAAGATATTGAATATAGTTCCCTGTGCTATGCAGTAAATCCTTGAATCTTATCTATTTTATGTATAATGGTTTGTATCTGTAATCCCATTCTCCTAATTTATCCTCTCCCTCCTCCCTTTCTCCTTAAATTTGTTTTCTACATTTGTGATTCTGTTTCTGTTCTGTATATAGATTCATTTGTATTTGTTTTTAGATTCCACAGAAAATGATACATGACATTTGTTTTTCTCTGTCTGATTTACTTCACTTAGTATGAAATCCTCTAGGTCCATCTATGTTGCTGCAAAAGGCAATAATTCACTCTTGTATGGCTGAGTAACATTCCACTGTATATATGTACCACATCTTAATCCATTCATCTGTCATTGGACACTTGGGTTGTCTCCATGTCTTGGCTATTGTAAATAGTGCTGCTGTGAATATCAGGGTGTATGTATCTTTTCAAGCTATAGTTTTCATCTTTCATGATATAAGCCCAGGAATGAAATCGCTGGATCATATGGTAGCTTTATTTTTAATTTTCTAAGGAATCTCCATACTTTTTTTGATAATGACTACACAAATTTACGTTCCCAACAACAGTGTAAGAGGGTTCCCTTTTCCTCACACTTTTTTTGACAATGGCCATTCTGACTGATGTGAGGTGTGAGGTGATATCTCACTGTGGTTTTGATTTGCATTCCTCTAATAATCAGTGATGATGAGCAAACTTTCCCTGTGCCTGTTGGTCATCCATGTGTCTTCTTTGGAGATATGTCTATTTAGGTCTTCTGCCAGAAGAGAACATAGACAAAACTTTTTTGGACATAAATTGTAGCAATATTTTCTTAGATCAGTCTCCCAAGGCAAAAGAAATAAAAGAAAAATAAAAGTGGAACCTAATTAAACTTAAAAGCTTTTGCACAACAAAGGAAGCCATCGATAAAAAGGAAAGACAACCTACACAATGTGAGAAAAAATTTGCAAAAGATACAACTGAAAAGGGGTTAATATCCAAAACATACACAGGTCTCAGATGGCTCCATATCAAAAAAATATATATATAAATGGGCAGAAGAAGTTTAAGAATTTTGATAAAAATATACATTTTGTCAATATACAAAGCTCATGTTATAAAGGAGAGAGTCTTGGCCCATAGATGTGTTATAAAGAAGTGGTAAGGATATGACTGTTTGAAGAGGTGACCTCTGCACCAGAAAGAATATGTGCCAGACACAGGAGGTATGCTCTGCACTCACCTACAATCATGACAGACAATTAGCAACCCTAGCATCTTGCCCATTGTGCCTGGATATGTCTTCACAATCATTTTAAACAAAAGCTTTGAACCACACAATTGATATTATTAGACAAGGTAAA
Organism: Bubalus kerabau; assembly: GCF_029407905.1. NCBI lineage: Eukaryota > Metazoa > Chordata > Mammalia > Artiodactyla > Bovidae > Bubalus > Bubalus kerabau. The sequence goes on from NC_073634.1 coordinate 57,736,747, forward strand.
GTTTATCTTGGAATAAAAATCTTTAATAGTTCTCCATGTCTGAAACTGTGATTATATATACTATATTTATGCTTTTAGACTGGCCCAACCTAATGAGCAGTAGTAGAGAATCCACCTGCCAATTCAGGAGACACAAGAGACGCAGGTTCAATCCCTGAGTCAGGAAGATCCCCTGGAGTGGGAAATGGGCAACCTGCTCCAGTATTCTTGCCTGGCAAATTCCACGGACAGAGGAGCCTGGTAAGCTACAGTCCCTGGGGTTGCAAAGAGTCAGACACGACTGAGCACACACTCACAAACACATACACAACCTGATGCACACTGAAGATTCATGTACAATTCAGCAGGTGTAAAAGAGGAAGAATGAGTATTACAAGTGCTTACTAGTTTACTTCCCAGTGAAAGACTTGATACTCAAATGCTGTGGTTTTCCATATTAACTTCTGTACTTATTCAGTGATTCTTTGCAATTATTTTGTGAGTAGCCACCAAAGACTTTCTTCTTTTCTTGATGAGGGATGGGACTAAAATACAAGTGTCTTGGAAAAGACAACGTAGTGGCTTTTGCTAACAAAGATATAAATAACCACGAGCAGATTCACTTCTGTGAGTAGAATTGATAAAGAACATGCAGTCCACAATCCTCTGCGATGGACTCAGAGAGCATAATGGGAGCAGGGTGGTGGAGACACAGTTGAACATTTAGCAGAACTTCAGGCTTAGTTCCAGGATTACAGATGCTACTATTTTATTCTGTAACTCACATACCACAAAAACCCTATATTCTTTCCCTGAACCCTAAAAGTCTTTCTTTCTCAGGTTTCTTGCTTGAAAATCAATTTATTTTCAATGACCCAAATGTCCTTTTAACTAATGATCATTGATAAATTGCAGAGGATATGACCAATTTTACAGCAGACATACAGAAGCAAAAACTAAAGTCCATGCCTCTTCCTAGGAGATAACCTAGAAAATCATTAGCAGGTATGGTATACAAGGTGAGGGCTACCCTGGTGGCTCAGTCAGTTAAGAATTTGCCTGCAATGCAGGAGACCTGGGTTCAATCCCTGGGTCAGGAAGATCCCCTGAAGAAGGAAATGGAAAACCACTCCAGTATTCTTGCCTGAAGAATTGCATGGACAGATGAGCTTGGCAAGCTACCGTCCATGGGATCACAAAGAGTCAGACACAACTGACTGACTAACACATAGAAGGTGAAGGCACCTTTGTTGTTGAGTTGAGCCCTGAAAGGAGAACTGGGAAAACTCCATTCAGATATGTTTTGCGTCTAAGAGGTAGGTCAGTAGGCATGGGAAACAAGGTGGAATATAGAAACTATTGGAACAGGAGACAGATAAATAAGAAAACTTCAGATAACAGTAAAATATTTCAAATGAAATATGATGAGGTGTGACATAGGAAGAATTAGAATGATAATTGGAAGGGTATCATGATAGGTCTTAAATCAACAAGATAGATCCAGTTTTGTGGGGGTTTTGGTAATAAAAGTCAATGAATAACTGGACACACACACACACACACACACAAAACTTTTAAGCACACCAAGAAATTCATTACAAAGTTAACAGGGAGTTATTGAATTCATAAGCTAAATATTTTTTTATTGTCTATCATGTGTCATAAACTAAACCCTGCAGGCTACTAAAATTAATGGGACAGAGACATGGTCCTGTAAAGACTCACAATAGAGTTGTCAGGGAATAGAGGGGGAAGAAAAAAGGTGGGTCAACAAATCTAATAAAGGATATAATGCAATGAGCAGACCTGAGGAAGCCTTTATTTCTGTCTTGAGAAGCTCTGTGGGATAGATACTGCTCTTCAGGCCAGCCCAGTCTCAGCCCTATGACAAAAGTGCTGAGAAGAGTTGATGTGAGGTCAGAAGGAAAGCATGGCTTCCAGCTGCTATTACCCTATTACCCTATTACCCATATGTGGAGACAAGTAGGGCTATCCAAAAACTGAGTGTGTTACCCACCAATAAGCTAGATGCACCTGATGGCATCTATTCTCCTATGAGGAGTGACCACACTCTCCCAGGGGCCTGGGATCCTCCAAGCTATGCTAAACATAGCTTCAAAAACCTGGAGGCACCACAGTTTTCAGGTGCCAAGCAGCTGGCATCTCCCAGCAGTCTCTTAAACAGAAGACATCTATGTTCAGTTCGGTTCAGTTCAAATATTCATTCAGTTGTGTCCGACTCTTTGTGACCCCATGAACCGCAGCACACCAGGCCTCCCTGTCCATCACCAACCCCTGGAGTCACCCAAACCCATGTCCATCGAGTCAGTGATGCCATCCAACCATCTCATCCTCTATTGTCCCCTTTTCCTCCTGCTCTCAATCTTTCCCAGCATCAGGGTCTTTCCTGATGAGTCAGCAATTTGCATCAGGTGGCCAAAGTATTGGAGTTTCAGCTTCAACATAGTCCCTCCAATGAACACCCAGGACTTATCTCCTTTAGGATGGACTGGTTGGATGGCCTTGAAGTCCAAGGGACTCTCAAGAGTCTTCTCCAACACCATAGTTCAAAAGCATCAACTCTTTGGCGCTCAGCTTTCTTCACAGTCCAACTCTCACATCCATACATGACTATTGGAAAAACCATAGCCTTGACTAGACGAACCTTTGTTGGCAAAGTAATGTCTCTGCTTTTGAATATGCTGTCTAGGTTAGTCATAACTTTCCTTCCAAGGAGTAAGTGTCTTTTAATTTCATGGCTGCAATCACCATCTGCAGTGATTTTGGAGCCCCCAAAATAAAGTCAGCCACTGTTTCCACTGTTTCACCATCTATTTACCATGAAGTGATGGGACCAGATGCTGTGATCTTAGTTTTCTGAATGTTGAGCTTTAAGCCAACTTTTTCACTCTCCTCTTTCACTTTCATCCAGAGGCTCTTTAGTTCCTCTTCACTTTCTGCCATAATGGTGGTCTCATCTGCATATCTCAGGTTATTGATATTTCTCCCAGCAATCTTGATTCCAGCTTGTGCTTCTTCCAGCCCAGCGTTTCTCATGATGTACTTTGCATATAAGTTAAATAAGCAGGGTGACAATATACGGCCTTGACATACTCCTTTTCCTATTTGGAACCAGTCTGTTGTTCCACGTCCAGTTCTAACTCTTGCTTCCTGACCTGCAGACAGGTTTCTCAAGAGGCAAGTCAGGTGGTCTGGCATTCCATTCGCTTTCAGAATTTTCCCCATTTTATTGTGATCCACACAGTCAAAGGCTTTGGTATAGTCAATAAAGCAGAAATAGATGTTTTTCTGGAACTCTCTTGCTTTTTCAATGATCCAGTGGATGTTGGCAATTTTTGATCTCTAGGTGCTTTGCCTTTTCTAAAACCAGCTTGAACATCTGGAAGTTCACGGTTCATGTATTGCTGAAGCCTGGCTTGGAGAATTTTAAGTATTGCTTTACTCGCGTGTGAGATGAGTGAATCTATGTTCAGTCTGCCTTTTTTCCTGAGCCCCATGTGTCAATTTCCCTACATGAGATTACTCCCACACTTATCCCACAAGAATAGATAATAGGCAGGAGAGTGTCCCACCCCTGAGGTCCTCCTGCCTGATGTCCACATTGTCTGGCCTACTCTGAGGAGTAATAAGGGAACAGGGACAGCAAGCCTCCTCTTGTTCTTCCTTGGCTGACAAATGTACCCACTGAGCCTCTTCCTAAGACCAGACCTTATACTCTGTCACCCCAAGCAATGTGTAGCAAATCACTGAACCTCCCTAAGCCCCTTAGCATCTGTGTGTGACTGCTAAGTTGCTTCAGTTGTGTCTGACTCTTTGTGAGCCCATGGACTGTAGCCTGCTCCCAGGCTCCTCTGTCCATGGGATTCTCCAGGTAAGAAAACTGGAATGGGTTGTCATGTCCTCCTCCAGGGGGTCTTCCTGACCCAGGGATCGAACCCACATCTCTTATGTCTCCTGTGTTGGCAGGCAGGTTCTTTAACATGAGCGCCACCTGGGAAGCCCTTTTGCATCAGAAGAATGAGGAAAATAAAGACCTCCCCAACCCACTTCAAAGGGAGTAGTGACAATCTGAGGAGCTTTGTAAATCAAAATGTGCTATACTCAAGTGGTGGGGAGGGGTATTTTTATCATAAAGGAGTGAAGAGTCATTGAGCACAGACTCTGTGGTTGGCACCTAAACCTTCTGTTTACCACACACGATTTTCCAGGCAAGAGTACTGGAGTGGGGTGCCATTGCCTTCTCCGGCTGCTTAGTTAGATTCACAGATAATTAAAGGTAGATTAGAGGCATATACAAAACAACATGGAAAAACAAAAAGGAAAAATAGAGATCAGAGAAATAAAAGTAAACAGGAACATTACAATGTGGATGTGTCATCCACAAGCATGCTGAGTCACCAGTCTGGCCCAAAGCTTCCTGGAGTGCAAAGTCTAGGGAAAGCATGTCATATGCATGCTTGCCATTGACAGCAAGAAAAAAGCCTATAATTGCTAAGAGAGGACATTGTTTCAAGGAAAAAACTCACTGTGAAGAGATCACAGTTTTCTCCCCCACTTTCCACCATAAATATAATCTTGAGTTTCTTAGCATAACTCCCATAGATCAGTTCAAGGAAATCTCTTCCATAGAGAACCTAGTGTTCGTGATCTGATCAGAGTTGATTCAGACATAAAATACAAAGAAGGAAAGTTCATAATTTGTAGGGTAAAGAGATGAATCTTTTCAAAAAAATCTGTGTACCTTTAAGTACCTTTTCTTTAGAAAGCTTCTAGAAGGTCCCCAGCTCACATTTAATCAGAAAGTGCAAAATTTGGGAGTGGACTTAGGTATCTTTTAGTGTCATTCCCATTTTACTGAAAAAAAAAAAAACAAAAAAAAAAACAAAAAAAAAAACAGGCCACCAGATGGGAAATCTCTTCTAAAATGGCAGGCACCTTCATTGCCAAGACTAATCCAGGTCTGGTCTCCTCTAGTGTGCAGTAAACTGCTGCTTCCCCAGCTTTGAGCTATGTCAGGGCCTCTCCTGTGGCTTACAAGACATGGTGCTCATTCATCGCCCTGTCACTGCCAGTTGGGTCTTACTACCTGGACAGAAAGCTCTTCAAGACAAATTCGTTTTCATCTTCATAGCACTTAGCCCAGAACTGGCAACCCAGTAGATGCTCAACACTGCCTGAGTAATGGATGTGAGTTGAAATAAATTGAGTGCTTTCCATTAAAACTTGAAGACCCAGCTCAAGTGCCAAATTCCAGGTTGTTACTCAGTTCCTAGCAGTAAGCAACCCTACTGGAGGATAGCAGTGACATTTCCTATAGAACAGATTCTATGAATACCAGAACCAAGTGATATTTTTCAATAAAATTTCAGCCAGAATTAAGAAAACATTAGCACTTTTACCTTCAGCTCCGTCTATTATGAGTCCGAGGTACTGCACAAATACAAAACTATAAGGTAGCTAAACTTGATGCAGGTTTTTTCTTGAAACATTAAGACTAATTAAGCAGGCAAAGAAGTTCTATATCATGAAGACTTTTAAATGTATACAAAAAAAGCAAAGAATATGGGGGACTATTTCAGTTTACACAGAATTGTAAAGATCAATTCTCTAATACCATCAAAAAAAAAGGAAAAGGATGAAATGAAAAAGTTGCCTAGACAATGATTATTATTATATTTATTACATATCAGGTACTTCCTAAGTGTTTTACACATTTCCATGTTTAATCCTTACAGCAAACCTAAGAGGTAGATATTACTGTTATCAGCATTTACAGATGGAGAAACTAAGGTGCCAAATGTTTAAGTTACCATGGTAACCTAACCTATCTGGCTCAGGATTCCAACCCATGGAGGTCTAACGGGGAAGTATATGTTTCTAGGCTAAAATTATTCCTAAGAATTATTGTTAACATATATTGAGTGTTTACGACCTTTTTACTATTCTAGCCAAGAAGTTTTGCACAGATCACATAGGTAGTAATGGAGCTAAGACTTGAACTGAGGCAAACAGGTTTCTGTACCATTTTCTGTATGCTATAGTCCAGAGGATGAGATGGTTGGATAGCATCACTGACTTAATGGACATGAGTTTGAGCAAACTCCAGGAGATAATGAAGGACAAGGAAGCCTGGTGTGCTGCAGTCCACGGGGTTGCAAAGAGTCAGACACGACTTAGCGACTAAACAACAACAACAGTGCTATAGCTCTTTCCCTAAGAGGGAAACAGGTGAAAAAGCGTGTTTGAACACTTATCCATCCCTCTCACATTAGATCTCCTTAAGAACTTCCTCATCTCTAGGCTAAATTATTTCTGTGTGCCTGTGTGTGCTCAGTTGTGTCTAACTCTTTGCGACTCCTTGAACTATAGTCTGCCTGGCTCCTCTGTCCATGGAATTTTCCAGGCAAGAATACTGGAGTAGGTTGTCATTTCCTAACTCCAGGGATCTTGCAGACCCAGGGACAGAACCTGTGTCTCCTGAGTCTTCTGCATTGGCAGGCAGAGTCTTTACCAACTGTGCCTCCTGGGGAAAACTATTTCTGCAGCTTCCTCATCAGCCTCCTCCTTCCAGGCCTGCTCTCTAAATCCCATCCCATCCATTAAGCCTATGAGACAGATACTACACAGGACCCACCTTAAAGCAGTTTGGCTTTTAACATGGGGCTTCCCTAATGGCTCAGATGGTAAAGAATCTGCCTGCAATGTAGGAGACTCAGATTCGACCCTTGGGTGGGGAAGATCTGGAGAAGGGAGTGGCATCTCACTCCAGTATTTTTGCCTGGAGAATCCCATGGACAGAGGAGTCTGGCGGGCTACAAAGAGTCAGACATGACTGAGCAACTAACGTTTTTTTTTTTTTTTTTTAAGACACTGCCCTGCCCCAAACCCTTCAGTCATTCCCCACCCCCAAGCAAAGCTCTGGAATCCTCAAAGTCACCCAGTGGGCCAGTCATTTATCTAGATCCTTTCTCCTCTTTACTAATAAATTGTGGAAAATTCTTCAAGAGATGGGAATACCAGACCACCTGATCTGCCTCTTGAGAAACCTATATGCAGGTCAGGAAGCAACAGTTAGAACTGGACATAGAACAGACTGGTTCCAAATAGGAAAAGGACTATGTCAAGGCTGTATATTGTCACCCTGCTTATTTAACTTATATGCAGAGTACATCATGAGAAACACTGGACTGGAAGAAGCAGAAACTGGAATCAAGATTGCCAGGAGAAATATCAATAACCTCAGATATGCAGATGACACTACTATTACGACAGAAAGTGAAGAGGAACTAAAGGGCCTCTGGATGAAAGTGAAAGAGGAGAGTGAAAAAGTTGGCTTAAAGCTCAACATTCAGAAAACTAAGATCATAGCATCTGGTCCCATTACTTCATGGCAAATAGATGGCGAAACAGTGGAAACAGTGGCTGACTTTATTTTTCTGGGCTCCAAAATCACTGCAGATGGTGATTGCAGCCATGAAATTAAAAGACGCTTACTCCTTGGAAGGAAAGTTATGACCAACCTAGATAGCATATTCAAAAGCAGAGATGTTACTTTGCCAACAAAGCTTCGTCTAGTCAAGGCTATGGTTTTTCCAGTAGTCATGTATGGATGTGAGAGTTGGACTGTGAAGAAAGCTAAGCGCTGAAGAATTGATGGTTTTGAGCTGTGGTGTTGGAGCAGACTCTTGAGGGTACCTTGGACTCCAAGGAGATCCAACTAGTCCTTTCTAAAGGAGATCAGTCCTGGGTATTCTTTGGAAGGAATGATGCTAAAGCTGAAACTCCAGTACTTTAGCCACCTCATGCAAAGAACTGACTCATTGGAAAAGACTCTGATGCTGGGAGGGATTGGGGGACATGACTGAGCGACTCAACTGAACTGAACTTTCTCCTCTTTTGGCCTCACCCTCCTCCACCCCTTTCTCAGTTCCCCATTAGTCAGTCTCCAACAACCCTTAATCGCTAGAAATTCCCTTCTTACACGCCAGCTCTTGCCTGAGCACTTGTGTTCACACTGGTCTTCCTGCGTGGAATGAATGGTTCCAGGATCACCCTTGATTTTTTCTGGCTTCACCCCATCTGTTAAAGATTCACCTTAAGTACTCTGTCCTCCAGGAAGCACCCCCTCTGCCTCCTTTCACCAGGAACTGTGGCTCACAGCTGTCTGATTGACCCAATGGACCCTCAGAGGAGACAAAGCCCACTTCTGAGGACTGATGCTTCCAGGCTCTCTTCCTTGGGAAATGGCTCATGTACCTACAAAGTCCCACTGAGAATCTTCTGATGGCTCTTTGTTTTCAACATGTTTTCAGTCGTGTGCTAATTATAAGGCTGAAGCTGATGCTGGTGCCACTTTTTTTTTGTGAATATGTGACATCCAGGAGGAACCAAAAAGGACTATAAATTACCTAGCTGATGATGAAAGTTCTCCATATATCCCTTGAGACTGCTTAACAGATCTTTTATAACTGGCTCAAACAGCTGCAGCATTCTCAAAAAAGGCATCGCACTTACGGTTAACTTTTTAACTAACTTTAATAGCACAAATAGCTAAAGAAAGCAAGCACCTGGAAATTCTCACATCCAGGTCCATTTGTGGGGTGGGAAATGAGTTAGCAAGATATCTGCAAAGTTGTGCAGTTGCATTTTATGCCCAAGATGGAAATGTACATGGCTTACTGGACTTTACAAACACTTGAATTGCCTTCCTCTACATTTGGAGTGCACACAGGTCCACTCTTAAGTGGCTTCAGGCATCACACCTATTAGGATTATCCTTCCTCCTCTTCACTGAATTAACACACAGCCTTGAATCAATGTGAGAAAGCCATATACTTTCAGTTTTGAGGAAGGAGGTGACAGTTGTTGATATACTGGTTCTCCCATTTACACTCTGTTAACTATGGTGCACATACTTTAGAGACCATAGACAGGCTTGCATGCATGCTAAGTGTTCAACTCTTTGTGACTCTATGGACTGTAGCCCGCAGGCTCCTCTGTCCATGAGATTCTCCAGGCAAGAGTACTGGAGTGGGTGGCCATGTCTTTCAGGAGAAATCCCCCACTCAGGGATTGAACCCAAGTTTCTTATGTTTCTTTTGTCTCCTGCATTAGCAGGCACGTTCTTTACCACTAGTGCCACTTGGGAAGCCCATGGACAAGCTTAAGGGATATTAAATGAGATAATTAGGCCTTAATTAATTTTTGAAATGAGGTAAGATCTTGACACAGTGTATGTTAGTTACTTGCTCCCCAGGGGTGAGAAGAGAAAAATAAGCCGTTCTTCGCATGAGACAGATTAAGTGCTACACTGGAATTTTTCATTATCAAGAACACCTTCTTCCTGCCTCTCTGAAAATCTAGGTCTCAACTCAAATTTCATGTCATAAAGAAACTCAAGATAACTCTGATATTCCCTCTTGGCCTTGGGGCTGAGGCTTCATCTTTTGCTTTACTGTTAAGCTCCATAAGGCATCCACCCAGGTCAAGCCATCAGCCAAGGACTCAATGCTTCCTTTTGAGGGTTTTGTGAGGCATTAGGAATGCCAACTCTGGAAGTTATATGCTCTCAACAAGGTTCTGAGCTGTGTTATGACCTTCTGTTTATGCCCTAATCCTGGACCCTTAAGCAATGCATCCATCAGAGAACTGATGGTTTACAGAAGGCCAGCCATGGGCCACCTGTTTAAAAAAGGGTACTCATTAAGCAATGGTCCTAGACCGGGCACTGATCCATGACTTTTAGTGCATAGTTCTATTGAATCTGCACCATAAACCCCAGCCCTCATTCCCTCATGCTCATGTTCAGTCAGGTCTGGCTCTCTGTGACCCCATGGACTGTGGCTCACCAGGCTCCTCTGTCCATGAAATTTTCCAGGCAAGAATACTGGAGTGGGTTGCCTTTTCATACTCCAGGGGATCTTCCCAACCCAGGGATCAAACCGTGTCTCTTGTTCCTTCTGTATTGGCAGGCAGATTCCTTACCACCAAGCCACTGGTGAAGGCCTGCTGCTGCTGCTGCTGCTAAGTCACTTCAGTCATGTCTAACTCTGTGTGACCCCATAGACATCAGCCCACCAGGCTCCCCCATCCCTGGGATTCTCCGGGCAAGAACACTGGAGTGGGCTGCCATTTCCTTCTCCAATGCATGAAAGTGAAAAAGTGAAAGTGAAGTCGCTCAGTTGTGTCTGACTCTTAGCGACCCCATCGACTGCAGCCTACCAGGCTCCTCCATCCATGGGATTTTCCAGGCAAGAGTGCTGGAGTGGTGTGCCATTGCCTTCTCCACTGGTGAAGCCCAATAATTCCCAAACATATGTATAATTACTAGTTACAGCTAAGTGGTAAGAAATAAAAGAGACATAGACACAATTCCCTAATCAAAGTCTTATAGGTTCTATGTGGTAAAGCATGGATTTGAAGCCAGAAGATGTAGCCTTATTTTCCCTAGCTTTGTTCTTGTTGTAGCAGAATTCCAAAATGACCCTGGATTCCTACTTTCTGATATACACACTCTGTATATTCCCCTCCTTTAGAGTATGAGAGAGATTGGCATATATGATCGGAATGTCACTTTGAATTTTAGGTTACTAATCAGTTGACTTAGAGTTAATCAAAAAGAGATTTTTTTCTGGGTAAGCCTGATCTAACCAGTTGAGTCCTTCCAAAGAAGGTAAAGTGTAAAGACATACTCTCTTGATGATTTTAAGGAAGTTCAAGAAAACTGCCTTGTTATAGAGAGGGCCATGTGGCAGGGAACAGCAGGCAACCCCTAGTTACTGAAAGTGGCCCCTAGCTGCTTGGCAAGCAGGAAAGCAGAAATATCAGTTCTACAACTACCAGGTACTGACTTCTGCCAACAAATTCATGGGCTTAGAAGAGGACCCTGAGCTCCAGAAAGGAGCTCAGCCTGGCCAACACCTTGACTTAAGCCTCGGAATGCCCTGAGAAGAGATGCTCAACAACTGACCTACAGAAACATTGATGTTGATAAACTTGTATTGTTTTAAACCATTGTTACTAGTTTGCAGTAATTTGAGTGACTGCCATAATTTGAACAAAAATTATCAACAGAAATCTAATACAATTCCCCTACCCTTCCTTCCATCCAGCTCCCACCCAGCTCCTAAGCCTTGTTTCAACATCCTGGCTTCATTTTGGGCTTCCCAGGGGGTGCTAGTGGGAAAGAACCAGGCTGCCAATGCAGAAGACATAAATAAGAGAAGCTAGTTCATTCTCTCAGTCAGGAAGATCCCCTGGAGAAGGGCATGGGAACCCACTCCAGTATTCTTGCCTGGAGAATCCCATGGATGGAGAAGCCTGGCAGGTTACAGTTCAGCCTCTCCCACTTGGCCTTACAGATGACTTCCTGGACTCCATATTCTCAACCTGGAAGAGCTGGGCTCAAACAGGCCACTACTTGGTTCTTTCTCCTGCTTATCTTATCTTCCCTCTAAGCTCTGAACACTGGCACTGACCTGTGTGGCCAGGGCTTCCCTTTAAACTGGAAACATGTTCAATGCAGGACTTCCTAAGTAGTATTATAAAGAGATTTAAGGTTTCTACAGGCCAGCCAAGGTTTTTATTTTGTTTCTTTGTTTGGGGGCCTGGGCACAGAGCTGCTAAAAGGAGAAAGGGATGCAATCAAGTTTCCCATTTTCCCATCCCACCCTTCATACAGATTAACTTCAGCCAGAACATTTAGCAGCATGATTTTGTTAAAATATATAATACATAATAAATGTGTTATATAATAAATATATTTATGTATTAGCATTGTAACCTTATGCATTAGCATTATAACCTTTCAATGTTAAAAAAAATAAGTAAAAGTTCAGCAATCACTGGTGTTACAGAAGTGGTCTTAGCTCTGTATACAGTGTGATCATGAGAAAAACATTTAAGCTATGTGCACTTCAGTCCATTTTTCTCTGAAATGAATAGATTGGAAAAGATGATCTCTAAAGCCCCTTCCAGCTATAATATCCCATGATTGAAAGATTGTTAAGCCTAGCATTTTGCAGTTGGCAGACTCTCTTGACCTGCTGAGCTAATGACCGACACAGGAATAAAAGTCTCACCCATCCAAGACCAGGAGCCAGATCCTTCCATCTGGCTGCCTGGTTCCCAGAGGGCCATTTGCCTTCCTTCCAAAGCCACCAGGGTACATATGGAGGGCTTCAGCAGAGAGGGCCAGGAGTAACTGGGATGCTGACCCAAATGACAGGCTATTGGCAGAGCTTTCTGGATTCAACTGCCAAATACCCTGGGATCTGGGAATGTGGTGGGAAAACTCAAATCAGCTTCATGGAAGAAGGAAAATAAACAAAATAATAATTGTAGATCAAGAGCTTGATTAGAAAAAAAAAAATAAATGCATCATCTTCTTGTCATTTGTCTTTGACTTTAGGCTCCTTCTGAGAGTTTTCTTCCAAGGGGTTACGAAAAGGGGCCAGCATCGTGGGCAGGCTGAAGGGGCAGGTCCAGCTGTAGAGAGGGTCCTGAGAGGATGAAGGGCTTTCTGCTTCCACAAATAAGCATGCTGTGATAATTTCTATGAGTTCCCTCGAAGCTCAGTTGGTAAAGAATCTGCCTGCAGTGCAAGAGTCCAACTGCAGTGCACGAGACTGGGGTTCAATTCCTGAGTTGGGAAGAATCCCTGGAGAAGGAAATGGCAACCCAATCCAGCATTATTGCCTAGGAAATCCTATGGATAGAGGAGCCTGGCAGACTACAATCCATGGGGTCACAAACAGTTGGACATGACTTAGCAACTAAACCACCAAAGCTTTAATATCATAAATAGGACCATTTCCCTGATGTCAGGAATCCCTTTAAATTGAGTTAAATTCCATCATTTTGGAATGAGATATAAGTTTGAAAATTAAAAAAAAAATCTCTGGAGAAAAGAAGTCAAAATTAAGTTTTAAATGACTTAAAATGGAAAAGTTTCAAAAGGCAAGCTCTACACAAAGCAAATGTACCTGAGAAGAGGCACTGCTCAATTTTGTTGCTCTTCAGTTGCTAAGCTGTGTCCAACCCCATGGACTGCAGCACGCCTGGCTTCACTGTCCTTCACTGTCTTCCAGAGTTTGCTCAAACTCTTCCATTGAGTCACTGATGATATCTAACCATCTCATTCTCTGCTGCCCCCTTCTCCTCCTGCCCTCAATCCTTCCTAGCCTTGAGGTCTTTTCCAATGAGTCAGATCCTCACATCAGGTGGCTTTTGGGGTAGTGTAATTTACTGTAGGCCAGACATTTCTTTTTTACAAATAAGTATCAGGATTGGAGTTGGGGGCGGGGGTGGGGGTGTTTCCCCCAGTGGCACTCGCTAGTGGTAAAAAAAATCCACCTGCAATGCAGGAGACACAAGAGACACAGGTTTGATCCATGGATTGGGAAGATCCCCTGGAGGAGGAAATGGCAACCCACTCCAGTATTCTTGAAGAGCCTGGTGGGCTATAGTCCATGGGGTCACAAAGAGACACAACTGAAGCAACTTAGCACACATGCATGCAACGGGATTGGGATTCAAACCTAGCTGTCTCTGACCCGACAGTCATGTTTTCCTTTGTTCTTAAGGACCCCAGAAAAAATTAGTTATGAAAAACTTAGACAGTTTCCCAGACACTAACCTCTAACAAAGCTCTCCAGTCTCAACATGAGCGTTTGAGAGAAGGGGATACTAATGCTATCCCATCCAAATTGCTATGGATTCATTTCCAAGCTTGATGAGTTTATCACCCACCTTCTTCATGCCTGGAGTCTGCAACCCTCTGAGGATGGTCTGGTGTAACTTATGCTCCAGAGCTTTCTTTCAGGGTCAGGCTGAGTTTGGACAAAATCACACCTTTGTTTGATCTGCTCTGGTTTCCTGTTTTGCTTTCCCTATTCTCTTGGGTGTTTCTTTTAAAAGCATTTTCATAATAAATCCTTTACATCCAACCCATTGACTTAGGGCTGCTTCTTGAAGACACCAACATACAAATTTTTGAGAGCATTTTAAATGAGTGATATTTCAGTTATCTCTTCCATCATTACTTTAGGGAGTTTCTAGCACTAGTTCATATTGTTTTGGTCCTCAGCTAGTAGAAAACTAAAGCAGTTCTCTAACAATGTCTTTCAGTGTATCACACTTAATTCTATAGCAAACGTCTGGGGGCCTGGTTAATAACACAGTGTCAGCTTTTCTCATTTCAGTGATCTGGTCAAAAGACTATATAGCTCTATCTTTCAGAAAGGAAGAGTTACAATGATATATTTTTGATTGTGCAGAACCAAGTCATTCTCTTTCTGAGACGGTGAAAGCATTCTGATTGCTTCAAATAATGGAACTGATGCTGGTCTAAGCAATCAAATGTATAAGAGACATAATAATCAAGATGTAATTGATCTTTGTATTGGCGTTACTCCAAATAAAGCAGAAATTGCAATCTTTGGACCTATTCAGTTTTCCATTAAGTAGAAGACTAAACTGAAATAGAGGGTATAATATTTAACAAGAATCCCTATCTGACTTAAGAGATTCATTACATCTGAATATATCTTTTAAATAAGGAATCAAATGAATCTGACTAAGAATATAGACATTCACTGCTTTTATTAAATAAATAAATAAGAAAACAAAAGAAGAAAAATATCTAACCTTCTAAGAAAATGAGCCTCCAGGAGCAGAGAATAAACTTTTGGTTTTAATGGAAAATGCTTTATGAAGATAAAAAAAAAAATCTATACTCTGAGACAAAGTTTCAGAAGTCTGTAGGGCCACACTGCATTCTTTGAATATATAGCCTGTGTTCTGGTACCCAGAGTGCTGTCTTAGAACCTTTGAGTATGTTGTTGCTGTTGTTTAGTTGCTTAGTTGTGTCTAACTCTTTGCGATCCCATGAACTGTAGCCAACCAGACTCCTCTGTTCATGGAATTTCACAGGCAAGAATACTGGAGTGGGTTGCCATTTCCTTCTCCAGGGGATCTGTCCAACCCAGGGATCAAAACTGTGTTTCCTGCAATTCTTCTGCACTGCAGGCAGATTCTTTACCTCTGAGCCCCCGGGGAAACCTACTGCTATGAGGAAAGAAGGGGCACAATCACAACAGCTATTTTCAAACATTTGAGTGTATTCAGCTGAACATCACCCTCCACTTTCTTAATTACAGATAATGATCAAGTTTTAATAGTTCTCCCTCTCTCTGCACCATTGAGGTTATTATGTAAAGAAATTCACATTGGCTATTGGCCATAATGTTTAGCAACTGACAGGCACTTAACCAGCATTTGTTGGATGGATATATAGATGAAAGGGTGAATGGATGACTGAGTGGGTGGACAGGTGGATGGATGGAAGGAAGGATGGATGGAGTGTGGTGGAGAGATGCTGAATGAAGTAGGAGGAGGGAAAGTTTTCAACCAAAAGGTGAAGAAAATAAACTTTTCTCTTCTTTCTGTACCTTCTCCTGGAGTCCATTCCCAAATGTTTTCCACAATTTAGATCTTTGCCCTCTTTCTGATCAAACATGCATTCAAGAGAAGATCTAATAAACCCATTCCCAAGAAAACACAAAATTGACAGAACTTCACTGAATTACACAAATGTTTTGTTTTTTAAACTTGAGGAATGCAC
Organism: Bubalus kerabau; assembly: GCF_029407905.1. Lineage (NCBI taxonomy): Eukaryota > Metazoa > Chordata > Mammalia > Artiodactyla > Bovidae > Bubalus > Bubalus kerabau. The sequence goes on from NC_073634.1 coordinate 57,752,369, forward strand.
AAGCTACTTAAAAAACAACTGCAAAATCATACCAATGCATCCACTAAGTACATTACAGCATGGATGTTGCACAGCACCAGAGGGCACTATTCACATAGAAAAATGTGAGAACTATGCCCCAAAAGGTGTAAAATATGATGACTTGGTTTACAGTTTCTCAAACTGAGTTTACACTGGGCGACACCTTTCCCAGGCTCACTTCCATCTTTACAGGGGCCAGAGGAATCATTACATAATTATGGAATATTGGCAATGTCAGTGAATATTATAGAGACAGTCCCTCCCGGCACTCTTGAAAAATGTCCCCACATAGACGTGTCACAGTGTAAAGAAAGGGCAATTGATAAATCACATAACTTAATGCTTGATGGACACCTTTATTTTAAGAGCATTTAGCTTTTGTCTGAATGCAAATTGACTAGCCTGAAAGATTGGGGCACTATTCTTTTAAGTTGTGAATTTATATACCTCACAGAGCAGTAAGGTATAAAAATTGATCCATAAGTAGATCTATAAGTCAGAAGACAAATCGCATACACAAACACATGCAAAACTTTGCTATTAAGTAAGAAAAGTGTTTTATATTCAAATTCACACCCACAAACATATCAGATATACTTGGAATGCTGTGGAAAATAGTAATTCAAATATATTGAGAAATCAGTGAAAACATTTTCCCAATTTAGAAAGAGATGAGGCATGGATTGTTGATGTCCATTTGTCTGAGTGAGATCCACTTGTTTCTGGATGGGAAATCAATATAAAATTTTGACTCTTCTCCCCATGCAGGTAAAAACACATCTTTATATATTCACTCCCAATTAGAGACATGTTGAAAGGGCCCTTGACAATACACATTTGGAAGAAAGGTGGGGGCAGCATGAAGAAGAGGAAGCTTCAGGATCGAGGTCTTTTTTTTTTTTTTTTGGTGAGGGAACAAATATGAGATTGAAATTTCCCTTAAGAAAATCATTTATAAGGACATATAACAGAAGTATAGAACAATGGGTATTATGTCAGTCACAAGTTATCACACAAAATGATTGTTCTGCTAAGGCAGAAAAACTCAGGTAGACTGATCTTAAAGTCATGTAGACCATAGCAGTGTCCAAAGTATAAAGAATGCCATGGTTTTGTGAATGGCTAAATCTGCCAGCCAATGCAGGAGACACAGGAGGCGCTGGTTCAGTCCCTGGGTAGGGAAGATCCCCTGGAGGATTAAATGGCAATCTGCTCCAATATTCTCACAATTCCATGTAGAGGAGCCTATACTAATAATAACACAGTATACTAATGGGAAGAGGAAAAATGTTTCGTGAATTACTTAAACAAAGATAACTTGGTGATGTGGCTACACAAAGAGTATTTTTCTTGCTTATTAATTTCCTCAGAGACTGGATACCCTGTACCTGAAAATTAAAACTATATCTCTTTTCTATTGATGCATAACAATAACCATAAACATGGTGGCTTAAGACAATACATACTGATTGTCTCAGTTTCTGTGGATTAGGAGTTTAGAACAGAGTAGGTGGTCTCTCTGCTCAGAGTTTCACTAGACTGGAATTAAGGGTCTGTTGTGGCCTGATTCCATCTGAGAACTCTTCCAAGCTCACCAGTTGTTGGCAGAATTCTGTTTTTGTGGTTGTAGGGCCAAGGTTCCCATGTTCTTGCTGGCTGTCAATCAGGGACCATTTGTTCTTAAAATCCTCCCACTTTTCCCTGTCCTGTGACCCTCTCCACATGTGGAAGTGTGCTCCTTCAAGACCAACAAGCCTCTCTCTTTCTAAGTCATCTAAGATGGAGTTTAACATAATATAACATAACATAACTTAGCATAATCAAGAGAGTGACAGGACCTCGTGTTCATAACTCCTGCCCATGCTCAATGGGAGAACATTATTCAGGATATATATACCAGGGGACAGAGTCTTAGGTGCCATCTTAGAAATCTGCCTACCACCAGCAGGTTCAGCCAACTTGGAGTAAAAAGAAGACTGTTCATCTCCTGCCATGGGGAACTCTGTATGATCTGTACCCATTTCCATAGCCACAGTGTTTGGTATAGAGCTTAGGAAAAGGGGAACGTTGATCGTGATCATGTGAAAGAGTCTCTGAGATTCTTGAAGCCATGAAGAGAACTGATTCTTGTCTTTCTAGCCCAGGCACAAGTAGATTTCTCTCCCTTGCATGAGTCACACTCAGCCTCTTTGGTATTTCATGAAATCAGTGTCAAAGGAGAATTTCCATACTTTATCAACTCTTTTCTGTTCACACAGTTTAGCTGTTCAGTAACCATCTGTTGAATGATGGTTATGTAATATATGTAAATGTGTATATGTAAATGTGGGGACAAAACAATACTCAAGCAGATTCATACAAGTGGTCACAACCTCCCTATGGATGGCTTCACATTGCCCTCTCTACACACTTCAGTTTATTGGTGAGCCATTTCCCATGGCCTTCTGCCATCTAACCCCACTCTTTAAGTGCTTAATAAGACAAAGTGCCTCCAGAACTCATCATTTAATCCCAATTCTTTAGGCTGGCCAAGTTCTGGAAAATGCTATCTAAGGGCAAGGATCAAGATTTAACCCATGTCTGCCTTAAGAAGAAATAAGGTAATGGAAGGTTCTCAGCGGTGAAGAATCTGCCTGCCAATGCAGAAGATGTGGGTTTAGTTCCTGGGTTGGAAAGAACCCCTGGAGAAAGAAATGGCAACCCACTCCAATAATCTTGCCTGGGAAACCCCATGGACAGAGGAACCTGATGGGGTTACAGTCCATGGAGTCACAAAAGAGTTGGACACAACTTAAGTAACTGAACAACAACAATAACAACAAAAGGTGATGGAAAGGAGGAAAGAAATTACATTCATGTGGTTATTCCCTAATTCCTAGGCATATTATTTATACAAGGCTTCCCAGGTGTCACTAGAGGTAAAGAACTCCCCTGCAAATGCAGGAGACATAAGAGATGCAAGTTTGATTCCTAGGTTGGGAAGATCCCCTAGAGGAGGAAATAGAAACCCACTCCAGTATTATTGGTGGAAAACCCCATGGACAGAGGAGCCTGGTGGGCTACAATCCATGGGGCTGCAAAGAGTCAGACATGACTGAGTGACTGAACACAGAACAGGATTATAGGGAATATGGATTTCATTTCAGTGGATGTTTCTGATAATTCAAATCAACTATTTTCAATGTTTGCATTTGAAAAGGAAAATAACACATTGTTAAAATAACCTCTAAACTGCTTTATATATTTTCCTTCCTTCTTATACACGGTAAATATAATGTATCATTTTCTGAGTGAGGTTGGATCATCCAATTAAGTGGATATATTGTTAAGATTGAGGTAAATGCTGTACATGGTTACAGTCAGTGTTTTTTTTTTAAATAATATTTTTTAAATAATCCTTTTTATAACTCCTGTCATTGGTTCAGAGACTTTTGCCCTGGATTCATCAGTACTCTGGTCAAGTTCTCAATTAAACTCATTCCCAGGGATTATTTCCACTCTCTCTTATTGATATATACACAGCTTGACTGTCCAGATAATGCTGGAAGGTAGGGATAAAAGGTAAATCAAAAACAATTAAGGCAGGGGCAGTTTGGCATCCCTGCTGGCAGATCATGTGATAGTAAAACAAGGAGAGCTTGAAAACTAAATTTAAAATCCACTTAAAATTAATGAATCAAACTCTAAACACATGATCAAATATCTTTATGTTCAGTAAAACTTTTCAACTCCCACTTTTCAAAGGAAAATTAAGCCTAAACAGCCCTCCTCCATCCCCAACACAGCCATCTCCACCCCCAAGTGCTCGAAGGTGCTCAGTCCATGCATCTCCTGAGTCACACTATGCTTTAAAAGGCATCATGTTGATGATGAATTGGTGAGTCATAAACATGGGCGATTAATAGTCCTCTAAAATTAGTAACAGTTCAAAAATAAAAGTGGAAAGCCCTAATTTTTCAAGCCTCAAAATGTCTACGATATAAAGAGATTTTTAAAGAAATTTGTCTTTATCATTGATATGCAATGATTATGAATTCAACTGTTTGAGCAAATATAACAATTAAAAACCCTCAAGCAGCAATGCAAGTCATAAGAAACTAACATAATAAGAATAATCACACAAGAATAAAATTATGAGTCACTAAGTATTGGGTACCTACCTTGTAACAAGTGATCAGCATCCATGCTTTCTCATCTTTACTCCGAGCAGAAAGATGTTTTATCATCCACATTCTACATGTATGAAGACTAAAAGTCAGAGACAAAAAACTCACTACTGGTGGTATGTGCTAAGTTGCTTCAGTCATGTTTGACTCTTTTGATCCCATAGACTGTAGCCCACCAGGCTCCTCTGTCCATGGGGATTCTCCAGGAAAGAATACTGGAGTGGGCTGCCATGTCCTCCTCCAGGGGATCGTCCAACCCAGGGATTGAACCTGTGTCTCTTATGTGTCCCACACTGGCATGCAGGTTCTTTACAAAGGGCACCACATGGGAAGTTTAAGTTCACATGTGGTTCCAGCTCATGTTCCTTGCATTACTATAATTACTACATTACTATAATTTATAAATTACTATATTACTATAATAGTACTGTATTCACTTCATTTATGGATTAAAGGTACTCATATTGAAAAAAAGATGGTGAGTGTGACTGATATTTATTAGGTGCCTTATATTTTGCATGTAGTCTATATGTTTAACATCATTCTGGCTCTTCACATTTAGTACAATGCACAGAACCAGCCCATGGCACAGAGGTTTATTTATGTTCCTGTGTGAGTTTCCCAGGGTGGCTGTAACAGAGCATCACAAATTAGATGGCTTAAAACAAATGTACTGTCTCACAGTTCTAGAGGCCAGAACATCAAGGTGTTGGCATGGCCATGCTCTCCTGTGGGGGAATCCTTCAGTGCTTTTAGTGGTTTTCCCACAATCTTTGTTGATGCTTGGCTTGCCTCATCTCTCCCTTTATCTTCTACCTCTGTATCTCTATCTTCACATGGCCATCTTCTTACAGGGATAACAGTCATATTGGATTAGGGGTGCACCCTACTTCAACATTACCTCATGTGACTAATTACAATGGCAACAATCCTATTTCCTCTAAAGTCACATCCTTACAACATGGTAAAAATCTTCCTTGGGTGGCCCTCGAAGGTGATGCTAGTAGTAAAGAGCCCTCCTGCCAATGCAGGAGATCTGAGTGATGCGGGTTCTATCCCTAGGTCTGGAAGATCCTCTGGAGAGGGCATGAAAACCCACTTCAGTATTCTTGCCTGGGGATTTCTATGGACGGAGGAGCCTGGTGGGCTGCAGTCCATGCTGTCACACAGAGTCGGACACAACAGAAGCAACTTAGAAGAGCACAGCACAGAAAATTCTACTTCCTTCTTGCCATGCTGGAATGAGCATCTGTTGGAAGACAAAGACTTACACTCATTTGTCTCCATGTAAGTTTAAACAGGGCTTTTGTGGTAGCTCAGATGGTATAGAGTCTGTCTGCAATGAAGGACACTCAGGTTCTATTCCTAGGTCAGGAAGATCCCCTGGAGAAGGAAATGGCAACCCACTCCAGTATTCCTGCCTGGAAAATCACATGGACAAAGGAGCCTGGTAGGCTATACCCCATGGGGGTCGCAAAGAGTTGGGCACGACTGAGCGACTAACTCAAGTTTAAATAGTTAGAATGCTTTCTATATAGTTTTCTTGTATCTCACTAAAATCCGGACACCCTCATCTGCATTTCCGTGTTTTTCCTTCCAGAAATAACACTCCTTTCTCATGGAGACGACTTATTCTTTCATTCATCCAACTTTCATTCAACTTATGGATTATTCCACTTTTGCAGAGGTAAAAATTATGGTCCCCGCCTCCAAGAAGCCAATAACCAAGAGGAGGAGAAAGAAAGGTGAGAAAACTACCAAATGAAACTCAGGGCCCTAAATTTTAGGATTAAAGTGCACCTAAGGAGTTATGGGAGCAAAATGAACAGATAACTAACCTAGAAGAGAAAGGAGGGCTAACAAAGGAACCCAACCTCTGCTGTGATTTTGGAAGACAAATCAGTGTAATTCTCATGCAGCAAAGCACTGCAGGCAGAGGAAATGGATTCACCCACACACAAAAGGGTGAGGGCTCAGCACAGCAGAGGGACTGCAAGGAACCTGATATTAGGTGAATCTACAGGATAGGGTGCAGACTGGGATGTGAGGAAAGATAATGAAAGATAAAAAGACAGGAGCTAGATCATCAGGGTCTTTGTACATACAGCCAAGTTTTATTTTTCCTCTAAGCCACTGAGGAGTCAAAAGGGATTTTAAAGAGAATGATGTTTGAGAAAGCCATTTCCGTTGATAGCATGGAGATTCGAATGAGGAAGGTTAACTCTGGAGAGTGAGAGACTTGGAGAGCCATGGAGTGTTGGGGTACAGTGCCAGATGTCAAAATTCAACACAGCATTCTCAGCTAATCCCCTTCCCAGTCAAGCAGAGCACCTGAGACTTGATTATCTTGGTGTTAGGTTTGCCCATTTCTCCTCTCTTTCTCATTCCTAGTGGATGGCTCAACCAGAAGGTAGGAGGTGGTTCTAGAACAATCTAAAATTGATACTGCAGTACAATGCTTAGCCTTGGACACAGTGAACAAAACTAGGTTTCCAAATGTAAGGAAGGGCAAAACCAGCTGTCAGTCAGAAGTGACAGTAAACTATTGAGTACTTTAAGGTGACAATGTAATTTGTAAACATTCTGGGATGAAAAAATGAGCTGTGAATAACTGTGCCACCACAGCTGGTGTAAACCAGCACTCCTCCAGGCAAACTGAGATTGGTGGTCCGCAGAAGCTGATGGGCTGTCTGTTTCGCTGGTTTCTGCTTACTTTCCCTCAACCAAGTAATTTAATGCTTCCTTTGTTTCCATATGTCTTCCATAAGCTTTCCAAAATATTCCTTTTGAATTATATTTCTCAGTGTCTCTACTTGTAACTGAAGTGTCTCTACTTGTAACCATAAGTGATCTGCCCTCATGTTTAAGACAAGGAAACTTAGTTCAGTAACTAACCCCAATATGGGCTTCCCTGGTGACTCAGTGGTAAAGAATCTGCCTGCCAATGCAGGTGATGTGGATTGGACTCCTGGTTGGGATAGATCCCCGGAGAAGGATCCCCACTCCAGTATTCTTGCTGGGAAATCCCATGGACAGAGGATCCTAGCAGGCTATAGTCCACAGGATCGCAAAGAGCTGGACACTGACTTATGCAACTAAACAACAACAAAGCCCGGCTATACATTAATCAGAAATTAAATCCCGCGTCTGTCTTCAAAGATGGTGATCATGCCCTCCTACAACCTGCAGCAAACAGATCTCCAGGTAGAAGCCACACAGATGGGCACATGGGGACCATTCTGGTCAGTATACAAGACTAGCAGATGTCCTGACATGCACTTTTCCTTTCACCACTAGGAGAGTGCTCAGAGTGCCATCGCATGTGGAATGATGGACAGCCAGTTGGACTCAGTGTTCATTTCCAATCCCAAGGTGTGGCCAGCCATCTTGGATGTGCTCATGGAATGAGGGTCATGGGATCACTGTATGCTGACGGTTTAGGATAGTGGAAGTAAACTTGGCAAGAATGTAATAGTCTGTGTACGTTAAAAAAAAAAAAAAGAAAAACATAGACATATGGTAGAATAAAAGGCAAAAATAACAAAGTTTTAAAACACTGATTTTCAGAGGCAATTAATCTCTCAGCTACCAGCTTGAGGCTATGCCCCTATACTCTGAGGGTATACTTTTTTTTTCCTACTCTCCCTTCAGTGGTACAGTTCACTGGAAAAAATATCTGCATTTTAGCATGAAATCACATAAATGTATTTCTAGGACTGGAATTTGGGAAGAGAAGGCAGCACAAAGAAGTAGCCCTTACTCCCCCGACAAATCAGGCTGGTGGTAAGGAAAGAAAGAATTGTTGGGGGCCAATTATTTTTTGGAAGATAACATGATGCCCCTTAAAAAAAGCTATGCACTTTTCCCCTAGAAATCATACAGTAAAAGAAAGGATCTATAGGTGAATCTTCACACCAATGCAGAAAACAGCTTGAATTCAGGATGACCTTGAATTATCTAAACAACAGTCAGCAAACTCAACTGGCTAGTTAAATCCAACATGCAGTCTTTTTTTGTGGTCCAGCAAAGGAAGAGCAGTTTCACACTTTATTTATTTGTTTGTTTGGCTACACCAGGTTTTAATTGCAGTATGCAAACTCTTAGTTCCAGCATCTGGAATCTAGTTCCCTAACCAGGGATCAAATCTGGGCTCCCTGCATTGACAGCATAGAGTCTTAGCCTCTGGACCACAAGGGAAGTTCACCATATTTTTAAACAATTGAAAGAAAATCAAAATAAAAATGTTTTGTGACAAATTAAAATTATATGAAATGTAATCAATGTCCACAAATAAAATTCTATTGAACACAGTCACACTGTTTACATATGGCTGTTTTTGCTCTAACATGGCATAGACTGTATGACCTGCAAAGCTTAAAATATTTCCTCTTTGGATTTTTCTAGATAACATTTTCCAAGCCCAAATGTAAAGTTTTAGATTAAAAATTTTATAACTTTCAAATAACTTACACAATTCCTCCCTAGATTGATTTGATGAAAAAATATGAATGATTTACAATTGACATTTTAATTTATATCTCCAAATATGGTGACTGCACAGGGTCTGAAAGCAAGTTGGTTTACTTAAGAGAGCATTTTATGCCCTGTCATCCCCATGATTATTTCATTGTGCAATTTCTCATAGATATAAAAAAGATTAACTTTAAGCCAGGCTTCATTCACATTCCCTCGCCAAGCTCCACGAACCTATTCCTTGTTACTTGAAATGAGTCATGAGTGACTTCTAAAAAGCTATCAGGACCTGGATCTGTCACACATTTGGTCTCCTCTCATATGCTATACTCAGTTAGTACTAATATGTCTTCCCAGGTAGTTCAGTGGTAAAGAATCCGCCTGTCAATGCAGGAGACTCAGGTTCAATGCCTGGGTGGGAAGACTGCTTAGAGGAGGAAGTGACAGCACACTCCAGTATTCTTACCTGGGAAATCCCACAGACGGAGAAGTCTGGCAGGCTGCAGTCCATGGAGTCACAAAGAGTTGGACATGGCTGAGTGAGCACACACGCACCTCTTCCAAAACAGATTATCCTTTTTAGTTTTTAACATAAAACACAGGCTACATTTCTCCCCCTGCCAGGCTGAGCCCTTAGGTTGAATTCCTACACTGTCTTTCCACAATCAGCATGTTAGGACATTAAAATACAATTTATTTCAATGGGAATACATTTTGAACTCATGCTACTAAGAAGGTTTACAACCAAGAAGTGGAATTGTGGTTCTGCCACAGATATACATTTATTTTTTCCTCCAGAGAATTCAGTTCTATTAAAATATTCAAAACACATTCAAAGCCAACCAATAACATTGATTTTCAGAAACAAGAAGTGAAATATTCATTTAAATGGCAGAACAGCCTTATACAACACGGTCCCTTCACAATCACCATGCCATTATTTTGATTACCAGGAAACGGAGGCTAATATGTTCAGGATGATGGACTAAAAAAGAAAGAACTAGAATACACTAGTCAGCTCTGCATCTACAAAGTGGTTTATGTATACTTTCCCCAAAAACTTAATACATCAGATCTCCTTAGAATTTAACGAGATTTATATTTTTTGATTGCCAATCATTGAAATGAACTTATTTTAATTTTCAGGCCAAAAGTTTCTATCAAATGCAGTTTATAAACCTTTTGGATTATATCCCCTTTTTTGAGACAGAAGTAATTTTAAGTCTCATTGTGAACATGATTTTAAAGATTTCTGTGGGAAATGTATGAAAAAGAATTGCAGAACTATTTATCTCAGGAACTTAAAAGTTGCTGGATATTGCCACCTCATCCAAATGGGAGATCTGACTAGCATAGAATTCTCAGTATATATCACAAAGGTATAAGCGGTTTTCTGGGGTCCAAGTCTCTAAACCCTTAAATAACTCTGCATAAATGTCCTCCCAAAAGACACATCCAGCAAAGAGAATAAATAATGTACCACAAGGGCTGATGAACGGGCGGACAGTATGTGAACTGAACTGCTCTTTCCTAGTTTTATTCCACTAAGAGATTTGGATTTAACGGTTGATTTATTTTGAATTCCTTGTATCCATCTTCAGCAGGCATTTGAACATATACGAACTGGGACTTCGTTCTATGACTACAAACTGGGATTTAGCTAGTTATCTGGGGTCAGTGGACATGCAACATGCTTTTATAAACTGATACTGAACAGGGAAGAAACTGAATAAGAATGGAAGCTGAATGACAATAAGCTGAACTCAGAGGTGGCTCTCTCAGGCTCTTGCCTGGTTATGTTTGTCTAGATGGGGAATTGGGCTGATTTTAAGCCCTTGCCTACTCTCAACTTGACAGTGGACATTAGACACATAGTCACAGCTAATGTAGGTATGTTTTCTTTCCTCTTTGTGGTTTTCATCTATCTCATCATTTTGACAGTACCTGTCATGAAGTGATTCATGAAAGACTGTACAAATTGTAGTAAATTGAGGGACACAAGGAATCTTATCTATCCAAATATGGTGCTAATGACCATACACAGACCCTATTACCAGGCCAAATGGAAAAAAAATAAGACAGACCAAAAAAAATTATCACTTTTTGTTAATTTATGGATTTATGGAATAAAATAGATTTTGGGGAACAGAACCCCAATTTATAATCCTGTGCTCATAAAGCCAGGGGATTCGTTTTTTCACCACTGTCTCAAAACTAATTTACTGGTCAGTTCAGGATCACTGCTAGTTTTACTCAACAACTGGAAAACCACAAATAAGGCATAGAATTCCAAATACATGTGTGCGTGTTCAGTCACTCAGTTGTGTCTGACTCTTTGGGACTCCATGGACTGTAGCCCATCAGGCTCACCTGTCCATGGAATTTTCCAGGCAAGAGTACTGGAGCAGGTTGCCATTTCTTCCTCTAGGAGATCTTTCAGACTCAGGGAATGAACCCGTGTCTCTGATGTCCCCTGCACTGGCAGCTAAATTTTTTACCACTGAATTACCTGGGAAGCCCCCATCTTAGCTATTAAAACAGGGTTATTCCAATAATTCCCTCAGCTTTAAAGCAATGAAAGACATCACAAATGAAAACATCTACAAACTTGATCATTCAAAAAGTAAAAACTTCTATGGAATGAAAATTAGCACAACTAAAGTTTGAAGAGATCAATTGTCAAAGAAAAAATACATCAAAAATAACAAAGTGGCATATATTATACATGGAACCACTGTAGGACAGATGAAAAAGCCTTGGTTTGACATCCTAAAGTTACAGGTTGTGGTGAAGGTGAAACATGGAATACATGGAAAGTCCTCACACATGTTAATGCCATTTCAGATTCATATGAAAAAATATCAACACTCAGTGGAGGGTTAAGTAAATTATACTGTGTGGACTAAATTGACTAAAAGTATGCACTCTTTGAAAACAACATGGCAGAACTATATGTACAGAGATGAGAAGATGTCCAGAACACTCTGTTAGATAAAGCAAAACAAGCACTAAATGCAATGTGAGGCCCCACATTGGATCCTGGATCAGGAGAAAGATATTAGTGGAAGAACTGGGGGAAATCCAAATAAAGTGCAGCACTTACTTAAGAGTACTGTACTAACGCTAACTTCTTTGTTTTGGTAAATGTACAGGTTATATATGATGTAAATATTAGAGGAAACTGGACAAAGTATAAATGGGAATCTATTTTTGAAACCTTTTATAAATTAAAATCATCTCCCAAATTAAAATGTAATTTAAAAACCAAGTAAATTTCTAAATAGTATGATAAGAAGATAAAATTTACACAAAAATTAGTACTATGTATATATATACATGGAGCTTCCTGGTGGCTCAGATGGTAAAGAATCTGCCTGTAATGCAGGAGACCAGCTTCAGTCCTTGGGTTGGGAGGATCTCCTGGAGGAGGGCATGGCAATCCACTCCAGTATTTTTGCATGTTTGGCAAAACTAATACAGTGTTTGAGGTTTAAAAATAAAATAAAATTAAAAAAAAAAAATATTGTCATCAAGATGAGCAATAAATCAGACATTTTATGGTTAAAAAAAAAAAGAATTCATGGACAGAGGAGACTGGCAGGCTACAGTCTGTGGGGTCGCAAAGAGTCAGATACAACAGAGTGACTAACACTTTCACTTCTACATGTATGCATAGGAAAACTTTTTTGAAATATATACATCAAACTCTTCATAGTGGTTATTTCAGGACTGGAGATAAGATAACAGTGAATCTTCTCTTATTTTATTTTATTTATGACTTCTGTCATAATTTAATTTTTAATAAAGAACATGTATTACTTTTATAATCTAAAATACACAGTATAATAAATGTGTTCTCCATGGCTATTATTGCTTCCATTTAGTAAAGAAGAACACTATATCTTAGAGAAATTACAGGGCTTGTAGGTAGTAAAACAAAACAAGATTTGAACAAAGCCCTAATTGCAGAGTCTAAACACTACATGATACTGCCTTCTGGACTCTGAGCTCCTAGGGGAGGATGGTATTTTATTTATAGCTGTCTTCCCCACACTGTCTAGTGCAGCACTTAGCATGTCCTAAGCAATCGATATGTGTCTATCAGCTACAATTGAATTCCAGTATGAACATTCTGTTTCTAACACAAATGTAATAGACTTTCCATTTATAAGAGCTTAACTATGCACAGCTGATTTCTAATATGTTTCTTGATTGCACTTAGGAACAAACGCATCTTTAAAAAGTCAGAGGGTGCAATTAAGAGCTGGAAAAAGAATAGAGCTGAATTCAAGATGAATAATGCCACACAAATGCACAAAAAATACTAAAATCAAATTTTAAACTCCTAAAACTTAACTTGCTTTGCAAAATCCCCTCATGAAACTCAAGATGAAACACTATTAACAAAACCCAAACCCAATGCTCTAAATAATAGATAGTGATTGAATGTACCTTGGCTGATGTATGTTTAAATTGCTTTTATCCAATTTTGTGAAACTAGAAAATGCCCTGGCTGTTTGTTTTGTTTTGTTTTGTTTTTTTAAGTTGTTGTTTTCAGTTCACTGATTAAAGTACCAAAATGTTTCAATTTTTTAACTGGAAAATAGTTATTAAAACTAAAGGTTAAAACCTTGCTTTCATTCTTGCTCTCCTGAAACACACATGGATTCTGTCACAATACTATATGGCATCTTGAAATCTGAAAAATGTTATTACTTAAATGGACCATCTGACCTTTTCATTTATTATTCTCATTCACAAGATGTTTAACGTGGCTGTCAGGCTGGAGGTCTTGGTTCTAGGTTCCAGGGTGAATAAAATCCAGCCACTAAATAGAATTTCAAATCAATCGTTAGGCATGTAAATGAACAGAGAGATTCAGAGAAATCCTGCATGGTATTATCAGAAGGATAGTTCTTGGAAGGATCGATGCAAGAGTAAAGGTATTGGTTTTTTCCTTCCTGGTAAGGAGGGATGATTGTAGCTGGGTCAAAAAGAGGAATGCAGTCATCTACCTTCCAAAAACATGCATGCTGATAAAAGATTCCCAGGGGATTTCACAGAAACTTTGCTGTCAGTGGATGAAAATAAGAATTGAATCTATACACACATTCCTTTTGTATTTTAAGACCTTGAGGAAACACAAACTTACACAATTATAAAATACTGTGCAAATAAATGAGTAAAGCATTTTTAAGATTCATTCACTTATCTGTTTTTCTATTTGTTTTGCTTAAAATATTCTATTTTTATAAGTATGTAGATTCTCACAGAACAATGAGTTTCATGTTTATTATACCATATCAAAATAGTACTTCCTTATATCTTTCCTATAGCAATTTCCCAGATTTTCATTCCTCTCTCCCCTTCCTTCCATCACAATGGACTAGAAAAAGGGTGTCTTCTGATCCACATGCATCAGGGTTTCACATATTTTAATTATATCCCTTTAGCTTAACTATCTTAAGCCATTTTTATGAATATTTTTAAGGAACTATTATAATAGCAATGTCTCTTTATTTTTGTTCTTAATCATCCCTTATTATTTTCAGTTTCATTCTGCCAGTATTCACTTATTTAAAGGCTCTCTAATGCACAGCCACCATGTGTCAGGAACCATGTATCAGGAATAATGTCCACCTATTTATTTATCTGCTACATGTCTGGATTATCACAGGTGCTAGTTACGAAGCAGCATCACAAATCTTGATTGAAATGTATTAGAATTCTGACTTAAGTGAGCCTAATTTTAATTAGAAAAAAAATTAAGCAATTATTTAGTTTTCTATATATTTCTTGGTGATCCCCAATACTTTAGTGGTATTTTATTTGCAACAACATAATGGTACAATGTCATTTAATGGACATTCTTCAATGACTCTTTTTATACTCCATAGCTGATAGCTCAATGAACATCATCTCATAAGTTTGTATTATTTTTCCCTCAGGTAGCTACTTTGCACTGATGTGTAATGAAGTTTGTTTCTTGCCTTACACATCCCTGTAAGTAATTCTTTTAGTCTATTTTTATCTGCTTGGCACCAAGCTATCCTATAATCCTGTGTAGGTCTTTAAAAGATACTGAAGTCTCACTATGTATTCTCAAGCAAAGATTAGTTTTGTAAATGTTAAATAAAACACTACTGATTTCATTTGTCAAACCACAGACTTTAACACTGACCCCAAAACTTTGTTTCCTGGACTAAATTAAAAAAATTTTTTTTGATTAGCAGTTGTGTTTTCATTGTTCTCCTTGGCTCTGTGTGTGTGTGCTCAGTCCATCAGTCATGTCTGAGTCTGCGACCCCAAGGACTGTATGTAGCCCACCAGATTCCTCTGTCCATGGGATTTTCCAAGCAAGAATACTAGAGTGGGTTGTCATTTCCTACTCCAAGGGATCGTTGCAACCCAGAGATTGCACCCAGGTTTCTTGTGTCTCCTTCACTGGCAGGCAGATTCTTTACCACTGGTGCCACCTGGGATGCCTTTGTGTACTTATCCATTCAAAGATGTCTATAAGATAAGATTCTCCATTTGGAAGTCTCACGATTACTTGCTCTCCTCTCCATGACAGGCACTATGACTGCATTTCATTGTTGGGCACAGTGTCTGGTACATACTAAGTACTAAAGGAATGAAATGAAATTAATTAAATGATATCATTAACAACCCTACCTCCAGTGCAGACCTGAGCATTGTTGAGGCACAGTGAATAAACTACTTGTATTGAAAAAAATATAGTACAATAAACAGAATTCTTTAGATGGACAAGGAGACTAAACACTCACAAGCAACCATATGTAAAATACACGACATTAATAGGGACATGCCCCTCTTTCAGGGTTATTGCGTGACAGTGAAAAAAAGAGGAAAAGAGAAACTTGAGATCTGAGATACTATTTTAGGATGGACGTAGGAAATGAGCTAAAGTCTCACTCCTTTTAAAGCTCAGCTCCTCAGCTCTCTCAGAGACACTGATGCTATTTTCTGGTCATATATCGGTCTGCGATGGTACCCTCGACCCTCAGCCTCAGTAAGCCAAAATGAGACAGCCTTCAGGAATGGAGTCTACAGAAGGAAGAAAGATAGGATCTACTACCAAGTGTTCACAGAATCAAGCTCTTCCAGGAGCAGAGGAAGGGCAAGATAGGTAATGCAAATGATGGAAGGGAGCCTGAATTTCTGGAAAGCACCAGAGAAAAGTGAGTAAACCAGCAAGCAAAGGCTTGTTCTCAAAGAGTTGCCACTGCTGCCGCCACAGAGGGAAACCAATGAATGTTACCAAATCTTTGCTTTTCAGAGGTCAGATTCCATATTTGTATATAAAAATCTCTTGATTTTTAAATATTGGCAGTTAATGGGGAAAAAATCATGCAGGCAAATGCTGTGGAGTCCAAAAAGGAATCTTTTAGCTGAATTTGGCCAATAGCTGCCAGTTGATGGGCTCTGAACCAGCAAGCATCCCTCTAAATGAGGTGTCAGCAAACCACTGGGGTGTATCAAAGCCAGCCCTCTGCCTCATGTGTATGTGTGTGCATTCATACGATTCTCTTGGAATACAGCCATTCTTACTCTTTTACATTTTATCCACAGTTACTTTTGTCTGACAATGGCAAAACTCATGGAGCCTAAAATATGATATGACCCTTTACAGAGAGTTAGCTAACCCCTGCTCTAAATATTCCTTGTCCAATCACCATCTACCAGTGCCAGAAGCAGTTCTCATAACAACCTTACATGGCAAAAAGGCTCTGAGAGTTAGAGCTTCCTCACTGGAGGGATTACATGAAGCTCACACCCAGACACTCAGATTTCAACATGGTCCCAAAATAATTCTGGTCGGGACAGAAGTCCCACAGGCCTGTGTGAGAAACACAGGACCTGATGTATCAGAATGATAAAAGACTATTAACTTTATTTCTAAATAATGTTATTTTAGTGAATTAAATTAACAAAAAGATCTTGGCAAATATAATTAATACTTTGTGTATGTTGCTATTAAACAAACACTGTTTTGTGTGTGTGCTCAATCGTTCAATTGTACCCGGTTCTTTGTGACCTCATGGACTGTAGCCCACCAGGCTCCTCTGTCCATGGGACTTTACAGGAAAGAATACTGGAGCCCATGTTGCCATTTCCTCCTCCAGGGGATCTTTCCAACCCGGAGATTGAACCTGCATCTCTTGCATCTCCTGCATTGGCAAGCATACTCTTTACCACTAGCAACACCTGGGAAGCCCCATTAAATGACCATGTTTCATACCTAAGAAGATCTATTTTAGGAGGATAATATTCCTAACATTGCTGTCCAAGTTTGGCTCTCTGTCAGACATATTACTTTAGAATTTATACCTGTTTTTTCCAACAAATAAATACCTGTTGACATCTGGGGTTTGATGGAAGGAACGACGTTTTTTGATAGCACCATTTTTTTTCCTTACTTATATTTTTCCTCTCAAACAGCTACAGACTTAACAGGAGGCTTTTTAACCCAGGTCCGTGATTATTGTCCTTGACCATGAAAGCCATGAAGCAAAAGCTCAACAAATATGTTGTAGTTAATGATATGCTACTTCTTTTTGTTCATCTGCAAGCTGAGGTCCTCTATACCAGGAAGTAGAACAAGAGTGAAAATTCTGAGAGTCTTTCGTTGGTGGGGCCAAAAAGAAGGTCAAGTTTAACATCTGTTTAGTTCCCATGCAGTCTGTCTTTACTAAGTGATGGGACCACTTAGTATGAAGTGCTGTAATATCCTGAATAATCAAGCACTTCTATAAAAATGGACACTATTAAGAATAATAATGCTTACCATTTATTGAGCCATCCTCAATAAATGATGTACCATGCACTTCTAAGTGCCTAACTGAATTATTTAATTTATTCCTCAGCAGCAATCCTATGAAACAGGTACTATTTATTATCTCTATTTTACAAACAAGCTTCTTGGGAACAGAATGTTAAGTAAAAGTAATTAATGTCCCAAAGAAATAAGAAGAGATTAACTTGTTCCATAGCTTTTCCTCCATCAGATATTTAAACCTGATTTGACTAGAAGGAAGCATAAAAGGATAGATATTATTCTCACATCTAAACTATGACTTTGGTCTAACTTAGCTACCAAAGTGACTTTCACCCTAGCAAACTAGACTGTTTCTAGGTATCAGTCTTGTAAGTGACGGATGGAATGCTTTTATGCCCATTTGGCAGATGACAAAAGACACAGAAGGAATAAATGAACTGCTTGTTGTCATCAGACAGTTAGGATAAAAACTAGCATTGGAAGCTTAGACTTCTAATTCCCAATAAAGCATCCTATTTTTAGATAAGAAGAGCTCTGAATTATTAAAGACATCACATGTAAGGGTTGGATTGAAAAGTCAAGACACCACTCAAAGATTATGGAGTTTTCCATGAGTAGGTTCATATCTCTTAGTTCTCACCTCGGTTTTTCTATGGGCAAGAACATTAACTTATCATGACTGTTTTCAGAAGTGCACTCACAGTGGACTGCAGATCACAGTCTACAAATACCCATTCATGATGAGATAAATACATAAATTCAGAGTAAGCATCTAGAAACTCTTATGAGAATAATTTAATGTCTTTTAATGGTTGGATGGCATCACCAACTCAATGGACATGAGTTTGAGCAAGCTCTGGGAGAAAAGCCTGGTGTGCATAAGTCCATGGGGTCACAAAGAGTCAGACACGACTGAGTGACTGAACAACAACAATAATCTAATTTTAAAAATTGAGGGGGGGGTGGTCCTAAGACGGCAGAGGAATAGGACGGGGAGACCACTTTCTCCCCTACAAACTCATCAAAAGATGATTTGAATGCTGAGCAACTTCCACAGAACAATTTCTGAATACTGGCGGAGGACACCAAGCATCCAGAAAGGGAACCCATTCTCTTTGAAAGGAGGTAGGATAAAATATAAAAGACAAAAAGAGAGACAAAAGTGTTAGGGATAGAGACCCGTCCTGGGGAGGGAATCATGAAGGAGTTTCCAAACACAAGGAAACCCTCTCACCAGCAGGTCTGTGGGAAGCTTTGGAATCTCAGAGGGCAACATAACCAGGAGGGGGGGCGGAAAAAAAAAAAAAAAAACCCACA
This sequence comes from Bubalus kerabau, assembly GCF_029407905.1. Taxonomy (NCBI): domain Eukaryota; kingdom Metazoa; phylum Chordata; class Mammalia; order Artiodactyla; family Bovidae; genus Bubalus; species Bubalus kerabau. The sequence goes on from NC_073634.1 coordinate 57,771,146, forward strand.
GAATGTGCACCTAACCACAACTCCTAGTGGAGAAATAGCCCAGATGCTCGCATCCCCCACCAGTGAGCAAGGGCTGAACAGGGAGGCATGGGTTGCATGCTTAGGGTAAGGACTGGGCCTGAACGCCCTGAGGACAATCTGAGGGAGCTAATGTGAGATAGCAACCTAAACAGTGGGACAGCCAGAGAGAGAGAGAGAACTTTCCCACAAAAAGCTCTAACCTAAAGCACAGCCTGGCCTGCTCATAGAACAAAGGATTGAGCAAATACCAAAGGAGAGCTAGCTGGCTGTGGACCGGCCCACCCCCAGCCAGAGAGGCAAGCGGGCAACAGCCAGAACTGGAAGGTGAGGAGCAATCTCAGCCCCAGAGACAGCATCCTCCACCAAACTGTGAGCAGGCTCCCAGTGTCTAACCAAGTCTTCCTGGGATCCTGGATGGTTGACATCTGCCAGGAGGGTTGCAGCCAGAGATCAACTCTCCAGAGGAGACACACAGCACACCTGAGATGGCAGTCTTGCAGCACACCCAGGAAACTGAGTGGCTGGGACCAGGGAGGTGATTAAGATGCACAGCCCACATGGGACAGTGTGCACACCAAGCAGCTGGTCACCTAAGCTGCTCAGACCTAAGAAGGGCACAAAACGCATGCCCAACCAAGTCTGTGCCTTTGTCGAGTACCCGAGAACCTGAACCTGAGCAGCTTAGACCTGGGAAGTACACGAAACACAGGGCCCATTTTGGACAGTTTCCCTGCAGAGCAACCTGCAGCCTGAGCAGTGTAGACTGGGAAGTCACACACACCGTGAGTTGGGGCAAACCCAGTGTGGTCCATACACTGCAAGCACTCCCCACACACACCAGTGATATTTGTTTGCAGTGTTCCTCCCTCCCCACAGCACAACTGAACAAGCAAGTCTAAATAAGTGACCACCTTCGCCCCCTTGTGTCAGGGTGGAAATTAGACACTGAAGAGACTTGCAAACAGAGGAAGCCAAAATAAACAAAGAAGAGGGAACCACTCTGGAAGTGACAGGTGCAACAGATTAAAATCCTGTAGTTAGCATTGACTAAGCATTGGAAGGAGCCTATAGACCTTGAGAAGAAGTATAAGTTGGAACAAGGAACTATCTGAAATTGACCTGACCCCATACTGTCCTCAACAGCTCCAGAGAAATTCCTAGACATATTTTTACTATTACCATTTTTAAATTTTTTTCATTTTTAAGTTCTTTATTAGTCTTTTTTATTACCTTGCAAAACAAAAAAGACCCTATTTTTGCAGCAAATTTCATATATATATATTTTACAATTTTTGTAATTGATTTTGTTTTGTATTTTTAATATTGTATTTTTGAGAGTCTGACCTCTACTCTAGATTTTTAATCTTTGCTTTTGGGTATTTGTTATCAATTATATACTCTTAGAAATCTAATCTTCAGTACCTATTTTTACCTAGGTGTGTGATTACTGGCTTGATTGCTCTCTCCCCCTGGTGGCTTAGAAGGTAAAGTGTCTGTCTGCAATGCAGGAGACACAGATTCGATCCCTGGGTTGGGAAGATCCCCTGGAGAAGGAAATGGCAGCCCAATCCAGTATTCTTGCCTGGAAAATCCCATGGACTGCAGAGCCTGGTAGGCTACTGTCCATGGGGTCGCAAAGAGTTGGACACGACTGAGCGACTTCACTTCACTTCACTTTCTCCCCCAGGTCACCTCTATCTCCTCTCTCCCCCTTTTCTTCTCTACTTAACTCTGTGAATTTCCCCAGGTGTTCTGGGCTCTGGAGAACACTTAGGGAACTGATTACTGGCTAGATTGGTCTCGCTCCTTTTGATTCCCCCTCTTCTCCTCCTGGTCACCTCTATCTCCCTCCTCCCTCTTCTCTTCTCCATGTAACTCTGTGAACTTCTCTGGGTGTCCCTCACTGTGGAGAATCTTTTCACCATTAACCTAGATGTTTTATCATCTGTGCTGTATGGAACATACTTCAACATAATAAAAGTGATATATGATAAACCCACAGCAAACATTATCCTCAATGGTGAAAAATTGAAAGCATTTTCCCTAAAGTCAGGAACAAGACAAGGGTGCCCACTCTCACTACTACTATTCAACATAGTTTTGGAATTTTTAACCACAGCAATCAGAGAAGAAAAAGAAATAAAAGGAATCCAGGTTGGAAAAGAAGAAGTAAAATTCTCACTGTTTGCAGATGACATGATCCTCTTCACAGAAAACCCTAAAGACACCACCAGAAAATTACTAGAGCTAATCAATGAATATAGTAAAGTTGCAGATATAAAACTAACACACAGAAATCCCTTGCATTCCTATACATTAACAACGAGAAAACAGAGAGAAATTAAGGAAACAATTCCATCCACCATTGCAACGAAAAGAATAAAATACTTAGGAATAAATCTACCTAAAGAAACAAAACCTATATACATATAAAACTATGAAACACTGATGAAAGAAATCAAAGATGACACAAATAGAAGGAGAAATATACCATGTTCATGGATTGGGAGAATCAATATAGTGAAAATGAGTATCCTACCCAAAGCAATCTATAGATTCAATGCAATCCCTATCAAGCTACCAATGGCATTTTTCAGAGAACTAGAACAAATAATTCCACAATTTGTATGGAAATACAAAAAACCTCAAAAAGCCAAAGCAATCTTGAGAAAGAAGAATGGAACTAGAGTAATCAACCTGCCTGACTTCAGACTATACTATAAAACTACAGTCACTAAGACAGTATGGTACTGGCATAAAGACAGAACTATAGATCAATGGAACAAAATAGAAAGCCCAGAGATAAATCCATCTTACCTTTGACAAAGGAAGCAAGAATATACAATGGAGAAAAGACCCAATCTCTTTAACAAGTAGTGCTAGGAAAACTGGTCAACCACTTGTAAAAGAATCAAACTAGAACACTTTCTAACACCATACACAAAAATGAGCTCAAAATGGATTAAAGATCTAAATGTAAGACCAGAAACTATAAAACTCCTAGAGGAAAACATAGGAAAAACACTCTCTGACATAAATCACAGCAGGATCCTCTATGACCCACCTCCCAGAATAATGGAAATAAAAGAAAAAATAAACAAATGAGACCTAATTAAAATTAAAAGCTTTTGCACAATGAAGGAAACTATCAGATCAGTCACTCAGTCATGTCCAACTCTTTGCGCATGCCAGACCTCCCTGTCCATCACCAACTCCCGGAGTTCACTCAGACTCATGTCCATCGAGTCAGTGATGCCATCCAGCCATCTCATCCTCTGTCATCCCCTTTTCCTCTTGCCCCCAATCCCTCCCAGCATCAGAGTCTTTTCCAATGAGTCAACTCTTTGCATGAGGTGGCCAAAGTATTGGAGTTTCAGCTTTAGCATCATTCCTTCCAAAGAAATCCCAGGGCTGATCTCCTTCAGAATGGCCTGGTTGGATCTCCTTGCAGTCTAAGGGACTCTTAAGAGTCTTGTCCAACACCACTGTTCAAAAGCATCAGTTCTTTGGCACTCAGCCCTCTTCACAGTCCAACTCTCACATCCATACATGACCACAGGAAAAACCATAGCCTTGACTAGACGGGCCTTTGTTGGCAAAGTAATGTCTCTGCTTTTGAATATGCTATCTATAAGCAAGGTGAAAAGACAACCTTCAGAATGAGAGAAAATAATAGCAAATGAAGCAACTGATAAAGAATTAATCTCAAAAATATACAAGAAACTCCTGCAGCTCAATTCCAGAAAAATAAGCGACCCAATCAAAAAATGGGCCAGGAACTAAATAGACATTTCTCCAAAGAAGACATACAGATGGCTAACAAACACATGAAAAGATGCTCAATATCACTCATTATCAGAGATATGCAAATCAAAACCAAAATGAGGTACCATCTTACACCAGTCAGAATGGCTGCTATCAAAAAGTCTACAAACAATAAATGCTGGAGAGGGTGCAGAGAAAAGGGAACCCTTGTACACTGTTGGTGGGAATAGTACAGCCACTGTGAATAGTGTGGAGATTCCTTTAAAAACTGGAAATAGAACCACTATACTACCTAACAATCCCACTGCTAGGCATACACACCAAGGAAACCAGAATTGAAAGAGACATATGTACCCCAATGTTCATCACAGCACTGTTTACAATAGCTAGGACATGAAAGCAACCTAGATGTCCATCAGCAGACAAATGGATAAGAAAGCTGTCGTATATATACACAGTGGAATACTACTCAGCTATTAAAAAGAATGCATTTGAATCAGTTCTAATGAGGTGGAAGAAACTGGAGCCTATAAAATAGAGTGAAGTAAGTCAGAAAGAAAAAAACCAATACAGTATATTAACACATATATATGGAATTTAGAAAAATGGTAACAAGGACCCTATATGCGAGACAGAAAAAGAAACACAGATGTAAAGAACAGACTTCTGGACTCTGTGGGAAAAGGTGAGGGTGGGATGATTTGAGAAAATAGCATTGACACATGTATATTACCTTATGTGAAACAGATTGCCAGTTCAGATTCGATGCATGAGACAGGGCACTCAGGGCTGGTTCACTGGGATGACCCTGAGGGAATGGGGAGGGAAATAGGAGGGGGTTCAGGATGGGGAACACATGTACACCATGGCTGATTGATGTCAATGCATGGCAAAAACCACTACAATATTGTAAAGTAATTAGCCTCCCATTAAAATAAATAAATTAATTTTTAAAAATTGGGGCTTGGGAAATTCCCTGGCTGTCCAGTGGTTAAAACTCCATACTTTCACTTCCAAGGGTCCAGGTTCAGTCCCTGGTCAGGGAACTAAGAGCCACAAGCTTTATGGCACAGCTAAATAAATAAATAAAAATTAAAAATTGAGGCTTCTATTTTATTTATGGGACTTGTAACACTTTATTTTACTAGTTATTCACATCTTATAATTTATATATTTTAATTTTAGAAATAAAACAATGTTCCTTCATTTCTCATAGGGTAAGAAGCACTGATTTAGAGACACTTGGTCGATTCCATATAAAAATTCTGTTTTCCTCATCATTGAAATTTTCCATTTTTGAGAAAATATATTTTAAATTGCAGACACAAATAGGCTTCTCTGATGACTCAGGGGATAAAAAATTAGCCTGCAATGCAAGAGACACAGGAGATGCAGGTTCAATCCCTGGGTCAAGAAGATCCACTGGAGAAGGAAATGCAACCCACTCCAGTATGCCTGCCTGAAAAATCCCAAGGACAGAGGAGCCTGGAGGGCTGTATCATGGGGCCACAAAAGAGTTGGGCATGACTGAGCATATACATTGATGTTGATTAAGTTTATAATAGGTTTATACAGTAACATTTTCCACATACATAAAAACAAACACACAAAAAATAAAGAAAACATTTTAAATTTTATAGTACAGTACCTTGTCAAGTACAGTAGTACAGTACAACATCTGGCATACAATGGCTGGCATCGAGTGAACAGGCAAGAAGAGTTACTAACTGGAGGAGAGAGCAGAGGTGGGAGATGGTAGAGCTGAAGGATTAGCAACAATAAGAGATGGAGGGCGAGCTGCAGTTTCACTCACACTTGATTTGATAACACCAGTTCTGGTTCCTTGCTGGGACCAGATGCACATCCTCATCTTTGAAAGTTCTCAACTTGAAGATTCATATTTAGGGTTCTAGAGTGACTGAACTGAACTGTACTTTGTATCAAGAGCCTGTCCTGTGCACTGTATAATATTTATCAGCATCCTTGGTCTCTACCAGTGAACACCAGGAGCATCTCCCTTCCATCTCTAGTCATAATAAAAATGTACCCATATATTGTCAAATGTCCCCTGTATGAGGTTAAAATTCCTTCTGATTGATAATCACTGCTCTAAAGTATTTATAAGTAGGTACAATAGAATGTATCCTAGTAATGTTTAGAAATATTAATAATAAATAATGATATATTTCCCAAATTAAAGCTGACTTCTATTTACCAGGGACAGCCTAGATACAGAAGTCAATTCTTAGTAACCATTATTGAAAGTGAAAGTGAAAAGCAGGGTTAGTCACTCAGTTGTATCCAACTCTTCGATCCCATAGACTGCAGCCTGTCAGGCTCCTCTGTCCATGGTGTTCTCCAGGAAAGAACACTTGAGTGGGTTGCCATTCCCTCCTCCAAAGGATATTCCTGACACAGAGATTGAACCCAGGTCTCCTGCATTGCAGGCAGATTCTTTACCATCTAAGCCGCCAGGGAAACCCTATTAAAACCACTTAAAATAATCAGAATCCAAACCAAGTATCAGGCATAAAAGTTTCCTTCATGTTTTTTCATAATTTGATGAGCTTATTTATTAGCATTGAATAATCTATTCTCTGGATGTACTATTGATAAAATTTATTTATCCATTCACTTATTGAAGGGCATCTTGATGGCTTCAACATTTTGACATTATGAATAAAAATTCTGTAAACATCATGTGCAGGTTTTTGGGTGGATATATGTTTTCAAATACTTCGAGTACTAAGGAACGCAATCGCTGGATCATACAAGAGTGTGTTTACTTTGAACCCAAAAAGGCTACATATTTTATGATTCCAACAATATGACATTGTGGAAAAAGCAAAACTATGGAAACAGTTGCCAGAAGATGAAGGGATGGAGTGATGAACAGGTGGAGCACAGAATTTTCAGAGCAGCAAAAATACCCCAAGTGATAGAAAAATGGTGGAATCTTGGCATTATACATTTGTCCAAATCCACAGAATATATAACACCAGGAACTGAAGCTTAATGTAAACTATGGACTCTAAGTGATCATGCTGTGTCAATGTAGGTTCATTAATTGTAATAAATGTAACATCCTGGTGGGAGATGTTAGTAATCAGATCAGATCAGATCAGTCGCTCAGTCGTGTCCGACTCTTTGTGACCCCATGAATCGCAGCACACCAGGCCTCCCTGTTCATCACCAACTACCAGAGTTCACTCAGACTCACGTCCATCGAGTCAGTGATGCCATCCAGCCATCTCATCCTCTGTTGTCCCCTTCTCTTCCTGCCCCTAATCCCTCCCAGCATCAGAGTCTTTTCCAATGAGTCAACTTTTCGCATAAGGTGGCCAAAGTACTGGAGTTTCAGCTTCAGCATCATTCCCTCCAAAGAAATCCCAGGGCTGATCTCCTTCAGAATGGCCTGGTTGGATCTCCTTGCAGTCCAAGGGACTCTCAAGAGTCTTCTCCAACACCACAGTTCAAAAGCATCAATTCTTCAGCGCTCAGCCTTCTTCACAGTCCAACTCTCACATCCATACATGACCACAGGAAAAACCATAGCCTTGACTAGACGGACCTTTGTTGGCAAAGTAATGTCTCTGCTTTTGAATATGCTATCTAGGTTGGTCATAACTTTCCTTCCAAGGAGTAAGTGTCTTTTAATTTCATGGCTGCAGTCATCTGCAGTGATTTTGAAGCCCAGAAAAATAAAGTCTGACACTGTTTCCACTGTTTCCCCATCTATTTCCCATGAAGTGATGGGACCAGATGCCATGATCTTCGTTTTCTGAATGTTGAGCTTTAAGGGAGGCTATGTATCAATGCAGGCTTCCCATGTGGCACTAGTGGAAAAGAAGCCGCCTGCCAATGTAGGAGATGTAAGAGACGTGAGTTCAATCCCTGGGTCAGGAAGATCCCTTGGAGGAGGGCACGGCAATGTACCCCAGTAGTCTTGCCTAGAGAATCCCATGGACACACAAGCCTGGTGGGCTAGAGTCCACACGATCAGAAACAATCAGGGCATGGACTGAAGCAACTTAGCATACACGCAGGCATGCATGAAATGGGAGAGGAGGGAATACAGGAAATTTCTGTATGTTCCTCTCAATTTTGCTGTAAATCTAGAACTGCTTTACACTTTAAAAGTCTTGAAAAATATATTGACTTTTCAAAGCCTGCTTTCTTCCTAAACACTATGCGTGTGTATGTATGCACATGTATGTATGCTGCTGCTGCTGCTAAGTCACTTCAGTCGTGTCTGACTCTGTGCAACCCCATAGATGGCAGCCCACCAGGCACCCCTGTCCCTGGGATTCTCCAGGTAAGTATACTGGAGTGGGTTGCCATTTCCTTCTCCAATGCATGAAAGTGAAAAGTGAAAGTGAAGTCGCTCAGTCGCGTCCAACCTTCAGTGACCCCATGGACTGCAGCCTTCCAGGCTCCTCCGTCCATGGGATTTTCCAGGCAAGAGTCCTGGAGTGGGGTGCCATTGCCTTCTCCGTGTATGTATGCTGCTGCTGCTGCTGCTAAATCACTTCAGTCGTAGATACAAATACGTTCTATTCCTTATCAGTGTCATGACATCTGCATATTTCTTACTGAATTCTCCAGACTGATAATGATATCTACAAACTCTAGTTATTTTACAATTCCAACCTGATTTGCTCTAAATAATAATTATTCCATCAAAAACAAATACTTTTTTTTTGATCTCTGAGCAATGCATGGCTTTTGCTTCATTTTTGCCTTGTGGTAAAGGCCTCTTTACTCCAAAATTAACAGATAATCATCTTCCTCTTATGAATCCTGATAGCACAGCCACTGCTATCAAGCAATTTTCTTCTTGAACAAGCACAAATCACAAGTCCACCTTCTGTATCTAAGCAGATGAATAACATATAATTAGCTGAATTTCATTTTTGGAGGGCATATTTTTTTTTCATTCCAGGGTGCCCTCACTTAACTCCTGAAGAGGCTCTGTCCCTTTCGTCTGAGACCAGAAAATAAGAGGGAAAAGAGGAGTGTTGCAGCTTTGTCAATAAACCCATTTGTGTGTTTACCCAATGGGTGGGCCTCTAACTGGGTTTCACTTCTTATAAAATGGGAGAAATGTAAAGAACTGAGCCAAGGCAGAAAATACATTTAATAATTCTTAACCCCCTCAATACATGTAAATAGTTGTAAAATAATTACTCAGGGAAAATAGTCTTTTTACTTCTTGATGCTGAATTACTTCTTTGGCTTCTTGTTTTCTTGGAATTGACTTACTATCACACTGAGTCAAAACCTAGTTCCCTGTGGTTACTGTATTGAATCATTATTTTAACTTTTTTAAAGAAGTAAGTTGAGGAAGAGAAGAAATTTCATAATGCTCACCCAATATCTGGGTCATACAGAGTATATGAATTATGTTTCTGACAAGACATAATCCAACTGACATGATAGTGCTTCTAAGTTTCAGCCTGACTTCCCAGCTCTCTCAACACATATGCTTCTGCATCATTGGGAGTGAATCAGACATCATCTGTGGTCATACATTCAGCTAATTGAAAGAACACAGGTGCTATGCTCATGAATGACATTCTCACAGGTAATGGGAATCAATGAGCAGAAAGGTGACATCAGACACAGCCTTAATATGAGGAGGGCTGGTGACTTGAGAGGGCACCTGGCCCATGCTCCCTGGGGTGGCCATAACTCTGCCTTAATATTAACATCCTAATCTATAGGAATGTGGCCCAGGCTTGCCAAAGCTGGTTTTTTAAAGATAATTACAAAGTACTGTTTTTTCTTTTTCTTTTAGGAACTCCTAAGTGCCAATCTGATCACATGGACCTCAGCCTTGTCTAACTCAAAGAAACTAAGCCATGCTGTGGGGCCACCCAAGACGGGCGGGTCATGGTGGAGAGATCTGACAGAATGTGGTCCACTGGAGAAGGGAGTGGCAAACCACTTCAGTATTCTTGCCTTGAGAACCCCATGAACAGTATGAAAAGGCAAAATGATAGGATACTGAAAGAGGAACTCCCCAGGTCGGTAGGTGCCCAATATGCTACTGGAGATCAGTGGAGAAATTTAACTGCAGAAAAAATGAAGGGATGGAGCCAAAGCAAAAACAATACCAAATTGTGGATGTGACTGGTGATAGAAGAAAGGTCCGATGTTATAAACAGCAATATTGCATAGGAACCTGGAATGTTAGGTCCATGAATCAAGGCAAATTGGAAGTGGTCAAACAGGAGATGGCAAGAGTGAACGTCGACATTCTAGGAATTAGTGAACTAAAATGGACTGGAATAGGCGAATTTAACTCAGATGACCATTATATCTACTACTGTGGGCAGAAATCCCGTAGAAGAAATGGAGAAGCCATCATGGTCAACAAAAGAGTCCGAAATGCAGTACTTGGATGCAATCTCAAAAACAACAGAATGATCTCTGTTCGTTTCCAAGGCAAACTATTCAATATCACAGTAATCCAAGTCTATGCCCCAACCAGTAACGCTGAAGAAGCTGAAGTAATGCTGAAGTTGAACGGTTCTATGAAGACCTACAAGACCTTTTAGAACTAACACCCCAAAAAAATGTCCTTTTCATTATAGGGGACTGGAATGCAAAAGTAGGAAGTCAAGAAACTCTTGGAGTAACAGGCAAATTTGGCCTTTGAATACTAAATGAAGCAGGGCAAAGGTTAATAGAGTTTTTCCAAGAGAACGCACTGGTCATATCAAACACCCTCTTCCAACAACACAAGAGAAAACTCTACACATGGACGTCACCAGAAGGTCAACACCAAAATCAGATTGATTATGTTCTTTGCAGCCAAAGATGGAGAAGCTCTATACAGTCAGCAAAAACAAGACCAGGAGCTGACTGTGGCTCAGATCATGAACTCCTTATTGCCAAATTCAGAGTTAAATTGAAGAAAGGAGGGAAAACTACTAGACCATTCATGTATGACCTAAATCAAATCACTTATGATTATACAGTGGAAGTGAGAAATAGATTTAATGGACTAGATTTGATACAGTACCTGATGAACTATGGACAGAGGTTCATGACATTGTACAAGAGACAGGGATCAAGACAATCCCCAAGGAAAAGAAATGCAAAAAATGAAAATGGCTGTCTGAGGAGACCTTACAAATAGCAGTGCAAAACGGGAAGTGAAAAACAAAGGCGAAAAGGAAAGATATACCCATTTGAATGCAGAGTTCCAAAGAATGGCAAGGAGAGATAAGAAAGCCTTCCTCAGCGATCAATGCAAGGAAATACAGGAAAACAACAGAATGGGGAAGACTAGAGATCTCTTCAAGAAAATTAGAGATACCAAGGGAACATTTCATGCAAAGATGGGCTCGATAAAGGAAGAAATGGTATGGACCTAACAGAAGCAGAAGATATTAAGAAGAGGTGGAAAGAAAACACAGAAGAACTGTATAAAAAAGATGTTCATCTTCATGACCCAGATAATCACAATGATGTGATCACTCACCTAGAGCCAGACATCCTGGAATGTGAAGTCAAGTGGGCCTTAGAAAGCATCACTATGAACAAAGCTAGAGGAGGTGATGGAATTCCAGTTGAGCTATTTCAAATCCTGAAAGATGATGCTGTGAAAGTGCTGCACTCAATATGCCAGCAAATTTGGAAAACTCAGCAGTGGCCACAGGACTGGAAAAGGTCAGTTTTCATTCCAATCCCAAAGAAAGGCAATGTGAAAGAATGCTCAAACTATCACACAATTGCACTCATCTCACACACTAGTAAAGTAATGCTCAAAATTCTCCAAGCCAGGCTTCAGCAATATGTGAACAGTGAACTTCCAGATGTTCAAGTTGGATTTAGGAAAGGCAGAGGAACCAGAGATTAAATTGCCAACATCTCCTGGATCATGGAAAAAGCAAGAGAGTTCCAGAAAAACATCTACTTCTGCTTTATTGACTACGCCAAAGCCTTTGACTGTGTGGATCACAAGAAACTATGGAAAATTCTGAAAGAGATGGGCATACCAGACCACCTGACCTGCCTCTTGAGACACCTATATGCAAGTCAGGAAGCAACAGTTAGAACTGGACATGAAACAACAGACTGGTTCCAAATAGGAAAAGGAGTACGTCAAGGCTGTATATTGTCACCCTGCTTATTTAATTTATATGCAGAGTACATCATGAGAAATGCTGGGCTGGAAGAAGCACAAGCTGGAATCAAGATTGTTGGGAGAAATATCAATAATCTCAGATATGCAGATGACATCACCCTTATGGCAGAAAGTGAAGAGGAACTAAAAAGCGTCTTGATGAAAGTGAAAGTGGAGAGTGAAAAAGTTGGCTTAAAGGTCAACATTCAGAAAACGAAGATCATGGCATCTGGCCCCGTCACTTCATGGCAAATAGATGGGGAAACAATGAAAACAGTGTCAGACTTTATTTCTCTGGGCTCCAAAATCACTGCAGATGGTGACTTCAGCCATGAAATTAAAAGACACTTACTCCTTGGAAGGAAAGTTATGACCAACCTAGATAGCATATTCAAAAGCAGAGATGTTACTTTGCCAACAAAGGTCCGACTAGTCAAGGCTGTGGTTTTTCCAGTGGTCATGTATGGATGTGAGAGTTGGACTGTGAAGAAAGCTGAGCACAGAAGAATTGATGTTTTTCAACTGTGGTGTTGGAGAAGACTCTTGAGACTCCCTTGGACTGCAAGGAGATCCAACTAGTCCATTTTAAGGGAGATCAGTCCTGGGATTTCTTTGGAAGGAATGATGCTAAAGCTGAAACTCCAGTACTTTGGCCACCTCATGCGAAGTGTTGATTCATTGGAAAAGACCCTGATGCTGGGATGGATTGGGGGCAGAAGAGAAGGGGACGACAGAGGGTGAAATGTCTGGATGGCATCACCGACTTGATGCACATGAGTTTGGGTGAACTCTGGGAGTTGGTGATGGACAGGGAGGCCTGGCGTGCTGCAATTCATGGGGTCGCAAAGAGTCAGACATGACTGAGCGACAGAACTGAACTGAACTGAAGTGCTTAACTCTTTCCAACAAACTCTATTTTGTCCTCCCAAACAGCATATGGGACAGTAACTCACGGACAGTGCATATTTCCTGGACAGGCCTCATGCAATCCCCAATCTGACAGTTTGAGACCTCTCCCAGGAAGTCTGACAATTAATAAATAAGATTATTATTTTAAGCTTAAGTTCAGTTAAGTTCAGTCTCTCAGTAGTGTCTGACTCTTTGTGACCCCATGAACCAGAGCACACCAGGCCTTCCTGTCCATCACCAACTCCTAGAGTCCACCCAAACCCATGTCCATTGAATCAGGGATGCCATCCAATCATTTCATTCTCTGTCGTCCCCTTCTCCTCCTGCCCTCATTCTTTCCCAGCATCAGGGTCTTTTCAAATGAGTCAGCCCTTAGCATCAGGTGGCCAAAATATTGGAGTTTCAGGTTCAACATCAGTCCTTCGATGAACACCCAGGACTGATCTCCTTTAGCATGGACTGGTTGGATCTCCTTGCAGTCCAAGGGACTCTCAAGAGACTTCTCCAACACCACAGCTCAAAAGCATCAATTCTTTGGCACTTAGCTTTCTTTATAGTGCAACTCTCACATCCATACATGACCACTGGAAAAACCATAGCCTTGACTAGATGAACCTTTGTTGACAAAGTAACGTCTCTGCATTTTAATATGCTGTCTAGGTTGGTCATAACTTCCCTTCCAAGGAGTATGCATCTTTTAATATCATGGCTGCAGTCACCATCTGCAGTGATTTTTGAACCCCACCAAAATTAAGTCAGCCACTGTTTCCACTGGTTCCCCATCTATTTCCCATGAAGTGATGGGACTGGATGCCATCATCTTGGTTTTCTGAATGTTGAGCTTTAAGCCAACTTTTTCACTCTCCTTTTTCATTTTCATCAAGGCAGCTCTGCAAATACATATCTGAATAAAGTGATCACTGCAGAGAATGGCTGAGCCTGAAATAATCTCAAAGACACCTCACCTCCCACCTTCCCTTTATAAGGTTTCAGAGGTGTTTGGTGGTAGGACAGAGGACTTCCTGTCTCCCCCATAAGAGGTCTATACATTCCATCATTTCATCTCAAATTTGTAGGTGTTTCCAGTCCTTTTCTTTCCTAAAATAAATACCTAAATACATGTATGGCTATTATTCATTTTTTTTTGATAAATTTAAAATGTCTTTTGAACTGCCCTCTTTCTATACTACCTCTTCACTTCTTTATTAAATCTGCTGCTGCCAGCATATTTATCAACATATTTCTGTTGTTCAGTCACTCAGTAATGTCCAACTGATATGCAACTCCATGGACTGCAGCACACCAGGATTCCCTGTCCTTTGCCATCTCCCAGAGCTTGCTCAAATTCATGTCCATTGAGTTGGTGATGCCATTCAACCATCTCATCCTCTGTCATCCCCTTCTCCTCCTGCCTTCAATCTTTCCCAGCATCAGAGTCTTTTCCAATGAGTGGTTTCTTTGTATCAGGTGGTCAAAGATATTACCATCAAAAAACAAAAGGAAATTTCCCCCAAAAATTCTTACATGCACCCATTCTTGTTAGTTCAGAATGCACAGACATAATTTATCTCTTATACTGTTGGCTATCCCATTCATACCCACATGTATTTATTATTAATATTACAGAACTTGTGAATAAAATCAATAATTTATTTCAGCAAACATTTATCATATTTACTTAGAAAAGGGTGCTGATATTCCAGAATGACTTTGCATAGTAAAAATCTGTGGGCATCATCTCTAAAAATTGCAAATAAATAAATAAACATGCTGAGATACCTAACTTGGAGATATCTCATTTGCCTAGGCCTCTGTATCTTTGAGATTTGGGTCCCTCACATGATTTTTGGTCTTAGAACATTCTGCTAAGTCATCTAAGGTTTGACCTTTTGATAAATGACAAACTGTGTGCTCTTCAATTCGATATCACCAGAGAAGAATGCTACAAAAATCTCAATATCAATTTCCTTCCTTTTGTCCCTGCATACAAAAATTCTACCATGGCTTTTACTTCTGTTTTGCAAATTTAACTTCCTGTCAATACTTCCAAGTAGCCATCTAACCAGACTCTCTTCTATTGATATTTACCCTTGTAACCTAGAATTCATAGATTTTTAAGAAAGTTTAGTAAAAAAAAAAAAAAAAACTACTTGGGAGAGCCCTTCGGTTTTCCATTCATTGTTTAGATAATATAAGGACTTTCCATTTACCTCATTTAGAATGAACACTGGAAGGAACTAGTTCAACTTTTGTTTCAAAAATGTAGGTACAAACAGGCAAAAGTCAGTAGGCAATCCCAAACTTTCTCTCTTAGTGTTCAAACTAGGAACTTCCCAACTCTTATTGTGTTATTTTGGGGATGGAATAGGGTATGGTGGAGGTGGAGGGGGTCTTCTGATGGAAAAGAATGCTTTGAATATGAAATACCCAACTCCATTCTCTCCATAAGGTCTTCTTAGTTGGCACTCTAGCCTCATGAATATCTTAAAACTTAGGGCAAGAATCAAAAGCTCAATGCCAGGACTTCCTTGGTGATCCAGTGGTTATGAATCTGCCTGCCATTGCGGGGGACATGGGTTCAATCCCTAATCTGGGACAATCCCACATGCCTCCTGGGGCAACTCAGCCCATGTGCCACAACTACTGAAACCTGTGTGCCCTAGAGCCTGTGCTCCACGATAAATCACCAGAATGAGAAGACACACAACACAACTAGAGAGTAGCCCTTACTGACTGCAACTAGAGAAAGCCTGTGTACAGCAACAAAGACCCAGCATAGTTCAATAAATCAATAAATTTTTAAATTTATATACTAAAAATAGCTCAATGCCAACAGAAGCCAACCACATCACATGGGTATCTGCATATTATTTGAATATTGTTCACTGCCATGAAGGAATCTACTCTTTCTCATTTTTTTCTCAACATATATGACCCTCTGGTGCACCGTTTTATTTATTACCTTTGATAGAAACATAGATAAATAGCATTCTGCCACTTAAAAAGAGGTGGTAACTGACACCTACATTTGTCCTCAGACTGGAAAACAAAAGGGAATTTTGGGAAGTATAGGGAAACAATCACCCAAAGGTGCAGCCAAGCCTGCATGGAGCTGAGTGTGGCCCTGCAGATGCTAGAAGACACCTGGGTTCTTAAAGAGAAAACAAACATTCAAATACTTGTACAGAAACTCAATTTTTAATACTCAGTTCAGTCGCTCAGTAGTGTCTGACTCTTTGTGACCCCATGGACCGCAGCATGCCAGGCTTCCCTGTCCATCACCAACTCCCTGAGCCTACGCAAAGTCATGTCCATAGAGTCAGTGATGCCATCCAACCGTCTCATACTCTGTCATCCCCTTCTTCTCCCACTTTCAATCTTTCCCGGCATCAGGATCTTTTCAAATGAGTCAGTTCTTCACATCAGGTGGCCAAAGTATTGAAGTTTCAGCTTCATTGTCAGTCCTTGCAATGAATATTCAGGACTGATTTCCTTTAGAATAGACTGGTTGGATCTCCTTGAAGTCCAAGGGACTCTCAAGAGTCTTCTCCAACATCACAGTTCAAAAGCATCAATTCTTTGGCACTCAGTTTTCTTTATAGTCCAACTCTCAGTTTAAAAAAAAAAAGAAATTCTACAATGGCTGGAAACTATAGAAAAACAAATAAAAACATAAACCCACATTTCTAAGTGATAGTCAGGGGCCAGAAGAATGAAAGGTCCTTCCCTGTAGCATCTGGCCTGATATTTAGAAATAGTTTTGATCACCTAGGATTTTCAAGCATCCATGGTCATGATTCTAAACATATTCTGTTGCTATGCTATAAAAATGGAGATAGAAGTTCAGTCCAAGTTTAAACTGACAGCTGAGCAGCTTTGGACATGCCTAGGACTGGGTTGAGTCTCACAAACAACTTTCTAACACATTTTTATACCCAAACCTCTATGACCCTGAGATAGAGGGTCATACACTTCTATGGTCAAATAATGCCTTTGTTGTTGTTCAGTTTTTAAGTCGTGTCTGACCCTTTGTGACCCCATGAACTGTAGCATGACAGGCTTCCCTGTCCTTCTCCATCTCCCAGAGCTTGCTCAAACCCAATGAGTCAGTGATGTCATCCAACCATCTTGTCCTCTCTTGTCCCCTTCTTCTCTTGCCCTCAATTTTTCCCAGAATCAGGGTCTTTTCAAAGAGTCAGCTCTTTGCATCAGGTGGCCAAATTATTGGCACTTCAGCTTCAGCATCAGTCCTTCCAAGGAATATCCAGGTTGATTTCCTTAAGGATTGACTGGTTTGATCTCCTTGCTGTCCAAGGGACCCTCAAGAGTCTTCTTCAGCACCAATTTGAAAGCATCAATTTTTTGGTGCTCAGTCTTCTCTATGGTCCAACTCTCCCATCTGTACATGACAACTTTGACTTCATTTTCTAAACATAGAGAAATTACTCCTCCCAACACAAATTAAAATATAACCTATATCTTCATAATACTATACTCATCATAAAGTAAGCTTCCACAGGTGAGGTGGGTTCCAGTGAGTGCAGCATTTACTTCCTCACTCTCCACATGTTCATCTCAATAAAAATTCATTATGTGCTTACTTTTTGTACAACATGGGCTTCCCAGGTGGCACTAACGGTAAAGTATCTGCCTGCCAATGCAGAAGACACAAAAGATGCAACTTCAATCCCTGGGTTGGGAAGATTCCCTGCAGGAGGAAATGGCAACCCACTCCAGTACACTTGTCTGGAAAATTCAATGGACATAGGAGCCTGGCAGCCTATGGTCCAGGGGCTGCAAAGACTTGGACACCACTGAGCAATTAAGCATATTTTGTATAACATATTACAAAAGTCATATATTCTTTTTAGAAAAATATGAATATACTGGTAAGAGTAAAAAAAAAAAAAAATACTAGAAACCACCCATTATTTAAACACCCAAAGACCATCGACATTTTGGAGAAAGCCTTTCCATGCATACTGCAACTGGATGCCACTGCAGCTGTCAGGATTTTCAAATAAACCCTCTGATGACCTCTCTTTCCTTTTATTTACCTCTCCCCAAATCCTAGCCTTATCTGATGGTCCTCTAGCTTTTCAGTTCTGTGTATCTTTTAGCCATTTTTTATATATTTTAAAATGTACTTATGGAAATGGGAGTCCCCCTCCCCCTTCAAAAGGCTCAATTCTAGTATGTCCTGTCTTTTTACTTATTCATTGTGTGTGTTAAGTCACTTCAGTCGTGTCCAACTGTTTGCCATCCCATGGATGGTAGCCCGCCAAGCTCCTCTGTCCATGGGATTCTACAGACAACAATACTGGAGTGGGTTGCCATGCCCTCCTCCTGGGGATCTTCCAGGCCCAGAGACTGAACCCACATCTCTTATGTCTCCTGCATTAGCAGGCTGGTATTTTACTGCTAGTTCCAACTACAGGAGATCAAAGTAAATATAGAATCAATAGCTTAAAGTCATTTTAAGAGTTCAGCAATGCAATAACTGGCTATGGTGAGACCCTACCACTGGGCCATATCCATGAGCTAACCTGGAAAATTAGATCAACTTTTATTTTGATACCACTGTCCTCAGTGATAGCTACCCCTTCTTGGTTTCCTCCCCAACTTCTGCCCAACCTTCCCCTCCCACCAGCTCCTGCCTCCAAGCAGCAGGAATCTTTCCAGGAATTCTAAAACTAGAACAGTGCCTCCTTCACCTCCAGACCCCCAACCCTAAAGTGGGCTTGAAACAGTGTGTGTGCCTAATAAGCATTTGTTGATCAATTAAATGAATGTAGCTCTTCCTCTCAAACAGAGAAAGGGTTCCAGCCTTTAAGATTTAATGAGTGCCACCTATCAGAATGGCTATGATTAAAAGGTCCACAAATAAATGCTGGCAAGGGTGTGAAGACAAGGGAATCTTCTACACTGTTGGTGGAAATGTAAATTGGTAACAGTCACTATGGACAACAGTATAGAAGTCCCTTAAAAACCTAAAAGGAGAGTTACCACATGATCTTGCAATCCCACTCCTGAGCATATATCTGGAGAAAACTATAATTCAAAAGGATACATGCACCACAGTGGTCAAGCATTATTTACAATAGTCAAGACATGCAAGCAACCTAAATATCCAACACAGATGAATGGATAAAGAAGATGGTACATATACACAATGGAATATTACTCAACCATAAAACAGAATGGCATGATGCCATTTGCAGCAACATGGATGGACCTAGAGATTATCATACTAAATGAAGTAAGTCAGAAAGAGAAAGACAAATACTGTATGATATTACTTACATGTAGAATCTAAAATATGACACAAATGCACTAAACTATGAAACAGAAACAGATTCACAGACATAAAGAATAGACTTGTGGTTGCCAAGGTATAGGAGGGTGGGGGAGGAATGGAGTGGGAGTTTGAGATTAGCAGATGCTAACTAGGATATTCAGGATGGGTAAACAACAATCCTAGTGTATAGCACAGGGAACTACATTCAATCAATCATAATGGAAAAGAAAATGAAAAAGAATGTATTTAACAGAATAACTTTGTTATACAGTAGAAATTAATACAATATTGTAAATAAGTAATATTTCAATAAAATAATTTTTAGAAAAGATTTGTGAGCTCTATCTTGAGTGAAATAAGATATCTTGGTGTAGAAGCATCCTGCCTTTTTCATGGATAAAATTCATCACCATCATCTCTTGCCTGGATTCTTACCAAGTCCTCCCTAATTCAGTCCTCCTGCTCCCATTCTTCCAGACATTTTCCACACAGGAGTCAGAATGATCTTCAAAAAATATACTAATAAATCCGACTAAGCTTAAGACCTTCATGACTTCCCATTGCAATAAAGATAAGATATAAACCCCTTATCATGGGCTCCTTGTAACTTTCTGAATTACTCGGCACATTCCAAGTACTTTGTTGCCTCACAGGCTTTCCTTATTTGTCTCCTGGGCTGGAATCCCCCTCCCCAGGCATGGTGCCACTCTTGCATGGCTGGCTCCTTCTCTCCCTTGAGAGCTCTGCTATAATGTTACTTGCTCAGAGAGATTCAGCTTGAACAGCTCTTTTCAAGTTAATTCCTCTCCCATGTTTTCCCTGTGTCTGCACTCAATTAGGTTGTTTCATAATTTTATCACAATTGGAAAGTGTCTACTTCCCAGTTAATATTGTATTTTACATTTTCTCTTCCCCTTCAAATGTCATGATGTAGAGGGCAGGTCAGTCTTGGTCAGTGTCTCCTGAGTGTACATCAGAAACCCCAGTCCAGAGTAGGTACTCAGTGAATGTCTGGTAAATGAATGAACCAGCAGAGAACTGCTCTTCTGTCTGTCCTCATGGGCAAGGTCAGCCCAGCTGCCTGTGATTTGGAATTAGACCTGCCTGGTAGGAGGGGAGCTGGGCACAGGGCACACTGTTACTTTCCCCAAGCCTAGTCATAACATTTTTGGAGATCTGGAGCAAGACTCCAAATTTAGAATTCAAAATCTCTGATGTGTTGGAATTCTACACCCAAATGTGAAAGAAGGTGACATCTGGCTCGTGATTCCTAAACACCAGGGTGACCTTTTTCTCCCTTCTTTACCCTCAGCTCTATCTTACCATATGAGGAGGTACTTCAAACATCTTCCTAACAGCTCAGCCTGGCCACCCCTCAGCCTGGAGCTGCTGTTGCCGTGTTAGTCACTCAGTTATGTCTGACTCTTTGTAACTCCATAGGCTGTAGCCCACCAAGATCCTGTGTCTGTGGAATTTTCCAGGCAAGAATACTGGAGTAGGTAGCCATCCCCTTCTCCATGGGATCTTCACAACCCAGAGATCAAACCTGCGTCTCCTCTATTGCAGGCAGATTCTTTACCATCTGAGCCACCAGAAAGACCTAGAGCTGTGTACGCCAGCAATTCCATCTTCCCTCAAAGGAATGGCTAGGAAAGAGGTCCAAGCAAGTCCTAGAACTGGGTCAGGGCTATTTGGCAAGGATATCTGAGTGGCCTAAATGGCAGAAGGGTGTGGGTTTTGGATGGACATGCCCCATTGACCTCACTGACTCCTCTTTCTATGGGTAGGAGGATGTGGGAGGACAATCACAGAATCCTCTAAAGCAGAGATTTCAGGGGACAGATGGCTACTGCCCATATCTAAGGGTTGTATTGGGCTTCCCTGGTGGCTCAGAGGTAAACAATCTTCCTGCCAGTGTAGGAGATGCAGGAGACATGGGTTCAATCCCTGAGTCAGGAAGATCCCCTGGAGGAGGAAATGGCAACTCACTCCAGTATTCTTGCCAGGAAAACACCATGGACAGAGGAGCCTGGCGGGCTATAGTCTGTGGGGTCACAAACAGTCAGACATGACTGAACAACTGAGCATGCATGCACTCAAGGGTGGTATTGCCTCTCTATAAAGGTGTATTGACATGGACACTGCCAGGAATAGGTTGAAAAGATATTTTGAGGCCAATTATAAAACATTCAGATATGCAGAGATGTTAGAAAAAGCACAATGTCTCTAGGCACACTTGCCCTCATGCCTAGGTTTCACCCAGTGAAGCACAGGCTTGTCCATGCCATATCCTGAGTCCCACTGGCAGACATGCTGAACTCCGCAGTGAAATCCAGCCACTGTCCCTAAATCTCAGAGACACCAGCAGCCAAGTTCCTATTAATTTCGGGTTTGTCAGTCTTTCAGTGTTCACCAAGGAAGCTTCTAGTGTCAACTCTCCAGAAGCTGTTCTTTCCAGATGATATTTTTTTTCAACTGGCGGAGTAGTGTCAGATATCACCAACCAAATGCAAAGAATCCTCTAATACCTGAACTGACTTTTTTCCAGCTGGAAAAGTCTGTATACCTTTCAAGCAACTGATAGTCAGTATCCGCCGACCTGCTAGAGACATGACTTTCCACCAGTCACGCTGGGAAACACGAATCTTATTTATTAAACAATTATCAATCACCTGGTCATTCTGGCTGTTCAGGCACATAATAAACTCCTTGGATATTTCTTCTACAATGTTTCTAAGACAGAATATATGTCAATGCAGCCTGGAGGTGTTAGTAAAAGGCTCAAAACCCAAGAACCTAAAGTAAAGAAAGGAGAAAGGTTTGATTCTGAGATAAATTGAAGGGGAGAATCAAAACTGCCAAAGTAAGACTCCTTTCGAACATCACTCCACCTCAAAAACCACATACCTGCCGAGTATCACCTGCACCCTCCACACCTGAGCTCTGTCTCCTGACACTTGCCCCAGAGGGCAAGTCACTAAGTCACTGAATTAAGGAGTGGAATACAGGGCTTTTGCCTCTTTAGTTAGATCTATTCCTAGCTGATATATTATCTTTGATATGATGGTAAATGGGATTTTTTTTCTTAATTTCTCTCCTGATCTTTCATTGTTAGCGTATAGGGATGCTACAGATTTCTGTGTATTAATTTTATATCCTTCAACTTGAGAGGAATTGATGAATAAGATGTGGCATATATATACAATGGAATATTAATCATAAAAAAGAATGACATAATGCCATTTGACCTAGGGATTATCACATTGAGTGAAGTCAGACAAATATCACATGATAGCATTTATATCACTAAAAATGATGCAAATAAACTTATTTACAAAATAGAAACAGACTCACAAACTTCAAAAACAAACTTATGGCTACCAAAGAGGGAACATAGGTGGGCAGGATAAATTAGGAGGTTGGGCTCAACATATATAAACTACTATATATAAAATAGATAATCAATAAGGACCTATTGTATATAGCACAGGGAAGCCTACTCAATGTTCCTCAATAATCTATATGGGGAAAGAATCTGAATGTATGTATGTATATGTATAACTGGGCTTCCCTGATAGCTCAGCTGGTAAAGAATCCTCCAGCAATGAAGGAGACCCCAGTTTGATTCCTGGGTTGGGAAGATCTGCTGGAGAAGGGATAGACTACCCACTCCAGTATTCTGGCCTGGAGAATTCCATGGACTGTATAGTCCCTGGGGTCACAAAGAGTCAGACATGACTGAGTACCTTTCACTTTCACTAACTGAATCAGTTTGCTATACACCTGAAACTAGCACAATATTGTAAATCAACTATAGTGTGTGTTAGTGCCTCAGTCCTGTTCGACTCTTTGTGGCCCCATGGACTGTACCCAGGCTGCTCTGTCCATGGGATTCTCTAGGCAAGAATACTGGAGCAGGTAGCCATTCCTTTCTCTAGGGGATCTTCCCAATCCAGGGATCGAACCCAGGTCTCTTGCACTGGGGCAGATTCTTTATAATCTGAGCCACCAGGGAAGACCAACTATAATCCAATATAAAATAAAAAATTAAAAAATAAAGATATGGAAAAGTTAGCTCTCATTTTATTCTATCCCTTTGTTTTGTGGATGACAAAAAAGACTCCAAAAAGGAAGGCATTTGTCTAAGGGCAAAATTCATCATCACAATCATCATCCTCATCACGATTAAAGCTGCTAAATTTTAACTGATAGTGTATTGCCTATCAGACCCTGTGCTAAGCACTCGATACTCATGATATCAATATGATATTGAACTGAGTTCACAGAGATGGGTTCTAGTCTTAAAAATAGCAGATGTAGGAGAAAATTCCACCTCTATAGTCTCAGTGTTCAGGCCTCTCATGGCTCTATTCATGTTAACAGTGTCAATAACGTGGCATTTAAAATGGATTTGTTGCCATTTTTGTTTTGTTTTCAATGGGGGTCCACATTTTGTGCTATGTGGATACTAAATTCTATTTGTTTTATTTTACCTTATCCATAATATTTTGTCCCAGGCTCCTGGATTTTCCAAAAATAAAACCTGTCATCAAAGTAAAACACTATATATACTGGGACTATTCAAAAGAATAGACCACAAGCTCTTCTGGCATTTCCTCATAAAGGAGTTCCATAGACACTGGTAACCTTGAAATTGACTAAGAAAAGTATTGTGTCTTTCCATGGAGGATCTAACAGGTATCTAGATGAACATATTCCAGTGTGTTTCTTTAAAAAACAAAAACAAAAGGTGAGTCAGCATGGCATTGTAGTTTCAATTTCTAGATGTCAGGAAATTCTTAGAAACTTAGAAATTTTGATTTCGTAGACCTCAGAAGGAGTGCCCTAGATTATTAAAGAAAAGGTACTTAAAAAAAAAAAAAAAAAAAAAAGCATTTCTACCAGTGGTGAAATCTTATAGAAAACTGCGATACACTGAAATGATAACTGTACTTACTTGGTTTTCACCAGTAGTAGCATGTATTCTTTTCTTTTCCCTTCCTTCCTTCTCTTTCTCTCCCTCTTTTTTTTTTTCTTCCTCTCTCTTTATTTCTCTCTTTCCCTCTATCTTCTCTTCTTTCTTCTTTTTAATGTCTTTCTGTGTGGAGCTTGGCGTTTTAGAGCAGAAAGGATATGGAATAAAAAGTAAGTAAGCCCATGTTTGAATCACAGCTTGGCAGCTTTCTTACCATGAGACTTATAACCTCTCTGAGATTTTTTTCTCTCTCTTCCTTCAAGATGTTTCTGTTAGCTTATTTGAAGACATTATGATGAGGTAATCTGTGTCATGATGTGCCTGGTCACAGGTGAAGCTCCTTGGCTAAACTGATGTATTATGAGCATTTCCCATCACATCAGCTTGGAGATATAATTACATGTAGTGTTGCTACCCTATGAATATTTCTACTTCAAGGATATTTGCTGATTTATTTGGAGGAGAGAAATGCAATATATCCATCATGCCAACTGCAGTATCTCTTTCTTAGCTAAAATATGTTCTTCCTGGAGAACCTCAAATTTATAATCTTATTTTCATTGAGCTCTTTGATGGAAATCCTGCTGGGACCTAAGCAAGAGAGTATCAAATAGGAATAACACCCTGGCTGAACTCACAGACAAATGCTATGGAAACTGTGAGACTTTTCATGTATCAATCAAAAGTACTTTGTCTACCTGTATGTGAACACTGCAATCAAAGTAAGAGTTTCTGTAAAAACTATGTGCACAAACAAATAAAAATGAAATTCTTATTTGAAAAAGGCTTCTTTCTTTTGCAAAAATATTGTTCCTGCTATTTTTTAAGCTCTCCTAAGTACGCACTAGTAAAGTAATGCTCAAAATTCTCCAAGCCAGGCTTCAGCAATACATGAACTGTGAACTTCCAGATGTTCAAGCTGGTTTTAGAAAAGCCAGAGGAACCAGAGATCAAATTGCCAACATCCACTGGATCATGAAAAAAGAAAGACAGTTCCTGAAAAAATCTATTTCTGGTTTATTGACTATGCCAAAGCCTCTGACTGTGTGGATCACAAAAAACTATGGAAAATTCTGAAAGAGATGGGAATACCAGACCACCTGACCTGCCTCTTGAGAAACCTATATGCAAGTCAGGAAGCAACAGTAAGAACTGGACATGGAACAACAGACTGGCTCCAAATAGGAAAAGGAGTACGTCAAGGCTGTATATTGTCACCCTGCTTATTTAATTTATA
The DNA here is from genome assembly GCF_029407905.1 of Bubalus kerabau. Classification (NCBI taxonomy): domain Eukaryota; kingdom Metazoa; phylum Chordata; class Mammalia; order Artiodactyla; family Bovidae; genus Bubalus; species Bubalus kerabau. The sequence goes on from NC_073634.1 coordinate 57,796,485, forward strand.
TGCAGAGTACATCATGAGAAACGCTGGGCTGGAAGAAGCACAAGCTGGAATCAAGATTGCTGGGAGAAATATCAATAACCTCAGATATGCAGATGACACCACCCTTATGGCAGAAAGTGAAGAGGAACTAAAGAGCCTCTTGATGAAAGTGAAGAGGAGAGTGAAAAAGTTGGCCTAAAGCTCAACACTCAGAAAACAAAGATCATGGCATCTGGTCCCATCACTTCATGGCAAATAGATGGGGAAACAGTGGAAACAGTGTTGGACTTTATTTTTCTGGGCTCCAAAATCACTACAGATGGTGACTGCAGCCATGAAATTAAAAGACGCTTACTCCTTGGAAGGAAAGTTATGACCAACCTAGACAGCATATTAGAAAGCAGAGACATTACTTTGTCAACAAATGTCCGTCTAGTCAAGGCTATGGTTTTTCCAGTGGTCATGTATGGATGTGAGAGTTGGACTGTGAAGAAAGCTGAGCTTCAAAGAATTGATGCTTTTGAACTGTGGTGTTGGAGAAGACTCTTGAGGGTCCCTTGGACTGCAAGGAGATCCAACCAGTCCATTCTAAAGGAGATCAGCCCTGAGATTTCTTTAGAAGGAATGATGCTGAAGCTGAAACTCCAATACTTTGGCCACCTCATGCGAAGAGTTGACTCATTGGAAAAGACTCTGATGCTGAGAGGGATTGGGGGCAGGAGGAGAAGGGGACAACAGAGGATGAGATGGTTGGATGGCATCACCGACTCGATGGACATGAGTTTGAGTAAACTCCGGTAGTTGGTGATGGACAGAGAGGCCTGGCGTGCTGCGATTCATGGGGTCTCATAGAGTCAGACACGACTGAGTGACTGAACTGAACTGAACTGAAGTACATTTTAAATTACTTAATTTGTTAAAAAAAAAAATAGACTTCGCCAGTTACCCATTATCCATAATTTTCCAGGAACAGAGACATAATACACATTTACTTAATTCATTAACATTATTCATTTGTAAAATTAAGGAAGAAAAAATGAAAAAAATAAAATGACAAAATCTGTATTCTTGGTGTTGCTTAGGAGACAGGCATAATTTATTTTCAGTATATCTCCCCCTTTTCTCTGGGCATTTTATTTGGATGGAAAGCTCTCTGTAAATTACTTCAATAAAGACTAAATAACTCCCTCTAGCAGGACTCGGATTTCTATTACTTTATACACTGGAACACCGATGAGTTTTCCAAATCAATATTACAACAGAAATGTGGCAATTACAATATAAGGTACAGAGGAAGAACACATAAGAAGTTGCTTTATTATTCTATTTTTGGAAGGAAAGGGCAGGCAGGAGTAACAGCGGAAATAAAACACACACAGATTTGGCAGAAGAGCTGCAGGTGACTTGGGGTCTTCCAAGTTAATGATGAAAACACAGCTCTAAATAACCACATAAGATACGTTATTAATATTTCATATTAGAAGGAAGGTGCCTACTTCATTTTCAGATAAAGAAAATAAAAACCATAAAACCATACTGGAAAAGAACATAACATTCAGGAACACATTAGTGAAGGTTTGGGCTTATTAAACAAATGAAAAGCTCCTTCTAATGGTATCGTAAAATGAAAATTAAATTACAAAAATGAAATTTTGTGGTTTAATATCTTTTCTAAATCCCCTATTTAAATGAAATAAAGAAATTAGGCAAATGGGAGGGAGACCTTGGGGGAGAGAAAGAGGAAGGAGAAAATGACTTTTTTCTTCTCAGATTCTCAGATCTCTTTGTAGGGCTATAGGACTGCGTGGACCGCCAGGTACGGCAGCTAATCTGAAAGTTTGAGAGCAGTATCTGAAGGGAGTAAAAGATCCTTTCTGTCAGCCTTCTTTGAGCCTTCCAAAGTACCCAAAGAGATACCTGCTCTGGCAATAAGTGCTAAATTTCTTTGCATGTGTGCGTGCTAAGTCATTTCAGTCATGTCTAAATTTTTGTGACCCCATGGACTGTAGCCGACAGGCTCCTCTGTCCATAGGGATTCTCCAGACAAGAATACTGGAGTGGGTTGCCATGCTCTCTTCCAGGAGATCTTCCCAACCCAGGGATTGAACCTGTCTCTTACATCTCCTGCATTGGCAGGTGGGTTCTTTACCACTAGCACCACCTGGGAAGCCTGCCAAATTTCTTTAATCTATAGTAATTGACACCTTTTTTTTTTTTCAGGTCCCCAATTTGTAGTGATTCTATAATTCAGTGGTCCACAACCTTTTGGCACCAGGGACTATGGAAGACAGTTTTTCCATGGACTGTGGGGAGGGGGTGGGTTGTTAGGGATGATTCAAGTGAATGACATTTATTGTGCACTTTATTTCTATTATTACTACATCAGCTCCATCTCAGATCTCAGGAATTAAATCCTGGAGGTTAAAAAAATAAATAAATAAAATAAATCCTGGAGGTTAGAGACCCCTGAAATTGACAATACTATAGGAGGGAATCATCACACCAATAAACACTGACTACACCATCATTAAATTTGAACAGTGCAATACATATGACCATAATTCATATTTGGGTATTATTCAAAAGTATATGTGTTAAGACCATACCCCTCCACCACAAAACACATATATTTACATAATATCTATATGGCTTATCATATCATATGTGGGTCACTGTGATTGGTACTATGGCTGAGAAGAATTCACTCATCCAACCAATATTTGTTGAGAGCAAATTTGATTTTAGGCACCAGGGTTCAATAATAAACAGTTTCCAACAAGGTTGCTTAAGAAACAATAACTCAAAATGCTGTTTTAAGTAGCTCTCATCCCAAGGGATTAAGGTGAAGGAAGGCATAGACTTTTCGACAAATAATTAAAATGGAGTGAAATGAGTATTTAGGAAGATCTGTGCTATGGATCTGGGGTGGGGGCAGGGGTGGGAAACAAAACAGAATAGTTAACAGTGAAGACTCTGGAACCAGAATGCCTGGTCACCTACCCCAGCTCTGCTAACCAAACAATGGCTAAGTCAATCAACTTGTCTGTGCTTCAGTTCCTTCATCTGTGATGTGGAATTTATACTAGCACCTTCTTCATATGCTTAAATGAATTAAAGTTAGTAAAGTTCTTAAGCAGCATCTGGAATGTAGGAAATACTATGTAAATGTTCGGTATGTAAATAAGGTGACATACTAAGGTAATATAAGAGCATTGTGCATGCCAAGGTGGCATGAGAGGGGAGCACTAAAGACGTAAGTAGGGACTTCTCTGGTGGTCCAGTGGCTAAGACACCACACTCCCAATACAGGGTGCTAGGGTTCAACCCCTGGTCAAGGAACTAGAGCCTACATGCTGCAATTAAGACCTGGCACAGCTCAATAAATTATTTTTAAAAATTAAGCTTTATAAAAATAATAAAGAGTGAAAAATCATAAAGGATAAGTTTCTAGCAAATGTTGAAATATCAGAAAACATTGCAGACACTACTTATTTTACCTGTTTTTTAAGTCCAGATCTGTCTGTCCTCATTTGATAGTGAGGAAATAAGTCCAGAGAGCTTAATAGAGGGAAATCAATTAACAGGACAAGAGAAACTCCTAGAAAAAGAGAATTACTTGAAATACCTGACCATAACTAGAATTTATCCTTTCCATTCCTTGAATCACTTTTAACCCAACATCTGATCTCCCATGGACAATCTGTTGCTGTGATGAAAAATCTGAGAATCGGTAAGTGCTTTAGCTTTAACATCATTGTCAAAACCCAAGGTTGGGGCCCAGTATGTTGAAGAAGGTTCCTACTTATAGTTCATACAGGACAGATAGAAGCTTCTTTCATCATGGTTCAGGCCGGAGCTGCTGGAGTGAGATCATGGAGGATTCCAGGAGGGCTACAATGATGCCTCATGATTCAGCAGGGAGAGAAAAGGCATTGATGTTAGTTCAAGAACAGAACAAAAGTAAGCCTCTTGGGCTGACAGATGAAAAAATATGAAGGAGGTTCCCAGAATCGTGAAAGGGAGGGGCAGAGGGAGGAGAGAGGAACGAGGAGGCTGAAGGGGAAATGGGAACAGGACTTGATGGCTAAACTCCTGGGCATTTGAGCAACCAGTCCTTAAAATTATAACTCAACAGTCATTTGTATTTTGAGACAGTGGGGAAAACAATGGCTTCCAGCTTCTCCACTTATGAGCAATGTGTCTTGGGGAAAATCATTTATCCTTTAGGCAAAATGTCTAAAAAATACATGAGGATTTCCCTGACAGTCCAGTGGTTAAGACTCTGTTTTCCAATGCAGTGGGCATGGATTCAATCCCTGGTCGGGGAACTAAGATCCCACATACCATGCAGTAAGCCAAAAAAAATAAAAAATAATGCCTAGAAAATACATACTGGATATATATAAACACATATTTGATAAATGTTTATTTTCTTCTTTTGGAGCTTAGTTCATTGACTGTAAAACAGGAATACTGAGTTCTATTTCATGGTACTATTACTGCAATTAAATTCAATGCCACTGAAAATTTCCATCACAAACATCATAGAGTGGAATCAGAATTCATTTCTCTTGTTACCCAAGTCTGGATTATCCATCTGCAGGCACTGTTGCTCATGAGAGCTGTCTGAACATGAAAAACCCCTAAAAGTTCTAAGGAGATTAGACATAATATCTCTAGGATGAAAAAAATGAGAGTGAACTTCCTCCCTGCTCTCTATAACCCATCTAAGAGCTATTTCACTCTCACTTCAACTAATCTAGGACTTTTTTATAAATTGCTTGAAAAATTACTTATACCTCCGATGCACAAAGTTCTTGTAATAATGGACAAAGGAAATAAGAGATGGTTCTGGTGACTATTAAGTGGGTGGTTTTATTTTTATTTTCCCCTATTCACACCTCTATGTTATTGAATAAAGAAGTGAAGAAATCATGAACTTAAAAGGAACATAAGATAAAGCAACAGCTGAAGGGACCATTAGAGAGATGATGAACTGAACAGCACATTTGTTGGAGGGCCTTTAGTAAACAGTGGTATGAAAAAATATTGGAAAAGAGGTCAGAGATGGAGGCATAAACCATCAGGTGAGCATCACTTCCCGGGTGGCTCAGTGGTAAAGAATCTGCCTGCCAAGCAAGAGACTCAAGTTTGATCCCTGAATCAGGAAGGTTCCCTGGAGAAGGAAATGGCAACCCACTCCAGTCTTCCTGCCGGGAAAACACCATGGACAGAGGAGCCTGGCAGGCTACAGTCCATGGGGTTGCAAAGAGTTGGACACACTATAGCAACTAAACAACCACAAAAGCATTGCTTTGCAGGGCCTGAGAGAATCTGGAACAGGAGCCATAGAATCTGGAATAATTAATGCACCAGCTAAGTGGGAAGGAAAAATGGAATGGTGATTCCAGGACAGAGGTCAAACATTCCTCCCAGAAACAAGCTATAAAAGATCAAAGAAAAACTAGGGTGAAGAAGGTAGGATGGAAATGTTATAAAAGGGTGAAATTGTGACTCCAGGACAAGAAATTAGACTGAATACAGAATACACGCTGTTGAGGATAAAATCCAAAGAATGTATGTACTTTAGTTCCTGGACGCCTGCCACTTGTGTCTTTTCAACTAGGAAAATTGCTCTCAAGATTAGTAGTAACTTTTTAGGCTGACAACCTGGCAGCTTCTCGTTCATTAAAAAATAAAATAAAAAAGTAAAAGAAAATAAAAGTGAGAGAGACAGACAACTGTACCTAGATGAAACTAACATCAATTGAAAAATCAAATGACTAATCCAGTCTTGATTATTCCCCAAAATTGAATGAGAAATTGATGTTTCCCATAACAGACATAACTCAAGAAATAGAGGCTTAAACACGTATCAATACCTGTACAATTTCAAAATCAATCACTGTAGCCTGAGTAGACACTCCATTTGCAACTTTTAGACTCCCTCAAATGAAGCCACATAATGCTTCAAGATAAAATATATTCAAAGCCAGAAAGTTCTGAGTTCAAATCTCAGCTTGGCCATATATCAGCAGGTATGTGTGTGCTAAGTCACTTCAGTCATGTCCAACTCTTTGCAATCCTGTGAACTGTAGCCCACCAGGCTCCTCTGTCCATGGGATTCTCCAGGTAAGAATAGTGGAGTGGGTTGCCATGCCCTCCTGCAGGGGACCTTTCCAACCCAGAGACTGAACCTGTTTCTCTTACATCTCCTGCATTGGCAGGCAGGTTCTTTACCACTAGCACCATCTGGGAAGTCTATACCATCAGGTACAGGCTTAGAAAACTATCTGTGCCAGCCTGAGACACATTTTCCTCAAAAATGAATTTGCAAAGATTCCCATCTCCCAGGCTTGCTTTCCTAAGGCACCAATATGAGTTGCAAATACAAAATAAGTTGACTGATTTTTAAACAACAATGGAAACACCACCAAACCTTTTTATGGAACAGTGGATGGTGTTCTTACAAAGTAGATCCCCAGGAAGGCTATGCACAAAACTTAACCAACCATACTGACAATACTCTCAGCTCAAGTCCCTCTTCCGGAACAGCTGTAAGAGCATAGGGGACATTTCTTTGATTATCCACAAAAGTGAAAAATATCCTTCTTCTGAGAGGGGTGGAGGGGGGGTTGACTTCTGGAAAAAGTCAGCATCATTTGGATCCAAGTCTGATGACTAAGATCTAACTGAAGTGTAACTACAAAGCAGTGAGACTGATTTTATCCTGTGACTCATGATCTAGTTCAGAAGACATTTTCTAAAGGTTTTGGAGCTATCAAAATAAAAGCATCAGAACATGAAGATAGTGTTACAAGAACATTTATCTCACCACTGAATGGAGAGGCAAAAATTATTGCTTGTGTGCCAACAAAAGAATGGCTGAAAAACTCACGTTATAACTCTACCATTACAGATTATGTAGCTACCAAACAGAATGAGTTAGAAAAGTCTTTCTTAAAGTATGTCCTAAGAACTTGTTAGAAATGCAAATTCTTGGGACTCCCTCCAGATCTACTGAATCAGAAATTCTGTATGATAAGGCCCAATCCATCTGTATTTTAGTAAGTCCTCCAGGTCATTCTGATGCTTGCTAAAGTTTGAGAATTACCAAGTTAGGGAGATGTCCTCAAATTACCTAGAATATGAATGTTCTAGATCTGTAAAGTAAGAAAAGCAAGTTGTAAGCCAATAAATAACATTTATAGTAAACAAAACTTGTGTATGTGTGTGCAGAATAAAAGACGTGGTAGATTATTTGCCAAACTTAAAATAAATAAAACTTATAATGGTGGCATGAAGACAGATGGATAAAGGGTATTGGGGTCAGGGGAGAGAGATAGAGAAAGATAGAGGGAGGAAGGGGGAGAGGTATGGAGAGAAAGAGAGAGACAGAGAGAGAGGAATATAGACACAGTATATATAGAAGGACAGGCTTACTAACTGCTTTCTCATACTCTGGTTTTACCTAAAGCCAAACTTGCATTTCTTTTGAATCCTTTATTCTTTTGTGAGTCTTAGCAGTTTATTTTTCTTCTAGAAGCCTCATGCTAAGATCTCAAAAGCACTGCCTGTGAGTGTGTGCATAAAAATGAACAAGATATAGGTGTACTTAATATGTGTTATAATTCTCCAAAGACCATGGAAAGGTCTGCTCACTAAGTGGCTGTCAATCAAGATTAAGGATAATATGTGCTGGTTTCTGCATTTCCAAAGAAAGGCAGGCCATGGGTTGACAGCAGTTTGCCAGGAGGACCCATTTCACAAAGACTTTTTTTTTCTTCTTTGGGCAAAATATAAAGAAGTTAACTGAGCTTAAATTAGCCTCCTTAATGGAGTCAGACCTGACTTATCCATAAAGTCTTAACCAAATTAAGTCGTGAAGAAGTAATTTGCATTCAAAGCTTTGATGTTATAGTTCCCAGGGAGGTTTGAGCATTTTCGAAGTTAAGTTTGGGCAGAGAAAATCCCTGTGAGTCTTGGAGCGGCACATAGGATCACCCAATCCTTCAGCACACTGACACTATATGGATGTCCCAAGTCTCTGCCTGCTCAACCAGCTCTCACACATTGACTCTGGGTGTTCATTCAGGCCTGCAAAGATTTAAGTACTCTTCTGTAGGAATTGAGAGGTGTCTCTTATGGGAATCAGAACAAGGTGACAAAGGGAAGTCAGCAGAGCATACCTAAAGCAGATTCTGTTCCTGTAAAAAAGAAGGTGATTGTTAAAAGCACTGAAAAGCAGGAGAAGGGCTTCCCTGGTGGCTCAGTGGTAAAGAATCCTCCTACCACTGCAGGATACACTGGCTAGATCCCTGATCTGCAAAGATCCCCTTAGTTGCCTTCGAGCAACTAAGCCTATGCTCTAGAGCTCAGGATCCACAACTACTGAGCCCACATGCTGCAACTACTGAAGCTTGCACACCCTAGAGACCCTGCTCCACAACAAGAGAAGCAACAGCAATGAGAAGCCGGTTCACTGCAACCAGAAAATAGCCCCTGCTCTCCACAACTAAAGAAAAGCCAGTGCAGCAATGAAGACCCAGCACAACCAAAAATAAATCAAAAAAATTATATGTTAAAAAAGGGAAGGGGAAGGAAAAGGAAGCAAGATCAACTATAGGTCTGTGTGGGGTGTCCTGGCAGAGATGGGGTACATACTAGATTAGGGGCTCTAGCACTTAGTAAGGAGGTGAGGGGAAGCTCCCACTTATCAACAGTCTTCCTTAACTCTTCCATTTTTTGCAGGACATTTCTTCCCTGGCTTCTGCCTGAGCCCACATTCTCTGAAATCCTTTTAGGATTAACAGTTACTGTCCCTTTCTTACTGAAATTTTTTAAAATGTATATTAATTCTTTAATACCCCAGGTTTTAATTTCTCATCCGTGACTTCTAACTTAATCAAATGTCAGAAAGGTCTATGGCCTTGTTGGCCTATCAGCCTTCCCACAATAGCACACAACATGGTAGGTACTTCAGTGGTTCTCAGCCTGGTAGCATGTTGCTGCTGCTGCTAAGTCACTTCAGTCGTGTCCGACTCTGTGCGACCCCATAGACAGCAGCCCACCAGGCTCCCCCGTCCCTGGGATTCTCCAGGTAAGAACACTGGAGTGGGTTGCCATTTCCTTCTCCAATGCCTGAAAGTGAAAAGTGAAAGTGAAGTCGCTCAGTCGTGTCCGACTCTTTGCGACCCCATGGACTGCAGCCTACCAGGCTCCTCCTTCCATGGGATTTTCCAGGCAAGAGTACTAGAGTGGGGTGCTATTGCATGTTAGAAGCATCTTTTTTAATGCCAATCCAAGACCCCACCTTGGACCAAGTCCATCAGAATTGTTGGGAGAAGCGATGAAGCGGGTAGGGGAGAAGGCCTGGTCATTTGCAATTCTTTTAAGCTTTCAGAACAGTCTAATATAAACCCAAGATAGACAACTACTATATGAACCAGCTATTATCTAAGTTGCCAGGGGGAAGATTAGAGCTTTCCAGTGTGTGGTTGACAGAGGTGAACTTCAAGGTCCTTTAAAAACAGGAGAAGGGTCACTGATTTTTCAGAAAGCAGTTGGCTACAGAAATGATTTTTTCACAAATAGCAGTGGAAAGGCTTCTTCAAGGTTAAAGAGAAAGACTTTTGCAAAATGAATAAAAAAACTGAGCCCTCTATCTTGGCAATTCCAACCAACCAAACATAAATATAAATATGTATTTTTTAGTTATATCAATAGTCTAATATTTTGGAGAACCTTAATTTTTTTACATGTGTATTCTTTATTAGTCTCAAGAGTCCAGAAAATCAACTCTATAATTTGACACAATCTACTTTTTAAACTTTCCCTAACTCCTTCAACTATGAATAAATTAGGCTCCAATAGTCCACATGTGATTAACAGACCCTGAGTCATACTAACTACATCACTCTAAATAATTGAAGCATCCAAGTTTTCCAAACAATCCCTCAGGGCTAACCAGAAGTAGCTCATCAACTGGCCTAAATAGAATTACCCTAAATATTTCTAAGAAAATAAAATGAAAGCTTATTTATGCCTCTCAAGACTTAGAATGAAGTTAGACAAAATGTATAATCCATATCTACGGCTGCTATTCCTGAATCCCTTGGCTCTTACACAGAGATAGAAAGAGTTTCCTTCTCACTCTCCTCACATGCAGCCCAATGTTGACTCCAGAAGGAAATATAGGGTGAGGGAGCCAAGAGAGGAGAGCTTCTCTGAGCTGAAAAGTTAAGGAGGTTGTGCCTTTTCGTGTTTTCAAAACAGACTACCTCTTTAGAACTTCTTCCTTCAGTTCAGTTCAGTTCAGTTGCTCAGTCGTGTCCGACTCTTTGTGACCCCATGAATTGCAGCACGCCAGGCCTCCCTGTCCATCACCAACTCCTGGAGTTCACTCAAACTCATGTCCATCGAGTTGGTGATGCCATCCAGCCATCTCATCCTCTGTCGTCCCCTTCTCCTGCCCCCAATCCCTCCCAGCATCAGAGTTTTTTCCAATGAGTCAACTCTTCACATGAGGTGGCCAAAGTATTGGAGTTTCAGCTTTAGCATCATTCCTTCCAAAGAACACCAAGGACTGATCTCCTTTAGAATGGACTGGTTGGATCTCCTCGCAGTCCAAGGAACTCTCAAGAGTCTTCTCCAACACCACAGTTCGAAAGCATCAATTCTTCGGTGCTCAGCTTTCTTCACAGTCCAACTCTCACATCCATACATGACCACTAGAAAAACCATAGCCTTGAACTAGACGGACCTTTGTTGGCAAAGTAATGTCTCTGCTTTTGAATATGCTATCTACGTTGGTCATAACTTTCTTTCCAAGGAGTAAGCGTCTTAATTTCATGGCTGCAATTAACACCTGCAGTGATTTTGGAGCAGGAAGCAAAGGAACTGGGAGGGTCCCTGACTTTTAAACAAAAACAATGAAATAAGATCTTAGGGAGCAGAAAACTAACCATGGGAGAAAAGGAGGGGTAATAAGTATTAAACACTTTCGAAGAATTAACACTTTCCACATATGAAGGTTTATTCTCAAGAGAAAAGAAGATGATACAATCTACTTCTGTGTTTGTATTCATCCGTCTTGTGTTTACTCTGATTCTACTATGTGAAGAGCCTTGGGAAAGATACAAGGATGGGTCTGGAAGGGGAATTCTGGGGAGAAGTTGGGACTTAGAAACAAATCACGTAAACAGTTGGAATTTTTTCCACTATCATTAAAATTAGTACTAATATTAAAGATAAATATTAATACAAATAGTACATACTTATGTGCCTGTATTGTACTAAAAAAGCTTTCCCACCCATTTTCTCATCAAATTCCCTCAGGCACCTATTATATATTATCTTGTCCCATTTTATAGTTAAGAAAACTTAGGCTCAAAGTGTTTAAGTACCTTGTCTGAAGCCATCCAGCTACAATTACTTGCCTGAGTTTTCAAAGCTCTAAACTCTAAATATAGTCTTAAACACTGTTGTTTTTGTTCACTCGCTAAGTCATGTCCAACTCTTTGCAACCCCATGGACTGTAGCACACCAGGCTTCCCTCTCCTTAACTGTGTCCTGGAGTTTGCTCAAACTCATGTCCACTGAGTCTATTAGATTTTTATCTAACCATCAAATCCTCTGTTAGCCTCTTCTTTTGCCCTCAATCTTTCCCAGCATCAGGGTCTTTTCCAATGAGTTGGCTCTTGGTATCAGGGAGTTTAAGTATTGGAGCTTCAGCTTCAGCATCAGTCCTTCCAGTGAATATTCAAGGTTGATTTCCTTTAGGACTACTGATTTTGTTAAACACATAACTGTTTTTAATTGTTTGTAAGATATTGAAAACCAAGAGATAATTTTACAGTGGCAATGTAAACAGCTTTGCTAAATTACACGATGTACATTCCAGTTGAACATCATACAAAGTGTCCTTGCTCTGGGTTCTAAAGCACTGGTGGGCTCCCTCCAAGGCCCCCACCTCTGCCCACATGACTGAGGTCACATAAGTCTGAGTATTGCTGGTGATTCCTGGATGGCATTCCCTGCAGAGCTCATAGAACCTACAGCCATCCTGAATAATCCAAAGTCCAGGGTATTCTAAAGTGAGAGCCCCCACCCCAATAAAACACCAAATAATTTATTATTACACATAGAACCTCAGTCTACAACCCAGAGCAGGGCAGAATGTCTCCAATGGCTCAGGTGTTCAGCTTCTGGCCTAGAGACTAGAAACTCAGTCAGTGCTCACATCACTTATCTTTGGAGATAAGGAATCATCTTTCCAATTGAAATCTTCATAGCCTTCAGGAAAATTATATTATCAATACAAAAAATTGACTGCTTACATAATAAGTGTTGCATAGTAGAAACAGCTGTAAGAAATTATTGAGCTAGCCTGTTTAAGTTCACTTCTGAAGTTACAGCCAGGTGACCTTCCACACAGGACTCTGCCTCAGATAAAGAAAAGTTTGTTTTATTGATTAAATGCATCAGTGTCCTTAGGACTAGACCTGGCACACAGTAATCATGAGACCAAGCAATTCCTCCTCTGCTTGTCTAACATTTTGCTATCGGAGATCCTGTGCTCAGTGTAAAGTACTGGTTGTCTCCTTCAGTCCCCATTTACAATCCAAAGATCACATGGACAGTATGCACTGGCCACCATCACTTCAGTGTGAATGAGTCTCTCATATTGTTTCCTTCACTTTAATGCAGAAAGCATCAGTCAGAGTATACTTTCCCTCACACATGGAAGAAAGAGAGGAGGAGCTACAGATACAAAAGGTAAAGTGGGCTGAAGGGATGAAACCCACAGTTCCACTCATCTTCAGTACTGTGGAGACCTAATGCCCTTAAGATCCAGAGGCTGACTTCACATCTCTCTGTCCTCATCTTTCCAACAAAATAGTAATAGTAGTAGTATTAGTTGCTCAGTTGTATCCAATTCTTTGAGACCCCATGGACTGTAGCTTGCCAGGCTCCTCTGTCTATGGAATTCTCCAGGCAAGAATATTGGAATGTGTTGCCATGCCCTTCTCCAAGGGAATCTTCCCAACCCAGGCGTCGAACCCTGGTCTCCTGCATTGGCAGGTGGATTGTTTACCATCAGAGCCACCAGGGGAAGCCCTTTCAAACAAAACAGTTTTTGCTAAATCTGCTTCCCATGCTATTGGTTCCACAATGTCCTTCCTAATCATCCACATGATAAGATGGTCCTAGGGGACTTCCCTGGTGGTCCAGAGTTTAATACTCTGCACTTCCAATCCAGGGAACATGGGCTTTAATCCCTGGTTGGGAAACTAAGATCCCACATGTTGCAGGAATGCAGCCAAAAAAAAAAAAAGAGAGAGAGAGAGAGATGGCCTTTGCGTGCAGCCCATTCTGCCTTGTAATTACTAACTGGGATATAGTTCCTCTTTATATCTTCATTGCTGCCTCTACACCAGTGGCCCGACTCTAGATGGATGTTAAGAATATTGATTACATGGTTGTGGTTTTCTGATTTCATGTATAGGGGTAAGAATCCTGCTTCATAAACCCCACACATCTCATCGCTCCACCTAACCATTTTGCCATCCGTTTGCCAGGTCTGGCAGCCAGTGAGCTGAAACAGAGCACTCACTGATCTGGAAGAAAAGGATGTATCTTTTGACCAAGTTCTGCTGTTCATAAGGGATGTGGCCTCTGCTCATACGCCCTTTCCTAAACCTCTGGGCCCTCATTTGTGAAAAGAGGGAGCAGAGCTCCAATGGACTCCAGGCCCCCTTCCAGCATGAACATCCTTTGATTAGATTTCACAGTTCTCCTCTTTTCCTTCTGACCTCTGGCTCCAGACCTTCCCATGGCTAACCCATCATCAGAGAGGGCAGCCCAACTGCCCGCCTGCCCACTGAGCAATCTGTGCTCTGGGCAGAAGCTCTGAGGGAGGCTGATGCTGATCAAATGCCCAAGGCTGGCCCTGAGCCACACGTCAGCTCATCACACTGTCTTAGGGGCTGCAGATGGAGACAGGGGAGATGGAGGATGCTATGCGCTGCCCAGAAGAGCTAATAAGCAGGGCCCAGGGCCCAGCGTGCTTGCCCTCAGTCAGCCTCAGTGGATTCTCCTCATCTGCTCCTTAATTTAACCAGGCAGAATCAAAGGACCCAATCTCTGAGTTAAATAGGGCTTAAAAGAACCCCACACATTTGAACATCTCCAGTGGTAAGGGATTTGTGAATAACGATATTAAGTAGATGATTATTACCCAAGTGCCAGGCACACACTGTCTCCTTTAATCTGCCAAACAACACTTCTGGTTGGGCTGTGGTTTCCCTGTTCTGCACATGTGGGAGGTGTGAAGTGGTTTGGGAGATGCTAAGTCATATCCTGACCGTCTGACCCCAGAGCTCAGTGAGGAGAACTCTGCACCATGTTGCCTCTTAGGGCCTTCCAGAACAGCTCATGTTCCCTTTAAAGGAAACCTCTTTCTTACACTGACACAATCTATCTTCTTATAACAGCCCCCTCAGCCCTGACTTTGCTTGTATTTGATCATTTCTACCATTGATAAAGACAGCCCATCCAATCAATTGTAATATTTTTAAGATAAAGGACAATTGGACCAGAAAACAGTAAACCATGCGACTGTGCCTTTGTTCTGATACATTCTCTGTTGCCAATTTGAAGCAGCTCAATATGTTTTCCTCTCCTCCTCTTTGCCCTTTCATTTTTCTCCAGCAGCACATTAACAGAAGCCAGAACTTTGACAATTGTGCAGCTAATTTCTAAATGATTGAAATAATTTATTATTATTCCAGTCAAGGAAAGTTTCTATAGGAGCCAGGACAGCTGCTAACAGTGCCCATAGAATGGGTATTATTTCATTACACAAAAGCCTGACATTCAGTGGAAATCACCCTCCAGGAAAGTACGGGGGTGGGGAATAGAAACATAACTTTTGATTTACGTTCAGGTCAGAGGGTCGACTCCCTCTGATCAAAATTACACGATGTTGTTACCCCATCCATCCTCACATTCTCCCACACAACTCTTGCTTTATGAGACCTTGTGATCCTCCCCAACAGAGCTCTGGAATGCTTCTTATTTAAGCAAGTTCCTAGCCCTGTGATGGTTTTCTCTTCTCTGCCTTGTTTCTCTGTTTTTTTTTTTTTTTTTTAAACAGCCTCTGTGGACCTAAACAGAATTAACTGAGCACAGCTCACACATGGGAAACTCACTAATCACGAAGCCATTACTGAAGCCAGCAGAGAATGCTTGTTCTGAATGAACCATATGAGCATCCACCCACTGTCTGCCTCCATGGTGAAGACTGGCACCAATAGAGCAAGTCAGCATGCTGCTCTCAGACTGACATTCCTGAAATCACCCCTTCATAAGTCCATAAGGAGCTGGGGTGTGGGTGGGAGGTTACTGTCAAGCCCTACCAGCCTGAACCATATCTAGCCAAGGCCAGTAGTGACCTACCCCCAGCTTCCTCAATCTTGAAAAGCCCTTGAGCCAGAAAAAGCTGGGCAGCTGGTATGTTAGGAGATTCATCTCACCACATTTGGAATGGGAAATCCATATGATGTCCCCATGCATGCTAAATGCTGTAAATGTAGCCATGAGTGCCCACAGGAACATTAGTCAACAGTCTCTAACTAATATCCATTGATCAAGTCTGCCTCCTTGACCTCCAGAAAGGCTTTCAGTTTCAACTCCAGCTCCACCAGAGACAGAACCAACCCCACATATCTTCACCCTACCTTCTCCCACCATGATTTTGCCTCATTCTGGCCGACACTTTCCCAAGAGATCAGAGGTGCTCGCTCTATTCCAAGAACAAATCTCCCTGATCTAAAAGACAGATTCTCATCATATGCAAGCCCAAACCTGTTCTGATCAAACTTGATGGTCTGAACATTTGGCTGTCTCCAGAATGTATTGTCTGAGTTGGTTTTCCCCAGCCCACTCTGCAAGGAGCATCCGCCTCTCCTCTGAAGTGAGCTCCATGTCTTTGTGAGAGAACTAACCCAAAATGGGGTACAGTGTGTGACCCAGGCTCTACATCAGTTTTGCCTGAGATGTTAGAATGTGAAGAGCTGCCCAGAGAACTGCACCCATTTTGGCAATCAGCCCCATGACACCTGAATGATTTGGGAAACAGATGGAATTTTATGGACCATTGGTTTTAAAGCCATTTAGAGTGTAGATGACTGGATTATAGCCTCAAAAGCGGGAATCATGTTTGTTTTACGCACCACTGTTTATTTATAGCACCTAGCACAATGCCTGGCAAGCAGGAGATGCTTGATGAACACTTGTTGATTAAATGAATGGATGGATGAGCTGAGGTCCACAGTATATAAGATCTGTGAGCAGACTCTGGAATTAGATAAACCTAGTTCTCACTCCTGATTGTATTATAGACTAACTGAACAATCATGGGCAAAGAATGTAACTAAAGTTTCATTGTCTCAACTATAAAATGGACACAAAAGCATTTTTGTTATAACAAGAAGGGTATCTCCCAAATTTTGTATGTTAAAGTCCTAACCCCCAGTACCTCAGAATGGGAGTACTCAGAACCTTTTAAGAGATAATTAAGGTAAAAATGGATTTATCTGATTTGACTGGATTCCTTATAAGAAAAGGAGATTAAGACACAGACACACATTGAAGAAAGACTACGCAAAGACAAAGGGAGAAAATGGCCACCCTCAAGCCAAGGAGCAAGGCCTCAGAATGAAACCAGCCCTGATGACCCCTTGTTCTTAGACATCTAGGCTCCCTTTTGTTTATGCCATCCATTCTGTCATAACTGCTGCCAGGATAGCAGTCCTGGCAAACTAATACAAGTATTTGCAATATCTGATGGGATGGCTGTTGTATTACTAATATAGTGCCTGGCACATAATAAGTACCAAATACAGTTTATTTTATTTTATTTTATTTTTAAACTTTACAATATTGTGTTAGTTTTGCCAAATATCGAAATGAATTCGCCACAGGTATACATGTGTTCCCCATCCTGAACCCTCCTCCCTCCTCCCTCCCCATACCATCCCTCTGGGTCGTCCCAGTGCACCAGCCCCAAGCATCCAGTATCATGCATCGAATCTGGACTGGCAACTCGTTTCATACATAATATTATACATGCTTCAATGCCATTCTCCCAAATCTTCCCAACGGAGAACATAGCCAAATACAGTTTAAATGTTAAAATTAGTAATGGATTCAACATGCTCTGATATATATATATATATATATATATATATATATAACTGCACTCATATTCTGGAGTGTAAAATTTTGTCCATGCCCAAATTCCATTGCCATCCTCTGTGTGCTTAATTTGAATCTAAGCTGGTACATCTTGATTTAAATATACATAAAAATGATTTTTTTTTCAAGAGTAATTATTGGACTGAGAAACTAACAGCAGGATGGAAGAATACATAATTCCTGAATTTGGATTGTGAAATCTTTTGATTTTGGCTCGAGTTTCCTTAATTCACAAAGAAAATCCTAAAAATATTCCCACCTCCTAAAATTATATCAAATATTTTGCTCAAATCAAATCTGAGTTATTATTTACTCCAACAGAGCAGGGGTTCCAACTAAAGGGTTGGAGCCTACATTAGGTATGAGCTCCAGTGCAGTGATTCACAGAACTCAGTCTCTTGACTGAAGTCCAGTCCAATAAGAATATGGTAGTAAGTGTGATGTAGCATGGATGGGGGCTCAAGGGTCTGTAGCATAAGATGGGCCTCTATCCACATACTCACAGTGGCACCTAATTACACAAGAGGGTGAGAAGGCCATACAAAGGAGAAAGACTCACATGTTTTGAGAGACTAATAAGTAGGATGTAAATATTTCTTGCAAAGTGGGAAGGGGAAAAATTGTTTTTTTGTTTTTTTTTTTTAATAACACTGGCACCTTAATGGTCAGGAGGCTATTAATGAAGACTTGGGTAAGACAAATAGACAAAAAGACTATAAAAAAGAAATAGAAAAGCTCCTCTCAAGTTCCATCGCAGCAAATTACCATCCAGCCCTGTGATTCTATTGATTTACCTGCGCTATATCAAATTTTAATCACCATAAACCATAGACTAATACAGATCTGCCACCAACAAGTGCCCTTAGCAGAAGGACTTTGATTACTTGGGACACCTCTGAAAATTTTTTTAAGACTGTCTTGCCTGGAAATGTAGAGATACAAGGAAACATCTGTAAAATGTCTCTTCTGTTGGGTTTGCAAAAACTATGTATGACATTCTGCTTTTTCAAAGTTAGGAACTTCAGAAAATACATGAACAAGAGAAAAAAAAGATGTGGTTGGATGGTTAAGGAGAGGGATTACAAACAAGATAATTACCATAAAAAGAAACCCTTGAGAAGAAATGATAATTTGCATTTGTTTTATGTGTTAAATTACAACAGATTAACCCTATGGTCTCAGTACATCTTAATACTTTAGATAGTCTCTCCTTTTTCACTGGAGTATAATGGCTTTACAATATTGTGTTAGCTTCTGCTCCACAACAAACTGAATTAGTTATATATATATGTGTGTGTATATGTGTGTGTATGTATATGTATATGTGTGTGTATATGTATATGTATATGTGTGAATTAGTTATGTGTATATGTGTGTATGTGTATATATATATATATCTCCACCTCCCTCTTGATCTTCCCTCCCAACTCCCCCTACTCCATCACACCCCTCTAGGTCATCACATAACATCAAGTTGAGCTCCCTGAGCTATACAGCAGCTTCCCACTAGCTATCTATTTTACACATGGTACATATCAGTGCTAGTTTCTCAGTTCATCCCATCCTCCCCTTTCCCCTTCTATGCCCTGAAGTCCATTCTCTATGTCTATATCTTTATTCTTGCTCTACAAATATGTCAATCAGTACCAATTTTTTAGATTCCATATATATGCATTAATATATTATTGATATTAGTTTTTTTTCTTTCTGACTTACTTTGCTCTGTATAGCAGACTCAAGGTTCATCCACATGACTATAAATGACCCAACTTGGTTCCTTTTTATGGCTGAGTAATATTCTATTGTATATATGTACCACATATTCTTTTTATTTTATTTTTAATTGGAGGACAATCATTTTACAATGTTCTATTGGTTTTTGCTATACAACAACATGAATCAACTGTTAAGTATACATATGTCCCCTCCCTCTTGATCCTCCCTCCCACTGCCCACACCATTCCACCCCTCTAGGCTGTCACAGAGCACCAGATTGAGTTTTCTGTGTTTACAGCAACTTCTTATTAGCTATCTACTTTACATATGGTAATGTATATATTTCAATGTTACTCTTTCAATTTATCCCACCCTCTCCTTCCTCTGCTGTGTCCATAAGTCTGTTCTCTAATATCTGCATCTCTATTCCTGCCTTACAAATAGGTTCATTATGTCCACATCTTTATCCATTCATCTGCCAATGGACATTCCTTAAAAAACTAAAAATAGAACTATCATATGACCAGCAATCTCACTGTTGGGTATATACCCTGAGAAAACCATAATTCAAAAAGATACATGCACCCCAACATTCATTGCGGCACTGTTTACAATAGCCAGGACATGGTACCTAACAACCTAGATACTCCCTTTCTGTTCCCTTATTCCCAGTACACAAAATCTAACATTAAATCAGTGTGTTTTTAACTGTGGTCATAATATTAGTTTATCAAGAAATTAATAAATGGCCCCTTAAAAGGAAAACAACAGTGTTCTTGCTATAACTGGGAAATCTGCATATTATGTCTCAGAGATTTACAGTGACCATGAGAATGTTAAAGACCTGGAGAACTCCTTCAACCATGGAATCTGTTTGTTTACACTGATTCAATCATTTTCCAGGAAATATCTGTTAACCTCTAAAGAAACAACACTCTTCAATCAAGGTTTCTGATGCATTGGCTTAAATACTACTTTTTCTAGAGGTTTCTAACATCATAGTTCTGTATTAGGAGAAGACAAGACACATACATAATGCATGCCCTAAACAATGAATCTGTTTTCCTGAAATGCTCAGGGAAGTCAACGATGGGTGCTTTATTTCTTAGCTAAGGCCAATAACATACTTAACTCTAATTTCTCTTAACATGTGCAAACATAACCAAAAATACTTTTGGAAGCATCATATTTCATTTAGAGACCTGGATTCTGCCCCTAAGTCATGGTGTGGCATAAAGCAGAAGGACACATGACCCCTAGAACTGAGTGGTCCTAGATTTCACATCTAGGACTGTCACTGACTTGTCTGATGTTAAGCTCCTTAATCTCTCTGAGACTTTATCCATCACTTGATAAACTGTACAGTCATTCTAATGTCTCCAATAAATTTTATGAATTTTGAACTCAAAGGTACAAAGTTGGTTAAAAATCTTAAATGTTCCTGCCTTAGTCAGAGGCTCTATTTTAAAATGTACCAGGAGACAGATCATTAAAAGGCATTTTAAGTATAGGAAGTTATTTGAAAACAGAGAGCAGAGACAGAAGGAAAGCCAGAGATAACTCAAAGCATATGGCCATGTGGAATGATTACAGGTGATTTCAAGTTTGTTCTAACCTATCTGTGGTTTCTAACGTTTTTGCAATGAACAGGTATTATTGTTGCAATAAAAAACAGACCAAAAAGAATTTAATTTTTGTTTTTAAGTCTTTCAGGTCCTTAACCAAGCTTCTACTGATTTGAAAAGCCTTATTGTAGATGGCTAATCAAACACTCTAGACTAAATGTGCAAACCAAAATCATCAATATTTGGTATAAGCAGGAATATGCCCTAGAAAGGCATCCACAGGTAGATAATCAAACACATGGTAGGAATTTGACTGTGAATCTGTTAAGAACTACTTTTAAAAATTGGGGAAAGAAAAGAAGGAACAGAAAGAGGAAGGAATGGAAGGGGAATGTGGGAAATGAAAGCACTGCTGCCCCATCAATCCAAAATTTTAGCATCATTACTTGGATTCCTGGTTTTCTGGAATCCTTGCTAAATGCAAAGACCCCTGGGACATATTAAACCTTATCAGCTCCATGCCTATTAAGAGCATGACCCTATAAAAATCAGTTCAAAGACAGGCAGGTTGAAAAAAATTTCAGCAAGAAATGATATCCATGCAAATAGTTCAGCTGTGGTTCTCAATCCTGGAGACACAGAGACATCACCTGGGGATCTTTGACCTGGTTGATGCTCAGGCCCCATCACAGATCAACTGAATTAGAATTTCCATGGATGGGGCCCGCAGGTTCGGAGCTTCTGAAGTTCCCTGGGGGATGCTAATGTATATCCAGGATTCAGAAACATACACGGTAGGTGAAACACAGGAAATACAAGCAAATCTTACTGACTTTTCAATTTTGCTGAATGCTTATCAGAAACAAGAGTAGTTTTATTTTCTGGACTGAATGAAAATATTCAGATTATAACTGATTGAGGGTAAAACTGAGTACAATCACTCTTATTGTTGAACATTGTCCTAAAATGCCCACTTCTCCCTTACCTAGTAACTGAGGAGGTGGAGGAAATGGTGTCTTTCTTTAATGAGTGAGGCTCACCTATGCAGCCTTGGATCTTCACAAGATTTGAGGACAAAAATGGAGAAGGTGTCAGTGATGGGCCCAATCAGGAGAGAGACTAGGCTTTCCTGGACAGTTGCTCTTAATCTGAGAATCCATGACCAACATATTTTGCTGTATTTTGACTCTCTAGAACTTAGTGCAGCGATTAGGGTTCTGCTGTGTGTGTATGCTTAGTCGCTGAGTCATGTCCAACTCTCTGAGGTCCCATGAACTTTAGCCCACCAGGCATCTTTGCCCACAGGATTTTTCAGGCAAGCATACTGGAGTGGGTTGCCATTTTCCTCCTCCAGGGAATTTTCCTGACCCAGGGATCAAATCTTTGCCTCCTTAATTACTTGAGACTCTACCATAAATATTCAACAAGATAATCTACCTGTTCATATCTGTCTTGTTTGTTTACTTATTTGGCTGTGTCATTGCAGAGCATGGGTTCTTTAGTTGTGGTACATGGGCTTAGTTGCTTTGCCACATGTGAGAATTGTAGTTCCCCAGCCAGGGACTGAACCTGAGTCCCCTGCATTGCAAGGCTGATTCTTAACCACTGGACCCCCAGGGAAGTCCCTGTCTTGTTCCTTTTCTGAAAAGATAAGATGAAATGGTTAACTCTATATTGCCCCTGTCTCCCTGGGCTTCCCTGGTAGCTCAGCTGATAAAGAATCCACCTGCAATGCGGGACACCCCATTTCGATTCCTGGGTCAGGAAGATCCTCCTGAGAAGGGATAGGCTATCCACTCCAGTATTCCTGTGTTTCCCTGGTGGCTAAGATGGTAAAGAATCTGCCTGCAATGAGGGAGACCTGGGTTCAATCCCTGGGTTGGGAAGATGCCCTGGAGGAGGGAACAGGCCTCCAGGAGGCCTGGAGAATCCTATGGACAGAGGAGCCTGATTGGCTACAGTTCATGGGGCCACAAAGAGTTGAACAGGACTGAACGACTTCCACTCTCTCTTTCCTGTCTCCCTGGAAGACTGGGCAAGCCAAGAGGGTCCTTCTTAGTTATACATTGTCTCCATCCCCACCCTAACTTTCCCCCTCTCCTACCACCATCTACACAAGTTAATAGCAATATTGGATTTTTAAAACTGAGCTAAAAAAAACTTCCCACCCACACATTTGTTTAAAAGATCAGGAGTCATCAAAGGATCCTCCAAACTGAAGTTACCCCAGAGTGGGAGGAGAAAGAAGGGAGAGGCCTGACTGATGGGGTAGGAAAGGAGGAATTATTCCACCAGTGACTTTCCCCCAACTAACAAACATCCTCCTCATATTCCAGGAGGTATTAAAGCATCTGTGCATATATGAAATTCTGCAACAACCTGTATGTAATCTGGTACGAATGAAGTGTATATTTCCCACACGGGTCTCGAATAAAAGAAATAAATTATACACTGAGAAACTTGCTTCTAGACTCCTATAAGACCCTTAGAACTCTATGGAAGGAGCCAGCAATATGTATTTGCCTTAGAAAAATAAAGTCTAGTGATAATCCAGCTAATGATCTTCATGGAGTAGGCACATACCACTCACACATATTACCCAAGAGTTTTTTCAGAGGGAAGAGGAATAAATTGACTCTGAAGGAATTTGGTTCACTTGAGAAATACACTACAGGAGAAAAACTATACAAAGGTCTCTTGATTGTTGGAGAACAAAATTTAGACTACCAACATTTCCTTCCTAAAATATTCAACTACGTGAACAATAAAAATGACACCAAGCACAGAGATAAGATCTACCATTTAACTGAAAGCACACTTAACATCTATCTATTTTCAGCAATGTCTCTGATTTTGATAGTGAACATATTCATGATGGTCATAATTCTCATCAGACTTAACAGAAAAAAGTTGGGAATTTTTGAGTGCATGTTAAGGGAAGTTAGTGCAATCAGAATACATTTGCCATTTTTTTTTTAAATGAGAAAAATCCTGTTTCCCCTGAAAGAACCCTAAGGAAGAAATTCTGTTCTATTCATTTTTTTTTTTTTTTTAGTTTTCACCAAAGAACAGGAATAAAGACAAAAGGAAAATATATACTGACAGGCCTTTAAAATTACATATAACTGGATTCTCACTTGTTAGGAATCTGTGTCACTTTGAGAATTTCCAGATACTTTCACAAGTTCAGAGTCCAACAGTTTGAAATGTCCTGCTCTAAGGGTTTTAAGTCTAAATGACATCATTTCCAATGTGCTGTTCTCCCTTAAAAAAAAACAAATCCCTACATATTTTTTATTTCAATTAATTTGATAAAATTTCCAAGTGAATCAAAGAAAGCTAGAAACCAAAGAAAATGCTTGACAAGAATCAAATACAAACACACACACACATACAAAGAGCATGTTTTGCACTCATGATTATATGGGGCATTTATTGGAAGTCAGGTCCAAGATCATGTCCCAGAATACAGTCTATCACTCTGAGTAGCTCAGTGTAATGGGCACATCACATTTGTACACTCTGCAGGCTATTTCCAAGACAGTGTGTTTCTACCTGTAGTCCTTATGTTGGCTGCACTATACTTACCTGGATCACTTTCTAAAAATACAGATTCCTCACCTCGTTTGAGATATACTGAATTAGACTGTCTTGGGAGGAGGGAGGACTTAGGAACACTCATTTTTCAAATTTCTTAGGAACTGTAATGTTAGAAAATCCTGTTCTAAGTGCAACATAGATTCTAAAAGAAAGTCAAGAATGCTCCAGTGGTGCTTGTGATAGTAAAACACCAGGTTCCTCTGCTCAAGGGATTTTCCAGGCAAGAATACTGGAGTGGGTTGACATTTCCTACTCCAGAGGATCTTCCTGACCCAGGAATCAAACCGACATCTCTTGCATCTCCTGCATTGGCAGGCAGATTCTTTACCACTGCACCACCTGGGAAATCCACCACCACAAACTATACTACTCAACAAACTAGGACAAGTCCACAGCTCTCCTGATTCCGAAAGCTCTTTCTATTAGATCATGGGTGTTGGCTTTGTTTCCCCAAGCAAACAATAAATGGTAAAAGAGGTCACTTAATCCTTTTCTGTTTCCTTTTCAATTCATGGCTCATAGATGGTGCTCAACAAATATTTTTTGACTGACTGGTAGAAAAAAGGAATAAATGGTAACCTGAAAAATTAATTTCCTCATTCTGTCAGTCTGAATTAATCCTATTATGGGTTGAAAATTATACCTTGCTCTCCATTGAAAAACCTGCCTACACAACTGGGAAGAAGGAGGCTAGTTCAGCCTCCATTACTGTCTTCTGATCCTATAAAAGCAGGTGATATTTCTCTGAATCAACACTAAAGAACATCACTTGTGTACACACAGACTCAAGGCACGATTAAGTAAACTTCCGTTCCATGGGAAGATTGTCTTTGTTTCATCAAACAATACTTCTGGACTACAAATTTACTTTTTCCCCAGCTGTGGAATCCAAAGGAAGATTAAAACAAGTGAACAGGTGAGAGGAAAAATGTGGGCTTGAGTTGCTTACTGTGGGCCTCTGTCATTGTCAGCCTCAGGTGGGTATTACAGAAGGTGCTGACAGAGAGAAATGGAAATTTGTGACCCTGTCAGAGCTAGGGTCTCTCTGTTTTCTGTTCTGAGCTACATGGAGACTAATTAATAAGAGAAAATAAGATGTGGATAATGGCAAATATGATGTGAGCCCTTGTCTGGGTCTTTCTCTGAAGCCACTCATAGTTGTGTTTTATTTGGCAAGGGGAGAGGTTTCAAGACTGAAACTCATTAAATTCTTCTCTTGTCTTCCAGAGGAAGGGGAAGGTTTTAGGATCTTCATTAAGCAGACAGAAAACAGAGAGAAAAAAGGAAAAGAGAGAGTGGATTCATGGCTTGGAATTCTAACATCAATGGATCGTCCTCTTGTCCCAAGAGGGTGGCACATGGGAGCTCCTTGGAAACAGGAGAAATACACATATTAAGAAGTAAAAGCAAAATGTAGTCAGGGTTCCCACTGAAGTAGGGGTTAGTGCATGTGTTGAGGGGGTTCGAGTTATGAGAACTTTCACTGCATGGCTCATGTTTGGTCTGGAGTCTTCAGCATTTATACTACAGTCCTATCATTCTGATGGGGCTTCCTGTGTGGTCTGATGGCTAAGTGCTAAAACAAACAAGATGCTAAATAAAATCTATTGCTCCATCTCCAGATCTCCTTCAGAGAAGTGCACATCAATAAACTGGGAGCTACGAGACATGGACTCATTAATGCCCTCTGACCATATCACAAAACTATCCCACTAAGGGAGCCTGAAGGAAGATGACTAGAAAGGCTGAGGCTTAAGGTTTTGACTGAAGAGTGGAGGAGATATGCAAGGATGGACCATATAAAGACATGCCTATTTATTTGCTTTTTAGAGAAGAAAAAAAAAATTGTGATATTTGCAAACCTTTAACAAACTTCTGCAGGCTACTAGTCCTCTTGCAGTCAGTCTTTGGCCAGAAATATGCAAGAGAAAGAAAACACCATCTTCCTCCCTGAAGATAGCCTCCATGACTTCTGTCTCCCTTTTGTCCTTAATCAACAATGATATGTATTCTTGTTGGTCCTGGCTCATTCTCTGGCTGATGATTTAACTAAGACAGGCATAGAGCTCTGACCTACCCTTCTAGAGTAACAGCAACAATGTCAAAAAAGAATATTAGAAATAGTAAAATAACCACAATGATGATGATGATAAAGTTTACAGGGCACAAACTAATCACCAAAAATGATTCTATGAATTTACATGATATTTTCCACCTTTTCCTCTCTAAAGCCTGTGAAGCCAATATTATTATCCTCATATTGCAGGGGAGGAAGCTGAGGGACAAAGAGAAAAAGCAGGTTGCCCAAAGTCACACAACCAGTAAGCGATGGCTTTGGAAGTTGAACTTGGGCAGTTCAGTGCTGTTGCATAGAAATTAACATAGTGTCCAAATGTCTCCTTATTGGGAAATGTGTTTTCATTTTCAGCTTTCTGTCAAAGATAGATTAAGTCCACCACATGCCATGCTATTAGGCAGATAATCAAGATGCTGGAGTAACAGGCAACTATTTCCTTACCTTGTAAAGAAGCAAAGCAACTTGCTGGAAGTGGTTTCCAATTCAGGCATGACGATGGTTTAAAATCTGACTCTACCACTTGGTGGATGTGTGAACTCACCCACCCCTTAGATGAGTGTCTTGATCTACTGAGGTCTTAGTTTCCCTATTCTGGGAAACTACAACCTATGTCCTAATGCAAAGATTAAATGCAATAATACACAAAAAGCACCAAGCCTAAGATCTACCATGTAGCCAACACTCAATAATTGGCTGCAAATAGTATCATTAGCATCAAATTGAAGGGGAGCCAATGTTACATCAAAGAAGGTGAAGATGCCTTTGACTAAGCACAAAAGTTTCAGCTACAATGCTCAGTGACTGATAATTGGAACTTTGAATGAGGAACTGAGAAATTCTAGCACTGATGGAGTGACCAGAGGGGCGTTACTCAAACAGATAGCCAAAGGAGCTCATCAAAATCCTGGATATACATAAATTCATACACACTGATTGAGGCTATTAGCAGTTCCTATAAAAAAAGAAATGCAGATTGGCATATAGGCTACCATATAGTCTTTAGAGTTTGATGGATGTATGACTGAGACAAAACAAGACATTAAATATAGATATTTATTACCTTTCCCACTCTCTCACCTTTCAATATTGATGCTGCTTCGATATGGACACAGAGCAATAAGAAAAGATGCAGAAAGAATCTGAAGAAGCCATGAGCAAATAGAATATTAATATAAAGATACAAAGGTCAGGGATTTCAGTGGTGATCCAGTGGTTAAGAATCTGCCTTGCAATGTGGGGGACCCAGGATTGATCTCTGCTCAGAGCACTGGGATCCCATATGCCTTGAAGCAACTAAGCCCATGCACCACAACTACTGAACCTACATGCCACAACTAGAGAGCCTGCATGATGCAACGACGATCATGTGTCCCACAACTAAGACCTGATGCAGCCACATAAATACATAAATAATTGTTTTTAAAAAAGATACAAAAGTCAGAAGAGAGAAGGAAGGGGAGTGGGAAAAAAGTTGGGCTGGGGTCTTGACTATAATAATAACAGCTCATACTTCATTAAAACTTTCTACATGCCATGTCTTGCTCTAGGTTTATTATATACCAGTTAGCTCATTACCACAACCACCCTACCATTATTTCCACTGTACATACAAGCAAATGAGTTCACAGTCCAAACGACTTAAGGACAGCACAGCTGTCCTTAACAAGTGGTAGAACCAAAATTCAAGCCAGGTAACTGAAATTCCATGTCTGGCTTTAGTCACTATGTCGTATCAGGAGAGCTAGGAGCAGTGCACAGAAAAAGGACATTTGAGGAAAAAAAGCATTTATTAAAATGTTTTTTAAATATTTACTTGGCTGCACTGGGTCTTATTTGTGGCATATGGGATCTTCACTGGGCCATGTAAGATCTAGCTGCCTGGCCAGGGATCAAACCTGGGTCCCCTGCATTGGGAGTGTGGAGTCTTAGCCACTGGACCACCAGGGAAGTCCTCTGAAGAGATTTTTAAAGCAAATGTTGGCTGTGTAAATCCCTCTTCTCCTTAACTACCCTCAGTTAAAACTTCAGTGCAGGACTTCCCCTGTGGCTCCATGGTAAAGAATCTGCCTGCCAATGCAGGATGCATGAGTTCAATCCCTGATCCTGGAAGACCTCACATCCCACATTCTATGGAACAATCAAGCCCATGCACAATTATTGAGCCTGTGCTCTAGAGCTTGGGACCTGCAACTACTGAAGCCCATGCACCCTAGAGTCTGTGCTCCTCAAGAGAAGCCACTACAATACGAAGCCCCACACTACAACTAGAGAGAAGCCTGCACAGCAACAAAGACCCAGCACAGACAAAATAAATGTTAAAAAAAAAAAACAAAACAACTTCACTGTAGATTTGTGTATTCCTCAAAGATTTTTGAGGTAGGTCTATGCTTCCAGTGTTCTTTCCTGAAGAATTCCATGGACAGAGGAGCCCGGCAGGCTACAGTACATGGGGTCACAAGAGTTGGACACAACTTAGGGACTAAACCACCAATTTAATTTATACTTCTTTGGGGATATGTCACCCCTACAGGGATTGGTTTTAGAGCCAGACCAAAAGTCCCCTTTATATTTGGGTTACAAATGCAAATATAAACTACCTGTCTCTGTCTTTGCAGATTAAGGATTTAGTCATGTTCAAAAATATATACTTTTTAGACTTCCCTAAAAACCTAAGCTTAAATATAGATATCTAGGTTCCTCCACCCCCAGTGTGGCTAAAGACAGGTAAGAGTCTTCACAGAAAAAAAAGGCAGAATTAGCTAAGCCCATTTCTGCCTGACCTACCATCTGGTCTCATTTCTGCCCTAGAAAAAGAGCTCACATGGGTACATCTAGCTCTGCAGTGCTGCTGACTGAGTTCTCTATTTCTTGCTTCTTCCAAATCAAGCCTTTGAGACCTGCTTGTCCACTCTCATCTTACCTGATCCAGAGGCTCAAATTATTTCCCATGTGACCTTTCACACCCATTTGGCCTTCCCAGTTATATCTCCATTTCTTAACTAAGACCACTGCTTATCTAACCTATGATATTTGTCAGGCTTTTCTACCCTCATGAGCCCTTCTTAGGAGATGCAGGAAAAGTACTTGACATGAAGAGCACTATCATGAAAAGATTCCCACCAAATTATCTATAGAAGGAATGTACGTCAACGTACTAAAGACCATACATGACATGCCCCCAGCTAATATTACATTCAGTGGTAAAAAAAAAAAAAAAAAAAAAAAAAAAAAAAAATTAAAAACCTTTCTTTTAAGACCAGAAACAAGACAAGGATGTCTGCTTTTACCACCTCTATTCAACACAGTCCTGAAAGTCCTAGCTATAATAAATAGACAAGAATAAGAAATAAAAGGAATTAAAAATGAGAGCAAGAAACAAAATTAACTATGTTTGCAGATGACATGATCTTATATATAAGAAACCCTAATGTTTTCACCAAATAACTGTCATAACTACTAAATGAATTCAATAAAGTTGCAGGATACAAAACCAATATACAAAAACCAGTTGCATTCTACACAATAACAATAAAATGTCTTAAAGAGTAATTAAGAAAGCAAGAGCTGGAGGAATCAGATTCCCTGACTTCAGACTATACTATAAAACTACAGTCATCAAAACAGGACAATACTGGACAAAAACAGGAATATGGATTAATGGAAGAGGATAAAAAGCCCAGAAATAAGTCCATGTACCTATAGGCAATTAGTCTGTGACAAAGAATGCAAGAATACACAATGGAGAAAAGACAGTCTTGTCAATAAATGGTGCTAGGAAAACTGGTCACCTACACATAAATGAATGAAATTAGAACATTCTCTAATACTATACACAAAAACAAACAAATTGGGATTAAAGACCTAAATGTAAGACTGGATACTGTAAAACTCTTAGAGGAAAACATAGGCAGAACACTCTTTGACATAAATCACAGCAAGATCTTTTCCAAGCCATCTCCTAGAATAATAGAAATAAAAATGGAAACAAACAAAGGGGACCTAACTAAACTTGAAAGCTTTTGCACAGCAAAGGAAGCCATAAACAAAATGAAAAGATAACTTGTTGACTGGGGAAAAAACATTTGCAAACAATGTGACTTATCAGGGGTTAATCTCTAAAATACACAAATAACTCATATAACTTAATATCAAAACAAACAAATAACCCAATCAAAAAATGGGCAGAGACCTAAATAGACAATTCTTAGAAGACAAACAGATGGCCAAAAAGCACATGATGCTCAATATTGTTAAATATTAGAGAAATGCAAATCAAACTAAATAAGGTATCACTTCATACTAGTCAGAATGGCCATCCACAAAAAGTCTATAAACAATAAATGCAGAAGAGGGTGTGGAGAAAAGAGAACCCTCCTACACTGTTGGTGGGAATGTAAATCAGTACAGCCACTATGGAGAAGAGTATGGAGATTCCTTAAAAAACAGTGGACAGATTTACCATATGATTCAGCAGTCCCACTCTTGGTCATGTATCTTGATAAAACCATAATTCAAAAAGATACATGCACCCCTATGTCCACTGCAGCACATTTTACAATAGCCAAGACACAGAAGCAACCTGAATGTCCATTAATAGAGAAATGGATAAAAATGTGGTACATACATGCAAACAGATTAACCATGAAAAAGCATGAAATGTTATTTGAAGCAACATGGATGGATCTAGAGATTATCATACTAAGGGAAGGAAGTCAGAGAGAGGAAGAAAAAAATGCATAGCATAATTTACATGTGGAATCCAAAAAGAAGAGCCACTTTCATAGAAACAGAATAGAATGGTTACTGACAGAGACTTGTGGAGATAGTGAAATGTTAGTCAAAGGACATAAGATTCAGTTATAAGAACAGGTTCCGAGGATCCAGTACACATACAGCGTAGCAACTAGAGTTCACAACAGGCATTGTGTACCTGAAAGTTGCTTTTAAGTGTTCTCACCACACACGCAAAAAGATTTAACTATATGACGGATACGTTCATTGTCTTGATCTTGATAATCATTCTGCAATATATATCACAGCATCATATGTACACTTGAAATATATACAATTATATTTGGCAATAATTCCTCAATGAAGTTGAACAAAATAAAAGGCATTGGGAGTTCCTGTATACCCAAACTGCATGGGAGAAGAGGACTGGCTTTCTCTTAGTTCCATATTGTCAGTTTTTAGAAGTGAAGGCCAATGCCCACTGTTCTTTCTAATCACTCCACAAATGCTAAGGTTCTAAGAAAATATTTGCAGTTTGTTTGGTAATTTCAATGCTTCAACCAATGTTCAAGTGGAAGGAAGGTTCAGTGGAAAAATTGCTAAACACCAAAATCACTCTTTTTTATCAGATTTAACTCAAATGTCAAGATCTCACCATAGCCTCTTCCGGTAACTCTAAAACTGCAGTTTCCTACTCCCCACCTTCCTTATAGCAATACATTTTCTTCTTCCACGGCACTTGCCACCCTCTAAATATTAAATAAGTTACATATTTATTTTGTCTAACATTTGTTGTCTATCTTCTATTATTACAATTAATCCCCCAAGTGTGGAGAGCTCTATTTTGTTTACTGATGCATCTCACATGTTCAGAACAGTGTCTGGCACATAGTAGGCAGTCCATTAATATTGGCTGAATGGAATTGAAATTAGGATGATGGAAATTTGGACTTGAGAATCATGTCTATTACCAATCGGCAGTGTGGATTTCTTGGGAAAGCAATTTGCCTTATCTTACTCAGTGGGCTTTTCATAGAATCAGATGTATAATGATGAAAGTGTTTTTGAAAAATATTAAAATGTGATACAAACAGTAGATGTTTCGTCTACTACAACTGCATACAATGCTTCATTTATTCATGTGACTTCTACCTTTTTTGCAAATATCTTAACATTAGAATTCACTGGTAGAAATGAAAAATAAATTGATCATGAAATTTTTCTGACTGTCTTTGTTGCTAGGGTAAATCACTAGCTATAATAAGATACCCTGGCTGCAGTTCATGCAGCTGGCAAAGGGCCCAAAAGTAGTCAAGGAATTATTTAGACTTAGGAGACTCTAGCTCATAATTACAAGATGGATTCAATATCATTATTGGCCTCACTTTCCACCCCTATTGTGTTTACTCATACAATTTTCAGTGAATATTTTATTATCAAAAAGAGGAAAACATTTCAAAAATATGTATTTCTCAATCAGCAATGGCAATGGCCTGAATCAGAGAACAGCAGCTGCTCCAGCTAGGAAATGATATTCCCAGACGGAGGACAGGAGGCAGTGGTCAGCATAATAACCATCCTTCACCCATCTCTGAGCCCTTTTTAGCAAACAGGCTCTAGTGTGGTGTTTCAGCTGTTTAGAGCATAACTTCAAAAGAGGTCTTTCAGGTTGCAAGTTGAGTACCTTGTCATTGATGAGCAAGAAATGTATGATGGGGAAAAAACAAAACAAACAATGACTTCACAGGTTAGGAGTTACTGATGAATCCTGGAAGAAAAAATATGACCACTGGTGAACAAATTACAGCAGAGCAAAAATCTCACACGAGTCTGTTTCGGGTTCATAAGGAAATGGATGGAATGACGGATACCACAAGATTGTGACTGACTACACAAGCCTAAACCACACTTAGAAAGTTTTCAGGAACTTCCTTATGAAGTCAGTCTTCTCTGCATAACATACATAGAAAAGTTAAGATTTTTTAAGGTATAAAAATCCCTGTCAGAGAAAAAAATTACTACTATAAAATTCATGTCTGAAGTAGGCTTAAACAATGGGTGAGAATTAAAACACACATTCTTCAAAATAGACATACAAAAGTAAGTATTCTGCCTTCTTTTTTTTCTTAAAGAAAGCCAGTTAGCATCTCTTATGAACTGAACAGTACCCCTCTGCCAAATTCATATGTTGAAACCCTAACCCTGGTACCTCAGCCTATGAATACGTCCTTATAAGAAGAATTTGGACATACAAGAGAGCACAAGGGACATGCACGCACAAAGGACAGACCATGTGAGGAGACAAGGAGAAGGGGGCTGTCTGCAAGCCAACGAGAGAGGCCTCAGGAGAAACCAAACCTGCTAGCACTTTGATCTTGAACGTCCAGGTCCCAGAACTGCAAGAACATATATTTCTGCCGTTTAAGTCACCCAATCTGTGGTATTTTATGTCATTCCTAGCAAATGGATACAGTACCTATATCTTAGAATAGTCCACATTTTATCAAACAAATTTAGAATAAATGCCCAGGAAAAAAAAAATGCCAACTAAATAAACAATTAGGCTTGGGAAATAAGCATTGACTTAATGGTAATCACGCATTTCTGGATTGCCTTTGACAAGGTAATTTGAAAGTTAATAGCATTGAGCAAACTGACTGCCATGACATTTGAAAATTTATCCATATTTTAGCATTAAAAGTAATAAGGTCCATTCAAACTAATCACCCCAAACATTACTTCCTTCATGTCAGTCCTTTCAGTTGTTTTCTAACTAAATCTGAATTGCAAAATGTCTGGGATTGAAGTGTCTCCTCAGCCCCCAAGGCTTAATATTATAATTTGAGATTTCCAAAGTGCCTTTCTCAGTGGCCATGAGCATTGTGGATCTCTATAAAGTGGCTATAAGTAGATTCCCAATATGCATTTGAGGCCATACTCCTATTTTTCCAGAAAGCATCTCATGGAGACACACACTAGAAAACAATTTCTCTAGGTGGCTCTGTGGCACAATGGATAGTGCTTTGGACTTCTAGTGACGAAAACGATGTCTCTTAAGCTAGAACTGCACAAACTTGAAAGTCATGGGACTCCGGAATACTGTTAAAATGCAGACTGAGGTCAGGCGTGGAGCCTGAGATTCTGCATTGTCAACAAGATCCCAAGAAAAACAGATGCTGTTGGTCCAGGGGCGACACTTTGAGCAGCTAGGTCTTGGGCTTTCTGTAACCAGTATCTACAAACCTTGGGGAGTTGAGTCTGTTCAAGGCCAGTGATGGTGACCTAGGGATGGTGGCGTTCTTCCTGCCTTTGTGTACTGAGCTCACCTTGAATGTGACTTACAATGTGGCACTAGATTCACAACACATATTTCCCCTTAACTGCTTGTAATGTATCTTGCATTCTTCTGATTTTTTCATTTAGAAATAAAACAAGAGATGATAAAGAAAGAGATGACTAGGCAGAGAAATGGGAAGACACTCCTGGTTGAGCAAATGGCAAAAGTTAAAGCTCTGAGGAGGCAAGTTTGAGGTATGTCAGGGCTCCAAGGAAAGTTGTTAAATGCAGAAACATTTGACATATTTCTTTTCTTTTAAAGGAATTATTAGAAAGTCATACTGCAAAGGTAGACCAGGAGGTACCAAAGGAGATCAGGTCAATTGAAAAAATTCCAACCCCAATTTAACTCTCAATTAATAAGCATTTAGCCAATAAGCACTGAGCATGTAAGATGTCTGTCCTGTAGTCAGTCTCATTTAATAACTAGTCCAGAACGTTACTGGTAATGAGGGTGGACTTTAGCATCTACCTTTCTCTTCATTGTGCACATATCTCCCAATTTATTATCGACCTTCCTTCTTCTCCAACACCTGCCCCTGTCCTCCTTCCTCAGAGCCTTAGTTTCAGCTTTGCCTAGGTTAAAAAGAAATCAGTGAGACCATCCTAATTAAATATTTCTATTTGAACAACAGTTAAGTATCCCCTCCTGGAAGTCCTTTCAGAATATTAAGACATTCTTTAAGTAATGAGATTTTAGGGACCATTAAAGATCACAGGGGAATCATTTGGGGACCAGGAGTTTTCACCAAATTACTTATGAGAGAAACTGGTGAGTTTTGAGTAATTGCAATTTCAGAGATAACTTCAATAAAGAAATAGAATGTCATCTATTTCTTCTGTTATCTGGTCACTTTATATCAAATAATGTTTCTTACAAATTAACCAATGAGGTACAGGGCATTGAGTACACATAATTTAAATTTTATGAGATATATATATTAAAGAGAAGTGACTTCAACTGGGAAGAATTTTGTGCCCCAATGAATCTTTGGAAATTTCAGTACCATTTTTGGTTGTCACAGTTTGGGTGCATGGTACCATTGACATCTGATGGGATGTCAAGTATGCAGCCAAACATGCTACAGCGAACAGAACAGTGCCCACAACAAAGAATTATGAGCCTAAAATGTTCCTCAGGAGGAGGTTGAGAAACCCTGTTGTAAAGCAATTATATTTTCTTTATTAAATACTCTGATCTTCATAATCTCTACCCATGTACCAAATTCCATTCAACGCCCAGGAGAGATGAGCTCTTTTGAAATCCTGACCACCCACCATGTTACTCCAGAATGAAAAGCAATCACAAGTACAGCTTCAAGTACACCACTGTAACAGCTGAGAGTCCATTAAAGTTCTGCAAAACAGTAAATTTCTTTGAACAACCAAGAGTTGACTCCTTTGAAAGCTACTGTGGAAAATAAGTTATTGTTATCTTAATAATCTAAGGAATTGTGCCTAAAAACTGACAAGCAACCATGTGAAAATGAAAACCTCAATTAACTTCTTCCTTCTAGGAAAACTTCTAATGAAAACAGGCATTTCATACTGAACTGAAGTTCACCAAGATAGGCTGAAGAAAGAGTAGCTTCAATGCTCTCTTTGTGGATTGATACTTGGACTTTACAGGGCAAGAAAATCACTTGCACAAAATGTCGTTAGTACTTTTTGATCGTGAGAAACTATTCAGAATTCTGAGGCAGCCATTTATGAATGGTATCTGAGCAAAAGTTCTTTCTCCAAAATGCGAGCTAAGCAACTGGCACAATGGATGAATTGTTTTCATTTTGAGAAAAGCAACTGTTACCCTCAGAATTCCAGGAAAATATCTAACAAAGAGAACTCACTGGATGTTAGATTCCTCCCCCCACCCCCCACCAAAAAAACCACAATCGGGGAAATAATGGGCAATTATATAACCAGTATTTGTGGAAACACAAGGCACTGAAACCTACAAATATACTGAATGCCAATTTGAAAGGTTTCTGGTGATAGAAAAACCATAGGAAGAAATAAGACAGAGCCTGTATAGTTAGTAAAAGGGGAAAATGACCCTCAAGACAAAATTCAAGGGCAGAGAAACAGCAAGGGTCTAACTTGCAAATTAGAACCATACCAGTAGAATACTTAGCAGAGGCAGCCAGATTTCCCCACCTGTCAGATCTTTCTCTTCCCACTTTCCTCCAACAGGAACTCTCCAATCCAATCTTGCTTCCCAAAGCTTCGTGTCTCGACTTGGCAGCCTGAAACACAGCGTCTGCACTCTTCCTGACTACGTTTCCACATCCTCCTCAAGAAAGTGTCCTGTCCTTAACTCCTATCATTATTTTTCAGTCTCTAAGTCATGCCTGACTCTTTTGTAACCCCATGGACTGTAGCCCACCAGGCTCCTCTGTCCATGGGATTTAACAGGCAAGAATACTGAAGTGGCTTGCCATTTCCTTCTCCAGGGGATCTTCTCGACCCAGGATTCAAACCCATGTCTCCTGCATTGGCAGGTGGATTCTTAACCTCTGAGCCACCTTAATTCCTGACTGCCCCCATGAAATGAGTTTCACTTTCTCAACTTTGGACTTTACCTGGATGATTCACTCTCCACAATGGGCAGTGGAGGGAGGGTGGACATCTAAGGTTTTCCCCCCAATGGATGTGAGGTAAAGATGTTACAGGTCTTCTGATGGGGAAACGGGTCTTCTGGTGTCACATTTATAAAATGGGCACATGAAAAATATACCAATTTGAATGTAAAATTGCAAAAAAAATTTTAAGTTCTGTGTAACAGAAATACTTGAAGGCACCTACTTGAAAAGACTTGACTTTTTGAGATACTTGATTATGAGGATCCAAACAGCCTCTTTAGTTGAGTGTTGCATTAGGATAGGTCAAATCACTGCCTATTTTTAGTTTGTAAAACTACTGATCCATAGAAAATTTGGCTGCTCCCATACCTTTAACAACCTCCAAGTCTTCAGGCTCCAGAAAGAAACTGTCATGACATTTTACAGAAAACATGCAGCCTTGTTCTTCACACAGGGAGCCTGAAATGCATTTCTGCTGCTACATTACAGGCTTTACCATCAAAGCATCTTGTGTCTTAAAATGGTTACAAACCAACCTTTTAGAATACGTAAAATAAGAAAAAAAATTAAAAAGCTTTGTGGTTGAGGGAAGATGGTGGCTCTGATGTCTTGGATTCTTTCACATAGAACTTGGTCATGGAATCATTCATTTGGAATGTTACACAGATTTGGGGGGTGGGGGGGTGGATATGTATTTGTGTTTTCAGTCTTGTAAGAAAACGTTTAGGAAAGACAAGCCCTGGGCTTCTATTGTTTTAGCCGAAAAAATAACTTGTCAGTCTAAGCAAGTAACTTTATTTTGGTGGCAACTGGCATTACGTGAAAATATTGACTTGATTTCCAGGCATCTTGGACATATGATACTCACACTCTTTGGCAGCTCCAAACATCTGAATAGGAGCAATGGAGGGTAGCAGTCCGGTTGGAATTGATAGTTGGAAATTCTGGGAGGTGCATTTGCACGACAAACAGTTTTTACTTAGATTTTACATTAAAGGTTAATTGAAACATCATATTTTTTCTAAAGATGCTCATATTGTATTTGACATATGATTGACAAAATCTTTGTGCTTTAGATTTAAAAATGTGTACACAAGAGTAACATACATACCCCCACACTCACATGTAATATAGGGGCTTTGAGTGTTGGAGAATGCTCTCTGGAGACTGGA
The DNA here is from genome assembly GCF_029407905.1 of Bubalus kerabau. Classification (NCBI taxonomy): domain Eukaryota; kingdom Metazoa; phylum Chordata; class Mammalia; order Artiodactyla; family Bovidae; genus Bubalus; species Bubalus kerabau. Next base: position 57,834,499 of record NC_073634.1, read on the forward strand.
GTAAATGTGCTAAAGCAAGGGTCCCCAACTCCTGGGTTCCTGTTAGGAACTGGATCACACAGCAGGAGGTGATCAGTGGGCAACTGACTGAAGCTTCATCTGTATTTACAGCCACTCCCCATTGCTCACATTACTGCCTGAGCTACGCCTCCTGTCAGATCAGTGGTGGCATGATGAATGCAATGTGGTTGAATCATCCTAAACTATCCCCCTCACCATCCTCAGAAAAAACTGTCTTCCACAAAACCAGTCCCTGGTGCCAAAAAGCTTGGGGACCGCTAAAGAATGCCACATCACCTGTCACCCTAGGCTTGGCAGCCATTCAGAACTATTGGCTTCACCAGCAGGTACTAGTGAGCTTGCAGAAAAAGAAAAGAACATGGGAGCTCTTAAATCATATAAATTATCTCAGTTAATAATTTAGCTAATATGTAGATTTTTCTCTATGGCAGGATTGACCTCTATTCTCTCTTTGCTTTTCATGTATATAAACACCAAGGTGATTAAGAAGTCTTTAATGACATTAGTCACATAATGTGACTGACATTAGTCAGTCACAGACCAAAGCCATAGGAGTACAATAAATAGTGATAGGGTCTATATTTTTGGTCACTTTATGGTCTGGAACAGCTTTGCCACCAACCATACCCCAAGTCGGAGAAGGCAATGGCACCCTACTCCAGTACTCTTGCCTGGAAAATCCCATGGACAGAGGAGCCTGGTAGGCTGCAGTCCATGGGGTCGCAAAGAGTCGGACATGACTGAGCGACTTCACTTTCACTTTTCACTTTCATGCATCGGAGAAGGAAGTGGCAACCCACTCCAGCGTTCTTGCCTGGAGAATCCCAGGGACGGGGGAGCCTGATGGGCTGCCGTCTATGGGGTCGCACAGAGTCGAACACGACTGAAGCGACTTAGTAGCAGCAGCAGCAGCATACCCCAAGTTTCAGCTCCTGTTCGTGTGAGGTACGAGGGCACAAGGAACTGCTGTTGTGACTTGTCTTTCTTGCAGTTCCCAAATTTCAGTTTCAACCTCAAATGCATTCTAGAACATGACAGTTATTTGAGTCTTCTCTTTTCCTAGAATCCAAAGTAGGCAAGACACTTAGAATAAAGAAGTTCAGGGACGGTCAGCACTTAAACAATGATGTGCCAGATGCAAAATCTGAGGGTCAGAAGATTAAAGCAATTTGTTCATTCACACAGCCATGGGGTAGTTCATTATAACATCAACAAAATCCCAGTCACTGGGTCCAAAAGACCCAGTGCTGTTTTCTAAGGTAAGGATTGAATGTACATGTACACTGAGCCTCAGGCCAGCCATGGGGCTCTGTGAAGTTGAAATCTATCCCCTTCTAAAACTGATGGAGTCAAGGTCATCGGAAAACTTGTTTATAGTTCAAAAGAAAAATATCCCAACACACCATCCCTCTAAAACTATAGCTTCAGGCTGGCTAGGGGGCTTTCTGATATAATAACCCTACAGATAACAAAGATTGAACACATGAGCATCAAAGGGTTTTTTTCCTCTACAATTAAAAACTTCTTGCTCTTGAACAAACCCCATCATTTTTAATGGGGCTTGGTTTTTCATGTTTGTATTGAAGAGATCTGACCTTACAGATGTAAGGTTATACTACATAGAAAAGTTTGTGAGTTTGTTAGACTAAAGTATACATACCTTCAAACAGTCACAGAAAATACAAACCATGGGGGAAAATGGACATATACATACAGGGATCAGTCACTGCCCATGCAGATGATGAAAAAGGAAAACTTACTGTTTAGTATAACAAAACACTAACTTTGTCTTGTTTCTCTGCAGAAGCAACAGTGAACACTGAGTGCAAACTCTAAAGCCTGAGTAGGCAGCACCACAAGAACAGGTGCTTAGAACCCAGGTACCTTGCAATCTTTATAACACACACAATTCTTCAGCTTCAAAGAGTAGACTGACATAACATTAATAGAGTGCTGGATTATAATTTTATTGTGGTGAAGGTAAATTGTTAAGAAGTATATAAGGCTAATACATATAAATGTAAATATAAATATATACAGAAATAGAGGAAGAAAAAGGAAGAGAGAAAAAGAGGTGAGGGAAGGAGAAAGGAAAGGAGGGAAGGAGAATGCATGGGCTAGCAGAGAGAACATGAACCCTAAGGCACCTGAATTCCAGCTCCATCACTCACCCATCAGCTATGATTTTGGTCAGGCTACTTTTAGTTTCCTTGGGCCTCAGTTTCCTGCTGGTACTAGTGATAAAGAGCCCGCCTGCCAACGCAGAAGAAGTAAGAGACTCAGGTTCGATTCCTGGGTTAGGAAGATGCCCTAGAGGGGAAAATGGCAACCCACTCCAGTATTCTTGCCTGGAGAATCCCATGGACAGAGGATCCTGGAAGGCTACAGGCCATGGGGTTGCAAAGAGCTGAATGTGACTGAAGTGATTTAGCATGCACAGGCCTCGGTTTCTTAATCTGCAAAATTATGATGATTAAAGAATTTACCAGCTAAAAGGATTAAAAGACAAAAAATATGGAAGATATTATAATATCTAGAAAAGAGAACAAACTAAGTGTTATGTATCTTTCCTCTTCTGAGATGAGGGCAACAGAGTTAACTATCCTCTCTCTTCTGGATGCTTCTTCAGTGCATGTGTGTGCATGCTAAATCACTTCAGTCATGTCTGACTCTTTGCAACCCTATGAACTGTAGCCCACCAGGCTCCTCTGCCCATGGGATTCTCCAGGCAAGAATATTGGAGTAGGCTGCCATATACTCCTCCAGGGGAACTTCTGGACCCAGGGATCAAATCCAAGTCTCTTATGTCTCCTGCTTTGGCAGGCAGGTTCTTTACCAATAGCACCCAGAAGTGTACTTAATTTACCTATTGGGTGAGTTATAGGGGTAGGTAAGGGTGGGGTAAGTTTTTATCCAGATACCAGCAAATTTTTGTGGAAATAAATAGTCCTTCTTACATCTAAAAAAGAACTGATTTCTGGACTTGCCTGGTGGTTCAGTGGTTAAGAACACACCATCCAACAGAGGGGAAGCTGGTTTGCTCCCTGGTTGAGGAACTAAGATCCCAGACATGCTGCTTGTGTGCTTAGTCACTTGGTCATGTCCAACTCTTTGTGACCCCCCACCCCATGGACACTAGCCCACTTGGCCTTTCTGTCCATGGGATTTCCCAAGCAACAATACTGGAGCAAATTGCCATTTTCTTCCCCAGGGAGTCTTTCTGACCCAGGGATTGAACTCACGTCTCCTGCATTGATGGGCAGATTCTTTACCACTAAGCCACCAGGGAAGACCCACTATACCCAAATACAAAATAAAAAGTAAAAAAAAATACTGGTACATATACACAATGGAATATTACCAAGCCATAAAAAGGAACACATTTGAATCAGTTCTAATGAGGTGGATGAATCTAAAACCTATTATACAGAGTGAAGTAAGTCAGAAAGAGAAAGATAAATATCATATTCTAATGCATATATATGGAATCTAGAACAATGGTACTGGAGAATTTATTTACAAGGCAGCAATGGAGAAACAGACATAGAGAACAGACTTATGGACATGGGGAGAGGGGACGAGAGGGTGAGATATATGGAAAAAGTAACATGAAAAGTTACATTACCATATGTAAAATAGATAGCCAACTCGAATTTGCTGTATAGCTCAGGAAACTCAAATAGGGGTTCTGTATCAACCTAGAGGGGTGGGATGGGGAGGGAGATGGGAGGGACGTTCAAAAGGGAGGGGATATATGTATACCTATGGCCTTGGAAGGAAAGTTATGACCAACCTAGATAGCATATTAAAAAGCAGAGACATTACTTTGCCAACAAAGGTCCGTCTAGTCAAGGCTATGGTTTTTCCAGTGGTCATGCATGGATGTGAGAATTGGACTGTGAATAAAGCTGAGTGCAGAAGAATTGATGCTTTTGAACTGTGGTGTTGGAGAAGACTCTTGAGAGTCCCTTGGACTGCAAGCAGATCCAACCAATCCATTCTAAAGGAAATCAGTCCTGGGCGTTCATTGGAAGGAATGATGCTAAAGCTGAAACTCCAATACTTTGGTCACCTCATGCGAAGAGTTGACTTATTGGAAAAGACTCTGATGCTGGGAGGGATTGGGAGCAGGAGGAGAAGGGGACGACAGAGGAGGAAAAGGGAACGACAGAGGAGGAGAAGGGGATGACAGAGGATGAGATGGCTGGATGGCATCACCGACTCAATGGTCGTGAGTTTGAGTGAACTCCAGGAGTTGGTGATGGACAGGGAGGCCTGGTGTGCTGTGATTCATGGGGTCGCAAAGAGTCAGACATGACTGAGCGACTGAACTGAACTGAACTGATGGCTGATTAATGTTGAGGTTTGACCGAAAACAACAATATTCTATAAAGCAATTATCCCTCAATAAAAAAATAAATTTAAGAAAAAGTAATGGCTACTTCATATGGTTGCCAAAAGCATTTTAAACAAGGTAATAAGTAATAAAGAGCTTATAAAGAACCCTGGCTCTATATTCAAATAGTTACTAACAGCCTAAAATAAATCCTTGAACTTCTTTAAATATTTTATTGTATGTTATAGGAAAAATTATAAAATATGGTAGAGTTTAAGAACTTCCCTGGCATCTCAGATGGTAAAAAATCTGCCTGCAATGCTGGAGACCTAGATGATGACTTAGGTTTGACCCCTGGATTGGGAAGATCCCTTGGAGAAGGAAATGGCAACCTACTCCAGTATTCTTGCCTGGAAAATTTCACGGACAGAGGAGCCTGGTGGGCTAAAGTTCATAGGGTCGAAAAAGTTGGACACAGCTGAGCAACTAATACTAAGGAACTAGAGAATTTGGGGAAGAGAGGCATTCAAATCTATACTTAAAGAACAGAAAGAAAACTTGAAAGTTTAATGTATGCTTGACCTGAACAAAATAGTTCTTTGTAAAATATTATGATTTATAGGTTTGCTATGACAATTACTTGAGAAATTCCAATAATTCGTTTCCAGTTCAAGTAGGTTAACTGAACTGGGGAGGAAACACTGAGGGAAAGATGAGAATGTTCAGTTTTTACTTTTTAAACTGGAGATTCAGTTCCATCCCTATTGTTTTTAATGCAGTTTTTCTAGATTTTCTTTTTCATGCATGATTTAAATCAAGACCCTGGAAAGGACAAAGCTTTCTCATGTTTATTTCAACTCAAGACATATGTGTAGCATTTACAGGATCACACCTAACAAACAGCTACAGCTAGAGCTAATCAAGAAACAATCTCAGAATGAAGGCTCTTTTTAAAAAATTCCAAGTGATTTCACCACTGGAGCAGGTCAAGGTGGAGCCACCCCAGACTTTGTCTCTTATCCTAACATCCATTATGTCAGCCCCAAAGCCAACCACTTTCTCCCACCTCCATAGCTTCTATTCTGGCCATAGTATTAATCCGTTGCTGGAACACTGGAACATCCTTCCATCAATTCTCGTCTTCTCCTTTTATCACTCTACTGTCTATTTTCCATAAAGCCATAGAATGACTCTTTCAATACAGAAATTGGATCACACTGTACCTTACATTCAAATATCTGAGTAGAATACGAAATCCTTGCACCCAGCCCTCAATTTTATCTCTGGAATTTTTCCTCTCATGCTCAACTACAGTCACACTGGTCTCTCTGTTCTTTATCAAACATGCCAAGCACACTGCTGCCTTGAGGGCATTTGCCCTTTCTGTTGCACAATTTGGAATGTTCTTCACTTCCTTTAAATCCATGCCTAATAGTCATCTTCAGAGACATGCTAAACATCATTCTCCATCCCCCTACCCTGCTTCACTTTGCTCTACAGCAGAGTCCCACCGTTACATTTTATACATTTATCTCACTCTATCTTTTCCAACACAATATTCGCCCCATGAGAGCAGGAAATGTATCAGCTTGGTTCATTGTTTATTGCCAGCAACTGTCAGCACATGGTAACCACCTAGTAAACACTTGTGACTAAATGAATCTTCTGTGCAAGCAGAGGGATTGATGGAGAAAAGCAACTTACTCAAGGCTGAAATTAAGGCAGTCTGTGCTTCACTGATGATCCTATTCCTCATTCTGAATATGAGGCTTTGTGCCTTACTTTCAAAACGCATTTTCTAACGGACGCAGCTTCCTACCCTGCATGTGGAGCCTCTACCAAAAATAACAAAGTCAACATGATGAAGCAGAGAATCAAGATTGCCTTGTGTAGCTCTATGGCTACACGTCACTGCTATGGCCACGGTGAGGTGCTTCAATTTGTCGGAGAAAACCAATTCCTTCTCTTGCATCCTCTGTAACCAAGTATAAGGACAACTACATGCTTGTAAGGGCAAATGCAGGGAAGAAATAATAGGCATTAACTCAAGAGTTAGTTCAACTTCTCACAGTCTCCAAAGCAAAGACTTTCTACTCTGTAGGAATGGGAGTATAAGTTCTCGGATTCACAATTCCTCCTTGGTAGTACATTGGGGAGGTAAATAAGCCCAACGACTGTTTATTGATCCAAGAAATACCTATTCAGGGTCCTGCAGCCATGCTGGTAATATCCTGCTGCTGCTGCTGCTGCTGCTGCTAAGTCGCTTCAGTCGTGTCCGACTCTGTGCGACCCCATAGACGGCAGCCCACCAGGCTCCCATCCCTGGGATTCTCCAGGCAAGAACACTTGAGTGGGTTGCTATTTCCTTCTCCAATGCTCGAAAGTGAAAAGTGAAAGTGAAGTCGCTCAGTCGTGTCTGACTCTTAGCGACCCCATGGACTGAAGCCTACCAGGCTCCTCGGCCCATGGGATTTTCCAGGCAGGAGTACTGGAGTGGGTCACCAGTGCCTTCTCCTAGGCCTCACTTATTTCATTCATTCTTCAGGCAATATCTGTTTATTAAGTACCTCTTCTATGCTAGGCACTCATACCTGTTAAGTAGTTAGGAATCAATGAGACATGGTCCTTTTATTAAAGAAATTGCTAATTTAGCAAGAGAAACAGCAAATAGGCTAAGAGGTGGATGTGTGCAAATCAAAAGTAAGTAGGGTTCTCATCACAAGGAAAAAAAAATGGTTTTCTGTTTCTTTAACTGTGTATCTATATGAGATGATGGATGTTCACTTAACTTTTTTTGGTAATCACTTCAGGAAGTACATATATCAAATCATCATTCAGTATACCTTAAGCTTATACAGAGCTGTGTATCAAATATTGGACTTCCCAAGTGGTAGAGAATCTGCCTTCCAAGCAGGAGGTGCTGGGTCGGGAAGATCCCCTGGAGGAGGGCATGGCAATCCACTCTAGTATTCTTGCCTGGAAAACCCCATAGGCAGAGGAGCAGTACATGGGATTGCAAACGAGTCAGATACGACTTAGAGAATAAACAACATAACAACACGTCAAATATATCTGAATAAAACAAGAAGAAAAATAAAGGAAAAAATGTATACAGTGATGTGTGTAAATTATATCTCAGTAAAACTAGGGGAAAAGATTTTCAGAGAATCTTTGAGATCACAAATATTTGGTTTTTGTTTTTTAAAAAGGGAAATAGGGTTTCATGAGAGTGAAAATCATGAGGAACTGATCCCACTCAGGGACATGATGTTTGTGCTAAAAGCTGAACAGTCAGAAATGACAGGAAGGGGTAGAGCAGGGAGACTGTCAGGAAAGGGTCAATATAAGAAAGCACAGGCCCAGGTGGAGGCGGCCTATCACTTTCAACAAACAGAAAGTAGCCTGTCTGTCTGATGCCTGCCAGGTAGGAAGTGGGAGAGGACAGAAAGATGAGCCTGGAGGCTGTAGAGATGGCCAGATTCTGCAGATCTTGCAGGCTTCCTTAAAACCTTGATCTTCAACCTGAGAACCAGAGGAAATCGCTGAATGCCTCAGGCAGGGCAGTTGTGCAATCTGATTTGCATTTTCAGAATTTCACTCCGGCTGCTGCAGCAGAAGGACCAGGCATATGAGAGAGGCCTGTTGGGAGGACCCTGCATTTCCCCAGACTACAGGGTATGCAATTCGCACTGGGGCTTTTATGGTAAAGATGGGGAATTAGAAAGAAGAGCAGGCAGATACACTGAAAGCAAAGCCATGGAAGAAATGTTCCAGTCTGGAGGCTATGAAACAGCTGTATTGATTTTACATGTTATTTTCCAGATTCAGTTTTATTTATTTTTTGCTGCAATGCATATTTTGCCCCACTTTACGTCCACTTCACCCCCACCCAGACCATGTTACTTTGGTACTGAGTTGTCATAAGTTGCATTGCATTTCTCCAGAAAGCCTAGGAATGAGATAGAGCAGGTGTGCTTGGATCAAATCAGCACTCCTTCAGAGTCAGCTCTGCCCTGAAGCCCTGAGCTCAGGGCTTCCTCAGAAGAAAGGAATTAGCTGGAATCTGGAGATGGGGGGAAATGACTACTGGTGGTACTTCCTACAGTGGCTGATGCTACAGTTCATGAAGCATCATTGCTGATCTGGTAAATTCTCTCAAATCAACAAATACTAGGGTATAAATTCACCTATGTTTTTACTAAATGTGACAAACACTATGGGGGAAAAAAGCCTCAAATTTTCACTTGTTAAGGCAATTATGAAAATTCAAATTATTCTTGTCTATTCATATTTTGTTAATATTTTATTTTCACTTATACTGTCTTTGTTGAAGATTGTCTAAAAACTGACATTATATAAAAGGTTGTGATACCTTCCATCATCTCTGAATGGCAAATACCAAACTGGGAGAAAATGGTACACAAATATAAGAAAAAAAGCACATAAAAATAGGTGAAAACAGAATATAAAATAATGAAACTCTATAACGTGCCGGCTGAGATGGATGGCGCAGAAGCCTGGCTGAGAGGAGCTACCCCTAGCCCAAGGTCAGGGGCGGTGACCGAAAGTGCCAGGCTGCATAGGCACAGGAGCTGCGGAGAGGAGCTACCCCATGTCCTAGATCAGGGGCGGTGCCCAAGAGGAGCTACGCCATGCCTGAGGTCAGGGGTGGCAGCTGAGAGGAACAACCCCATGTCCAAGGTGAGTTTTCATTCCAATCCCAAAGAAAAGCAATGCCAAAGAATGCTCAAACTACTGCACAATTGCACTCATCTCACACGCTAGTAAAGTAATGCTCAAAATTCTCCAAGCCAGGCTTCAGCAGTACGTGAACAGTGAACTTTCAGATGTTGAAGCTGGTTTTAGAAAAAGCAGAAGAACAAGAGATCAAATTGCCAACATCCACTGGATCATCGATAAAGCAAGAGAGTTCCAGAAAAATATCTATTTCTGCTTTATTGACTATGCCAAAGCCTTTGACCGTGTGGATCACAAGAAACTGTGGAAAATTATAAAAGAGATGGGACTACCAGACCACCTGACCTGTCTCTTGAGAAACCTATATGCAGGTCAGGAAGCAACAGTTAGAACTGGACATAGAACAATAGATTGGTTCCAAATAGGAAAAGGAGTATGTCAAGGCTGTATACTGTCACCCTGCTTATTTAACTTATATGCAGAGTACATCATGAGAAATGCTGAGCTGGAGGAAGCACAAGCTGGAATCAAGATTGCCGGGAGAAATATCAATAACTTCAGATATGCAGATGACACCACCCTTATGGCAGAAAGTGAAGAGGAACTAAAGAGCCTCTTGATGAAAGTGAAAGAGGAGAATGAAAAAGTTGACTTAAAGCTCAACATTCAGAAAACTAAGATCATGGCATCTGGTCCCATCACTTCATGGCGGATAGATGGGGAAACAGTGGAAACAGTGTCAGACTTTATTGTTTTGGGCTCCAAAATCACGGCAGATGGTGATTGCAGCCATGAAATTAAAAGATGCTTACTCCTTGGAAGGAAAGTTATGACCAACCTAGATAGCATTCTGAAAAGCAGAGATATTACTTTGCCCACAAAGGTCCGTCTAGTCAAGGCTATGGTTTTTCCAGTGGTCATGTATGGATGTGAGAGTTGGACTGTGAAGAAGGCTGAGCGCTGAAGAATTGATGCTTTTGAACTGTGGTGTTGAAGAAGACTCTTGAGACTCCCTTGGACTGCAAGAAGATCCAATCAGTCCATTCTAAAGGAGGTCAGTCCTGGGTGTTCATTGAAAGGACTGAGATGCTGAAGCTGAAACTCCAATATTTTGGCCACCTCATGCGAAGAGTTGACTCATTGGGAAAGACTTGGATGCTGGGAGGGATTGTGGGCAGGAGGAGAAGGGGATGGCAGAGGATGAGATGGATGGATGGTATCACTGACTCGATGGACATGAGTTTGAGGGAACTCCGGGAGTTGGTAATGGACAGGGAGGCCTGGCGTGCTGTGATTCATGGGGTCGCAAAGAGTTGGACACAACTGAGTGACTGAACTGAACTGATAAGCAAAGGTGAAAGTGAAAGTTAAAGTTGTTCAGTTCTTTCCGACTCTTTGCAACCCCATGGACTATATAGTCCATGGGATTCTCTAGGCCAGAATACTGGAGTGGGTAGCCTTTCCCTTCTCCAGGGATCTTCTCTACCCAGGGATCGAACCCAGGTCTCCCTCAAAGGTAGGAGGCGTGAAATTGTGTTTAGAATCAAATTCCATACCCATCAGAGATGCTCAGAGAGCTCAACAACAACAAAAAAACAACCACCTTGTGTGCACCAGTACCCAGGGATCCCACAGGAGACTGGGCCAGACCTGCTTCTGAGTGTTTCAGTGTCTCCTGCAGAGGCAGAGATCAACAGTGGCTTGCCATGGGGACAGGGGCTCTGGCTGCAGCAGACTTGGGAGGTGCATGATGTGAGCCCCACCATAGAACCACCAAGAAGATAACCTACAAACTGGAGAACAATTATACCAAAGAAGTTCTTGCACTGTTGTGAAAGTTCTAGGGCCCACATTTCCCAATCTGGGAATCCAGCAAAGGGAGTGAGAACCCCCAGGGACTTTGACCTGAAGGCCACTGGGATTTTATTACAGAACTTCCACAGGACTGGGGAAACAGGCTCTTGGAGGATACAAGAAAACCTTCAGCACATCACCTAGAAGAAAGGACGAGTGACCCCAACAGAGACTAAGCCAGACTTGCCTGAGAGTGTCCAGGAGTCTCCGGCACAGGCCCAGGTCGACAGTGGGCTGCCATGGGGTCAGGGGCACTGAATACAATAGTCCTGGTTTGGCCTTAGGCCAAACTACAGGGAGGAAACACAGCCCAACCCATCAATGGAAAATTGGATTAAAGATTTATTGAGCATGGCCCTGCCCATCAAAGCAAGACCCAGATTGCCCCACAGCCAGTCCCTCCCCTCAGGAAGCTTCCATAAGCCTCTTATCCTTATCCATCAGAGGGCAGACAGAATGGAAACCACAATCACAGAAAACCAGCCAATCTGATCACTTGAATCACAGCCTTGTCTAACTCAATGAATCTATGAGCCATGTTGTGTAGGGTCACCCAAGATGGATGGGTCATAGTGCAGACTTCTAACAAAACGTAGTCCACTGGAGAAGGGAATGTAGTTTACATCAGTATTCTTGCCTTGAGAACCCTATGAACAATATGAAAAGGCAAAAAGACACTGAAAGATAATCTCTCCAGGTCAGTAGGTGCTCAGTATGCTACTGGAGAACAGTGGAGAAACAGCTCCAGAAAGACTAAAGAGGCTGAATCAAAGTGAAAAAATGCCCAGTTGTGGACATGACTGGTGATGGAAGTAAAGTCTGATGTTATAAAGAACAATACTGCATAGGAACCTGGAATGTTCAGTCCATGGATCAAGGCAAATTGGAAGTGGTCAAACAGGAGATGAAAAGAGTAAGCATCGACATTTTAGGAATCAGTGAACTAAAATGGACTAGAATGGGCGAATTTAATTCAGATGACCATTATATCTACTACTGTAGGCAAGAATCCCTTAGAAGAAATGGAGTAGCCCTCATAGACAACAAAAGAGTCTGAAATGCAGTACTTGGGTGCAATCTCAAAAACGACAGAATGATCTCTGTTCATTTCCAAGGCAAATGATTCAATATCACAGTAATCCAAATCTATGCCCTAATGACTAATGCCAAAGAAGCTGAAGTTTAACAGTTCTATGAAGACTTTCAAGACCTTCAACAAGAACTAACAACAAAAAAAGATGTCCTTTTCATCATAGGGGAATGGAATGCAAAAGTAGGAAGTCAAGAGATACCCAGAGTAATAGGCAAGTTTGGTCTTGAGAGTACAAAATAAAGCAGGGCAAAGGTTAATAGGGTTTGGCAAAGAGAACACACTGGTCATAGCAATCACCGTCCTCCAACAACACAAGAGATGACACTACACATGGACCTCACCAGATGATCAATGCTGAAATCATTGACTATATTCTTTGCAGCTAGAAATGAAGACGCTCTATACAGTCAGCAAAAACAAAACCAGGAGTTGACTGGGGTTCAGATCATGAACTCCTTATTGCCAAATTCAGACTTAAATTGAGGAAAGTAGGGAAAACCACTAGACCATTCAGGTATGACCTAAATCAAATCCTTTATGATTACACAGTGGAAGTGTAAATGAATTCAATGGATAAGATCTGATAGACAGAGTGTCTGAAGAACTATGGAAGAAGGTTTATAACATTGAACAGGAGGCAGTAATTAAAACCATCCCCAAGAAGAAGAAATGCAAAAAGGCAAAATGGTTGTATGAGGAAGCCTTTCAACTAGCTGAAAAAAAAAAGAGAAGCAAAAAGCAAAGCAGAAAAGGAAAGATATATCCATCTGAATGCAGAGTTCCAAAGACTAGCAAGGAGAGATAAGAAAGCCTTCTTAAGTGAAGAATGCAAAAAAAAAACAAAAAAAAAACAAAAACAAAACAAAACAAAAAAAAAAAAACAGAGGGAAACAACAGAATGGGAAAGACTAGAGATCTCTTCAAGAAAAGTACAGATACCAAGGGAACATTTCATGCAAAGATGGGCTCAATAAAGGACAGAGATGATATGGACCTAACAGAAGCAGAAGACATTAAGAAGAGGTGGCAAGAATACACAGAAGAACTATACAAAAAAGATCTTCAAGACCCAGATAATCATGATGGTGTGATCACCCACCCAGAGATAGACACTGTGGAATGCAAAGTCAAGTGGGCCTTAGGAAGCATCATTATGAACAAAGCTAGCAGATGTGATGGAATTCTGAGCTATTTGAAATCCTAAGAGATGATGCTGTGAAAGTGCTGCACTCAATATGCCAGCAAATTTGGAAAACTCAGCAGTGGCCACAGGACTGGAAAAGGTCAGTTTTCATTCCAACCCCAAAGAAAGGCAATTCCAAAGAAAGTTCAAACAGTCACACAATTGTACTCATCTCACACACTAGCAAAGTAATGCTCAAAATTCTTCAAGCTAGGCTTCAATGGTATGTGAACTGAGAACTTCCAGATGTTCAAGCTGGATTTACAAAAGGCAGAGGAACCAGAGATCAAATTGCCAACAACTGTTGGATCATAGAAAAAGCAATAAAAGTCCAGAAGAACATCTACTGCTGCTTCATTGACTACCCTAAAATCTTTGACTGTGTGGATCACAATGAACTGGAAAATTCTTAAAGAGATGGGAATACCAGACCACTTTACCTGCCCCCTGAGAAATCCGTATGCAGGTCAAGAAGCAACAGTTAGAACTGGACGTGGAACAACAGACTGGTTTCAAATTGGGAAAGGATTACATTGAGTCTGTATATTGTCACCCTGTTTCTTTAACCTATATGCAGATTCAGTTCAGTTCATTTCAGTCACTCAGTCGTGTCCAACTCTTTGTGACCCCATGAACTGAAGCACACCAGACCTCCCTGTCCATCACCAACTCCCAGAGTTCACCCAAACCCACGTCCATTGAGTCGGTGATACCATCCAACCATCTCATCTTCTGTTGTCCCCTTCTCCTCCTGCCCTCAATCTTTCCCAGCATCAGGATCTTTTCAAATGAGTCAGCTCTTCACATCAGGTGGCCAAAGTATTGGAGTTTCAGCTTCAACATCAGTCCCTCCAATGAACACCCAGGACTGATCTCCTTTGGGATGGACTGGTTGGGTCTCCTTGCAGTCCAATGGACTCTCAAGAGTCTTTTCAACACCGCAGTCCAAAAGCATCAATTCTTTGGTGCTCAGCTTTCTTTATAGTCCAACTCTCACATCCATACATGACCATTGGAAAAACCATAGCCTTGACTAGATGGACCTTTGTGGGCAAAGTAATATCTCTGCTTTTCAGTATGCTATCTAGGTTGGTCATAAATTTCCTTCCAAGGAGTAAGGGTCTTTTAATTTCATGGATGGAATCACCATCTGCCGTGATTTTGGAGCCCAGATAAATAAAGTCTGACACTGTTTCCACTGTTTCCCCATCTATTTCCCATGAAGGGATGGGACCAGATGCCATGATCTTAGTTTTCTGAATGTTGAGCTTTAAGCCAACTTTTTCATTCTCCTCTTTCACTTTCATCAAGAGGCTCTTTAGTTCTTCACTTTCTGCCATAAGGGTGGTGTCATCTGCATATCTGAGGTTATTGATATTTCTCCCGGTAATCTTGATTCCAGCTTGTGCTTCCTCCAGCCCAGCGTTTCTCATGATGTACTCTGCATATAAGTTAAATAAGCAGGGTGACAATATACAGCCTTGACGTACTCCTTTTCCTATTTGGAACCAGTCTGTTGTTCCATGTCCAGTTCTAACTGTTGCTTCCTGACCTGCATACAGGTTTCTCAAGAGGCAGGTCAGGTGGTCTGGTTTACATCATGAGAAATGCCAGGCTGGATGAAACATGAGCTGGAATCAAGACTGCCAGGAGAAATATCAATAACCTCAGATATGCAAATGACACCACCCTTATGGAAGAAAGTGAAGAGGAACTAAAAAGCCTCTTGATGAAAGTGAAAAAGGAGAGTGAAAAAGTTGGCTTAAAGCTCAATATTCAAAAAACTATGATCATGGCATCCAGTCCCATCACTTAATGGGAAACAGATGGGGAAACAATGAAAACAGTGACAGACTTTATTTTCTTGAGCTCCAAAATCACTGCAGGTAGTAATTGCAGCCATGAAATTAAAAGACATTTGCTCCTTAGAAGAAAAACTATGACAAACCTAGACAGCATGTTAAAAAGCAGAGACATTACTCTGCCAACAAAAGTCCATCTAGTCAAAGCTGTGGTTTTTCCAGTAGTCATGTATGGCTGTGAGAGTTGGACCATAAAGAAAGCTGAGCACCAAATAATTGATGCTTTTGAGTTGTGGTGTTGGAGAAGACTCTTGACAGTCCATTGGACTGCAAGGAGTTCCAACCAGTCTATCCTACAGGTTAGTCCTGAGTGTTCATTGGAAGAACTGATGCAGAAGCTGAAAGTCCAATACTTTGGCCACCTGATGCGAAGAGCTGGCTCATTTCAAAAGACCCTGATGCTGGGCAAGATTGAATGTGGGAGGAGAAGGGGACAACAGAGGATGAGATAGTTGGATGGCATCACTGACTCAGTGGACATGAGTTTTAGCAAGCTCTGGGAGTTGGTGATAGACAGAGAAGCTGGTGTGCTGCTGTCCATGGGGTTGCAAAGAGTCAGACATGACTGAGTGACTGAACTGAACTGAACTGATAGTCAGAGATTGATTATTCATTCATTCTTCCTTCAAAATTATCTGATATATAATTCCTATGTGACTTACATTAATGGGGCTTCCCAGATGACACCATTGGTAAAGAATATACCTGCCAGTGAAGGAGATATAGGAGATGCTGGTTCAATTCCTGATTCAGGAAGATCCCTTGGAGAAGGAAATGGCAACCCATTTCAGTACTGAATAGACGAGGGTGTTGGAACCCACTCCAGTATTCTTGCCTAGAGAATCCCCATGGACAGAGGAGCCTGGTGGACTACAGTCCCTGGGGTCACAAAGAGTTGGACATGACTGAGGGACTAAGCACAGCACATTCCATTGAATAAAAAAAATCTCTGACTAAAAGTATTAACAACAAAAATCATCTCACAAATGTATCCCAACCAGTTCTCTCAGGAATTTCCACTTCCAGTCATGAAAAAGAATCTTGTAAGAGACTCATCTGACTTTCCTGATGAGAACAACTAGAAATGCAGAAATAAAAGAATTTGCTTCAAAGCATGAGACAGCAGCCAAAGGAGTCAAAACTTAGACTAGCTCAAAAGAGATGCTCATTGAAGGGAGCCCAGCTTTCTGCATTTCACTTTTCCTCCCAGGGATTTGCAAAATCTTACCATGGAAAGAGAACCTGAGATACAAATAGAAGGCTGCTGCTGAGAGGAAAATGATTCTTTAAGAGTTTTCAGCAACCTCATAGGGTTGGGGAGGCAAAAACTGGACAGGATGGCCGAAGAAGCAAAGGCTTGGAACTAAGGTGCCATAACAAAGGGACATTCAAAAATAAGATTTTTTTTTTTCTTTTGAAAATGCTTTCTCCCACCATTTTTGTCTATTAAGTTACAAATAACAAGAGCCAAGTAGTCCCTTGAAGCATACAAAAACAAATCAAAGTTTACATGTATCATGATGATGAGAAAACAAAAACTGGAGTAAATGCTTCATAGATGAGGTGGGATACTAGGTACTACATTTGATTCTCTTTTGGCATCTGGGATGACCATTCCATAGGACTAGGATAGAAAGGTAGACTATACCTTAGGTAATCATAAACAAGCCTCAAATCAGAGAAGTCTCAAGTCTTTGATTAGACTGAGGTGGTTTACCTCTCTGCTGCATGTCAGAGGACAGGATGAATTCTCTTTGGAGAGAAAAATCATCCAGATTGCTATGGTCTGAATGTTTGTGTCCTCCCAAGATTCATACTTTCAAATCCTAATGCTGCATGTGATGGTTAGGAGATGAGGTCTTGAGAGTTTCATACGTTATGAAAGTGGAGTCTTTATAAATGGGATTACTGTTTTTATGAAAAGGAACCCCACAGTCATCCGTCTCCCCTTCCAGCATGTGAGAACACAGTGAGAAACTATGAACAAGGAAGAGGGCCTTCACAGAACACACCTTTTCAGGAAATTTGGTCTTGGACTTCCCAGCCTCGAGAACTGTGTGAAATAAATTTCTGTTGTTTACAGGCTACTGAATGTGTAGTACTTTGTTACAGCAGCCTGGATAGACTAAGACACAGACTCTTTATATTTATTCATAAGAACATTTACCATTCAATCAAAAATTAATCAGCATATGAGAAAGAAATAAAGAATCATCAAGATAAAATCAAATAGCAAACAGTCACCATTCAGTTCAGTTCAGTTCAGTTCAGTCACTAAGTCGTGTCCGACTCTGCGACCCCATGAATTGCAGCACGCCGGGCCTCCCTGTCCATCGCCATCTCCCGGAGTTCACTCAAACTCACGTCCATCGAGTCGGTGATGCCATCCAGCCATCTCATCCTCTGCCATCCCCTTCTCCTCTTGCCCCCAATCCCTCCCAGCATCAGAGTCTTTTCTAATGAGTCAACTCTTCACATGAGGTGGCCGAAGTACTGGAGTTTCATACATATAACTAAAGTCTCCATTTTGAAAGCCTCATAGAGCTACATGACCATTTACTTAAACAAGTACAAATTCAATTAAATGAAACATGGCATATTCTAGTCATCAGGCAAATACCAGAGATTAATTATAATTAAGAGTCTTAAATCTATTTTGAATGTTTGGCTGCTGACAGTGTTTAGGCCTCACGCTTCCCCCTTTCCCTCCTGCTACAACTGGGCAAACTGACAGGAAGGCCCACCTTTTTTCCTATGCCAAAGGGAAGTCTGAAGAAACATTTAAACTCCAGCCCCTACATGGAGATCTTGACTCCAGACCCCAAAGCCTGATAAAAACCAAAAGCACTTGTCTCTGTTGAAGCCACTGTGGACTGGCTTGGACCACTCTATAGGGCAACCACAAAACATAAACAAAATTGATTCAAATACTGGAGTTTTATGACTTGGATTTTTAAAATAATTCTAATTAATGTATTTTAAAGGAGATGACCTGATAATGAATAATATCAGAAACCGGAATCATTAAAAAGAAAAAAAAAAAAGAATTAACTAGAAATTCTGAAATAAAAATGGAACTCAATAGATCAGTTTCAAGCATATTGGACACAGATGGAGACAGGATGAGTGAGCTAAAAATTAGGTCAGCAGAAAATAACTAGACACATGTATAGTTTAGGAAGAAATTTATAGTCTCGAACATGTATATTACTAAAATAAAAAAGGATAAAAATCAATGATAGGATTATTCATTTCAAAAAGTTAGAAAAAAAACCCAGTAAGTTATAACAGAAGAAAGCAGAAAAAAGAAATACAAAGATAAGAGCATTCTTGTATAAGAGAAATACAAAGATAAGAAATACAAAGATAAGTCTTAAATAAAACTTAAAAATTCTACAAAACTGAAAGCTATGTTTTAGAAAAGATTATTAAATTAGTCAACCTCTTACAAAACTAATCATTGAAAAAGAAAGAAGACACAATTAGGCACATGAGGGATGAATGGGAAAAAAAAAAAAAAAAGAGTAGTGCAGATTCTAATACATTTTTTAAAAATGGTAGAAGACATGGGCAATTTTATGTCAAAAATTTAGAAAATTAAATGAAAATAACAAATTCCTAGACTACAACTTACCAAAGCTGACCCAAAAGAAGCTGAAAATTTAAACAGTCTTATGCTTTAAAAATTTAATCTGCAATTTTTTAACTCTTCCTCAAATAAATACCCAGGCTCAGATTGTTATATCAGTGAATTTCTCCAAATATTTAAAAAATATATAATGCCATTCTCACACATTCACTTACAGAAAACAGAGAGAAAATATAATTTCTAACTTATTTTCTGAGGGAAAGCATATTTTTGATACCTCTGAAGGAGAATAATGAAGACAAAAATTATGCAATAGTGCCAGAAATATGACATAATTCTATACATATTCATAAATTTTAAAAATCCTAAAAATGGAGTAACAGAAGACAAATAATATAATAAAAATATCTACAAGAAATCTAGAGCTAATGATATAATAAATGGTAAAATATTAAAATTTCCTCACTGAGATCTAAAGGTAACAAAAATATCTATTACCATACTTCTAAGTTGAAGGTTTGGCTAGTGCAATAATACAAGGAAAAAAGAAAACACAGGATTGGAAAAGAAGAAATATAACTCATAATTTGCAGATAACATGATTATATATATAGGAAATCCTACAGGATACAGTCAAAACTTGGCATTAGGAAGTGAATTTAACAAGGTAATAGATATGAAAATCAATATAACAACCAAATTTTTTATATTACAGACAGAAACTAAGGCCCAGAAAAGTACCCAGGTCCATATAGACACTTTCAAACTGGACAAAGTGTGACTCAGCCCAGTGGTCAAGTTTCCTGACATGTGTGATATCAGCAGTGATGCACTTGTTTGAAGCACAGAAGATGTAGAAATGTTTTCAAGTCCAGCTCATGTCTAATCAAACACAGGCCAGTGTACACCCTTGTCCTGGCACATCCCAGGCATCAGGACATTCCAAAATGCTGCTGGCTGCAGAAACCACACAGGTAGAAGGAAAGGAATAACTAAGGGGGGCAAGTTAGCAACAGTCTGAAATGTGGCATCTGAATGACCTGGATCTTCTGCTGCTGGCACAAGTTGTGAATCAAGAGTCACCCAGAGTGACTAGATTCCCCTACAGTGAAACATACAGATGGGATGAGGGGAAATGATGGCTGTGTCCAGGGTCAATAAGATAGGAAAAAAGAGTAGGGAGCTATTTAGCCCTGGCCTCATATTTACCCAGGGCATCAAATTTGAACTTCAAACATGATCTGCAAATGAGGCTGTACACAGAATTACAGAAAGACACTGGCAGAATTGGAAGTAGGAGATGTTTATCATAGGACTTTAAACTCATGTCCCTGTCTTTATTGATAATAGCTACAACACATCATTAATTAATGTTCTCTATAAATTCTGCAACTATCATGTAAATACTAGAATTATATATATTGGGATGATGTATCTGTATGCTAATATTATTATTTATTGCATATTAATATTTTTAACTTTTGTAGCATTCATTTCACATTCTTCCTTTCCTCTTCTTCCTCCCCTTGTCACTCCAATCCCGCTCCTTCTTCAGCTGTTCTTTCTTTAAAGTTGAAAGTGGCAGAACTTCGAAGGCAAACCTTGGAAAGACTTTGGGTTCTGCAATGGCTAACTTGGAATTGAAGCCAAATCTTGGAATCTGTAGGTGGAATGTGAGGGGTGATGGGGTATTTGCCCCATATTTGGGGACAGAGCCAGAAAGATTTCCATAATATTATAAGCATGACTCTATTTTCAGCTTCTTTAGTCTAATGTCACCTCAAGACACTGGGGCTACAGTAGGAAGTTGAAGGGTTTCAGTCAAACAGTACAATTTTGCATTTATAAAGCAACTCATACAGATGTCTCTAACACAGAGAATATACCTAGGACCTGAACTTACACTCCTACTACTGTCCCAAGAGTCTTTACCAAGAGTCCAAACATCTCTTTTAGGGAGGGGAGACTAATTTTTACAATGTTCATAATGTGGCCAGCTAATTCGGGTTTAGGTGGGTGAGTAGAGATGGGAAAGAAAAGGGAACTGTGTCTAAATCTCCATTTGGAAGCTTTAATTCTACTTCTTCAAATCAAAGCTGGTCTTCAGCACTTGGACTGTCCCTTCTATTGCTCTTGTTTCAGCCTCTGCTTACTGTTGAGGAAAATTAGCAGATACATTTCAGAATCTGTTTAGAATTGTGTAATAGAGAGAGGAGAGATTACTAAAAACCTGTGTCCTTTACAAAGGATGGAGTCACCAGAAGATAAAAGAAAGATTCAGGAAAATCACAGGAGCCTGGTTTGTTGAAATTCCAGGAGCCATTTATGGAGATTAAACCTACTGATACAAATTCTAGTTTCGAGCCTCTCTTGACTTACCTCCACCAGCTTGTTGGCGTGCTCACGGAAAACTTGGGCATATTCCTTCACTTCCTTCTCATTCCCACTTTTTGCAGCCTCAATGAGAACTAGCAAAGGAACGTTGGTTTCCAAGAAAGAATCTGATATGTGATCCATCACTGCTTTCCGAAGCTACAGTAAAAAAAAAAAAAAAAAGAATTAAGGGACAGAGGAACTATTTGACTGCATTACTCTTTAAGTCATATGAATTAAATCACTTCCTAGGAATAGTTTTTCTAAAACCCCTTTTCTCATGGTTCACAGACATAATGTTGCAACTCTCTTTTTAATCTTCCTGGCACTTATCATATCAAAGGAAGGCAAAGAGATATGACCAAGAATGATTCTGAACTATCTGTATTATATGTCAACTTAGAAGTTACACACATGACTTGTAGCTCAATACATTATAGACTGTCCTTACCAAAGTTCTGCTCACATCCTTCATTGGCCAAGTGTCTCCCTTCAGGTTTTGAGTCCTGATTCAGCTCAAGAACTCAGGCTTTTTAGAAAAAGAAGAAATGTAGGCATCAATCAACAGGTGGGGAGAACTTTAGATGATGAACTAGGCCTTGAAGCGACCCGAAAATCTTATCTCTCTGCTGTCTCCAGTCCTTTCTACATCCATTGTTTGTATTTGATGGAGCGAGAAATATGAAACACCTAACAATTTAAAAAATGTATCTGCCAGGTGCTATGATGACATAGTTGGTGTGCTCCAGAAAGAAGTACTGACAATTATTCTTCAAGGTAATTTAGAATGCTGCTGCTGCTAAGTCACTTCAGTCATGTCCGACTCTGTGCAACCCCATAGACGGCAGCCCAACAGGCTCCCCCGTCCCCAGGATTCTCCAGGCAAGAACACTGGAGTGGGTTGCCATTTCCTTCTCCAATGCATGAAAGTGAAAAGTGAAAATGAAGTTGCTCAGTCATGTCCGACTCTTTGCGACCCCATAGACTGCAGCCTACCAGGCTCCTCCATCCATGGGATTTTCCAGGCAAGAGTACTGGAGTGGGGTGCCATTGCCTTCTCCAAATTTAGAATAAACATATCCAAATTTCTAATAATGCATAATTACACATAATTCCCACATTGTTTAAATGAGAAGTGGGACAATCACATTAAAATGAAACGGAACTGTACTGAACAATTACCTTAGTGCTGCTTTGTTCATAATTGTCAGAATGTATGCAAGGAGAAAACACCCCAAATACAAATAAACAGAAGAGAAGATGATAAACAGTGTGTATATTTTCCAAACAAATATTCCTATTCAGGGGTATTCAGGCAAATCTTTTGATAGTATGATACATACACATTTATCATTGGTCAGAAGAAGGGAAATGTACAAATCTCAGTTCCTTTTTGCACTAATTACCAAAGGGTATCCCTGTGTGTATGTGTAGTTTAGTTTAACTCTGGATTGAGTTGGACATTGTACCATATAAAACATAACAAGATTTGTAGAAAATTAACATTAATTAGTTACTCATTAGCAAGGTGTGTTAAATTTCTGCTTGGGAATAATACTTTTATTGGTGAGCTCGTATATTCTGGGCATATGTGATGTGCCAGACAACTTAGATCAACCAAGATTTTTTTATGTTATCTCACTTAATCCCCATGACAATACTATGAGATAGGGACTATTCTTATACCACCAGTTTTTCAGATGAAGAAAATGAGACTCGGAAAAGTTAAATAACCTGCCTGCCCTCATAAGGTGGCAAGGAGCAGAGCCCTCTAATAAAGTCTGAAGGGGACAGTGCAGAGGACATTTGAAGCTGACCTGGCTTGGCTCTCCTCCAGGACAGAAACCCTCATGAAGGAGAAGCTATTGAATGTAATCAAAGTTGAACTGGCTGGGGACAACAGAGATAAAAGAAAGGGAAGATCTAGATAAAGTGGGGGCAATGGTCAGAACTAAGCTATCTCACCAATCAAGACACTGTTTGATTTTTACCTCTTAGGAAAATTTTATTTTTGCAAAATATATATAACATAAAAGTTTTTCACTTTAAGTGTATAATTTAGTGGCATTAATTACATTCAAAATGTTGTAAAGCCATCACCAACATACACTTCCAAAATATTTCCTTCACCCCAAAGACTCTATAAACATTAGGCAAGAATTTTCCGTGGTCCCCTTCTCCCAGCCCTAATAAATCTACTTTATGTCTCTATGAATTTGTCTATGCTAGATCATTCATACAAGTGAAATCATACAATATTTGTCATTTTGTGTCTAACCTACTGTATTTTAAAGTATTACATAAAATAAGAGAAGTGAATGCTCTGTGAAGCTAGAAGAATTATCTGCTCTTCTAGACTTTTTCCAAGCCTTCAGGAAGATTGAGTTCTCATTAAGTATGAGCAACTTGAAATCAGCAAGGTCAAAATTCACATAAAACTATTATAAGAAAAACATACCATCTCTACACAAACTGAAAGCATCCCAGAAAGATATGCCTGTAAAACAAATTAAAACTGGAATCTACTATTTCAAACACATTAAAATGCACTAAAAATGATGCAAGATATGAAAGAACATAAATTAGAAGAAGAAGAAATTCAAGGATGAAGTCATGAAACTTAGAAAAGAATTATAAGTAAAAGAAAAATCATTTGAAAAAGACTAAATAAGTCTTTAATAAGGCAGTAGCAAATGCCTCAAAAGAAATAGAGAAAAGAAGGAAAAAATTTTAAATGCAAAATAAAATTTTTTAAAAGAGATTTTAAAAATTTGAGAAAAGGTAACTAATACTGAAGATAAGCAAAGAAATTTCAATATATGGCTACCAGAGGTCCCTAAAGAGGAAAATCAAAGCAAGAAAATGAAAAGAATATTAAGTACAGTAATTCATGAATATTTTCCTGAAGATATATATAATTTTAAAGTGCTATTATATAAATATAATTACTTATATAATTATTTATTTAATATAATTATTAAGATATATCATATAGAAATTATATTCTATATATATTATATATAGACATATATTTTATATAGAAATATATATTATACACATAATATATAAACAATTTTCTAAAAAAGCATTTCATGCACTTGAGAAAGGAAACCTATACTATCAACCAAGAAAATTGGATTCTAAAGAAAAAAGGGGTAAATCTTTATGTATTTAGACAAAGAAAGGAAAGGAAATTATTTATAGATGATCACTAGACTTTTCAACAGCAAAGTTTTATGCCAGAAGAAAATAAAATATTACATTTAAGACCCTCAAGGAAATAAAATGTGAGCTAAGAATTTTATAACCAGCAGAACTGACTTTCAAGGATTTAAACCACAGACAAAATTTGATCAACATGCAAGAACTCAGAAAGTATCATTTTTATGAGACAGAGAATCTGTTAAAGGATGAACTTTACCTGGCAAAAGAACTAGAAAAACATCAACTAATAACTCAAAAAGCATAACATAAGTACTGGCAGTGAACATTCAGTATATTCTTATTTATAAAACTAAGAACATAGCATAGTCAAATGGGAGAGAGTATAATATAAAATGGATTTAAGCTCTGACAATGAAGATGTAAACATGAAAAGAAAAAGGGAATAGGATTTTTGTAAAAAGATCTTAACTATTTTATGTGATTTTAATTATAATGGTAGCATGAATATTGTTATTCTAACACTACTGTGTTTAAAGGTAGGCTCAGTGGTAAAGAATCTGCCTGCCAGTGCTGGAGCCACAGGAGATGAGGGTTCGATCCCTGTGTCAGGAAGATCCCCTGGAGGAGGAAATGGCAACCCACTCCAATAGTCCTGGTGGGATAATTTCATGGACAGAGAAGCCTGGTGGGCTATAGGCCATAGGGTCACAAGGGGTCAGACATGACTGAGTGAGCATGCACACAGAGCAAACAGTTATGAAATTTTACTTCTCATCTCCTGTGTCCTTGCTAACCGGAAGTGTTAGTGTGGAAGAAAGACAATGTAATATAAAAGAGACTTTTTTTAAAAGAGAGATTATGGAAAAACCCTATTATTCTAGACCTGAAGTAGAAATACCAATATGAACAAATGAGATTTTTAAGTAAACACACACACATATACTTTCCAGTTCCGTCCAACAATGGCCAGTCCAGTAATAATGAACATTTTTGAAATACAATTTTACCTTAAAACAAACTAAAGCTTCTTGGGGAAATGGTTGATTCCAAGTTCTTTGAGGCTAGAAATATATAAATAAGCCTGAAATATCTTATTATGCATATGTGCTAAGTCACTTCAGTTGCATCTGATTCTGTGAGATTCTATGGACTGCAGCAGGTCAGGTCCCTTCTATCCAAAGGATTCTTCATGCAAGAATACTGGAGTGGGTTGCTGTGCCCTCCTGCCCACTGCCCTCCTGCCAGGGGATCTTCCTGGCCTAGGGATTGAACTTATATCTCTTACATCTAACCTGCATTGGCAGGTGAGTTCTTTAGTGCCACCTAGGAAGCCCACATTTTATTATACTAGATCAGTCAGTCAGTTCAGTCACTCAGTCGTGTTCAACTCTTTGCAACTCCATGGACTGAAGCGTGCCAGGCTTCCCTGTCCATCATCAACTCCCGGAGCTTGCTCAAACTCATGTCCATTGAGTTGGCAATGCCATCCAACCATCTCATCCTCTGTTGTCCCCTTCTCCTCCTGCTTTCAATCTTTTGCAGCATCAGGGTCTTTTCCAATGAATCAGTTCTTCACTTCAGATGGTCAAAGTATTGGAGCTTCAGCTTCATCATCAGTCCTTCCAATGAATATTCAGGACTGATTTCCTTTAGGATTGACTGCTTAGATCTCCTGCAGTCCAAGGGACTGTCAAGAATCCTCTCCAACACCTCAGTGCAGAAGCATCAATTCTTCAGCACTCAGCTTTCTTTACAGTCCAATAGCAAAGGGTTATTAAAGATCTCTGTGTCTGTGTGTGCTCAGTAGTGTCTAGCTCTGTGACCCCATGGACTGTAGCCAACCAGGCTCCTCTGTCCATGGAATTTCCCAGGCAAGAACATTGGAATGGGTTGTCATTTCCTACTCCAGGGGATCTACTCAGGGATGGAACCTGCATCTCTTGTGTCTCCTGCACTGGTAGGCAGATTCTTTACCAACTGTGCCACTTAGGAAGCCCATCAGAGACTACTAGACAATTTAGACAATTTAAACTTCTCAAAAAATAAAAATTCCAGTGGCCTGAAACCCATAAAATAACTTTAAATTAATGTATAAGGATTAAAAAATAATAATGATGAATTGGTCACCTTAAAAGGACAACAAGGAACCAATTTCACTTATCTCGGGAAAATCAAGAATATGTCTTGCCTTTCTTATGTGAACTGAAATTCTTTGTAATAAAAGAAATATCTGACTCTAAATTTAGTCCACTTAATAAATTGAAAACAAAATGATAGAATATCACCATTTTCCAACCAATAATGAATTAAAATGTCTTCATTCTAGATAATGAACAACAGTGTTTGAAAAATCACTTAAAAATACAGCTGTTTAAGAATTGTGAATCACTATATTGTACATCTGTAAATTATATAATATTGTTTATCAACTATACTTCAATTTTAAAAAGAAAGAAAGAATCATGTACTATGTGCCTTCTGATGAAATAGCACAATCCCAACCATAGTGATGTCAAAGGGATCAAACCTGAATATGGTGGAGGCTCTGGATCCCCTTGGTGATTTGCAGAAAGTACAGAAGACAGAACAACATACGGGACATATGGCACCACACATGTGTATTCAGCAAAATGCAAAAACTTACAATAATACCCATCAGGTTCTCCAACAGATGGAGTATAAGCAAAAGAAAGGGAATGAAGTGGATGTAATAGATTAATAGACTAAAAGATAAATCCCAAAATGTGGGCAAAACCAAATGATGTCATCTGAAGATGCACATCAGGATGATAAAACCACAAAAACACACAAGGAAGTGAGCACTCTAAAGTCAGAATAATGATTACTTTTGGATTACATAAGAGGGCTTCTAGGGAGGCTGGCAAAGTTCCATTTCTTGACCTGGGTAGTGGTTACAAGACTGTTTGCATAATATTTATTATGTGTGGATTCCTACACCCATGCTTTATATTTTAAAATTTCAAAAATGAAATATTTCTCATATGCTTTTCCATTTTTATCTGGATAAAATACAGACATGACACCAGGATGACCTGGGAAGCCATGAGTTTAAGATGGTGGACAATCCCCCCTCCCCCCAATCAACCCACAGCTTAGTGCATGGAGGAATGCTGCCCAGGGTAACCTCACCCAGGGTAACAATATTAGTCCAGTATTGTTACATGATTAAGAATGCAATTCTATCTTACTGGACCTGTTGCCCATTTTGAAGTTTATTAGTTATAACAGTTGGTCTGCTATAACTTAACTAAAACACATTGAAATGGATCTTTTTTTCCCCCTGTCAATTCTATCTTCTTTCAGATTCCCTTTTCTTCCCTTGATCCTTCTTACTTAAAAGATGGACCACAGGCCAGTATCATCTATCACTGCCATTTCCTGGGAATTTGTTAGAAAAGCAAGCCCTGGCCACATTCCAGACCTCCATTTCAATCAGAATGTGCACTTTAATAAAAAGTCTAAGTGATTCCTATGCACAATACAGTTTGAGGAGCTCTGCCTTAGAAGACCTGTTGTATCAGTTAAGTTCTTAGTTGCAAGCATTAGAGACTAATTCTGGAAGATTTAAGCAGAAAAGCTCTCCTATTAGTTGAAAGAAGGAAAAGAACTCAGAATGTTAACACTGTGTTTTTCTGTCATTAGCCTCTGATTCAAAGTCTTAGGCAAATGCACCTGATTTTTATCCAGGCAAAATACAGACCCAAACTCTGGGTCATGTGTCAACATTTAGTTGCAAGGATGAAGGAGGAGGTTTTTTGAGGAATGTTTTGTAAAATCAAGTGTTCTTACCATTTTAGCTTCTTATATCAAAATTCATATAATGAGGAATTCCCCCAAGATAAGAAAGGAACTCAGATGCTTAATCAAAACCAAAAAAATGGCCAATAAAGAATAGGTCTGATAAAGCAATGATTCAAGTACTCAAGCATGGGTGGAAGGTTGAAACAATAAAAACATTTATAGAAAAAAATTAAAGGTGAAGGGCTGTTTATAAGAAACAAGATCAGAAACTATGAACTGGGTGGGACAGGAATGACGAACATGCTCCCTCGTTTCCTTTCTATGCCTACGTCAGACACAACTAATCAATCACGGCATTCTTTTATCCTGGGCTCAAATACTCTTTCATAGCCCTTCTCAGGTCAGTGTTCCAGGTAACTACTGTCAATAAATCCTATTTCTCCTGCAGAAGGAAAGCTTTCTTTCTTTGTTGAACCTTACGTTTAATTTAAGAGTTTTTGCACATCAACCTTTAGGTGGAATGGTTTCTGTGCATCAGAGCAATCCAGGGCCATCTCGATTTTAAGAAATAAATATTAACACCCAAATCTAGGCTGCCCTGATGATATTTAACAAATGGCTGGCTGTTTTAAGATGTCTTGCCATTTAGACAGATGTTTAGAAAAATCTTGTTAAGAATAATAGTATTAATTTCTTCACTACAATGATGTAAGAGGGTGATTTTTAAATGGGTTCAAAACTTTGAACCTTAAGTCTTCCCTAGGATACAGCTGCGCTGGGCTCTTCACAATCACTGACATATTTTACCATATTTCCTTAAGCTTTGCAGTGTAATTGTTATTAAAAATGAAAAATCAAAGCAACAAAGTGTCTGGGCTGGGAGCCATCTAGCCTCGGGGCTTGACAAAAATTGAGCCTCATTAAGTCAGGCAAATTTTAGCCAGTCTGAAGGTCAATTAAGGTAATCAGTCAGTGCAGTAATCTACCCAAAGCCACTTTAATAAGCTAAGGTGCCACCGGTGCACAGTCCAACAGTAATGGCAGCACCGCTCAGAGTTTGGGCGGCGGGTGGGGACAGATACGGCGGGAGTAGGACGTATTTATGAAGCTTGTGTGAGAGCACTTAGAGAATAATCACTGTTTCTACTTTGTTTTTCTGTTTTAATGAGCAATACACAAAATCCTTTGGTCATTCTATTCATTATCCGTATGGCACTGACTATCTTCTATGAAGCAAAATCATTTTAATTAGGGTGCTAGCTTCTTTCTTTAGGAAAACCAATTATTTCTTTAAAGAAGAAAAAAAGAAGAGTTCATCAGGCTTCATGCTTCTCTCCATACACCCCTCTTCCCAATTCAGGCCCTACTGGATCAATTCAAAGCACAACTGTCACTGTTAGAAACACCAAAGCATGGCTCCAAACAGCAAACATGTGATGGTTTAGTTTAGCCAGATAAACAGTCCTTGCCCTCTAGATTTTTTCTCTAAGAGTACTTATGCAGTCAAGATAAAAGCTGATAAATATCTTGCTGATGAAGGAAGAAGCACTGAGTAGATAATTGCAGTAGAATTGTTATATGAATGACTCCATTCTCCACTGCCTCTCAAACCCATTGCCATGTAACTCTGTATTGTCTGCCTTCTCTGGCTCTGCGCTGGGCCATGTGGCATACTTAAGGTCAATGGATATTGGCCATCATGGTGCATGCAGGGGTGGGCTTGCTTGGTCAAGTGGACTTGCTTGGTTTGGTTCTCTGACAATTTCATGAGAAGGATATGCCCAGGCTAGAATGCTTGTTCCAGGAGGAAGGAGACAAACACATGGAATAGAACTAGGTCCCCTCAGTCATCTCCATCAACACTGCCTTGGGTCAGTCAAGAGCAAGTGAACCCATACACATGAGAGGACTTGACCAAGGTGACCACTCCAGACTAGAGATAAGCAAATGCTATTATTGCATGCTGCTTAAATGTTATACTGTACTACTGTGACAATAGATAACTAATAATATACACATTTAACTAGAATAAGTTTTTGTGGTCACTAAACCATACTTTCAGGAAAACACCATCAAAATAAATTTCTGATCAATCAATTGATGGATTGACATTATTTCAATTCAGTTCTTTGGCCAAAAGCATTGGATTAACAGTAGTCTGCTCTATGTGGACCACTATAAATCCTGGGCTATGTTTAAAAATAACACAGCTGCAATTATTTACTTGTATAGATTTAACCTGTATGCAGGTCAGGAAGCAACAGTTAGAACTGGACATGGAACAACAGACTGGTTCCAAATAGGAAACGGAGTACGTCAAGGCTGTATATTGTCACCCTGCTTATTTAACTTATATGCAGAGTACATCATGAGAAACACTGGGCTGGAAGAAACACAAGCTGAAATAAAGATTGCCGGGAGAAATATCAAGAACCTCAGATATGCAGATGACACCACCCTTATGGCAGAAAGTGAAGAAGAACTAAACTGTCTCTTGATGAAGGTGAAAGAGGTAAGTGAAAAAGTTGGCTTAAAGCTCAACATTCAGAAAACTAAGATCATGGCATCTGGTCCCATCACTTCATGGCAAATGGGGCAACAGTGGAAACAGTGGCTGACTTTATTTTTCTGGGCTCCAAAATCACTGCAGATGGTGATTGCAGCCATGAAATTAAAAGACGCTTACTCCTTGGAAGGAAAGTTATAACCAACCTAGACAGCACATTAAAAAGCAGAGACATTACTTTGTCAACAAAGGTCGGTCTAGTCAAGGCTATGGTTTTTCCAGTGGTCATGTATGGATATGAGAGTTGGACTATAAAGAAAGCTGAGCACCGAAGACTTAATGCTTTTGAACTGTGGTGTTGGAGAAGACTCTTGAGAGTCCCTTGGACTGCAAGGAGATCTAACCAGTCCATCCTAAAGGAGATCAGTCTTGGGTGTTCATTGGAGGGACTGATGTTGAAGCTGAAACTCCAATACTTTGGCTACCTGATGCGAAGAGCTGACTCATTTGAAAAGACCCTGATGCTGGGAAAGATTGAGGGCGGGAGGAGGAGGGGACGACAGAGGAAGAGATGGTTGGATGGCATCACTGACTCAATGGACATGGGTTTGGGTGGACTCCAGGAGTTGGTGATGGACAGGGAGGCCTGGTGTGCTGCAGTCCATGGGGTGGCAGAGTTGGACATGACTGAGCGACTGAACTGAACTGATAGATTTAAAAAACTCTAGTTCGAAATAGGGGGCTTCCCTGATGGCTCAGTGGTAAAGAATCTGCCTGCAATGCAGGAGACTCAAGAGATGCGGGTTTGATCCCTGAGTTGGGAAGATTCCCTGGAGGAGGAAATGGCAACCTGCTCCAGTATTCTTGCCTGAAAAATCCCATGGAAAGAGGATCTTGGCAGCTTACAGTCCATGGGGTTGCAGTTTTGGACATGACTGAGCAACTGAGAACTTGAGCATTTAGCTCAAAATTGTACTGACAAGTCATGGGGACTAGGACAGGGAAGGCTTGGTCAGGGATCACCCTGAAGAATAGCAGTAGGTGTTTGGCTCCTTCTGCTGGCTCCCTGTTTTGCCCCAGTGCACATGACTGTACTAAAATACCCATCTCCCTCCAAAATAGGCAGGGACAATTGCTTCCATGGGGGGAGAGAGAGTGAAATATTGCCTTAGGATGCCAGGCTGTGCTGGATCATCATGGATCTCCAGATGGTCTCAGTCCAGCAGCTTTCCTTGGTGGTGGTAAAACTGTGAGCAGAACATGGAGCCCATAAGCGCTGGAGGCAATATAAGGAAGTATAGGAGAGGCTGGCAGAATGGAGGGCATATGCAGAAGGCAGAGTTGTAGTGACAGGGCATGAAGAAAAGTGGCAAAAAGGAGAGCAGGAAAGAACTGGGGGAAACTAGTATTTTATATTAACAGACTTTATTTAATGCTATTTTGTGTCAGGCACTGTTCTAAATGCTTTCAATAATATTTATTTCTCTGAATAGAGCTGGGTACATTTTCTCCATTTTATAGGTGAGGAAACTGAGGCAAATGAATGTTACTTGTCCACATTCACATGGATGATAAGTGGCAGTGGCAGAATTTGAACCCAAGCTGGTCCCAGAGTTCATGCGCTAAACTACTAATATATGTAACCTCTCATATGACTGAACTCCACCAGCTCTGCAGACAATATCGAGCAAAAGCAACGTGTGTGTGTGTGTGTGTGTGTGTGTGTGTGTAATTCTGGAAAAACACATGGTCCAGATTTCTAGATGATGAGTTAAGTGCATAAAGAATTCTGAAAGCTTCCTCCAAGATCATTAGAACAAAAAGAAGAAAACCCTAGTAGAGAGGGTGGGAAAACAGACCCAGGAGCAGATGAACACCCCTAGAGGGAATCAGTTGTCCCTCCAGAGGCAGAACTGATGCAGAGTCTTAATGAATTTCCATTCCAGTAGCTGAAAGGAGCCTGATGGATACTCACTAGAGACTCTCTGATTTTTAGAGGCTTTAGGAGTCTGTGAAGAAAAAAAAAAAAAAAAAATGGAGGACTCATGGGTCAAGATATGTCTACTGCAAAACCTGTCAATGGGTCATACTTGCCTTTATGTAACTATCTTATAAATTGCTGGCCAAAGTGTTTCAAAACAGTAGATTTTCAGATTCTTAACGAAGACTCGTAGCAATGGAAGTGTGGAAGTGATAGTTCTTCCAGAAAGGATCAAATCTACTTTCCATGCTTTTAGATGATAATTACAGCATGTATGAAAATCTATTAGCCTGGTGATGACACAGGTTATAAGGGATCTGCCTTATCATAGAGACATCTCTGAAAGGTGCAGATGAAGTTTAGGACTGTGACAACCTAGCATTCTAGGGATTTTTTTTTAATCATTTTTGAGAATTTTAGGATTAAATCATATTCATCCTAAATACATAGTCCATGAGCATAGGCATATCCAAAACTGAGAGCCCGAGTCCCAAGCAGACAGGGCCAGGGACACCTTGAACTTGGTATCATCCAGCAAGTACAGGGACTCATAAATACTGCCTTCATTAGCTCATGAGTCCTGTGACTTGTGTCTCTGATGAATAGGGGCACATTCTTTGACCCCTCTAGTAAACAAGCAATGTAATTCCTCTGTAAATTGACTATTAGAATAGTTTAAATGCCCTTGCCTACAAGCTGAAAGACATAGTTAACACTTTTTACATAAGCTAGAAGACCAAAATTTAGCTATCAATCAACTAGGGCATAAAGGAATGACTTGACAAAATCATTCGTTAAGTCTGACAGGAGTCAAGAACACAAGGCTTTCTTCCAACTGTTTAAATGTATGTGTGACAAGGGAATATTAATGGCCTAAGACAAGACATTTAAAGGTATTAGCTCAGCACTACCAGTCTATTTTACCCAATTAGGGCTATTAATCAATGTAAATAAGTACATTTTCTTCAGCAAACCAAAGGAAAACAGTTGATGTATCATAATTGTTCTTACAGTTCACTTTCATGAGAGGGCAGAGTGATAAAAAGGTAGAGTTTAATTCACAAAACTCAAGAAGAAGAATAAACTGTTAAAATGACCAAAATGGTCTGCCTATAGGATGGGCCATAAGGAATGCATGATGCATACTGCGTCACTTTCAAATAGATATAGCAAAAATATTTTGCACAAAGTTTAAAAGTCTGCAACCATTTGATGAATATGAAAGTTTTCTGAAGAAGATGGTTCAAGAAAAAATGGCTCTCCCAGCCAACAAGAATCACAGAACCTCAAACTTGGATGAGACTTTAAAGGTTGTAAGCCCAATTTTAATCTAACCAATGAAACATCTCTGCAAATCTTTTTAATGGATAGACATTCATTCTTTCTCTAATTTCAGTTTTATTGAGACAAAATTGTGTTTGAAATAAAATTGTAAGATATTTAAAGTGTATGTCATGGTGATTTGATATACATATACACTCTGAAAAGATTCCTCCCATCTCACTAATTAATATATCCATCACCTAGCATACTTCTTTTCCGGTCAGAATTTTAAGTTCTACTGTCTTAGAAAATATCAGTTTCACAACAATGCTATCAACTGTAGTCACTTTGTTTTACATGAGACCCTCAGACCTTATTCCTCTCATAGCTTAAAATTTGTACCCATTTACCAACCTCCCCTCATTCCCTCATTCTTGCTACCACTTTTCTATTCACCATATTTATAAATATGACTTTTTTCTTTAATATTCCACATATAAGTGATATCATGAAGTATTTGTCTTTCTCTGTTTGGCTTATGTCACTTAACATAATGCTCTTAAGGCTCATCCATGTTGTCACAAATGGCAGAATTTCCTTCTTTCTTGTGGCTAAATAATATTACATTATGTGCATGTATTATATATATATATATAGTTTGTGCATATGGTAAGTTGCTTCAGTCATGTCTGACTCTTTGAGACCCTATGAACCATAGCCCACCAGGCTCCTCTGTCCATGGGATTCTCCAGGCAAGAATATTGGAGTGGGTTGCTGTGTCTTTCTCCAGAGGATCTTCCTGACCCAGGGATCAAACCTGCATCTCTTACATCTCTGGTGTTGGAGTTACCACTAGTGCCACCTGGGAAGCCATATCTATATCTATCTATCTATATCTATCTATCTATATCTATCTATCTATCTATCTATCTATCTATATATATATATATATATATGTTACATATTCTTTATTTATTCATCCGTGATGGACACTTAGTTTGTTTCCATGTTTTGACTATTTTCAATAATGTTGCACTGCTGCTGCTGCTGCTAAGTCGCTTCAGTCGTGTCCGACTCTGTGCGACCCCATAGACGGCAGCCCACCAGGCTCCACCGTCCCCAGGATTCTCCAGGCAAGAACACTGGAGTGGGTTGCCATTTCCTTCTCCAATGCATGAAAGGGAAAAGTGAAAGTGAAGCCTCTCAGTCCTGTCCTACTCTGAGCGACCCCATGGACCGCAGCCTACCAGGCTCCCCCGTCCCTGGGATTCTCCAGGCAAGAACACTGGAGTGGGTTGCCATTGCCTTCTCCGAGGAAACACCATAAACAAGCCCAAATTTGTTAATTCTCTTGGATTATGTTAGTAGACTTCTTTTTCTCCTTAGAAAGGTCCTCCTAGGACTTCTCCACCTCTCTGTTCAAACAGACATACTTTCAAATATCCAGTTTGTTAGCCCAGAAGATTTGACATTTCAAAAGCATGGAATTTTAGGTAGCATAGGTGAAGGTGAAAAAGATATTTGGAGAATAAACACCTTGGTCAGAACCCTAAACCCACACTAAAAAACAGATTGATTCTTCTGTGTATTCTGAAGGCCTACTCAGTTTCTGCCTGCTTATTGCCCTTAATATTAATCCTGTGCATGTTCATTTTTATAGCTTGCAGAGAACTTCCCTAGACATTATTTCATTTGACTTTCTTTATAATGTCACAGTAAGGGTGAAAGATGTAGTTTGCAGGGCCAGTATGATTTTCTTTGTTGCATAAATGAGGAAAGGGATGGTTCACTGGTTACGTATAGAAAACGCCAGAGTCAGGTCTTCTGGTTCCAAGATTAGTGCTATTTTACTTAAGGTCCAAGTGTTTATGAATCTGGCTGTTCAAATTCACAAATCACAATTGGATAAAGATGATCTTTTATTCCATCCTTTACTCCCACACCGAGTCAGCCACTTATCCCCAGCATTGTATCCTCTCAGGCACTGTTTACCACAAAAGATCTGTTTAGACACCTGAATATTTCATTCTGAGTACCACTGATTAACTGGCATTGAATGGGCATAAACTGTTTGAATCCAATCTAAGAGAGTCAAAAGTTATGTCAGGATTTCCTTGGTGGTCCAGTGGTTAAGAATTCACCTGACAATGCAGGGGACAGGGGTTTGATCCCCAGGAAGATCTCACCTGCCACAGGTCAACTAAGCCCGTGTGCCACAACTACCGAGCCTGCACTTTAGAGCCTGAGAACTGCGACTACTGAAACCCACGTGCCTTAGAGCCTGTAAAAAGAGAAACCACTGCAATTAGGAGACCTTGTCCGCAGCTAGAGAGTGATCCCTACTCATTGCAAGTAGAGAAAGCGCATGCACAGCAGTGAAGACCCAGCACAGACAAAAAATAAATAAATAGAGTTATATCAGATAAGTTAACTCTAGCAAGGACGCTTAGGAAGCTTATGAAATATTTCTCAAAGAAAGATTTGACACTACCACTCGCCCATGTAGCTGCACTGGAGAAAGAAATGGCAGCTCAGTCCAATATTCTGTCCTGGGAAATCTCATGGACAGAGGAGCCTAGACGGGCTAGAGTCCACGGGGTCACAGAATGGGACACAACTTAGCAACTAACCAACAACAAACAACAACCACAACTGCGTTGTCAGTTGGGAGAGATAATCATTGACTGAATGGTTTGAGAGCATGTGAGCAGTAGAAGCTTATTTTAAAATGTATGAAGAACTAGATGCAGAGGAGAACAACTCTCTAAAATCATCTTTCTGGTGGAGTCAGTTCTACACACCTGCCACAGTGTGGCAGGATTTGTATCAGACAGAGTCATCTGGCCCCATACTTCCATATTTCTGGCCATTCCACATTACATCACAAGTCTTCTGGGTCTCAGAAGAATCCCCATTGTAAAAAGGAGAGACTCTGGAAGGACCCCATTGAAAACTTATCAGTTTGTACTCTGGGTATCAGATGAGTGACGCTTCACTTGAGCAGAATGGGAAACTTGGGGAGATAAGATGCTGCTGGATTAGGGAAGATGGATGATGGGCACTTACTGTTGGTACAGATGTCACTTGTAAATGAACTTCTAAAGCTTATGACCATTTTTGGTCATTAAAGAGCCCACTGCATTTTCTAAAACAGAAACCCTTTCCCCATGCTCCCCAGCTCTATTCCAATTGTAGATAACTGCGTACCTCTGAACTAACCTCTCTGCCCCAAGTTCTGCCACCATATGCTATACTTTTTCACTCCCTGTCTGTAACTATTGCACAGTGGTGCATTTCCAACAGCTGCTGAATTTTCCTCGAGGGGATTCATTTCAGACAGAGGCCTAATGATGACTCCACATTTCTAAGTCTGTGGAGATCCCATAATATGACTGGTGCTATTACTGTTTAGGGAAATGCAGGTGACAGTCAGATTTCAGATCCTTCAGTTTTATAGAAGACCTGGACTTTTACATGGTATTTATTCCATTTCAAGTAGATCCTTACTTCTAGAGCATGGGCTTCTCTACTTTTCCTATAAAAGGCCAGACAGTACATGATTTAGTTTTTGCAGCCAGTTGGTCTCTGCCACAACGACTCAACTCTGCCATCATAGAACAAAAACTAACAGTACAACTTATTTTCAAAACAGGCACAAGGGCAGATGTAGGCCACAGATTTGCAGGCACCTGATTTATATAGTTTCATCTGTGGAATTTAAGTCTTACAACCCTATCACCCTGT
The DNA here is from genome assembly GCF_029407905.1 of Bubalus kerabau. Lineage (NCBI taxonomy): Eukaryota > Metazoa > Chordata > Mammalia > Artiodactyla > Bovidae > Bubalus > Bubalus kerabau. Next base: position 57,871,929 of record NC_073634.1, read on the forward strand.
CCATGTCACTCTGTTGCTTTACTACTTCAAATCCCAGGCTATTTCAAGTTCCTTTCACCCACTCTTTACTTAGAACCTAGCATCTTCAGTATGCAGCAGTTATCTGCATAAGAAGAAAATTGAGAAGACTAGAGATGACCTCAAGAGGCCTCAAGGGTCCAGTCTGACTGCTTTACTTGACCAAGATGATGTTTATTCTCTTTGCCTCACGCCCTGTTAGAAAACACAGTTTATCTCAGTGGTACCTAAGCAATTCCTTTTCTAGTAGAAGCTTCAAGGCAGAGAACAAAGAGGAATGGTTAGACATAAAAGCAGAAGCTGTTGACTTTTCCTAAAACTTCTGTGGACTAGAAGGGTATCTGGTTGGGTTGCCCAGCCTGCTCAATATAGGTGTTCTGACCTAGACTGGACTCCAAGTCCTGATTATTTCCTCCTAATTTGGCAAAAAAATATTGAGAGTCCTTCCACAGACTGGACAAATACACAGAGAATGCACCTAAAGAGCACGAGGCAAGCTTGTTGCTATGGTAATATACAGACACAATGAAAGTCACAAGGGATCTACTTTCTTTTATTCTGGCATCTATGGATATAGCCTCAGGGCAACACTGATCTAAGCCTTCAGATTTCAAAGGAGGAGCTGAGGGAAATCGGCTCAGTCAGGCATGGTTAGTGCTGCCTTCTTCCTGCCCCTGTGACTCTGAGCCCTCCCTTGCCCACGGTCAGTGTCCGGACCACCCAGCTCGCTGTAACCAGAGGTGCTCTTCAACTTCTCTGTCACCCTCTTCATGTAGCTGCAACTCCGATTGCAGCTATTTAAAAACAGCTTGATCTTCACTGAAATTGAAGGAATCAAATAAAGATATAGAAGTCCTGCCCTTAAGAGTTAACAGGATTGATGCACTCCTGAAAAAAAACAAAAAACTGGTATGAGAGAAGAGGGGGCTGAGATTGGTTATCCACCAAACTTCTGACAAGCACTTATGGTTGGATCAGATGGAAAATCCCCTCCGGTCACCAAAGTCCTCAGGACAAATGGTTCTTCTCCGATCCTGGAACACTGGGGCAAAAATTCATCCATCTCTTTCTTACTGAATATACCAGGCAAGTTGGCTAGTCTCTCTGTCTACATTTAATCAGCCATCCCCCACTCCAGCTAAGATAAAAGTCCTTTACTTTTCCCTCTTATGATTAATTAGGAAAGTAATTATCAAAATCTCTTTCATGGTTCAGTGTCTTGCATGGGGTTGGCCACAGATATGGGTGGTTTAAAGAAGAAAAAAATCAGGGATGTTAAACAGGAAGGCTATTATTTTTATTATTATTGAGGATCTCAAGACATTATGAATTGATATTTACATTATAGCCTTCCTAGTAATGGAATTTTAATAAAAGTTATAAAATAAGTCCAAAGTGTATCAACTTGAACAACTGTAGTCATTAAAAGGACAGGCTTCAGAATTAGCTCACTTGGATTCACTAACTTGCCAGCTTTATATTGGTAAGAAATGTAAGCTCACTGTCAGAATTTCAAAATGTTACTCTGTAAAAATAAAATCTTTCTGATAATGACAGATTTTAGAATCAAATTATAACACATCAAACAGAGAATGGACACTAGCTAAAGAAATGTCAAACAGTATCTGTGGGTTCAACTTTGCTTTCTTGACCTTCATATACACCCAGGTAGAAATAGGAGCAATGGATCAGATGGCTACTTCAGCTCTCAATGATAGGATAGCAGCAGCTGCCCAGTTTCTAAGCCTAACCACTTCTAGCACTCAGAGCTACAGAAAGGCAAGCCAAGTGACTGTGAAGCCACAAATTCATGTGTAATGAGAGTCACTAATTTGTAGGTTTTTGGAACTCTATTTAAATAGAATTCTTTACTAAAGCTCCCCCCACCTTTACAGCATACACATTATGTGTTTTTTAATTTTTAATTTAGATTTATTTGCTTGTCTACAGCAGGTCTTAGTTGCAGCACATGGAAACTTCTTCAGTCTTCATTGCAACATGCAGGATCCTTTCATTTTGGCATGCAAACTCTTAGATGTGGCATGTGGGATCTAGTTCCTTAAACAAGGGTAGAATCTGGGCCACCTGCATTGGGAGCGTGAAGTCTTAGCCACTGAACCATCAGGGAAGTCTTTTACTGAAATTTTTATTTGGGCCTTAAGCTAGACAAAGTAGAAAAAAAAAAGTTTTGGAGCACAAACCCAACAATTTGATAATTACAAAATCACTGATCTTAATTCAATTTGCTAGCTACTAAAATTGCCCAGTAATTGTACCAGATGCTGGGTAAAGGGATAATCTCCCATTTCTAAAGCAGAGGCTGCTATTGCAGGGGGTCTTAGGATGCTGAAAGAAGAAATTCTGCCCTGAGAAAAGATCTCAGAGGTCCCTTCTACTTTATGAGTAGAGTTTATGAGTCTATGACCCCCACTGAATCCATCTTTTTTTCTTCAAAGAGAAAATCTGGTTGAGAAATAAGCCCAGAAGACACTATTGCTTTTCTCTCCTGTCATTCCTTTCCCCCTCCTCCTACCCTCCTTTGATTCTGGGGGTAACTATAAATCTTTATACACATATAATCACCATTCAACTTTTAAAATAATCATTTAAAGAGACTGTATCCTTCTTTCTGAAGTTAAAGATGGGTGTGATTTCTCTTCCTCTCATTGGGGTACATTCTTTGTTCAGATGATTAAATTTCTGAGCTGTTTTTCTGTACATGAAGGAAATTTTCCATGCTTCAGTCTGACAAAAATACCTGTTTTGGGTACAGTTTCCTGAAATGTGGCACCATATGTGCATCAGTAAACATTATGTGTAGAGTAAATTAAGCTGAGCCTTATAATTAGGCAGTAAGGAAATTACTGTAGACCTGAAAAAGTAAATCAGCAGTATTAAAATGCTCTCCATTTTCTCTGAAGCACTTCAGAGTGTCATTAAAAAAAAAAAAAAAAAACGTCGTGTCACGGTGATAAACATCGAAAAAAAATGCATTTGGAGCAAGGCAACCTAAAAGACACCACAATTCAAATAAGTCTTCAGATCTGGAGTCCAGGGTGCCATCTCATCGTAAAATTTAAAAGTCAGCCCTTTTGCCACTAACATAGGAAAAAAAAGAAAACCACCTGACTTTGAGACTTTGGGAGGAAACTTTCTCATACAGCAGGTGCAGTAAAGACATTAAGAGCTAGAAGCTCTGGAGCAGAGCCAAGACTAAGGAGAGTCACCCATCATAAACAAAATAGCAACACTGTAAATAAAAACAAGATCAGTATTGCTGGTTTTCTCTTTTGCTTCAGGTTTCAGTAAAGCTTAGCACTGCCCTATTACTGATTCTGTGTTAATTTACAATGTTGGTAAGTTACTCATCATGAATTTTTTTGCATTAATTTCGATTTTCTAAAATACTGCATAAAAAATATTATTTATCTTGATTACTTAGTTTTTTGGTTCTTCCTGAAATTATGTGCTGTAGGCTACTACTGCCTCATTCCTCTCCCCCTCCTCCTGGCCCTGCCCCAGAAAGCACAGATCTTGCCAAGCCCTCAACACAGCACAGTGAACAATCAGACCATCCATTTCTAATCCTGGCCTACGGGAAGAAGAGGCTCAAGTATGTATTCTCCCTCCCTCAAAACAGGTATTGTATCTATGAAGTGCTGATGACTAGAAGATGCCAAATGGAGACAGGTTGCAGGGCTTCACGAATCTTCACGCAAATCTTCCAAAGAATGATGGTGAGACATAAAAGTTCCCCCCACCAGAAACAAAAGCAGTGGAATTCAAACTTGCCAGAACATCACAATTATCTGGAAAGCTTATTGCAATATAGCTTTTAACTTGCCACTGCTACATGAAATTAGAATCTCAAGATGAAGCCATATATGGGTTTCTCTCACTATCCGAAAGTACAGATGCTCATGAAACCTTTTGCAAGATGACATGCTTTAGACTGAAGAAGCAATCACCTTATGAGGTATCTTACCAATGGATGCCCAAAACACATCAGGATAAAAGCACAAATGCTCACAAACACAGTTCAAAACGTTGGTGGCTGGATGCTGAGATGTTGAGTGTAGTTTCCAGGGAAGGAGCTTGGTGGTGCTACTCTTGCCGCTTCCAGTGCCCACTGCCTGTGTAAAAGTTGGCTGTAAAATGCTGGACAGATCTTTACATTCACCTTTCTTTGTAAGAGCAAAAATCCTCCAAATTCCTTTCAGCTAGCAAAAACAGAAACTAATGTAGGTTTTTCATAAAAGGCATAAACAGACTTTCGAAAAACAGGAGATACCTGGTATCTGCATTTTGGTAGGTTCTTAAGCTGAACTTTTCTAAAGTCAGCCCAGCAATAGGAAACATCTGGGTTAAAGCATAGAAACTCTCTCTTAAAATGGAGAAAGCTCTTATCACAGTAAAAATGGACTTTTTAAGTTAACAAATCTTGCTCTTCTAACAAAAGAACCAAAGATATGAGAGTTTAGAACAGAGGAAAATTGATGATTGGGATACTTCTAGGCTGGCTGGATACAGATTCTCCATCCTTTCATCACTTGTGTGGTGGCAACTTACTTTATTTTGGGCACTAAGATATGCCTTGAGGAAACAAAGAATATTAGGTCATGGGCATAGGCAAAAATAAACAAACAACTTAAATATACAGCAAAAAGTGTCATAATAAAGGTATTTGAAATGCTTTAGGAGCCTACTGGATAAACCCTGTTTATAAGAATTGAATAAAGTTGTGATGATCAGGTGACATTTAAGCTAAGCCTTGTAGGAAAAATTGCAAATTTTCCTAAAAGGAGAAAAAAAAAGAGGGAGGGAGGGCATTTGGAAAAATTGTGAGTTTTCCTGGAAAAAGAAGATAAATGAAGGAAAGGGGCATTCTAAGCAGAAGTAACATCAAGTGCAAAGCAATGAAGATGTGGGAAGACTGGCCTAAAAGACTGCTGGAGCTACACTGAGCTGAAGGCAGGGAGCCTGGGGTCAACTCACTGATTGTGAGGCTGTGATGATCGTTTTTTGAAAAGCAACTAAGCAGTGCCAATGGTAATGGAGAAGGAGTGCACTCAAAACACAGTTAGTGGGGATCTAGGGAAAGATAATGGAAGAAATTGGACAAGGCAAGAAACTTCTTGAAAAGTTGATCATAGTGGGGAGCACACAGGTATATAGGGTGGAGGAAGGGTAAGGATTTAATTTTAACATACTCTGGAAATTTCATTCAGAAAAGAAGGAAGACAAAGATTGGTTAAGAACATACAAAGTAAATGGATGAATATTACAACCAACATCACCTTCATGAAGTTGAGCAGGACCCTGTTGGGGCTCTTGGGCTCAGAAATCTTTCTGTGTCCTTTGTTTCTTGTTTAGGCTTCAGCCTCTAAGACTTTCCCTGAGTTCCAATGGCAAGTTCAGTTCAGTTCAGTTCAGTTCAGTTCAGTCACTCAGTTGTGTCCAACTCTTTGTGACCCCATGGGCTGCAGCACTTCAGGCCTCCCTGTCCATCACCAACTCCCAGAGCGTACTCAAACTCATGTCCATAGAGTCAGTGATGCCACCCAACCATCTCATCCTCTGCTGTCCCCTTCTCTTCCTGCCTTCAATCTTGCCCAGCATCAGGGTCTTTTCCAATGAGCCAGTTCTTCGCATCAGGAGACCAAAATATTGGAGTTTCAGCTTTAGCATCAGTCCTTCCAAAGAACACCCAGGACTGATCTCCTTTAGGATGGACTGGTTGGATCTTCTTGCAGTCCAAGGGACTCTCAAGAGTCTTCTTCAACACCACAGTTCAAAAGCATCAATTCTTTGGCACTCAGCTTTCTTTATGGTCCAACTCTCACATCCATACATGACTACTGGAAAAACCATAGCTTTGACTAGATGGACCTTTTTTGGCAAAGTAATGTCTGCTTTTTAATATGCTATCTAGGTTGGTCATAGCTGTTCTTCCAAGGAGCAAATGTCTTTTAATTTCATGGCTGCAGTTACCATCTGTAGTGATTTTGGAGCCCTAAAAAATAAAAAGTTTGTCACTGTTTCCATTGTTTCCCCATCTATTTGCCATGAAGTGATGGAACTGGATGCTATGACCTTGGTTTTCTCAATGTTGAGTTTTAAGCCAACTTTTCCACTCTCCTCTTTCACTTTCATCAAGAAGCTCTTTAGTTCTTTGCTTTCTGCCATAAGGGTGGTGTCATCTGCATATCTGAGGTTATTGATATTTCTCCTGGCAATCTTGATTTCAGCTTGTGCTTCATCAAGCCCAGCATTTCTCATGATGTACTCTGCATATAAGTTAAATAAGCAGGGTGACTGTATACAGCCTTGACCTACTCCTTTCCCGATTTGAAACCAGTCTGTTGTCCCATGTCCAGTTCTAACTGTTGCTTCTTGAGCTGCATAGAGATTTCCCAGGAGGCAGGTCAGGTGGTCTGGTATTCCCATCTCTTTAATAATTTTCCAGTTTGTTGTGATCCACACAGTCAAAGGCTTTGGAGTAGTCAATATAGCAGAAGTAGATGTTTTTCTGGAACTCTCTTGTTTTTTTTCATCGAAAAAGCAAGAGAGTGTTTTTTTTTTTTTTTTTTTTGGATGGCAAGTTCAAACTGCTGCTAATAAGGGAAGGGATGAGAATGCAAACAAGGGAGGAACAATCAAAAAACAATAGTGTAGCCTTGGGGCAGGATCCTGGTTCCACCTCAAGGGATATACATAACAGTATCTTTGAGCTCTTCTGCAGAAGTAAGTGAAAGTGGAGTTGCTCAGTCCTGTCCCCTACTCTTGGCGACCCCATGGACTGTAGCCTATCAGGGTCCTCTGTCCATGGGATTCTCCAGGCAAGAATACTGGAGTGGGTTGCCATTTCCTTCTCCAGGGGATCTTCCCAACCCAGGGATTGAACCTGGGTCTCCTGCATTGCAGGTGGGCGCTTTATCGTCTGAGCCACCAGGGAAGCCCCCCAGTAAATAGAAGATGTTATTAACTACTTGATGAGCATTCTTCATTCCAGAGAGAAGGCCATAATTTGATAACCTTCAGAACCACAGAAGCTCATCAGGAGACCATCTGAGGCCAAATTAAAGAAATGCAGGCCCTGCACACACCTTGATCCTTATCAGCAGCCCTGACCTTGAACTATTGCTATAAAGTGAAAGTGAAAGTGAAGTTGCTCAGTTGTGTCTGACTCTTTTCAACCCCATAGACTGTAGCATACCACACTCCTCCGTCCATGGGATTTTCCAGGCAAGAGTACTGGAGTGGGTTGCCATTTCCTTCTCCAGAGGATCTTCCTGACCCAGGGATCGAACCCAGGTCTCCCACACTGTAGGCAGACACTTAACCATCTGAGAAAACTCCTCCCCAAATACCACAGGTTGGGACACAGTTTTTTGAGGGCAGGAGCTCGCTGTGTCCCCCTTTGCCTGACAAAGGAATAAAGCTATTTTTTTATACTTCACTCAAAGCTCTATCTCCAAGACTTATTCAGCACCAGTGCACACAGGCTGAGTTTTCAGCATCATTCATCACAATTTCCTGCCCAAGCAAAGAGGAATGGTGAATTCCCTCAAATATCCTCTGTGATATCCCCAGAAGTCAGGAAGGTACAAAGTGCTTAGATCCTACAGCAAACCAGGGCTTCCACCACTTTCCAAATCTCAAATTCATCCAGCCCCCTTGGGAAATAGGAAGATTAAAAAAAAAATCAGCTGTCCTGATGGAAATTTCCCCTGAGAAAAGGATTCCAGGAGCCATTTCAAGTAATAAAAGGTGACCTCAGCAAGGAGAGGTCAAATGGAACAAGATATATTTGACCAAAAGCTGGCTGCAAAGATCCACTAAATACATTGTCAGAATCAAGGTGATTAGCTGCTATCATCAGCTCCCCAAAAAGCTCAATTCAGGCCATAGTGGCAAACTCTTGCAGAACACATTTGAAAATTATCTCCCTTTTAGTGTCTGTTTTGGATAGAAAACTTCAGCCTAAATGTAGCCTCCAACAATATATATGGACTAACCTCACTCAGTCAGGTTTGGTGTTCTGAAATGTTTTGGTAAGCTTAAAGGACAATCTTAACAAAAAAAAAAGAGAGATAGAGAAGAAAAGAAAAATCCTTATTTGACCCACCATTTTTGAAAATTTTCCAAATTTTCCTGTTTAGGTATTTCATCCTGGAAAATATGATATAACTTTTTTTATAATCCTATAGTGGATCTTCCAGTGTCAGGATTAAGATTCTGCCTAGGAGATTCCCTGGTGGTCCAGTGGTAAAGAATTCACCTGCTGGTATAGGGGACATGGGTTTGATCTCTGATTGGGGAAGATACCACATACTGCAGGCAACTAAGCCTGTGTACCACAACTATGGAACCCATAAGCCATAACTACTGAAGCCCATGCACCCCAGAGCCCGTGCTCCCCAACAAGAGAAGCCACTGCAATGAGAAGCCCACGCTCCGCAACTAGAGAAAATTTGAACAGTGACAAAGACCCAATGCAGCCAAAAACAAATTAAAAAAAAATTAATTAAAAATAAAATTCAGCTTAAAATTTTTTTTTTTTTTTTTTTTTTTTGGCCTGGCACTCTTATTGCCTAGAACAGCAGGTGTCCAAAATAAAACCAAAAGCACACATTCTCTTGAATGTTTTGAGACTCAGGCAATGCTATGTATCCTTCTCCATCCAACTTTTCCTTGACTTCTGGGGCATGAAGAAATCAGCAGAAGCGAATAAATCAATAGTTGAAGCTTCCACTTAATGGAGCAGTTCCCTATTCATACATGTGTTACAGATTCCTCTGCACAGTGTGTTATTTGATTAATCGATATTGATCAAGCTATTGGACTCTTCCTGTGATCTGGACTCACTGGTGAGAAAGAGGTCAAGCTTGGCATCCTCCCCAAGACTGTATTCATGTGTGACCCATCAACCACATGCTGGCTCACAGGAGTCAATTAATCCATGATTTGAACAGTGTCTTTATAAGGGAAGAGATTGCCGATAGTGATATTTTAAGAACTATTTGCAACAGATAAAATCATGTACCTTGAACCTGGCCTAATGAGTGTTTTCCAGGAGACAAATAAGTACGTAGTGGCCTGACATTCAGGGCTGCTGTAATGGGATTTTCCTAAATTAGAGAGAGCTTGAGTATACAACCTGTGATCAAAGGGCTTGTCCAGAGACAGCCTTTCAGAGTGCTCATGCCCTCCCCTTCCTCTGCCCTTCTTCTTCTGGTCTCTTTGATTCTGATTTTGGTGTTTCTGATGCCATTTGTGTTCAGCTGTCCCAGAATTGCTTATGTTCTGTATTTCAAACACCAATTGCTGTATGATCATTTTCTGGTCTCTACATGTTTACAGAAGCAAGGCAATCTGACCAGGATTATTAGCTCTGACATAGGTTTTCAGTGTGAAGAACACAAACCTTAAAGTTTGGAGGAAATCAATATTTTGTTTCATAATTTTTAAATTGTAGCCATATAGATAGCCTCAAATCCTTATGAGGAAGAGCAGCTTCAAGTCTGGAAATAAATGATTTCAAAATGTTTTCTTACAATGAATCTAAAAATAATTGGCCCCATCATGAACAGATGTGAGAAAAAGAATTGAATGCCTTAAAATTCCTTTTTTCTGTAAATGTTTTGGAACATCTATAATTCATGCTTTGAGAAGCCAGCTACCTAAACATAATAGCAGTTTTTAAAAAGATCCAGTGAACCATAACAACTGGAGACCTGAGAGATGATATCCTATCACAAACTAGAACCCTATTCTCAACATGCACTGCAGATGTTTTTTTCTGTCTGAATTACATATATGTCACCCAACCATGGTGGCTCAGACAGTAAAGAATCTGCCTGCAATGCAGGGGACCTGGGTTCAATCCCTGGGTCAGGAAGATCCCCTGGAGAAGGGAATGGTTACCCACTCCAGTATTCTTGCCTAGAGAATTCCATGGATAGAGGAGCCTGGCAGGGGCATTCACAGGGTCACAACGGCTGAGTGACTAACACTTTCATTATTTCTTCAGCCATTCCCAACCCCACAATAGTAAAGGTGCTGTTGAAAACCACAAAGCATCTCTACATATTATGTGAACCGTCTTTGTTTCCCACTGCCTCCCCCAGAGGAGAATAGCATATGGGGGACCCAACTGCATCTGCTAGTTCTTTGGATAGCTAGGATGGGGAAGGGCTAAGAGCCAAACCCCATAGCTAGACTGCCTAGACAGGGACCTCCAGGCATCCCCACTTGTTGTCACCATGGGTTCATTACCTGGTTTCATGTCCTCATCTGTAAAATGGGCATGGTGACAGCCTATTCTATCTCATAGAGCTGAATGAGGATTAAATGCAGTCCATTTATAGAAAGAACTTCAAATAGTGCCTGGCACAATGTAAGGACTCCATACATGTCAGCTATAATTTAGTTTACATTTTCATGGACAGTGATTTTACCAACTTGGGCTGATGACAGCCCACCTTTAGCCACAGTTTTTACCTAAGGAACTGGGTCACAAAAGGGACAGCTGAGGAGTCTTTAGCTGTAATTATTTTTTATTAATCTAGTGAGCTTTTTCTGAAGTCCTATCTGGAGGCAGGGTGTTGATAAATCAACCTTTAACAAACCATCCAGTGACAAGTTTTGCTCGTTTGTTTTTAATCCTTTGTTGTATAATCCATTCTATTAAGTTTGCATTCCAGTGTAAAAGCATTCTATACATGTTTTGATTGTGACAGCAAAATTGACACTTTTCTCAAGTTGACACTGCATCTCATTGCTGGAATTATTGTGATGACTATTAAGGGTGATGGAATAAGAATTAGGCCATTATTGGTTTGAGGAATAAGAGAGAGCTGCTAAGTTTAGCAACACACTAACATGTTATGATTACTATTTATTAGCTTCTCATAGGAAAACATTTGAGTCCCGATTTATCAACTTAGGGGGAGAGAAAGACTAACACAAAGACCACAATAACAATCAGGATAAACCAACATCACTATAAGCGTAAGGAAAACTAAGAGGCCATGCCTAGAATAGTTCACAGGTGGCATATAGAAGGGGGGCATGAGGAGCAGCTGGCAGACACCAACTGGGCCCTCTCTATGGGATAAATAGACCATGTGGGCTACTAGGTACTCAAGCAGGGACTCAGCCAAAAGCTTTTGTTTTTATAATGGGCTGATTCCAGAAACACAGCAATGACAATAGCTCAGACGTGGGGCATACTGTGCCCACAGCTCTAAAATTAAAACATAATGCTTAAAGCTGGCAGTTATATTCCCCTAAATCCATTTTTAACTCCAAACAAAATACTCCTAAAAAGATTCTGTTCTACCACTGCCCACTCTCTTGGGGTTAATTGGCAACCTGGATCCATGCCAATCAGTTAAAATAATGCCCCTGGGTTCTTGCAACCTTTCTCACAATTTATGACTCTCCAGTTCCCTGGGACATACTGCCTGGAAAAAAAAAAAAAAAAGGAGCTCTACTTACTAGAAAATTCTACTTAAAACAGAAATTCTTTTATTCAATTACTTGATTTTTTTTTTTTCACATGTCTACAAATTTAAGTCCACTTTCTTTCATTAGGCAAGTCCAAGATAATGATCATAATCGACTTTATTTCTTTTTAATTTGTTGACTAGAACTTTGCAAGCCCAGGGTCACCTTCTGAAGAACACTGCCCAACCTTGGGGCTATGAGGAAAAGAGAGGAGGCCCAAAGGGTGGGAACTTATAAAAGTGATCAGAAATATTTTTCTTTGATTTCAGCCTGTGATTTTATTTCTCTAAATATTGTATAAAGGAATATGGGTTTACAGGGAACTAGAGTTGGATTGCTGAGGGTTTTCACTTAGAATCTTTTCTAACAAAGGCCTGTCCATAATTAAAGGAACAGAAAATGTTTCAGTTTTCATCTGAAACACTAGCATTCATTGTGTGTGTGTCCAGTTGCTCAGTCGTGGCTAACTCTTTGCAACCCTATGGACTATAGCCCACCAGGATCTGTCCATGGAATTCTCCAGTTAAGAATATCGGAGAGGGTTGCCATTCCCTCCTCCAGGGTATCTTCCTGTCCCAGGGATGGAACCCTTGTCTCCTGCATTGCAGGCGGATTTTTTTTTCCTGTTTGAGCCACCAGGGAGGCCCTGGGCCATCACATCAGAGACTCAGATCAAATTTTGTTAATCCAATTAACTAGCTGCTACTGCTAAGTCACTTCAGTCGTGTCTGACTCTGTGCAACCCCATAGACAGCAGCCCACCAGGCTCCCCTGTCCCTGGGATTCTCCAGGCAAGAACACTGGAGTGGGTTGCCATTTCCTTCTCCAATGCATGCAAGTGAAAAGTGAAAGTGAAGTCGCTCAGTCGTGTCCGATCCTCAGCAATCCCATGGACTGCAGTCTTCCAGGCTCCTCCATCCATGGGATTTTCCAGGCAGGAGTACTGGAGTGGGGTGCCATTGCCTTCTCCGAATTAACTAGCTACCCACATCTACCCACATCTAAATTGAACATCTACCTGAGCCAAGCTAATCAGATTCCTTGCATGTTCTATCTGCAGAAATGCTAGGTAGCTTCTGTTCAGCTCAGGAAAGGTTTTGTACCAGTACAGGTGTGCATGGAGAAACAGAAGACATGGGGAAAAGAGATTAAAATATTCCAACATATGGATTGGGATGGAACTGACAGATGGAGACCATCTTAGTTCTAGAAAGGCATATTGGGGAAGAGAAGGCTGTTTGAGCCAAATTCAGGGATGTGGTGTGAAATTATGCCATAACTGTTGGATCTGATTATCATAAAACAACTCTCTCTCACCCTTAGTCCTCTCAATCTCTGGGAAAGGTGAGCAGAAAAAAAAAAATGTTATACATGGAATGATTTGAGGGCATGACATATTCCTTCCAATGCCACCATAAAGGAAGCTCTTCAAAGATCTTGTCACCAAAGCATTTACAATTCCTGTACCATGAAGTCCATCTTCAAATTTCACTGCTGTCCAAAGCTAAAAAGAGTCAACACTTTTCTGAGAATTGTAGCATCAAGGTAAAAACTACTGTATCCATTCCTTCCTAGTAAGACAAAAAAAATTCTTGTGACAGGCCATGAGTGAAGAGAACTTAAGTGTTGGTTCCAGAATGTAAAAGAATGGTCCCTATTAAGACCGAGAGAGGGAGGTAAGAAGACTCATTTCATGAACTTTGCCTGGTCGACAACCTGTATGCCTATGTGCTAAGTTGCTTCAGCTGTGTCCAGCTCTTTGTGACACTATGGACTATAGCCCCCCAGACTCCTTTGTCAAAAATGCTGGCAAAATACAGGCAAGAATCCTGGAGTGGGTTGCCATGCCCTCCTCCAGGAGATCATCCGAACCCAGGGATCAAACCCACATCTCTTACATCTCCTACACTTGCAGGTGGGTTCTTTATCACTGGCACCACCTGGGAAGCCTGGTTGACAATCCAGCCAAAGGCAAACCCTAGAGAAGCCTGTTCCCTTCCCATTACTTTTAAAACCTGTGAGTATCAGGCATTAGGACTTCTGGCAGAGGACATAAATGGACTCATTCAAAGAGTTTATAGACCTAGTTTGGCTTCTTATTTTACAGGTAAGAGGAGACCAAGAGATGAAGGATCCACAGTCACAAGGTCAGTTTAGTGGCAGAGCTAGAAGTAAAACCCTGAGCTCCAGACACCTGACTCACTGTTGTCTACCATCTCCAATCCCAATTCTTACTACCAATATCATTTCCTATCAGATGGGGACTTTGTATGGAAAGATAGTCTAAGAAGGCAAGGAGAAGCAGACCTGGTCATACTCTCTTTAATATTACCTACTAATGCCTAAGAAGACAATGTTTTATTCTCCCATATTTCAAGATAAAATAAAAAGAAAACACTTTACTCTAAAGGTTTATTGGGCTTCCCTGGTGGCTCAGATGGTAAAGAATCAACCTGCAATGCAGGAAACCAGGATTCGATCCCTGGGTCAGGAAAGATCCCCTGGAGAAGGAAAGGGTTACCCACTCTAGTATTCTTGCCCAGAGAATTCCATGGACAGAGATGCCTGGTGGGCTACAGTCCATTGGGGTTACAAAGAGTCTGAGAGACTAATACTTTCACTTTCAAAGAGCTTAATTAGCTTATTAACTAATTGTGGTACCTTCTAGAGAACACCAGATCAGTTTGTCTGTACTTTCTGGTGATAACCTGAAAATAGCTCAGAAAAGCTCCACAGCAGTGATTTGAAGCAGTGTCTTCCTTTCCTTCAAACCATTTTTTAAGATGCTCCTTGGCCATTCTTGCCCAGACAGTTTGCTAATCTCTGTACTTGACATGCTGCAGGGATGAGTATTATTGATAGATGATGCAGCCCTGACAGTTCAGCTTTCACAGATGCAGAAAGTAAAGCAGGTGTTGCCTCAGAGCATAGGTTGGTCCCAGATGACCAACACTTAATGAACGAGATGGATATATGTAGAAGCTATCAGCAAGAGATACGGCCTCTGAGGCAGAAATCACGAAGGAGTTCCTTAATGGATGGTACCATTTCTTCCAGAAAAAGAACACTACAGAAGACAGTGGAGCTCACCATAGCAACACAGAAAATAAGATGTACTAGAAACGGGTACTTGTGTTCATGTAGCATTTTCAAAATGAAAAGGGACCCTGACTAGATTCCTTCCCCCTCCCCCAACATGGACCCTTCAGGCTAATGATGCCCTTAACCATTTAAATCATCCAGCTACCTTTCCTTGCTTGGTTTCCCTGCTTCTCAAACAACCATCTGATAAGCAAATTTTCCCCTAGATTTATGTCCCCAAGGAAATACACTGTGTCAGAGACCTTAATTAGCCCATCAGATTAAGAGTTGTGTTTCACATTAACCATTGGCACTCTTGTTTATTCATTGATTGCCTTGGGAGTTTTAGTAAGAACTAGCAGAAATTAGAGACTGGTTCTTCACATCCCTAAGTCTGAAAAACTGAAGACGATATGTAAAGGGCAGAAATTTTACCACCTAGGAAGATTGTGTCTGGTCAGTGTGAGGGTTTCCCCTCATTGTCTGCCACTCCTGACTTAGGGGTTGTTTTCATCACCACCCCTATTGCACCTGTTACATCTGTTTGCTCAGCAGACTGATTTGTTGATGAAAAGCTTCTGTGTATATGTAGATATTATAAACAACAGCAAGCTAAGTATTAGGTCTGAAAAAGGACATTCTTAAACACGACCACTAAGTATTAATACCAGGCACTTATAAAGCAAAACAGTACCTGTCTCCTTAGATCTCTTGTTTTCTTGGTCATCTTATCAATTGCAATGTTTAGAGGATCTCCTTTTTCTTTTCTTCCAGTCTATTAAGAAAAAAAAAAAATATTCAGATTTAGAAAAATTCAATGTTAGTGACATTAAAGGTTAAAAAAAATTAAGAAACACACTTGAGTTGTAGAGTTCAAGCCATTAAAAAAAAAAAAAAAAGGATTCTTTTCAATACCCGGTTAATATAACTCGATCTCTACAGTTAATCTCTCTGAAATAAAGATTAAAAGTTGATGAAAATCAATACATTCTCAAGATGGTTACACACATGTCTGTTCAACTCCATGAAGATTTATGTTTTCTTCCTTTCTCCAGACATTCAACAATTAAGTAGATACAAGGATGTTTTTGTTATTACCTTCAAATACAAGTGGGTTTTTTTCCATTATATATTTCTTCTGAATAGAAGACTATTGAGATAATAAAACAAAACTAGAAAAAGAATAATCAGCATTTTACATTAATGTATCACAAGTCTTTTTGTAATTTCTGTATCAAAATCAAAAGAGGTGCTTTAGTAGAAAACACAGTGTTTTAATCTCTGTTCTGCCACGCACTGGAATGCTAAACATGATAAGAAGGAACCCACAGCTTGAGGCCAGAAGGAAAATTCCCCTTATGACTGTAACAAGCAGAGGCAAAAGCAAAAGATAATAGTAATGGTATTTGATAAATTGTTCACAGGAAGTTTGGAAGTTTAACTAGTTTCTATTCTTTCCACTCCCTTGTTGGTTTTGTTTTTTTTTTTCAAATTTTTATTTCTGTAGTAACACAAACCAAACCAAACGGAATCTCTATTATCTTTAAAAAAAAAACCCGCAGCAGCAACAACATTCCCATGGATAAAAAGCTCTGTATAACTTTATGGATGGCATTATCTTCCTTTGAAGAGAAAATAGTCCCCCAAATCTTTGTCAAATCTATTAAATTATCTAAACATTAGTCAAACACCTTACAAATTTATTAATGGTCCCAGTGGTAGGCCAATTCCTATTTATACTCAGTTTCTGTAAAACCATGCAGGTCTCTGCAGCAACTTATGTATATGATGAAATGAGATCCCAGGTCATAAATTGTGCCTCACAGGATATGTTTTGAGGATCTATAGAAATTAACATCTGACAGATTTCTAGATGTTCTCTTTCATTGGCAAAATCCTGGATGTGCAAGGCTGAAACATACACATCCGATTCACATATACCTAGATTTTGGACATGAATTTGAGCAAGCTCCAGGAGATAGTGAAAGACAAGGAGCCTAGTCTGCTTCAGTTCATGGGATTGCAAAGAGTCGGACATTACTTAGTGACTGAAAAACAACAGAATTAAATCAGTTACTCTTTTCTAAAACTTGCTTAATTACTTTTTTCCTCTGAATGAATGGTTGGTTGATGTGTAATCCTATAGCATTTTCATGAAAAAGCCCAAACTAGGGCATATGTATACATTTTTAATCATTTAAAAATCCTACAAATTCCCATCACCATTTTCCACTCCTTGAACTCAAATGCTGACCTCTCAGATGTACACTCTGAAGTTTTATAAGTAGAAAGAGCTTAAAAGAAATTGACTAACGTTTACAACTCTGAAATATCAGCATAAAATTAGCTCCAAAGAAACAAAAGTATATGGAGAAAAACAATGTGCTGCTTTATCATCTGAAGGCAGCTGTCACATAAGGGGTATAACTTCAGTGCTTGGTGAAGTTAGGTGAGACAGTAACTTGGTAGCCAAAACTGCTTCTTTTCTCTCTGGTTTGCTCCTTGGAAATAGGATGTCTGCCTTCAAAATACAGGCACTTTTATGGAGGTCTGGACCATGATTCTGGAATCAGAGATTTTTTAAGCCTTTTCCATGCATGAGAGTAATTAAGAATTTACTTTGAAAACTGAACAATTGTGAGGTGAAGAAAGTGGAGAAAACCACTACACCATTCAGGTATGACCTAAATTAAATTATGACTATATAGTGGAAGTGAGAAATAGATTTAAGGGACTAGATCTGACAGACAGACTACCTGATGAACTATGGATGGAGGTTTATGACATTGTACAGGAGATAGGAATCAAGACCATTCCCAAGAAAAATAAATGTAAAAAAGCAAAATGGCTGTCTGAGGAGGCCTTACAAATAGTGTGAAAAGAAGGGAAGCGAAAAGGAAAGATATACCCATTTGAATGCAGAGTTCCAAAGAATAGCAAGGAGAGATGAGAAAGCCTTCCTCAGTGATCAGTGCAAAGAAATAGAGGAAAACAATAGAATGGGAAAGACTAGAGATCTCTTTAAAATAATTAGCGATATCAAGGGAACATTTTATGCAAAGATAGGCTCAATAAAGGACAGAAATGGTATGGATCTAACAGAAGCAGAAGATATTAAGAAGAGGTGGCAAGAACACACAGAAGAACTGTATAAAAAAGATCTTCATGACCCAGATAATCACAATGGTGTGATCACTCACCTAGAGCCAGACATCCTGGAATGTGAAGTCAAGTGGGCCTTAGAAAGCATCACTATGAACAAAGCTAGTAGAGGTGATGGAATCCCAATTGAGCTATTTCAAATCCTGAAAGATGATGCTGTGAAAGTGCTGCACTCAATATGCCAGCAAATTTGGAAAACCCAGCAGTGGCCACAGCACTGGAAAAGGTCAGTTTTCATTCTGATCCCAAAGAAACACAATGCCCAAGAATGCTCAAACTACCGCACAATTGCACTCATCTCACATGCTAGTAAGGTAATGCTCAAAATTCTCCAAGCCAGGCTTCAGCAATACATGAACTGTGAACTTCCAGATGATCAAGCTGGTTTTAGAAAAGGCAGAGGAACCAGAGATCAAATCGTCAACATCTTCTGGATCATGGAAAAAGCAAGAGAATTCCAGAAAAACATCTATTTCTGCTTTATTGACTATGCCAAAGCCTTTGACTGCATGGATCACAAGAAACTGTGGAAAATTCTTCAAGAGATGGGGATACCAGACCACCGACCTGCCTCTTGAGAAACCTGTATGCAGGTCAGGAAGCAACAGTTAGAACTAGACATGGAACAACAGACTGGTTCAAAATAGGAAAAGGAGTACGTCAAGGCTGTATATTGTCACCCTGCTTATTTAACTTATATGCAGAGTACATCATGAGAAACGTTGGGCTGGAAGAAGCACAAGCTGGAATCAAGATTGCCAGGAGAAATATAAGTAACCTCAGATATGCAGATGACACCACCCTTATGGCAGAAAGTGAGGAAGAACTAAAGAGCCTCTTGATGAAAGTTAAAGAGAAGAGTGAAAAAGTTGGCTTAAAGCTCAACATTCAAAAACTAAGATCATGGCATCCAGTCCCATCACTTCATGGCATATAGATGGGGAAACAGTGGAAATAGTGTCAGACTTTATCTTGGGGGGCTCCAAAATCATTGCAAATGGTGATTGCAGCCATGAAATTAAAAGATGCTTACTCCTTGGAATGAAAGTTATGACTAACCTAGATAGCATATTAAAAGGAAGAGACATTACTTTGTCAACAAAGGTCCATCTAGTCAAGGCTATGGTTTTTCCAGTGGTCATGTATGGATATGAGAGTTGGACTATAAAGAAAGCTGAGTGCCAAAGAATTGATGCTTTTGAACTGTGGTGTTGGAGAAGACTCTTGAGAGTCCCTTGGACTGCAAAGAGATCCAAACAGTCCATTCTAAAGAAGATCAGTCCTGGGTGTTCATTGGTAGGACTGATTTTGAAGGTGAAACTCCAACACTTTGGCCACCTGATGCGAAGAGCTGACTCATTTGAAAAGACCCTGATAATGGGAAAAATTGAGGGTGGGAGGAGAAGGGGAAAACAGAGAATGAGATGGTTGGATGGCATCACTGACTCAATGGACATGGTTTGGGTGGACTCTGGGAGTTGGTGACGGACAGGGAGGCCTGGCGTTCTGCGGTTCATGGGATCACAAAGAGTTGGACATGACTGAGTGACTGAACTGAACTGAACTGAATGAGAGAAGCAGACCAGATCACTGAACTTTCCAATGTAAAAATAAAAGTCATGACAGAATACATAATAGATAAAGTAATTCATAAGACAGAATACATAAAATAATCACTGAATAAACACTATGTCAGACCCTGGGTTCACTATATTCTGCTGGTGACATAACCTTATCACTGTTGCACAAAGGAGACCATAAGGATTAGACCAGACCTGGGACCAGAGTGAGGGGAGAGAGGCACTTGCCTCAGGTATAAAGAGGAAGAGGTCATCAAAGAACTCAGGAATCAAGGTAAATAATAATTTAATGCATACTTTAGAAACTCAAAATTAATGCCAAAAAATCAGCATTGAGCAAATATCAGATTTTGAAATAAAGCCAAGCTCTGATAGGACCAGGATTCGGGTGAGGCCAGTGAAGTGTCCTATGTAAGTACAGGCCAGATAACATTTTTAAATTCTAAATCTTAGCAAATTAAAGAATGTATTTATACTTTTAAAAATGTCATTATTTACCTAAATTTCAAATTTAACTGGGTGTTCTGTAATTTTATGTGCTAAATCCAGCAACTCTATTGCTAGGGGTAATAGAGATGCTTAAGATTGTAAGTAGGGTGGTTACAGACACACATTTAGTGGGAGTGCATATTCTACCTGGCTTCAATAATGTGTAACTAAGTGTATAGCACATGTTCCTAAGGTGTAAGGCACTGTGTTGGTCACTGTGGAGGTGGTGAGGGGGGACACACAAAAAGCGAGTTACAGCCTTACACTTGAGGAGCTTCTAATCCAGTGAGTGATCCCAACACGAGACCAACAGCACTAACAACTAGGCAGAAAGACTAGCTCCCTACAGGGCTAAATGAGATGCTCAGAAGAAGAAAATGCTGCATTTGGGAAGTCAAGTAATATCACAGAGGGATGGGAGGATTTAGCCTGACCTTAAGTCCTAGGCAAAATCTGAATAGGAAAACTCCTCTATCCATGGGATTCTCCAAGCAAGAATACTGGAGTGGGTATCCCTTCCCTTCTTCAGGGGATCTTTCCAACCCAAGGATCAAACCCAGGTCTTCGGCACTGCAGGCAGATTCTTTGCTGTCTGAGCCACCAGGGAAGCCCAGATAGGAAAGAGGCAAGGTCAAAGCAGCACCAGAACAAGAAATAGCAAGGCAGGTACTGGGAGAACAGTAGGTGGAAT
This sequence comes from Bubalus kerabau, assembly GCF_029407905.1. NCBI lineage: Eukaryota > Metazoa > Chordata > Mammalia > Artiodactyla > Bovidae > Bubalus > Bubalus kerabau. Next base: position 57,892,461 of record NC_073634.1, read on the forward strand.
GGCCAGCCTTTTCTCTACCATGTGAATGGATCGGTTTGACTACCATAAAGACAAGTTATTTTTATAAGAGCTTCCTTATAGGGTGATTATAGCAAACTATAGTTTGATCTGCAAGCTCAGAGGATTCCAGGGATGTTAGCATTTCCACCTTTGTGCAGTTGAGATTCTCTTTGTATAATATTTGCAATTTAGTATCTCCAGCTTTCAAATCTTTGGCTGAAGGCAATTCAAAAACTGCCGTTGACTTGGGTTTGTTTTCTTGGTTTAGAGCAGCTGGGGAATAGTAAAGGCAGGACTGGAAGTTAGGGAACTGGGGCCACCAGCTGAAATCATCCATTTGCTGACCCTTTGTTAGCACTGATTTCTTTAAATGTTACCAGTGTTGGGACAAGGATAATAATCCCTCAATGCTCAGATTTACATAGAAAAGGGGGACAGTAGCCCATCACTCCATACTCTCCTGTGCTCTGTTATGAACCCAAGTAGAAATACTTTTTGGAGAAGGCAGTGGCACCCCACTCCAGTACTCTTGCCTGGAAAATCCCATGGATGGAGGAGCCTGGTAGGCTGCAGTCCATGGGGTCGCAAAGAGTCGGACACGACTGAGCGACTTCACTTTCACTTTTTACTTTCATGCATTGGAGAAGGAAATGGCCACCCACTCCAGTGTTCTTGCCTGGAGAATCCCAGGGATGGGGGAGCCTGGTGGGCTGCCGTCTATGGGGTCGCACAGAATCGGACACGACTAAAGAGACTTAGCAGCAGCAGCAGAAATACTTTTGAATTATCAACCTAAATTGGACAAGACGCCAATCACTGAGACAGGCCAAATAAACAAAAAAGACTCTTGCTTCATAGTGTCAGCCCTTTGTTATTAGGTTCTGTGATCTTGGACTAAAGATTTGCCTGTTTTTTATGTCTGAGTTCTCTCATAAGCACAATGGATAGCATGATATATGCCCTGTCTTCTTGACTGGGTTAGCAAGACAATCAATCCTGGTGTCAGTGTGCTGGAAACAATAAAAGGCATTAATAGTATTCAGCATAATTAGCAAAGTATTTCTACTGTAGGGAAAAAAATGAAAGTATTGCTTTGGAAAATACACAGAAACTATTTTTAGATCACCTGGACTTTGACTTTCTCTACTCAGGTAGATAATATATGAAAACCTTGCCAAAAACTAGAATTCTTAAAGGAAAAGTTACTTCTGTTTAAGGAAGGGATATTTGGGACAGTTCATTTTAAACAATTAGTCTGGGATACTGTAAGAGGCTAAATAAGGGACAGAAACGCCAGATGAATATCTTTTGCATAGTAGGTCCGTGGATATATTTTTAAATAACTAAAGATTTGGTCATCATGAGCAAATTCTAGTTTCCAGGGAATCAACCAGAAGCCTTACCCAACTCTCCCTCCCTAACCCTCCAGGCTCTATAAACTAAAAATAGTTTAACAAACTGAAGCGAAGGGAGAGTTCCATCTTCATTTTGACACCACTGCCTAGTAATTAAACCTAAGTGTGTGGTCTTCATCCATTTACTCCCTGTCTTTGCTGAATAAGAAGGAAACGAAAAGCAGTCATAAGCACTCTCTGCCAACAACTACCTAGGTGATCTGGCAACTTCTCTGCACTCCAGACTTATCATCTGTCCAACGGAGGGAGCAGACATGAGTGACAGGCCCCAGGAAATGGGGGAGCCCAAACCTGTCAAGAACTCATAACCATGTTTCCTTGTGAGGATGTTCTCACTGCACTGCAGAAAGGGCTGGGACTGGCTCTCAGCCGGGGTTTTCTCATCTCTAAAATGTGAGTAAATAGCTTACTTTGGGGATTATTGTGAACCTAAAGAGACAGTATCTGGAGCAGGTGGCACAGCCCTAACTCAGCAAGAGGTATCTTAATCGATTTCTTCTTCCTCACCCCTCCATTCCTCTCAAAGATGAAAAGAGCAAAACCCAGGAAGATGGCATCACTGATTCTGATCATATGGCCTCAATAGCGTCAGACCAGGACCTCTGGACTTCCAGCCCAGGGCCATTTCTATGCCATATCTAAACCTTCTCTCATCTCTTAAAATTCTAAGATTTTGTGATTTTATGGAGTTTCACATGTTTCTTTTCAAAGGCCATCAGAAAAAAATCTCGGTTTGGGTTTATCTGCCCCGGCACATGCTGCCTACAGACCCTGTGTACCTTTCTCAAAGTGCTCCCACTTGCCTTTACCTTTACCTGCAGAGGATGAGTTTGCAATAGAGACAGTCATTTACTAAGTATCGTTGTTTAAAAAAAAGAAGAAGAGACAGGCGGGAGCCTGCTCTCACAGCGCTTCAGGCAGCTTTCCTAGTTGCCATCTGTTGTGCTCGGGAGGTGCGTGTTTATTAAACTTTATTTGTTTTTGTCTTTGGGCTCTATTTTACAAAACACATTTGGGGCAAATCTGAGGTTGAACTGATGAGAGGAAAGGGAATGAATTTCCTGATTTGGCTTTTTATAGGGGGTCCTTTATTCACCTAGCTTCTGGCTCTAAATTTAAGTCCAGTTTGCCAAAGTATCAGATGCTATCAAGAAAACGTCCTATTTTTAGTTCAGTACTACACAAAAATGATTGTGGACATTAATTGAAATTTTGATTTTTCACAATCATTCTTCAGTAAAAAGACAATATCTTGGTTCATTTTTTAATAATACTGTCCTTTGTCCTATTGTGAAATAAAAGCCCCTCTATTTATTAAAAGAGGGTGTTCATTTTTCTTCTTTTGTTCTCTCCCTTTTATTAAATATTCATCATTCCCTCTGAAACACTGAAGAGATATGCAAAATATTTAAATTCTATGCTGAACATTTCACAACTTCCTGATTTATAAAACAAAAAAATAAAGAATAGTAATTTTTAAATTTCTGAAATTGACTGAATATTTGTTTAAAGGCCGTTCCCCAACCCCTCATTCTACCTTAAACACATAGTTTAGTACAAGGAGTCACTCATGGAGACCCCAAGAATATAAATCTACTATTTCAGTGCTTCCATCAGATCTGTGGTTTCATGTTAGTTTCAGGGCACGATATTAATATGTTGGAAATGGCTGTAAGAAGGCCAATGTCTCTCGCTTTGTTCTTTCTCTCAATGGTACCTGCAAACTTGATTGAATGTATGAGAAATCTTCAAAATATTGTATAGTGGTGATTCTCATATATTGAATGTGTGGGCTAATCAAATGCCCACTCTTCAGATTGCTGTCATTTGAAAGAGATGGAAGTCAAAATCATCAGAATGGCAGAAAGCTATACTGCGCCATGCACTCCATCTCTAACACATTTTCCTGTCATTTAAACCTATGATTTAGACAACAGAAGGGAGGAGAAAAAATTATCTATTGATCTAGCGGTCACTCTATCCTGTTTGGAGGGTTGCCTATCTACCTTCAGACCCTGCATGTAGAAATGATATTCTTATTACAAATAGCACCGTTATTTAAAGAACCTTGAACACTGTGTAAAACCTTTATATTATGTGTAAATCACAGTCTGAGAATGTGAACCTTTCTAAACATTTCCTTTTCACTACCTATGGACATTTCTCTTAGAAAAAAAATGGGCAATATATCTTTAGAATGGATAAAAGTTTAGCATCAGCCACAAATCAAACCCATGATCAGGATCCTTTAACCACATAAAATTCCAGCTTCCCTGGACTCGGAAAAAGGGGTGGGTGGATAAAGATAGGGAAAAACATTATGATAATGTGTTAGGGCAAAAATGTATCTGATGCTTCTCTGCCAGGCGTTATCAATACTCAAGGAAAGAATCATCACTATATAAGGTTGGAAAATCAGGATGGCTTTGTTTGTGAAACCCCCAGACCACACCTACTAGCACAGCAGTGTCAGCACACATATCAGGCAATGCACAGAGAAGGCCTGACTTGGAGAGTTCAGGGCACATTGCTGTCGTTTCCATTTTCCCAGCAACCTCTCTTGGGTTCTTTTGGTAAACCCTCTAATTTTTCCTTCTGATTCTCAACCAAGGAGTTCTGGCCCAGGGATAAACTCATGATAACATCCAAACCAGTGAGATTCAGCTATAAGGTGGTTGGTAAAATTATTAATAAGGAGGCATATTTTTCTCCACTGGGATTGATAAACTGTCAGCAGATACACCTTGAGCTGGTTAAGGTGTCTTTGAAAATGGGTGTCACAACAAAAGCATAGCTGGGAGTAGAAAGAGGAGAAAAGGGAGGGGGAGGGAAGAGGAATAAGGAGAGGGAGAGAGGAAGAAGGAGAGAGAAGATAAATTAATTTGGGGCTGAAAAGAGATGAGATGCTAGGGAAAGGAAACAAAAGGGAATGCAAAAGAAGGGAAGAGAAGGGTAAGGGAAGTCAGCTTTTGGAGGCAAATCAGGTTGGTTCATAGTTTTCATTATATACTAAACTTGTAAAATAAAACTCCATGAAGGTACAGTCTTTCCTTTATTTATCATTAAATCTTGGCAGCCTGGAGCTTTGCCTGGCAAATAATAGGCACTCAACAAATATTATTATTATCAGTGAATGAAATGCATGGGTTCCTGAATCTAGCTGTACCTAAATCCATTAGTATCTATCAATGGATTTCCTAGTGTCATGAGTTAACAAATTCCCCCATGTTTGTTGATGTCGAATCTCTGTCCCTAACAACCAACAATGTCTGACTAAATCAGAGACCTTAAAATACCAGACCAAAATGATTTGAAGGTGGCATGTTAGAAAGGGAAAACCTCAGCAAGTTCCCCGTGGACGTAGCTCAGAGAACCAAGGGAGCTCAGACCTTGGTTTCACCTAGAGAGCTTTTCGCTGCACTAATCACTGTCAGAGCTCTAAATCCTAATATTGTATTTCTCCCCTAAATCCAGTCAGTCAGTAGATTTGAGAATTCATCCATCAAAGACACCTTACGAATCTTGCTGTTCCTCAAATCCTTCTGCCCATGACGACCAACCATGCGAATGTATTGGGTTGGCCAAAAAGTTCATTCGGTTTTGTCTATAACATCATATGGAAAAATCTGAACAAACTTTTTGGCCAACTCAATACATCTCCAACACCACACTATTCTTAATATGACCTGTTGAGACAAAGCTTTCACTTCCTTGGCCCAGTGCACCTCTCAGTTTCCATTTAGTGCTTACTGCATCTCTACTTTCTAGTAAACTTCTGAGTCTATATTTTAAGACTTCATAAATGCTTTTCCTTCCTGTAACTGCCTGTATCTCTAGTCAATTTGTTCCTTCTCAACAACTCACACACCTTCTGCCTCATGTTGGTGCCTGGCTGAAAGGGGTTATTCTCCCTTTGACCTTTTGCCTAAGCAGGTTCTACCCATGTTTCAAGGAACAGCTCCAAATCTTCCCCCCGGGAGTGTTTCTGTACTGAGCTAGTCCTTAAAGATCTTCCTCTCCTCTGACCATATCCTTCTATTAGGTACTGTGGCAAATAATACATATGCTAAGGATAGACTATCCTGCATTGTTTATCAAATTTTCATGTTTCAGCAAAAAGGAACCCAAGTTTTCTACAGATAGTGAATGCCCTGATTTTCTCCTGGAGTACTCAGCATAAAACCCCTAAGATTCCAAACATATGCATTAACATATGATATTTATTTTTCTCTTTATGACTTACTTCACTCTGTAGATAGCCTCTAAGTTCATCCACATCACTTCAAATGACCCAATTCTGTTCCTTTTTATGGCTGAGTAATATTCCACATCTTTTCCATCCATTCATCCATTGATGGACACTTAGGTTGCTTCCATGTCTTGACTATTATAAATAGTGCTATGATGAACATTGGGTACTTGTGTCTCTTTGAATTATGTTTTTCTTAGGGTAAATGTACAGCAGAAACTAATACAACATTGGAAAGCAATTATATTTCAATCAATAAAATCAAGAATAAAAAAATAAAATGATGGTGATTAAAAAACAAAACAAAACAAAACAAAAACCTCCTAAGAAGTGCTCCAGAAACACTCATTTGTGAATAGAAGGACAGAGGGTCCATGTAGGCACCTAGGGTTAGAAGGCAGGTATGGAAGGGGTGAATGATTTGGAAAATTTGGGGTCCTAAAAATAAATATCACCTACTTCATGATTTACTGATCAAAACCACAGGACGTGGTTGGCACCTGTGTAATGTTACAATTCTTGCTCTTTGATTTATTTTATCAACACAGGTGTAGTCCCCAGTGATTATCTGTCAGGCAACCCTGCCCTAGAAGACAGTTTCCATCAGAGCCCCCCTTCCCCAGCTCCCAAGCCTGGATGATTGTTGACAGCAATGGTAAATTAACCACATGCACCCTCAAAGCCTATGAGAGACAATGAACTGAGCAAACTGCTAAAAAAAAGGCCATTTTATTTTCACAGTTGGGATGGAAGTAGTCAAGGCAAAGTGAAATTTCCATTGATTTTATACACACACACACACAAACATGTATATACCCATACTATATAAATGATTTAAATTTCAATGAAATTTAAGCTTCTGCTTCATTTTTCTGTGCATATTCCCCAAACCACTCAGTTACTATTAAAGCTAACAACACCTAAAAGATCCCCAGAGTCTGGCAATTTCCAGCATCTCAAAAATAAGATCAATAGTTGGGTCCACACTGCTGAGACTTCACAGAAATCGGAAAACAATCAGGCAGACGGTTACTTTGGTTTATGGAACGTCTATCTGGGTAGGGACTCCAAGCCTTGGTCTTCCTGTGCTTCATCTGCCCATAGATCAGAGGCCAGTTCATACTGTAATTCCTTCAACACACATCCCTGCCCTGCCATCTCACAGCAACCCATCCTCCACTGAGTACCTATAGCCACCTGCATCATTTATTTGGTTGCCTGTTTCCACTCAGGCAACAATTACATACGGTACAAATCTCTTGCATTGTTAATTGAATTTCAGATGTCACACTCTAAAACACAAATATATAAAATGCATAATTATAATCCTATACTATTCACAAACTTCTCATGATTCTATGTCCCTTCTTCCCAATTAGAAGTACAGGAGTTTAAAGATAGTGTATTAGTCAGCTTGGGTTGACATAAGAAAATACCACCAACTGGATGGCTTAAACAAGAGACATTTATTTTCTTGTTATCCTGAAGGCTAGAAAGCCAAGATCAAGGTCCTGCAGGGATGGTTTCTCTCTTCTTGGCTTACAGACATGGTGGAAAGAGAGGTCAAGTCAGCTTTCTAGCACCCTTCTTCTTATAAGGGCACTAAGCCTATAATGGAACTCTCTCCTGAGGGAATCGTGTCGAAGATATGGAATAGTGGATTTGAAAGCTATAGCACCTCCTCTTTTGGGGGAGCCGGTGGCTACACACAGTCCCCTGGGGGCTTTGGATCACCGACAGCTTCCCAGGCTGAAAAGAAATCCAGAGCTCGAGCTTAGCACATTGTACCCTGTACCATATCTCAGCTGCTTTCTGCTACTCTGGTTGATGAAGTATTCAGAATTGGAAATGTTGAGATTTCACAGGTCACTATTGTGGGGATTATCAGAAATGCAGAGAAAGCTACAACCAACATTGTTTACAAGATAGATGACATGACAGCTGCACCCATGGATGTTCGCCAGTGGGCTGACACAGATGATGCCAGTGGTGAAAACACTGTGGTCCCTCCAGAAACATATGTGAAAGTGGCTGGTCATCTGAGATCTTTCCAGAACAAGAAAAGCCTGGTGGCCTTTAAGATCATGCCCCTGGAGGATATGAATGAGTTCACCACACATATTCTGGAAGTAGTCAATGCACACATGATGCTGAGCAAGTCGAACAGCCAGCCTTCAGCAGGGAGAGCACCTATCAGCAATCCAGGAATGGCTGAAGCTGGGAACTTCGGTGGGGATAACTTCATACCAGCAAATGGCCTCACTGTGGCCCAGAACCAGGTGCTGAATTTGATCAAGGCTTGCCCAAGACCTGAAGGATTGAACTTGCAGGATCTCAAGAACCAACTCCAACACATGTCCGTAGCCTCAATCAAGCTAGCTGTGGATTTTCTAAGCAACGAGGGACACATCTATTCCACCGTGGACGATGATCATTTTAAATCCACAGATGCAGAATAACTGGATCTAACTGGTTACCCGAGATATTTTCCAGTTGGACCTTTCTTTGCAGCCTCTTGTCTCCAGTTGTGCATATAATTGGTGAGGTGACTTCTAGGAAGTAGATTTCATCTATAACAGATCTCAACTGACATCCTTTTGAAACTTACTTCTACTCTCCTGTGTTTTTGATGGACTTCCCTGGTAGCTCAGATGGTAAAGCGTCCGCCTACAATGCGGCAGACCCGGGTTCGATCCCTGGGTCAGAAAGATTCCCCTGGCGAAAGAAACAGCAACCCACTCCAGTATTCATGCCTGGAAAATCCCATGGACCGAGGACCGAGGAGCCTGGTGGGCTACAATCCATGCGGTCGCAAAGAGTCGGACACGACTGAGCGACTTCTGTGTGTGTGTGTGTGTGTGTGTGTGTGTGTGTAAGCCTATAATGAGGCCCCCATTCTAATAACTTATCTAAACCTAATTACTTTAAGAAGCCCCATTTCCAAATACCATCACCTTGGGGGGCTTCAACATAGGAATTTCGGAGGCAATCAATTCAGTCCATGTGTACATGCATGCGTGTTAAGTCATTTCAATCATATCGGACTCTTTGTAGTTCTGTGTACTGCAGCCTACCAGGCTCCTTGGTCCATGGTATTCTCCAGGCAAGAATACTGTAGTGGCTTGCTATGCCCTCATCCAGGGCATCTTCCCCACCCAGGGATCAAACCTGTGTCTCTTGTGGCTCCTGCATTGCAGGCAGATTCTTAATTGCTGAGTCACTGGTGAAGCCCCAAGCTTAAGGACACTAGATATTAAAAAAGGAATGGGTTTGGTAAAATGGCACTTTCAAGGGCTGAGCAAGGTCCTGACTGGAACAAACAGGCCATCCCAGAGAGCACCTGGGACCATTCTATTTGCCAACCTTACAGTAGAACAAAATGAAGAAGTTTCCCTGGTGACACTGGGAAAAGAAAATCCACAAATTGGGAGTGCCTGGCACTTCCTGCATGCCCAGGGGACCCCCAAAGAGATTACCTCGCATTCTTCAGAACCAACACTTTTTCTTTTCCTGCCCAAATCAAATCTAACCTCTCTTGGTCCTTGGAAAACCTGTGAGAACCACTTTTCCCCATCCTCTCATCAACCCCACCTACAATCTATATCATGACACTTTCTTCTCCTTGCCACACTTCCCTCAAAAAGACCAGCACTATCTAGAAAGTAACCACATAGGTCCTGGTCACTTTACTTCTTATAACTACAGGGGAACTAAGAGAGAATAACATTTCATTTTTAATTAAAATAACTAAAGAAATATTTTAACTACTTATAAATTAGCAAGCTCCAGTCTAGAGGTGCTAGCCTCATTGCTAACCCGTTTTCTCTTCAAGCCTTGGGCTCTAGCTCAACTTTTCAAACCCACCTGCAAGCCAGACTAGACAGCCAGGCTGCTCCCATCCACAGCACCAAAGTCCCAAGGCCTCTGCCACATGACCAAGGTCTAAGCACAAGGCACTCCTCAGGCTTAGGTGAGTCAGGGATCTCTTGAAGGCCCTTCTCCCTGAAAAGCTTGGAATTTGACCCATAAGGGAACCATCTTAGGGGCCTTTGCTCACCCTTGGCACTGATGAAAACTTTATGAAGCAAATAGTACTTTTTTTTTTTTTTTGTAGCACAACCGTTAAAAATTAAACTAAGTAGAAAGCAGGCCGAAACCCTGCAACACATGTCTCACATGGTCCCAAATATTCCTCACTCTGTGGCTCCCATAAACACCATCTGCTGTGTTAATTTGTAAAGAATTACAAGGTTCTTAAAATTACACTTTGCTCTCTGTAGCGTACACTGTGTCTATTAAGGCGGAGAGTTGAGAATATGCATCACGACTAGCCAGACACTGAGATCTTTTTCCTTCCTATACTGGGATCCTACTGAAAGTTCGCTAAGTCTGCATTTAAGTCTGAATTTTAAGAAGTGTATCGTACTCTCTCTAGACGAGCTGTAGGAAAAGGATTCAAGACAAAATACACACAGCAAAATCTTGGCCTGGATTAGAATCCTAGCATCTCATACATTTTCAAGTTGTATGCGCATCCCCCCACTTCACTGAATCCTCCTGATGATGCAAAGTCCTTGAGTGTAAGTTAAAGAGAGTACACAGCCAAAACTGAGAGAACTTCTTGGGTGAGACTTGATCCTCCATCATGAAGTTCTGACCTCTAGGGGCCCTCAGAGCCCTTGGGTGGTGGCTGAGTCTTTCTCAATCGCTCATCCCTGTCTATTCACAGAGCCAGAAAGGCAGCATCGTGTTGCCAAGCACATCTCTCTGACAATTCAGGGCTATGGTGTCGGGCCACTAATGTAAGCTTTTACGTGGATTAAATGTCAAAAGGGGTTGCTGGTTACATGATGGTAAATGGTGGCCAGAAATGAGAAGGGAACTAGGAGGGTCTTCGGCTGAATAACACAAGGCCGGAAACTGCCGATGTGACATAATTGTTACAAATGGAGCTCCCTAGGTTCCTCTACCAGGAGATTCAATTCTGTGGCTCAGGAGTAGGTTGGAAATCTGAGTGTTTAATAAACATTTAAAAAATTACAAAGTTCTGGAAATACAGGGATTGTTTTAGTGGGTCCCGACCTGATGAGTCATTTTATTAATTAAAATCTTTCTAATTAATACCTAGGAATCTACATTTTCATATTGCCATGTTCTGTTGCTCAGCCTAGTTTGGGATCAATGAGTTTTGCAACAGTTTCCTAGTAGTAAGCCTGAAGTCGAACCAAGGATCCACAATGAAGGCAAATCTGCTTAATTCCTGATGACTCAGTTACTGATGTCAAAAACATAAGTTTCATAACCAATCCACTTAAATGGAAAGGAAAGCCATACTGCCTGAGGATCCAGACAAGATAAAGCAGACACAGCCTGCCACATCATGTCAGAAAAAATCCCTGAAAAAGAAGATTAAACCAGCTCCCCCAAATTTCTTACCTGCCATGGTCACATCTACATGTAGACATTAAAATAAGGCCGCTTGATACAGTGGACACAGAAATAAATGAGGCATCTGATCTTACTAAAGCACAGAGAGGTTTACAAATTTATGAGATCATATACACAGAAAAACAGGATCCTGATCCAGGCAGTGTTTCAGAGTTTCTACTGGTAAACCCAAGTCTACACTCTGCTGATTTCTCAACATTTTCTGAAAATTTACTCCCAAATTCCTCTCCCTATGGCCCCAATCTCTCTATTCCCTTGTAAGTACCTCCCAGTTCTCAGAGAAGTCTGTCTCTGAAAACCACGTAATAATCTCCCAGACACTAATTGTGCCTTTCCTCCCAACCCAATCATCCTCTACAGCCCAGGTCAAGCTCTGCCTGACCCCGTACCCCACACAGAATTTCTCTTCTCTCAACCAGAGCAGCAGCTGGTACAGTCCTTTCTGATGTCCGGCCATAGCATCCCCCTGAGACAAATCTCTGAGCAGCCTTCTTCAGGAAAGCTGGCTCTGAGCTGTGTCCCCCTACATCACTCACAGTCAGAGATCTGGCTAGAGCTACCCCTTGATTGCAGGCTGTCATGAAAAAAGGCAGGGATAGGATTAAATGGGGTTGCCTGAATTTTCTCTGTTCACTCAGAGTAAGCTGTACTGAATTGCTTCAAATTATATCGTCAATCTTATGAAAAAGAGGTTTTTTAACACTGATTGTAAGGGGGGAAAAAACTACCAAACCGGGTTGGCGTGCTAAGTCGCTTCAGTAGTGTTCAACTATTCACAACCCTATGGATTGTAGCGGATCAGACTCCTCTGTCCATGAGATTCTCCAGGCAAGAATACTGGAGTGGGCTGGCATGCCCTTCTTCAGGGGATCTTTCCGACCCAGGGCAGCAACACCCAAATTGTTTGATGATCCCTCTGTAAATTACATAACTAACACAATCATGTAAAATGAAAATGGTGTAATCATGTTTTATACATCAATGTGTGTGTGTGTATGTGTGTTGCAAGTTCACTCACTGCCATTATCTCTTTACTCTATGGTTACTGTTTCCACTAATAGAGTGTAAACTCTGTTGAGAGAAAGACCATATCCCCACTATATCAGGTACAATGCCCCAAAAAGAGTTTCCTTGCACACAATAAAGTGACAACTGCCATTCCCACAGGACAAGAGGAGTCAAAGTATGTTATCACCAACCTTTATTGGCTGAACTGCAACGAAGGACCACTGAGAAAGATGGAATCCAAAAATCCCAGTCCTTTCAGAATCTACTACTGACTTGTTTATTTGCATCCATAACTATCTATCTGGGCCACAGGCAATGATGGGAATGCATACTGCCAACTGCAAAGGTCATCTCAGTCTCCTGAGTGCTTCTGACACTAAGACTTGGGGCAAGTGAAGATGGATGCTTTGATAAAGAAATCAGTGTTCCCTCATTCTTAAATGAATGTAAATGTAATTCTTAAATGTAAAATGACAATGCAAATACAATTTTCAGTCCATAACTACCACCTGCCCATCCTTCTGAGCATCTCCCAACCCTTCCCCTTCCTTCAAACAATTTTTGAAGCAGACACAAACAGTACTAAATTACATCTTGGTTCTGCTATCTAATAGCTGTGTGTGTATGTGCAAAGTCACTTCAGTCATGTCCAACTCTTTGCGACCCTATGGACCATAGCCCACCAGGCTCCTCTGTCCATGGGTTTCCCCAGGCAAGAATACCGGAATGGGTTGCCATTTTGTACTCCAGGGGATCTTCCCAAACCAGGATTGAATCCATGTCTCTTAGTCTCCTACATTGGGAGGTGGGTTCTTTACCACTAGAGCCACCTGGGAAGCCCCTTGGCAATTTACTTAAACTCATTAAATCTCAATCCTCATCTGCAGAACAACAAAAAGGATGCTTAAACCTAGCTTGGGGTGAGATGAATACAGGCAAAAGTCTGTCTCCAACTCTACCATGAAACTGGCATCCAAACAGCAGTTTACTGATTGTGATTTTTCCCCCCTTCTTGATAGTAAACCTCTTCAGGAGAGGCATCTGAAGCATGAACAGTGTCCAGCATCTGAAGCATGAACGGACGGATTTACTGTCTAGGAGAAAACATCGTTTTATAGATGAATTCAGGTTTACACAGACTTGTCATTTGAAAATCTTTTAACATCTGAGTGATATTTAAGACTCATGCAATTTTCACCATTTTAAAGTCTATTTATGTTGTTTAGTCACTAAGTTGTGTCTGACTCTTTGTGACCCCATGAACTGCAGCATGCCAGGCTTCTTTGTCCTTTACTATCTCCTGGAGTTTGCTCAAACTCATGTCGGTTGAGTCAGTGATGTTATCTAACCATCTTATCCTCTGTTGCCTACTTCTCCTCTTGCCATCCATCTTTTCTGGCACCAGGATCTTTTCTAATGAGCCACCTCTTCGCATCAGGTGGCCAAAGTATTGGAGTTTCAGCCTCAGCGTCAGTCCTCTTTATAACATAATTCAAATACAAGGCCATGAAAAAGGAGAACCGGACATGGATCCTGAAACTTTACTAATAAAGCAGTGAAAAATCCAAAGCCGACAGCTGTGGTTTCCTATGCTAGTCAGAGAGATGGGGGGCAAGTGTGGGAGACAGACTCTTTCTTTCAGTCTTATGCATGGGTAATGAAATCAGTAGTGAACACACCTCACTAATGATTTTAATCAAACTGAGCACCTAGAACTAACTGCCAGGAGAGGGAGATCCCCAAGCAGCACGAATGGTTTCTATTTCAGTCACCTTTATTTGGCATGTCAAGGAAGGGAGGTCCTGGCTGAAATGAGGAAGCCAGATGCGGCAGACCTGCCATGTCTACCCCGCACTGATGGGGAGTCAGAGAGGAAAGATGCTAATTACTTATACACACTGAGCTAAGAGGGGCCTCCAGAGATGGATCTGCAGCCAAAACATACCTCTTTTCTAAGTAAGCCTTTGACTCTGATGCAGAGTTTAGATACCTATCATTAGAGTGTTATTTTAATTCTTCGTAGTGACTCTAGAAGTTCCCTGCTAAAATACTAATAAAATTGAGAAAGACCTTCAGTATGTAATGTGCTCACTGGTTGTTCATCTGTTTCTCCCATGAGACTTACACTTTGTGGGATTAACTATTAATTTGTGGGTTATGGATTCAAGTTCTTTTGTTGTCTGTGCAGAAGCCAGACTGATGCTAAGTTCAAAGTTACCTGGGTTAGGGTTAGTGTTAGGGTGTCCCTCTCTCCCACCTACATGTAAACAAGCATTAGACCAGGCTTACCACCACCCAAGTGGGCATTCAGCAGCCCCTCCGTTCCTAATCAGAGAGTTTCTCCTGGAAGAGCTTTCCCACTGGAAGCCCTTCTCCAGGCATGTCCATATCCTCCCTTTGCCTTCTTTTCCTTGTGATTAATCAAACCTGCTGAGTGGAGAGCAAAGAAACAAAGAGAAGAACTAACAAATCAACCAGTGTTGGTAGCGGTGGTGGTTTAGCTGCTAAGACATGTTCAACTCTTGAGACCCCATGGACTTTAGCCTGCCAGGCTCCCTTATCCATGGGATTTCCCAGGCAAAAATGGTAGAGTTGGTTACCATTTCCTTCTCCAATATTAAATATAATCTAATTATCCCAACTTTGGCTTCTTAAACTCAGTGACTCCAGGGGCAGGGTCTTCAAGCACGGGACCAGGTTTCCATATGTGGTGGCCTGAGCCAGGGTAGACTTTGTAAGCTGAGAATCACACCAGCCAGGCTGACCTTTGTCTCTTTGTGCTCCAGGGTCAGCCACCACATCCTACTTCAAACAACAGCACAGGCTGTCAAAAAGCAAGTTTTTGTTGAGCACTTACTTGGTGTTAAGCCCTATAGGGATGTGATATGAGCAAATTTATGCCCTCCTCTCCCCAAAAAGAATTCATATGCTGGGGTGCTAACCTCGAGTGACTCAGAATGCGACTGCATTTGGAGACAGAATCTTTAAAGAAATAATTAAGGTTAACTGAAGTCATTAGGGTGGGCCCTAATCCATTATGACTAGTGTCTTTAAAGAGGACATTAGATATGGAAAAGCACATGAAAGATTATGAGACAGAAGAAGGCTGTTTATTTTACACAAGCCAGAGAGAATGGCCTCAGAACAAACTTAAGCTGCAGACACCTTGATCTCAGACTTCAAGTCTCCAGTACAGTGAGAAAATAAATTTCCATGGTTAAAACCCCAGTCTCTGGTACTTTGTTACAGCAGCCCTAACAAACTAACGCAAGGTGCAACAGGAAATACCAAAGTAATGATCTCATGCTGAGGTTTTCACTTCCTGTTAAAAGACAGTACTGACTCAGGTGAACAAAAAATCCAAGAGAGTTGAGATGAGGACAGGAAGGGAAGATGCAAAGATTTGTCTCCCAATATCCTAACTGATTTCTCAGCAAACTCTTCAGTTTTTCACAGCACACAGTGTATATCAATCAGTTTGTCTGATTAAGGAAGGAGCCCCATCTCATCCAACAATTAGAAAATGGGTTTCCCAAATCTCAGAGCAGAATTCTTGCTTGGAATGCCAGGCTAGCTTTCTCAGTATTTTTTTTTAATTTTTTCCCCCCAGCTCCTCAGAGTCCTGTATCTCTCATTTAAAAGTGGCAGCTATCAGATGCAAAACAGATAAAGATAAATAGATAAACCACTTAACGCAATCTTACTGATATGCCCTCACACATTTCCATTTCACAAAACAGCCAAAGACAGTTTAATCTCACATTCTCTCACAGTTTAATTCAGGTAAAAATGCAATGTTTTGTCTGCTAAGTGAAAGTTAGCAGGTGCTTTTGATTAAGAAACCTAAATGAGATATTTAAGTATCTATATGATGTCTATCAGAGAAGGCAATGGCACCCCACTCCAGTACTCTTGCCTGGAAAATCCCATGGACGGAGGAGCCTGGGAGGCTGCAGTCCATGGGGTCGCTAAGAGTCAGACACGACTGAGCGACTTCACTTTCACTTTTCACTTTCATGCATCGGAGAAGGAAATGGCAACCCATTCCAGTGTTCTTGCCTGGAGAATCCCAGGGACGGAGGAACCTGATGGGTTGCGGTCTATGGGGTCGCACCGAGTCGGACACGACTGAAGCGACTTAGCAGCAACAGCAGCAGCATGATGTCTATGCCCTTATGGCTAACTTTTTTCTGGTGTCCCTTTCAGAGTTCCAGTTTAACATACCTATTACTTCAGGCAGGTAGCTGGTAGCTATATACTTAAGATATCCCAACAGTAACCTTCATGTTAACTATAGAGAGTGATGAAATCCCTATGAGGTCATGGCTAAACTTTCAGTCCAGATTCATACACTCCACCAATTAACATCAAGATTCATATAACAACCACAGCACTAGACACTGGAGACAAAGCAATCAGTGTGGTTGCTGCTGAAACTGAGCAGGTCCCTGTGAGGCTCCTGGGTGTGAAAGCCTTTCTGGGTCCCCTGTTTCTTGTTTGAAGGGACTAGCCTTCAGCCTGCATGATCCTCCCTGAGTTCTGATGGGAGGGTTCAAACAGTTGCTAATTAGGGAAGGGAGGGGGTGCAGAGACAAGGGAGGAGCAGTCAAGAAACAACAGTGGAGCCTTGGGGCAGAGTTCTGATTCTGACTCAGGAGATACACAGAATGAAATCCTTGAGCTCTTCTGAAGAAATAAAATGGAAATGGAAAATGTTGACTACCTGATGAAGCATTCTGCACTTCAGAGAGATTTGATAACCTTGAGAATCACAGAAGCTCATCAAGAGACCACCTGAGGCCAGATTAAAGGAATGCCCTGAACATAACTTGATCCTTTTCAAGAGCCCTGCCCTTGAACCATTCCTATAAAGTGAAAGTGAAAGTGAAAGTGAAAGTGAAGCCGCTCAGTTTGTCTCTTTGGACTGTACCCTGACAGACTCCTTCATCCATGGGCTTTTCCAGGCAAGAATACTGGAGCAGGTTGCCATTTCCTTCTCCAGGGGATATTCCTGACCCAGGGAGCGAACTCAGGCCTCCTACATTGCAGGCAGACTCTTTACTTATAAAACTAGGTATATAGTTTATACATATATATACCTATGAAGTGAAGTGAAGTGAACTGAAGTCGCTCAGTCGTGTCCGACTCTTTGCGACCCCGTGGACTGTAGCCCACCAGGCTCCTCAGACCATGGTATTCTCCAAGCAAGAATACTAGAGTAGGTTGCCGTTTCCTTCTCCAGGGGATCTTCCCAACCCAGGGATTAAACCCAGGTCTCCCGCATTACAGGCGGATGCTTTAACCGCTGAGCTACCAGGGAAGCCCATATATACCTATGCTGCTGCTGCCAAGTCGCCCCAGTCGTGTCTGACTCTGTGCGACCCCATAGACGGCAGCCCACCAGGCTTCCCCATCCCTGGGATTCTCCAGGCAAGAACACCGGAGTAGGTTGCCATTTCCTTCTCCAATGCATGAAAGTGAAAACTGAAAGTGAAGTCGCTCAGTTGTGTCTGACTCTAGCGACCCCATGGACTGCAGCCTACCAGGCTCCTCTGTCCATGGGATTTTCCAGGCAAAAGTACTGGAGTGGGGTGCCATTGCCTTCTCCGATATAAATTCCTATAAAACTCCTCATGAAATCCCCTGGGTTGGGCCACACAGTTTTTGAGAGCATGAGCCCACTGTGTCCCTCATTGTCTGGCAAAGCAATAAAGCTATTCTTGCCTAATGCTAATGCCACACAAAACCCACAGTGTGTGTGTGTGAGATCAGTCATGTCCAATTCTTTGTGACCCCATGGACTGTAGGCCTCCAGGCTCCTATGTCTATGGAATTCTCCAGGCAAGAATACTGGAGTGGGTTGCCATTTCCTACTCCAGGAGATCTTCCCAATTTAGGGATCAAACTGGTGTCTCTTGCATTGGCTGGTGGATCCTTTACCACTGAGCCATCTGAGAAGCCCCAGAATACTATGCATTGGCTGGAAAATGAACCCAGGTCAATTGCTTGGAAGGCAGCTATGTTCACCACTATACCACCAATACTGCACATTCTTGTCTACTTCACCCAAAACTCTGTCTCTGAGATTCAATTTGGCACCAGCGCACAGAGACTGAGATTTTGGCATCACTACCTGCTTCTTTGGTGGCTCGGACAGTAAAGAATCTGCCTACAATGTGGGAGACCTGGGTTCAATTCTTAGGCCAGGAAGATCCCCTGGAGAAAGAAATGGCAACCCACTCCAGTATTCTTGCCTGGAGAATCTTATGGACAGAGGAACCTGACGGGCTATAGTCCACAGAGTCACAAAGAATCGAACATGCCTGAGCAGCTAACACTTTCTGCAGAGTTTGAGTCTAAAGCATGGTTTCCTACTGGAAGCACCACTAACAACTTAGGGCAGTATTCTTTGTCACAGAGGCTGCCCTGTGCTTTGTAGAGCACTTTGCAGCATCCCTGGCCTCTACCACTTAGATACCAGAAGCACCACTTTTGTCCTTTCAGTCTCTTGATATTGGCACCGTGGGAATGGAGGTGCAAAATAACACCCACTTGAGAATTATTGGCCTAGTAAGTAAGATAATTTTAAAAGCAACCATAATGCAAAAAGATAAGTGCTACAGTACAGATACAATGCATGTGCTTAGTCGCTCAGTTGTGCCCGACTCTGCGACACCATGAACTGTAGCCTGCCAGGCTCCTCTGTCCGTGGGGATTCTCCAGGCAAGATTACTGAGGTAGGTTGCCATGCCCTCCTCACAATGCATGTGAAGGGAATCAAATCAACTGAGGGGTGGTTATAAAAGCAAAAAACCAAAACTGCTTTCTCAATGAAGAGACATAAAATAAAGACACAATAGCTGCTTACTTGGTTTCTACCATGTGTTAAACACTAAACTTTGCTCACTTGTTTAATCTCTACAAAATGTCCTTATGTTAGCCACACTACAGATGTGCTCAAAGACAGAAATAAGATAATTCAACATGCACAGACTGAGGGATGGACCCAGCATGTAACCTGGGTTACAAACTTAAGTCTGGCTAATTCTTTAGGAATGGGGAAATTTTAAGGGAAAAAAAAAAAAAATGGTACATGAGAGCTAAAGAACTCACAAATCAAAACAATAACAACAGAACACTTCTCTAAATATAGGGCTTGCACAGCATTTTAGGACACTAAGTAAATGCATCTTTGAAATAATTTAATTGAAAATCAATTTATAGCTATGAATAGAGAGGGTCTACTGGACAAGCTCTGGGATTCTACAGCATCCATCCTATATTCATCAATCCATGAGCAGGCCAGGCATCCAGGGATCCCTAAATACTTACCTGGGCCAACTAATTACCATCCACAGGACCGATCATCTCACAGGAAGTGTGATGACACCTTCCAATTTGCCTCCATTGTCCCAGCATAATTAATAAAAATGCCTCCTTTTACTCTCAAAAGTCACCCAATTTATATTATATGTTTTAAGATCCTCTTATTATTAGTCTAATTAAGTCATGAGCTGAAAAAATTACTAGGCCAGCTATTTCATGTCTTTTATGTTATCAGATCCACTGTGTGAAAACCCAACCCATTATTTGATTACTATATTTAATAATACACATATGTTACTTTCTAAAATCTTCTAATGTCAATCTAACACCTATAAGATAATGTCCAAGAAGTTCTGGCCCATTTGACCTCTGTGTGGCCCTCCAATTTATCTCCTACCCCCACCACAACCTCATGTGTAAGTCACTGTTCCTGGAAGAGATCATGCTTTCGTGCCTCTAGGTTCTTCCACATGGCCTTCTTGATGCCTATAGCCCCTCCAACAATGTTCAATAGCACTGATCACTATGGTAGACCCTGCAACATTCTCCCCTTCACTCCTCACCTACTTATGGAGGATCCGCTCAAATGTCATCTCCTCTAAAGAAGAGACGATTTCCTCAGATATCAGTTCCTCCTCTCTACTTGTGCCTGCATTTATTTTGTCCATCCTTCCATTATGGTCCTTTTCATCCTACAATTTCAGGTTCATACGTCTATGCCCTTCATACCACTAGAAAGTCATCCTTATCATTGTATCACCAGCATCTTGTACTACCTGGTACTCAGGGACATTTGATGAGTATCTGCTGATTAATGACTACTCCTGGTGACTGTTGAAATCAGAATTGGCCATATTTTGGACAATCAGTAGGACTTTGCTGAGTGCCTACCATGTATCAAGCATATGGCTTTTACTTTGTGAAGTATAGTGAAAAGCCAGATATTTCCCATTTTGCTTCTTTGTCTTTCTGTGAGACCAGGCAAGTCACTGAATTAGATCCCAGGTTTCTTACCTCTTAAGCAAAATATTAGAAGTAAACAATTTTTAAGCACCACCACCCCAACTACAAGTTATTCTTGGTCAACGTAATATACCAAAATTTTCTGACTAGTCCTTAGTGAATGAGCAATGACTGGACCATATCTTTTTTTAAAATTAACATTATTATGGTTATATTTTTACTCAATATATTTATAAACAGTTTTTAAATTATAAGATAATATATATTAAATATTTTGAATAATTCTCAAGTAAATAACGTAAAATATGGAAGCCTCCCTCATGCACACACACACAGCCCTGGACCAGAAACTACTGGTAATAATATTTTGCCAGTTTTACCACCATCACTCCCCTTTCTAGAGTTGCTATATCAATATTATCCATCGATCTACCTATCTCCTCACCCTCCCCAAATCAGCCAAACATATCAGCCTGTCACAAATTCAAAACAGACTGCTAAGAGAAGTTCAGTGAAACTTGCAATATACCCCTAAATTTGGAGTTTGATTTCAGAAAAGGAGAATCTGATATCTCCCAAGCTATCTGTACAATATAAGCGCCTTAAGAACAAATTTGTGCAAAAGCCTTTCTGTTTACATTCACTTTTTATACCCAAATTAGCCTGGTTTCTAAACCAAAACAAAATGTTTAAAAAAGTAAAATCTGTGTATGGTGCTGTAAATTCTCCAATCTTAGCACATTCATATGAAAATTTATAGAAAGAAGATTATATGGTGGGGATTAGCATTACAGTGTAAGATGACTCCTGTCCTCTAAATACATCCCATTTCTAGTAATAATTTAAAATCATACTAACAAAAGGTGTACAGCATTTCATAGTTTATGAAATACTTTTCTACGCATTTCATTTTAATACTTAGAACAACCCATAACTTTGGTAGTGGGTTATAATCTCTATTTACAGTTGCTAACGGTTCAAAGGAGTAGAGACCATGCAGACAGGATATGGAAAATGCAGGGCTTAAATGCAAATATATGCCAAGACAGTCTATCACACTATTATGACTTCTGAGGTTCAATCAAACTCTAAACTGATACTGAATGATATCTGCCCACAGGAACTTAGCTTTCCATGGGTGTGTTAAGTCTTTAGAATTCAATTTTGCATGCATTTATTTGGTAAGATGGATTTCAAATTATGATGATAATCTGAGAAAGTTGATAAATACCTTGCAACTCAACTGTTAAAAGTCACATTTAAGCACAATTCCATTTCAAATAAACAAGTCAGTGGGAAACTCAATAGTAGAAACTACAATTTCCCATATCCTATTCAGTAGAATGATGAAAAAAAAAAAAAAAAAAACTCAGAGAAGAGGATATGATTTCTGTTAGTTGAAGGAGTTGATTAATATTGAATATTTATTATTTTTAAAGAAATTATATCATTCCAGTGCCCTAAAACCTTTTTCACACTATCCCAAGTGGGATATAAAAGTGAAAAACAAAATTCCGTTAATCATAATGCTGGTTCTTACCAAGCATAAAGCTATTTGTAAACAGTTGAATGCGCAACTGACTTTTTCAATTTGCATCTAGATATTGGTCATAGTGTAGTTGCTGGCAAAGAAAATCTAATAAAGTTTTAAAAATCTTAAAATAATAATAACTGCTACCATTAAATGTATCTCTGCTACGGTCCAAGTGACTCACATGGGTTATCTCTTTTCTCCATAATAACCCTAAACCAAGGTTCTTTGTAGCTCCCTTTTACTGATGCATAAATGGAGATTTAGAGACTGTATGAAATTTGCCTACATTTATGACTGGTCAGTAGAAGGTTCTAAACTTGGGAGAACATTTGGACTCCCTGGTTCATCAGGATGGCAGGCTCTAGAGCAGCAGTGCACAGAGCAGAACAATGAGACAATGAAGTGGGCCCGGCTCCTTTGGCATCTCCTGTCAGGTACCTACGGGATTTGATATATGCCACCAGCAACAGTGGAGGTATCACCTGAAAACTGGATTCACTTCTTGCTGATTAAACCAAAGGTAAAACAAAGCCAAAAATTAGAAGGAAGGATTTATTACTTGCAGCAAGTAAGGGGAACACTGGAAATCTTTCCCAAAGCAGTGTCTCCCAGAACAGCTGAATGGGGAAGATTTAAGCTATGGGAAAAAGTGTATTCATGAAGGGGCTTGGGCAGTCAACAGAATCCAAGCTTTAGTTGATTGAACTCAAGAGGGCTGGAAAAGGTCAACATCATCATATCTAAGGTTCCAGTTGATCTGGACATTGAGTGCTGAAGGCTTTTTTACCATTGGAATAGAACAGGGAGCCTCTAAATTGATGTATTATTATTGCTGATGTTACTTCCCTTGCCTGATAACAGTTAAGATCATTAATGACTGAGACCTGTTTAAGGGCAGCGTTGTGACCAGGCTTAGATCACAAAAGGCTTAGGCCAAAAATGGCTTCTCTTATGTCAAGAAAGCCATGCCTGGTTCTCTTTCTCCAGGAGCCCCCTTACCTATCTGCGTAAAGAAGGACAATGAAAGAGACTTGAAGAAATATTTTTAGTAAGGCTGATCCACCATCCCTATAACTTGGGTTAGAGTTCTATCACCAAATAGCCACATGAAAGTCCTCACTGACTAGATCTAAAAAATCTCAAAAAGTGGCCACGGGATACTATATCTTGAATATAGTATTTCTACCTCCAAAAAAATTCTCTAACACATCTGTGAAATACTTCATATCAAGCTCCCTCAAACACACCCACTGTACCACATTAAAAAAAAAAAAAATTACAATGCAAGTATGAGGTCACTGACAGATACAATTAAAGAAACCTGTTTAACTTGGCTTAACCCTGTTTTTCCAACACCTATTGATCTGCAAAAACATTTTTCCTCCTGTCATACTGAAACCAAGGAGGACCCTGTGGGGCTCCTGGTCATGAAAGTGTTCCTTATGTCTTGCTTTTAGGGAGCAGATTCCAGCCTCCATGACCTTAACAGTTGCTACTCAGGGAATGAAGAGGATACAGAGACAAGGGAGGGGTAGTCAAGAAACAATAGCGGATCTTTGGGGCAGGGTCTTGGCTCCACCTCAGGGACACACACAATATCTTTGAGTTCTTCTTCAGAAATAAAACTCCAACAAATGGAAGATGTTAACTACTTGATGAAGCATTCTTCATTCTAGACAGGCCACAGTTTGAGAACAAGAAAAGCTCATCAAGAACCCCCTTAAGGCCAGAGTAAGGAGAGCAGGCCCTACACACACCCTGATCCTTTATAGTAACCTGGCCTTGGAACTATTGCTATAAAACTCCTCTCTAAATCTCCCCAGGTTGGGACACAGTTTTTTGAGGGCCTTCGCCCACTGTGTCCCCCCTTTGCCTGGCAAAGCAATAAAGCTATTCTTTTCTACTTCACCCAAACCTCTGTCTCCAAGATTATTTTTGGAACTGATGTACAGAGGCTGAGTTTCAACATCAATAGCCATAAAATATCCAGGAACAGCTGTTGAGAGGAGCACATTGGGAACTCATCCACAAACAGGTTGTTCTCTGTGACCTTTCTAATTCAAGCATCCCACTGCCCCAGAGGTGGAGCCAGAACCCCGAAGACTTCGGGCCTTTTCTCTGCAAAGGGGTATTTGTTTGGGATGATAAGTGCTCTGTGCAAGAAATGCCACACTCTAATCCTGTCACTTTTCAGATCAATGAGGTAAGTGACAGCAGTTCGAGTTCCCTGTCAGCTTAATTAGAGGAAGTGAAACACAATTATAAGGCATTAGTGCAAGGCTGGTGCAGAGCAACAGAGGGCCCTGAGGGGGAGATCAAAACAGCAGACCACAGGGAAAAGCACTCTCCTCTCCTCCAACAGTTTCATTGAAAGTCTTAATTACAATGCTACTGTAGAGGGAAAATTGTTTTATAAATGCCATTACAAACACAGTCTGATTGCAGAAGTCTTTTCATCTAAAAACTAATTAAACCATTATTTCCTCTCAGATTATAATGGTAAAGTGTAAGTTTTTCATTTATGAAAACAGTTACACAATCTTATGTTCCTTATATTCAGAGAGCATCTTTTTTTTTTTTTTTTTAAGTATGTACAGGCCAAAATGATCTTAGAAATTAGGAGTGCTATGAAAAAGATAATAAATTAGATTTTTTTAAAAAAAAACAGACTATCATGATGCAGACAAAAGACTCAATGAAATATTTTGGCTAAAATGTGAAAATATGAAGCTTATTTGTACCAGCTCAATCATTTTGATGATCACGCTTTTTAAAAAATTACATTAAAATATTTTTTAAAAAATCCTACTGCCAGGTTTGACCAAACACAATTATCTCACAACCATTAAAATGTAAGCTTTAGGAGGGCAAAGGATTCTGCTCTCTTCACAGATGTGTTGATAGCACATGAACAAAAGGTGCCTCCTACTTTACTCGTTGACAGTGAAACCAAGCAAGACCCTGTTGGGCTCCTGGACACCCAAGTCCTTCTGTGTCCTCTGTTTCTTCTTTGTAGGGAATAGACTCCAGCCTTCCTGACCCTTCCTGAGTTCTGAAGGGCAGACTGGGACAGCTACTAATGATGGAAGGGAGGGGATACACAGTCAAAGGAGGAACAGTCAAGAAACAATAGAGTAGCCATAGGGTAGGGTCCTGGTTCTGCCTTAAGGGATACACATAAAAATATCCTTGAGCTCTTCTGCAGAAATAAAACCCCCAACAAGTGGAAGATGTTGTTGCTTTTGAACCCTGGTGTTGGAGAAGACTCTTGAGAATCCCTTGGACTACGAGGAGATCAAACCAGTCAATTCTAGAGGAAATCAATCCAGAGTATTCATTGGAGGGACTGATGCTGAAGCTGAAACTCCAATACTTTGGCCACCTGATACAAAGAGCCAATTCATTGGAAAAGACCTTGATGCTGGGAAAGATTGAAGGCAGAGGAGAAGGGGACGACAGAGGACAAGATGGTTTGATGGCATCACCAACTCAATGGATGTGAGTTTGAGCAAGCTCTGGGAGATGGTGAAGGAGAGGTAAGCCAGGTGAGCTGCAGTCCATGGAAGCATGAAAGCCAACTCATTAGAAAAGACCCTGATGCTGAGAAAGATCGAAGGCACGAGAAATAGATGACAGAGGATAAGATGGCTGGATGGCATCACTGACTCAATGGACGTGAGTCTGATCAAGCTCTGGGAGACAGCAAAAGACAGGTAAGCCATAGTGTGCCGCAAAGAGTTGGACATGACTGGGCGACTGAACGACATTGATGAAGTATTCTTTCCAGAGAGAAGGTCACAGTCTGATAACCATGAGAACCATAGCATTTCATCAGGAGACCATGTGAGGCCAGATTAAAGGAATGCAGGCCCTGTAGACACCTTGATCCTTATCAGCAACACCCCCACCCCCCGACTGCTATAAAACGCCTCAGTAAATCTCCCCAGGGCTGGGACGCACAGTTTTTTAGGGCACAAGACCACTGTGTCCCTCATTGCCTGGTAAATCAATAAAACCATTTCACCCGAAACTCTCTGAGATGTTCCAGTGTACAGAGGGTGAGTTTTTGGCATCAACAGAAAGAAAGCTGCTTTCCAATTGGCTTTGAAGTGATCCCTTAAATTTCATGTGTTAGAAACAATGGGCTAATTGAGTCAACTGGAATTTCATAGGTTTTCTTTGAACTATTGCATGTAGGTAGACAAAACAGAATATTAATTCTTAAATATAAATGGAAAAGATGAAAACAACCACCCAAAATGGATGCCATTTCCAATTATGGGGTAATTGAAGAGACAAAAGACCATGTTTTCAAATAAAAAGGAAGAAATGATGCTATAAATAGGGTCAGTCACTCAGTTGTGTCTGATTCTTTGTGACCCCATGAACTGCATAATCCATGGAATTCTCCAGGCCAGAGTACTGGAGTAGGTAGCCTTTCCCTTCTCCAGGATATCGTCTCAACCCAGGGATCAAACCTAGGTCTCCTGCATTGCAGGCAGATTCTTTACCAACTGAGCTATCAGGGAAGCCATAAAGACAGTAAAACTTACAAATGATTTAGGAGCACGTTCAAGCCATTGCCTGGTAGCTCAGAGGTTAAAGCGTCTGCCTCCAATGCGGGAGACCCGGGTTCCATCCCTGGGTCTGATCCCTGGGTTGGGAAGATCCCCTGGAGCAGGAAATGGTAACCCACTCTAGTATTCTTGCCTGGAGAATCCCATGGACGGAGAAGTCTGGTAGGCTATAGTCCACGGACCCGCAGACTCGGACATGACTGAGCGACTTCACTATTCAAGCCATTGCCTTGAAATCAAACCATGACTATTGTACTTAACCCCACTGCTAATTCTTCCCAGCTCTTAAATCTGAGCCCAACATTACTTCAAGTGGGTATTTCACCTACTTCGAAAAGATGAAACACTTTCTGCTTTAAGAAAAGGCAGATAGATTAAAATCTGTGCTGATGAAGCAGAAGTGATTATAAAAGGATTATTTGCTAAACAAAAGGATTCTCTGTAGGCTTATTTTAAATCCTGAGCTCTTTAAATGGCCCTTAAGTGTTTATTTACAGATCATCAATTATGCTGGGGGTGGGGAAGATAGGATGCTAGTGGAAAGTGAGGGAGAAGATACTTAAACTACTAAATGATTAGGAACCACTGACAAATGAGGATGAATCTGATAAGAAAATATTTTCTTTTCTCCCAAAAAATAATACAGGAGTCCAAGGAGAACTTAATATTCACATACAAATACTGAATTTACTTCCATATGTTTAGGAATAACTGAAACAAGGCTATGTACAATGTTTAATACTTGCAGAACTCATCATCTCTAATTCTGTAGAGAGCGAAAGAAGAGAATGAACAATCCTGTTGCAAAAGCTTTAATTAAAAAATTAAACTGTCCCTCCCTCTTGAACTTGAAGTGATCAGGTGGATATAATTTATAAAACACACCATCAAAAGTTTATTTTCCAAAGTCTTTTCTCTCAGCAAGTCATAGGTAAAACAGCAAGACAAGAACAGTTATTTTTAGCCGTCTCAGTGGTACAGCTTTCTCCAGAGGCAAAACTTAAATCAGATAAGGGTCTCCAAGGACCTGAAAGGAAGGAAACCACCCACTTACTGTATTCAACTCAATCCTCCCCACACAAACTCAATTTTAAAAACCAAATGAGAAAACATGTTATGGAATATTTAAGGATGAGACAGTGCAGTGAGCACTAGAAACCACATTTCAACAACTGTTAGAGGCTATTACCAATGTCGTTGCATGCAAGAAAATTAGCTGTAATTGGGTAAGCGACACAAGCATAGCATAGGGATGGGAATTGAGCAGACACTTAATTAATGGTGTTGGGAAAAGGGAAATGGGATTAATGAATGGTTGATATAAATTCCATTCTGTTATTGGGTTAATCACTGGTCTCATGAAAATTTATTTCCTGGCTAAGATTTATAACAGGGCTTTAAAATATTTTATTCTATTCTGAATAATTTCTAACTTGCATTGTAATTGTAATTTCTAGAACCATACTAGCCACATAACTTTTTCGTGTGTATACCTACCCATTTGCCTGCATCATCAGAAAAATGTGGCAAGACCCAAGTCTTAGAACAGAACCCCTCATATGAGTGAGAGAAGATAACTTGGATTTAGCACATTGTTTATATAATTTTGGTAGCTCAGCTGGTAAAGAATCCGCCTGCAATGCAGGAGACCTGGGTTCAATCCCTGGTTTGGGAAGATCCCCTAGAGAAGGGAAAGGCTACCCACTCCAGCATTCTGGCCTGAAGAATTCCATAGACTGTATAGTCCATGGGGTCGCAAAGAGTCGGACACAACTGAGCGACTTTCACTTTATACAATTTCGGTCTCACCAATGATTTAATAACCAGGTGATAAGTTTGGTGTCAGAAGAACAAAGCCCCATATCAATGCTGTGTTTCAGTCAATGGAGCATTTCCCAGACATGCTTGAGATTCTTTGACTATTCAGTTTAATTCTTAGCATTATCATGGACCTATTCTTAGTCATTTTTGCTTTGCTTATATTTTATCCCATGATATGTCAAATATGTCAAATTGAAGTAACTTTGGATTCAACTACTGACACCAGGGTGTGTATGTGCGTGTGTGTGTGTGTGTGTATTTTTTTTTTTACCCCCCTCTTTCTAATGTTTTTTAAAAGTACTTACTGGGAAATAAAATATTTCTTTGCTTGCTTCTCATCATATCTAAACTCTTTTCTGGTACTTATATTGATTTTTGTATTGAAATGTATCACAATATTTTTAAACCAAAATAATTAGTGAGAATATATATATTTTAAAATATATTTTCTTAAAAATAGATTTATCTTGACAATTAACTTCATAGAGGTTAAACTGGCTTTAAATTTACTGAGATACTTATTTTTAACCACAAAATAGACACAATGATGACAAGAAAACTGGTGGGCAAAATTTATGAAATCTATTTTATGGATAAGACACACAAAGAGATAAAATGCTCATATCCAACACCTAAATGTGGAACTGATATATTTTTGTTTTAAAAGGATTCTTGGCCTTAAAGAGCATCTTTTAAAACTGTAAGTCCTCAATAAATATTAGATTAACTGCTTGATGTAATCTAATACCAGAAAAGATACGTAATTTCTACTAATTTCATCATTTATTATAAAACGACAAGTTTTGCACAGTATCTTTGTTTAAGTGGGTTTCCATGCCCTCCTCCAGGGGATCTTCCCAACCCAGGGCTGGAACCCAGGTCTCCAGCATGGCAGGAGGATTCTCTACTGTCTGAACCACCAGGGAAGCCTAATTCTATTAATTTCATCATTTATTATAAAATGAAAAGCTTTGCACAGTTCCTTTGTTTAAGCCCTTTGTGAAGAGAAATTACTATTGGTGTTATCATTCCCTTCTTCCAGGTGAGGAATCAGAGCTTCAGGGAAGTTGAGTGACTTCCCAAAGTGTGTCAAGGTATAAATACAATTTGCAAAAGAAAAAAATTTCCCTGTTGAGAACAAAGGGAGACATCCCCTCTACCACCCCTCAAAATGGGGTTTCCCTGGTGGCTCAGATGGTAAAGAATCCACATGCAATGTGGGAGACCTGGGATAGATCCCTGGGTCAGGAAAATTCCCTGGAGAAGGGAATGGCTACTGACTCCACTATTCTTGCCTGGAGAATTTCATGAAAAGAGGAGATTGTTAGGCTACAGTCCACGGGTTGCAAACTCTCACCCTTTTTCTTAGAGTATTTACTTCAGAAAACTTGCAAGTCTTTTTCTGCCTCTTTGAAACATAGATAAATCTTTTTAAAAGCGAATAAGCCTCTCGGCAGCTTTACAACCGGGGAGTATCTTTCTCAAGGACCTAGGCATCATCTCTTTGTGTTGCAAATATCAAGGAAGACACAGTTTCTGTGGCAGGGTAGGAGCCTAACTTCAGCCAGGTCCTCCCTCCAAGTTGCTCAGCTCTATCATGGTTTAAAGATTTGAGTTGATTTTTTCTTTGGAAAAAGCTGGTGAGCTAATTAAGATCATATTCCCTATCACCAAGTGGATCTAGGATGGACTGTGTGTGACACAGGGTCCTGTGCCGTCCTCTTGCTTGAGCACTAGTGTTGTTCATCCTGAGAACAGGTGTGGGGTAGGTGCTGCCTTAGACCACTGCCAGCAACATAAAACACATTCCTGTTTAACGCTTCAGTTCAGTTCAGTCACTCAGTCACGTCCAACTCTTTGTGACCCCATGGACTGTAGCACTCCAGGCCTCCCTGCCCATCACCAAGTCCCAGAGTTTACCCAAATTCATATCCATTGAGTCGGTGATGCCATCCAACCATCTCATCCTCTGTCATCCCCTTGTCCTCCTGCCCTCAATCTTTCCCAGCATCAGGGTCTTTTCCAATGAGTCAGTTCTTCGCTTATCCAACAATAAAACTATTTTCTTTCTCTTCTACCTTTGTGGAGAGGTTTTCTGATTGGGGAGGAGATCTTGTTTTTTAATTATATTCCCCCAACAGGAAATAGATGGGGAAACAGTGGAAACAGTGTCAGACTTTATTTTTTGGGGCTCCAAAATCACTGCAGATGGTGATTGCAGCCATGAAATTAAAAGACACTTACTCCTTGGAAGGAAAGTTATGACCAACCTAGACAGTGTATTGAAAAGCAGAGATATTACTTTGCCAACAAAGGTCCGTCTAGTCAAGGCTATAGTTTTTCCAGTGGTCATGTATGGAAGTGAGAGTTGGACTGTGAAGAAAGCCGAGTGCCAAAGAATTGATACTTTTGAACTGTGGCATTGGAGAAGACTCTTGAGAGTCCCTTGGACTGCAAGGAGATCCAACCAGTCCATTCTAAAGCAGATCAGTCCTGAGTGTTCATTGGAGGGACTGATGCTGAAGATGGAGCTTTAATACTTTGGCCAACTCATGCGAAGAGTTGACTCATTGGAAAAGACCCTGATGCTGGGAGGGATTGGGGGCAGAAGGAGAAGGGGACAACAGAGGATGAGATGGCAGGATGGCATCACTGACTCGATGGACATGAGTTTGAGTGAACTCCAGGAGTTGGTGATGGACAGGGAGGCCTGGCGTACGGTGATTCATGGGGTCGCAAAGAGTCAGACATGACTGGGCAACTGAACTGAACTGAACAGAACAGGTGACATATATAATAAATAACAGAGTAGGGATTCAGGCCAGGCCCCTGAATCCATCTATTGCATCTGCCTGCACATCACAATTATTTATCTTGTGTATTCTTCTGGTTGTGCCCATGTCACACTGTTGCAAAGAAGCCAATTCTGACTCCACGCTGAAACTGTTTCTTTGACTTGCTTTTCGTTGCTTTTGTTATTATAATCATACACAATGGCCTGCCTCAGAGAATTCTGCCCCTCTGCCTGACTGTTAAACTAAACTGCCTTTGTTAAGAACCCTGTCCACCCAGAAATGCAGGAAGGAAGAAATTAACATGTCCCCTGTCTGAGGCTTGCCATTCTGGAAGATGTTTGCAAGATAAACGGCCTTTTTACTTTGCTTCCTCACCTCCCCCTAATGTCTGATCTATAAATGAACCTGGCATCCAGACTCCCAGAAGATGGTTGAGATGCTAGCCTGCCGTCTTCTCAGTTAGCCGAGTCCCCATTTAGAGTCTCTTCCTTGCCTCAACCCCCTCGCCTCTCAAGTTCATCGGCCAGTTAAACAGTGAGTGAGCAGAGAGAGCTTGGACTAGGTAACAATATCATTACTTTGAAAATGTCTTTCTTTGGGACATGGCCCTATTGTGTCAACTGAATGGAAGTGGAACTATTAATGTGTGATTTTAGGAAAAAGAATAAACTTTAACAGAAATTGCCTTATTCTCACCCATTTTGGACATTTTGAGGTGTAAAAATTTCTGGTATGCTATAATAAGGGAGAATGATTTTAATTAAACTATCATAAATTCCACTTACATCTCCCTAAATATATATTTTCAAGAAATACACTTTGTTTCATAGTTATTCATCATGAGTTATGCTGTTACTTTGATAAGCTATGTGTTAATAATTGTTGAAATAATAGCACAATCCAGGATAAATGTTAAGGTTCATCAATTTAAATATTTTGGGAAGAGTGGGAGGGACAATTTAGGAGAATGGGATGAACATATACAAACTACTACATATAAAATAAATAACCAACAAGGACCTACTATACAACACGGGGAGCTATATTCAATATTTTTAATAGCCTATAAGGGAAAAGAATATGAAAAATATATATGTATGCATAATTGAATCATTGTGCTATACATCTGAAACTAATACAACAGTGTATATCAACTATACTTTGATTAATATGCATATTTTATATATTAACATAATTTTAATTAGATTGTATTATTTTATATGCTTTAAAATTATTTTTATATTATTATTTATATAATTTTTGAGTGTTAAGGAAAAAAATCTTAGAGGCCAGCTTGAAGAAAAATTCTTTTTTCTACTGTCTTCTCTAATAGCTTCAAAAGTATCACATACATATAAAGAATAAATTTAATGAAAGACATTTAAGACCACTACTCTAAAAACTACAAAACTTGGAGAGACATATGATGTTCATAGACAAGAAAATTCAATCTTGTTAAGATAATCAGATCCCCCCAAATTTATCTATAAATTGAATACAATCACAATCAAAATCACAGCAATTTGTTGGTGGCGGTGGTGATTTTGGTAGAAATTGGTAATCTGAACCTAAACTTACACATGCCAATACAAAGAAATAGAAGCACCAAGATTATTTTAAAGAATAAAGTTGAAAGACTTACTCTATAAGGTTTCAAAACTTACTGTAAAACTATAGTAGTTAAGACAGTGTGGTATTGGCATAAATATAGAAGGAAAAATCAACAGAACCAAGTAAGCAAGCAGATACTGACCTATGCAATATATAGAAAAAGAGTTCTTTTCAATGAGTGGTCATAGAGTAACTTGGGGTTAAAAAACCTGTTAAAAATTTCAAGCCTAAAAATAAATTGTTATCCTATCAATTTCTGTGACAGGACAGAATAGGAATCTCAGTCCAAAGAAGAAAAGAAATGATGCAACATATGAAAATGCTATGAAATGAAATGTTATTTTAAAAACCTAAAAATTCTCTATTTGTATTTTTAACAGATGATAGTGATATTTTGGTTTCATCAGATATACTTAAAAGAGTGATGCCAAGAGTTTATTTTAAAACGTCAACAAACGTACAAACGTAAGACACTAGAAACTACACGCTTTTCAATAACTGATTAGACTTAGGATAACCATTTTAGATATCTATGTTAAAGATACAGAAGGAAGGAAATACTTTTCCAAAAATGCTTGACGGGATCACAATCTAAACAAACAAACAAAAAAAATGTGGAGGCCTACTAACAAAGTCCTCAGGCATATGTATATCAAGAAAAATACTTTGTATACCTATTATGTGTCAGATAGAATGTAAGGCTGATACAATAGCAAGCAATAGTTAATGTTCATTAATGCTTACTACATGCCAGGCACTGTCCTCGGCACTTTGTAAGCATTAACTGAATTCCTTCTCATCTCACCCCTTTGCAATAGGTACCCATAAAGTCTGTGTTTCACAGATGAGAAAACTAAGGCAGGAAAGGTTCAACTATTTCCTCAGTTCATACAACTAAGGAATGATCAAGAAGGACACCATCTCTGCCCTCATAGAGCCTGCATCCATGAAGATAAGGGATTTGGCAGGTCCATTTCTCTTTATCTATCTCTAAGTGTCATGTGCAAAGATAAGTTTCTCTTCTGCCCTCCCATGTCTTAAGAGTATCCTGTATTTCTGCAGGTCAATAAGAAAGTCAACTTTAGAGATGTCTTCTCCTAGCAGACTCCTGAGTCAGGCAGTCCAGTCTTGAAGGTAAGTGCTTGATGGCATAACCTGTACAAATCTAAAGGATTATGAATCTGCCCAAAGTTTGGAGACAGGAATCCCTAAGCCCTACCTTTGATTCTTTTTTTTTTTTTTTTTTTGCTTAAGTACAAAATGGGTGGATTTGACTAGAAGAATCATATTAGCTCTTCTGTCTTCAGTATGCAAGCATCAAGAAATAATAAGACCCTGAGATTATCCTGTTTCCTATATGCTGTCACATCTTCTGGTGTCACTTGGAGTTAGGGAGGAAAAGAGGCATTGTCTCCATTCATCTGTCAATTCAGTCCTGTTTATAGAAGCATCCTTGTGCCCACCTCTAGGCTAAGGTACTGTGAGAGATAAAGATATAAATAAGACTTTCTGCCCTTGGAGGACTCACAAAGTTGGGGGGGTGGCGGGGGTGCAATCTGATCTTAAATACCAAACACAGACAGGCTGTGAATTTGCTGAAATCTACCTACAGAATATCATGCTACCTTTCCCCATTCCTTTTCTTCCCCTTGTTCATCCTTCCTTCCTTCTTTCCTTTCTTGCCAAAAATGAGTTTCTCCAAATGCCTCCTTGCAAGGCAAATTTAAGGTGAACCTTCAGGGATCTGTGAATCTGCATGCTAGAAATGAAGTAAATGAAAACCACTGTCTTTTACTATCACCTTTAACTGATCTTTCATTTGGCCACAATTTGTCCTCTTAAGGGGTACATGTGACTTCTGGGTCAGGCTTCGTTGTGGGGAATCAGTCAGCCTGTTTGAAGTTAAGCCTCCTAACTAATCTTCCAGTGAGCTCAGCTCTTTCCATAGTCTGTGACCTCTTGTTCTGCCTTCTAGCCTTTTGAGGAGGTCCAAAGCCCTTGCCTGGTTTATTTATTACTTCATATCCAAAAGCATTTTGATGCAGATCACCCTACTTATTTAACTTATATGCAGAGTACATCATGTGAAATGCCAGGCTAGATGAAGCACAAGCTGGAATCAAGATTGCTGGGAGAAATATCAATATCCTCAGATATGCAGATGATACCACCTTTATGGCAGAAAGTGAAGAGGAACTAAAGAGCCTCTTGATGAAAGTGAAAGAGGAGAGTGAAAAAGCTGGCTTAAAACTCCACATTTAAGAAATGAAGATCATGGCATCTGGTCCCATCACTTCAAATACATGGGGAAACAATGGAAACAGTGGCAGACTATTTTCTTGGGATTTTCCAAAATTTCTGCAGATGGTGACTGTAGCCATGAAATTAAAAGACGCTTGCTCCTTGGAAGAAAAGTTATAACCAACCTAGACAGCATATTAAAAAGCAGAGACGTTACTTTACTAACAAAGGTCCATCTAGTCAAAGCTGTGGTTTTTCCAGTATTCATGTATGGATGTGAGAGTTGGACCATAAAGAAACTGAGCACCAAAGAATTGATGCTTTTGAACTGTGGTTTTGGAGAAGATTCTTGAGAGTCCTTTGGGCTGCAAGGAGATTAAACTAGTCAATCCTAAAGAAAATCAGTCCTGAATATTCATTGGAAGGACGGATGCTGAAGCTGAAGCTCCAATACTTTGGGCACCTGATGCAAAGAGCCAACTTATTGGAAAAGATTCTGATACTGGGAAAAATTGAAAGCAGTAGGAGAAGCAGATGACAGAGGACAAGATGGTTGGATGGCATCATGGACTCAATGGATATTAGTTTGAGCAAGCTCTGGAAGATGGTGAAGGACAGGGAAGCCTGGCATGCTGCAGTCCATGGCGTTACAAAGAGTCAGACATGACTGAGTGAACAACAGTTCAGTCATGAACAATAGTCATGATTTAGCACGTGCATAAGTACCTATTAAGTGTTCTCAACCTAATTGAGAAGACAATAAAAATGCTCATAAAGAATTTACTAATATAGGTGACTGATTACAGTGCTGAATATGATACTAACAACAATGTTTTAGGATCCCTGGAAGGTGGAATCAACGATGTATGCAGTGGTCCAAGAAGGCTTCATTGAAGACGCGAAATCTAGGCATATTTTAGTTCATGGTTCTACTTCCCGCATTTGTCTCATCCTTTTCCCTCACGGCTGTCTTCCTTCTGTTCTCTACCATTCTCTGGACTCAAACTTGGGTGACTTCTTTCTGTATTGTTCCCTAATGCATCTCCATCACTAGGATAATGCCTGACCCGTCACTGGTCTGAGCTGGAATAAATCTTAGAGACCATTCCTTTCATGAGTGGGTCCTGGAGAGGCTAAGACATTGCCCTAGGACCATACCCCTTGCAGGAATAGCAGGTGAAATCAGCAGGCTAGAGGCCCTGTCACCTGACTCTGGGCATGTCCGCACCATGTTCTACTGTCCTCTTGCTGTGCAGAAGTCATCTCTGCACCCATGTGAGGCTAGACCCACTTACCTGGCTTTTAGCTTCTGCAATGAGCCAACTCCTTTTATCACTATCCAGTAGCCAAAGCTATTTTGGAGAAGAAAATCAGGCCCAGCAGGCATGTTCCATATCTTATTGCTCTGCAGGCTGCTTTGCACAGGAAAAAGAAGCAAAGTGAAACAAAAGCCAAAAAGGGCCAAACTATTACATAATTGACATAAGAGAGTTACTAAGGATAAAGAGCGCTCCAGCAGGGGACAGGGATTATTTTGAAGACCTAAATGGATGGACTAAGAAATGGACTCATTTGGGGGAGAAAAAGTGAACAATGTGACTGTACTATTTACACAGTATTATAGACCTTGGAAGCAAATATTCACTTTTGGGGATGTCATTTAACTTCAGGACAGTGCCAATTGTTCTGCCTAATTAGAAATGTCAGTTTAATATTCACTGAAAACAAGACTTAGGAAAAAAAAAGGTCATATGGAGTTCAAAAAAGAAAGGAAAAATGTACAATGCAGAAATAAAATGTCCACCATCACATGTAAGGGAGCATCTTTGTTGATGATAACTTGGACATTGAGTTGCTAAAACTTTAGCATCATGCAGTGGAAACCCATCTAAGATTAACATAGGAAGTCTGAGGTTTATCCTTCTCACACAGAAAGAAGTTGTTTAGGAGACTGTTCAGGACTAGAACAGCAGCTCAAGGAAGTCATAGTCTCTATAATACTCAAAATGTAGCTCTAGTCTTCATTATCATAAGGGAGCTGCTGAACCTCCAGACACTGTGTCTGTATTCCAGGCAAGAAGGGAAAAGGGAAGAGCAAAAAGAGAATACTGGATTTTTACCAGAAAAACAATACCTCTCCCAGAAGGTTTCTGCTTACATATTACTGGCCATAGATATGTCATGAGGCCACTCAAGCACCAAGAAAGTCTAGAAAGTCAACATTTGTTTTTTGAGATGAGTGTACAGACCACCTGGATAGTGTTACCAGTAAGGACCAAAGAGTGAATAGAGGCAATGGATTTGTGACAGGAGTATCTGCTACAGTTAGGAAGCATCTTTGCAAAATGACCTATATCTAATATGTAGAAACTAGAATGATCTTCCCAGGTGGTGCTAGTGGTAAAGAATTCAACTACAAATGCAGAAGGCATGCGATGTGAGTTTGATCCCTGAGTAGGGAAGATCTCCTGGAGGAGGGCATGGCAACCCACTTCATTAATCTTGCCTGGAGAATCCCAAGGACAGAAGAGCCTGGTGGGCTACAGTCTAAAGGGTTGAAAAGAATCGGACACAACTGAAGTGATTTAGCATGCACATGCAGAAACTAGAATGTCCCAAACCAAATAGCACATGGCCTTTCTCACATGTTAAATGAGAGCTTATTCTGTCCACTATCAGTGCCCTGGTCACTTGGAGGTAAACAAGTAACAACATCAATCCCCCCACAAAATGTACTTTTTTGTGTTTTGAGGAAAACGTAGAGCCAGCAGCAACAGGAGACCTAAAGACATGTCAACAAATAAACTTAATATATACTGAGACCC
Source organism: Bubalus kerabau (assembly GCF_029407905.1). Classification (NCBI taxonomy): domain Eukaryota; kingdom Metazoa; phylum Chordata; class Mammalia; order Artiodactyla; family Bovidae; genus Bubalus; species Bubalus kerabau. Next base: position 57,930,274 of record NC_073634.1, read on the forward strand.
AGGGTAGTAGAGTTAGGCTTAGAGCTGAGAGAAACCTCTGAACTTCCCTGTCCACCTTCCCATCTAGTGCAGTAATCCCTGACTCTCACCCTTGGCAGCTGACACTCTTGCATAGAACTGAAGTCCTTCCATGGATGACAAGGGCTGGCTAGATAGACCCTCACAGCCCAGAGCATGGCCCCAGACCCTCACACCATTAGTGCCTGAGTCTGGGAAACACTGATGTATCCTTTACCACTTCCATAGAAGAGCTCTGTTTACTAGAATAGGTATGCTATCTTGGAAATACATTTCCATGAGATTCTACCCATGCCCAAGGTATGAGTTCAAATATTTGAGCTATAGAAATTCTATCCCCCTTAAGACTTCTTTTAAAAATTCTCCCAAATAGCCCTTAGCCCATTTACCTTGACAGCCCCCACAATGTTGGTGACTGCGTTTTGTCGTACCTCTGCACCCTTAAAGTTCTGTGATAGAAATCCACACAGTACTAGAGGTGCACCTATTTGCAACAATGAACAGGGAGGCATGAGACTCGTGGCCTTTTCTAGTTGCACTAAGTAGATGAGTGGTTTGGTTGTGATACCATTGGACAAAAGGGCTTTTCAAGTCAATCACCATAATTAGACCCTTTCTCCTCCTCTTCTCTGTTATATACTCCTGTCCTCACCTACCCTGCCCTCCTCCCTACTCTCTTCATTCTAGAATTCTATCCTCTATATCCTCTGGTCACGGCATTTTCATTCCTGTTTCTTTCAATCAATTGTTTTGGTAGCAATACTCCTTGAAGGAGGTTGTCACAAACTGAAGAGGTGGGCAGGAGTCCTTTGTTCAAAGAGAGAAAGAGGAAGCCCCACAGGCAGCTCAGAGTGAGTGGTTATATGTTAAGAAACCCTTCTGCTCATCTCCCTTCTACCTGTCAGCCACCTCCCTCCTTCCTGGTCTGGAGCACAGAGAGATTGTCAGGCAGCGAACACTGCATGTGGAATGAAATTCTTTCACATTTAAGCAATTTCCTGAATTAGGCTCTTTGGAAAACTGTATTTAATTCAAGCTACTGAGATATTATTTAGTACCTTGCTGCTTCAGGACACTAAATAATGTCACATTTCCAAAGCATAAAGCCATTAGGGTTCATAAAGAAATTTCACAGAGGTTATCTCATTGGATCTTGGCAACTGCTCATGGCACCAGGTAGAGCATGTGCGTAATCATTGTTTTGTGAGGATATGAATGCCCTGATCTGAGATCATCTCCTAACTATGTTAGAGGTAGAGACAGGCCTGGAACATGTGTCACCTAACCACTTATTCAGAGTCTTTTCCACTGTGACATGAAAAAAATAATGAGTTCCAACACATGATCTTTATGCTATAGATAAATATTTTCAGTGAAATCAATTAAATGCAACTAGGCATTCTGTGGGAGAAGGCAATGGCACCCCACTCCAGTACTCTTGCCTGGAAAATCCCATGGACGGAGGAGCCTGGTAGGCTGTGGTCCACGGGGTCACAAAGAGTCAGACATGACTGAGCAACTTCACTTTCACTTTTCACTTTCATGCGTTGGGGAAGGAAATGGCAATCCACTCCAGTGTTCTTGCCTGGAGGATCCCAGGGACAGGGGAGCCTGGTGGGCTGCCATCTATGGGGTCGCACAGAGTCGGACACGACTGAAGCGACTTAGCAGCAGCAGCAGCAGCAGGCATACTGTAGCCCAACCTAGTATTAAACTATCCCAGAAAGGAGAGAACAGGTAGTGAGATTCTAACCAGAGTGGAGTGTAAAATATTATGAAAAAGGAAGACAATTGTACTTTTACCAAACTGGCAAACTACCACATAATTCCATTAAAATAGAGAAAAGTAATACCTGCTGGGGTGTTTTGTCTGGTCTGAGGTTTTCATGGCTGAATTTTGGACCTTACTGCTTAAAAATGAAACCACTACTCCTGACTGCTTATTGTGCTCTTTACCAGAGTCTTGAGAATCTAAATGGAAAATGAGGGGACATGCTAGAGCCTGATGAAAGGTGAACAATGCTGGCCATAATAAAGATACTTCAGGACCTTGGTGGAGCAAGATGATCTAGATTCCACTGGGGAAGACACACTAACATTTAAACCTCTTGAACACTCATTTGGTAGATTGTATCTTTGCAAGCACTGATACATGTACTATCCTAATAGAAGTAGTGAAGCTATTTCTCCACAGGAACACATTTGTTGGAATCTTAAAAAAAAAAAAAAAAAAATCAGCTCTAGATCTGATATCACTTGTGGGAAATTGAAGTGGGGTAATATACATGTTTGAGAAGTTAAAAATATGCCATTGCCTAGTATTTCATGCAATACATTGACTGAAGATATGTTTGTCTTATAAGAAACTCAAAACAGCTTAATTAGGTGAGGTACATAGTTCTCGAGATTTTTACAGTACTGATTGACTATCATTTCAAGAAATGGCATATTTCCATACCCTATTAAATAATAACTCATGACAGCATCCACTACATGTGCAAAGTGATTAATGGAAGTTCTTTGCAGGGTGGGGGCCCAAAGCAAATATCCCTTTACAATTGTTATTAGAAAGGTGTCTACAGAGAGAGTCCAGTGAAGAAATGTTTACTATTGAAAGAGCGGCCTTTTAAACCATTTATCACCAGCACGGTTAGAATTTAATTCAGGTTTACAGAGTCCAGGAGTTGCCAAACTTCAGATCCACTGCATTAATCAATGGCTTCTAGTAGTCAGCCATGACCAAGTAGAAATAATTTACATTTAGAGGTAAACTCCAAACAGTGAAGATTATTTGGGTATTTAACAGATTACTCATCAGGGCACACCTCTGGTTTAGACATTTTTAATATTCACTACATTTACCAGCCTCAAGCATATCAAATGACTCACTGATAGATCTCAGCTCTCTGGGTAGGTTTGAGACACTGATTCAACGGCAATAGTTTATCATGTTATTGTTGCAGTACAGTTCAGTCACTCAGTCTTGTCCAACTCTTTGTGACCCCATGGACTGCAGCACGCCAGGCTTCCCTGTCCATCACCAACTCCCAGAGCTTACTTAAACTCATGTCCATAGAATCGGTGATGCCATCCAACCATCTCATCCTATGTCATCCCCTTCTCCTGCCTTCAATCTTTCCCAGCACCAGGGTCTTTTCCAATGAGTCAGTTCTTTGCATCAGGTGGCCAAAGTAATGAAGCTTCAGCTTCAGCATCAGTCCTTCCAATGAATATTCAGGACTGATTTCCTTAAGGATAGACTGGTTGGATCGCTTTGCAATCCAAGGGACTCTCAAGAGTCTTCTCCAACACCACAGTTCAAAAGCATCAGTTCTTTGGTGCTCAGTTTTCTTTATGGTCCAACTCTCACATCCATTACATGACCACTGGAAAAACCATAGCTTTGACTAGGTGGACCTTTGTTGGCAAAGGAATGTCTCTGTTTTTTAATATGCTGTCTAGGTTGGTCATAGCTTTTCTTTCAAAGAGCAAATGTCTTTTAATTTCATGAATGCAGTCACCATCTGCAGTGATTCTGGAGCCCAAGAAAATAAAGTCTGCCATTGTTTCCATTGTTTCCCCATCTATTTCCCATAAAGTGATGGGACTGGATGCCATGATCTTAGTTTTCTGAATATTGAGTTTTAAGCCAACTTTTTCACTCTCATCAAGACGCTCTTTAGTTCTTCACTTTCTGCCACAGGGGTAGTGTCATCTGCATATCTGAGGTTATTGATGTTTCTCCCAGCAATCTTGATTCCAGCTTGTGCTTCATCCAGCCTGGCATTTTGCATGATGTACTCTACATATAAGTTAAATAAGTAGGGTGACAATATACAGCCTTGACATACTCCTTTCCCAATTTGGAATCAGTCTGTTTTTCTATGTGCAGTTCTAACTGTTGCTTCTTGACCTGCACACAGATTTCTCAGGAGGCAGGCCAGGTGGTATAGTATTCCCATTTATTTAAGAATTTTTCAGAATTTGTTGTGATCCCACACAGTCAACAGCTTTGACGCAGTCAATAAAGCAGAAGTAGATGTTTTACTGGAGCTCTCTTGCTTTTCGATGATCCAACGGATGTTGGCAATTTGATCTCTGGTTCCTCTGCCTTTTTTAAATCCAGCTTGAACATCTGGAATTTCATAGTTCATGTACAGTGTTATTGTTATCAGCCTACAAATTTTCAGCTTAGCCCAGCCTTAACTTAGTTACATCAAATAAATAACTTGAAAGTGACATGCCTTTGAGGACCATCTTATTTTTTAATATTTGGATCCCTATACAGTAATTTTTTTTATTAATTTTTATTTCTTTATGGCTGTGCTGGGTCTTCATTGCTGCATGGGTTTTTCTCTAGTTGCAATGCACAGGCTTCTTATTGTTGTGGCCTCTCATTGCAGAGCACAGGCTCTCGGGCACACCGCTTCAGTAGTTGTGGCACAGGGGCTCATTCGTTGTGGTTCCCAGGCTCTAGAGCACAGGCTCAGCAGTTGTGGCACATTGATTTAGTTGCTCTATAGCATGTGGAATCTTCCTGGATCATGGATTGAACCAGTGTCTCCTGCACTGGCAGGTGGATTCTTTACCACTGAGCCACCAGGGAAGCCCCCTATACAGTAAACTTTTTGAAATAGAGCCCTTGATCCCTAAATTCTCCCTTACAGCTAGACTTATTCAATGTGGATCAAGTTCCAGTCAAGGGATATATGGGAGACAAACATGAAAGAAAAAGGTGAGAAGCCCTGGGAGAGGAGCTGTCCCCCGTACCCCTGAAAATATAGGAAATCAGAAGGGAAATGTCAGGAGACGGCAACTTTTCTCAGCTATAAAACTGGGAGCCTAATTGTGATGAATATTGACTAGATGATCAATTAAGTATGTGCCTAGTACATGGAAAGTGCTCAATTAATATGACTGTCAAGGTGAGAAGGAGAATCAAAGAGAAAAGAATAGTTAGTCTTGACTAGTAGACTGGAGAACTGAGTTTGGTCAGAGCATCATGCCTGTTTTGAAAAAGGGAAATGAAAGCAAACTCTTATATCAGTATTTTAGTTATTTCCAAAGAAATACAGAAACACTCCAATATGACATTACCACCTCTATGCTTATCCCCCATGCATGTTAAAACAAATTAAATTTCATGCCAAATCAACCAGGCAGACAGTGAACAGCACACTTTCAATCTCTAGGATTCAAGCTGATTGCTCTGAAAACAGAATTCAGCAATTGGACGGCACTGGTATCAAACACAGTCCTCTTTAATAATTTCTCCTGACACCTTGTTTTCCGAGGAATGTGGCCCCTGTGAACTGTAGGCTGACTCTTTGCAAGACAGTGAGGGATTTTATTCCCTTCTTCAACCCAGACTCAGCAGAAAATCATAAACTGACCTGGTGAGGGAATGGATTCTTTCCCTTGGCTACAGGTTAGCATCATATTTAGGCTCTAGTCACCTGACAACAGGGGCTTCCCAGGTGGCTTCTGTGGTAAAGAACTCACATGCCAATGCAGGAAACTCGGGTTGAGATCCCAACTCGGGTTCAATCCTGGGTAAGGAAGATCCCCTGGAAGAGGGCATGGCAAACCAATGCAGTATTCTTGCTGGACAGAGAAGACTGGTGGGCTACAGTTTATAGGGTTGCAAATAATCACACATGACTGAAGTGACTGAGCATGTATGTATGCACCTGACTGACAACAAAATCATCTACCCAGGGAAGTAAATCACTTTTGGTGTCCATTTTCATCAAATTTAACTACCTTTGCAATTGTGTTGTGTGAGTGTGTATGTTTCATTTTTGACCTTAATCCCACTTGGTACAGTAGGAACTTCCTTTTATTCTTTAATCCTGTTCTCAACGGTTATATGGGTTCTAACAAAATGCATATTAACTGTTGGAGTTCAAGAAAAGATAATGATCAAACTCATTTTTCTCCCCTTCAGTTTAGGTTTCAGGTGATCCAAAGTGTGAGTTTAATCCTGCATTACACCATATTTAGAGATGTTTCCAGAAGCGTTGCTACATGAGACTTTTAACTATATTTAAGTTCCCTTGTACTGAAATGCAAAAGCCTTACATTTAAACATCTAAATGTTTGTCACACTTGAGGCCAATGTTAATGTTCACAGAGGGTCTCAAATTCCTAAATGTGAAACCACATCTCCTCATTGAGATGTGGTTGCTGGAGCTCTGGAGATGGTGTCAGCAGTTACCTTTCAGATACCATCAAGACATGGCCAGTGTTTAAATTGGCTTCAAGTGCTTTTAGCACATTTACTTATCAATTAACATGGAAATTCTAAGGTGGAAAACTATTCTTTATAAGTTACTACAGGGTATAAACTGTGGGACTTGCTTAGCTGGTTCAGTGGAAGAATGGGAGAATAGAATCTACGTAATCAAGACAGGTTCTTTTGTTTTTCAGTAGAATGATGAGATGCTCTATGGGACATTTCCTGAATCAATAGTCTGGTATTTGATCTTCAACATAGAATATACAAACATGTAATTATTTTACAATAACCATAAGAAATCTGAATTAATTATAAGGAGTATTCATCTAGATGATGGCACAGTTTTAGAGAACTTAATGAATAAGAATGCTACTATATAATAAGCCTTCCTGCATTTGGAAATCTGTGTGAATGCCCTTGGTTGCCAAAGGACTCTGTTGACTACTGGCATTTAGTGGGCAGGGCCAAGGATTCCAAAATTCCTGCAAAGCCCTCGCTGTCCCTCGTATTTATTTACCCATTCAAAATGCCAAAAGCATACTCCCACTCCCAAAGCTTTGCTAGTTTGAGTACCCTCCTTTTCCTTTGCAGTTATATCTAAATGATGCTCTCATAGAGGATCCATTCATACTCTGTACTTTAAATATCCTCCTAGAACTCACTGTTGTTGTTAACGATGCATCTTGGCAAATCCTTTATAAATGCAAACTATATAAAAATAAACTTCAATTTAGCCCCTGGACTAGTCATCACAGTTTTAAGTAAGTAAACCTGGAAGAAAACTTCTTAATCAAAAAAGAATGGAGAAGAATGGTAATTCAATGTGGGGGAGGGGGAGGGTCAGGAGAGGGAAAAAAAATGAACAGGCGAGTACAGTATGTAGGGATTTAATCAAGATGAGGTGATGATGATAAAGTCAAGGGCAAAGGAAGCTAGAGAAGTCAGGAAAAATTTAAGGGGACTTGGGAAGTAGGACAAAGCGTGGAAGTGGGGAGATCTCTGCTTCTATAGATTTTCGGTAACCATGGTGAATGAGAGGATAGCCGGTGATTAGGATGTGGGGCAAGAGCTCACCTACCAGGATCAACTTTTTCTTTCCTAGGATATTAGTATAAGGTTAAGAATCTAACATGATGTCAGAATACACTCATTCCCAATAAAGAAATGAATCAACAAATCAACAAAGCTGCCTCTCTATTAACAACCTCCCAGCTACAATGCTGTGGAAGCATGTGAAATCATTGAGAGCAAAACTGTTTTGAAGCTAAGCTCCTTCTTAGATGTATACAAATTCCATTTCTGAAAAGAATTCAAAAGAATAAGAAAAAGCAGCCAGATGAAAGAATCTGTGTTTTTGGGCAGAGCAATTCCAGGCTCCATTAAGACAATAAGAACAGCCAGGGACCACAGATGGCATGTTCCTGAAGCTATCATCTAACCAGCTCGATGCTCTCCGAACTGATCCAAGTGCCTTTTACAGTGGCTATGAAGTGGACCCCCAAAACCCTAGCAAATTCATGTGTTTGTCCTTTACATTGTCTCATCTGAGGCTCTGTATAAACTGAAAGACCTTGTTGGTGTTTTCTACAGCAACCCTTTCTCTTTCTTTGCTTACAGCTTGTCTCTCCTCTGTCCCTTCCCTCCATCTGACCAGAACAGCAGCTTTCAGTGAAGCATCTGCTTCTTGGAAAAATGTTCCAGGACATCTAACAAACATCACAAAACCCTGTGCTACTCAACTACTCTCAATCCCCCACCTTGTTTGTTTATTACTATTTTGAATCAGAGCCACAGGGCATATGCTGCCTTTACTCAGTGATGGTTAATAGAATGGCTTATGTGAAATTTTAAAAGCTACATATAAAAAAGGCTACACAAAAATAAAACCCTATTGCTTTTCAAAAGTTGCTATTAATCATATACATCTAGGTTCTGGGGGAAAATGAGCAGATGAAATAGAAAACTATGGGCTTTAAGAATTAGATAGAATTTATTCAAATGCCAAATTCAAAACCATGGCTTTTTAAGTGGCCAGTTGTCCAATTTGGACTACTACTAACACTTTAAAGTCACAGTTTTTGCTCCTTTAAGAGAGATGGGAACAACTACTGCATGGCATTGGTGGAAATCTTAAATGACAATCTATAGACTATAAGCAGGTAAGTAAGCATACTTGCTCAGTTGTATCCAACTCTTTGCAACCCCATGGACTATAGCTCACCAGACTCTTCTGTCCATGGAATTCTCTAGGCAAGAATACTGGAGTGGATTGCCATTCCCTTCTCCAGGGGATCTTCACATCTCAGGGACTGAACCTGGGTCTTCCGCATTGCAGGCAGATTCTTTACTGCCTAAGCCCCAAGGGAAAGCTACAGACTATACCTTCCTCTTAAAAAGCATATTAGAAAGTGAGATTCAAATTAAACAAACATTTTGACTATTCCAGAATAACCATATAAAGCAAAACAAGTCTGCCCATTTTCAAATGAGTAGCTAGATAGATAAGGTGGCAAACTAAAGAGATTATAACTTTTCATTGATGATTCTCAAGATAACTAATATCATATAAATAGATAAAATTCAAATGGAAACTTGTGGCTGGTACAATGCCAGCTAACTTAGTCGCCCAGTTATGTCTGACTCTTTGCAACTCCATGGACTGTAGCCCCTCAGGCTCCTCTGTCCATGGAATTCTCCAGGCAAGAATACTGGAGTGGGTAGCCATTTCCTTCTTCAGGGGATCTTCCCAACTCAGGGATCAAACCCGGGTACCCTGCATTACAGGCAGATTCTTTATGTCTGAACCACCAGGGAAGCCCTAATGCCAGGTAACTAACTGACAGTCTGTTGTAAATATCAACTCTTATTACTGACATGTGCTGGAGATGCTTTTTTGTTCTGCTCTAAACAAGGTACTATCAAACTGTTGTACATTATAACTACCGGGGCTGCTTTGAATGTCCTCCATGACCAAACTGAAACCCCTATATGATCAAAATCAGGTTGTCTGACAGTAGGACCCAGGTATCTATCAGTCTTTATAAAGTTTCCTAGGTGATTCCAATACAGAGTCATGTCTGGAAACCAGGGTTTTAACCAACACTTTTAAAAAAAAAGGAGGGGGTGGTTAATGTACAAGTGAATCATCTGAGGGTCTTGTTAAACTGCAGATTCTAAGGCATTAGAAGGAGGGCAGTACTCTAGAAACTATATTCCAAAAATGCTCACAGGGAACGCTGATACTCTAGCCCCACTTTGAGTAGCAAGCTCTAAACCAAAATAGTGTTGACAGCTTAGTATATATGTGGATTTTAAGACACAGAGTGTTACTTATTTCTTTTATTCTTTAGGAGTTCAAAGAACACACACTTACTTTACTTACTATTAGCCTTCCCACCCCCTCCCAAATTTACCATTAAAAATAAGCAAGAATCTGAGACATATGATAAATTTCAAAGTCAAATATAAATGGATTAGGTTGGATTATTCCTGTGACTTTTTCTCTCCTGTGGAGCTGACATTTCCAGCTGTTAGTCACTCAGTCATACCTGATTCTTTTCGACCCCATGGACTGCTGCCCTCCAGGATCCTCTGTCCATGGAATTCTCCAGGAAAGAATAGAGGAGTGTGTAGCCATTCCCCTCTCTAGGAGATATTCCCGACTCAGGGATTGAACCCAGATCTCTTGTACAGCAGGAGGATTCTTTACTGACTGAACCACCAGAGAAGCCATTGGCAGGTTCACACATGGAACTCAAACACTCTCTCTGCCAAGGTTGCCCCAGGCCAGTTTTCTAAGAAATCTGTACCCTTATCCCAGGGTTTTAGCTGGATTTCCAGATAAATGATATAAGGGAGGGCTCAGAGAAATAAAACCATAGATGTTTGTTTTATAGTGTAAGGTGGGGGAAATGATCAGGTGTTTACATGAAGGAGCTAATGAGTTTAGCATGCAACTCACCCCCTTGTCCTACATCTCTGATTTATGGTTTTGAGACCATTTCCAACAGAAGGTACTAGCACCATAGAGGGCAGCATGCTGAATCAGCCACTGCAGTGCTCACTGATTGCTTTATAGCACAAGGCTTGGTTTATCTCTAGCAGGAAATATGAGTCCACTGATAGCAAAGACTATTTACTGTATCAGCTTCTCTGCAGCCCTTAATCAAGCCAGGATCCCAGCATGGTAAGTCCAGATCTTCAAATACTTCCAACAGAAACACAGGCACCCATAAATCCTAAATTCACAGAGGCTGCTTTCCTTGGGAAGTGCTAAGGGCAAGATTCTGCCATCACTGAACTCAGCAACAAATGCACCATTTTGTTCAGTACATGAGTGTCCCTAGTTAGGAGATGGATGCAGAGTTCTACATGGAAAAAATTTTGCAACCCCATGGACTGGAGCCCTCCAGGCTCTTCTACCCATGGGATTCTCCAGGCAGGAATACTGGAGTGGGTAGCCATTCCCTTCTCCAGGACATCTTCCAGACCCAGGGGTCAAACCCCAGTCTCCTGCCTTGCTAGCAGATTCTTTACTGTCTAAGCCACCAGGGAAGCCTAAATGGGAAAAGCAGAAATTAAAAGATCACTTCTGGCCCTTGTACATAAGCCTCCTCCCAATTATGATCTTGTAGTCACTTCCTCTTTAAGGTTTATAAAAGTTAGTGAAACACATTGGGAAGAGAGAAGAGAAAGAACAATGAGAGGACTCAGAATATGAGGAGTATGAGCAAAAGTTATGGAGACTTCTCAAAAAAATGACTGTCACCTTTCTAAAATTATACAAGCACAATAAGTATAAATGAGGATCCAATTGCAAAATGAACAAAGAGTAAGTTTTGCTTGTTGCCCCTTTTTTTCTAGGCTAGAGATGATTAACAAGGAGTTTTGGGGCAGGAAAAGGGTCCCTAGGTGGATTTCAGGGGATATGTTAATCTCAGAATTTAGGTACCAGAATATTTTCTTTGGGGGTGGGGGGTAGTTTCCATAGGTTTCATTAAATCTCACAATAGTTCATAAATCTATGGACTAGAAAAGTTTAAGAAGTATATAGCCATTCATTTCAAAATTTTTCCTCAACTCCTACTCTGTATCAGGCACTAAACATACACCAGTGAACAAAACACAAATACCTCTATTTCCTAGAAGCTTACATTCTTGGTGGGGCCGGGGAGGGGTGGGGGGGGGGTGGCGGGCGGTGCGGTGTACCAAAGCATAATTAAAAAGTACCAATAACAATTAATAAGATAAGTTAAAGAGAGCATATTTGACGGCAATGTGTGCTACAGAGGAAAATAAAGTGGAGGAGACAAACAGTGAAAGTCAGTGTTTCAGAGTCATAATTTAAAATCATTTTGGCAAGGTAGGCCTTACTTTGTTCAGTTGTTCAGTTGTGCTCAACTTTTGCGACCCCACAGACTGCAGCACACCACATTTCCCTGTCCTTGACCATCTCCCAGAGCTTGCTCAAACTCATGTCCACTGAGCCAAAACTCAATTGTGTCCATTACCACACAATTGCTCTCATTTCACACACTAGCAAAGTAATGCTCAAAATTCTCCAGGCCTTACTTAATGGGTGCCATTTGAGCGAAGTCTAGAGGGCTTAGGGAAACAAGCCACAGATGTATCTGGGATGAGAACCTTCCAGATAGACATAATTGCAGATATAAAAGACCCCGAGGCAGGAGCACACCTGACAAGTTCGAAGAGTGGCAAGGAGACCAGTGTGCCTGGAGCTGAATGAAGAAGACAGAGTGGAAAAGATTGCTTCAGAGAGATAGAGGGGATGGGGCCACAGTGAAGTGGCTGCAGTTCATTGTGATGATTTTGGCTTTTACTGTAGATAAGATGGAAAACCTCTGAAGGGTTTTAAGAAGGTGATGATTCACTCTGACTTGCATTTTTTTCAGGATCACCCTGGTTATTATGTGAGATTAGAACTGGAGAAAGTATGGCAAAGGCAGAGGCAGAGAGAGCCATTAGGAAGTTTTTGTAAAAATTCAGATGAAACATGATGGAAACTTAATAGTGATGGGAGATGGCGAGAAGCAGTTACTTCCTAGATATATTTTTAGTATAGAACCAACAGGATTTGCTAATGGATCACATATAGAATGTGAGAAAAGAACTTCAAGATTTTTTAAATAAAGCACTAGCACAGAGTTGTCTTTGATGGATGTTGAAAAATTAGGAAGAGACGGCTGGAAAAGATTTCAGTTTTGAAATGGTAAGCTTGAGAAGCCAGTAAAATAGTCAATATTGACATTCAGCATGTAGTTGGACATAGGAATATGAAGTTCAAGGGGAATGTTTGAGCTCAAGATATACATTTGGGAATCAACAAGTATACATGTGATCTTTAAAGCCTGACCCTGGATAAAATCAATAAGGAAGTAGATGCAGATGTAAGTAAAATCCAAAGGGAGATGAAAATGAATTAATAATATAAGTAGAAAAACTTTTTGAATAAATGTGTCATTATATTTTGGCTGTTAATTTCAGGAGCATTCTAACTGCTTGCTCCCTGGCAAAGCCAGTTTTGGCAATGCTGCCAATTAGCTCTTCCAGCCGCAGTTTTGTTTATCTACAAGGAGAGCTGACTCCAAGTGCTAGCTCACCAAGTTCCTTAGAGGGCAGAAGAGAATCAATGTTGGAGACTTAATTTTAGATATACCTATCTATTGTCTGGATGACCAAACTCTAGGAGGTGGTCATCTGTTGTTGTATTTCTTAACATTTTTATAGTGATACAATTCATATACCATAAAATTCACCCAAACCCTACAATTCAATGGTTTTTAGCATATTCACAGGGTTGTTTAACCATTAGCACAATCTAACTTTGTAACACTTTTACACCTCCAAAAGATACCCCTTTACCCAACAGCAGTCACACCTCATTTTCTCCCCTTGTCCCAGCCATGAGCAACTGCTAATCTTTCTGTCTCTAGATATATCTCTTCTGGATATTTCATTTTAGGGGAATCATACCATATGTGGTCCTTTTAGACTAGAGCTTTTTTTTCCATTTTGCTTAATATTTTTAAGGTTCATTCATGTTGCAGCATGCATCAGTATTATTGACAAATAATACTCCATTGCATGGATATATCACATTTGTTTATCCTTCAGTTTATAGACATTGTATTCTTCATAATTTTTGGTTATGGTTACCAATGCTGTTACAAACATCTAATTACAAGTTTTTTTATACAGACCCATATTTTCATTTCTCTTTAATTATATCTAGGTCACATATAAACTATATTTAGCAATTTGAAGAATTACCAAACTCTTTTCTAAGGTAGCTGCACCATTTTACATTCCCATCAATAGTGAATGAGGATTCCATTTAGTTCACGTCCTTGCCAACACTTATTATACATCTTTTTGATTACACCCACCCTATTGGGTGTAAAACAGTATCTCACTGTGGTTCTCATTAATATTTATCTAGTGACTAGTGATGGTGAACATGTTTCCTGGTGCTTATACACCACTTTTAAGTTTTCTTGGACAAAGATCTATTCAAATATGTGGTATTCGAATAAAAATGGTCTTCGGTTCTTGGCACACAGCTATTAAAACCCTTGGACTCTCTACAGTGATCAGGATCCCTGTACACAAATGAGACGACTGAAGGCTAGGAGCCCCTCAGTCCTTTCAGGATGGAGGATAATCCCAAGAAAACACCAAAACATGATTAGAAAGTGGAAAATTTCAACTCAACTCCTGACCTCCTGAGAAGGGAAAGGGACTGAAGACTGAGTTCACAGTGTTCACAGTGGTTTAATGAATCATGCCTATGTCATCCCTCTAACGATGAGGCTCAGAGAACTGCTGAGTTGACAAGCACAATCAAGCGCCAGGAGGGTGTTGTACCCCAACTCCACAGAAGGATAGGAGCTCTTGGGCTCAGGACCCTCTGAGATCTTTTTCCATGGATCTCTTCAGTGAGTGAGTGAGTGAAAGTCGCTTAGCCATGTCCAGCTCTTTGCAACCCCATGGACTCCTCTGTCCCTGGAATTCTCCAGGCAAGTATACTGGAGTAGGTAGCTATTCCCTTCTCCAGGGGATCTCCCTGACCCTCTTCAACTGGTTGTTTATTTGCACCCTTTATAACAAACTGGCAAGTATAAACAAAGTGCATTATTAAGTTATATGAGTCATTTTAGCAAATTACCAAATCTGAGGAGGGATCTGTGGGAGTCCCCGATTTATAGCTGATCAGCCAGAACTATGAGTGGCTCAACTATTAGGGACATTTTGTAGGATTGGATCCTCAACTTGTGGGACTGGTGCTAACTCCCTGTAGGTAGTTACTGAATTGATCTGAATTGTTGGACACCCAGTTGGCATCATATACTTAGAAATTTTCAACTTTCTAATCATGCCCTGGGGGCTTCCCAGGTGGCTCGAGTGGTAAAGAATATGCCTTCCAATGTAGGAGACATAGGAGACATGGGTTCTATCCCTGGGTCAGGAAGATCCCCTGGAGTGGAAAATGGAAATCCACTTCAGTATTTTCGTCTGGAGAATCCATGGACAGAGGAACCTGGTGGGCTATAGTTCACAGGGTAGCAAAGAGTCAGACACACCGAGCATACAATGTAACCGTGCTTTCATATTTTCTTGGGATTAGTCCCCGTCCTGAAGCTACTGTTAGTGTTAGAAAACACCCCACAAAGTATTTGCTCATTTTATAACTGTGTTATTTGTCTTTTTATGGTTGAGTTTGTACAGTTCTTTATATATTCTAGATACAAGTCTATTATCAGATATATGATATGCAAATGTTTTCTCCCACTGTGTAGGCTGTCTCACTTTCTGGATGGCATCATTTAAAGTATAAAAATTCTCATTTTAATGAAGTCTAATTCATCTATTTTTTTTTAGTCACTGTTGAGTAGTGGTTTGATTAATTTCAAAACCACTTGATTTTGACAAATATAAAGTTTTCTTCTTTACATTTTATTTATTTATTTTTGGCAGCACCACTGTGTGGTCAAGTTCATGCCCCCTGCAGTGGAAACTCTGATTTTAAAACACTGTATTATATTTCATTCATTTCAATGAATGAAATCAACTATATATAGTCCTGAATATTCATTGGAAGGACTGATGCTGAAGCTGAAGCTCCAATATTTTGGCCACCTGAAGCAAAGAACTGACTCACTAGAAAGGACCCTGCTACTGGGAAAGATTGAAGGTGGGAAGAGAAGGGGATGACAGAGGATGAGATGGTTGGATGGCATCACTGACTTGATGGACATGAGTTTGAGCAAGCTCTGGGACTTGATGATGGACAGGAAAGTGTGGTGTGCTGCAGTTCATGGGGTTGCAAAGAGTCGAACATGACTGAGTGACTGAATTGAACTGAACTGATAGCTGATTTACAATGATGAGTTAATTTCAGGTGTACAGCAAAATGAATCAGTTATATATATATATATATATATATATATATATATATAGTCTTTTTCAAATTATTTTCCCATTTAATTACTACAGAGTACTGAGAAGAGCTGCTTGTGCTTGTTGGTTTTCTATTTTGAATATAGGAGTGTGTACATGTCAATCCTAAACTTAAGAACTATTCTGTCCCTCCCCCTAACCCCCTGATAATCATAAGGTTCATTCTTGAAGTCTGTGAGTCTGTTTTAAAGTTGCCTTTTTTTTTTTATTTTTAAATTTTATTTTATTTTTAAACTTTACATAACTGTATTAGTTTTGCCAAATATCAAAATGAATCCACCACAGGTATACATGTGTTCCCCATCCTGAACCCTCCTCCCTCCTCCCTCCCCATTCCATCCCTCTGGTCGTCCCAGTGCACCAGCCCCAAGCATCCAGTATCGTGCATCGAACCTGGACTGGCAACTCATTTCATACATGATATTTTACATGTTTCAATGCCATTCTCCCAAATCCTCCCACCCTCTCCCTCTCCCACAGAGTCCACAAGACTGTTCTATACATCAGTGTCTCTTTTGCTGTCTCGTACACAGGGTTATTGTTACCATCTTTCTAAATTCCATATATATGCGTTAGTATACTGTATTGGTGTTTTTCTTTCTGGCTTACTTCACTCTGTATAATAGGCTCCAGTTTCATCCACCTCATTAGAACTGATTCAAATGTATTCTTTTTAATGGCTGAATAATACTCCATTGTGTATATGTACCTACAGCTCAACTCCAGAAAAATAAATGACCCAATCAAAAAATAAAGTTGTTTTTAAAACTAAAGCTGTTTCCAAGAATGAAGTTTTTGTTTTGATAGTGAAATTGAGTGTCAGGAGGTCATCATCCATATTTGTGGTGCTACTATGGGGTATTGCTGGGGGCTTATTCATGAGAACATAGGAAGGAGCAACTTCAGAGAGGGGACATTTATGCTATAAATGCAGAGTTTGTGAGGACTATCCCAGAGTGTTTGGTATGGACAAGGCTACCCTTTGCTCTCTGAAGAATGGGGGGTATTAGTTTCTCCTGAGGTAAAATCAGTTCTTCTAGCAGCAGTAGCAAAAGCCATGCAGGTGCTCCTAGAAGATAATCTTGCCCACCAACACCAGCACTTTTGTTCCCTAGCAACATGCTCTAGCATCAAAGGACTTTTGTTATTGCAGGCAGTGGGAGGTCAGCTCTTGGTTGCTTAAGAAGCAACTCAACTAGATTTGGGCTTTCTCTCTTTCATCTTCCCTTCTCTTGGAACAATAGTGTGATCAATCTATCATTGATATGAAAGACTGTTATTTCTTTATTGTGTGCATGTTAGGTGGATTCAGTTGTGTCTGACTCTTCGTAACCCTATGGAATGTAGCCCACCAGGCTCCTCTGTCCATGAAATTCTCCAGGCAAGAATACTGGAGTGGGGAGCCATTCCCTCCTTCAGGGGATCTTTCCAACCCAGGGATTGAACTTGGGTCTCCTGCATTGGCAGGTGGATTCTTTACTGTCTGAGCCACCAGGGAAGCCCACAATATATCACCTTAATACCTTCAACTTCTATTGATTTTATTTCATAAGAGGTAAGAGGAGAAAAGATCCAGTTCTCCTCCTTCCAGGGAAGATCAAAGAAAATTATGAATATAAAAACCCTTTGAAAAATGATCCATTGTAAAAGTGTATTCACAATAATCAGAATTTTGCCAAAGGCCTCTCTGTTAAAACCACAAAGCTGCAGACAGCAAAATGCCACAAGAGACTTCACTGAAAGTTATCCTGACTGTTTCTTCTCTACGTGGCTCACAAAGATGAGCAGGTTCAAGCAGTTCCTTCCATAGGAGATGCTGATGCAGAACCAGGCTTGGGAATCATAGGTTGTAGTGATCTAACCACAGGACTGCTTTGTGGATTATAGTTATTATCCATATTCATAAAGAATCTAACAAGTACTGACAGGTGGAGCCTGACTTTAAATGACAAAGATTGCATGAAAGAGATGAATCTTGTCAGTCAAAAGAGAAGAAAAATACCAAAATAAGTTAATCATTGTCTCTTAAATTGCCTGGGTGTTTGATGAAAAAGCATCATATAGTTTGTAAGTACAATATCTGACACTGACCAGAAGCTACATTAATAACTTGGTGGAAGCCCAATGTTTAAAGGTATCATCCTTAATTAATAATGTTTAGAAACCAGCTCCCCAAAGATACAAAAGAATCCCTGAAGATCATGCTGATAGAAAACAAGACCAAACATCTTAGACCTGTGTGCTGTGCTTGGTTGCTCAGTCATATCCAACTTTCTTCGACCCCATGGACTGTAGCCTGCCAGGTTCCTCTGTTCATGGAGATTCTCCAGACTAGAATACTGGAGTGTGTTGCCATGCCCTCCTCCAGGGAATCTTCCCAACCCAGGAATCAAACCTGGTCATCTACATTGTAGGGGGATTCTTCATCATCTGAGCCACCAGGGAAGCCCATCTTCAAGCTGCTCCCACCCAAAGAACCTCCCCCAGCTCAAATTTATACTGTGTCTGAATCTTGATTTTCAGTAAAATAGTTTGTTTCTTACAGTTCCCTCTCATGTCCTTATAAAGATCATCAACTCTTTGAAGACAGAATCTAGGCTTCCTGTCCTCCTGCACCTCTAATGCCCATGAGAGGTATGTGATCGATCGGAGCTAACTAGTTGAAGAAGCAGGTGAAAATCTGGCTCATAGAACATTACATCAGGTTATTAAGGGTAACATGCAACTTCATTTTGGAGAAAACTGACTTCTAAATGCATATTGGAAGAGATAATTCTATTGCTATAGAGGGGAGATAAAATTTGTCAAGGTATTAACACCACCTTATGTAAAGCACATTTATGGAGCTGGTTTATGGTATTTTCTTCTTTCTTCTCTGGTTGAGTCAAAGATACCCCCTCACTACCCAAACCAATCTCCAATAAAAATCAAGTACTCTGTCTGTTAAAACCTATGATCCAGGTGTCATGAACACTCCCTCTAGCTCAGTGCCATAGCCCACCTAGATATACCTCAGAATTTCTAATCATGGTTTGGGGATGACTATCTGACCATAGGAGAAGGCAATGGCAACCCACTCCAGTACTCTTGCCTGGAAAATCCCATGGATGGATCGAGGCTTCCCAACTGATGCTAGTGGTAAGAGCCTGCCTGCCAACACAAGAGATCTAAGAGACACAGGTTCAATCCCCTGGAAGAGTGCACGGAAACCCATTGCAGTATTCTTGCCTGGAGAATCCCATGGACAAGGTAGCCTGGCAGTGGCTACAGTCCTAGGGTCACAAAGAGTTGGACACGACTGAAGCGACTTAGCATACACACATCTGACCATAATATATCTTGTCCTTGCATTCTGAAAACAGATTTGATTAGTGAAACTCAGTTGATGTGGGCACACACACTCATTCACATACACAGGCATATACATTATATGTAAAAGTGACTTTTTTTTAATTTTTATTTTATTTTAAAAATCTTTTAAATTTTCCATACAGTTTTTAAAGGGTACTTACCATTTATAGTTATTACAGAAAATTGGCTATATTTCCCATACTGTACGGTACAATCTTGAGCCTAACTTGCATCCAGTAGTTTGTGCCTCCCACTCCCCCACCTCTACATTGATTTGGCTTTTTGTATAAGTGAAAAAATCTACCATATGTCAGCCCAACACACACCTCTATAGAGATTTAGCTCTCTCCAGCTAATGGCCAAGAGTGAGCAAACACCATTCATTTTACCATTCTGGTATAAAGTACAGTGAAGGAGATCCATCAGAAATACACTAATAATAAAAAAGAAACACACTAATAATAGCTAGCTCTGATAGTAATCAGGGAGATAATGTGCATCCCTGTTCCTATTAAGGTTCTGTCTCATTTTTAAATTTTTTTCCTTTGTTGTTCTCAGGCTTTTGGACCTCACCTTACCCAAAACTAAGGAGTCTCCCTATCCTGCCTGGTAATTTGAATTCTAACCACAAGCTTAGCTCTCTCAAATCATTAGGCAAACCACCAGGACCGCAACAAGTTGGCACCACTCACTAGCTTCTGTTGGTTGATCATTTAGAGTTCTGATTAGGGCGTTGGGACTTCTTCAGAAAAAAAGAATATTGCTTACACATCAGCCAGTGGTGAATGCCCATCTCTGGAGTTGTCTGGGCTCAGAGGTCAAGAGAGAAGCGTAAATGTGCACTTCTGAAATGCAGCGCCGACACTGGTGGGCCCCACTGATCACCGCCGCCACCCTTGTATGTCGCCTCCACAGTCAGCAACTTGGTTTTATTTGCACAGCTCCCCATTCCTCATTTTGTACCATCTGCCTTGGCTGAAGGCCCAGTTGTTTCTGAAATGTTCTGTTTTTTTTTCCTAAAATGGTTTTCTGGATCTCCTACAGAAGGACTTCCAGAACATTCTCTTTCCATTCTTTCTCCTTCTGCTTTCTCTGCTTTAAAAGCATGCTATAATACCTTTCCAATTTTACTGCTGCCCATAAATTCTGCTCCATGACACCACCTGCGGAGCAGGCCTTTGACTTCTTGGACTTGCTACTGCCCTTTCTTCTGCCACAGACCTCCCATGGAGGGGAGGGAGTTTGGTTACTGTAAGGGGCTACACCAAGTCTTTCTGTGATTTGTCCCTACCTTTAGACACAGGGTTGGCAGTTACAATGCTTCAAGTTTCTCCCAGCTGTTGGTACCCAGGCCCCATCATGACTGGAGACATTATTGAACCACTAGCTACCTACAATTTCAGCCATCAAAAATGTCCTAATCATCCTTTGTCTCTTTAGTACAATCAGGAAGGGGTGTGTGTGTGAGAGAGAGAGGGAGAGAGAGGGAGAGAGAGGGAAAGAGAGAAGAGCAGGAATGCCTCACAAACCCACATACGCTACAGGATGTGGGAAGGGATCCAGGAAGACAGTGTGGAGTATCATTCTTTAGCATCTGTCTCTCCAAACTGCTCTAGTTTTTCTGGTTTGTTCCCATAGGAGAAAAAAGGGAAGAAAATGTAGTCAAATAGAGCATTCCTGCAGCAGCAGCAAAAGAACTGATGACATTTGTTTCTCATTTTTCTTATGCCCACTCCCCACCCAGTTGAAAATTTCCAGGTAATTTGCCTTTCTGAGAGTGTGGGGATGAGGGTAGGCGTATGCACAAGTAAATACTGAGCTGGGGACAATGCTACATTTTCTCCAAGGCTCTGTGACTCTCAAGTATTCTGTTGGAATATCTCCATTCCTCTTCCACTCCAGTGCATTTTCTTGACTTCAAGACTTTGTCCCTCATGAATTAAAATGAGCCTTACAGTTGCCTCCAACTACCTGAACATGGCACCTTATAAATCTTGATTTTAAAACTACACCTTGATGATGTAATGAAACACAAATCCATTTCCTGTAAAAATGTTTTCTAAATAAGCAAGTACATCTTCTGAAGCAAATTATTTAAAAAGGATTATTTAAGCAAAATGTAACATGTTTTCAAATCTTTGAAATGGAAAAAGCAATGCTCTAAGGGGGTTTGAGATACACAGGTGTAGGCATTTGTTAAGACATGTTCATTTCACTGTGTATAAATTTTACATAAAAATAATGGTAAACAAATATCAAACGCTAGATAATGATTTGCATGCTGAGGTATTCAAGGATGAAGTCTACTGATGTCTGTAACTTTGAAAAGCTTCAAAAATAGGATGAATAGATCTATGATAAAGCAAATATAGCAAAATGGTAACTGTAAAATTGAGGTGGTGGGTATATAGGTGCTCAATTATTTTGTGTGTCAAAATGTTTTCCTAATAAAATGCAGTTGTGGGAGCAGCAGGCAGGCACAGGACTTGGAATTGGGAAATTTGGGTCCAAGTCTCAGTGTGGCATGAATGAACTATAAAACCTGGCCAAGACTTTAAAATTCAATGGATTTTGGTTTCAGTCTACCACAATTGGCACCTGCCATTGGCACTTGCCACCCACCTCTATCAGGATTAAATCACGCACTGATGCAGCTGCTGATTTTCAACACCCCCTGAAAGGAGTTCAGGGTGAAGAGCAGAAATGAAGCACCCTGTGCTTGGGAAAGACTGGCAGGACAGGTCTTCAGATAGATATTTTCAGGAACTGATTTTATGAGCCCAATTCTTGTACCTCCTTATATCTGGAAAAGCACTAAAATCCTTCATGGTGATGATTGATTCTCATGACTAGCAAAAACCTTCTGCAAAAAAAAAAAAAAATATGTGCTTGATTGCATGTATTCCCTCTTCACCAAAATGACATACATACTGACTTTCCCCCCTGTCTCTTTGGCGCAGTTTCTCAGAGCTTTCTGAAGTGCTGTCTCCTGGGCTACAGTTCTCATTTTGCCCCAAATAAAATTTAACTCACAACTCTCATGTTGTATGTTTTTTTAAGTCGACATTTCCCCATAGACAAAATGAGAATTGCAAATGTGCTTTTGTGTCCAACAATCTATTATTTTATGAAACAAGCACATATCCAATGGTCAGAAGGCGTCAATCCATAGAAATCTTGGGTTCTCATTTATTGAATTTATGTAGTCCAAAGGAAACATTGAAAATCATATTATCCAACATTTTACCAATTGGAAAGCTCTAATGGGCCTTTTTGATCATTTCATCTCTCCCAGTGCAAACTTTTCATCTGGTGCCAAGAGCAGATGCCAGAAACACAGTGGGTAGAAATAAACTCTCCAAAGCTGGGGCTAGTGATGATTGGTCTGGATAATTTGAGAGAGTAAGATTAGACTGCTGGCCCATGGTGTTCTTACCAAACTATTTTGATGTGATTGTACATATCAGAGGCCCTGTCAGAGCCCCCAGCCCTGGAGACTCACCTGTGGGCAGAACAGGTAGCCATCTCTAAGGAGAGTATTTGGGGCCACCTGAAGGTGGTTCAGTGGCAAAAGAATCCACTTGCCAATGCAGGAGATGTAGGAGACACTAGCTCGATCCCTGGGTCAGGAAGATCCCCTAGAGGAGAAAATGGCAATCCACTCCAGTATTCTTGGAGAATCCCATGGACAGAGGAGCCAGGAGGGCTGCAGTCCATGGAGTCACAGGGAGTCAAATATGACTGAGCACAGTAGCAGCAGGAGGGTCTTCCTTCTCACTCCTCTTTTTACCCCTAAACCACACCCCCCTCATTCCCAGGCCAAAATATTAGCCATGTGAGTTAATCATCTGATTGAGGCTATGTTTATTATTAAAAATGCAACTACGGTTAGTGGGTAACACATCCAGCTATAGCAGCCATTCACACTGCACTGTTAATGACTCTCTTAGTCTGTCTGGCCTGCTACAAGATTAACTTAGACTGCTGCTGCTGCTGTTAAGTCGCTTCAGTCGTGTCCGACTCTGTGCGACCCCATAGACGGCAGCCCACCAGGCTCCCCCATCCCTGGGATTCTCCAGGCAAGAATACTGGAGTGGGTTGCCATTTCCTTCTCCAATGCATGAAAGTTAAAAGTGAAAGTAAAGTCACCCAGCCGTGTCCGACTTTCAGCGACCCCATGGACTGCAGCCTACCAGGCTCCTCCATCCATTGGATTTTCCAGGCAAGAGTACTGGAGTGGGGTGCCATTGAGTGGCTTATAAACAACAGAAATTTATTTCTCACAGTCCTGGAGGCTATGAAGTCCAAAATCAAGGCACTGGAAGGTTTAGGGTCTGATGAGACCTGCTTCCTGGTTTGTAGATGACCAACTTTTCCCTATACCCTTATGTTGTGGAAGAGATAGGAGAGCTTTCTGGGGTCTCTTTTAAATGGG
This sequence comes from Bubalus kerabau, assembly GCF_029407905.1. NCBI lineage: Eukaryota > Metazoa > Chordata > Mammalia > Artiodactyla > Bovidae > Bubalus > Bubalus kerabau. Next base: position 57,953,793 of record NC_073634.1, read on the forward strand.
AATTAATCCCCTTCTTGAAGGCTCCACCCTCATGACTTAATCACTTCCCAAAGGCCCTGCCACCTCCTATGATCCTATTGGGCATTAGGATTTAACATATATATTCTGGGGGTATGCATTCATTAACAGCAATGACCTTCAAATCCTTTCCAAATATGATTTAACAGCAGAAAAAGAACTATTGATGTTATGCGAGTTTTCTCCCTTCCCTTAGCACTGCTCTCCTAATATCACATTGCAGTTAAAACTCACCCTTTAGCCTGAAATGGAACCTACCAAAGCACCCTTGCTAAACTCATCTGAAAGCCACTTCTCTCCTCCTTTATTTTATCCCTTTCTTAATTCACTCAACCAGCTAAAGTTTATTAAGCATTTACAACTTATAGAGAACTATATGAGGTGCAGAGGATATTGTGTGAGAGATCCATTTAGTGGAGGTTTTACTGTGATCCGGGCCAGAGATAACCATGGTCTAGATTCTGGAGGAAGCATCAGCAATGCAGCTAAGCAGATAATTTAAAAAGGTATTTAGAAGGAATAATTGATAGAACTTGGTCTGATGGCTGAAGGGTCAAGGGAGTGGGGGAGTCAGGACTGCCACAATTGGCCAACCGAGCTGAACAGAACTCAAGGGTGCCTGTTGAAGAGCATGCAGGTTGTGCTGCAAGACAAGCAGTCTCAGCAGAGGCAGTGGAGAGGGACAATCAAAGATGGTGGCCAGCTTCCTTGCATGAGCCATTGGCTGGATGATGGGGATGGGGATGGGGAATCTAAAGAAGATTCAGAATCTCATGTCATCATTTCTGAAATACTCTCATGACATGTATCAATCCTTACCATTACTTTTGCCATGCATATCTCTTATTTATGTGCATGTTTTTTCTTGCTCTTCCCCAAGGCACCCTAACCAGACTATAAATCCTCGATGAGCAGAAACCAGGCTGGACTCATCACTTTTATCACCATAGAGCCTTGCACAAGACTGTCATGAGGTAATGCTTACAAACTCTCAGAAGAAAGTGAACAAATGATCAGAAGAAGGTGGACAAAGGGGCAGGTAGGTAAGGCGATTAGCTTCTGCAAAGACTAGACACAGGAGAGTGAGACTGACAACAAGTTGTATAAACTAATTTCTAGTCCATGTGACTTCATATACCAATAAAGGGCCCGTAATAAATATTTCAGGCTTTGTGGGTTGTATGGCACCTGTTGTAACTTGTCTTTTCTGCCATTTTGATGAATGACCAACCACTGACAATGTGTAAATATATGGATGTGGCTGTGTTCCAAGGAAACTTTATTTATGGACCCTGAAATTTTAATTCCATGGAGTTTTCACATCACCTAATACTATTATTCTTTTGATTTTTTTTCTAATCATTTAAAAACATAAAATCATTTGCTGCTTGCATATAAGGTGCCAAATCCTGGACCAATACCTCCATTTCCTTAGGTGGAGGACTGTGAGGCCTCCCATCAGACAAATCCTCATGCAGAATGAAGGATACACTCACCCCAAATGCTTTCCCTTTCTCTTTGTCTCAAGAACAAGGAAGATATTTACAAACCCATCATGCCTAGTCACTAGCTCATCTTTTACTTTATTTTTTTTAATTTATTTATTTTAATTTGTGGATAATTGCTTTATAATATTGTGCTGGTTTCTGCCACACGACAGCATGAATCAGCTGTGGGTGTACATATGCCCCCTCCCTCTTGAACCTCTCTCCCGCCTCCCATCCCATCTCACCCCTCTAGGCTGTTACACTAGCTCGTCTTTTTTAAATGACTGATTTCTTAAACAGTTTCTTTCTCTTCAACCTTCTTTGGGGCCCTTTCTCTCTCTGTTTTCTTGACCTAACTTTTTTTTAATTGTGCAAGTTTGTTCTCTCACTAATAAATTTTACTTTCACTACCAGAAGCACTACTGGGTTTGACATTTTTAGTGAGGATGCTGAGATTTCCTCCAGTTTTTGTTTATCACTTGCCTTTTTATAACCACAGCCACAGCCCCTCCTAAATGAAGGATTGATGCCTACACAGCAAGACCTACACCTGGAAATCTATTAACAATTAACAGCCAGTAAAACCAAACAACCCAAAGATTCAGGGACTGCTAGCATCGTGGGTGGTAGGAGACAGATTAAAGTACTAACAATGCACACAGGATTTAATACATTAATGCCTGTCCAGCAGCATCTGAAACTCTACGTTGGTTTAAATACAATTTGTTTAAAGAGAAATACTGTTCTATATGCATGATCATTTCTAAAACTAAACTAAGTCATGCATGTGAGAAGGAGAGTGACAGTCATTCCTGCTTGTTTCATTAGAGAGCAATTAGACCACGGCTGGAAGTCCTCTCTTACAATCTCCTCCACAAATGTGTCTCTACAAAATGAACCTGTCTCCAGCAGCAAATGTACTCCTGCTTGGTGTATCTCTATAAGGGAACAGAACCACAAATCGAGAATATACACAACTTAAAAAAAATGATAGAACATTTGACTCAACAAGCATAATTGGAATATCATCAGGGAAGCCACCTTTTTTCCAGGTCCAGGCAGGGTGTAATCTATAACAATTTATACCAAGATTTTTGGAAGACAGCAGCTCTTGATACTCTGAATGTAAAGGAGACTAGGAAAGAAAATGGGGACATTTCCTCTTTTCTCAAGTCAGTCCATATTCAGCCTGTAGGGTTATCTACAGGGGGGCTTCCCAGGTGGCTCTAGTGGTAAAGAACCCATCTGCCTGCCAATCCAGGAGATGTGAGAGACGTGGGTTAGATCCCTGGGTTGGGATGGTCTCCTGGAGGACAGCATGGCAACCCACTCCAGATTCTTCCCTGGAGAGTCCCCATGGACAGAGGAGCCTGGCAGGGTACAGTCCTGCAAAGGTCTGTAGGGTCACAGAGAGTCAGACATGACTGAGCAACTTAGCAGAGAGCAGAGAGGGGTGTAGATATGCAGATTCCAATCCTTGTAATATCACAGGGTAGGGATGTCTCTGTTCTTTTAGTCTTTGACATCAAAAAATAAGGTCACCATTGCTCTGAAATACAACTCTTTATGTGGGAGACAGCAAAAGTGGTAGGGGAGTCGAGATGGATGGGAGCAGAGTGGACATTGGGCAAGGTCCCTTCTCCACCTTTTCCACCAAAGTGAAGACCTGTGAAGATAACCAGTAGCTATGGTCCACTAACCAACAATCTAGGACTTCTGGGTATCTCTACTATGGGAAAACTATAGCTTGATGTGCAGCCCAATTTCCTAAAAGACCCAACTCTGCAACTGGCTTCTTTGGAAGGCTGCAGGCCCAACTGGAGAGTTTTCTTTTAAGTCCCTCGACCAGGGATGGAATCCGTGCCCCCTGCATTGGCAACTCGGGGTCTTAGCCACTGGGTCGCCAGGGCAGTTCCACAATTGGAGAGTATTTAAATCCACCAGTCTCACTCATGTTAAAATGAACCTTAGCAACCAAACTGAGGCACGTGGATTGAAAAAGCAGCAAGCGAAACCCTGCCCCCCGAGCGTGTCTGGTGTGGTCCTGAATGCCCGTGGTGAGGATGGAGGATGCAAGCCTACGGTGTGTGGCACTCACAGCTGTGGCAGAACATTTGATTCGCCTCAGCTGTCACAGACTCAGACGTGTTAGATAAAACGGCTGCACTTCTTCTGTGTGCCCTTCACTGGTCCGTGGAAATGGACCATTTTCTCACACTGCTAATTCTGAAAGTCTTCAGTGGACAGAGCCGCAGGAAGTAACTAAAAAAAAAAGGTTTAAAGGCATGCGTTGAATTTGCTAATAGGCATGTGTGGTCCTTTTGGAACCCAAATAGAATTTTTGATGAAGTACCTTGTGGCAAATTTGAAATATTAGCCTGGGGGCCCCAACAAGACATAATTCACTCCACTGGTGAGAACAAATCTCATTTCCACATTCATTCCTCTAAACTCATTACTGACCCAGGGGGAAAATGCTAGCCAGGAGCAAGTTTTAATAGAGACAGTGGCAGAGACTTCGCTATAGTACTAAAGGTAGTAATGAGCAACATGCCACTTGGTGGCAATGGCCCCCTGGACCTATGGAGACCCTGGAAGGCAACTTCTGAAGGGCTTAACTCTCCACCGAGAGCAGAACAGGTCATCGAAGAAAAGATGCCATTATTTTATGTGATAATCTGTCACATAAGAACCACTTTAGCTTAAGGGGTCTGATTGTTAGCTTGCCTTCAAAAGAACCATTGCTGAAAACTCACTTTAAATTAATTGTGCTTAAAAACAAACAAACAAACAAAACCAGTAGATGCAATAGAGGAATTAAAAAAAATGATGATAACTTTGGGGTCAGAAATATCTAGATTCAAGTTTCAAATTCATAACAAATTTTATTCCCTCCTCAAGACTTAATCTCTGCCACTAGAATTATGCTTTCAGTGAACAGACTTTATCTGTGGGCAGGGTCCATGTCTTTTCTGTTTGATGCTACATTCTCACACATCTTATCATATAATACATGTTCTTTAAGTATGCATTAAGTGGATCTACTTTCAAGGACTACTATAAAGATTAAGAGAGCTCAGATATATAATTCTTTTGGCACTTTGCTTGGCATGAGGTAGTTCACAACAAATTCAGAATAAATTAACTGCTGGTACAAGGCCACTGGTGGAACAGCCACAAGAAGAGCTTTTAATGAAAAATCCAACCAAACTGAAGAGGTCTGCCAGCTGTTGTGGTTCTGACAGGAAGGGACCAGGTCCAGGGAAGTCAAAGGGAGACAGGACACCTTGAAAATACAAGTGGGAGTGGGGAGTAAGGGAGTAGAGGTGGGTGTTGAAAGTGAAAGTGTTAGTTGCTCAGTCCTGTCCGACTCTGCCACCCCATGAAATGTAGTCCACCAGGCTCCTCTGTCCACGGGATTTTTCAGGCAAGAATACTGGACTGGCTTGCCATTTCCTCCTCCAGGGGATCTTCCTGACCCAGGGATCAAACCTCCGTCTCCTGCATCTTAGGCAGATTCTTTACTGTCTGAGCCACTAGGGAAGCGGGGATGGGGTGGGGGCATTTAAAAAGAGCCGTTAATGCCAGTTAGGGAACTGTGCTGGCTAAAAATAATTCTTAGCTTTATCTAGCAGTGTGGACAATTCCTCTGGCTTTCCAAAGGATATCTGGGCTTCCCAGGTGGCGTTAGTAGTAAAGAATTCACCTCCCAGTGCAGGAGACATAAGAGACATGGGTTGAGTGGGGAAGATTGCCTAAAAGAGGAAATGGAAACTCCCTTCAGTATGCCTGCCTGAAGAATCCCGTGGCCAGAGGAGCCTGACTGGCTACAGTCCACAGGGTCTCAAAGAGTCAGACATGGTTGAAGTGACTGAGCACGCACTCCAGAGGATATCTACGTCTAGGCAGGTAAAGTCAAATAGGGAATAAAAGCATGTGTCTAGAGAATTCACCTAACCAGCTGTCAGGAGGGAAGCACAGATGAGTTTGGAGGGGCACTTGTCCTAACTCGTTCCTCCTCGCCCCTCACTGCCCTCACACACCCTTCCATCTCAAGCCAGCCCATCTGTCCCCAACATTCTCTGTGACCGTATGATGACTTTCTCGTTCCCCTGTGCTTGCTTTTTGAGCTTGTCTCTGCCCATCTAATGTCTACATGGCCTTTAATCCTGAAATAATCTATATAGCTTTCCTATTCACTATACGGGAGAGAGAAACAGAGAAGAGTAGTGCAATGGTACTCTTCCCCATCTCTTCTCAATCTTTATCACCCTGTCATTTGCTTCCATACTGTGAAGAATTCTCTTATTGTTGATAACATATATATCTTGTTTCCTGAAAGAAACATGATTTCTCCAAAATAGGAATGCCTCCCTGGTACATATCCTCCATGGGTTGGTTACTCACGCATATGACAAGATAAACACTTATCCAATACACGGTAAAAGGAAATCAGCAGGTACCTGGTTCACACTGTATTGACAGGAGCAAATGGGTTTTGTGTGATTCTCTGTAACTTTCCACAAACATTTAGAGGAACTATGATATGCAAGGGCTTCCCTGGTGGCTCAGATGGTAAAGAATCTGCCTGCAGTACAGGAGACCTGGGTTCAATCCCTGGGTCAGGAAGATCTCCTGGAGAAGGAAATGGCAACCCACTCCAGTACTGGAGAATTCTTTCTTTCATGATATGCAAGGGATTCAGAAGGAATATCACGGAAAGAATGTCAACAGCATCTACGCATATACGTGTAAGCATATACATTAAATATACACACATGCATACACACAATGAGATTGTATCTTCACCTAGTCATTCTCAGAGGCAGGACTCCTAAGCAGGATCTGATTAAAATTCTGATCACAATCAATTCCTACAAACCAGGGCTGCCCACACCAGCAAAGCACTTTGGGAAAGAGCTTAAGAGTCTCTGTAGTAAGATCAATGCTGACCCACCCCCAACCCATGGCCACTAGTGCTGATTCTTGGGGCTAAGCGTTTCTCCAGTTGATTGTTCCCAACCTTTCCCCATCTACTCTGTTCCTTCTGCTCAGTGGTTTCAGTCTAGCCTCCCCGACCCACCATCCCCCTCATAGACAGGCACTTCCCTGCAACATACAAAGGAGCATCTCCCTTTAAGCTCACACAACCTGAAATTGACAAAGTTTCCAGTTGTTGCCTCCTCTTTAGGGAAGAGAAAAGACAGAATGGATATTGGGACTTTAATAAGGAATTGATCATCCTTTCCTGAGAAAGGTACAGAATGAAAAAATTAAAAAAAGCAATCCTTTGCTTTCTGATTGCTGGGATGGAGATGTGGGTGAGACAGGGGACAGAGACAGCTAAGAGTCTGCTGTCACAAAGAGTGAAATGGAGATTTCAGAGAGTTCTCTTCTCTCCAGAATTACCCATTGATCATTTCCTACCATATTAACTGTGAAATGCATCCAAGAGTGGATGCCAGATAAGGGATCTATATCAGCAAGTAAACATTTCCTGGCATCATAAGTGTGATGAAACAGAGGGAGTAATAAAAGGATGAACCCACATATCCACATAGAAGGCAGGGTGACTTCTAGTGCAGATGGCTGCCCATGCCGAGTATGTGGACAAGTGATCATGAAAGTTGAAAGAAGCAAGTCTTGGGCATATGTTACAGTGAAAGTCCAACAAGAGTGCTGACAAGATATCAGGATAGACAATTAGAGAATTAATTAATTAAAGCCCTGCTTATACTTCTATTGTCACTGCTAATTATTTGTTGGTTTGAGTAAGCTCCCCTGCCTTCATTAAAGGCTGTCAGTGAATAATGTACTTGGATTTGCACAAGTACCAGTTGTTCCCAAGGATTGTACTTGCAGCGTTAGCTCATATTCTCATGTAATGACATTAATAATTAAGGACTATGTACTCACTGAAGCTAAAAATGCATTTTTTTTTTTTTTTTCAACAAGAGGTATGTTATTGTCCTTCCATTAGACTTGAGCCTTCTGTCTGGTTTTTGGTGCATCAAGGTAACAGGTTTCCTTCAACTTTGGAGAAGACAATGTTTAGTTTCTTTGGAAGAGGATGAGCTAGCAAGAGATCCCTCCATGAAGCATTTGCAGACCATCAAATCCATTTTGCAAACGAAACCCCTTCTGTGTCCATCCTCTGTCCGCGCTCAGGTATTCTAATTCCAGCAACACTCTTGGCAGGAGACCTAATCTGGAAATCTTCCAATGAGGAACCAGTGATAGAACCAGTTTGATCATGCCTCTGATTAATGTCTACCTTGAACAAAAGAGTAGCTGCTATTCTGTTGATTTCTTATAGCTGTGCTCAGACTCATAAACAGACAGCAGCATGTGCTTTAACTTCCTCAGTCCTGTAAGAGTCTTTATGATCTATTCAGTAGGGGAAAGGGTGGGAATAGGGACAGAAATTGCAAGGAGATAAATCAAGATCTGTATCAGCAATGCCTTAGGAACATCCAGGGAGAGAGAAACCAGACTTCTAAAATGGAAAGATACAAGGAAGCTAGATTCATCAGTTTTGATTACTGAATGAAAGGGTGTGTGTAAATGGGAGGGGAAAATGGAAGCGACAAGACTGCTGGAGACTAGAAACATGTAGTCATGAGAAATCTGGTCCAATTTCTCTGTAGGGTGTTATTTTGGAGATATTTATAACTTTTTAACCAATAGCAAAAGAGAATCTAATCAAAACTATCCTCCTTTAAAAGACAGATCTGAAGAAATTGACTTTTTTTTTCCTTTTTAAGAAGTTACTTTGTTTCCTTAAATGGAAAGTTTTCTGTGGTATATCTTATTTTAGAATCTCTAACTTTATCTTCTTCTCCTATTAAAATAAATTAAACTGTTGGTAATTTGTGATTTTTGTTATTTCTGGGCACATTTAGATTGCCCATTAGTGTCAAATGCTAAAGGTGGTAATTCCAAAAGAAAAGAAATAGAGGCACATGTCCCTATAACCCTTAGCAACACACAAAGATGAACTGAAGGAAAGGCAAGGGGGTTGGGGTTGGAGGAGGACAAAATCTGACTGTAGAAGCAGATAAAATGACAGGAAGACTAGAGTTGCCATCTGCTGGACGATAGAAAGAATGACATTTGACACTCACTTTGCAAGAGCAAAGCTAAACTCATTAGTCAAAATAATAAATTTCCAAGTTCTGTGTACTGCCAGTTCAAGGATAAAAAATTGGGAAGGAGGTGTTATTATTTCAGCATGGCAGTTTTTGAATAATGTAGAAAATATATGGGGGAAGTAAAACAATAGCATCCCCGTTTCTTAACTTGTACCCCGCATACTCTTAAAAGGGATGATGAATATTGCTTTATATGCTTTCAAATGCCAGCATGTTCCTTCAAAGTGTACTTCTCACTTTTACCACTGCAACTTTGAATAGAAAATTGATGATGGAGTTTCTCCTATAAGTATGCCTAGTCATTGCTTCCAGATTTTTTAATGCTTATGTAACATGGCCATTCTAAAGGAGATCAACCCTGGGTGTTCTTTGGAAGGAATGATGCTAAAGCTGAAACTCCAGTACTTTGGCCACCTCATGCAAAGAACTGACTCATTGGAAAAGACTCTGTTGCTGGGAGGGATTGGGGGCAGGAGGAAAAGGGGAGGACAGAGGATGAGATGGCTGGATGGCATCACCGACTCAATGGACGTGAGTTTGAGTGAACTCCGGGAGATGGTGAAGGACAGGGAGGCCTTGCGTGCTGCAATTCATGGGGTCTCAAAGAGTCGGACACGACTGAGCGACTGAACTGAACTGAACTGAACATGGCCAAATGCATGAAGCTCACTTAAATTCAATATAGACAGCACTGGACTGGGAGTCAGGGTGGACAGGTGGATAATCTCAGTTTGTCTACCAGCTACCGATGTAACTGTGAGCCAACCACTTTATTCCTCTGGGCCTTGGTAGTTTAAGCTGTAAAATTATAAATGTTATGGAGGATGGGCAGAGTTTAAATGATCTCTGAAGTCCTTTTTAGCTCTCAAATTCTGTGAATCTATAAGCATTCCAAACTCATGTAGCACTTATAACATGAATATTCAATCTAAATTCTCAACATTGCTTCTACAGAATACAGCAAAACAGTATCTAATGTCTTGATTAATCAGCCAAAACTATCTTCCTTACGAATGAATGGAAAGATGTTTTTCCCCGTCTCATACTGCAGAGGAGCCAGTTATTTAAACCTGCTCTCTCTGACACTGTTCTTGTTGTAGCAAACGCCATAGAAAGTTCCCTGGGAAGGGGAATAAACTAGGAGGCTGGGATTAATATATATGCACTGCTGCTGCTGCTGCTGCTGTGTCGCTTCAGTCGTATACGCACTCCTATGTATCAAATAGATAACCTACAAGGACCTACCACATAGCACAGGGAACCATACCATGTAATGCTATGTATATGTAATAACCTATAAGAGAAAAAAATCTGAAAAAGTATATATATATATATGAAGGCAATGGCACCCCACTCCAGTACTTTTGCCTGGAAAATCCCATGGATGGAGGAGCCTGGTAGGCTGCAGTCCATGGGGTCGCTAGAGTCGGACACGACTGAGCAACTTCACTTTCACTTTTCACTTTCATGCACTGGAGAAGGAAATGGCAACCCACTCCAGTATTCTTGCCTGGAGAATCCCAGGGACGGGGGAGCCTGGTGGGCTGCCGTTTATGGGATCTCACAGAGTCGGACACGACTGAAGCAACTTAGCAGCAGCAGCAGCCTATATATATATATATATATATATATATATATATATATATATAACTGAATGGCTATATATATATAACTGAATGGCTATGCCACACACCTGAAATTTACATGGTCTTGTAAATCAATTATGTGTGTGCTGTGTGCTAAGTTGTTTCAGTCATATCCAGCTCTTTGTGACCCATGAACTGTAGCCAGCCAGGCTCCTCTGTCCATGGAATTCTCCAGACAAGAATACTGGAGTGGGTTATGATGCCCTTGTCCAGGGGATCTTCCTGACCCAGGGATCAAACCCACATCTCTTACGCCTCCTGCATTGGCAGGCAGGTTCTTCATCACTAGTGCCACCAGAGAAGTCCTAAGTCAACTATACTCCAATTTAAAAAAAAATTAAAGAAAAAGTGATGAGGAAAAAAATATCCAAAAACACTTTAAGAACCACAGATTTAGAATAGCAAGCAACCTCGAAGATCAGAAGTGGAAACTGAGGTTAAGGGACTCATCCAACTGGTTTGGGACCAAAATGGATTGTATCATTTAATTGGCAAATTCTTCCTTACTGAAACAAACCCATCCTTCTTTCTGAAGCTCTACGTTCTGCATACCTACAGCATCCAAGTCAGGTGACCCATCCTTTCTAACCAATTCTTCAGCCCAGAGTGAATTCTCCTGCTTCTGGAAACATAGGTGTTTAATATTTGAATCCCTCACTTAGCAATGAACATAGACTGCTTTTTATTCATTTATTCATTTGACAAGTATTTAATGAACACATTTTTGATAACTTGCATTCTTCCAGATGAAACATCTAAGACCTGTTTTCATGAAGCTTATATTTTAATGGGAGATAGGGAGAAATGTACATAAATAGGAAAATATCTAATAGTTGTATGTGCCATGGCAGATCATTAAAACAGGGTGGTATGAAAATGATCTGGTACCTTTTTTAGATTGAGTGTCAAGAAGACTTCTCAGAGAAAGCCTGCCAAGTGGGGAGTTGAATGACAAGGACATGGCTCTTCCTAAAACAGTGCAGATTGGCATTTGCGGTGGGCGGCGGTGGGGGGGGGCAGGGCGGGAATCAAAGGAAGAAGTGAGGCTGAAATAAAGTCAACAAGGGGGTTAGTGATGAAAGATGAGGTGAGGGAGGTAAGCAAGATGCAGCTGATTGGGGGCATCGAGGTCATGCTGAGAAATGGAGATTTTATTCTAAGCCTTCTGGGAAACCAAGCAAAGAATTGAGCTCTCTTTTCTTATAAGTCAGTCTTCTTGACCTCCACAGGTTAAAATCTTACTTTTAAAGTTATTTTTAAAATTTCTCATGACTCCTAGGCAGCCCAGACCTTTGTACACAGAAGGCTCTTCAATAAACAGCTGCCGATTGGCCAACTGATTGGCTCTAGTGAGAGCTAAGCTGCATCAATTGTGTCTGATTCTTTGCGACCCCATGAACTGTAGCCCGCAGGCTCCTCTGTCCATGGGATTTTCCAGGCAAGAATATTGGGGTGGATTGCCATGCTCCAGGGGATCTTCCCAACCCAGGAATGGAACCCAGGTCTCCTGCATTGCAGGTGGATTCTTATCTACTGAGTCACTAAGGAAGCCATAATAGGTTGGCTATTAACATGAAATATTTAAATCAGTTAATATTTTAAGTAGGGGCTTCACCCCTGGAGCAGTCAGAGGTCAGGATGATTGCAGTCCTCAACTTCAAATTCACAGGAAGGCTGAGGAAGTGAGCTCAGCATGTAGGCAGCTGCCTTCAGACACAGCGTATGACTCGAAGCCCAGACATGTGACAATGCCTCACACTGCTCTGAGCAGCTCGGAATGAAGGGAGCATCTTTGTGGACTCCTCCAGAGCAAAGCAAATTCTTTAACTTTGAAAAGAGGTTCTCACTAGGTCTTTGTATTCACGTGTCACATGGTTATAACTGAAACTCTGCAACAGGTAAATCTAACAATTCATGGTATCTTTATGTGAGACAACAGCCTGAATAGCCAGAGGGAATTAATTCAGAGAGGTTATTCTGCATTTTCTCTTTTAATTCACGCCCATATTTATATGCCTTTCTTTTGACTGGAGGGTCATCTTTAATTGCAGCTTTAAGGGAAGCAAAGAGAACATTAAACATTCTGAAAACTAGAATGCTTCTCATGTTAGCTGAGAATAACCTGACTTATTTTTCACCCTGAGCTCTACAAAAGGCAAACCTCAAGCAATTAGCAAAAAGAAAGAAAGAAAGAAAAAAAAAAGTGGTTGGGGGGATCATTCTCCTTCTACCTGGCCACCTGTGGTCTAAAGAGGTCCTCTAAGCTATGATGGGAGGAATCTGTGCCTTGGAAACCCAGGTAGATGCCAGCATCTTTTTAATCCTACGTGACGTGTGGGAGTGCTAAGAAGTATATATATAAATTCACTAATAGAAAAGAAAAAGAAGGAAAGAAGGAAGAGAGTGAAAGGAGGAAGGGAAGAAGGCAGAGAAGAAAGAACAGAACTGTCATGTGTGGAGAACTGCAAGAGAGAAGTCACTGATAGGAGACCACCAACGCTATATGGAGGCAGAGATCCTTACCTTCGAAGCTTGTAGGAAAGTGCCTGGCACACCAGGAGGTAGGGTGTGGGGTTAGAGGAGTGAGAAAGAGAAACGTGGGAGGAAGGGAGGGAGAGAGGGAGAGGGCTGGGGAGAAGAGCGTGGGGAGAGAAAAGAATTGAATTTGAGAGACAGCAGGCAAGCCAGAGGAAAGAGAAACAAGACGAAAAGTTAGAAATGAAACGACAGAGACGAGATCTAGGCAATTATTCCCCAAATTTCCGGAGAATCAACCTGAGGCGATCTGCCTCTAACTGTAGATTCCCAGGCCGGATACCGGCTCCATTACAGCAGAAACTGGGGGTGATGGATTGTAGCTCTGGAATCTAATAAAAGTCAAACCCCAACACTACACAGGAGACGCTGATGTGCAGGTAGATCTGGGAACATGCTAAGGAGACGGGAGAAAGATGCGGCCCTAGCGCAGTAGCGGGACGGCACCCACTTGTCATCTTCAAGAACCAGAGTTTTCCACCTGTTAGGAGTGGTCCCCAGCTTCGCCCGTCCCCACATGACGTGCCCTTCGATGGCGTTTGAAAGGGCAAGCGGCTGAGCACGAGGATAACGACATAGGAAGCGGTATTCTCCTTCGCCAGTTGCAGTTGCCATAGGCAGGGAAGCAGCCCTGGCTCCCCCGCCCGCGCTGGGATCACCAGGGGGCCCCGGGTGCTTGTGGAGTTTGGACACTGATTGGCACCAAGTGGTGAGAGAATCTCCCACATGAGGGATGAACTAGCGAAAGTGACTCGGTCTTGGAAAACGGACCAGCGGCAGTAGCAAGCCATCTAGCCTGACACGCATTTCCGATCGTCATGGTAACGCGCTCAGCGGCCGGGATGCTGCGGGGGAAGAGCGGCTGCGCGGGGACCGGGAGGCGCGTGGGGCCACCGCCCGCTCTGCGCTGCGCGCGCGCCGCCTGAAGCCGCCGGAGCATGGGGGCGGCAGAGCCCGGCCGGGAGCGCCGCCGCCCAGGCAAGGGAACAATTGCCTCTTGCGATGCTGACGACGTGGGCCCGGATTGTGTGTTACTATGACAATGGTAAATAGGTTCACGGGCGTTCAGAGAAGTGGCTACGTGCGGTGTGAGCTGCAGAAGGCACAGTCTCCCTCCAGTTTCAGAACACACGTACCCATTCATGGGTCTGTTTTCATATAGCACAAAATGAGGGGCTTAGGGAAGAACACTTAGTTTTAGTCACTGGGCATTTTCCTGATAGTGACCTGCGCTGAGTTTGACTTAGTGGCTACAACTATTTTTTTTAAGCCTGGTAGTAGAAAGAAGAGAATGAAGCTTGCTTCTCAGATGATAATTACTTCGCCTGGGAGGTGGGGTTGGAGGGAGTGGGGGGAGTGGGGGATAAACTAAGTGTTTTGATAAAGTGGTTCTGTGAAATTCTACACATACCAGGAATGTCTCAAACATCACGTTTAAAAGAGACGACCACATATGAAATCGTGATTAGTTCTGTTGCTGCTTCCAAGTGGAATATCCTATCTTCTCTGAAACCTGTTAACACCTTTCAAAAAAGTAAACTAGAAAATGCAGAGCACTGTCAGAAGAGCTATAGCTTTTCCTAGAGTATAGATTACCTACTGTGTCAGAGCCAGTCTGTGAAACGTGTTTGCAGAAATAAGATATTGATGAACTACAGTCATAGTAAACAGGGAACTTACATTAATATTACCCACCACTGGTGATTTTGCATTTTATCATTCATCAGAGCCTACCAGTGCATGTATACACACATTCATAAGCAATAAACTCTGCCACAATTATCAGGATTTAGAATGTATAGCCTTCTATATTTAGAAAAGACAGATTTTTTAAAAGTCCACTATCATATGCAGAGGATGAGATGGTTAGATAGTATCACCGATCCACTCAATGGACGTGAATTTGAGCAAACTCCGGGAGATAATGGAGGACAGAGGAGCCTGGCATGCTGCAGTCCATGAGGTTGCAAAGAGTTAAAGACACGACTTAGCGAATGAACAACAATTATAAGCTTATAAAAATAAAGTCCACAGCTATCCTTGGTTGCAGTTTATCTGCATAAATTTAACAAATTCATTATATACCACAAATTATTTTAAATATGCTGTTTAGTAAAGAAACATAGTCAAAGATATCACTGGTTGGTTCTAAAATACTTCTTCCACTTCATCTCTACATGCACTTTTCCCAGCATCTGTATTTTATCCCATTAATACTTCCCTGGGAGTATTTCTGTTCCCACAAGCCAGACTGCCTCCAAGACCTCCTCACCTCCAGTCATGCCTGGAGAATCATCTTAATATGTTTTCTCTTGTGCCATCTCCCCTACTCCTCCACCACATGGAATCACCAAACTCTAAATTCAAGTCACATTTTCTTGTTTGAGAGTCCCTTCCATTCTGTTTAACCATGGTAAATATTTACTTGGTAGGTTTCTGAATTTTTCCATATTACATCAGTTTTGAACTTGTATTGTTTCTTTTATTCATTTTTATATGTGAGCATGTCAAAGAATCTACCATGCCAAATTTATCTTTGTATCTGCCACAGTGGCTGACACATAAAAAAAAAAAAAATGAATTGAATGAATATTGATGTTGGCACATTCCAGTTGCTTCAGCTGCTTAGAGGAATTCCTGTGGTTATTCTCACCTTCTCCCTCAAAGATATCACCTCCCTAATGGAATGAAATGTGGAGACGTGGTTTGGATCCTGATTCAAACAAATCTACTTCCAAAAAAAAAGAAAGAAAATTTGAAGGATAATGGGAGATACCTGAATATGGACTGTTTATCAGTAATTTTAAGGAATTACATTTGCAAAGTATTTTGCAATCATTTGCAAAGGTATGATAATGGTACTATGGTTATTTAAAAGCTTATTTTTGAGATATATACTAAAAATGTTTAGGAGTAAAAGGTTAACAGATATGTGATTTACTTTAAAATACAAATGATAATGCAACAGTGGCAAGACATTAATAATTGTTAAGTTCATTGTGAATAATTAAGTCTAATCAAGTAATTTTTTGGCTGCCTCTCTTGATACCACACTTGATAAAAAATAAAATAATAATAATAATAAAGAATGAAAGTAAGTAAGGACTATACCTCCACGTTGCAATTATCTGGGAGTGACTTTCGAATAGTCTATCTATTCCTTACTTAACTACCCTATAAGGCAAGCAGCTGACTGTATCACAATTCACAGAAGGTAAAGCATGGTTCAGCACTAGAGGTAGGTACCAGGGCTGCAGGAATCCAAGGGAAAAAACAGCTAGTAAACTTCAGAACACTAAAGCTTTATTCCACTCTAAAACATCTCCCACTCTGTTGGGAAATAGCCCATTGCCCAAGAAGGAAATGATAACTGCTGAATGCTAGAAAAATGACAAAAATAATGAAAATACCTCCCAGGTATAGAAAGAGATTCTAAAACTAGTAAGTATGGGCAAGTTTATTTTTAAAAGCTGTTCCATAAAACAAGAACAGTAATCCCATTACTGAAGATGAAGAAACTCAGGTCCTGATAGTGTATACATTTATCCTTGGGCTGTTTAAAAATTATTAAATGAATGAAAAATAATCCCCAAGATTAAGACAGTAGCTAAATCTCAGAATCAAAGCACAATCATTCCCTGACATTCTGACTATTACTTTAACATGCAATTCGGCCCTTATCTGTTCCTAAAACAGTGGGATGGAAAACCTTGCCTCATTTCTTACCAGCAGGCTACAGGAAGAGGAACACTCCCTGCTGCAGAAAAGAACCAGTTCAGGAGTTGTTGTCTTTTTACAGAACATCAACAATTTCTAGAAGGCTTTTAAAATATGTTTCATTTTAACCCTCCTGACACCACTGCAGTTAGGTGGGTGGTAAATGCCATGTAGTTTACTTCATACATCAAAAATGCTTATGAGAGCTGAGATGATGTTCTAGGTGGCAATGGACACAGAGTAGACAGAATTCTGGAACTGGAGACCCAAATACAGTCTTACTATATCCACATCACCAAAGTCACAAAGCATTGCTTTTCTTTTTTGGCCCTCAGGGATTCTGGAAGAGCAAAACCATCAAAGTAAAAAGTCGTTTGTTTTCCACATGGGTTGAATAATATCCTGAGTGGTACACTTGGATCTCAAAAAGATTTCTGAAGCCTTTGCAATGTTCATAACAATTATGGAAAAGATGTACTATTCACTATATTATATAATGAAACAAACTTTGGGCTCAAAGAGCTGTGGCAAGTTTGGCAATATGCCCATTTCATTTTGTGAAGCAACTATTTAGTTGTTTAAAACAAAAACAACAACAGTAAAATGGTTGGTATCCATTAGCTCTTGTTAGGCAATTATACTGAAAGAAAGTAATTGAATTCTATTAAAAATATTTTTTTCTATTAAAAAAAAGTTTGTAAAATCCTCCAAACACCATTTATATTGAAATCAAGAAGACAATATTACATTCTTTCAGAAAATTACCTGTCTTTAAAATGAGTACTTCTTATACAGGGTTATTACTACTTGAACATAGTTAACCTATGCATATGGTCAAAGGAACTCAAGATGACTGTTTGTTTAGAGAGGGCTATCATCTGCAATGGGATTCCCTGGTGGGTCAAACAGTAGAGTCTGCCTGCAATGCAGGAGACTGGGATTAGATTCTTGGGTAGGGAAGATCCCCTGAAGAAGAAAATGGCAACCCACTCCAATATTCTTGCCTGGAAAATCCCATGAATGGAGGAGCCTGGCAGGCTACAGTCCATGGGGTCGCAAAGAGTCAGATACAAGGGAGCAACTTCACTTTCACCATGTGAGTAGGGTTGATGAAAGATGAGCTTCTCCCTTCGACATCAGCTCCCAAAGCATAGCACCAAACTCTTAACATCCAATCACCAGTTATGAGCTGGTGATTTGACAAACATCCATCAACATTTCTTCTAAGACCATTCTGAACTGCTAATGTTGAATGTTCAGTGTAAGATGCAGTGACCCAATAAAGGTAAAAACAGGTATATCTCTTGTCTGTCTTGTTTTATGGACTGAGAAAGAATCCCTGCCTAGCTGAAGACACTGTTTCGACTGTTTTTGTTACTCTGTTTCAGTCTATAAGTGGGGGGCAAAGTTGCTTTACAGTTAGAAGACCACCCACCACATAAACAGGTTAGAACTAAAAGCCTCTGAAATGAACTAAAAGCTTCTGAAATAAACTATAAACGCTTTTATATTGAGTGTCACCTTCACTTTCCAACCTTTGTTATGTACTGTAGAATTTACTGATTTATGAATGTCAGAGCTGAAAGGGATCTTAGAAATCCTCCCAAGCAACTTCCATTCTGTATATGCAGAAGAAATGTACCCTAAAATCACAGTGCTTCAGTTTAGTTCAGTTCAGTCACTCAGTTGTGTCCGACTCTTTGCGACCCCATGAATCGCAGCACTCCAGGCCTCCCTGTCCATCACCAACTCCCAGAGTCCACCCAAACCCATGTCCATCGAGTCACTGACACCATCCAACCATCTCATCCTCTGTAGTCCCCTTCTCCTCCCGCTCTCAATCTTTCCCAGCATCAGGGTCTTTTCAAATGAGTCAGCTCTTAGCATCGGGTAGCCAAAGTACTGGAGTTTTAGCTTCAACATCAGTCCTTCCAATGAACACCCAGGACTGATCTCCTTTAGGATAGACTGGTTGGATCTCCTTGCAGTCCAAGGGACTCTCAAGAGTCTTCTCCAACACCACAGTTCAAAAGCATCAATTCTTTGGCACTCAGCTTTCTTCATAGTCCAACTGTCACATCCATACATGACCACTGGAAAAACCACAGCATTGACTAGACAGACCTTTGTTGGCAAAGTAATGTCTCTGCTTTTTAATATGCTGTCTACGTTGGTCATAACTTTCCTTCCAAGGAGTAAGTGTCTTTTAATTATATGGATGCAATCACCATATGCAGTGATTCTGGAGCCCAGAAAAAATAAAGCCAGTCACTGTTTCCCCATCTAGATCACAGTGCTAGTAAGTGACAAATCTAGAATTTAAACATGAATATTCCAACTCTGTGATCCGGACACAGCACTAAACCAGAAATATAATCTGGAGTTTGCTTTTGAGAAATTTCCATTTAGGCAATGTGGGAAAAAAATAGAGAAAGGGACTTAGAAACAACTAGAGAGCAATTTTAGACAGCATTTAACAGAGCACTTAGTTTTTAGATGAGTCATAATTCAAAGAAAGGAGGAATTAATGTGGACTTCTGGGACTGATTCCCCAATAAGAATGAAAACTTCAAAGAATAGAGTATCATCTAGAATATTTTATACATCCTCATACTTAGCACAGTTAATGAAACAGAGTAAGTACCAACAAAACATGGCTTTTGAATCCCTGGGTGGTGATATAGATTTGTGGTCAGAGAAGGCAATGGCAAGCCACTTCAGTACTCTTGCCTGGAAAATCCCATGGATGGAGGAGCCTGGTAGGCTGCAGTCCATGGGGTCACTACGAGTCGAACGTGACTGAACAACTTCACTTTCACTTTTCACTTTCACGCAATGGAGAAGGAAATGGCAACCCACTCCAGTGTTCTTGCTTGGAGAATCCCAGGGACAGGGGAGCCTGGTGGGCTGCCATCTATGGGGTCGCACAGAGTCGGACACGACTGACGTGACTTAGCAGCAGCAGCAGCAAGTGAATAGTATGGCAAATAAGAGCCCATACAAAGGAAGTGGGATTTAATGGGTTAGAATAAGAGGGGTCTGGAGAAGGAAATGGCAACCCACTCCAGTATTATTGCCTGGAGAATCCCGTGGACAGAGGAGCCTGGTGGGCTGCTATCTATGGGGTCGCACAGAGTCGGATATGATTGAAGTGACTTAGCATGCATGCATGCATTGCAGGAGGAAACGGCAACCCACTCCAGTATTCTTGCCTGGAGAATCCCAGGGACAGAGGAGCCTGGTTGGCTGCCGTCCATGGGGTCACACAGAGTCAGACATGACTGAAGCAGCAGCAGCAGCAGCAGAATAAGATGAACAGTGCAGAGACTATATAATATTGGAATTAGTATTATTTACTTGAAGGATGCTGAAAAACAACCTACTTAAGCCAAAGACATTTACTAGGAAGTAGCAGATGATGAATTTAGAGACTCCATCTCAGCATCACAAAGATGATCATCACCTATTTTCATGACTTCACTGGATTATGTTTAGACTGGTGGTGTAAGTGTAGGGAGAGTTTGAGAAACTTGTTAATGAATCCAGACTCCCACATACAAAATGAGATTTCTGAATGTGTGGTTGGTATCCTGTTCCGTTCTTTGTCTACGCAAATAGCAACAGATGGTTGGAGGGGGCTGGGAGGAGTGGGGTAATCTCGGAGGCAAGTTTAAATTGTCCCAGCTTCTCTTTTGCTGGATCTGCTCTGGATGAACCTTAGGGGAGAAGGAACATTGTACAAGAATCCAGTTTGGCTTTTACGTTGCCAAAAGGCTGGTGGCTCAGTTGGTAAAGAATCCACCTGCAATGCAGGAGACCTGGGTTTGATCCCTGGGTTGGTAAGATTCCCTGGAGAAGGAAATGGCTACCCACTCCAGTATTCTTGCCTGAAAAATCTCATAGACAGAGGAATCTGGCGGGCTACAGCCCATGAGGTCACAAAGAGTCAGACGTGACTCAGTGACTAAACCACTACCACCATCCAGTCCTTTTACTTGCCCCATACATGGATCTAGGGAATGCAGAAAAATCTCTTTTATCACCAACACCAACTGTGTTAAGGCAAGTGGCTTAGATTTTTGATGCCTTGATTTCCAGGTATTGCAAAAAGTGGTAGAATATCATAGAACTTTAAGGCATAAATTGATTTAATATGTTAAAGTGCTTTACTTTAGTTCCTGTGATATCACTCTATAAGGTTTGAAATAGAGCTGATGAGGATGCTGGTGAACATTTGTGAAGATTTATCAAAAGATACAATGACCCTTTAAGGAAATGTATCTTGTGTTCAGCAACCCCCTTGTGTGTCTTCAGTCCTATCACACGGTTCCAGCATGTTAGCTGTTTCACAGGTTCATGAACAAAGGTTTGTTTGGGCCCTAGGGCCTGGCACTTACTGCTCCTTCTCTGTGGAATATTCATCTTCTGGAGCCTTAACAGGATGCCTTCTTCTCATGATTCAGGTTTCAACTCAAATATCACCTCCTCAAGGAAGCACTGCCTAACCTTAGATAAGGTAGGACCCTTCCCTCAAATTTTCTATTCCATGGGTTTCTATGTTAACCTTCCCTAGCTTTTCAGGAGCTAAAAGTTATATGTCTGTTTGCTTATGAAATTACTGAGACATTCACAGACTAAGATATGCCTGCATATAGTAACTGCTCAACAGGTATTTGTTAAGTCCTGACTGGTAGACTGATTGATTGACAAGAACAGGGCATAAATGTTGAAAGCATAAATGTTGAAAACAGTATTAGTTATAGCTTCAAAAAAGAAGTTACCTTCTTCCAAAAAGGTAAATAACCAAAGCAAATTTCATATAGAATGACAGCACTAAGCTTTAATGCAAAATTTTTCTCTCTCTTTACTTGAGGTGAAAGGCAAACTAAAGAAGTGTGTTGGTTACTGTAACCAGATTCCTTCACTTTAAGTCAGAAGTTGAGAAAGGTTCTGGACCCTTTAGATGCCCATGTCTGTCCTCAGCCTGGTGAAATAAACTTGTCAAAAGCTTAGCCTCTCCTACCTACTCCTTTGCCTCCCTTCTAGGGTCTGAAATGAAGGGAATTCAACAAACTATAGTAATGCTTAATTTTTTAAATTTAGACCTGCACATGCCGGATGCGTAATAAGTTTTACTGGTCTTATTAGTTGCATAAAGGCCAAATAGTACCTAAAGACTTGGATGTTTCCTAGAAATATTTAACTTGTCGTCTTAGGATTGGGGCATCAATCTTTCAACCTTCAGAAAACCAAAGTCCAGTTTTAAGCAACTGCTTAGGAATATAAAAGGTTGGTTCATATGCCTAGCTGTTTCTACATTAAAAATTGTTCTAAAATCTAAATGGTTCTTCCTAGTTAAATACAATAATATTCTTTAATATTTATGTACTGTTATTTTAATTTTAAATTTCTATTTTTATAGGCAGAGGACAATTGAGCAGAAAAATGTTATACCCTCTCTCTCTCTCTCTAGCTATTCATGCTGTGAAGCAACCTGTTTTACTGTTTAAACCTGTGTTTGTTCTGTTTCAATTGTGCAGAGGAAACAGTTCTGGCACCTTGAAAAATCAAAGATCTATCACTCAATGGGAGAGCACAGCAACCTACAAAAGGGAATTATGAGGAATAGAGAAAAGATACAGAGTTTCTAAAACTTCACTGGGCTTATGAATCACCTGGGGATCATGTTAAAATGGAGATTCTGATTCAAGTCTATCATAGGTGGAGTCTGAGAGTCTGCGTTTCCACCAAGCTTTAGGTGATGCTTGTGCTACTGGTCCTTAGTGTTTAAGGATGATGTCTGGGTCGCGTGGCTTGAGAAAAAAAACCACTTTAGAGCATTTAGTACCTACAGTTATAGTAACGTTGTTTACTCGCTAAGTCATGTCCGATTCTTTTGCGACCCCATGAACTGTAGTCCACCATCTCCTCTGTCCATGGGATTTCCCAGGCAAGAATACTTGAAGTGAGTTGTCATTTCCTTCTCCAGGAGATCTTCCCAACCCAGGGATCAAATCCACGTCTCCTTCATTGGCAGGTGGATTCTTTCCCACTGAGCCACCAGGGAAGCCCATAGTAACATTAAGCAAGTACTATTTTATTTAACCTGCAAAAACAACCACAAATACTTCCCTATCCATGCAGAGATGCAGCCTCTTCCTCCTGTCCTTGCGTTAGGATGACCATGTGACTAGCTTTGGCCAAGAGACCACAGCAATTGGCTGGAAGCTGAGACCTGAAAAGCATATCTGCACTGCGACTTGCACTCTCTGCTGCTCTTAGAACCATTCAATCACCGCACCATGTGCCGAAGCCAGCCTGCCAGGGGATGAAAGGCCACATGCAATAGAAGCAAGGCTCCCCAGCCGACAGCTGGCCAATCACAACTCCTTGAGGAAAGCCTTCCCAGGTCATCTGGTTTCCAGCTAATTCTCCAGTTAACCACAGACATCTGAGTGAGCACAGGCTGGTTTATACATATCTCCAGACATAACACGCAGGACCATAACCTAAATGACTGTTGTTTTAACCACCAAGGTTTTGGTTTGTTTGTTTGCTTTGTTCTGCTTTTTTTTTCTGCAGCCTCTAAAATATGCACTGCGGTGCAGGAGCAGCTAGCGGTGGTTGGGAGGCACAGGAGCAGTAAGCGGCAGAGAGGATATACCCCATGTCCAAGGTCAGGAACCGCGGCTATGTTGGAGCAGTCGTGAAGAGATATCCCGTGTTCAAGGTAAGAGAAACCCAAGGAAGATGGTAGCCGCTGAGAGAGGGCATCAGAGGGAAGACAGACTGAAACCACAATCACAGAAAACTAGCCAATCTGATCACATGGACCACAGGCCTTGTCTAACTCAATGAAACTTGGCCATGCCATGTGGGGCCACCCAAGACGCGTGGGTCATGGTGGAGAGATCTGACAGAATGTGGTCCACTGGAGAAGGGAATGGCAAACCACTTCAGTATTCTTGCCTTGAGAACCCCATGAACAGTATGAAAAGGCAAAATGATAGAATACTGAAAGACGAACTCCCCAGGTCGGTAGGTGCCCAATATGCTACAGGAGATCAGTGGAGAAATAACTCCAGAAAGAATGAAGGGATGGAGCCAAAGCAAAAACAACACCCAGTTGTGGATGTGACTGGTGATAGAAGCAAGGTCTGATGCTGTAAAAAGCAATATTGCATAGGAATCTGGAATGTTAGGTCCATAAATCAAGGCAAATTGGAAGTGGTCAAACAGGAGATGGCAAGACTGAACGTTGACATTCTAGGAATCAGTGAACTAAAATGGACTGGAATGGGTGAATATCTACTGTTGTGGGCAGGAATCTCTTAGAAGAAATGGAGTAGCCATCATAGTCAACAAAGGAGTCCAAAATGTAGTACTTGGATGCAATCTCAAAAACAACAGAATGATCTCTGTTCATTTCCAAGGCAAACCATTCAATATCAAGGTAATCCAAGTCTATGCCCTGACCAGTAATGCTGAAGAAGCTGAAGTTGAACAGATCTATGAAGACCTACAAGACCTTCTAGAACTAACACCCAAAAAAGATGTCCTTTTCATTATGGGGGGCTGGAATGCAAAAGTAGGAAGTCAAGAAACATCTGGAGGAACAGGCAAATTTGGCCTTGGAGAACAGAATGAAGCAGGGCAAAGGCTAATAGTTTTGCCAAGAGAATGCATTGGTCATAGCAAACATCCTCTTCCAACAACACAAGAGAAGATGCTACACATGGACATTACCAGATGGTCAACACCGAAATCAGACTGATTATACTCTTTGCAGCTAAAGATAGAGAAGCTCTACACAGTCGGCAAAAACAAGACTGGGAGCAGAATGTGGCTCAGATCATGAACTCCTTATTGCCAGATTCAGACTGAAATTGAAGAAAGTGGGGAAAACCACTAAAACATTCACATGTGACCTAAATCAAATCCCTTATCATTATACAGTGGAAGTAAGAAATAGATTTAAGGGACTAAATCTGATAGACAGAGTACCTGATGAACTATGGACAGAGGTTTGTGATATTGTACAGGAGACAGGGATCAAGACCATCCTCAAGAAAAAGAAATGCAAAAAAGCAAAATGGTTTTCTGAGGAGGCCTTATAAATAGCTATGAAAAGAAGAGAAGTGAAAAGCAAAGGAGAAAAAGGAAAAATATACCTATTGAATGCAGAGTTCCAAAGAATAGCAAGGAGAGATAAGAAAGCCTTCCTCAGCAATCAGTGCAAAGAAATAGAGGAAAACAACAGAATGGGAAAGGCTAGAGATCTCTTCAAGAAAATTAGAGATACCAAGGGAACAAAGATAGACTCAATAAAGGACAGAAATGGTATGGACCTAACAGAAGCAGAAGATATTAAGAAGAGGTGGCAAGAATATACAGAAGAACTGTACAAAAAAGATCTTCATGACCCAGATAATCACTATGGTGTGATCACTCACCTAGAGCCAGACATCCTGGAATGTGAAGTCAAGTGGGCCTTAGGAAGCATCACCACAAACAAAGCTAGTGGAGGTGATGGAATTCCAGTTGGGCTATTGCAAATCCTAAAAGATGATGCTGTGAAAGTGCTGCACTCAATATGCCAGCAAATTTGGAAAACTCAGCAGATGCCACAGGACTGGAAAAGGTCAGTTTTCATTCCAATCCCAAAGAAAGGCAATGCCAAAGAATCCTCAAACTAATGCACAATTGCACTCATCTCACACGCTAGTAAAATAATGCTCAAAATTCTCCAATCCAGGGTTCAGCAATATGTGAAGTGTGAACTTCCAGGTATTCAAGCTGGTTTTAGAAAAGGCAGAACCAGAGATCAAATTGCCAACATCCCCTGGATCATCAAAAAAGCAAGAAAGTTCTGAAAAACATCTATTTCTGTTTTATTGACTATGCCAAAGCCTTTGATGGTGTGGATCAGAATACACTGTGGAAAATTCTGAAAGAGATGGGAATACCAGGCCACCTGACCTGCCCCTTGAGAAACCTATATGCACGCCAGGAAGCAACAGTTAGAACTGGACATGGAACAACAGACTGGTTCCAAATAGGAAAAGAAGTATGTCAAGGCTGTATATTGTCACTGTGCTTATTTAACTTGTATGCAAAGTACATCATGAGAAATGCTGGGTTCGATGAAGCAGAAGCTGGAATCAAGGTTGGTGGGAGAAACATCAATAACCTCAGATATGCAGATAACAACACCTTTATGGCAGAAAGTGAAGAAGAACTAAAGAACCTCTTGATGAAAGTGAAAGAGGAGAGTGAAAAAAGTTGGCTTAAAGCTCAACATTCAGAAAACTAAGATCATGGCATCTGGTCCTGCCACTTCATGGCAAATAGATGGGGAAACAGTGGAAACAACGTCAGACTTTATTTTTTTCGGCTCCAAAATCACTGCAGATGGTGATTGCAGCCACGAAATTAAAAGACGCTTACTCCTTGGAAGGAAAGTTATGACCAACCTAGATAGCATATCAAAAAGCAGAGACATTACTTTGCCCACAAAGGTCCATCTAGTCAAGGCTATAGTTTTTCCAGTGGTCATGTGTGGAGGTGAGAGTTGGAATATATGGAAAGCTGAGCGCAGAATTGATGCTTTTGAACTTCGTGTTGGAGAAGACTCTTGAGAGTCCCTTGACCTGCAAGGAGATCCAACCCGTCCATCCTAAATGAGATCAGTCCTGGGTGTTCATTGGAAGGTCTGATGTTGAAGCTGAAACTCCAGTACTTTGGCCACATGATGAGAAGAGATGATTCATTTGAAAAGACCCTGATGCTGGGAAAGATTGAGGTCAGGAGGAGAAGGGGACAACAGAGGATGAGATGGTTGGATGGCATCACGGACTCAACGGACATGAGTTTGGGTAGGCTCCAGGAGTTGGTGGTGGACAGCGAGGCCTGGTGTGCTGCAGTTCATGGAGTCACAAAGAGTTGGACACGACTGAGTGACTGAACTGAACTGATTTAAGGAGTGATAAGAGAAGAAGTCAATGGCACCCCACTCCAGTACTCTTGCCTGGAGAATCCCAGGGACGGGGAGCCTGGTGGGCTGCTGTCTATGGGGTCGCACAGAGTCGGACATGACTGAAACGACTTAGCAGCAGCAGCAGCAGCAGCAGCAGCAAGAGTTTAATTTAGAGGTGTAGACACTATTCCAGCTTATGACTCTTTTTCCATCCTGTCTCCCTTCTTTTATAATTTTGTTCTCATATAATAGAAATGAATATAACTAGTTACTGCAATAGAATTTGAATTATTTCTATTATTTATATCTTTTTATTTTAATTATATCTATTATTTATGTCTTTTATTTTACTATTTTGAATACTTCTGTTTGGAAACTAGTTGCTTGCTCAGGTCATGCAGCTTATAAATGGCAGAATACTTCTCAGCCTAGAGTCAAAAATTTTAAAATTCCTTGTAGTAAGCTATTCAGTGTCTCAGATTCTTCTGCTAAAACACAAATACAGAATTATATTCTGAAGGACTTGATCTCTAGCCATCACCTTATTTCATGTTTGAGAAGGTAATGCAAGGTCCATTTACAGAGAAATGATCTTAGGCTGATATCAGTTGCCAATGGCAAACCCTCTTGGGCAAAGGACTCAAAGTCAGTCAGTCCTTGACCCAGAGTCCGTAGACAGACAGCACTGGTCTTGCACTTCCTTGGTGACTCAGATGGCAAAGAATCTGCCTGCAATTCAGGATACCCAGGTTCCATCCCTGGATTGCAAAGATTCCCTGGAGAAGGGAATGGCAACCCTCTCCAGCATTCTTGTCTGGAGAATTTCACTGAGAGAGGAGCCTGGTGGACTGCAGCACATGGGGTGGCAAAGAGTTGGAGATGATGGAGCAACTAACATGATGTTACACTAAAAATGTCACTTTGCAGCTTTACGCATTGTTGGGTAGCCTCTCCCAATATTGGTGGTCCTTGACCATTTGGGCTCTTCTCAAAACCTGTCAATCTCCTCCACATTTTTTCTTTTTCACAGCCACGTGAGTTACTTATTACTCACAGCCTCAGGGGCCATGCCTACTATTAGAAGCCATTCACTGTGGACTTGGGCAGTGTTCCTTACTTTGTTCCTCCTATTGAAGTGCTCTCCACCTCTTCTGCTCCCTCCTATTCTTCCATGTTGAGAATCATCACTTTAAAAGAAGCTTTCCAAACTAGTATTGCATAAGCTGAATAGGGTCTACAATATCACCTGTTTATAGAATGGAATTCTTAAAAATTAGAATTTGAAAGCCTTTAATCAAAACCGTGCACTTGCAGATAGCACAGGCCATATACTCCCCATCCACATTACCTCACCAGTCTGCAAAGTCTTCTGATTGTGCATTATGTGTGTGTACCCACTCAGCCGTGTCTGACTCTTTGCAACACTTTGGATTATAGCCTGCCAGGTTCCTCTGTCTATGGGATTTTTCAGGCAAGAATACTGGAGTGGGATGTCATTTTCCTCCTCCAGGGGATCTTCCCAGCCCAGGGATCAAACCTGCATCTTCTGTGTCTCTTGAATTGCAGGTGAATTCTTTACTCCCTGAGCCATAGAGGAAGCTGATTGTCCATCAGCTGCGATTTAGTCTTTCTCACTGAGGATTTGTGTCTACTGCCACCACGGTAACTACTAAGCATGTTTCAAGGATTCCCTGGATCCTTATGTCCAGATGTAACCTTTATTCACATCTTTAATTGCTTACTCTTATTTATTTACCTATTTATTTATTGAGCCATGCCTTGCAGCTTGCAGGATCTTAGTTCCCCAACCAGGGATTGAACCCAAGCCCTGGACAGTGAGAGTTCAGAGTCCTAATCACTGGACCACCAGGGAATTCCCTTTAACTACTTACTCTTAGCTCTAAACACTGGAGTTTTCTCTCACATCTTACTCTTCCTTACCTTTCATCTATCCTTAATCAATCCATTCATTTGAAGTCATCTTTAATTGTTTCTTAGAGAAATCACCATGGAAAGGATTGTGGATTCCACTACAAAACCATGTTTGTGCTTGTCCTGTCCTGTCCATCTCTCATGTAATATAGTCAGTCTTACATGATATTTCAGTGGGGCAGATACGGGAGCCTCCCAACTCCTCTCCATGCTTTCAGTATCCTTTTCCCTGCTCTTCATGTTCAAGACAATCATCAGGATTTTATTCCTTGGACCCACATTTTATTTTTTTTATTTTTATTTTTTCCTCCATTTTTTTAAATTTTATTTTTTAACTTTACAATATTGTATTGGTTTTGCCATATATCAACATGAATCTGCCACAGGTATACAGGTGTTCCCCATCCTGAACCCTCCTCCCTCTTCCCTCCCCGTATCATCCCTCTGGGACCCACATTTTAGAAATCACAATCCTGATGGAAAGTATTCTCAATCTGTCTCTAACACTCCAGTCTCATGTCTCCCCTTCCCTCCCTTTCATCCTGTGCTCCAGACACTGTAAACATATCAGAAGCACATATAGCTTTTTCACAGACTTTGCCTACTGGCTGGAGTAGCTTTCCTTCCCTCTGGCCAACCCTCCTCCTTTTCTCCCAGCTCCTCTGTCCTTGCTCAGTTAGCTACAGAAATCTCTCCAACCTCAGTTTCTGTTTACATCTCTGCCATAGCATGAATCACATTGCTTTGTTACCATCACCTCCAGTCCAGATTCAAGAATACCCAAGGCAGGGACCACATTTTATCTAACTTTATCTCAACAGCTAAACCTCCATTTGACTTAAACTAACAAAAACAAATAAGAACAGCAGCAGCATTGATACTGAATTATTAAAAAGGCATTCTCAAGGTGCCTGTGAAAGATTAAGAAGTGGTTCCAGAGAAAGGGAGATGGCTGAATAAAGACATAAATGCATTCAACTGGCTAATTTACCACAGAAGGCTCACTGCTCATGGCTGGTGAGGGATTTCCCGCACAAACTAGATGTATGAAATGCAGCCACATATAAATGGCATTAATCTGTATGACTTCAAAAGCTTGGACCTTTCTGTGTTAACAATGTGTGCCTATATATCAATGTAATATAGTTTTTTTTTATATTTAACTCAGATTCCCCAGGCTATTGATTAAGCAAGAATTCAAGCCAGTTAATAAACATACTTCAGCAAGAATTTCTAAAAAGCCAGCACTGTGCCAGATTGCACTAAGAGGAAAGCGGGCACATTTATCAGTGCAATGTGGAAAGTCCTATGCTCTTTATATATGGCTTCTCATAACTAATAGTCTTCCACACCTACAGGGGTAGATATTAGAGGATTCTAAAATCTGCAAGGACAAAATTGGCAACATCTGGAAAATTCCATAAAACAAGATCATTAAATGTTAAGATGTATCACAGACAGAATTTACTACTGAATTAAATTGGTTCCATTATTTGTTTTGAGGAGAGGAGGTGAGACTTGTTAATATTAAGAAGAAGAACTGTAGCTGTCCAGTTATCCCCATAAATCCTTGGGGCCTTGAGAGAAAAGAGATTTTTACACCAGCATCTTGTTATAGCATTTGAAACCCAAACTTTTAGAATCACTTCTTGGTATGGTGAGTGCCAAGTTAATGTCAAATACACCTGTCAGTTTACAATTAAATACATGTTTCTGAATCTGCTCTGGCACATTGGTTTGTTACGTGCTGTGCTTAGTTTCTCAGTCATGTATGACTTTGCGACCCCATGGACTGTAGCCTGCCAGGCTGCTCTGTCCATGGGGATTCTCCAGGCAAGAATACTGGAATGGGTTGCCATGCCCTCCTCCAGGGGATTTTCTCAACCCAGGGATTGAACCCAGGTCTCTCATATTGCAGGCAGATTCTTTATCATCTGAGCCACCATGGAAGCCCAAGCATACTATAGAGGGTAGACTATCCCTTCTCCAGGGGATCTTCCCAACCCAGGAATTGAACTGGGGGTCTCCTGCATTGAAGACGGATTCTTCACCAGCTGAGCTATCAGGGAAGCCCAGGTTTGATGTTATAGAATGTCCCAAATAAGTGGGTGAAGACATGAAAAACAAGATTTTGCCCGATTGAGATAATGTTTGTGAATCAAACAACAGTGCAGAGTCTAGTTCATTTGACAAATGTATTTAAACACTCTAACTTCCACAGAGCATTGTAAGTAGCAGTGCATTAAACTGTTTTCAGACATGAACACTTCTGTGGAAATAATCTGGCTGGCTAGTCACTTAATAGGATGTGGGAATGAAACCCTTGGAAGCTCCCAGAAGGAACACTGAAGACCCCAAAACCCAAGGCTCCCTCTGCCTCTGCATAAAGGAGGGAGGGAATGGGAATAGGAAGAAAGGATGGTTCCAAGTAACCAAGAACAGATTCCAACAGGGATCTCAGTGGGCACCCCAGCCAGATGAAGGAAAGGGAAACAAAAAGGCTTCTATTTGTGGTGGAGTGTGTGTGTGTGTGTATGTGTGTGGAGTATATAGAGGAAAACAATAAAGCAGCAAAAGAGATATTAAGAGATATTGAGATTGAAATATGTACAACCTTTTAGGAGGACAATCTGGCCTTAGGTATTGAAAGTTTTTTTTTAAGGCCTCACCCTCTGAACCCAATCCTGAGGGCTTTACTCTTGTGACTTAATAACCCCTGGCAGGCCCTACCTCCATATAAAACTACATTGGGGATCAGGTTTCAATACATGGATTTGAGGGGATATAAACCATCAGTCTTCACTACTGTGTGAGATGGGTGCAATTGTGCAGTAGTTTGAGGATTCTTTGGCACTGCCTTTCTTTGGGATTGGAATGAAAACTGACCTTTTCCAGTCCTGTGGCCACTGCTGAGTTTTCCAAATTTGCTGGCATATTGGGTGCAGCACTTTCATAGCATCATCTTTCAGGATTTGTAATAGCTCAACTCGAATTCCATCACCTCCACTAGCTTTGTTCATAGTGATGCTTTCTAAGGCCCACTTGACTTCACATTCCAGGATGTCTGGCTCTAGGTCAGTGATCACACCATCGTGATTATCTGGGTCGTGAAGCTCTTTTTTGTACAGTTCTT
Source organism: Bubalus kerabau (assembly GCF_029407905.1). Classification (NCBI taxonomy): domain Eukaryota; kingdom Metazoa; phylum Chordata; class Mammalia; order Artiodactyla; family Bovidae; genus Bubalus; species Bubalus kerabau. The sequence goes on from NC_073634.1 coordinate 57,985,388, forward strand.
CTGTGTATTCTTGCCACCTCTTCTTAATATCTTCTGCTTCTGTTAGGTCCATACCATTTCTGTCCTTTATCGAGCCCATCTTTGCATGAAATGTTCCCTTGGTATCTCTAATTTTCTTGAAGAGATCTCTAGTCTTTCCCATTCTGCTGTTTTCCTCTATTTCTTTGCATTGATTGCTGAGGAAGGCTTTTTTAATCTCTCCTTACTATTCTTTGGAATTCTGCATTCAGAGGCTTATATCTTTCCTTTTCTCCTTTGCTTTTCGCTTCTCTTCTTTTCACAGCTATTTGTAAGGCCACCTCTGCTGAAGCTGAAACTCTAATACTTTGGCCACCTCATGCAAAGAGTTGACTCATTGGAAAATACCCTGATTCTGGGAGGGATTGGGGTCAGGAGGACAAGGGGACAACAGAGGATAAGATGGCTGGATGGCATCACCGACTCGATGGACATGAGTTTGAGTGAACTCCGGGAGTTGGTGATGGACAGGGAGGCCTGGCATGCTGTGATTCATGGGGTGGCAAAGAGTCAGACAGGACTGAGGGACTGAACTGAACTGAACTGAAACCATCAGTCTATTGTAGTGTATATATGAGGATGTTATCCCAATAAATTCATAATGGCTAAAAAACAGATGCTGCCTAACTGGTAAGAAAGAAGAGATGGATAAATTTATTAGAATGGTTTGCAGTTATTGAAGATGATCCTATCAATTTGTATTCTGTCTATGGGAAAATGTCAGCAATAAAAAATCAGTTACAAAGTAGTATGTATTGGCATAATGTTATTGTATTTTTATAAAATATAAATACATATAAAATAGGCCAATTCTAGAAGAATATGTCCTCAACAATTAACAGTTTATCTCCAAGTGGTTAAATTTTAGGTGATAATCATTTTAAATTTTATTTTTTTCTTGTCTTTTTTCCTTTTCTTCATTCTTCTATAATAAAAAAGTCACACTTAAACATCCAAGAGAAATACATACAGACTGACAGTGATAAGAAAATAGGAATAATATAAGCCAGGGGTTGCATAAAACACATACAAGGGCTCTACAAATAGCTGTGAAAAGAAGAGAAGTGAAAAGCAAAGGAGAAAAGGAAAGATATAAGCATCTGTATGCAGAGTTCCAAAGAATAGCAAGGAGAGATAAGAAAGCCTTCCTCAGCGATCAATGCAAAGAAATAGAGGAAAACAACAGAATGGGAAAGACTAGAGATCTCTTCAAGAAAATTAGAGATACCAAGGGAACATTTCATGCAAAGATGGGCTCAGTAAAGGCCAGAAATGGTATGGACCTAACAGAAGCAGAAGATATTAAGAAGAGGTGGCAAAAATACACAGAAGAACTGTACAAAAAAGAGCTTCACGACCCAGATAATCACGATGGTGTGATCACTGACCTAGAGCCAGACATCCTGGAATGTGAAGTCAAGTGGGCCTTAGAAAGCATCACTATGAACAAAGCTAGTGGAGATGATGGAATTCGAGTTGAGCTATTTCAAATCCTGAAAGATGATGCTATGAAAGTGCTGCACCCAATATGCCAGCAAATTTGGAAAACTCAACAGTGGCCACAGGACTGAAAAGGTCAGTTTTCATTCCAATCCCAAAGAAAGGCAGTGCCAAAGAATGCTCAAACTACCACACAATTGCACTCATCTCACACGCTAGTAAAGTAATGCTCAAAATTCTCCAAATCAGGCTTCAGTAGTACGTGAACCATGAACTTCCAGATGTTCAAGCTGGTTTAGAAAAGGCAGAGGAACCAGAGATCAAATTGCCAACATCCTCTGGATCATGGAAAAAGCAAGAGAGTTCCAGAAAAACATCTATTTCTGCTTTATTGACTATGCTAAAGCCTTTGACTGTGTGGATCACAATAAACTATGGAAAATTCTTCAAGAGATGGGCATACCAGACCACCTGACCTGCCTCTTGAGAAACCTATATGCAGGTGAGGAAGCAACAGTTAGAACTGGACATGGAACAACAGACTGGTTCCAAATAGGAAAAGGAGTACGTCAAGGCTGTATGTTGTCACTGTGCTTATTTGACTTCTATGCAGAGTACATCATGAGAAACGCTGGGCTGGAAGAAGCACAAGCTGGAATCAAGATTGCTGGGAGAAATATCAATAACCTCAGATATGCAGATGACATCACCCTTATAGCAGAAAGTGAAGAGGAACTAAAAAGCCTCTTCATGAAAGTGAAAGAGGAGAGTGAAAAAGTTGACTTAAAGCTCAACATTCAGAAAACTAAGACCATGGCATCTGGTCCCATCACTTCATGGTAGATAGATGGGGAAAAAGTGGAAACAGTGTCAGACTTTATTTTTCTGGGCTCCAAAATCACTGCAGATGGTGATTGCAGCCATGAAATTAAAAGACACTTACCCTTTGGAAGGAAAGTTATGACCAACCTAGATAGCATATTGAAAAGCAGAGACATTACTTTGCCAACAAAGGTCCATCTAGTCAAGGCTATGGTTTTTCCAGTGGTCATATATGGATGTGAGAGTTGAACTGTGAAGAGAGCTGAGTGCCAAAGAATTGATGCTTTTAAACTTGGTGTTGGAGAAGACTCTTGAGAGTCCCTTGGACTGCAAGGAGATCCAACCAGTCCATTCTAAAGGAGATCAGTCCTGGGTGTTCATTGGAAGGACTGATGCTGAAGCTGAAACTCCAATACTTTGGCTACCTCATGTGAAGAGTTGACTCACTGGAAAAGACCCTGATGCTGGGAGGGATTGGGGACAGGAGGAGAAGGGGACGACAGAGGATGAGATGGCTGAATGGCATCACTGACTCAATGGACATGAGTGAGTGAACTCCTGGAGTTGGTGATGGACAGGGAGGCCTGGCGTGCTGTGATTTATGGGGTTGCAAAGAGTCGGGCACGAGTGAGCGACTGAACTGAACTGATACTTACTGCCACATGTATGTGTGTGTGTGTGTGCTCAGTCTTATCTGACTCTTTGCAACCCCATGGACTATAGCCCACTAGTCTCTTCTGTCCATGGAATTTTGTAACCAAGAAGACTAGAGTAGGTTGCCATTTCCTACTCCAAAGGATCTTCCCAACCCAGGGATCAAACCCGCATCTCTTGCATTGGCAGGCAAATTCTTTACCACTATTCCATCTGGGAAGCAACCAACCTTTGTTAAGAGCCCTACTAAGTGCTAAGTACTGAGATAGACACATACTTTGAATTCTGTGTTTGGAATTTAATAGAACAGAGAACAAGATTCAGAAAATGCAAGGTTTTTATCTGAATTCTTTTTATCACCAATAAAAAGAATACCAATCTTAAGCAATCGCTTAACATTTCTGACCCTTCAACTCCTCAATTATAAAACTAGACATTAAAGATATCTGGGTTACTTTTTCAGGTTAGAATGTGAATACTTCTAATAGAATGTTCTAATATAATGCTTTTCAAAATTTAATTTTAACCTGGAGTTAATTGTAAAATGCAGATTTGATTCAACATATCTAGAAAGAAACCTAAACTTCTGCCTTTCTAACATACTATAAGGCTGCTAGTCCTAGGCTTACACTTTTGAGTTGCAAAACTCTAATACACATGAGCTCGTTGAATTTTCCCCAAGAATCCTTTAAGATTGCCATCCTTGGTCCTATTTCACTGATAATGGAGTGACCTGTGTAGGATCATACTCAGAGAGAATGGGAAAGCAGAAGTCTTTTTATTCCTAAGCTCCAAGATGTTTAATGTCGCATTCTGTTCTAAACTACTATAATTAGAAATGACTGCCACACTCATATAAAGTGAACAGCACCAGCAGCAGAATTGATAAAGGTAAGCTGTTAACAGAGTTCAGAAGAATGAGAGATCACTTTACATGGGAATCAATAAAGAAGACATAGAGGAAATTTAACATCAACCTTGAAGGATGGTGAGGATGAAGGTAAGCAAAGATAGAGAGAGTATATACCCCAGTTAGGTGTAATATGACATGATCAGAGCATATGGCAATGCAGAGGGAGCTTGCAGAGCAGGGCCTGGGATAGCAGAACAGGCCTCAGGAACTAACCCACGTATTTATTACAAGAGTCAAAGATAACTCGAAGGTGTTCAGTCTTTGAGACTAGAAAGTGAAAGTGAAGTCACTCAGTCGTGTCTAACTCTTTGTGACCCTATAGACTGTAGCCTAACAGGCTCCTCCGTCCATGGAATTTTCCAGGAAGAGTACTGTAGTGGGTTGCCATTTCCTTCAAAACTAGAAGGGTACAGCAAACTAAAAATTTCAGCATAGCATTGGAAGCCCTTTTTAAAAAAATAGAATTCATTTAATGGCAACTGCTGCTGCTGCTAAGTTGCGTCAGTCGTGTCCGACTCTGTGCAACCCCATAGACGGCAGCCCAACAGTCTCCTCTGTCCCTGGGATTCTCCAGGCAAGAATACTGGAGTGGGTTGCCATTTCCTTCTCCAATACATGAAAGTGAAAAGTGAAAGTGAAGTCACTCAGTCGTGTCTGACTCTTAGCGACCCGGTGGACTGCAGCCTACCAGGCTCCTCCGTCCATGGGATTCTCCAGGCAAAAGTACTGGAGTGGGGTGCCATCGCCTTCTCCCTGGTAATCATCAAATTAGTAATGGTCACCTTCAAAAGTTATTATACAAGCTATGCTGTCATTTCTTGAGGTTGACCACATACCTGAAGTCACAGACATTTTCCACCTAAGGTGCATCATTTAAATCAGACTTAATTTATCACCAGTATTTGTCAAACCACACCTAGCTAAAGAACTAGCTCTGGGGACCAATACGTGGTCTTAATACAGGGAAGGTTTGGAAGCCCTTTCCCAACTTCCTTCCTCTCCCAACACTTCCTCTGTCTCTGTCCCTCTTCTTTCCTCTGAGAACTAGGGAATTAATCCACTCATCATGATGTAAGGCTTTCAGTTCCCTATCCTAGGTATGCTTTTATGATGCCACCCCTCAGGTCCGCGATCCTACGTCTTGAGTCTGTACTCCATCAACTTTGCTTTTTCAGTGAAGCTTTTTAGCATCGGCCCCAATCTTACCTGTCAGCTCTTCTCATTTATGTGTTCTAGGGACATCTGCTGTCAAGCACTGGGCGATAAATAAATATTATCAGCAAAGCCCCTCAGTATCTGCTTCTCTCTCTTACCTAAAGTTCCAGGAGGAAAGCACTGAGTCATTGCATTTCCTTGGTTTACTCCCATGATTTATCATCTTGCATTGAGCATAATAAGTACTGCCTTAGTGCTAGCCATATTACTACTTTGTTCTAAGGGGATAAAGTTTGATAAGAAAAATGGCCTTCTTTTTTTTAAAAAATAAGCTCCTTTAAGTAGATCTCCTGAGAGAAGCCTTAAGTCCTTACCCTTTGGCTCCACATACATTTTCCAAAGCAGGTTGTAAAAGGCCAGTTGTATGCGGCCTGCCCATAGGAACAACAGAGTTAATTTTCTCCTTTTGAAATTGTGACTCCCACCCTCCTTCCCTACCTCTAGATGTTTCCTTTTAAAGAAAAGCCATGGCTCACTGCTATGGAAAATTAAAGATAATCATGTAAAGATCAAGGTCCAGGTTGGTGCAAGCGCTGAGAGAACATTAAAATCACGACTTGAATTTCTCTTGTCCTGAGCACTGCCAAGGACTCCTAATGGAAGGCCAGTCTTCAGAATGCATGCTTATATCAGACTTTTATTACTTGTACCTCTTGGTTCACAAACTATTTTGACTCAAACAAATTGGAAGTGGCCTTCAGTTGAGATGAAATGGGAGAGGTACAACATATTCATAGATACAACATATTCACTCCTGAGTATTCATTGGAAGGACTGATGCTGAAGCTGAAACTCCAGTACTTTGGCCACCTGATGCAAAGAACTGACTCACTGGAAAAGACCCTGATGCTGGGGAAGATTGAAGGTGGGAGAAGGGGGCATTTTGAGATGGTTGGATGGCATCACTGACGTGATGGACAAGAGTTTGAGTAGGCTCCAGGAATTGGTGATCGATAGGGAAGCCCAGCATGCTGCAGTCCATGGGGTCGCAAAGAGTCAGACACAACTGAGCGACTGAACTGAACTGATATATATATACACACACACATTAAACTGTGTGTGACCACCCCCACCCCGACCCTGTCACACCATCAAGTACCAAGAAAAAGCAGGAGAGTTTATTATGCAAAGTTTAATGTATAAGGCTTAGGAGAAGAGGAATTAATTACCTCTCCTTCCTCCAAGCTATACTTCTGGCCTCCCCAGCTGCATCAAACTCGCTCTTCCACCTCCTCTTAGTTCCAGATTGTGTTTTGGCAATCAGACTCTCACTTCACCTACCTCAGAGTTTCTTCCCATTTTCAGAAGCCTCAATTTCAAGATTCTTGTCCTTTCTTACCCCACTCCCCAATCACACGTCGGCCTGATGGCTTGAGGTGGTTTTCTTGATGCTCAATTACTACGACCATTAAGGAAGGATGCTTAATCTTTTCCCCTGTACAAACATGGAAGTTATCAAGGGTGTTTTAAAGGGTAAAAAGTATCTCTCATCAACATCCAAGGCTCAAGAAGACATGTACCAACAGAAAGCTGTGCTTAGCCCAGAAAAAGAGATTGATCATGTATACACACAACTGTCACATTATAACCTAGCACATTAGATGTTCTCACAAGAGAGGTACAGAGATATGAGAGCTCAAACAAGAGGAACAAGAGAACTTTAGGTGAACTCTTTCCTTTTCTTACTTTTTAATTGTGTTGGACCCTAAGAGGCATGAAATTAAAACTGGTGAAAACCAGCAACATCAACTTGCTGTGGTGACTCAAAAGTTGTCGTTTCTCAACTCAACTTTGCTGAAACACTTGATTCATGTTGTTCTTATTTAACCTAATTTGCATTGATTTAATCAGGGCTGGTATGCTTTAAATACATAATAAATTGGGATTCTGCAACTCAGATGACTTAGAATAGCTAAATTTCAATAAAGCTCATTTCAATCTGTTAATGTATACGGTTCTGCCAAGGGGTTTAAAACCGTAGAAAAGATGCAAACTTGCCACATTAGAAGTGGGAAAGGTTTAAAGATACCATCCAGATGAAATGATTTGGGGGATAATAATGTGAAAAGCAATATATATATGTACATACATATATTTTAATTACAGCCGAGACACATCTTCTAAGTTTTAAGTAGTGTACTTAAAAGAAAACTCACATATAAATGCAGTGAATTTAATTTTATTCTCCTTCCTTCTTGCCAACACTCAACTCTTTTCTGCCTCTCTGTACCAGCTCTACAAATCAAGTGACATCCAAAGTGGGACCTCTTCTTGCCCATTTGGCAGGCTCGATCATCACTTTGCCAAGCTGCCTACATTAGGAGAATTTTCTTCCTAGCAGCCATGGGGATTGGGTGGCTTGTACTCAACAATACTTGCTGAATGGTTGGCCAATGTTTACCCCTGCCCACCCCAGTCTCCCAACCCTTTATAGTTTATGGCTCAATCAGCCGGCTTGCTGTCAGGAATAATTGTCTTGGCAAGAGGTGAAAACACTTGATGGTGAAATTGTTTGTCTGTTAAAGTGTTCTGCAGCACCTTGAAGGTGCCAGGACAAAACCCGCAGGTGCTCAGCAGAGTTGAGAAAGAGGCAAGAGTGACAGAGAGGCAACCATCAAGAATGGGATGGGAAGACCACCACTTTGATGTGGGAGAGGAGGAAAAAAAAAAACTATCTGTGCCAGTAAGAAGCTGTGAGACCTTGAATAATCATCCAGTGAATCTTTGCTTGGGTTTTGTTATGTACAAAATTAAGGGGATTGATTTCTGAATGTCTTTTTTAGCTCCTAAGACAGCATGTGATGTCTAGGACATTTAGATTTGTTTTCCTTCCAATTAAATGATGCATCTCAGAGATGAATGACCAGGGCAGAGCTCAGAGGGATACAAAAATGGAATGATTCATGCCCTTGTTCGTATGACTTTTCCTGAAAAGTATCACCAGTCTTTGGTGACTTTGATTCCACTGGTTGGTGTCTTCAGCTTGGGTGTTAAGGCCCAGCCAAGTTACTTGTCCAAAGCAAGTCCAGTTCATTCTTATCAAATGTGAGTACAACTACAGATGATGCCTACTTGTTTTCAGTACCTAACAGTCAGGCATGATAGAAATGCAAAGTGAGGAGATGGGAATTCACATTTGATTCTCCCTGTCACCATTCTAGCATCTTAGTCAAGATGGTAGGCTTATCCACTCACTTCTGGCAGGGCTTCTCTGTCATTCTTAAAAAAAAAAAAAAAAAAAGATCACCAACAGGTTCCTGACTATAGCAATGCAGACCCTCTCCAAACAAGCTGAGACAAGATAGAGCTCATCACAAGCTAAAGAAGCCCATCCATAAATGATTGTTAATGGAAATAATCAGGCAAGGACATCTCTTCACACTCAGAAGGCACAATTTAGTAACAGTGTCAAAGCTTAAGTAGAGGTGTGTATGGAAGTGGGTTTAAACGACCCCTTCTCCGCTCATTCTCTGGCATATTCCTTGGAGTGGAGTGTACTGCAGGGCTCTGTAATCACCGTGAGCAGCACGTCAGGGTCAGCCCTCCCGGTGTCAGGCAGTAAAATCTTTCTTTAATCCACCCGGGACCTCACTGACATCTACGGAGACTAGTGAAGCCCCGGAGGGATCTTGGGCAAGAAAGACTCTCTGTACACAGATATACATACATTTCAGCCACTCTGGGTCTCCTACCTTTGGACTGGGATGGCTTCCCAAATCGGCCGAGTTTGAAAAGCATTCCCCCCCACCCCCTTACCCCATCCACCACCCAAAAGGGCTGGCTGACTGCAGAACTCCAGTCCCCGCAAGGAAAAAAAAAAAAAAAAAAAACCTCAGTCAAGTCCCCACAATCATTGCCTTCCTCTAGCTTCTCTCAAGTTGCTTTTAAAGCAAGGGACCAAATGTTGATTTCTCTACGGATTCCTACGTACCTCTTACACGTAGACAGCTTTAAAGCGGGAGGGGGGAACATTCCTCAAACGGAAAGGAGAGGGGGAGCAGAACAGAGTATTTCAGTCTCCCACTTGGAAATATCTCAGTGGTTGATGATGCTTTCACATACCTCCATCCCCCTCCTTTTTTTTGAAATATAGACCAAAAAGCTGAAAGTGTTTTCCTTTTCATCAAAGAACATATATTACTTTAGTGGTTCGGGAAAATGTTGGTTTTCTGCCCACCCCTTTTCAATCTGCCCATGTCTGAGGTGCTCCGGGAAGACGCACAATCGTGAGCAGCTTACGACACTCAGTGAGCAGTAGGTGCCGGTGCAAGCTCGCGCCGCACACAGCCTGGCGGAGGGAAGGAGCCGGGGCGCCGCTCCCTGCTCCCCGCGCCGCCTCCCGCACCTCCCCGCCGTCCGCAAAGGATGAGCGAGCCCGCTCTCCGCAGCCGCCCCGGGCTCGAATGGCAGGCGGTCTCCGCGGAGGAAAAGGTGGCGCCGGTCAGGGGTCCTTTCCAATGACGGACATTAACCAGACTGTCAAATCCTGGGGAGTCGCGAGCCCCGAGTTTGGAGTTGTTTTTTTTTTTTTTTCCCCCCACAACGTCACAGTCCGAGCTGCAGAGGGAAAGGACAGCGGCAAGAAGGCGAAACCCCGGCTCCCCGCACGTAGTTGGGAAACTTGCAGGTCCTAGAAGTCGCCTCCCCGCCTCGCCGGCCGCCCTTGCAGCCCGGAGCCGAGCAGCAAAGTGAGACATTGTGCGCCTGCCAGATCCGCCGGCCGCGGACCGGGGCTGCCTCGGAAACACAGAGGGGTCTTCTCTCGCCCTGCATATAATTAGCCTGCACACAAAGGGAGCAGCTGAATGGAGGTTGTCACTCTCTGGAAAAGGGTGGGTAAGACACTTTTTAATTAAATTCTTTCCCGAAGATTTTTTTTTTTCCTCCCTTTTCTTTGCTGCAGCATCTAACATGGACCAAATCACCATCTCTTTGATCTTTTTCCGTGGCTGTGAACTTTCTATGCTGCCCAGCTTTCTGCATGCTTAGAGGTGAACGTGTGGCTTTGGGGAGTGGGGGGGGGTCCTGCTTTATTTCAATATATTTATTTGATTGTTGCCCTTTTCTCCCCCCTCCCCCGCTCCCCCTCCCTCGGAATAAAATATGATGTAGATTTCTGACCGAGCGCTTCCAATGGACATTCTCCAGCCTCTCTGGAAAGATTCTCGCTAATGGATTTCCTGCTGCTCGGTCTCTGTCTACACTGGCTGCTGAGGAGGCCCTCGGGGGTGGTCTTGTGTTTGCTGGGGGCCTGCTTTCAGATGCTGCCCGCCGCCCCCAGCGGGTGCCCGCAGCTGTGCCGGTGCGAGGGGCGGCTGCTGTACTGCGAGGCGCTCAACCTCACCGAGGCGCCCCACAACCTGTCCGGCCTGCTGGGCTTGTCCCTGCGCTACAACAGCCTCTCGGAGCTGCGCGCCGGCCAGTTCACGGGGTTAATGCAGCTCACGTGGCTCTATCTGGATCACAATCACATCTGCTCGGTGCAGGGGGACGCCTTTCAGAAACTGCGCCGAGTTAAGGAACTCACCCTGAGTTCCAACCAGATCACCCAGCTGGCCAACACCACCTTCCGGCCCATGCCCAACCTGCGCAGCGTGGACCTCTCGTACAACAAGCTGCAGGCGCTGGCGCCCGACCTCTTCCATGGGCTGCGGAAGCTCACTACGCTGCACATGCGGGCCAATGCCATCCAGTTCGTGCCCGTGCGCATCTTCCAGGACTGCCGCAGCCTCAAGTTTCTCGACATCGGATACAATCAGCTCAAGAGTCTGGCGCGCAACTCTTTCGCCGGCTTGTTCAAGCTCACCGAGCTGCACCTGGAGCACAACGATTTGGTCAAGGTGAACTTCGCCCACTTTCCGCGCCTCATTTCCCTGCACTCGCTCTGCCTGAGGAGGAACAAGGTGGCCATTGTGGTCAGCTCGCTGGACTGGGTGTGGAACCTGGAGAAAATGGACCTGTCGGGCAACGAGATCGAGTACATGGAGCCCCACGTGTTCGAGACCGTGCCGCACCTCCAGTCCCTGCAGCTGGACTCCAACCGCCTCACCTACGTCGAGCCCCGGATCCTCAACTCCTGGAAGTCGCTGACCAGCATCACCCTGGCCGGGAACCTCTGGGACTGTGGGCGCAACGTGTGCGCCCTGGCCTCCTGGCTCAGCAACTTCCAGGGGCGCTACGATGGCAACTTGCAGTGCGCCAGCCCCGAGTACGCGCAGGGCGAGGACGTCCTGGACGCCGTGTACGCGTTCCACCTGTGTGAGGAGGGAGCCGAGCCCACCAGCGGCCACCTGCTCTCGGCCGTCACCAACCGCAGCGACCTGGGGTCCCCCGCCGGCCCGGCCACCACACTCGCTGACGACAGGGAGGGGCAGCCCGACAGCACGCCCGAGCCTGTCACCGTGGCTCTCCCCGGCGAACACGCCGAGAATGCCGTGCAGATCCACAAGGTGGTCACCGGCACCATGGCCCTCATTTTCTCCTTCCTCATCGTGGTCTTGGTGCTCTATGTCTCCTGGAAGTGTTTCCCAGCCAGCCTCAGGCAGCTCAGACAGTGCTTTGTCACGCAGCGCAGGAAGCAAAAGCAGAAACAGACCATGCATCAGATGGCTGCCATGTCTGCCCAGGAATACTACGTTGATTACAAACCGAACCACATTGAGGGAGCCCTGGTCATCATCAACGAGTATGGCTCGTGTACCTGCCACCAGCAGCCCGCGAGAGAATGCGAGGTGTGATTGCCCCAGAGACTCTCAACCCATGCGCTACCAAATACGCCTGGACAACCGGAGCGGGCCGGCGAGTGCCAGGCTGGGGTCTGTGCTCTGATACGCTCCTTGACTGAAACTGTAAGGGGATCACTCCCAGAGACTTGACATTTTAGCTTTATTGTGTCTTAAAAAAAAAAAAAATGAGATCAAACACAACAAAACCCCACCCCACAACCTTCAGGACAGTCTATCTTAAAATTTCATATGAAAACTCCTTCCTCCCTTTGAAGATCTGTCCATATTCAGGAATCTGAGAGTGTAAAAAGGTACCAATCATTGATTTTTTTTTTTTGTAAACTTAAAATGTTTAAAATAAAATAGCATTTACAGTTTTTACAGACTGGTGTAACCTAAATGAATTGTTACCTGTGTTAAGAGAAGTAATAGTTACAATTTCCTACCTCTGTGTGTGTGTGTGGATGGGTGTGTGCATGGGTGTGTGTGTAGGGGTGATCTAGTGACCAGAGGAAAAATCCAGAAATTCAAGAGCAAAGTAGCCAGGCTCATTTTGAGACATTAAGAAGGACAAACAGCTTATCAGGTGGATGTACCCCACATGATTAAGGACTGAAAAAAGTCAGACCCTCTATATTATGTTTGGGGGAGCACAGTGTAATTTAGCCACTTTAAAGCAAGGGAAAGGCGAACTGAGGACTGAGCATCCTTGATCAGCCTTGAAGGCAGAGATCATTGCAAATGCTTTTTAAAAGGCAGTGCCAGACAGTTTTTCCTATGAACAAGAAACGTTTTTGCACTTAATACAAAGCATCTTTCAAATCAATTCAAAACCTCACCCCCAAATGCCTCTGTTCTTCTATGCCTTTGATTCACCAGTCTTGGTAGCATTTGTGCCCCTTTTCCATACTCTTCCAAGTGAAAGACCCTCAGCTCCTGCTCTCTTGTGGTTTGACTCAGGGAAATAAGGCAGAATCCAAATGCTTGGTGATGAAAGCTGTGCTTCCTGGAGCATATTGCTAAGACTGCAGCAGGCTGAGGCTCGCACGGGGACAACACACTCCTAGCTGCTGTGGGGAACATTGGAAGAGCCTACCTCGGGCTGAATGCCTACCTGGGTGCTGCCTGAAGCAGGAGACTTTACAGGCAGGCTCATATGGAAGTGATGGGGGTGGGAAAGATGAGCTTTTGAGCCTACCTTCCAATATTACTGAGATGGGAATAATTTGTTAACCCAGTATAGAAAAGCTGCCTCTTTTCAGCTAACCCTGTTGTGTAACGCTTGCTTTCCCTGTGATGTTTTAGTTTTTTTCCGTGTTGGGGTCAATGACTGACCCTTGCCAACCTTCATAGGTTTCTAGGTCCATAGAGATGTAGGTTGTTTATTGAACTAAACTTAAGAGTGGTACCAGGTGGTGGGTGCAGGGCAGGAAAAGGGGAGGAGGTGTGGTGGATGGGAGGGGTCTTTCACTAGCTAGCAATTTAAGTAAATGTATGATTGAAATAAACTGTCACTAGTGAAAGCTGGTGAACTAATATTGTCTGGAGTCTAAAAGTCTTCCTCAAACTCAGGTACTTAACCTCTCTGAATGATCCTGCAGACAGGCATCTTTGTATTTTCCCTTTTCTTTTGAGAGAGAGAGAGAAGTCGGAATAGCAGGAAGAGGGATTGGGGGGAGAAAATATACGCCACCTTCTCCCCAAATGCAAATGCCTCCAGTCACCCATCTAAAGAGGCAAAGTCAGCTGTTTGAAATGCAGAATGGCATCACCAGGAGGTTTACTTAAGCTGAGGACTGAAGGTAGATTTCTCTTCTACCTATGGAGAAATCACTGTGTCTAAGAATACTGCTTCTAAGAGACTAAGAAGCTCTTTCAAGAGAAATATTTTGCAAATGTATCTAAGATGTTAAGCTTTGTTAGATAGCTCCTTACATATATATACATATACACACACACACGCACATGCATGCCATAAGCTCATTCTTTCTGATCAGCAGACCTCATTTTATTTTGTTTATAATTAAAACATGACTTTATGATATATACCATGCATACAGCACCCATTTAGACTACTAATGTTCTAGAAGAGAGGTGCCTTGATAACTTCAAGGAGGGGGTTTTGGATTCAGTCTTTATGATCATTTGGGGATGCCACTGTAAATACCATCTTGGAGGGCAGGGGTTCCAGGGACATCTATAATGAAATTCCACTGAAGAGACCTCTAGAAGACAACTGATTTTTCTGGGAATAATAAAAAAAAAGTCCCCCAATTGTGCAACTGTAGGAGTCAATCCTTGGATTCCACTGATTTAATCTCCTCCTAAGAAGCCTACTGGGATCCAGTGCCAAAAGCTGCTCTGGCTTGGTGCATTAAGGGCCCTGTTGGTGTGCTTGTAGGGAAAGCTTCCAGAAGCAGAGCCTTTCTGGAAAACAGCAGAGGCAGAGATCCACCCCAACCCCTAGAAATGTGTAGACTGGAGACTGGAGAATCTCCTATCTCGAAGACTTTTTTGTCCCCTTCATTCTTCTTTTTAAAATGTGGCCATGAGAAAAAATGAGAGAATAGTCATGCTTTGTTATATGCTGCTGACACCCCCACTCCTCCCCATATGACTAAACACCACGTATACAGAAGATCTGAAGTCCATATAAATCTAATGAAATACTATTGTAGAGAGGACTGTCTACTCTGAGACCTGGAGAACTAACGATGGTCATGCAAAGCTATGTTCTTACTTTGTGTGTGTGTGTGTGTGTGCATGTGTGCCTGTGTGTCTGCGTTGTGTCTTTGTAGGCAAGCAAATGTATTTTCTACACAAACAGAGGAATTCAGCTCATTCCGTTTCATGCTCCTGCATTTCTTGCTTTGGAGAATAGAAGTGGGACGGGGGAGGCAAGAATGAGGGAAATCTGATAGTTTTAACTAAGGTTTTATAACACTTGAAATCTTTTCTTTCTTAAATTAATTGATCTTTAAGCTTCACCAAACTTGCTCTGACCCACTCTAAGGAAACTACTGAGCATTTAAAAGAGAATCTGATTTTTAAAGGTGTAGCACCTTGTTTTTGGTTGTTGTGCTTCCCACAGAGGGTGCTAATCTCATTGTCCTGTGTTGTCTGGAAAGAATTTAAAGCCACGATTCACATCCCTTCCTGGGCATTGTGTCCAACCGTCCATTTGCACTACCTTCCCAGCTGATTAAAGTTCAGCCCTGGTATAGAGGTTTCTTGAATATTTATATATGGAAAAGAAAAAGTCTTTTGAAATGACAAATGACACTCTCAGACCAGTCTTAACCCTGGTAGGTTTTTTTTTTAAGTGCTACCAGAGGGAGCAGGTTAAATGAACCCCTTTCTCTGGCCTTCACTCCCAGGAAAGGCAGCCCTTGGGACTCAGACTCCAGCTCTGAGAGTTGAAACCACCAGGTAGCTCAGGTTCTCAAGACTGCAAGGTTGCCATCACAGAGAAAGGTTATTCTGGTGAAAGGAAACTTTTAAAATCCTTTTTTCAATATTCTCTGAAGCTCTTCAAAGTCTAAGCATGCCTCACCTTCCTCTCTGCCTTCAGGAAGGAGACTTAGTATTAAACAACACACTCATGAGTACGTGTAGGTCTTTAGAGGGGCAGACACCACTTGTTACTTCTCCCATGTTTCCAGAGCAACTGCACACAGATCGCTGGAAGGTTTAGAGGCTTCCTGTGTTCCTGGGCTGTAGTCACCAACCTGTCAGCAAGTTCAGTTTATGTTCTGTCTGGCGCAGCCATGCATTAGAGAAGAGGGCACTGGTGGATCACACACCCTGGGAAAATGAAAGGCATCAGATACCCTTCTCACACACAGCATTACCAAGAGACCAGAATTTACATCTCTTTTGGAAAATGGGTATTATAATGTTTTGGGGGGAGTCAAAATAAGCATTAGTTATTTCCTCTAGAGAGATGGTTGTTGTTGGTTGATTTGGGCTTGCTGTGGATGGTATGCTAAATAGCAAGGAATTAACTGAAATATGACTATTATACAGGTGCCTGAAGTATATTCTGGGAAAAGTTTAGGGATACACATATACATGTGCGTGCTAAGTTGCTTCAGTCGTGTCTGACTCTTTGCAACGCTATGGACCGTAGCCCACCAGGCTCCTCTGTCCATGGGATTCTCCAGGCAAAAATAAAAAATATTGGAGTGGGTTGCCGTGCCCTCCTCCAGGGGATCTTCTCCACCCAGGGATGGAACTGGTGTCTCTTTTGTCTCCTACATTGGCAGGTGGGTGTTTTTTTTTATTTTTTATTTTTTTTTACCACTAGTGCTACCTGGGAAGCCCACACACATGCATACTTATATGTAAATGACATAACATGACACAAAAGAGCCACATATACATATTACATTGTCATATTTATATATATATATATCCACATGTATGATCACATACACATGGTCACATTACATAACTATATCCTGCAGCATTAATTATACTCCTACTTTCTTCTTCCTACTTTCTTCTTCCATGATCAAACTTTAACTCAGGAAAGGATCTGATAAAATCAATCACAACGTGTAAAGGGCTGAGGTGGCTGATGGTATTTTCAGGCATTAGTTAATGAGCTGATAGAGGCTTTGCAGACTGGGGAATCTTCTGGGCTCCTCATGCCAGTGCCATAGGAGAGTGTACGCCTGCTACCTAGTGGTAAAAGCCAGCAAAGCATTCTTCTGAGAATATGCACCTAACTAAAAAGTTCCACCTCAGGGTTGCAAAACATTTCTACATTAATAAATGCTCTACTCTGACTTTTTTTCAGGGATTCTAGGAGGCAAAATTCTTTCTCCTGTAACTGGGCCCCATTTCCTGGCCTTCCTCAATTGAATGCCATTTCTGGAATTATACTCAAAACAAAAGCCTGACTATAACTACTACTATTATCCTTAATGCTGAGTTGGAGTTGTAAATGAGACGGAGGAAAAACACTGAGTGGTTACTTGGTATAAGAATCTTTATCTGGACCTTATTTTTACATGAGGAACCTAAGACTTAGAGAGGTTGAGTGCTTTTGTGGAAAGTCACCCAGCCAGTAATTAGAAGCACAGGGCATTCACTCTGGTGGCCTTTCAACTATGTTGTGATTGTTGTTGTTTAGTCACTGAGTTGTGTCTAACTCCTTTGCAACCTTAAGGACTATATCCTGCCAGGTTCCTCTGTCCATGGGATTTCCCAGGCAAGAATACTGGAGTGCGTTGCCATTTCCTTCTCCAGGGAATCTTCTCAACCCAGGGACTGAACCTGCGTTTCCTGCATTGACAGGCAGATTCTTTACCACTGAGCCACCAGATAATCCCATTATGAAAGGTCAGACTTTCAACTATAGCCTCTTTCTAATTTCCTTGAATGGGTGCCTTCTCCACTCCTTTAGCCAGCAAAGACCCTAGGACTGGCCTGGGCTAGGGTACATGCTCACCATATTCTTGGTAGATGACATGGGTACAATGCTCGCCTCCAGGAATTTTCACCCTGACTTTGATTGCTCTGGCCTCTGGTTATCAGGTCATGCAGGACTCTGTCAACAGAGGAAACTTCTCACAGGCTTCCAGGAGCAGAAAGTTCAGTTAATCCCCCGGTCTAGCCACTAACCAGATGACTTTGGACTCAGAGACACTAAGGTGTAGCACGTATCTAGTATCTGTATATTATTATTGGGGGGTTATTCACCTTCTCTTCTTGGTCATTACATGGACTACGTCTCGAAGGTGGTGGTTCTCAATCAGGAGCAAATCTGCCACCCAATTAATATAATGTCTGGAAACATTTGTGATTTTCATGCAGGGGGGGTGGATGCTACCAGCCTTTAATGAGTACAGGTCATGGATCCTGCTGAACACTCTACAGGAAGTTCCTTTTAACAAAGAACCATTTACCCTAAAATGTCAAGGGTGCCTGAAGTTGAGAAACTCTGCTGCCTGGTATAGAGTAACAACACCATCAACACCATTATGTTGCATTCCAGCTTTGCTTGGAGTGGTTCACCTAGATCTATTGCCTTCTCATCTTGCTCTCTCTTGAGAAAGAACTGGAAATCTAAATGAAAACCCCTCAGGTTGGTTGCTAATCAGCGCGAGGACCTGTAGTTAGCACATGCTTCTCAAAGAACATATGGCAAAACTTAAATTAACTGGGACAAAACTTGTCAGAGCCCTCCACTGACCCACTTTTTCTCTGGTAAGACTTCATTTAAGAAACAAGAAAAAAAATGTCAAGTTAACAGTGGATATTTAATTAACAAGAGGGAAAATGAGACACTTGATATTCCTTCCAGGAGGAGTTCTGCTGTCTGAATAAATTCAGCCCCTCTGCCTGGGCTTTTTCCCTGCTCCAACCAACGCTGGAATGTCTCCGAGGTATACGTAGGCTTTCACTTTAAAAATCAAGGGGCTTACATGGAACCTTGCTCAATGTTATGTAGTAGCCTGGATGGGAGGGGAGTTTGGGGGAGAATGGATACATGTATATGTATGGCCAAGTCCCTTTGCCCTTCATCTGAAACTATCACAACATTGTTAATTGGCTATACTCCAATACAAAATAAAAAGTTTATGAAAAAAAAATCAATGTGCTTAGCCTAGTGAGTGGTGGACCTATTAATGAGAGACCTGGTCTCAGAACCTAGAAGCATGAGGATCTAGAGATTCAGGCATCACAGACTGAAAGGCATTTGGGACCAGGTGGGCCACACTGATGAGTGAAGTTCATAGGCCTATGGCATTAGAAGAACTGGAGAGTTCACTTAAAAGTGTAATTTACTTATTTATTTATTGGCCATGCCACATGGCATGTGGGATCTTAGTTCTCTGGCTAGGGATGAACTCACACTCCCCTGCTTTGGAAGCATGTAATCCTAACCACTGGATCACTAGGAAAGTCCCCCCAAATGTAATTTACTTTCGATAGGTCCTGGTTAATCAAAAGTTCTGCAGGCCAAGTCAAGAGTGTGTTCTGGGAGAAACCCGGTCTTGAAGTCAGGAGAGATGGTCTTTAGACCTGTTGCTGGTACTCACAGGCCTTGAGTCCACCTCGTTCTCATCTTAATTGCAGTGAGCCTCTCTCTCTCTTTACCTTCAGGTATTCCCTTAGGACCCTTCTGGTTCTGGGCTTCTATTTTATCATTTTCTCCAAACAATAAAACATAAAACAAAAGTAGTTTTCAAGCTAGTACCACTTAACCAGAAAATTAAAATTCCCCTGAACTCCCATTCCCCAGATATTCTTATTCATCAGGCTTGCCTGCATCCGAATGAGATAAGGTAGATAAAAAATTACAAAGACGTGGGGCTTCAGAGGGGGAGGTGGGAATACCGGAAAACAGATGAGAAAGTGCAGGCATGTGTGGGTGGAAAATAGGGCTTTTAGAATGTGCGGGAAGATGAAAGGAAACCCTAGAGAGGACGCAGGCACTCACACTCACCCACGCATGAGAAGGGGAGACATAGGGGTCTGCACTGAAGCAGGACCAGCAAAAAGGCTGAAGAACACCGCTGTGGTGGGGGTAGGCTAGGGTGGGGGCAGGGAAGAAGTACAGGACCCTGGGAATAACTTACTAGATTTGAGTAAGCGGCTACAGTTAATACTAGGAATTCAGAGTCATTTAATAAAATGAGAGGAAGGAGGAGGGATGGAGAAAGGGAGAGATCAGGGAAAAATAAAAGTCAAAGTTGTGGCAGGTGGAGAGGGGAAGAGAGAGGGAAAAAAGAGAGCAAGAAGGGAGTTTCAAGATTTGTGTTTTATGTTGATCAAGTAATCATTGTATGTAGTTGTGGTACACCAACTCCACTTCAAAACTTCTTTTAATTTCTTTCTTTATTCTGATCTACTGGGTTGGCTAG
This sequence comes from Bubalus kerabau, assembly GCF_029407905.1. Lineage (NCBI taxonomy): Eukaryota > Metazoa > Chordata > Mammalia > Artiodactyla > Bovidae > Bubalus > Bubalus kerabau. The sequence goes on from NC_073634.1 coordinate 58,005,049, forward strand.
TTGCCTCTTCTCAGTGTCTTGTTGGGAAGCCATTTTTCTCCTTGCTTTACGAGAAAAAAAAAAATTTCTAGCTGCATCTTTCTTTCTTTTGCTCAGCTAGGAAAATGCTTCTCAACCCTGGCGGCACACTGAAACCACTTGAGGGCTTTAATAAATAGTAATGCCTAGGTCCCTCCCCCAGAGATTCAGGTTTAATTGATCCGGAGCGTGGTCTTGATGAGGAAATATTTCAAAACTTCCCAGGGGATTGTGAAGTTCGGCCAAGGTTGAGAAACACCGAGCTTGAGGATCACAAGGATTGCCACATTTGTAGCTCAGCAGTGAGTGAGATCCCCAGGTCTGACTAGAGCTCTGTAGGAACCACGGTGAGCTGTTGGCAGCAGGGCCAGATGGGGGTCACTGTTAGGTGAGGAGGCCCTGGCCTCACTGACTCCCCGTGATGGAGCTGATTGTGAGAAAGAGGTATTCGCTTAGATGGGCTTGTCTTTTGTTTCTGAGTACTCCATAGTTTACTGCTGCTGCTAAGTCACTTCAGTCGTGTCCGACTCTGTGCGACCCCATAGACGGCAGCCCACCAGGCTCCCCCATCCCTGGGATTCTCCAGGCAAAAACACTGGAGTGGGTTGCCGTTTCTTTCCAATGCATGAAGGTGAAAAGTGAAAGTGAAGTCGCTCAGTCTCTTCGTGACCCCCATGGAAGTACTGGAGTGGGTTGCCATTGCCTTCTCTGCATAGTTTACTGAGTACTCTTTTATTTATTTTAATTCTCCCAACAAGCACAAAAGGCAGACACAACCTTGTCCCATCATTTAGACAAGAAGACTCAGATCAGGACAGGTTAAGAAGCTTGCCGAAAGTCAAAGCCTAGCACCTGGAATTGCATCTTCTAAATTCTGTGCCCTCCTACCTCTATCATTTCCCTTTCCTCCTCTGCTTGGTTGTGATGAGGCAGGGCTGACCTTGCTCAAAATACTAAAGTCAGTAAGTCTTCTAGCAGGAGTCCTGGAGAACACACTGCACTCATACTCCTATACCCTCTCATTCTCTAGCCGGAGTCTGGGAGTCTGACAATGACAAAGTTTGGTATCACAGGCTTGGTACTGCCCTTTGGTTCTTAACTTCCCCTCTCCTCCTAGCCTGACACTCTTTTCATTTTCATAGAAGCTTTCATGATACCTCAAAGAATTCCAAATAGGTGCCAACTTTTCCCAAATATCCCCAAACATCAAAATGTTCCCTTTCCACTCAGCCCACTGCCATTAACTCTTTTATCAGCAGCTCTTTAGAGAATGTGAAAACTAAATGCCAGTAGAAAATGGATAGATGGACGATGATACCAGTTTTGCCTAGAAATTCTTGCAGCTTAAAAAAGATCTTTTAGGGCAATAAGAAACATTGTTCTAATGCTAGAATTGCAGGTACCGAGACACCTTGGTGATGCGTATTTGGACAGGAGATCGTTTCTTGTTCCTCTTAAATGAAACAAAGCAGGCAGTTGCTCATATGTAAGACCAGATTTGCCAACAATTTATAGGACTTAAAATAAAGCCAGGATAAAGATCGAATCTTCCAGCATATTTATCTACTTAAACCAATGCCCTCTTTTTTTTTTATTACTAGATGTCCACTATCAGTGTGTGTTTATCTTCAATTAAGAGTTCTCAGGATTGCAAACTCTGTGTGGCGGGGACCTCTCAGAGATATTGTAGGCAGCCTTGGATAAAAGTGAGACAGCTCAGTCAGTGGCAAGTGAGAGCTGGATTAGTCTGCCACAGAAAGGTCTGGAAAAGCCAAGCTCTACACAATTAATGGAACAATGCGACAATCTGTCTTCAGCTGGCCAAGGCAATCCTGTCATTTGTCCCTCAGCTGCAGGACAACCATGCACTCTGTGATTTTGTCTCACTGTCTGCTCCATGGTGATTGCATTTGCCGTGAAATCTATATTTCCCTGCAACTGAGTCTGTGTGTGCGTGCATGTGCTTTATTCTAAAAATAATGGTCCTTCTTGGAATTCAGCCTCACTCTTGCTTTCTGTCCAGGTCATTTTTATCTGAGTTTCTCATATTGATTCTTTTTTGCACACTATTTCAAAAATTGTAAAAGGTACAAAGAGAAAAGAGCAAACATGCTGTAAGGAAGAAGGGGAGAAATTGTAATAATGGAAATGAAACTAAAGGTAACACATCGCTCAGTTTTTTTAGTTCTAACTGAATTGGTTAGCTCATTCAAAGTGACACAGCATTTCTTGTTCAGGGATTAAGTAAATTTTTGTTGAGTGAACAAGAGACCAATTTAACTTGAAGATGAGGCATTAGGAAGAAGACAGTGCTGAGTCTAGGTCCACCAGACACATTATGAGTATGTGAAAGAGAAGCTTCCACTTCAACCTGATCCATCTGTGAAAGGCAACCACCATCCTCCTGCCCCGACCCCCAAGAGGAGTGTTTATTACATATTGTATTTACTAGATGCCTGGCAACCTGCTAAATCTTTAACGTTTTCTCATTTAAAGTGAAAGTGTTAGTCCCTCAGTCATATCTGACTCTTTCTGACCTCATGGACTATAGCCCGCCAGGCTCATTTGTCCATGCAAGAATCTTGGAGTGGGTTGCCATTCCCTTTCCCAGGGGATCTTCCTGATCCAGGAATCGAACCCAGGTCTCCTGCATTGCAGGTGGATTCTTTACCATTGAGCCACCAGGGAAGCCTTTGTTCAGAGAAGCATTTAATTTTGCAGATAGGTAAACTGACATTTAGAGATGTTCAATGACTTGCCCAGCGTCACTTACCTTAATGGGGATGGGGGAGGGGACAAGCACTGACTCTGGAGACACAGGGCTTGGCTTCAATTCTGGCTGAGTGACTTTGGCAACTGATTAATACTTAACCTTTTTGATACTCAATCCCTTCATATATAAAATGAAAATAGGGATGTTAGGAGAATTAAATAGGTTATTATTGAAAATTAAATGAGATATTCTTTGTAAAGTGCTCAGAACAGGTGCTAGATAAGTGGGTTCTGGGTTTGCTTGTTTTAAGAACAGATAAATATCATGTTGGCCAAAAAGTTTGTTTGGGTTTTTCTATAAGATGGTGCAGAAAAACCCGAAAGAACTTTTTGGCTAACCTAATAAAACAACGTCACACAGCCGGGGGCGGGGCTCAGTCCAACAGGGTTCAAAGCCACACTGCCCCCATTTCCTTCTGTGATAGGGTATTATCCAAAAATCTGAGTTCCTGAAAGCACTGGGTCTGGACAGAGAAGTAAAGGAGGCAGAGTGAGAAGTCAAGGGGTAGAAACACATGCTTCTCCCTTTACAGCTCTGAAATTTTCTCAGGCCTTAGCGTTGATACCAACATTTGACTTTTTCTGGTTCTTCATTGGCTTGACTTTGCCACTGTTATCAGGTACCCTCGTGAATGTAGCCCACCATTAGAATATGAGAGTGTGTGTGCCTGACATCCATATACCCATGCAGGTGTGGTCCCCTCTTCTCCTTCCACTCAAACCAAAACCTGGTGGCCAGTTCAAGGAAACATCATTCATGTGGGTCTTTGGCATTACAGCAAAACTTATTCCCACATCTGAGCTATTTGCTCTCTGTAGTAAATTCCTGAAGGTGGAAAGCGATCCCACAGCCTGTGATTGTGATCCAGCTCCCACACTCTTATTTAACGTCGGCAATATTAAATCATGGGCTTCCCTGGTGGCTCAGACAGTAAAGAATCTGCCTGCAATGAGGGAGAGCTGGGTTCTATCCCTGGGTTGGGAAGATCCCCTGGAGGAGGGCATGGCAACCCACTCCAGTTTACTTGCCTGGAGAATTCCCACAGACAGAGGAGCCTGGCAGGCTACAGTCCATAGGGTCACAAAGAGTCGGACACGACTGAGTGACTAAGCACAGCACAATATTAAATCATACCGGCCCCTGAGACACTAAGCATACATCTCTGGCCATAACAGATGTGCTGGTGTTTATTTAAAGATGTTTTTCCTCTGTGTACTAACAGCCACAGAGTGAGTGTGAGTGTAAGCCACAAGTAAGTGTAACAAAAGAAGGACGTGTCTAGGGTGGATGCTCTTCTGGAAGAAGTTCCAGGTTTGCTACTTTGCTTCTCGCTTTTGGGCAAGTCTGGCTTTTCCCTTCTTGTTTGTAGTAGTAACTTGGGGCATTTCTTCTAGTTCTCTTCTCTGCTAGGGAGGATCTGGAGGCAAGTAAGGTTGATTTCCAGGACATTCTCTACTGCTGTTTCTTATCAACAGGTAAAGTTAGGAATGCATTAAACCTCCCCCAAGGAAAGATCTCACTCCACCTTAGAGACTTACCCAACACCACAAACAGATATCATGTTTGGTCAGAGAAAATGCTCTATTTTGCTCCTAGGAAATTAGCTCTTGAAAGGTGAGTCTGTCCAAGGCCCCAACTGTTCCTTGTGATTTGATCACAGAATGACTGAAGAATGCTCTGCTCTGGCTTTGGACAGGTATATTGGAAAGACTTTGGCCAAAGTAAAATCCCAACACATGAATCTATGCTACCAGGGAAAGCTCTAACTACTGGGAAAATGAGAACCACTTTCGGTTTAGTGTTTTGTGTCTTTACTAACTTTTTTTTTTTTGGTTGTACAAGGTCCTAGCTGTGGCATGCAGGATCTTTTGTAGCTGCAGCCTGCAGGATCATTTTAGTTATGACATGCAAACTCTTACTTGTGGCATGTGGGAGCTAGTTCCCTGACCACGGGTCGAACCCAGGCCCCCTGCACTGGGAGCGCAGAGTCTTAGGCACTGGACTATCTGGGAAGTCTCCCCACTAACTTGTTACATTGTTTGTTGTTTTTCTCTTCCCTCCTTTCCTTCTTTTCTTTCTTCTTTCCTCCTCCTCTAATTTTTTTTTTTTTTTACTGGATTCCTAGTTTTGAGCTACACTATACATTCTTAACAGGGCTAATACTGAATTTAAGGAGTAAAAATTGGCTCTTAAGGGGATAAAAAGTCTTATTATTTGTAAGTATAAAGCAGAGATACACTTATGGTATATAGTTGTTTTTGTTGTTTAGTCGCTAAGTCGTGTTTGACTCTTTTGCGACCCTGTGGTCTATAGCCCGCCTGGTTCCTCTGTCTATGGGATTTCTCAGGCAAAAATACTGGAGAGGGTTGCCATTTTCTTCTCTAGGGGATCTTCTCAATTCAGGGACTGAATCCATGTCTCCTGCATTGGTAGGCAGATTTTTTACTGCTGAGCCACCAGGGAAGCCCATGTTATATGGTGCATAAACACAATATATCTGTGGTATTAAAATTTCAGAGTGAGGTAGGGGAAAAGGTAAAAAAAAAAAAATCTCTTAAGGGGGAGATAATGAAAAAAGAAGTTTGAGAAATGCTGAGATAGACAGTGATGAACATGGGGAAGAGACAAAAGAGCAATAAGTTAAAGCATCCTGGCAGGTCACTGACTGAGATTTTGAGACGGTCAAAGGAGGTCTGTGTTCTTCGATACTGAAAACTGGAATTCAGAGGTTATTTGAACAGCCAAGGTTTCAACCGGGGAATTTGGTCTTATCAGTCCCTCCTACACTCAACATCTCCCAGAGCTATCTTTACTTTTAAGTTTCATGATGTGTTAGAAAAAACTATTGGGGATGAAATTAATAGACCGAGCTCTGGTCCTGGCTCGGTCACTTACTGACTAAGATATATCACCTCCTCTGTGGACTTCAATTCCCGCGTGTGTAAGATTCAGAAATTAATCCTTGCTCAGCCGTTTCCATAAGGATCTGGGAAGGCTCAAAGGAGAGAATGTAAGTGACACTTTAAGAGCTATGTAGTAGCATGCAAAGACTTAAAGCAATGGACGGAGGAGTGGGGTGGCATATGGGTGGCCACCCACAGTGTGACTTTGGAGATCCACATGCTTCAAACTCTCCTCCACAGGGAGTGGAATTCCTGCTATTAGTCACTGCTCTGAATCAAGTCCCTCATGACTCTGTCAAGAGCACATGGAGCGGAGAAGCAACTAAACTGTTCTCTCCTTAAGGGACGGGCACTCCTTTCCCTTTCTCTCACCGTGGATCACAGGGTCTGTCCCAAGTGGGTCTAACAGTTTTTGGACAGGTCATCATTTGAGCTTAAGAACTGTGGCATGCTGCTGCTGCTGCTGCTAAGTCGCTGCAGTTGTGTCTGACTCTGTGTGACCCCATAGACGGCAGCCCACCAGGTTCCCCCATCCCTGGGACTCTCCAGACAAGAGTACTGGAGTGGGGTGCCATTGCCTTCTCCGAGAATTGTGGCATTCACATCTCTAAAACAGACACACCAATGGTTGCCTTGTGGGTTCTTGAGAAGATATCAGAGATCACATATACTGAGTTGACCACAGTGCTAGCTGATAGTAAATTCTCAAATAATAGTCGCTCCCACCCTGTGTCACCAATGTTTATAGTTACGTGTTGTATTTCTAGAAACAGACTAGAGGAGCATTGAAAGGCATTAGGAACACTTAGTTTCTAGAAATAGATTCTAAGAAGTAGCTGTGAGAAGTTAATTGAAAGAGAACATTAGGGCCCCCCTGGTGGCTCTGTGGTAAAGAATCTACCTGCCAATGCAGGGGACATGGGTTCAATCCCTGATCCCAGAGGATCCCACATGCCGAAGAGCAACTGAGCCTGTGCACCACAACTATTGAGCCTACGCTCTAGAACCTGGGAGCCTCAACCCCTGAGGCCCTCAAGCACTAGAGCCCATGTTCCACAACAAGAGAAGCCATGGCAATGAGAAGTCCACGCTCTACAACTAGAGAGTCGCCCCTGCTCAATGCAACTAGAGAGAAAGTGCACGCAGCAACAAAGACCTGGCACAAACAAAAATAAACAAATACAATTTTTTTTAAAAAGAGAACATGAAATATTAGCAATATAAAAGTTATCTCCCTCGTAAGTTGGAAGAAAGAGACAGCACCATCTCTGTTAGGCAAAATCAGCTGGACTACTTAGTTAAAGAGGTTACCAAGCTTCCTTCACATAGGTGTGCCAAGACTTGCTGCAGGTGACCGCCTTTATTTTTTCCCCAGTATAATGATTCTCTCCAGTTTCGTCAACAGATCCAGTCCCCAGACCTCTCTGAGCATACCTCTCCCCAGACCTGCTAGAATCTCCTAAGAAATTAAAATTGAGAGTTTTGGAAGAAGGGGGAACATCAGTCTACCCAGGTTCAATTAGAATCATTTATTGCATCATATCACCACCATCAGATTCAAAAGCGCATGTGCTGCTGTTCTGAGTGTTCAAGACAGACTCTGGCTGTGGTCCTGTTATCTATCGGCTGGTGAGACTCAGCAGCCCTGGGTACCACAGCCAGGCAGCCCTGGAATGCAGCAAAACCCAGCTACAGATTCAGCAGCCTGCAACCTGCTGGGTTCCACTGGTTAATCCGGGGCTATCGACCCCAAAGAATTGGGAGGAAAGTAGATGGGGAAGAAGGAAAGGGTCTGTTTGTTTTGATTTTTTTTTTTTTTCTTTTTACCAGGCTCAGTTCTTCGGGAAAAAGAAAAGAATCTCGCTCTGAGCTGGTGCCCTGCCAAGCGTCCTCCCCTCCCTTGCTAGTCCAAGCACTCCACCGTCTGTGCAGACTGCAAAACAGCAATTTCTGGAAACACACTGGAAAGTCTGGGCCAGTCCAGAAACAGTAGATTCTTGGTATCTGTATGGTAAGGTTTTAGGGAGTTTACTTTTCACCTTAATTCTTTTAAAAACCGCCAGCTCTCTGAAGCACATCTGTTATCCACAGCTTCTGTTTGTAAAATGAGGCTGAAGATATCCTCTCTAGAGAAATTCCCGAAACTTCTCTGTAGTTCAGTGCTTCCACTGACAGTCTGGCTCACAGAGTACAATGGTGGTAAATATTAAAGAATGTTAATAAAAGTGAGATAAAACACCTAGGGGTCTTTTTTTTTTTCTGAATTTTGCTTTGCTCACTACTAAAGTTTATCTTGACAGAAAATTTACTTCTCTGATCCACATCATTTCCCAAAGCAATTTTCCAACAGCAAATAAAAATTTGTGGTGATTGCAAAGAGGTTTTCAATCCCTGTGCTAAGGAGGCCAAGGGTTTCCATGGTTTGTCTCACCTTGAGGTAAATACCCCTCACTCGGAACACAGTCTCTGAGGGATCCTGGGTAGCATCTAGGGGCAAGAGCCTAAAAAATGAGCTCTCAGATTTCCAACATAAACAGGCTTGGTATGGGAGATGGTTTGAGTTTTAAGATCAAATCATGAGAAAGTAATTAAGTCATTAAGTAAGAAAATAATTGCCTAAGCCCACATAGCTATGTTCTCAAATGAGGTGGAGCACTAAGCAAATGAAATGCCTTTACATTGCACTGAACTTTGCCCTGGTTAACACAGACTACATTTGTACCCCATCAGAAGTGTGAGTTTAAGTACATCATGAGAGAAAATTTGTGTTCTTCTCGTTGTTGTGTTTGCTTTGTTCTTAGCATTTAGGGCTCGACGTGATGAAATATGATTAAGCTTTGGAATAGAACACACCAAATTTGAGTCCCAGTTTTTCCACCATATGCCTGGTGAGTAACATGGGCCTAGCAACTCAGCCTCTATTAGTATCGAGATAGTTTTAAATGTCTGCCTTGTATGTTTAGGAAAGAGTAGTATTAATCTAGGTAAAACACTATATAAACACTGGGCACATAGTGCTTAATAAGTATGCTTAGTATTACTAGTACCCTTTACATCGTCTTCATTACTTTTGGTACAAAATGTTCCTATTACCACCGAAGTAGTTTTGACTTTGTACAAAAAAGTGAATCTTGTTTCCAATGCCATTGGCAACAGAGTGGAATTCAGTCTATGAATATCAATAGACAGAATCATGTAAATTGTGAGGTTTGATGAGAACATAAGCCACCAATAGGGGTTCTTCCTAATGTGTCCAAATCAATCCACAGATGCTGAAAAGTCATTTCTATCTCCATGGCCCTATGCCCATGACTTCTCTGTTTTCTCCTTTTCTTTCTTTTTTTTTTTTCCTAATCATTCACATTTTCATGATAACACAACACTCAGTTAAGGTTTCAAAGATATCTAAGAAGCCTTTTCAGCTCACCATGGTTATCCCTCTCTCCCCAAGGTATTAGAACACTCACCGACCTTAGCAGCCATGTTTCTCAGTCTAGATTGTCCCAGGATAGCTCCTTTTCTTTGTCTCTATTATTACTCTACTTACATACTGTAAGGGAATAGCAATTAGTCAAGATGGCGGTGGTCAGCTCTCTTGCCCCACATTTTGTAAATAATGACTTTGCATGTTTATGTAACGGGTGAGATCATTTACAGCACAGTGCATGCACATCATGATGTACTCACTTGGCCATGTGAGCATCTTTATCCTGTGTACCTATGTAAGCACCACCTGAAAAGCTCTTGCAGTTGTGTTGTGGCAGCATCAGCCATTAGAGAAAAAAGCATGTCTGCTGTGCTGCTGCAAATAAAGAATGTCTGCAGTTCCTATGGCTCCTTGTATCTTTTTCCAGCTTCTTCCTATCCGTTTCCTAGTTTGTGCACTTGCTTACCTGGGTTCAGCGATCAGTGGGACATGTACCACACATACATGTTTGGTGTCCCATTATACACTATCCAGGATCAGGAAAGAACTCATTTCCATTAACTGCATTTAGTTACTTTCTAGGCACCATGGAAGCAAAAATAATGAGGCATGGCCATGTCTCAAATAGTTTTTGGTCAATAGGACAGGTACAATGCCTGCACATGTAAGGACAACCCAAGGTGGACAAGAATGCATACTATCTGAGAGGGTATCAAATTCTTCTTGAGGACAGAGCAAGAAGAGAGGGTTTTCCCGATTCAGGAAATGGGTGAGAGGAGAGTGACTAAAGAGTTCTTGATAAAGAAGGTGGATTGGTCTAGGCACTGGGTCTAGGTATGTGGGTAGGATTTGACAGGCAGAATGGAAGGCAAGGGTCTCTCAAGAAAACAATGCACTATGAACAATGGCATGGAGGCAGGCAAATGGAAGGGAGGTACGGGGCAAATGCACTGGCAAGGTGCCTACCAGCGTGTCATGACTAGATTTGTTATAAGCAGATACTTAAACAGCAGGAAAATCAAGAATCCAATTTTGTTCAATTTCAATAAGGAAGGTGTCCTACTCATAACAAGATGAGTTAGAGAGAAAAGAACTAACCACTCTGATAACATACCCTTACACTACTTTTTAGAAGTAGAATAGAGTCCAAGAAAGTTTTCTTAAGGCTTCCTGATGGGAGGTATTGCAGAATCATCTCAAAGATTATTAAGCAGAAGGGAGTATTTGAAAAAGTCACTGGAACATCCAGAGCAGAGAGAGGTTTTAGAGAATGTCTTGTGAAATTGGAAGGGTGACATGGTTGCAATCAGCAGACATCTGAGAAAGTGGTAGGATCCTATAGGGAATGATTATGAGGAGGCTTCTAAGGAGACTGGTCATGAGCACCAGTGAGTCCATCAGAAAAGACTTTGTGACCAAGCATGGCATGAAACATCAGATGTGACTGCCCTTGAGGAACAACAATATGGACATGGACAATGATCAGAGAAGTGGGTATCACGTGACCTGAAGATCAGTGAGTTCTGGACCAATATAAGGCCTCCAGTACGACTGCATAATCAAGAAGGTGTGGTATGGTACAAGAATTCATACAGTAATTGACATTTAATTTCCCTGGTAAGAGAGAAGGCTTCAACTAGATTAGATGCAATTTTAAAAGGAAACAAAAAGCCAAGTGAAATATTTTCACTCCGTTGAGAAGTAAATTTCACATCCATTACACTGACTTATCACACAAGCCATACCTTCTCAGTAATATTTTATTCCTAGGGGGGAAAAAGTGATATGCAGAAGAAATTGTCTCTTTCTTTTGGCCCATGGACATGATTCTGAATCCTGCAAAAGCACACACAAGGAGTAGGTGAGGTAACAGAGCTGTGGAATGGAAGGGAGTTGGGTTTCAGCAAACACTACTGTGGCCCAGAGCCTAGCCTGGGGGATCTACCTCTGGACCTATGCTGTGTGAGATAATAAACCACCGTTTTTCAAGTCCTTGAAAAGTGAATGATTTTATTACTTGCAACCATAAGCATCTTAACTGATACAACAAAATTCTAGATGGACTGGGGTAGACACTGGGAAGCTTGAAAAGTTAAAACCATAAGGCTAATCTCTTTAGGAGTCAGAGAAAACAATATCTCAAGAGTGGGCAGGGTTGAACCTTCTTATTTCTCTGTGAGGACTTTGAGGGATTCTCAGAGATGATGAGAAGAAAGTAACTGAAGATCAGAGATGATGGAAGGGATGGTGCTGATGGTTTCACAACAGTGGAGAGAGGAAGGACCACCACTTCTGTGCTGCTTGGGCTCAGCTGTGGGAAAGGAGAAGCTGGAGAAACTAGATAAGGTTCAGGGCTGAAAACCATTGCCAACAGCCTTGAGATTGTTAACTTCCTTCCACGACTGCCCCCCTTAGGACTGAGTGGACTGTTGACACTTTTACCTTCAGAGTAGAGGATTCTACAATAACTCCCCAAGAAGGCAGCTTGCTATTTTCATTCAGTTGATAATTCTCCATTATCACCTACTGAAAATACAATATTAAGACACTGAACTCATCCGATAAGAACCTGGGTGGTAAATTTGCAATGCCCCTTGCTATAACTGCTGTTGAAGCAGGAAGGCAGAATTCCTTCCACTTGTGTGGCCATGAATCAGATGATTCCATTCACACTAATTGTGCTATGGTCAGAGAAACTGAGATAATGCAAGTGCAAATACTTGGCCTGTAGCCTAGAATTCATCACTTAATAATTATTAACGGCCAGTCCTGTTTCCTTCCTGCCTCATTTTTCTTTTTTACTCCTTCCTTTCCTTCATCTTCTTTTCCCTTCCTCTCTCCTCTTCTATCCTGTCTTCTCACTGAATGCTTAGCACTCCACATTGGCAGGAGAAATGCCCTTCATGCTACATGACTAGCTGTCCCTCTGGCTCTAGGAGGGCACAAGGACACACTTCCCAGCTGAAGTGAGGCTCAAGGGAAGGCTTACACAATCTGTCATCATCAGCTGTAACTTGTCAGACATCTTCCCACTGATGTAATGACATAAAGGGGGGTACTTCCTTAGCGTACCAAACTAGATTCATGGAAAATTCAGCTCAAACACCTGCAAGTTCCATTTCTGGGGTTGCATTTGCAAGGTTCCTCCCTTTGGATGGAGGTCTTATGGGTCAAGTTCATCTCATCATTTGCCCTTTGATTCTTTATGCCTATAGACACTGATGTACACTTTAAAAAAAATAAGTTCTTAAAACCACTTAATAACCTACACCTGTGATTAGAATCCTTACTCTCATATCCTCCTGCTTAAAGATAACTTCGATATTTCAGGTTAAGGTCATCTGTAAGATGCTCATTCCCAGCCCTCATCCTTCATATCCTCAAAGACTGGAAGATTCCAGAGACTTGATTTCCACAGATTCACAAACTGCCCTTTAAAGAGCTCCAATGATTTAACAGTCTTGCATGTAACATGTTGCATGGACTTAGTCTTTGAATTTACAATGAGCTCATAACTCTGGCCTGGGTCTTGACAACGCACTGTATTGACAAAGCAGATCCTGAGTGAACACTCGGGGACATTTCTGAGTATATCTCATGTATAATTATCTCTGGTCATCCTGGGATCCCAAATCCCCTTGGATCAGTGGAGCCAAGAGGCGGCATTTCAGCTAATAGCCAATCCCATTTTATGTCTCTCTTGAGAAGGCAAAGAGAAATGGTTTTCTGTGCAGCATTTCTGAAAGAAACCTTTCAACTCACCAAAGGAAATAAGCAGCACTATCTGTTCACCAAATGCCTTTCAGAGATATCTAAGAGTCCTTTGCCAATGAAAACTTGTTCTCTGTTTCAAGAGGTGAAAAGTTAGAGAGGGAGTAAGTCAGCACACGACTATACAAGGGCCAAGGCTAGGTACTCCATGGGTATGCTAAGTGGTGCTGCACTGCAATGTTTTATTTAAATGTATGCATCCCTACAGGGCTCCAATCCAGAGTGTATGCCTATTTTTGATTGCATTACTTAAGGCTCTGGAACTTAAGGTGGTATGTATGGCCCCACTTATATGTTGACCACCTCAGGGGAGTGAGTGGACAAGTGAGCAGAAAGTAGCAGAGTACAAAATTCTAGTCTAGAGGCAAAGACCTGGGTCCTGGGTCCATCCCAAGGGCTCCCTCTAACACAGTTGGGTACCTCTGTGCAATGAAAACCTGGTACTTCCCAGCTCCTGGAGGATGGATTGATGCCAATAACCAGAATCCATTATTCGTGTTATACTACAGAGTTACAAAGTGCTGCAGCCAGCACGCCAGATCCCATTTGATCAGCTCTGTAAAGGTGAAGGGAGGACGGGAAAACAAATACTGTTAGAAGTCATACAAAGAGATAGGTCCTGACCTTGGCATTTAGAGAATCTTACATCGTTTACTCCTTATAACATCAATACTGTAGGTAGGTACTATTGAACTGATGAGAAAACTGAGATTCTGGGAGAATAAGTAAATGTCCAATAACCCACAGCTAATGCCATTCTTTCTATTCTAAATCTAACAAGTACCCCCATTATAAAACAGGTGGAAGTAGAAAGGGAAGCTTACCTCTATCATACAGGGGGATAACCTCCCATTTTCATCAAGCAAAGCTCCCAGGAAAACAGATCATGACACAGAAATCCCAGTGACCTGAACAATGCGTCTCACTTGGGCAAGGGTAAGTACAAGGTTCTTATGTGATTGGATGGAAGGGACCATGAAAACCCTTTTTCCATAGAAATTGACTCTATTGACCCAGTTTTTGGGGGGGTCAGTATTCCATTCCACCCATTGGTGGATGTCATCAAAGCAACAAGCTGGGAGCTGAAAAGTCAGGGAAAAAGATGTGTAAATATTAAAAGGGGAAAGACAGAAATAGTGTGGTATTATAAAACTGCACAATATTAAAGCTGGAAGATATCTTTAAAATCACTAAATCTAATGGCTTCATTAAATTGATGAGAAAGCTGAAGCTAACATAAGCTATGAACTTTTGGGAGTGTCTATGATCCCAGGGAGAAAATAGAGCAGTACCAGCATTCAACATCAGCTACACTCAAGCCAATACTTATTGTGGAGACAGTATTCAACATATATCTTCAGCATGAAGAGACAAGTGAAAGAACTCAAGCTCTCTGGACAAGTCTGGTACCCTTGATCTGCATTACTTCACCAGGACCCAGAGGAGAGTGGAGGTGGTCAGGACTAAGCTGGAGGTCTTTCTCCATTCCTCTTGCCTGAAAGGGACATAAGGCTACCAAGGCTGTTTGATTCAATGACCATTTTCCAGGTTGGCCATCCCAGCTGCCTGTCAGTTTTCCATCTCCTTCTTCTCTTCATCTTTCTCTCTCTCTCTCTTATGCACACAAACACCCACCCACCCACAACCATCTACACATATGTATACAGGGAATGACTACTCACTCCAGTATTCTTGCCTGGAGAATTCCATGGACAGAAGAACTTGGCTGGCTATAATCCATGGGGTCACAGAGTTGGACACGACTGAGCAACTAACACTTTCACTTTTCAAAGTACACAGTCATTAATATGCCAAGATATAGACACAATTCAGTCTCTAACAGGGTCATCTATCCTTCACTGCTGCGTTTAAAATGCTTTTTTAAATGGAGGACTTCAGGGTAGATGATAAGATTAGCCATAATTCTTTCTTCATCCGCGACCTCTGGCATTGCTTTTCCACACCAACCCTGGACTTCCTTTGGCTGAGTGGACAGCAGCAGACATGGCACAAGTGGAGACATTTAGAAAGCACCTGCACAACAGGACATGTCCGTTTGCTGCTCCTGGGAACCTTGAGGTTCTCACCATGTGAACTAGCCCAGGCTGGCCTGACGGATGACAAGAACATCTGGAAGCAACCACAGCCTGCAGCCAGGCCCCCACTAGACACAGGAGCGAGTCTAGTGTCCAGAGAGTTAGCTGAATCCAGCCCAAGTTGCCAGAAGACAGAATCAGGAAATAATATGCTTAAAAAATATTAAGCTATTACATTTAAGGATTTCTGTTACTTTATTTTTTAAATAGCAAATGCTAACAGATATAGTACCCTAATAATAGGTTATATAAATTGAATACTCTATCAGAAGCACTGTCTTATTTTATATAATTTTCACCATCTCTGAAGAAGTTAAATATCCCTGCTTTACAGAAGAAACTGAGATTCAAAGAGATGAATTCATTTCCATGCCTGGTAAATGACAGGTAGCAATTCAAATCCCAGTCTCTCTAATGTCACAATAGACTCTCAACCACTGCCCAACTCAGACACCTTGAGTGACAGAGACTCTCAGAACCAGGTAGTCTGAAGAATGTGGGTAAGATTGGGCTCATGTACTCTATGGAAAGGGCTTCTCAGGTGGTGCTACTGGTAAAGAATCTGCCTGCCAATGCAGGAGACTCAGGTTCGATTCCTGGGTTGGGAAGATCTCCTGGAGAAGGAAATGGCGACCCACTCCAGTATTCTTGCCTGGGAAGTCCCATGGACAGAGGATCCTGTTGGGCTACAGTCCATGGGGTCTCAAAGAGTCACACACGACTGAAGCAACTTAGCGTGTGCACACACACACACACACACACACCCTGTGAAAAAGCAGAGGCGGCCAGAGAGAAACCTTCACTCCTCTGGAGACTAGTCCTATGGAGGGCAGAACTGAAAGCTCTGAGAACAAGCTATCACTTTCTGGCTGGTGGCAAGGAAGATGTTTGTACTGAGGAGTGCTTCAGAATGGTGCAGGTGTGTTCAAGTAAGATGAGTTTGTGATAACCAGAGATATCCCAGGAAAGAAATTTAATCCATCCTTGAATACCTCAAACTTATTTCTCCCTCCCTTTACTCATTTTGTTCTTCTAATCAGGAAGGTACTCTGCTTTCTCCTCTTAGGAATCTATTTTCTACACTCTTCAAGGCCTCAGTGAAGTCCAACTTTTCCCACAAAGTCTCCCCTGACTCCCCCCACCCTCATTGAGTTCCCTTTCTCTGAATCTGTAGCAACAGTACCAGTGCTCTTTACCTCTTGATACAACTCAGTTCCAATATAATGTGGATTGATGGAAAATTATAGTTTTGGAATTGGACAACCTGCATTTGAATCCAATAGTGTGTTTTCATTTATATTTCTGGGCTATATTTTATGAAGTTGTTATAAAGATACAATGAAAACAAATATGCAAAGTGCTCAGCATGAGTAGTTCTTAACATAAGGGTGTTTCACATGTTGAGCTGGTCTCCTGAAATAGACTTTTAGGCAGGCACTATGCCTTATACTCAGAGAAGGCAATGGCACCCCACTCCAGTACTCTTGCCTAGAAAATCCCATGGATGGAGGAGCCTGGTAGGCTGCAGCCCATGGGGTCGCTAGAGTCGGACACGACTGAGCGACTTCACTTTCACTTTTCACTTTCATACACTGGAGAAGGAAATGGCAACCCACTCCAGTGTTCTTGCCTGGAGAATCCCAGGAATGGTGGAGTCTGGTGGGCTGCCATCTATGGGGTCGCACAGAGTTGGACATGACTGAAGTGACTTAGCAGCAGCAGCAACATGCCTTATACTGCTGTGATCCCATCTCCTCCCAAGGCTGGTGATAAAGCACATAGGAGATACCTGGAAAATATTACTTCAACTGATTTAATAACTACTCAAAAAGCCAAATCTGAGACATTTTTATAAAATACATCCGTGATGCAATAAAAAACATATCTATTCTTTATCCCTGGTTTCTGGCTTAGGGCTTCACAAACACTTGAATTTCTTTAGCAATAGGATTGTCTTTTTATGTTAATGAGGCAACCCTTGGTGGGGCTCCCACATAATTTCAGGATGGGAGCTGGTGATGAGAAAGACTGCTCACATGATCAGAGGGTTGGAATTTGGGGCCATCTTGACCTCCAGGGAGGGAACCCCCCTTCGTGGGGGAGAGGGCTAGAGATTAGGTTCAATCACATGGCCAATGATGTAATCAATCATGTCTGCATAATAAAATCCAAGTAAGAACTCTGGTCACCAAGAGCTTCCTGGCTGGTGAACACAGTGGTGTGTTGGGAGGCTGAGGCATCCAGACCCTGGAGAGGCATGAAGGCTCTGCATCCCCACCCTTCCCAGACCTTGTCCTATGCATTTCCTCCATTAGACTGTTCATGAGGTGTATTCTTCATAATAAAACTGCAATATTAAGTGTAGCAACTTTCAGTGAATCCTGTGAGTTGTTCTAGGAAATTATTGCACCTGGTAAAGTATGGGAACACACCATGTTTTATCCCCTTGGTCAGAAGTGCAGGTGGCCCTGAGATTTGAAGCTGGTGTCTCAGTGACGGCAGTATTGTGAAGGACTTGGCCCTCAACTTGGGTCTACATTAACTCCAGGTAGTGTCAGAATGCAATGGAATTGCAGACTACTCAGTGTCAGAGAATTAAGTGTCAGACCTGAAAGCCAAATAGCCAAGCATTTCTTGGTTATAAGACACTCTCTTCCTGGACTAGAAAACAAAAGTTCCAGTAAGCTATATTTAAAATACAAATCTAATACAGTTATGTAAAGTTTAAAAATAAAATAAAAAAAAATTAACTTTAAAAAAAAAAAAATATACACACTTATAATAGTTTTCCTTAAAAAAGAATCCCAACATTAATTGCCTAAAATTTTCTCCTCGTTTCCAAGTTAGTATTCAGCATCCCAAAGGATGTTGCAGAAAAAAAAAAAATCTCCTAATGAAATTCACAATGAAGAAAATATTGTGACATACAACTGAAAGTATCAATTCTTAATTTTAAAAAAGAGAGGTAAAATATATGCTATTAAATAAATTCTGATATTTCTACAACATGCCTTAATGTAGGCCATGTATTTTCACTAACTGATTAGTTTTGCTTGAGTGCTAAACTACAATTAAGAATTTTTACGTTAGAAGCTTACATATCCCTCTTCTTTCCCTCCTTCCCTCCCTTTCTTTTTCTTTCTCTCTCGCGCGCGCACTCTCGCTCTTGCTCTTACTCTCGCCCTTTCTCTCTTTCAAGGAAAAATTTCGTAGAGTGACAGCCTAATATCCTCTGTAATTTCCCAGGGTAATGTTGCTGGGGTAAATGAGGTGTCAGGCTCCATGCTAATTCATCACTTATTAATTAACAATATCAACAACTCCTTTTTCATTACCGATAACACATTTTACTGACTACCAGAAGGATTTTTTATTACAAAACTTATCTCAAAGGCTCTTTCCTGTTATCTACTGCAATAATAAAAAAAAAAATCATCATTCAATCATCATTTTAATGACGGATCATTTTTCCCCCTCACTAAAATTAAATCATAAAAGCCATTTAATTAAATTGAATGGTAATTGAATGACTTTAATCATGCAAAAAATTAAAATGAAGGATGCTTTCTCTCAAAGCCTGACAACACGTAATGACACGATTTGACCAATGTGGCAAATCTGAGAGGAAGCAGCAGGTTGATGTTATCTTCCCTTGTGGTATCATCAACAGAAAAGTTACCACGGAAAATCCCTTTGCCCCTTCCAGCTGTGGGACAGGGTTCAACCAACACATCTGTACATGAACAAGAGGTCCTGGAGTTTGACTTGGGGGAGGTTCTCATGAAGGACCAAGAAAAGCAAAGCCAGAGAACTAGGTATTCAGGAGCAAGACTAGGTTTCTTTGAAGCTTCCAAAGTAACTCATGTGTTACACATTTACCATATAACTTCTATATGCTCTATTTGGTGGGAGAGACACAAAGATGCTGCCCCTCAGTCTTCTGGGGGAGAGGATACACCAACAAGACATTATCACATAGTAAGTGCTGAGCCAGAGGTCTGTGTAAGGTGCTGCGAGATCCTAGAGAAAAACACTAATCAATGACTTCAGAAGAAATTTAAAAAATTCACTAAGGCAGCTGCTTGAGAGTCGAGTTTTGAGAACTGAGAAGTTCCCAAGGAAATGCAGGCCATTCTAGAGAGTGGTGAAGGGATGTGTGCACTGAGCAGAGGCTGTGGGTGGCTAGTCTGGAGGAAGAACTCAAGGGATGAAGGGAAGCAAGGATGGGGAAGCAGGCTGAGTGGGCCTCACCCCCCACAGGGAGAAAATGGCAGTCTGAAAGCTGGCCAGTGATATGGCTTGATTTGTTTTTTAGGAAGATCTTCCTGGAAGCAATATTGTAAGAGGCCTGGGAACTGAGAAAAAGGAGCACAGAGGAGAAGGCAGGAGAGAGAAGTAGCATGGGAGAAAGACACTCAGGGGACTGGTGGTCGTAGGACAATGTGGGAATGATCCCCATGGCCCAGAGGAGATCGGACTTTTAATGATTTTACTGTCTTCCCAGATCCTGGTGATGACACGGGAACCCCACAGTGGAGACTACTGATGCTTAGATATGAGACAAATGAATATTTTGGGATCCAATACTGCAAAATGTACATTACTTGGCCAAACTCTAAAGTGTCCCTATTACTTCCTCAGACATTTAAAGCCCTCATACTGACCTGCCTGTCCATCTGTTCCCTTATTGTCTTGGTCTTTTAATGTCCTGCCATGGTGCCCTGGATTTTCTGCAAAATACGACCCTGCCATCACAACAGACCAGTCCTATAGCTCAGTCTCCTGTGATTCTGCTATTTGCAGGTAGGTGTCTAATCCATAAAACAAATTCATCAAAAACTGTTATGAGTTCATTCATTCATCCAACAAATACTTATGGAGTACTTTGCATGTGGCAGGCACCATGCACTGGGATACAGCTATGACCAAAAAAAAAAAAAAAAAAGAAAGAAAGCAACAACATAAAATCTAGAAGCTTCAGAATTAACATTCTAGTGGGAAAGACATGCGGTCACAAAACAAACAAAGAAAAGGCAGAGTACAGTCAATGATGCATGCCATGAAGAAAAGAACAAAATAAGAAAGGGAGTGGGGATAGTTAAAATGACTGTGAAGGAAACATTTCAGTGAAATCTTGAAGGAGCTGAGGGAGCAAACCAAGCGGATACTTGCTGCCAGCAGAGGGGACAGACGTAAAGTTTCCTTGGCAGGGTTTTACCTGACACAGTGGAGGACCAGTGTGGCAGGAAAGTGTGATGGGAGGCATTGTAGGAGTTGAGCTCAGAGTGGTACGATGAAGGAGTGCAGGACTGATCCTATAGGACACTGTTAGGACTCTACCTGGTGAGATGGAAAGCACTGAAGGGTTTGAACAGGTTTCAACAAGATCAATCAGGATGCTGTGTGAGGAGTAAACTGAAAAGGGGAATGGTGAAGCTCAGAGAAACCAGAGAAGGAGGCTACTGCAATACTTCGGTAAGACTTAGAGGGGTGGGATTGGGGATGGTGGGAGGGAGGCTCAGGAGGGAGGGAAAATATGTATGTTTATGGCTGATTCGAGTTGTTGTATGCTAGGAACCAAGACCATATTATAAAACAATTATCCTCCAATTAAAAAAAAAAAACTAGAGTGGGGGATAAATTAGGAGTATGGGATTAACAGATACATACCACTATACACAAAACAGATAAACAAGGATTTACTCTATAGCACAGGGAACTATATCTAGTATCTTGTAACAGCCTGTAATGAAAACTAACCTGAAAAACATATATATGTATGTATAACTGAATCACATCACTATGCATCTGAAACTAAGACAACATTGTAAATCAACTATACTTCAATAAAAAAAAACTTTAAATAAAAAAAGGAATTATGGCATCCTAGACAAAACTAGAGGCTGTAGGAAGTGGACAGCCTCTGCCTTTATTTTTGAAGGTAGAGTTGACAACATTTACTGTTAGATTGGATTTGGAATCTGAAAGAAATAGTCAAGAAGAGTTAAGAATCAAGAGCAATTCCATGACTTTTGGCTGAGTAACCAAAAGTATCTGTTGGCAAGTTAGCCTTCTTCCCTCTGCTTACACTGTTGATATTTATGATTAAAATTTGAAAGTAGAGAATATTACTCAGCCAGTAAAAACAAATAAAGCCATCTGCAGCAACATGGATGTACCTAGAGATTATCATGCTAAGTGAAGTAAGTCAGACAGAGAAAGACAAATACTATATGATATCACTTATATGTGGAATCTAAAAAAAAATGATACAAATGAACTTATTACAGAACAGAAACAGACTCACAGATTTAGAAAACAAACTTATGGCTATCAAAGAGGAAAGGTGGGGAGAGGGATAAATTAGGAGTTTGGGACTAACATACACACCACTACCTATAAAATAGATAATCAACAAGGACCTACTGTACAGCACAGGGAATTGTGCTTAATATTCTGGGATAACTTATATGAGAAAGATTCGGAAAAAGAATAGATATAAGTGTATGTGTAACTTCCCCAGTGGCTCTGTGATAAGGAATCTGCCTGCAATGCAGCGGATGTAAGTTGGATCCCTAGGTCAGGAAGATCCCCTGGAGAAGGAAATGGCAACCCTCTCCAGTATTCCAGTCAGAAAATCCCATGGACAGAGGAGCCTGATGGGCTATCATCCACAGGGTCTCAAAGACTCCAACACGACTGAAGCAACTACACAACAACAGTAGCAACATGTGTATAACTGAAGCACTTTGCTGGACACATGAAACTAAACACAACATTGCAAATCAACTATAATATAAAATAAAAATTAAATTAAAAAATAGAAAATAAAATACAACACTTACTAGGTTTAATCTTATTTCCTTCCTCCCTCCCACCTCCCTCCACTAGGCTTATGAGTACAAGGAATCAATGCCACCTCCATGTTCTAAACTTAGGTACCAAAGAAAGGCTTTCCCACCTGAAACATCTCTCTAACCATCTTTCAAATGTGCCCAAAGTACAACCAAAAGAGGTTCATTTTTGGAGATCTTGAAGAGTTTGGTCTTTAGGACTTTTCAATTAACATATCTATGACTTTGGAAACATATCTATGACTTTGAAACTATTTTTCAAACAAATATCTTGACAAAATAGTTGTCCTGGAGGTTGGGTTGCCAGATTTAGTAAATACAAACACAGAACATCCAGCTAAATTTGAGTTTCAGATAAATATTGAATTGTTTTTAGTGTAAGTATGTCTCAAGTACTGCATGTGACATACACTAACAACTGTTGTTCCTCTGAAATTCAAAGTTAACTGGGTGTCTGCATTTCTATCTGATCATCTGTTTGTAAGTGAGATAATGTGGAGTTGCTTGCAACTAGTTCAGGTTGGGAGGAGGGGCAGCGAAAAGGTGGAAAGCCAAAGGAGACCATAATTATTCCCATTGCCTGCTACACCTTAATCCTAACCCTAGAGCCTAACCTTTGGGTCCTTAAGAGAGAGTGGTTCTAAAACTGCAATTTGTAACCACCACTGATGGTCCTTGGAGGAAATAAACACAAAGATATTCAAATAAAATGTCCAGCCTTTAGAAATCACATTTTGAAAATGTAACCAACTCTGTAATTAAGTCCCAAATTATTTGGTGTAGTCAGTTTGGCTAACAGATGGAATGGTATTTTTGTTCATCCTTCATCTGCAGAGTTAGTTTCCAGAAATCCTGAGTGGGGCGTTTCAAGATTATTGCCTGAGCGACAGTTACATGTGTCTAATAACTTACTAGAATCAATGGATTTCTTGAAATGAATTTGGTGAACTGTTATTTATATAGATATGAATAATACATTTATGAGAGGAAAAGAAGCAGTTGGGAAATACTTTTTGAAATGATGTATTTCAGTAATGATAAGTAATTATGCATCAACATACTACTTGCTTATAAGATGTAACCAATCTATTTCAAAAAGTCTTTTCTGCAGTGGTCCTCTGTGATTCGTATTACAGTGGAATTCAATCTAAAAGGGAAAGTCTTCCATTTACAAGGCAGAGAGCATGCACAAAATGACTCTCTTGTAGATCAGTCTGATACCAAACATTTGCCAGATGAGACCCTCCAAGGCTTTAAACCATTTTAATCTGATCCTTAAATGGGATTTTTCTCCCAGATACTCATTTAGTGTTAACTGTATACTCTTATGTTACTTACCACTCAAGACAACTCTCTGAAGTGGTTATTCCTCATATCTCCACTTCATGAAAAAGGAAAGTGACATTCTGAGGATAAAGAAATGTGCTTATTGTCTTATAATCTGTGATCAGAAGACCACTCTTCTCAATATTACTTTATATAATTGGATCCAACTAACTGGGGACAGTTCTTAGTCCCAGTATAAACATACATATGTCATATCACTACCATTGCTACTGTATACTCTATCACCACTATATACTCCACAAATACATTTCTCAATCTTACATGGGCAAAGGAAGAATGGAGAGGCTCCCTTTCTTCCTGTTAGATATAAACTAATTTCCTGTGAAGTCAGTCAGACAGAGAAGGAGAAATATCCTATGATACCCCTTATATGTGAAATCTAAAATGATACAAATGAACTTACAGAACAGAAAGAGACTCACAGACTTAGAGAATGAACTTATGGTTGCCTGGGGATGGATGGGTGGAAGAGATAGGAGCTGGGGATGGACATGTACACACTGCTATATTTAAAATGGATAACCAACAAGGACTTACTGTACAGCACATGCATATGTATGGCTGAGTTCTTTCACTGTTCACTTGAAACTGTCACAACATTGTTAATTGGCTATACCCTGATGCTGGTCATGTATGGATGGGAAAGTTGGGCTGTGAAGAAAGCTGAGCACCGAAGAATTGATGCTTTTGAACTGTGGTGTTGGAGAAGACTCTTGAGAGCCCCTTGGAGTGCAAGGAGATCCAACCAGTCCATTCTAAAGGAGATCAGTCCTGGGTGTTCTTTGGAAGGACTGATGCTAAAGCTGAAGCTCCAGTACTTTGGCCACCTCATGCAAAGAGTTGACTCATTGGAAAAGACTCTGATGCTGGGAGGGATTGGGGGCAGGAGGAGAAGGGGATGACAGAGGATGAGATGGCTGGATGGCATCACTGACTCAATGGACATGAGTCTGAGTGAACTCTGGGAGTTGGTGATGGACAGGGAGGCCTGGCGTGTTGCAATTCATAGGGTTGCAAAGAGTCAGACACGACTGAGTGACTGAACTGACTGAACTGACTGATACAAAATAGAAAAGTTTTTTCTTAAAAAAGATATAAACTAATTTCCCTAGATTTATGCTTTTCCTTCATATTGAAACCTACGTCATTCTACTGACAACAGAACAGTCCATGTCTACTAGAGGGGCACCTCAGATGTCAGCATAGATTGGATTGAGAACTTGCAGGTCATTATAAGCTTGTGTTTGTTGGGAGAGGGGAGTTTATATTTTCAAAGATAATTTTTCTTGGCAGTAGCTTACAAGTACATTTCTTTGCCCTCCACTTACCCACTCACTCCAATTTTCAAACCGCCAAAGCCTCATAAACAACCATCTAAATATACCAGGGTAGCTGACATTTAATTATTAAGTCCTTTGGTAAGCAGAGTTAACTACTGTCATGTCAATATCCCCTCCAGACTTTGTTCATTTTTTGATAAATTATATTTTCTTAAGGAAGCTCCTGTGTGAAAGACAGTTTACATCTGTAGGCTGTATCGAGTTGTAGAAGGTTAGAATTATCTGGCGGAGAAGGCAATGGCACCCCACTCCAGTACTCTTGCCTGGAAAATCCCATGGATGGAGGACCCTGGTAGGCTGCAGTCCATGGGGTCTCGAAGAGTCGGACACGACTGAGCGACTTCACTTTCACTTTTCACTTTCCTGCATTGGACAAGGAAATGGCAACCCACTCCAGTGTTCTTGCCTGGAGAATCCCAGGGACGGGGGAGCCTGGTGGCTGCTGTCTATGGGGTCACACAGAGTCGGACAGGACTGAAGTGACTTAGCAGCAGCAGCAGCAGAATTATCTGGGTCTTTAGGTACCAACTATTTCTTTCATTGCTGCATGGGAATACATAGATCTCTCACTTGTGTGCACTTTGCTACTTTAAAATGGTCTAGAAAAGTCATACTTTTCAGCAAAGCATTACAGACTAGTTAAAGAGCCTCTGGTATTTCCAACATCTGGACTGCTTCTGGGTGTGTTTTTCAGTTTCTGGTAATGGACTAGTATAGTGATCAACAGTTTATATATATATATATATATATATATATATATATATATATATATATATAAAAGCTGAAAATTGATTTTCTCTTTTTATTGTGATAGTCTAGCCTCCTAAGAGTTGTCATATGTATCCCATACCAATGATTCAGAGTACAATAAAATACACTTAATGGCTCTGAACTAAATTAAATCTTTCTTCGATGATTTACAAGGCAGCATGGGATTATTCTTGAGAATATAAATTTTCATTATATAGGAGATGAGATGGTAGAGAATGTGTAAGAAATTAGACCAAATCTTGTCTTAAATTTGTCTTTCTGGACTTTCTGATTTCACTTTTCTTGCTATTTTTCTCTAAATGGAAGGTTTGAATCCTAATTAGAGTGTTACTCTTGAATAAGAATCAGTGAGGAAAACTAAGTAATATGGTCTTGTGAATTTTGATAAGTTATTTAATTTTGCCATAACATAATTTTTCCTCCTGTGAAAGGGAGATGGTGTGTAGCTATCAAATGAAATAAAAAGAGGTAATAAAGGTTTGCAAAGTTTAAAGAAAAATTTAAAGGGGAATTTATAAAAAGAAGAAGAGATCTCTTTAGAGCTGATAACATTCTATACCCATCCATCCACTTTCCATTCTTGGGTTGTAATTTTGCTTTAAAATTGTGCCAGTCTGTGCTTGCTTGTATTTGAGGGCCAGGGCTATAAGTAAAACTGCCTGGCATGGACACAATCATGGGCAACAGCTGCCACTCCAACTCACAGTGTGGTAGAAGTTTCCAGAAAAGCAAGAGCTGGGCTCTGTGGGCTTAGAGCTTCTGCACAGATGCTGGCTTACTGCCCATTTTTCAGTGCAGACTGCAGCCATTTCAAAGCATAAACTTAATTCTACATTTACCTGGGTTTGATGAGAAGTATTAAGACAGCCTCCTCAGCAGATTCCTTCTGGAATTTACACAAAAGGAAACAAAGAATCAAGCAATCTTGTCCTCCTTCCTACTTCTATTTGACTCTCACTGAAAAATCCACTTACTCAGGCTCCTGTTTATTCCCCTGGGAGTACTTTAACTTCCACTGTGATCCTCATGTCTAGTGTGTATCTACTCATCCTCCAAGTCTCTCCTGAAATGGACCATCTTCAGGAAAGCTTTCCCAGGCTCCCTTGACTATCCCAGGGCCCCCCTATTTTATGCTCTCATAGCAGCTAGCACATACTGTCATTTTGACATTGATAATGAAGTATTTGGGTAACCATTTGATGCAATGTTTCCCTGCTCAAATGCAAGCCCCATGAGGGCAGAGGCATATCTGTCCACCTCAGTCTTACAGCCTCAGATGACAGGCAGAATCCAATTAGGCCACTAGTTAGGAAGTGTGTCATGGATTTGTTGTTGTTGTTGTTTAGTGGCTAAGTCACGTTTGACTCTTTGCGACCCCATGGACTGTAGCCCAGCACGCTCCTTTGTCCATGGGATTTCCCAGGCAAGAATACTGGAGTGGGTTGCCATTTCTTTCTCTAGGAGATCTTTCTGACCCACGGATCGAGCCAGTGTCTTGTATGTGTCCTGCATTGACAGGTGGATTCTTCACCGCTGAGCCATCTGAGAAGGCCCGTGTCATGTATCAGGTCTAACTTCTTGCTCTTTGTCAGTACAAGCCAGTCTTGTTCTCAATTCTCCTTCTCAGTCCTTTCCTTTAGTTTTCTTTTCTCTTTCTACTCTCCACCCTGCTAAACCTACCCTATTTTGGGAGTGCTATTCAAGGTCTCCTCCTTTATTCACTGTACAGCCTCTGAGAACTTGAGGGAAGGTGTGGGGTTGTTGGGGGAGTGATGACGTCGGGGTGGGGAAGCAGGAAGGGATAGGGTGCCATTTGGAGGAGGAGTCCATGATTGTGAAAGAAAGCACTACAGTCCTCAGGGAATAATGTCCTAATGTGGTGTCCCTCAGGGCCCTGGGGAGCAGACATAGGTCTTTCTCAGCTAGGTTCCTCTTTGATCATCAGAACACATAAAGTGATTTGAGTGACTTTCAATTCTCCCAGGGATGGTACATAAATAATATCATTCTAGAGTTACAGGAGAGAAATGAATCCCTTACATATTATAGATGCCTCAAGGTAGTAGGGCTTCATCCTCTTGCAGAATCCCACGTGAGCACTGCTGCTGAGAAGGGAGGACATCCACAAGGGACTAGGAAGCAGGTTGGGAGGACCTCACACTGATCAAGTTTGGCCTCTGGGTCTCATTCTGGATAAGTGGCTAGTCCTTTGATCCACTTTGCAGCCCAGTTCAGCACTGCTGGTTCCACAAGCAACTTCTTCCCATGAAGTACAGTCAGGAAGCAAAATGTAGAAAAAAAGTATTATTTTTTAAATACTGAGCCTCAATGACTCTTTATCCATAGTGGTTAAGGAAGAGGGAGCTGACTGTCGAGCTAGAAAAATTCCTACCAGTTCCCCATCGAAGAAGAGGACATATAAAACTTGTCTAATGAATCACAAGCTCGTAGCACACCTGAGGTGTGGCTCAGAAACCAAGGAGGATCCGTAGGCGAAAAGCTGGCAAGAGGCAGGGCCACAGCTGACGCTGGCCCACAAGCTTCTAGAGACAGCCCCCCACACACACCCTCAGCCACCTACCACCATCTGTGCTCCACAGAGGCCTCTCGACCACGCTTGCCTGTGGGCGATAGCACCAGCCATTCATTTTCTCTTGTTGTGTGCCCACCCAGCCCACAAGGAGAATCCCCAAGTGAGAGGACCCCTACAGGTAGTATGACAGGGACCATAAGTATGACAGATAAAAGGTAATACATTTGGGGAAAAACAATACACACCCTACTCCCAGGATGAGGAATTAGTTATGACCCAGGAAGTGATCTCAGCCAGGTAAACCCCATGACTGATGGGTGCACACCACCTCAGCATCATCTTCTTTGGTACTGTAATTTCTCAAATGGGGAAATCTGAGACCCTCAAAATTAAGTGCCTTGATTGATATCACAGAGTTAGAAAAGATTAAGGTTAGAATTAGAAACCCTGCCTATAGTTTAACACACCAGGTTGGCCATCAGAATCAGCTGAAAGTAAAAACAAATACACAGACACACACATATACACACACAACAAAAACACATAACAACACAAAAACAAATATCCAGATCTCATCAAGACCTAGTTAATCTGAAACTCCATAGTTGGGATCAAAGAGCCTATTTTTCTCAAAAGCTCCAGATGATTTTCAGGTTTGGTAAACACTATCTCATTCTCCTCTCATCTCAATTGTTTATGTGTCTGTAAAGGACAGGGCTTCCCCTGTGGCTCAGCAGTAAAGAATCCACCTGCAATGCACGAGACACAGGAGATGCAGGTTCGATCCCTGGGTCGGAAAGATCCCCTGGAGGAGGAAATGGCAACCACTCCAGTGTTCTTGCCTGGACAATCCCATGGACAGAGGAGCCTGGTGGGCTACAGTCCATAGGGTCACAAAGAGTTGGACATGACTGAAGCAACTTAGTACATACTGTGTACTAACTGGGCTAAATAAGGGAGGTGGGAGCAGCAGTAAATCTAAGTGTAGTAAGAAAAAGGTGCTCTGTGTACAAGTTTGAGAAAGAACACAGGGACTCAACTCTGAATCATTCATATTAAAATAGGTGAAGGATGAAAGGCTGGCTACTTTCCAAATGTCTCCTGAATCCCTGTGCACTTTTCCATTTCCAGTGCCACTTCTACCACCTTGTTCCCACATTTGAAATCTTTTACTTTGGTCCTACCAACGAAACGCCTAACTAGTATCTCTCCCATCTATCCTTCATATTGTTGCTGGAGAAACCTTTCACATGCACAGAGCTTTCACAGTGTTCCTCTGCTAAAAACTCTTGCAATGCCCTTCCTGCTAGTAAACTCAAGTTCAAAAGCCTTATCAATACAACCAGAGCCCTTCTTAACTTGGCTTTGGATTATTTCTTCAATTTCATTTTCAGGGCTATCTTTTACATACCTGGAGTTCCACAAAAATCGCTGTCTCCCAGAGAGATCACTATGTCTTTGCATATGTTTTTCTTCCACTTGGAAAGCTCTTATCACATCTCTGTCCTTTCTTCCCAATTTCCACTTAGGAAATTGACACACATCCTTCAGGTCCTAGCTGAATTATCACTTTCTATTAATAATATTACCCTACTCCAGAGATATTTTCATTTTGATATGAAGAATGGTTAAAGAAATGGAACTTTTAGAAGGAATTCCAGGCATCAATCAATAATGAAGACAATGGTGGGGATTCAAGGTGCTGAAATCACAACTTCTAGACAGATGTTCCTTTTGCCAATGGGTAAAGACAAAATCAAGTGAAAAAAAAAAAAATGTGACTGTCAGGGCACAAAACAACTTGTGATATATTTTTACCCAACACAAAGGCAAACACTTCCTTGTGTGATTGGTGAAGATACAAATATTGTTACCATTGGGCCTGATATCCAAATCCAGATTAAGCTTTTTGTACTAATGTATGGAAATAGGTAAGCTGGGGAATGTAATTACTATTTGTAAATCATTTTGCTATAACCTTCTCCTCCAATATTGTTAAATAGGAAAATGCAACTGATGTTATTTTAGTTACAAGCAGAAGAAAATAAATCCTTGTGGCAACAAGCATCTGTCAAGGGATTTGATGTTCTCCAAAATACTCTTTGGTATTAAGCAAGCAATCTTTCATTTCTGAAGGGGATTCTCATTGATATGTATGAGCTAAGCACTCTATTATTTATGGTTAAGTGCAAATTGATATGTTTAAGAAAAATGCAAAATTAAGGGAAGTGAATATTAAAAGACCTAAGGTAGTAATTATGCATCCTGTGTGGATAATTTAAGTAGAGTGACATTACAATATGTTTTAATAATCCTAGGTATGTCTTTGGAATGCAATAATACATTGCTTTTAAAAAGATATGCACACAAAGTTACAGGAAGCTGGGTTGCTCTCAAAGGCATTCTGTGGCTATGAAAAATGTTTCAATAGGCACTACAGTGGAATAGTGGAACCAGTATTAGATTGGAGGTTAAAAAGCAGAGCTGTCCAGTAGAATTTTCTGCAATAATAGAAACGTTCCACAATATTTCTGTAGCAATTTCTGTAACTATATGGTAGCCATTAACCACATGTGGATATAAAACACTTAGGATGAAGTGGCTAAAATGGCTGAAGAGCTGGCTTTTAAATTTCACTTAATTTAAATATAGTCTATTGTGACTTAAAAGTGAAAGTGTCAGTCGCTCAGTCGCATCTGACTCTTTGTGACCCCATGGACTGACTCCTCTGTCCAGGGAAATCTCCAGGCAAGAATACTGGAGTGGGTAGCCTTTCCCTTCTCCAGGGATCTTCCCAACCCAGGAAAAGGACCCAGGTCTCCTGCATTGCAGGCGGATTCTTTACCATCTGAGCCATCAGAGAAGTCCCTACTGTGACGAGTGGATAGCACACTGAAAAATTTTTAGGCTCAATCCATAAAATGAAATTTGCCATACACAACTCTTCTAACCTTTCCAATTTTCTTTCTTTTTTTTTTTTTTTTTTCATGCACAAAACAGTTTTAACAAGATAACAGCTAACCTTCTGTGGTTAGCTTAGACAGATTTTAAAATCTCTCTGCCACCACCCCGACTCCATCAGGTGAAACAGAAACAAATGAAAATCAATAAGAAGATTCTACAGGGACCAAGAAACCAATTGAGCAATTATGCACATACCCTCCCATCCCCAGTCAAAAGAGAATTCTGAAATTAGAGTCGAAGGAAACGGTCAGGTTAGATAATGCAAGCCTGGCACATTGGAATTTTTTGTTAGCTGTTATGTTATTTTAAATCTTGGTCATTGCTGTTATTGCAGACACACTGGGCAGTCTTTTTGTGAGGATTTAAAAATTCTGCAGAGTATCGTAATTTTTAGTTCTGAAGAATCTTTCGGAGGCTTGAGTTAAGGTTGTGTTGATGATTAGTGGGAAGTATATAGACACTAGCCAAGAAGATGGGCTTCCCAGGTGGTGCTAGTGGTAAAAAACCTGCCTGCTAATACAGGAGACATAAGATGTGGGTTCAATCCCTGGGTTGGGAAGCTCCCCTGGAGAAGGAAATGGCAACCCAACTCCAGTATTCTTGTCTGAGAAATCCCATGGACTGAGAAGCCTAATAGGCTACAGTCCATAGGGTTGCAAAGAGTTGGATACGACTGAAGACACTTAGCACACATGCATGCAGCCAACAAGATAGTGGGAATGGCACTGATATTTTCATCTGGTTGGTTAAGACACAGCTGTTGGAAAAGACCCTGATGCTGGGAAGATTGAAGGCAGGAGGAGAAGGGGATGACAGAGGATGAGATGGTTGAATGGCATCACCCACTCAATGGACATGAGTTTGAGCAAACTCCAGGAGATGGTGATGAACAGGGAGGCCTGGTGTGCTGCAGTCCACGGGGTTGCAAAGAGTCGGACATGACTGAGTGACTGAACAACAACAAAAAACTTTTACTCAGTCAAACCCTCCAGAGGCCTTTCTCACAAATAATAAAGCAGCCCCAAGGCAATGGAGCATGAGATGAATAGCGTAAATGAAGATTCCCTGGAGGAGGAAATGGCAACCCACTCCACTATTCTTGCATGGACAGAGGAACTTGGTGGGCTACAGTCCATGGGGTTGCAAAGTATCGGACATGACTGAGCAACTAACACACACACATATCCAAATGCCTAAGAACAAGGAAGTGGTTGGTAGTTAATCTATAGAACAGAACACTGCAGCCAATTAAAGTTGTACTCAGAAAGAATGCAAAATTGGAAATATTTCTAAATATATAATTAGTGTAAAATAAGTGAAAACATGTATTGAAGAATGTGACTACTTATATATAGTTTCTCTCTCTCTCTGTCTGTATATATATATATATATATACATACACACACACACATATAGTTGTTTTTGTTGTTCAGTTGCTAAGTCATGTCCAACTCTTTTGCCACTCCATGGGCTATAGCCCATCAGGCTTCTTTGTCCATGGGATTTCTCAGGCAAGAATACTGGAGTGGGTTGCTATTTCCTTCTCCAGGGGATCTTCCAGACCCAGGGATTGAACCCTCATCTCCTGCACTGGCAGGCAAGCGGATTCTTTATCACTTTATCAGGCCACCTGGGAAGCCCCTGTATATGTGTGTGTGTATATACACACACACAGCATATGTGTCATATATATATATATATATATATATATATTTATGTATAGTATATATTATACATATTCTAAAACTAAAAAACATATTAAAAATTCATTAATGTTCCTACCACCTAGAGGGAACTACTATTGATATTTGATACTTATTCATATGTAATACATATTTTTCAAAATTATACTATATTCATAATCAAAATAAAAATTATTACTTTTATTTTAAAAATCACCTTTTCGGAAGTTGAAGGTTCCAGTGCACTAACAGAAGAGCAAGTAGTTAGCTTAGCAGATGCCACCAGATTACATACAGTCTGTTAATTAGGTGTGATACCAAGTCTTAGGGAACCACAAAAGGGTTAACAGTCCTTCTAAAACACCCCATTTAAGAACAGGGAGAAAATTGAGTTCATTTGATGATAGATACATACTAATAAATGGCTATAAATATTCATCAACATCTATTGCCTTTGGTTTTATGTAAACCATAAATATAATTTTCAGATGGCTATGAGCAATCACTACTTATTTGCCCTTAGAAGAAGCAATGACTAACACAGTGATCTTTTTATAGCACTGAAGTTGGCCAGAATACTTAAATTGTTACCACTAACTACATTACTAGCAAAGGTCCCCAACCACCTGGATACTATAGGAGAAACCCATTTCAGGAACATTTTTTAAAAAGTCTTGGCCATTTAAAGGAGCCAACCTGCCTCTCCGACTTCATAGAAATAGCTCATGACAGCTACAAACTGGTGTTAAAAATATATTAGGAAGTGCTTCAGAGCACGCAAACCACTCAGTAATGAAGTCATTAAACTTAGTGAAGCTAATTTCTGAGGTACATTCTAACCTACAACCTAAGCCAGCAAGCAGAAGTCAATAAACTTTTATGGGGTTCTGTAACCAAGCCATTCCTAGGAGCTAAATTACCAAAGCCCATTACAAGACGCGTTTGACTAGCAAAACGGTGAGCTGACACTTGCAGCACATACACAAGAATAAAGTTAGCAAACGGACATCTAAATGTTCTGCTAATTCTATACGTGCTTGTGTCATCTGTGGAGAGCCATATTTATATGTGAACTAAGAAGAAAATACTGCTTCCTGCTCTGAACAATTAACATATAGCCAAGCAATCCAAGGAAGGCTTGGAAAGCAAACGCTGCAAATGTTTAGAACGGTGCAGCTATGGTGCCACCAGGCACTTGGCTGAGTCATTAGACTGTCAGAACCGTGACAACAGAGACTGAGTCCGTCCTTCAACAGTTGGTCCTCAGGACCTGCACTGGGTCTGGCTGGAAACACATGTCATTTAAAGAACTTCCCTGGTGGTACAGTGAATAAGAATCTGCCTGTCAATGCATGGGACATGGGCCCCATCCCTGCTCCAGGAAGATTCCACATATGGAGCAACTAAGCCTGTGCACTATAACTAATGAGTCTGCACTCTAGAGCCCATGGGCCACAACTGCGGAGCCTGTGTGCTGTGACTTCTGAAGCCTGAGTGCCTAAAGCCTGTGTTCCAGAGAAGCTACCTCAGTGAGAAGCCCATGTACCACAAGGGAGAACATCTCCTCCTCATGCAGTTAGAGAAAACCTGAGAACAGCAATGAAGACCCAGAG
This sequence comes from Bubalus kerabau, assembly GCF_029407905.1. Taxonomy (NCBI): domain Eukaryota; kingdom Metazoa; phylum Chordata; class Mammalia; order Artiodactyla; family Bovidae; genus Bubalus; species Bubalus kerabau. Next base: position 58,039,141 of record NC_073634.1, read on the forward strand.
CAACTCCTCCTCCCCCCATTTTTTTTTTTTTTAATGTCACTAATTATTTTGGAAGAAATGCCCAGGTAGATATCAGGAAAGGTGCAAGGCCAAAAGTGAGGTATATGTCTTTAATCTATAACGCAAATACCAACTATCAATTAACTTTCCCCACCCTTTGGGATTCCACGAAATAGACCAAATGGAGCTTATCACATAAAGTTAGCAAATGGACATCTAAATTTTCTGCTAACTCTGTGATGTAGGTGGGCTCTACTCTTTGCTGTCTTGCATACCTGACTTATCTTTCCTGCTCTGAGAACCTGATAACAATTTCCCAACCTCTGACCTATCCCTGAGTCTTGGTTTCTTTGACTTATTCCATTGGTTTACCTTAGTGAGGCCACGCCTGTCACTTTAAAAGTCCCATTCTGAAATAGAACCAAACCAGAAAACCAAACAAAAAAGTGAAGTTTCTTCAGTTAATGGAAACAAACAGATGTAGCCTCTGTTTTCTGAAAACACTACCTGTAATTTTAGGACTAGAAAAGACCTAACTATGTCAGCCTAGAACTTCCAGGCCAAGTCAGAGCTCTGCTGCTGCTGCTGCTGCTAAGTCGCTTCAGTCGTGTCGGACTCCATGCGACCCCATAGACGGCAGCCCACCAGGCTCCCCCGTCCCTGGGATTCTCCAGGCAAGAACACTGGAATGGGGTGCCATTGCCTTCTCTGAGTCAGAGCTCTAGACACCAGTAAATGAGAGCTCTTCAGATATTAAAGTCCTTGAGAAACAGTGCTATGGCTCCAGAAACCATTTCTACAAAACATACACAGACAGCTGACCTTCCATCGTATCCCCTCATTATCAGATTAATGAACATTAATCTTTCAGGTAGTCATTATTATTTTTGCTATTTTTATCATGATTGTCATTATTAATTACAGTAAGTCCCCTATATATGAACTGGCAAGTTGTGAACTTTGCAAGATGTGAACATGCATTTGCCTGCCCCATCATGTAAGTTAGTTCATGTGTCTGGTGTACACTATCCCGTGTGTGGATTCTCTAGAAATGGTTGTGCTTTTGTGTACTTTACTGTACGATACTGCTGCTATGCAGCACACAGAGTTTACTAATGACGACCTGATGGAACTGGAGGTCCTGAGAAAGAATTAAGATGGACAAGAGGAAGAAGAAGTACCTGGAGAAGCAAAGCGATTCACGACACAAGGAACTGCAAGGGGATTCTCTTTATTTGAGGAGACTCAGTTTTTGAGGCACAAGACTCAAACCTAGAACGTACATGAAGGTTGCAGCAGTCATTCAGAACGCAATCTAGTGTTACCTTGTCATCTATGATGAGAAAATGAGAGTTACTACCCAGACATCAGTGGATTGTTTTTTCAAGAGGGTAGATAGAAGTGTCTCCAGCAAGGAACCAGAACCTGTGCCATCAACGTTAGGAATGAATGAAATTGTGGCTTGCCCTCCATCTCCTATTGCTGATGATCCTTCAGCTTTGCCACTTCCCACCTCCTCTCCCTCCTCCAGTCAGTAACTCTTCTTGTCTGTTCACCCAATGCCACCCCCTGTATGCCAGCTGTTGTACTGTACTACTGTACTTTTCAAGGACTGTACTGTAAGATTTTAAAATGGTAAGGCCATCATTATTATTGGTCACATATAGATACTGTAGTCTAAGATTTATAAAGTTGTGTTGTTTAGTCATCAAGTTGTGTTTGATTCTCTGCAACCCCATGGACTATGGCCCACCGGGCTCTTCTGTCCATGGAATTTCCCAGGCAAGAATATTGGAGTGGGTTGCCATTTCCTCCTGCAAAGGTTATGAAACACGCCTTTTAATTCTCAAGCCAGCAGCACAGCCACCGTCTCATTTAATGCTCCTATCAGCTCTCTCATTTATCTAGGAGAAATTTTAGTAAAGAGAAAGAATCAATTCCTCTGTGCATTGTTACATAGTAACTTAGCTGAGGAATGAAGCCTGAAACCTGCATATTCTACATCATAGCTTAATCCTTCTTTTTGTCACAAGGTGCTGAAAAGAAGTTTAGGAAGTCTATTACACATCTTGTTTGAGACAAAATTGTAGTGAAGGAGATTCCCAGGCTTCAGTATGTCTCAAGTGCATCCTTGGGACCCACAGGAAATCTGATGAGTGGATTGACCCTTAGGTAGAGGGGCAGAATGGGGCACTTAGGACCACACTGCAGTCCCTTCTTTGAGCAGGAGCTCATGGGAGAGGATGGAGGGCCACTGTGAATAGGAGTGTACAGGGCAGCTCAGGTGCCCCTGTGATCTCTTTCAGTATATATCAGAGGCTGGGCAAGATCTGCTGCTGCTGCTGCTGCTAAGTCACTTCAGTTGTGTCCGACTCTGTGTGACCCCATAGACGGGAGTCCACCAGGCTCCCCCGTCCATGGGATTTTCCAGGCAAAAGTACTGGAGTGGGGTGCCATTGCCTTCTCTGGGGCAAGATCTAGGAAAGATCAAATTACTGCAGAAAGTTTGGTTTTGCAGATGTCACAAGCCACAGTCATTCAGTGAAATTCTCTCTCTCTCTGGTGCTGTGCTTGCATCTTCTCAAAATCCTGACATTTAGTGAGCAGTGGAATAAGTGGGGTCAATGTTAGGGATGATGTCTGAGTTGGAAAACATCCCCAAATGGGCCAGTCCAATCTGTATAATGCTATCCGGTGTCTAGACACTGCCAGGCACAAAAATCAGTAGTCAGGGCTCTTGCCTGAATGGAGAAGGTCCAATTTGGCCATGAGCCAGGCACACCTGGAACTTCTACAGACTATCCCAGGGCAACACAAAGGCGGTGATAAGGTTTTAGAACCTGAATCCCATTCAGTTCTGGCCCTGACACTCATAGTGCTGCTAACTAGACATTAGTCAGGTATTTCTCCTCCTTCATCAGGGATCTCCTGCTCTGTAGCCTTAATTATGATGCCAACAACATTCACAATGACCACTAATTGCCTCTAGGTGGGAGGGATTGGGGGCAGGAGGAGAAAGGGATGACAGAGGATGAGATGGCTGGATGGCATCACTGACTTGATGGATGTGAGTCTGAGTGAACTCCGGGAGTTGGTGATGGACAGGGAGGCCTGGCGTGCTGCGATTCATGGGGTCGCAAAGAGTCGGACATGACTGAGCGACTGAACTGAACTGAACTGAACTGAAAGGAGTTTACCCAGGTGGCACTAGTGGTAAAGAACCCATCTGCCAATACAGGTAGACCAAGAGACACAGGTTTGATCCCTGGGTTGGGAAGATCCCCTGGAGGAGGGCACAACAACCCATTCCAGTATTCTTGCCTGCAGAATCCCATGACAGAGAAGCCTGGTTGGCTGCAGTCCATAGGGTGGCACAGAATCTGATATGACTGAAGTGACTTAGCACACATGCATGCAAAGGAAGTTACAGCAGAGTCCTTTCTACAAAGGCTCTGCTGCTGCTGCTGCTGGTGCTGCTGCTAAGTTGCTTCAGTCGTGTCCGACTCTGTGCGACCCCAGAGACAGCAGCCCACCAGGCTCCCCCATCCCTGGGATTCTCCAGGCAAGAACACAGGAGTGGGTTGCCATTTCCTTCTCCAATGCGTAAAAGTGAAAAGTGAAAGTGAAGTCTCTCAGTCGTGTCTGACTCTTAGTGACCCCATGGACTGCAGCCTACCAGGCTGCTCCGTCCATGGGATTTTCCAGGCAAGAGTATTGGCGTGGGGTGCCATTGCCTTCTCTGAAAGCTAGTGGAGGTGATGGAATTCCAGTCGAGATACTTCAAATTCTAAAAGATGATGCTGTGAAAGAGCTGCACTCAATATGCCAACAAATTTGGAAAACTCAGCAGTGGCCACAGGACTGGAAAAGGTCAGTTTTCATTCCAATTCCAAAGAAAGACAGTGCCAAAGAATGTTCAAACTACTGCACAATTGTACTCATCTCACACGCTCGCAAAGTAATGCTCAAAATTTTCCAAGCCAGGCTTCAGCAATATGTGAAGTGTGAACTTCCAGATGTTCAAGCTGGTTTTAGAAAAGGCAGAGGAGCCAGAGATCAATTGCCAACATCTGCTGGATCATATAAAAAGCAAGAGAGTTCCAGAAAAACATCTATTTCTGCTTTATTGACTGTGTCAAAGCCTTTGACTGTGTGGATCACAATAAACTGTGGAAAATTCTGAAAGAGAGGGGAATACCAGACCACCCGACCTGCCTCTTGAGAAGCCTGTATGCAGGTCAGGAAGCAAGAGTTAGAACTGGACATGGAACAACAGACTGGCTCCAAATAGGAAAAGGAGTACGTCAAGGCTGTATATTGTCACCCTGCTTATTTAGCTTATACACAGAGTACTATATGAGAAACGCTGGGCTGGATGAAGAAGCACAAGCTAGAATCAAGATTGCTGGGAGAAACATCAATAACCTCAGATATGCAGATGACACCATCCTTATGGCAGAAAGTGAAGAAGAACTAAAGAACCTCTTGATGAAAGTAAAAGAGGAGAGTGAAAAAGTTGGCTTAAAGCTCAACATTCAGATAACTAAGATCATGGCATCCAGTCCCATCATGTCATGGCAAATAGATGGGAAAACAGTAGAAACAATGACAGACTTTATTTTTCTGGACTCCAAAATCACTGCAGATGGTGATTGCAGCCATAAAATTAGAAGACGCTTACTCCTTGAAGAAAAGCTATGACCAACACAGACAGTATATTGAGAAGCAGAGACATTACTTTGCCAACAAAGGTCTGTCTAGTCAAGGCTATGCTTTTTCCAGTAGTCATGTATGGATGTGAGAGTTGGACCATAAAGAAAAATGAGCTGTTTAAAATTGATGCTTTTGAACTGTGGTGTTGGAGAAGACTCTTGAGAGTCCCTTGGACTGCAAGGAGATCCAACCAGTCCATCCTAAAGGAGATCAGTCCTGGGTGTTCATTGGAAGGACTGAAGCTAAAGCTGAAACTCCTATACTTTGGCCACCTGATGTGAAGAACTGACTTATTTGAAAAGACCCTGATGCTGGGAAAGACTGAAGGCAGGAGGAGAAGAGGACAAGAGAGGATAAGATGGTTGGAGGGTATCACTGACTCAATGGACATGAGTTTGAGTAAACTCTGGGAGTTGGTGATGGACAGGGAGCCCTGGTATGCTGCAGTCCATGGGGTTGCAAAGAGTATGACATGACTGAGCGAGTAAACTGAACTGAACGGAATCAGATCAGATCAGATCAGAGCAGTTGCTCAGTCATGTCCAACTCACTGAACGGAATAGGGAAGAACAAATCTGACTCCATATTAGATCTGTTTCTTTTACCTTTAGTTTTGTTTTGTTGTTGGTTTTCTTTTTTTTCTTTCTTTCTTTCTTTCTTTTTTTTTTTTTTTGTATTTTACCTTTGCATTCTATTGCTTTTGCCTAGAATCAAGAATGTTTCCTACAGTCTGACCTTTAAGGTTACAACTCCTTTCCATTCATATAGAGATAAAAAGTTGCAGAACAGAGAATAACGTTTGTTTTGCTGGAGGTTACAGGAACATTGTGACCTGATCTATGCAGACAGCTTCAATAACAAAGGGTTCCAACAGGAAGTTTGCAACAACCAACTACCCTCTCCCTCAGCTTGCCTTTTAAAATGCTTTCCTGAGACGCTTTGGAGAGTTTGGGGTTTGGGGCCAGGAGCCACCCCTTATCTTTGCATGGCCCTGCAATCACCCTCTCTTTGCTCCAGACTCTGACATTTTGGTATTGTTTGGCCTCAATGGGCATCAGGTACACAAACTTGCTTTTGGTAATAAATTCTGCCATGGCACTCAGTCTCAGACACTCAACAAATCCCTGAACTGCATTCTGCTTTGGCACTACTGTATGTCTGGGGACCCTGTTTACTTCCTTTAGAATAGGTTCTATGAACACAGGTTGAACACATTAAGCTGACTCTTCAGATGCTGAATTTACTTTTATTTAGGGATAGCTGCAAGTTCGCCATGTGTAAAATAATCTGAAGATTTACCTTGAAAGATTTTTGCAAGAAAGTTTTGCTCACTGTAGTTGAAGAAGAATGGACTGCTACTCTGCCCAATAAGAGTTCACATACAGAGCTCAAATCAAGATGAATACAACTCTTTAAAGCAAGAAAAATTTATTCTTTTAGTTAGCCCATAGAGCACCTTACTTTACTTCCATCTATTAGAAACATGTTATAAAAGGTTGGATTCCTAGGAAAAGACCCTTTAGGAAAATTGTCTTAAAAAAATTGTTAAATCCATGATATCTATGGTATGCCCGATATACCCTAACCTTGTGCAGTGTACAACCTATACAACTGTATGTGATAATGCTTAATTTCATGCCAGAAAGGATTACTGTTTCTTGGGACTCTGGACTCACTTTCTGGATGCAAATAAAATTTAGAATGCAAATTTCACCATGAGCATGTCTATACTCACAGACACTAACCTCTGGTCTCCTTGTTCACTTATTGCTTATTCCTGACAGAACGCCAAAGGCAGAGTTATAACACACCCAAGAGTGAATGCTAGAGAAGATAGATGCATAGGATTCATTGAGGACTGAGTTGCGTCATACACAGTAACTCACTGTCCGGAAACTGGCTGGCTGGGTTAGAGTAAGCATGGATTTCACACTGAATCCTCTCATACATCCATATCTGGGAACATCTGCTGACATTCAGATTGATGCATCACGTATTCATTGAAATTCCTCCTTGAAGACTTGCTTTTGGCCTCTCCCTGCCCTGCACACCAGGTAGACACACCCAGGCACAAAATATGATGTATATTCATGTGACCCCAAGGACTGTAGCCCACCTGGCCACTCTGTCCAAGGGATTTTCCAGGCAAGAATACTGGAGTGGGTTCCATTTCTTCCTCCAGGATATCTTCTTGATCCAGCTATCAAATCTGTGTCTCCTGCATCTCCTGTGTAGGCAGGCAGGTTCTTTACCACTGCATATGATGAACTGCCCTCTTTTCTATCTGCCCTCTTCTATAGCAAAAAGACAGCCATTAACATTCACAAGATTCTTCATATATTAAAAAGTTCTTTCATCATGTGTATCATCTCAGAATTTCTTCCCTGTGGTGATGCTCTGAGGTAGGTCTCATTATTATTCTCACTTTAAAGATGAATTAAATGACTTTCTGGCAATAACATAACCAATACAAGATAGTTTTATGTCTAACGATTAAGGTTCTGACTCCAAATTATCATATATTTGTATATATATTTGCATTTATGTATTCATACATACACATATATTTTACATGCTTTTTTGAAATATAACCACCTATCTCAGAATTAAGAGGTAGAAAATATGGATAAGAAGGAAACAGAAGCACAGAACTAAGAGAAGGCTGCAATGAGGAGTAAAATGGACTCATACTGGTATATCTGAAACCTCAGAACTTTCCAGAGTATAAAATGATCTGTCTTTCAACATGATATGTCCATATTAACAAAAAAGGAACTCAAGGGTCATAGTCATAGTTTCAATTTCAGTGAGGTCATGCTTGGCAAAAAAGCTCAATAAAATGTTTGTTGAAAGGACCCTTCTTGAGCAAACTGGACATTGGAGACAGATGGACATTTTCTACTCTGAGCCCAGGAGGAACAACAAATGGTGTTATTAATTCAGAGGTCAGCTTCCTGCAGTTACTGTTGTTCAACTTGTATCAACAGACTAACCACAACTGTGCAAGAATCTGCCCTGTGTCTGACTTCAGCAAAATTCTGAAGTTTCTGTTTTTTTTTTAAGTTTCTGCTTAATAAAGAAGTGTGCTGATACAATTCTAAGCTTCCAATGATGGACTTGTCCTTCCTCCACACCTGGATGATCCTGCTTTAGTAAAGTTGTTCAAGTAAGAGGCTGATGGAGCACTTTCAAGGGATGGCCAGAGTGAGTCACTCCCCTACGTGGAAGTTTAATGGATAACTTGAATAGGCAGCCAGCTTCTAACCAGAAAGGGGGGGTTCTTGTAAATGGGGTAACAGATGTAATATGAGCAAAGTCCCAAGGAGTTTCCTGAAGAAACCTGAATGCTTTCTGGGAAAGAAAGGCCATTTTTTGGTCATATTCTCTTAGCTTCTAATGCCTCTGTATTTTGATGTGTCACAAGTGACTCAGCTTCCAGGGAGATGAAACCAGCTTAGAGGAGCCACTAACACATCCATGAGCAAACGGACTTGGGTGCAAGACTGAAAACGCAGAGTATGTGAGAGAATGGGGCTGGGTAGATAGAACCTGTGCATATAGTCTTGGGGAGAAGGTCCCCCAACACAGTGGATGAAAATTGCATTCACAGTGTATGGCTGAGGGCCGTGCCATTTAATGGATTTCTGAAAACACTGCGACTCATCCCTTGCAAAGGAAGCCCATTAATAAAACGAGGGTGGTGGATAACCAGCCACAGATAGCACGGCTGCTGCCAGCTCGCTGTGATTAGAAAGCTTGCTGCACTTAATGCATTCTCAGCCACATTGAAACAGCTTCATTTAATAAAGCGGTAGTACTGCTGACACAAATGTATTAAAAAGTGGGCACAAGCAGAGTCTAAAGCTCTCGGGAACATTCCACCTGCTCGGGGAAAGGGTGGCAGAAAGGTGCAGTCGTCAAAGGACTTGTATTTCATGAGCGAAACCCAGTTCTGGCATTCTCCTGGACATTAAAGACAATGGCAGAGGTATGCCATTTCAGCTAACACCAGTGAGCATCATAAATGTAAAATACTGCTTACAGTATACATGCATACATATATACATATATATACACATGCTATCTATATACAAAGTAAATACACCATATACTATATTATAGTATACACACATACACATATACACTTTAGATAAATAAATCTGTGCTTTCCTAGAAGAGTCGTGAGCCTCTTAGGTTGCCAGTGTAGCATTCTTTTAAAAGCATCATCTTTCTCTCAGGGAATGTGAGTCATTTTATTCAGACATGACAAAATGTGAGGCGAGAGGAGGGGAGGTGACAGGAGAATTATTGAATCTCAAAAAATGGCACAAGAGTCTGGTGGGCAAATTTTCTCTTTGAAACAAGTTAGTCATTTGCCTCCCAGGACAACTCACTACAAACAAGAAAATCACTTTGAAAGAGTTCAGTGTTATGAAATATAGGACTGAAATCCAGAAATTAAGCTTCATGTAGATCAGTCTGTATTTTCCTTTCTGAGAGAGGAATAGAGAAGGAACAGCAGTCAGCTGTGAGTGAGGAGCCCCTATCCTTATTGAATCTCTGAGTGACCACAGGGCTTGGGCTTACTTCTTGTAAAAAAAGAAGGGTGGTAATAATGCTTTCTGTTACTCATCAGGGGAGGATTCAAACTGATGCTGTGGGTGAAATTATTTTGAAAGGGCAACACAAATGTAAGATGTATCTGAATAGTCTGTAAATCATGAAAGAACTGAGAAACGGGTGTGCTCAGAAGACTGGAAAGAAAACTGATCTGTGACTAAGGAAGGCTGCCATGTGGGGAAGGGAGTCATGCATTTATGGAACGCCCACGCTGTGTCAGGGCCGTTTCACATCCCCGGCTATGTTCAGGACAGTCCTGGGAGTTTGGGCTTACATCCAGCTTTCACATGCATAGCAGAATAAGAGGAGGAATATAAAATCGGCCCGAGTCACAGACAGGGTACAGCACCCGGTCCCCAGACCCTCTGTAGTGCATCTGGGATTTAGCCCATTTCTGCCAATCACTCATGGTGTGATCTCTGCCAAGTCAGTCTCTTCCTTTGAAAAACTAAGGGATTTCTTAAAACCTAGTAGTTTAAATAGTATCTTCATGATTTGTGTTAAATCCATAGATTACCCACCCTATAATTTAATGAATATTTTTCTAAATTTAGTAAGAAAACTCTATTACTTCTATAAATGGGAAATCACATGTTAAAATACAAAGAAATAGTTTCAACACATGATAAAACACCTGGCTATTTATAGTAAAAGGATGCCGTCTACCACCTCGGCTCCCCATTTTGGGAAACACTGGGCCAAGCTATCACTAGCTCAGCTCCGGAAAACTGTTCCACTGTGAAGTCATAGAATAGATTCAGTATAGTTACCAGGTACCAGCTACGGCATTGGCCTCTCTATTACAGTGCCTTCTTTGTGTTAAATACTTTTGCTCCATTCTTTCCTTCTTATTTTTCTAAGTCTTCTCAACTCTTAACTTCTAGCCATCTTCAATGCAAATTTCAGCAGTCTTTGTACTGAGAATCAATGTAGGCAGAAGCATGTGGTAGGTGTTATCAGGGCTTATAAAATGAATAATGCATGCCAATAATATATGAGTCAAGAGTCAAGACAGATGAAGTAGTTTAAGAAAAATCTTACAAAGAGCTTCTCTCGTGGCTCAGATGGTAAAAGTATCTGCTTGCGATGCAGAAGACCCTTGAGAAGACCCTTTGATCCCTGAGTGGGGAAGATCCTCTGGTGAAGGAAATGGCAACCCACTCTAGTACTCTTGCTGGGAAAATCCCATGGATGGAGGAGCCTCGTGGGCTACAGTCCATGGGATCGCAAAGAGGTGGACATGACCGAGCGACTTCACTTTCACTTTCTTTCACACTTACTAGAATACATTTAGCAGAGACACAGTCAGAGAAAAACAGATACTGAAGGACTGAATTAGAATTGAAAGATACCATAGAGGTCACTTTCCTTGGTGACTCAGCCAGTAAAGAATCTGTAAGGCAGGAGAGCTGGGTTCGATCCCTGGGTTGGGAAGACCCCCTAGAGAAGGGAATGGAAACCCACTCTAGTATGCTTGCCTGGGAAATCCTATGGACAGAGGAAGCTGGTGGGCTATAATCCATGAGGTCACAAGAGTTGGACACGACTTAGCCACCATAGAGGACACCTAATTCAGAGCCTGCATACCAGTGGCCTAGTGTTTGAATTCAACTGGCAAGAATGTTTGGTTATGCATGCAAATTACTTTTAAAAAGAAATATAAAGGAATACCTCTCCAATTAACCTCAGTCTTCAACCCCCTCTATGCTCTTACCCCAGGCCTGTTCACTGTTAAATTCTTTACCTGCTCACGAAGATGTCTGAGAGTACATTCTCCAGTGTGCCTCATCCCCAACCTATCAACAAGCACTACACAAAAGTAGGGAAACAAGACCCTGTGATGCTAATAACCTTGTTGTTAAAGCAGAGCTGGGGCCAGAATCTTGACTATCAGTGAAGTCCTTACTGAATAAGCTATTTACAATGATGCTTTCACAATGGATGACTCAAATTAGGTTCTGAAAGAGATGTCACTGAAGCAAATCTTGAAATAAGAGATACTATTTGAGGAAGGTTGCAAAGGAAAGAGGTCGAGGAGAGAGGATGAGGAAGTCTGAGAGATGGGGAAGGAGATATATATTATAACCGAGTAAGTGCAAAAGAACAGTGGGTAGATGAACATGCAGACTCAATCTTGTACATGGACTTAGAAGGTAAGGAAAATCAGGAACATGAAAGATGAGCAAGATGAAAGTACAGAGCCCAAACTCTACTAAAAGGATTCCAAAGATAATTCAAGAAATATCATGTGCATGCAAAATGATCTGTACTAATATGAAACAAGGCTAGAAAATCTGGGAAGTCAAGAGGAATAGCAGGAATAGCAGCACCTCAAACACTAATCAAGGTGTCTGTTAGATTTAGAGACAGAGTTATCTTAAAAGTCATGTGCACCTGTTTCTGTTTTGTAAGTAGGTTCATTTGTGCCATATTTTAGATTTCACATATAAGTGATTTCATATGGTGTCTTTCTTACTTCACTAGGTATAATAATCTCTAACTGGAGGTCTTCTTTGGAGAAATGTCTATTTAGTTCTTTGGCCCATTTTTTGATTGGGTCATTTATTTTTCTGGAGTTGAGCTGTAGGAGTTGCTTGTATATTCTCGAGATTAGTTGCTTGTCGAAGACATCCAGATGGCTAACAAACACATGAAAAGATGCTCAACATCACTCATTATCAGAGAAATGCAAATCAAAACCACAATGAGGTACCATTTCACACCAGTCAGAATGGCTGTGATCCAAAAGTCTACAAGTAATAAATGCTGGAGAGGGTGTGGAGAAAAGGGAACCCTCTTACACTGTTGGTGGCAATGCAAACTAGTACAGCCACTATGGAGAACAGTGTGGAGATTCCTTATAAAACTGGAAATAGAACTGCCTTATGATCCAGCAATCCCACTGCTGGGCATACACACTGAGGAAACCAGAAGGGAAAGAGACACGTGTACCCCAATGTTCATCGCAGCACTGTTTATAATAGCCAGGACATGGAAGCAACCTAGATGTCCATCAGCAGATGAATGGATAAGAAAGCAGTGGTACATATACACAATGGAGTATCACTCAGCCATTAAAAAGAATACATTTGAATCAGTTCTAATGAGGTGGATGAAACTGGAGCCTAGTATACAGAGTGAAGTAAGCCAGAAAGAAAAACACCAATACAGTATACTAACGCATATATATGGAATTTAGAAAGATGGTAACAATAACCCTGTGTACGAGACAGCAAAAGAGACACTGATGTATAGAACAGTCTTATGGACTCTGAGAGAGAGGGAGAGGGTGGGAAGATTTGGGAGAATGGCATTGAAACATGTAAAATATCATGTATGAAACGAGTTTCCAGTCCAGGTTCGATGCACGATACTGGATGCTTGGGGCTGGTGCACTGGGACGACCCAGAGAGATGGTATGGGGAGGGAGGAGGGAGGAGGGTTCAGGATGGGGAACACATGTATACCTGTGGCGGATTCATTTTGATATTTGGCAAAACTAATACAATTATGTAAAGTTTAAAAATAAAATAAAAAAAATAATAAATAAAAAAAGTAAAAAAAAAAAAATCTCTAACTGCATCCATGTTGCTGCAAATGGTATTATTTCATGCTTTTTTATGGCTAAGTAGTATTTCATTATATATATATACACACATGCCACATCTTTATCCATTCACCTGTTGACTCACAGACATAGGGAACAGACTTGTGGTTGCCAAGGGGGACTGGGAGTTTTGAGTTAGTAAATGCAAACTATTACTTTTAGAATAGATAAACAACAAGGTTCCTACTTGTATAGTACAAGGAACTATATTCAGTATCCTGGGGTAAACCATGATGTAAAAGAACATTTAAAAAGAATGTATAAATGTGTATAACTGAGCCACTTTGCTGTACATTAGAAATTAGTACAACACTGTAAATCAACCATACTTTAATTAAATCAAATTAGAAAAAAAAATTCTATTATTAAAAAAAAAAAAAAGATCATGTGAAATAGTCTTGTTTTTTCAAGGAGAGACAAGGGCCCCAGAATGGTTGCGTGACTCCTTCAAGTTTATGAGCCTGGGTAGACACAGAGGGAAACTAGTTGCCTGACTTCTTCACTTCCAGTTTGGTGTGTTTTTCCACTTTGAGTTGGACTGGGTTCAATATGACAAGCAACAAAGAGAAGAACAATGAAAAAACTGCAGTTTCAGGAAATGGAGTTTACAACTATATTCAATTAGAATTAGAGTAGAAAGTGAAAGGAAGGAGAGGAATTGTCAGTAGTTCTTGCTTCCAGGTCTTATTTTAAGGCCAGGGCTCCCTTACCAACATCACGATACTTCTTCCTAAATTTAAAATCAAATTTCTTCCTTGCAAAACTCACCGACTTACCTTTCCCACCCACCCTACCCATTATGCCTCCTGCATACCTAACCTTGCAAACAAGTCACCTCCTACAAAGCCTCTTGTAACCTCGTGAGCTTGCATAAGTTCTATTATAATATCAGAGAGTGAAGGCAAAGTCAACCACTAGTCATAATAAAAAGCACCTAAGATACATTTCTGACAACTACAGAGTGATTTTTTTTTTGCTATCTACCTAGATATGTGTCAACAGCTCGCTTTCTGACTTGTGAAATCACACAGGGTCTCTGTTGCCCAGAATTTATCGAGTTGTTTTAGAAAACACCTAATGTCAGCAAAGGGAACTATTTTTATCACTGTATGTTGTTTAGCAGCTCTTGATGGTGATCAAATTTACAGCACCTATAAACGGCAGGACAACCCAAGAGGCTGAGCCAAGAACTTTGATATCTAAAGAACCAAGCATTACACAGCAAAGATTCTAGCTAGTACCTCAGAAAGTAGGAGGAATGGGATGTTATTAAACAGAAAAGTAAAGGCACAGAGATTAGGCATACAGCCAAATGAGCAAGTATTTAAATTATCCTATTAATACTAACCCCTCCTTAGAGTTTAGTAATCCAGCAAATATTTATTGAGTGGTTCTGACATACAAGGTTCTATTCTAGATATTAAGAGGATAAACAAAGGTAAATAAATAAGACTTAGTTCCTTATCTTCAAGGGCTGCCCGAATAGTGTAACACAGAGAAGTATACATAAATGATTATAATGTACAGAGGAATATTTTAAATATCAGAATGGCCACTGGCACCAGCAATGTGCTGAAGGTGCCCAGAGGAGCTGGTTCAAGACTGTTTAAGTCTGATGATTATATAAACAAAATTTTACAAATTGTAAGCAATGATGTGGATTAAATCAAATTCTTTTGACTGAAAATTAATTAAAAAGAAGAGCGCCTGAGCCATGTATAATTTTGACATTTTATCTGTAAGTTTAATAATAGGATAACACTTTTAAAATGTGAAGGCAATTTTCTTGTGAATTGTTGGTTATTCTCAAACATTAAAAGGAAAAGCTGTTATCTTTAATGCCTCTTAAATGTTTCCAGGTTGTGGGCTTTCCCAGGTAATCAGATGGATGCAGAACCCAAAGCAGTTTTTGCTCTCTGGCATTTCCTTTTCTTTGCAGCCTTCTCAGAATTTAGAAATAAACACTCATTCAGTAACAAAGAGAGAGACAATTGGATAAGATCCTGGCTACCTCTTTGGGAAATTGTACTACCTGCACAAAGTTAGTTTGCACTTGGTTGGCTTTCTTTAGAATGTACTGGGGCTAGTCAGTCTGGTCACCAGGAGGGCACTTGAATTTTTCCCAGTTTTCACTGGAGTTGGGTGGATCTCAGTCAAGGTTTCATCCTCTGTATGGACTGCCGTTTCTCATACAGGGGAGAGGGGTGTTTCTGAATAGGGGACAGTGATGGGGGTTGTAGCCCATCAAATAGGATTGGGTGTCAAGACACTGAACTGTTTCAGAAAACCCTCTTTGGGTACCAAGTGGATAGTTGTTATAATCATTTTTATTTGACGATTTTCATTTTAAGGATGAAGAAACCAAAATAGAAAGTGCAAGGCATGTGCCCAGTATCATACACAGCTGGCACATAATCAACATTGATACCAAGGTACAGGTGCTAATAACCCCTGCTCCTGGGGACTTGCTTAAATGTATCTATAAATAGATAGGAAGAAATATTTCTGATGAGGTATTAAAAAGCTATGTGTGTGTATGCACACTCAGTTGTGCCCAACTCTTTGCGACTGTAGTCTGCCAGGCTCCTCTGTTCATGGGATTTCCCAGGCAAGAACATTGGAGTTGGTTGCCATTTCCTTCTCCAGGGGATCTTCCCAACAACAGGGATTATACCCAGGTCTCCCCATTGGCAGTGGGCTGTTTACCACTGCACCACCTGGGAAGCCTCCATTAAAAGGTTATACTATTTATTAACCTTTCATGACTAAAATTAAGATATCAGAACAACCAGGTTATCAACAGCAATATTCAGGAATCCAGGTATCTGACGTCCTTTAAGCCTTAGTTTGCTCACAATTGGGAACCACCTTAGGGTTAATGTTTCCCCTTAAAGTATTTGTCTTGGCTAGTTGGAGAAAACTTAATATCTACCAGATATTAAGATATGAAATCTATCTATCAGATGTCATAGCACATAGCATTAGAATTGGATTATTTCTAGATGCTATGTAATCTATTCCCTCAGTAGAAACTGAGTCTCAGAAAAATGACATATTGCCCAAGGTAACTTGCTGGAGTTAGTACTAGAAGCTCAGCCTACTGACTGTCACAGAGAGAAGGAACAGGTTGCCTCTGTACCTTGTATTTGGTCCTCAGCCACAACCCTGTATCCTGTATGTTAGTTATCCCAATGACACTGCTCTTCCTCAAGTGCCTCCTGGCTTAAAGCATCAAATATAGGGGACACTTTCCAGGCATGTTCTCCAAAGCATTCCTATCTTCCTTAAACTCTCGGCTCCACTGAATTGCATGGCTCCTTTCCCTCGATTTCTCTCTGAACATTCTGACCACTTTTTCTTCTTCTCTGTCACTGGCCTCTAAAATATTGGTGTTCATTACAGTCTCATACTCAGCCTCTTCTATCTTTCTACATTCATTGTCTTTTTACATACTACCTTGGGAGTCTCTGCAGTCTCCGTAGCCTTCCACTGTGTGTTGTGTGCTTGTGGTTACTAAAGGGATATCTATAAGCTTGGTGACTCCTGAGCTGCTAGCCTTTTCCTCCTCTACCTGTTGGATAGCTCCATGTGGTCTCTATAGTCATTCAAGTTTAACACATTTACAGATTTCTTAGAACACACACACACACACATCCATGCATGCACACACACCTGTAGACAGATACACGGATGGAGAGAGAAAGAGAGAGATCACATCTTGTGATAGCAATGATACAGTTGTAAAAAACTTGTTTGAATCTCGGGTTAAATACACAGAGACTAAGAAAGAGCATGGAAAAAAGAAATAAGGAAGCCAACTGTTCATCTTACATAGTGGGGAAGTGGGGCTGGAACCTTGTCCAATTACTGCCATGAATAATTAGTTAAATATAAGCTTAAAGAGGCATTTGAAAAATACTAAGGCAACAACCAGTAATGATAGAATCAAGAGGTCTAACTGCAAATTGCTTCAGAAAAGCACAGAAATACAACACAATACATGGAGTAAAAATAACAGGAGGAGAACATCAAGGAAACAGAAAAAACAGACAAGATAAAGAAAGAGAAGAGATGCAAGATTTAAAGCTATTAATACAGTGATTAGAAAGAATTTTTAATAACAAGGATGCTTATGGCTGTTAATAACAAGTAATGCCTCATGAAAAAAGCAGGCTACAAAATTGCATGAACAAATGATCACAACTATGTATAACATGCAAGGATGTTTACAGGCAGCAGAGTACAGGAGTTAGGAATATGTACTGTATGGATTTCCCTGGCAGTCCAGTGGTTAAGATTTTGCATTCCAATGCAGGGGGTGCAGGTTCGATCCCTGGTCAGGGAGCTTAGATCCCACATGCTTCGTGGCCAAAAAACAAAACATAAAACAGAAGCAATATTGTAACAAATTCAATAAAGACTTTAAAAAAAATGGTCCATATCACAAAATATCTTTAAAAATCTAAAGAATACGTATTGTAGAATCCACAGATACAGATTTGAATCTGTAATCCATGGCTTCTGATGTGAGTTTGATCCAGCTATCAAGACTACTGTATCTCAATTTCCTTTTTTTAAAAAAGACGATAATAATGATACCTACTTAAGAGTCTGTTGGTAAAGATGAAATTAAAATGACTTGCAAGCTTTAGAAAAGTGCTGGGCACACAGACTGTGCTCAGTCAGTGGTAATGATGATTACATTATTAACTCCTTAATAAATAGCATCCTAGTGCTTCTGTCTCATTCCCTAAGGGCTTCCTTTGCATAGCAGTGTGGTGAGATAGCTTGGATAGGAACTAAGGAGGCCTGAATCCTGGCCCTGGATCTGCTAATAACTAGCTCTGCAATCTTGAGGAATCCATACCCTGTCCAAAGAGGAGCTGGCCTCAATGCTCTTGCAAGCTCTACAAAACTAAACTGTGCTATGATGGAAAGATACAAGAGGAAAGAGACATGAAATAAGGAGAATCATGAGGCTGAACTTGGCCTCTAACACATTGTCCCTGGGTTTCAGTTTGTCTTGCCTGACAGGTTACTTTGTAGAGACAAGAATATGCCATATGCCATCGAAATAAAGCCCACATCATCACCATTTCTGCCCATGGAGCCACTGATGATGGAGGCGAGGAAGGTGCTGGCGGATCCTCTGTCAAGACTCTGATCAGAAAGACATCCAGGTTCTGCCACCTTCCAGTGCAGTCACAGTGTTCAGCATGGAAAATTACATGAACTTCCTCTTTTATCAGAAAATCTTCCTTTGCCACTATTATTTCTTCATCAGTAACAATGCTAATGAGAACCAAAGTTCAGGTGCTTTACTCATTAAATGATTTCTTTTTAAGTACTGAAAGAAACCTTGTTGTTTCACTGCATAAACTGGCTGTGATACAGATTTAGTAACTTCTCTTCATTCTAGGGAACAATAGCCTATGTTCTAGAGACATATTCACCACCACTGGAAGTGGGAAGAGAGCCAGTCAATTACAACCACCTCCACCAAGAGACATGGCACATCCCCTGGGGCAAGTCATCAAGTATCCAACCAGTGGCAGGTCAGAGACACCCTCCAGGGATATAACAGTGCTTGGAAGATGGCAGACAAGAGCTAGGCTACAGAGTGGTTGTATTTGTTTGTTTGTTGATAAATCTGCCCAAATGGGATGGTCGTGGGATCAAACAAATTTAAGACCACGAGTTTCAAGAAATGAAAGAAGACTGCAAATACTGAGTCAGATGCTACAGGCAAAGCACAAAGAATGAGAAACAAATTAGGGGTCAGAACTCCAGAACCTCTTCTACCCAACAAACAAAGAACAGTTCTTAATTTCCTCTGGCAGGAGATCGATGATCACATCTGAAACAACAAGAAGAATTTGTGAGCTGTTTCCAAAGCAGATGGAGAGAGGCAGCACTTCAGAATAAGTCTAAAAGTCCATCCATCTTGACAAGAACTTACTAACCAACTGAAGGATGAGCCTCTGCTCAGCAGACTGGGTGAAAAAGAGGCTAAGACACAAATGGTGAGTGATCCTCTGAAACAGATACGCTGAGTACTTAGACAATTTGTTGTTGTTGTTTAGTTGCTAAGTCATGTCCAACTCTTTTGTGACCCCAGGGACTGTAGCCCGCCAGGCTCCTCTGTTAATGGGATTTCCTAGCCAAGAATACTGGAGTGGGTTACCATACCCTTTTCCAGGGGATCTTCCCAACCCAGGGACTGAACCCAGGTCTTCTGAATTGGCAGGCAGATTCTTTACCAGGCAGAGCTACCAGTGAAGCCCAAGTTAGTCAATACCTCGAAGAGATGAAGAGTCACAGACATAGCCACAGTTCCCTATATGAAATTAAATCCTGAAAAACCACCCCCCAAAAAAGAGAAAAGAAAATTAAAAGTGCCAAATTTAAAGGGCTTTTACAATTCTAACAACATGCAGATTGCTCCACTGAAAAATTCTAGATTTCAATAACCTGCAGAGTGAGACCACTTGGGATATTTATTCTGAGTTTCTGGTATTCAACCAATATAAGAATCCATTTACTTTTTCTAATTTTATTTTCCTCTAGACTTCAGCACTAATTAAATCTAGGATACCACCCTATGTAATATGTTACACAAGCTTATGTGTGAGTGTTTTGTACATGCCAAAGAAAATTTATTTGTAAGGGATCAGAAAGCTGGACATAAATGACTTAGGAAAGACAGCACAGAGAATTCTCAAATAGAAGAAAGGGATGAGTAGGGCTTGAGAAGAGCTTCCCAGGTGGTGCTAGCAGTAAAAAACCTGCCTGGCAATGCATGAGACATAAGAAATGAGGGTTTGATCCCTGAATTGGAAAGATCCCCTGGAGGAGGGCATGGCAACCCACTCCAGTATTCTTCCTGGAGAGTCCCATGGACAAAGGAGTCTGGCAGGCCAAGGTCCACAGGGTTGCAAAGAGTTGGACACGACTGAAGCGACTCAGCATGCATGCATGCAGGGCTTGAGAATCCGAAACTGTATGATTAGAAGGGGATAAGAAAAAACCAAAGGACAATTTGAACTACCTCTCCAGTCACAAAAAGCTGGCTGGTTCAAGGTATGATGCTGGACAGACAAACTGACACACTTTAAGGTGTGGAAGTATGGGACCGGTCCATGATCAGGCAGGTGGGGGAGGTGCACAGGGGAGAATGATTGATTAGAAGAGGGAAATGATTAGAAAATGGCAGGGCTTGCAGATTTCCAAGAGGCCAAGTCTCCAGCCTCCTCATTTAAAGGGCGAAGAAACTGAGACCTAAATATATTGATCAAAATTACTTAGTTATTATGGTTGCTACTGGAAGCAGGCTTCCTTGGTGGTTCAGTGGTAAAGAATCCACCTGCCAATTCAGGAGACATAGGCTTGGTGCCTGGATTGGGATGTTTCCCTGGAGGAGAAAATGACAACCCACTCCAGTATTCTTGGCTGGGAAATCCCATGGACAGAGGAGCCTGGTGGCTACAGTCCCTGGGGTGGCAAAGAGTTGGATATGACTGAGCAACTAAACAACAACATTAACGACAGGGTGTCCCAAATTCCCCAGGTTAATGCTCTGGTCTCTACTGAACACACCAGGCACTGGCATCTGCATCTCATTCTCACCCTCCCATTATCTGAACTGTCTTGTAATAGAGTTCTTGACCTTCACCAAGATCTTGAAGCTTTCTCTATCCTTCCCTTGTAATCTGTCCCTGTTTCTACAGGTTTTCCTTCTAACTTGACTACTTCTTCTCCATTCCCTCCTCCTCAAGCTGCCCCTTCAAAAGTGTGTTTTCCAGGCCCTAATCCCTGTTCTCTTCTTTTCTCTTAATACATATACCACATATAACTTAACACATTTTAAAAATCTGTATTTCTTTCTCACAGAGCACAGACTAATTTCATGCTTCAAATCTAAGCAATAGTAGTGGGTATTTATTATGCTGTCTGGCATACCTTAAATTTTTTGCTTCCTACATTTATTTTCCTTGGGGTAACTCCTCATTCCACTCATAGATTCACAAGCCTGTAAACAAGTGTCATTGTGCCCATAGAATATATGTGTTAGGGGAAGCACACTGATTGAAACCGCCCACCCTGGCCAGGCACCATAGGAACCATTTGCATGAGTTGTTTTATGACAGGAGATCCTGATAAGGAATACGGAACTAATAAGTCACCACCAACTGGAAGAGTTCGGGAAAGGTCGAAAGGACACACTGTATGTCTGTCCACTTCCCAGAATCCCTCTCGCTAGCATCCATCTTGGCTGAGCGATGCGTGTGCCACCAGAAAAGACTCTGAATTAGAATGATTGGCCAAAGACCACCTGAAAACTAATCCCATCACCATAAAACCCGACATTTCGAGCCACGTGGCAGAGCAGTTCTCCTGGGTCCCCTTACCCTACTGCTTTCCTTTCCCAATAAAATCTCTTGCTTTGTCAGCACATGTGTCTCCTCGGACAATTCATTTCCGAGTGTTAGACAAGAGCCCAGTTTCAGGCCCTGGAAGGGGTCTGCCTTCCTGCAACATATGTTTTAAATATTTCATGTATTTATTTAATATTTGGTATTTTGATATCTTAAAGAAAATGCTTTAGCTGGGGAGAGACTGCTCCTCCCAGAGCTAGTTAATTTTTGTGAAAGTGAAAGTGTTAGTCACTCAGTTGTGTTTGACTCTTTGCGACCCCATAGACTGTAGCCTGACAGGCTCCTCTGTCCAAGGGATTCTCCAGGCAAGAATACTGGAGTGGGTTGCCATGCCCTTCTCCAGGGGATCTTCCTGACCCAGGGATCAAACCCAGTTTTCCCACACTGTGTGTAGATGGTTTACTGTTTGAGCTAGCCAGGAAGAGACAGCCAAAGATCTCTCTAGAAGCAAGCCTTTGATATGCAGCTATGCTATCCAGAGCCACACCTTTTCTTTCTGGCCCAGGAATGCTTATTGTCTGTTCAGTTACTAAGTCCTGACTCTCTGCAACCCCATGAACTGCAGCACGCCAAGATTCCCTGTCCTTCACTATTTGCTGGAGTTCGCTCAAACTCACGGCCATTGAGTTTGTGATGCCATCCAAACATCTCATCTTCTGTCATTCCCTTCTCCTCCTGCCCTCAATCTTTCCCAGCATCAGGGTCTTTTCCAATGAGTCAGTTCTTCACATCAGGTGGCCAAAGTATTGGAGCTTCAGCTTCAGTATCAGTCCTTCCAACGAATATGCAGGGTTGATTTCCTTTAGGATTGACTGATTTGATCTCTTTGCAGGCCAAGGGACTCAAGAGTCTTCTCTAGCACTACAGTTTGAAAGTATCAATTTTTTGGCACTCAGCCTTTTTACCGTTCAACTCTTACATCTGTACATTATTACTGGAAAAACCGTAACTTTGACCAGGAACCCAATGAGGCAACACTCCTCTGCCTTAAATCATACTGGACCAGGTGCTTGAGACCATTCCTATGGCCTAAAGCCACCCAAAGTATTCAAACTAGCCTATCCCAAACTTTTTACCTGCCCTGCTTCCCCTTTCTCTAGAAGCTCCAGTAAAGGCTCTGGCCTAAATCTTCCCCTTGCTCCTGTCTTCCCGATCACCTTGGCCTCCTCCCCAGGTGGTCCCATGTGGGATGCTGTGTCTCCTGTCTCTAGGATCCTTGAATCTAATAAATTTTCTTTTTCTCAGCCTCTCTTTTCTGTCTCTTCTTGTGGCCACCCCTGAATAGCCATCTCATAAAATGAAACACATTCAATCTATTTTGTGCTTTCTCTAGTCATGGACCGAACCAATCACCCTCTTTAGAATAGTTCCCACTTTTTGGTTGTGTAAGAATCACTTAAGTTCCCCAATAAAATGTAGATTCTGAATCTCCAGCCTTTCCACCTCCAGAGATTTTTGATGATTCAATAGGCTGGGGAGGCGCTGTGCATTTTGATACACACTTACAGGAGATTCAGATTGGGGAGACTCACAGATTTGAATAGAACATGTATTTCAAGCTGTAACACAGAGTGTAAGTATGTCGCAGGTAATGGCACTACCTTCTGTGTCTTTGTCCCTCCTGGTAAGGGTGCCAGGCACAGTGTGGGACATGCTAAGTGATGTCCTCTCAAAGAAGAGATGCTCACCAAAAGATCTGACATATGCAGTGGAATATTACCCACATGAAATGTAAGATTGTATGTGGAAATAAGTGGAAATGTGTTTCAGACCACACACAAAGGTTCCAGAGGACTTGGTTCTCCTCTTAGATAACCTAGTGTTTCAGGGTCTCAGTAGTCCCATCATCTCTTGTTTACTGTTCACAACTGTTACATCATCTACCGCTTACTCTTTAAAATGCACGACTCCTTACTGTTTGCAAAGGGATTTGGCATCTAGCGTCAAGCATAATGCACGCAAGTAGATTCCTCAATGCTTGGTGAGTTTCAGAGACCAACACCACACTTAGTTATGTCTTTTGGCATTATGGCATCACAGTAACCTAACTTCTAGTTTTGGCTTCTTAAGAACTCTTTATTCTTTTAGGCACAAAGCTATTCAACGGGCCCATACTTTGCAGATTTTTACAAAAGCCTTACAACCAATGTTCTGCTTATCTGCTGTTGGAAAGTTATGCTCAATTAATTTGTTCAGTCTTTATTAAACAAGTTATTTCTGTGCTGGCAAAAGGTCAGTTTAATTGCACCAATAACTTTGAAAACGACAGTTCAATCAATACAATTGGACTATATACGTGCACTAAAATTTACCTTGCGACTTTCAGGAGCAAATTGCAAACAATAGCAGTTAACAGCAATTTATTCCTGCTTTTCCCAAACTACTTCACTTCCTAATCCCCCTACACAAAATCTGCTGAGTGTATCCCATAAACTGCGGCTTGAAATCAGCTCACTAGCCAGTATATCATTTAGACAGTTGTGGGACAGCTACTAAGAAAAGGGAAGAAATGAGTTCAAGTGTACTCCTCACCTTTAGCAATTGATGACTTAATCACAAACTTTTATCAATTAATTGATCAATCAGGTCAGAAATCCTTTCATAAAGTCCATTTAGTAGGAAAGCAAACATTCTGTGCAGTACTGCTACTGCTAAGTCACTTCAGTCGTGTCCAACTCTGTGCGACCCCATAGACGGCAGCCCACTAGGCTCCTCTGTCCCTGGGATTCTCCAGGCAAGAATACTGGAGTGGATTGCCATTGCCTTCTCCAATGCATGAAAGTGAAAAGTGAAAGTGAAGCCACAGTGGCAGATATCAAATGGAAGAACACAGAGCCCCTGATCTGAAGGAGTGCCTGTTTCTCCTCCAAAGGCCAGATGTAAATAGGTAAAAAGTTAAATAGTGGTAACAACTTTAAATTGCTAGTCAAGATTAAAAAAGAAAATAGAAGAAATAACATAAAGCATCTGATTAGCCATTGGATTAATAAAACAGAAAACAAATGACAGAGAGAGTTAGGGGAAAGAGGTTTCTCAGGCTTTGGTGGTTTCATAAGTTTTAGAGAGAGTGGGAACTCGGACATTCCTAAATGACAAGTAGGATTGGGATGGAGAAACGGACAAACATGAGTAAAGGCAGAGGGGTCAGAAGTGAAATGACATGTTTGTGGGACTCTGAGGAAAGAATCACTTCATGGGAAATAGATGGGGGAACAGTAGAAACAGTGTCAGACTTTATTTTTTGGGGCTCCAAAATCACTGCAGATGGTGACTGCAGCCATGAAATTAAAAGACGCTTACTCCTTGGAAGGAAAGTTATGACCAACCTAGATAGCATATTGAAAAGCAGAGACATTATGCCAAGAAAGGTCCGTCTAGTCAAGGCTATGGTTTTTCCAGTGGTTTTGTATGGATGTGAGAGTTGGACTGTGAAGAAAGCTGAGGGCCGAAGAATTGATGCTTTTGAACTGTGGTGTTGGAGAAGACTCTTGAGAGTCCCTTGGACTGCAGGGAGATCCAACCGGTCCATTCTGAAGGAGATCAGCCCTGGGATTTCTTTGGAAGGAATGATGCTAAAGCTGAAACTCCAGTGCTTTGGTCACCTCATGCGAAAAGTTGACTCATTGGAAGACTCTGATGCTGGGAGGGACTGGGGGCAGGAGGAGAAGGGGGCGACAGAGGATGAGATGGCTGGATGGCATCACTGACTCGATGGACGTGAGTCTGAGTGAACTCCAGGAGTTGGTGATGGACAGGGAGGCCTGGCGTGCTGCGATTCATGGGGTCGCAAAGAGTCGGACACGACTGAGCGACTGAACTGAACTGAGGAAAGAATCCAACAGAACAGTGGGCATGTATGGATTCTCTGTGGGTGCACTCTAGATATTCACCCAAGATTAAAATCCTTGCAATTAGAGAATGTGAAAATGCAAGCGATACAAGTTAAGACGTGTTTAAAATCATCTTCAGATAAACTGAGCTTTCCAAATAAACATGATATTAAAAGGAATGGTCAGGAATGGGCCCTAAATGAAGATTTACTATAGAGTCCCACATTTGGCAATGGTGAAAATAAGAGGCAGAGTTTGTTGACAAAGCATTTGCAAAGAGCAAAGCTTGTTCTGAACGCCACAACCTTTGCAGGCTATTCCCACCAGCTTCAAGCAATAACAGCACACATTTTCAGCTCAGCTGCCTTGGCTTTTGAAACCAAATGCTGCCCTAAGATAATGAATTCAAAAAGGGGAACTCAAGTGTGAACACTCAGCAATGTGGAAAATCCTTTTGTGCACTTTCTAATTTTCTGTTTGTTTTCATCTCTGCAGAGATGCACAGAAGCTAGTTTTGGGAGCAGGTTGAGTCTTCATCCAGCTCCCACTATAAGTGTGCTAGGTTCTCTGTGAAGATTTCTCTGTTGACGTCCAGATATGATGAGGAAATGACAAGAATGCATAAGATTTCCCTCTGAGCACTGTGTTGAGAGTTACTGGTTCTACATTTCCTGGCATAATTAAGGCCCAGAGCTAAGAATCCAATGACCCCTAGGCCTTCTTGGGTCCAACTCCATTTCATTCTGTAACATCCCATCCTGTCTAGTCCTGAAGCTCTGGGACAACAAGCTCAAGGAGAGTTCATTGTGGAGACTGCTGACCAAAGAGGGAGAATCAATGTTTTAGATACAGAACTCTGACTTCTGCCTTTCTGTCATTATTTCCCCAACTGTTAATAACAGATATCTAAAACTGTTGTTATGGGCTCTGGACAGAGCCTCAAAGTTAGACCTGGGACAAAATCACCACCTAGAGTTGGGACTTTGGGAACATTTTTTGTTGTTGTTGCTGTTTGTTTGCAGAGTGAAAATAATCATATATATATAGCATATAATTGAAAAGCAGATTAAAGGAGGTAAGTTATGAAATAATTTTAGCAGAGTGCCTGACAACAAATATTCATTCCCTTTGTATATGCCTTTTTCTGTGGATATTTATTTAAAATGGCTTTGTGTACCTGTGGTCTGAACTTCATCTTAGAACTTTAAGAATACATAATTTGAGGGACTTCCCTGTTCGTCCAGGAGTTAAGAATCCGCCTTGCAATGCGGGGAATGTGAGCTTGATCCCTGGTCAGGGAACTAGTGGTTCAGCAGGTAAAGAATCTGCCTGCAATGCAGGAGGCTTACAAAAACACAGGTTCAATCCCTGGGTCAGGAAGGCCCCCTGGAGGAAGAAATGGCAACCTACTCCAGTCTTCTTGCCTGGAAAATCCCATGGACAGAGGAGCCTGGTGGGCTACAGTCCATGGGTTCCTAAAGAATCGGCCCTGACTGAGCTCATGTCATACATGCGGGGAACTAAGATCCCACATGCCATGGAGCAACTCAGCCCTGCGCACCATAACTACTAAGAAAGACCATGCCATAACTAGAGAATCTGTGCATTGCAACGAGTGATCCCACATGATGCAAGGAGGATCCCACAGGCTGCAACTAAGACCCAACACAGCCAAATACATACATATAAAATTGTATAAAAATAAAAAGACATAATTTTAACGATAACATCAATTAATAGTTAACAAGATATGCATATTAAATAATATGTAAATATCTTAATGAGTTACATACAGAACTCTGCAAAACATTTTTTAGCCAGTGTTTTGCTCATATTTTGGACAAATCTTGTTTAAATAAATGTGTGAGTGACATGAGGTTGGGGTACAACTAAGGAGGCTCCTATAGAGCCCAGGCTGACCTTGGAGATACTGTAAGTTCAGTTCCAGATGATAGCAATACAGTAAATATCACAATAAAGCAAGCCAAACAAATTTTTTGGTTTTATAGTGCATGTAAAAGTTATATTTACAATATACTACAGTCTATTAAGTGTACAAATACCATTATATCTAAAAACAAGGAATTACCTTAGTTAAAAATACTTCATTGCTAAAAAATGTTAATTATCATCTGAACCTTTAGAGTTTCACAATCTTTTTCTGGTGGAGGGTCTTGCCTCAACAGCCACGGCTACTGACTGATGAGGATGATGGTTGCTGAAGGTGGGGGTGGCTGTGCCTGTTTCTTAAAATAAGGCAACATCTATCAAAATTAGAGTTAGTCCTCTCAAGTCCTCACACTGCTTTATCAACTCAGCTTATGTAACATTCTAAATCTTTTTTTTGTCATTTTAATGATCTTCACAGCATCTTCACCAGGAGTAGATTTCATCTCAGCAACCCACTTTCTTTGTTCACCCATGAGAAGCAACTCCTTGGGCATTAAAGTTTTATCATGAGATTACAACAATTCAGTCTCACCTTCAGGTTCCACTTCTAATTCTATTTCTCTTGCTATTTCCACTGCATCAGCAGTTACTTCCTCTACTAAGTCTTGAACCCCTCAAAGTCATCCATTAGGGTTGGAATTGACTTCTTCCGAACTACTCTTAATGTTGATATTTTGACCTCTTTCCATAAATCATGAATGTTCTTCATGACATCTAGACTGGTGAATCCTTTCCAAAAGGTTTTCAGTTTACTTTGTCCAAATCCATCACAGGAATATACAGCAGCTATAGCTTTACAACATGTATTTCTTAAATAGTACAGTTTGAAAGTAAAATTAATCCTTGATCCATGGGCTGGAGAATGGATGTTTTGTTAGCAAACATGACAACAACATCAATCTCTTTGTACATCTCCATCAGAGCTGGGTAACCAGGTGCATTATCAATGAGAAATTGCATTTTGAAAGGAGTCTTTGTTTCTGAGCAGTAGGTCTCAACAGTTGTCTAAAATTTTTTCAGTAAATCGTGTTGTAAACAGATGTGTTGTCATCTAGACTTTATTGTTCCGCTTATAGAGAACAAGCAGATTAGCTTTCACATAAATGTTAAAGGCCCTAAGGTTCTGGAATGTGCATTGGCTTCAACTTTAGAGGCATCAGCTGTATTAGCCCCCAACAAGAGTGTCAGCTTCCCCCTTGAAGCTTTGAAGCCAAGCCTTGACTTCTCCTTTCTAGTTATGAAAGGGCTAAATGACATCTTCTTTCATAATAAGGCTGTTTGGGCTCCAATAACAATCTGTCATCTAGTGTAAACAATATTCATTTATCATCTTAGCTAGATCTTCTGGATAACTTGCTGGAGCTTCTGTATCAGCACTGGCTGCTTCATTTTGTACTTTTTAGTTATGGAGATGAATTCTTCCCTGAAACCTCATAAACCAATCTCTGCTCACTTCAAACTTTTTTTTCTGCAGCTTGCTTACTTCTCTCAGCCTTCAAAAAATTGAAAAGAGTTAGGGCCTTGCACTAGATTAAGGTTTGGTTTAAGAGAATGTTGTGGCTGATCTGACCTTCTGTCAGACCACTAACATTTTCTCCCTATCAGCAATAAGATTATTTTGCTTTCTTATCATTTGTGTGTTCACTTGAGTAGTATTTTTAATTTCCTTCAAGAACTGCTCCTTTGCATTCACATCTTGGCTGTTTGGTGCAACAGGCCTCTCTCTAGGCCTATTTGGGCTTTCAACATGCCCTCCTTCCTGAGTTTAATCATTTCTAGTTTTTGATTTAAAGTGAGAGACATGTGACTCTTCCTTTCACTTGAACCCTTAGAGGCTGCTGTAGGGTTATTAATTGGCCTAATTTTAATACTGCTGTGTCTCAGGGAAAAGGAGTGAGATGAGGCAACAGCCAGTCAGTGGAGCAGTCAGAACACACACAATTTATTGATTGTTTGCTGTCTTATACAGGCAGGGTTCATGGAGCCCCAAGACAATTATAATAGTACCATTAAAGATCACAGATCACCATAACAAATATAATAACCATGAAAAAGTTTGAAAGATCCCAAGAATTACCAAAATGTGTGCTTTGTCACTCAGTTGTGTCTAACTCTTTGGGACCCCATAGACTGTAGCCCACGAGGCTCCTCTGTCCATGGAAATTTTGGAGTGGGTTGGCAGTTCCTACTGCAACCAAAATGTGATACAGAGATAAGAAGTGGGTAAATGATGTTGGAAAAATGGCATCAATAGATTGCTTGACCAGGTTACCTTATGGTAACATGAAGCTTCAATTTGTAAAAAAAAAAAAAAAAAAAAAAAAAAATTTCTGCAAAGTGCAATAAGTAAGGCACAATAAAATAAGGTATGCTTATTTGCAGACATATTTCTAGTCTCTCCTAGAGAAGGGAAAGGCTACCCACTCCAGTATTCTGGCCTGGAGAATTCCATGGACTATATAGCCCAAGGGGTAGCAAAGAGTCAGACACGACTGAACGACTTTCACCTTTGATGGTCTGAAGTGGGGTTGGCTAATATACAAGTGACGGAATACCATGAGCTTTAGATTTAATCATGCATGGTCTTCTCCTTTATTTTGCTATCCTTGAGATTAAAGACAAGATCAGGCCATAAGAAAGTAGCAATAACCTAGGTTCCAGGATCCCTGTGTTCAAGCCCAGCTCCACTACTCACAGTATGATCTCAAGCAGGAACAAATCACATCTCCTCTTAAGTATCAGACTCCTCATTTGATATATGAAAGCTAGGCACATCTCATTTTTTTTTGAAGTGGTGAGATTCATATTTTTAAGAAACTCTTACAGAGACCTACTTGCAAAGCATATGGACAAAGAACAAACAACTCCAGCTTTCTCATTTTCTCCCTTCTTTCAATTCCAAACCTGGCTGCCAGGAACATGATTTGAGAGTTTGAAATAGTAGTGTCTTTAAGACGTTACCTGGCTACATGAATCTAAGGAGCACAAATACGAGAAGGAGAAGGGGTGGTGTTTTCTGGTTTCTTTGTGCCATACTGTCAACCTGCTCTAATTGAGCCACGCTATATAGACTGTCTGATTCTGCACTACTTCATGCTCCCAGGCCAGCAGTTACTAACTCTTATATAAAAACCTGGAACAAACCCTTGACTTCAGAGAGAGGCCTCTCCAGGAGGTATTGAGTTTATGGTCACTTATATTCAGAGAGGAAGTAAGAGGAATTTCTGCCCTGGGCATTTGGGCTAAATGGCCATATTCTGAAATATGTTTTTCTTAGTGAAGAACAGTCTAAAGCAGGGGTCTCCAAGCCCTGGGCCACAGGCTGATACCTGCCTGTTAGGAATCGGGCTGCACAGCAGTAAGTGAGCAGTTGTCTTTCATGAGACTGGTCCTGGTACCAAAAAGGTGCCAAAATGTCTAAAGGACATTTCTCTATCTCTGAGCATCATGTTCTAGTAAATGTGTGATTAACACTTTCTGAATTTCATAAAATAAAGGACAAAATATATCTAATTTCCTTTCTTCTTACAGAAAAATGGTCAGGAATTTTAATCCATATTAAATGTATTAGTCTGTGGCTTCCCTGGGGGTTCAGTTAGTAAATAATCTGCCTCAATGCAGGAGATCCAGATTTGATCCCTGGAGAAGGAAATGGGAACCCACTCCAGTATTCTTACCTGGGAAATCCCATGGCAGAGGAGCCTGGTGGGCTACAGTACATGGGGTTGCAAGAGGTGGACATGACTGAGTGCTTAAATCACTAACACGGCTACCAGCAACCGCAACCACGACTACCACCGCAGTGTAAAGGTTCTTTAGCCATCTGAAGTCTAACAAAGCAGACAGTTCCTGTTGATGTTAGATCACTAATGTCTCATAATTTGTGTCTTCCTCCTTTGTCCAGTCCAAGCTTTGACTCTTTGATCTGGGGGCAGAAACCAGAAACCATGCTTAATGTAGACAGGCACATCGGCTGGTCAGGCATCTCATGGGAGGGATCACAACTATAAGTCTGCCAGAATGTGAGGAAACTGAGACTGTCAGCTTGTGGAAATATATGTAAATGCAAAGCCTCTTTAAAAAAAGAGCTTTGTAGATTCTCTAAAAGTTTGTTGCTGTTCAGTCGCTCAGTTGTGTCTGACTCTTTGCAACCCCATGAACTGCAGCATGCCAGGCTTCCCTGTCCTTCACCATCTCCCGGAGCTTGCTTAAACTCATGTCCATTGAGTCAGTGATGTCATCCAACCATCTCATCCTCTGTCATCCCCTTCTCCTCCTGCCTTCAATCTTTGCCAGCATCACAGTCTTTTCTAATAAGTTGGCTCTTTGAATCAGGTGGCCAAAGTACTGGAGCTTCAGCTTCAGCATCAGTCCTTCTATTAAATATTCAGGATTGATTTTCTTTAGGATGGACTGGTTTGATCTCCTTGCAGTCCAAGGGCTCTCAAGAGTCTTCTCCAACATGACAGTTCAAAAACATCAATTCTTCAGAATTCAGGCTTCTTTATGGTCCAACTCTCACATACATGACTACTAAAAAAACCATAGCTTAGACTATATAGA
Organism: Bubalus kerabau; assembly: GCF_029407905.1. Lineage (NCBI taxonomy): Eukaryota > Metazoa > Chordata > Mammalia > Artiodactyla > Bovidae > Bubalus > Bubalus kerabau. The sequence goes on from NC_073634.1 coordinate 58,070,859, forward strand.
CCTTTGTCGGCAAAATAATGTCTCTGCTTTTTAATACACTGTCTAGGCTTGTCATAGCTTTTCTTCCAAAGGGCAAGTGTCTTTTAACTTCATGGCTGCAGTCACCATCTGAAGTGATTCTGGAGCTTAAGAAAATAAAGTCTATCACTGTTTCCCACCCCATCTATTTGCCATCAAGCCATGGGACCAGATGCCATGATCTTAGTTTTTGAATGCTGAGTTTTAAACCAGCTTTTTCAGTCTCCTCTTTCACCTTCATCAAGAGGCTCTTTAGTTCCTCTTCGCTTTCAGCCATAAGGGTGGTGTCACCTGCAAGCCTGAGGTTATTGATATTTCTCCCAGCAATCTTGATTCTACCTTGTGCTTCATCCAGTCCAGCATTTCTCATGATGTACTCTGCATATAGGTTAAATAAGCATGGTGACAATATACAGCCTTGACATACTCCTTTCCCAATTTGGAACCAGTCCATTGTTCCATGTCCTGTTCTAACTGTTGCTTCTGGACCTGCATACAAGTTTCTTAGAAGGCAGATAAAGTGGTCTGGTATTCCTATCTCTTTAAGAATTTTCCACAGTTTGTTGTGATCCACATAGTCAAGGCTTTAGTGCAGTCAATGAAGCAGAAGTAGATATTTTTCTGGAATTCTCTGGCTTTTTTGATGATCCAATGGATGCTGGCAATTTGATCTCTGGTTCCTCTGCCTTTTCTAAATCCAGCTTGAACATCTGGAAGTTCACGGTTCATGTACTGTTGAAGCCTGGCTTGGAGAATTTTGAGCATTACTTTGCAAGCGTGTGAGATGAGTGCAATTGTGTGGTAGTTTGAACATTCTTTGGTATTGCCCTTCTTTGGGATTGGAATGAAAACTGACCTTTTCCAGTCCTGTGGTCACTGTTGAGTGCTGGCATACTGAGTGCAGCACTTTCACAGCATCATCTTTTAGGATCTGAAATAGCTCGACTGGATTCCATCATCTCTACTAGCTTTGTTCGTAGTGATGCTTCCTAAGGCACACCTGACTTCACACTCCAGGATGTCTGGCTCTAGGTGAGTGATCACACCATCTCAGTTATCTGGGTCATTAAGATCTTTTTTGTACAGTTGTGTGTTTTCTTCCCACCTCTTCTTAATATCTTCTGCTTCTGTTAAGTCCATAACATTTCTGTCCTTTATGTGCTCATCTTTGCATGAAATGTTCCCTTGGTATCTCTAATTTTCTTAAAGAGATCTCTAGTCTTTCCCAATCTATTCTTATCCACTGTTTCTTTGAACTGATCACTGAGGAAGGCTTTCTTATCTCTCTTTGCTATTCTTTGGAACTCTGCATTCAGATTGTATATCTTTCCTTTCCTCCTTTGTCTTTCACTTCTCTTGTTTTCTCAGTTATTTGTAGCCCTCCTCAGACAGCCATTTAGACTTTTTGCATTTCTTTTTCTTGGGGATGATTTTGATTACTGTCTTCTGTACAATGTTAGGAACCTCTGTCCATAGTTCTTCAGGCACTCTGTCTATCAGATCTAATTCCTTGAATCTATTTGTCACTTCCACTGTATAATCGTAAAGGATTTGATTTAGGTTATATCTTAATGGCCTAGTGGTTCTCCCCATGCTCTTTTATTTAGTTGTTCACCCATAAAACCATCACTAGATTGTAGAAATGAGTATATCCCTTACCCCTTACAGATTCCTTGTGCCCTTTGTACTCCCTCCTTCCCACTCTTCTCCATCCCACTCCCATTACCAGGCAACCACTGGTCTGTTTTTTTCTGTGCTTGTTTTTTTTACATTTTTACAATGTTGAGTTGGGTTCTGCCATACAACAATGCGAATCTGCCATAATTATCCATACATCCTTTCCCCTCCTAGCCTCCCTCCCCTTACCCATCCCATCCCTCTAGGTCATCACAGAGTGCCAGACTGTGTTACCTGGGCTACACAGCAACTTCTCACCAGCTATCCATCTTACACGCATAGTGTATATATGTTGTTGCTGCCGTCTCCATTTGTCCCACTCTCTCCCTCCCCCACTGTGTCCACAAATCCATTCCCTACAGCTGTGTCTCCATTCCCATTGTCTTTCACTATAAATGAGTCCATATTTTCTAGACTTTTCCATAAATGGCATCAAGCGGTACGTTCTCTTTTTGTTTAGCTTCTTTCCCTTGGCAAAAATATTTTAGATTTCTCCATATTGCATCACCTATTAACAGTCCATTTGGCTTCATGGATGAGTACATTTGACTGTGTGACTGTACTACAGTCCATTCATCCACTCCCCTGTCCATGGACATCTGAGTTGTTTTCAGTTTGGGGCTATCACTGATAAAGCTGCTAGGGACATTTGTGTACAAATTCTTGCTTGTGTTCATTTCTTCTGGGAAAATACCTGGAAATAGAATAGCTGGTTCATAATAAAGTTTCTTAACTTTTTAAGACGAGTGACATTCAAAAACACAGTGAGGGAGGGAGAAAGTGGGACAAATGGAGAAGGTAGCAACAACGTATATACATTATTAGGTGTAAGATGGATAGCTGGTGAGAAGTTGCTGTGTGGCACAAGGAGCCCAGTCAGGCACTCCTCTGTGATGATCTAGAGGGGTGGGATGGGGGGAAGGGAGGGAGGTTTGGGAGGGAGGGGATGTATGGATAATTATGGTGGATTCACGTTGTTGTATGGAAGAAACCAACACAGCATTGTAAAAATTTAAAAAGCAAACAAACACAAAAAGAAAACAGACCTGTGGTTGCCTGGTGATGGGAGTGGGATGGGGAAGGGTGGGAAGGAGGGAGTACAAAAGGCAGAGGAAGCTGTAAGGGGTAATGGATATACTCATTATCTTGATTGTAGTGATGGCTTCATGGGTGAATAACAATAAAAAAAAAAAACTTTGCAAATTATACACGGTATATATGTGCAGTTTGCTGAATGTCAGTTATGCCTCAGTAAGGCTGGTTTTGTAAAAGATCAGAGAAAGAACTTAGAACAAAATAGAAGAGACAGAGAAATGCCCCCATAGTTTCTGTAGGATGAATGACTCCTATAAGGCTTTTTTCTACTCACCAATGAAATAAAAGTCGAAATCAAACCACAGTCTCATGTGAGAAGAAGAGTATTTATAAAATAATGTTCCATTGAAAGGCACCGTTCAATGTTTCTCTAAATAAGCCGGCTCATACTGTGGGTTCTCTCTAGCTTAATAAAGCTGAGTTCTGCTCTGCTTTGGGGCCTATATTGGAGCTATTTCTCCCTTGTACCTTCAGAAACTGTTCCCTGTGCTTTGCTGCTTGCTCTGCCTCTCTCTGTCTGTGGTCCAGGTGGAAGCCCAGTGGCCGGGCTTTAGTGGTGGCAGTGATCCTGCTCCTGCTAGTGGCATCCCTGCAGAGCAAAGAAGATGCACCCACCCAAAGCCATCATTAAGAGAAGGGGACAGACGCAGCCTGGCAAAGGACCAGCTGGGCCCGGGCTGATGCTCAGCTCCAATATCCAGATCAGGGAGCAGACTCTGAATGGGAAATATTGTCCTTTGACTTGACACTGGGACAGGGAGAGCCAGACAGATGTGAACGTTCCCTGCACAGCACTACATGGTAAGACCACAGGAGGCTGGCACCTTTGATTTGGCTCTCGTGGCACCAGAAGAAAAGCCAGCAATGCTGGGCTATTTTTAACGTTCAAAGAGCCTAGCAAAAGATTTATGACTACAAATACATAGTGTGGGAGAGATAAATTGGAGCAAGGCTCTCCCAGCTCCAACAGAGGAGTCAGCCTGCCAGGCTGGTCAATAAAGTATTTAAGCCCTGAGTGCTGTGTGGGTTGTCATAGATTAAAATTTGAAAATCTTTTATGGTGTAACAAGGTCCTTAATTATAACTCTGGGCTTTGGATCATTTTCAGGTTGTGCAAACAGCAAGACTTATGCTACAGAGAACATCCTTGGCTACAATAGCCTTTAAATCCAATGTCCATGAGAGAAAATACTCAGTTCTCAAGTTCAGAATTTTGTCCCAGAATAAAGAAGTCTGATGGATTTCTACCATAAAGCCGTCTCCTGTCTCAACCATATCTGATATTATTTTTCTCTCTTATATGACATTCATAGAATCTAATGAGCTAGCTGAAGCTTCAAGGTGATTTAGCTTTCAACTCCTTTTTCCTTTGTCACTCAATATTGCTAAAATATTCTCATTCATCCTGAAATTTAAGATGCATGATAATTTTACTTGCTGTGGATTTCAGTGGCTGATTAGCGTCTTTGGTTGGTGGTTACTAGATCAATGATCTCTCTTAGAACAAAAGACTCTTGAATAACTAACAGGACTTGATTATAAAATATTTTAACTATGATCAGCAGATCTTTCTAAAGCAGTTTTGTTTTTTGAACTACAACTGGCAGGAATCTAGAGTAATGTTAATAACTTTAGACTCCACTCTTGGGACTCATTTCTAGTTCCAATTGCCATATGATCAGGTAAACTCAGAGCATCAGTAACCCAGCAATATCAGCCTATATAAATGAATCTTCCCTTATATATATAAAATATAATATATGATATACATATATATATATGAAACCCTTAATGATCATACATTCCCATGTGAACTCATCTGGCATCTATAAATTACGCTATGGGACTAAGACACTATGGGACTAGTATTAAAGACGAGTGAACAAGAAAAGTAAAATCATGAATTTAATATGGAAAATAATTTTTTTTTTTCCCATGGGATCTTATGCTGTATGGGGAGGGAAGAGGAATAAGGATCTGGACATGGAATAAGTAAGAATATAGGTTACTGGGGTATCTGAGCCAGAGAGATTGTACAGGACCACAGTCAAGAGATAAGCTGAGCAAGCGATATGGGAAGGGGTTGGGTTGTGGTGTACACATCTGTGGGGATGGGTGGAGGCAGGAATGGTGAGCTCTGAGAGTGGAAATCCTTAAAAACAGAGTGCTACTAGGAAGCTACCAAGCACTGACAGCACATATGCTCTCAAATATGGTTTGGGTTCAAGACACTGTGTGTATTCTGTAAGGTGTCTTAAAGTCAAGGCCATTTGATGAGTTACATTGTCGGTCATTATCTCATGCGTGTTTTAGATGCCCCTTTCAGATTGGGGAGGGGCTTTGTTTATCCTTTTCCAATATATCTCATTGGGATGTGCCACAAGTCAGTTCACTGTGGGTGTTCAAGAAATACTTACTATTGCGTTCCTTCAATACTTTCTGAAAGGTATGTAGGAAGGTTAATAATTTCTTCAATTTCAGAAATACATTGATACCCCTCAATATCTTTGCACAATAAATAATTGATTTTCTGACAATCACCCAGTTTTTAAACAGGGTGGTCACTCAACTTTCAACCCCTAGCTGAAAGTTATTTTCAGCATATGGATAATTTTCCCAGCATGAGAGCATTCTTTTCAGGTTATATCAAAAGTAGGATTTAGCAGAAGAATTGTATCCAGTACAGACACTTGAAATATAGTATGATAATTGAAATCTCTGAATATATACATGGATTGAAGACATAGGAGTTACTATAATCAATTATGCTCATTGTCAACATTGTCTACTCCTGAAACATAAGAATTTTTAAGTGCAAAGTTATTTTGCTAACATACTAAAAATCTTCCTCTGATGTAAAATATCTTAGGCGCCCTCTTAGACATTTTTATAAAAATTAGCTTCTGTTGTTTTGCTGTTCAGTCGCAAAGTCATGTCCGACTCTTTGCGACCCCACAAATTGCAGCATGCCAGGCTTCCCTGTCCCTCACTATCTCCTAGAGTTTGCTCAAACTCATGTTCATTGTGTTGATGATACCATCCAACCATCTCAACCTCTGTCACCCCCTTCTCCTCTTGCCCTCAATCTCTCCCAGCATCAGGGTCTTTTCCAGTGAGTCAGCTCTTATCATCATCTGTTGTGAATAAGGACTATTAAGACTCCCCGGACACAGCACCCGTAAATCAGCATGCAGTTCCTTCTTCTGCCACTAGGTGGCCAGTGCTAAGTGTTGGGATTCATCACTGAGGTGCAAATTCCCTGAGTAGGTCTTGGAGATTTTGAATGTTTCTGCTGGTTTCTTGCCTTGTGGCGAGCTTAACTTATCCTGGTGACTGTGTTCCTTCCCCCATTCCATCTATTTCCAGAGTGAAAGACTTCTTAACTCAGACGCCAGTCCCTGGACATGGTATATTAATTAAGAGGCTCATTTTCTTAAAACTAAACCAAGTGGCTTGTCAGGGAGTGCTTATTTCTCAAGAGCCTGGGTCCCATGGGAGTCTTGGCATTTTTCCCTGAGTGACTGTCATGACGCAGAGGCCTCTCTACTCACACTGCCTACAAAGACTCTTCCACATCTGCCTGTAAAACATCCTTCATGCTTTCCTTCCTCAATCTTTTTCCCAGCATCATGAGGAAAAGGCACAGTAGCCTGTAACAAAGGCTCATCAAGACTCAAGGGCTTCTAATTAATTTCTTATAATGCGATTTCTTACATCAATTAAGTCCTGGGGATGCTGCAACTCCCCGTCAAGACCAGCTCTCTGCAACTGCGGAGTGGAAGACTTTTGTACGGGAACTGTTTATTGGGCCTTGACTGCTCAAATCTCTATTAGCCCCCTCCTGGCCTGGCATGTGACCATAACCTCTTGCTCTGGGGCCTCAAACAGTCTTGAGTAAAGCAACGCCAAGAGGTCACACAGTCAAGAATGAAAATTTGTTTCCAGAGGCTCCTTTGGAGAATGTGCTATTACACCCCAGAAAGAGTGGTAGCACCTTTCTCTAGATGAGGATACACTCATTAGATGTCCTATGCCCTTGAAAGGCATAGACACCTCAATGTAGTTTGAAAAGACCAGGGGAGTACCTAGAGGGATGCGAGAAAAAGAAATGTCAAAGACAAGACACTGGCCCCAGAAAAGTTGTCAGTGATAGATACCCAGCACAGGTTCGTAGGGAGAAGGGTCAGACAGCCCTAAACAAAAGGCAGGTCAGGGACCACCTGAAGTCACTACCATTTTCCCCAGAATATAGAATCTTTATAACACTACCCCTTTCCCTTACTTCATTTCCCAATCCCCAGCTCCATATTCAGGACAGCATTCTGAGAACTCATCCTTATGATAAATCAACACAGACCCTTAGGGCATCACAGTTAGAGGTACTATTCAAAACCTTCCTGCCCAGAGTTGTGCTGTACAGGTACAAAGTCTACCCACTCTCACTTGACCCCTGAGGAAACTCCCATCTGAAGAGCAGGCCTAATTTGGAGTTGACCATGACAATAACAAAAGGAGCTTCTTACCTCTCACACTAGTATCACCAGCACCAATGCAGAGAAAACACAACCACCAGCCTTGAGGGTCCTCTAAAATGATGTATTTTAGACAGTCACACACTCAACTTTCCAGCAAAAGATGTAGACATGAAGTCAAGCTGGATAATAGCAAGGCTGGGATCAAAGTCTCCAAACTCGTGCCTCAACCATGAGAAGTGAAAGTGTTAGTAGCTCAGTCATGTATGACTCCGTGACCCCCATGGACTGTAGCCCGCCAGGCTCCTCTGTCCATAGAATTCTCCAGGCAAGAATACTGGAGTGGGGAGCCATTCCCTTTTCCAGGGGATCTTTCTGACCCAAGGATCGAACCTTCGTCTCCCGCATTGCAGGCATATTCTTTACTGTCTGAGCCACCAGAGAAGCTCTGTCTCAACCATAGAGGATAGCCATTCTCTTGCAAGATACTTATTCAGAACTCACACCTCTGAGGTCATGTTTTATGATCCAAGGATTAGGCGCCATGTCCTGACAGTGGGATGCGATCTGTGAAGACCCAGGGCAGTATTAGCTGTTGGGAGGGCACAAAAGCACACTGTGCATTTTTTTCTATATATTCTTGCTGTTCCTCTCAAAACAGAAGTTTAGGGAAAAAATGCCTTCTCTCTATGTAGCAATAAATTTTTCAGAATATACAAATAGGTGCCAGCTCACATTTAATAGTGAGGAGAATTCTATCATCTTCGATTCTCTATCTCTGATGAGCAACAGATTTTTCTTTTTTAGGAATGAGCCCAAGAAAATGATTTTGTTTTTCCTAGTGATTTGACAAACTTAAGCTCTTTGACAGACAAATGCAAGCAAGTTCAGGGCACTTGCAAAAAGAGAGACAATAATCTGGAACCTTGTTTCCTGTTTCTTTAGAGACTAAGCCATTTCTCTTTGCTCCTGAACACACAGGTAGGTTACATTTCCCAGTATCTCTTGCAATCAAGTGTGGCCAACTGACTGAGTTTTCATTTGCCGGGAGGACAGAGAAGACTAAAGCAGTTAGGAGTAAAAAGACACAAGATGGACATAAAGGATGAATAGCAGTATGACTGCCAGAAGAGGCTACACACCTCCTGCACTGTGATACATCACTGCTTTGACCACTGAAAGCAACTGCTTTGGGATTTGAAAGCAAGATACAGAAAGATAATTTGTTAATTAGCAATGAGAGTAGAAGCAGAGACACAGGAAGAAGCTGATTTGCACTAATGTTGCAACTCTAAGACAGGAGGGGTGAATAACAGCCCTACCACACAGGAGCCTTGATTCCACAGAGGGTTGTGGTTCTAGGTCTCCCCTGAAGCAGTCAGGGGTCCTTCTTTGTTCTGTCTCAGGGGTTCAGGCAAACGGCAGTGATCCCAATCTTAACAATAAACCTTCATCAAACTGAGTTCACCTGAGTGAGTCTCTCCTTACAGCAAAAGGACTCGCCAATTAGCCAGTAGCCACCTGCTGTTGTGTCTGCTCCACTCATTGGCCACATGGCTTCACACTTGACCTTGGCTGGCTTCCACTGTTGCCAGTGATCAACAGTTCCTCAAGAGCAGATATTAGCCCTAAAACTAACACTTTGAAAAATCTCCTAAAATGGTTAGTGTCGGGCTCTCTGCTGACACAGAATTGCATTGTGTTTTTCAGGGTTTAGGGTCCCAGTACTAATTATTAAAATCCCTTTTTCATAGGAGAAAAGTGTGCTGAGCTTAACTCTATGTACCAAACAAATCTGCTTTCATATGTGCAGATTTGGACATTTACAATACTATTAAAATAATAGCACAAATGAGCTTTGAAAAATATTGCTAAACTTACAAGGGAGTTAACAATTTTTAGAATCTCTAGTGTGTTCTGAATTTTCATAAATCTAAGAGTGGAGCTTGGAACCAGATATACCACATACCAACTAATTTAATGCTTACTTTTAACAACAGATGCTATAAACAAGTCACTAAATGGACCTCAGGCCAAATAAGTTACCATTTTTTAAAGTACATTTTTACTGGAACACAACCTCACCCATTCATGTACTTTTGCCCATGGTCGCTTTATAGAAGAGTGGAGTAGTTGTGACAAAAACTGTCTGGCCCACAAAGCTAAGACTATTCACTATCTGGCCCTTTGCAGAAAAAAAAAATATTATCAAACTCCTGGATTAGAAGAAATATTATAGTATCCATTTTCTCTATTTTCATAATACTCTCCATTACTACATCCTCTTCTTTCATCCGTGTTATTTCCACTGTGGTCCAGATACACAGCCCTGCTGCTCTAGCCATGGCTGTAGTCCTCACTACATCTCCTACCATTCCTTCCTCACACTCTGGCCTGAGCCATCAGCAACAGTCATCTCTTCCACAGGACCCAATCAGTTAGACCAACACAAGTACCAAAATGACATGATCCCTACTTTTGACTTTGACAGGTCATTAGCTAAAGAAAGAACCCTTCCCAGAATATTACAAAACCATAAGATAGATTAGTGATATGTTGACTGAAGTATTTCTTCTGTAAGCACAAAGAGAAAGGTTGGAAGTGAGAAGAAGAAAAATGATGCAGAAAACTAATGCCTTTTGCTATTTATGCTTCTTCTACATGTAATATTTATTTAAAGCATAGTCAGACTTCTCATATTCTTGGGCATGGGGATGGAGCAAGGTTATAAAAATCCACTTATTTAAGGTGATGGTACCATGAAACAAGGGCTTCCCAAGTGGCTCAGTGATTAAAAAATCCACCTGTAACGTAGGAGACTGGGATTCAGTCCCTAGGTCAGGAAGATTCCCTGGAGAAGGAAATGACAGCTCACTCTAGTAATCTTGCCTGGGAAATCCCATGGACAGAGGAGCCTGGCAGCTATGGGCCACAAAAGAGTCAGATATGACACAGTGACTAAACAGCACCACCATGAAACTAATGTTACATTATCACTTCTAGAGCAGCTTCAAAGACTAAAAGGACTTGACGTAGCCTTCTACAAGAATAACACTAAATATTAATATAGAAGTCTCTTCTTGTCCTAAAATGCAATCAAATACTTCTTCAAGGTCATAAACCAAAGTCTAATTGTGATTACCTGGATGAATGCGGACCACATTCAATCCCCAGCCAGATGGGTGTCCTGAAGGCATGGATGTCAGTTGGCTGCACAGATATCTTGCCACGGCTGCTTTTTCCAAATCTGACTGCTAATTGTAATCCCTCCTAAAGAGAAGGCTTTCCTAGCAACATATGATAGCATTAGCTCCAATCATGTCAATATAATTAAGTTTCAGTCTGTCTGTCATATCATGGATAATGGCTGAGTGGATTTTCATTAAATTTGGAGGCTATGTGTCATATGATAAAATTAATTTGGGGGAATTATGGGGGGTGGTCATTGCAAAAATGAAGTGGAGTTATTCCCCAGAGTGGCTTCACTGAGGTAAGACAGGAGATCTAGATGTTCCTTGGCTAGAAGAGACAGGCCAGAAATATTAAAATGCCATGACAGACAAAATAAGTGCTGGTTTCTCATGAGTCTCAGATGGAAATTCACAGCAGCAGACATTCCCAGGGGCAGCTGCCGCTCTGCAGTAGGCTTCTTCTCACATGGGCAACACTACAGAGGAGTGGCCCTGTGTGCAGAGTGGCATACATTTATTTAGAGACAATTAATAATTGTTGTAACACTTCCAAGGCTGGCTAGTCCTCAGGAATTTAAAGAAGCTACCCTTGTGTATCAGTATTTAAGTAAACAAACTTATTGTGATACCAAGTTTACTACTGAGTCTCCAGTCTGGCAGTGTGTAATCCATTCGATTATTGTTCAGCTCCTTTTTGTTACAAAGCAGCTGAACAATAATTCTCTTTTCCCTAATATAGGATGGGCAATGGTCACAGAATGTTTTAGGAGTAAAGCAGATGAATCTGTTTTCCTTGGACACCTAGCCACCAAATGAAATGTGAAAAGTAAAAGTTATAAAGTTAGGAAATTCAGGTTGATTTCCACTTTGCTACAAATCATCTTTTTAGTTAACCTTTCTCTTCTTTGGTTGTATCATCTACAAACTGAGGTGAAAACAACCCCTTCTTGTCTCAGCTAAGGTTCTTTAGTCACAGGAAAGACGCCTTCCTAAGGAAAAGGAAGATATGAGCTCAAGGGAAGGAAGCTGGGGCCAGGCGTCATGTGACACCTGAACTAGGCAGCGAAAGGCCTATCTCCCTGGGACACTTTTCTTCAGGTCTGTTTCTTTCCTACTTGGCTTCCATCAGCCAGCTTTCTTTACTTTGTTAAACACGTGGCACAAAAATAGCCACTCCACATTTGCAATCCATCCAGGCTTCTAGTTAAAATACTCTGAAACAACAATTTTGTATTAGGTTCACAAGAAAGAAAAATCTGATTGCTCAGCCCAACTTACTTCTGAGTCAGCCACTCACCTCCATAGCCCAATTAGGATTGGGTATGAGAGACGCAGGGGGCTTTCCTAGTGGTTCAGTGGGTAAAGAATCCCCCTGCATTGTAGGAGATGCAGGAGACATGGGTTCAATTCCTGGGTGGGGAAGATCTCCTGGAGGAGGGTACGGCAACCCACTCCAGTATTCTTGCCTGGAGAATCCCAAGGTCAGAGGAGTGTGGCAGGCCACCGTGGTCCATAGGATCACAAAAAGTTGGACATGTCTGAAGTGACTGAGCATGCATGCACGCACATGAGAGAGGAGAGCAGGGAAGAGGAAGGGGTTTCATATATCATAAGCAGAGCATGCAAGACTGGGCAGGATGGACTTGCTAAGAAGGAGGAATGTGCTGGGTCGGTGGGAGGATGCTATAGGGTACATATGTACAGATGCTGCCCCACCACAAAGGGTCACACAGGTCATACTCTTGAATGACCATGAATCAGCTGGATGCTCAAAGTGGATTCAAACACAAGAACCATGCTGATTCCATGCCTACTTCCACACTGTTAGCTGTGAGGAATTTGGCTAAAGGTAAGAAAAAGTCCAATTCAACCTGACATGACGTATTAATACAAGAATTTTTTTTTATTGGCTCACAGAATTGGACATACAGAGGGCAAGGCAGGCTTTAGAAATAAACTCTAACTAGGGGCTCCAATTCTGGCTCCCTGAAATTCTCTGGTGTCTCCATGTGTGAGCATTCTCTTCCGTCTAATAACAAAACATCTGATGCAGTGGTTTCAAGCCTGGTAACCACACAGTACAACATCTAGAAAAAGAGAAGATGTCTTTTCCTGAGACATTCTCCTAATAGAGAGTAAAGTTTACCTGAAGTCCCCCCAAACCTTCCCTTCTACATGTGCTTTTTCAAATTAGAGCTCATTCATGAATTATTCCTGTGATCAGAAACTGATGAATGCCACAAACTGACAGGCTTATACCTGGGTTCCTACATCGATTGAGGGGCATAAGGGTATGAGAATGGACACGAAAACATCCCCAACACCCATCATACATCCTCAGCCATCTGATTCCTCTTATAATTGACACAGCAAAATCCATTTGTTTAAGAAAATAGGAGGCTATTTTTTAAAAAATAATCCTTTCCCATCAATTATACCTGGAATTCCTTTAGCATGAAGTAAATAATGTCCACCTACTTTCAGAAAACAGGGCTGAACATCTGCATTTAAAACATGAGCACACAGACAAAAATGACTAACATGAAATTCAGGAGTTTAGATTTGCTGTTACAGAATGAGAAAGAATGGAGCTTCCCTGGTGGCTGCGTGGTAAAGAATCTGCCTGAAAATTCAGGAGATATAGGTTCAATCCTTGGGTTGGGAAGATCCCCTGGAGAAGAAAATGGAAACCTACTCCAGGATTCTTGCCTGGAAAATTCCATAGACAGAAGAGCCTAGTGGGTGGGCTACAGTCCATGGGATTGCAAAGAATTGGACATGACTAAGCAACTTAAAACAACAATGAGAAAGAATAGGAGGAAAATAAAGTACCATATGGGCTTCCCAGGTGGCTTAGATGATAAAGAATCTGCCTGCGATGCAGGAGACCCGGATTCGATCCCCGGGTTGGGAAGATCCCTTGGAGAAAGGAATGGCTACCCACTCCAGTATTCTTGCCTGGAGAAGGCAAGAATGGACAGAGGAGGCTTGTGGGCTATAGTCCATGTGGTCACAAAGATATGCAGGGCTAGCCCAGTCACAAGTGACAGAGCAGTACAAAAACACTAAATGGTGACATAATCTAAACAGTCTACCCTTGTCTTCAGTACTGCTCTGACTTTGAGCACCTTTATCCCCATTTTTTTTTTTTTCGTTTATGTGTTCCTTTCTCCTAAAGGTCACTGACACACAGTGAACAATGGATCTGTCAGTGACCTTGGAGTCCCTTGTAATGAGTCCTCCCCAACAGGCTTGGGAATCAGTTTATTGTGATATCATCCATGAGGCAACACCTCAAAGACAAGTTAAAAGGATGAAGGGAGGTGTCCAGACCCACTGGAGCAAAACCTGAGGGACATGACGGCCAACCTTACAAATGACACCATCTTACTGAAGACTGGTCCTGACTATGTTCATTCATGTAAAGATTGGCCTTCAGTCTTGATAGAAAAACAGCTCAACCTATTTGCTATGCAAACACATGATGCTCTGTGTACTAACCACTGAAGCAACAAATACATATCAAAGAGCATATTTTGGGAAAAAAATTCTTCCCAGGCAACTTCCTTTTCTCCAAACTTCTCAAGATTTTCAGTGTCCAGGCCACACAAGAACTTAATAATTTACTAAAGTATGTAGATCTTCTTCCACAAGGGTCTTGGAATACATGCTGTAACTTTGGGATTTTGTCTTCATACATTGGTAAACTGCCAAACATTCAAGTTTTTCCTGGGTCTCTCAGACAAGTCACAAATGTCATCTTCACTCTGTTTCTTCATCAATCAACCCTGTCCACATCTGCAGTCCACTGAAGCAGAACCACTGTGGAAGAGCTGAGAGCGGGTAAGGCTGCCCCGTGCCTGTGATGAGCACCCAGGCAACATTCGTGGATAATCAGCACCAAAGGCAAAACTTGGGCTCACATCCGTGGACAAAAAGAGCCACCAGCAAAGTCAAGCATCCGCTTCTGTCTGTGTTTCTACCACGAAGAGTAATTATTAATATCTGAAAGTATGAGTCAGTGCCTGGGAATGTCATTGTGGAGGGGCATCACACCATCAGACAAAAGCTCAAAAACTCAGGAGTCAGACCAAACTTAGAGAATGAAGATGATTGTATCCCCCTAATAATACTGCATGGGGAACAATGTCAGATAATACATTAAAAATTCATCATTCAGCCTCTGACCTGGTCAGCATTCAGAACAGTAGTATTATTATTTTGATAAATAATGCCTAAAATGTCCCTCATTAAAGACACAGCCCTATGATAATTCACCCATGATTGTGAAATTAAACTAACTTCTACTGACTAGGCAATAAGAAATAAAAAGGGATCCTTAAGAGGAGGCATGGGATGGATGACCCCTGTTTTCAAATATTCTGTGTCACCCTTAAAAAGGGGTGACATTTGACAATGGCTGTGCCCATGTCACCCTGTGAATGAATAAGTAATCTCCTAAAACTGTTCTTAGCATCCACAATAATGGTAATACACATACAATTCTATAAGCAGGAAGTCCCCAGGGTTGATTTTTAAAATAAAATAAAGGTGAAGGGAATGGCAATCCACTCCAGTATTCTTGCCTGGAGAATTCCATGGACAGAGAAACCTGGCAAGTTACAGTCCATGAGGTTGCAGAGAGTCGGACATGACTGAGGGACTAACACACACAAAGGTGAGGTGGAGTGGTGCTTGGAGGAGAGCAGGAGAACAAAGGTACTTCAACCCGGAGATGATTTTAAAAATGCAGTATCCAGGGGAGAGGTGTGAGTTGGGATAGAAAGGAGACATGCTTATATTGAATATTTTAATCACTCATCTGAGTGTCTGGTCATTTTGATTCCCAGTGTCAGGAAGCATCTTTGGGGAACTGCTTCACTCAGGATCACTCATCAAAACTTTCCTATTCATACAGCTCCCAAATTCAAGCTCAAGAGAGAAATTAGGGTAAAGAGAGAGATATGAGGAGAAATAATGCAGAGGAAGGGTGACTGCTGCATGTGGCTAAGCAAGGGGTGCCCTGTATCATTCCAGGAGGAGCATTCTAATTAAAGTGCACATCAAAAGCACTCCTACTGAGGTGGACCTGCTTGTACATAATTACCAGCAGAGGTCCTGTAAATTGCCAGTGATACTGTGAGACACCTGTGCCAACATGGTGCCTACCACTAAAGAATGCATCTGATCAACCAGCACCCCCGGCTTCAGGGCTGCTTTGTGACTTTGGATCTCTGTTAAATGCTCCCAGGATCCACACATCATAGAGTATGGAGAGAAAGAGTTCTATTCTAACCATGTCCACATCTCTTTGTCATGAAATCACAGTTCTTTGTCTGTCTAATTGGACCTAGAGTAAAATCACACACCCATCAAGAAAGAACAACAA
This sequence comes from Bubalus kerabau, assembly GCF_029407905.1. Classification (NCBI taxonomy): domain Eukaryota; kingdom Metazoa; phylum Chordata; class Mammalia; order Artiodactyla; family Bovidae; genus Bubalus; species Bubalus kerabau. The sequence continues at coordinate 58,086,701 of NC_073634.1, forward strand.
TGAACTGTTTGGCTTTAACCTGAAGTCTAGGCATGGTCCACGATCCCCACTAGCTGAAGCCACCAAAAGCCGTGGAACGAATAGCTCAATCCTCAACTGATAATGGATGTCACAGAAAAAAGTATTCAACTTTTGAAGGACTTAACTTGGGAATGACCAATTAAAAACCATGATACAGAAAAATTTTGTTATACAGGAAAAGGTTAGTGACACACTTTCTGAATTGAGATCAAGAATGATTCTTAGAATCTAATCAGTATTTTTGTTTGTTGTTATAGCTATTACTTAAAAACAACAGGAATCCACCATCAGATAAACACTAATAGTACATCCAAAGGAAACTGACATTGATTCTGTTCTAGAAGGCACTAGGATCAACAAATTTCATTTATGTAGGATCTTGTTGCTTTGACTCATGGCTGGATGGGAAACAAAGTAACTATTTTAATAAAATCTAATTCTGCAGGGGGAAAAAAATCATCTTTCTAGATTTATGCCTCAGTTAGTGAGAGAATAAGTTTGACAGAGCCATTATATGTTATTCTATATACATAGCTATTTTCACTGAAGTTACTTCAAGATGTTTTCCTTCCATAGCAATGGAGAATTTTTTTTCAAAAAAATTAAAAATAGGAAATTGCTGCTATAAAACATATATATCGCAAAAGACTCATATTCTGCATTTTTCTTAAACCACTTACCATAAAACCTTCATTTTTTTTATGGCCAACTCAGTACTGATTTCATGATTTGCAGCCAGAAACAACTGATTTCACAGCATCAGGCGGGCATAAATCTTAAGAACCTAAGTTCTGAATCCCAAAGCAGTGCTCAGAGATACAAATGAGATTTCTCCCCATAAACTGTGACTTGTGTGCAGCTTTGATTAAAAGGAACAAAGTTGAGAAAATGACAACTGTGTCCACCTTTTCTACCACTTAGGAAAATGTTCAAAAATTTTTGCCCAACCATAAGTCATGTCTAAGGTGGAACTCTGGGAGTGGACTCACTCAAACGCTGTTGCCTGGGAACAGTGACACATTTTCCAAAGGAGAAGCGAAGCCTTCCCCCTGTCAGTTCACTCATGGAGGCCAACATTTATCGGATTGTGTGTCTCTCTTTAAGAAAGATAATGACATGCTAGAACAGGGTCCACATGATAATGATCAGGATGGTGAAAGTTATGGGATTCCGATGCAGGGGATAGCTGGATTAGTTTAGGCTGTTCACTCTGCATGAGGATAGATGATGGGGTAGAAGGTAAGAATGACCCTTCTATTTTAATAGCTCTCACTTAAAAAGAAGGGTTAGATTTAGTGTGGATAATCTAAATCACCAAAGCCAGAAAGGTATGGAAAAGAAAAAAGAAGCTTTATGATCGAGGATGTGATCAACTCATTGACGAACATCTAACAGTTTAGCAACCAACAGGTAGACTGCTGGTAGCATCTGTAAACGTGGATGTGGTGGACTGACATGGGTGAGGCCAGATGTGAGCACTCAGTGAAGAGACAGACACCATGAGTATGCAATTATCACCCCAGATTCTCAGACTAAAGTGGAGAGAGTCTTGCCCCATAGGAAATATTCTCCATTTTACATCAGTGAAGAGAAAAAGGGTGGGTGCAAATGCAGACCATGTGATGGGTCTAAATTGAGGAATGATGAGATGGTGGTTGGGGTTCTCTGTGGCAGCAAAGAGTAGAGACCGTCCTGTCTTCTGCATTCCTCATGATGTAGGCAGATCTCCAGGGATACAAGAGCACAAGAGAAGACAAGTTTTATAGCAAGGGGATTAGGGACGTGAGAAGGTGATGTCAGTGCTCTGGCTTGAAGGGTAGGGTAACCAAGGGCCATCTCAGAGCACTGGTGGCCTACAGTAGACTAGAGACCAATAGTAGACTAATGAATTTCATTTCACTTAGTTCCTCTGCATTGACTCTCTCATCCAGTAACGCCAATGCCCAGCTGTAAAATCTATGACATCCATGTGTCTGAAAAATCACAACACTGGGAAAGCTGGAAAGATGTCTCTTTCTAAGACCACATCTAAGTGGACAGGAATGGGTATTGACCCAAAGCCCTAAACCCTTGAAGTGGGGTTAAATTCTACAAACTTGATGTGGGCTCAGCTTATTCTGTGAAAAGCAGAACTGCTTTCAGGACATATCCCCATTACTGGTCACGATCTGTTTCCAATGGACAGCCTGAATAGTTGCTAGTTTACTCTGAGGATTCAGGAACACAGCTGCTCAAGGAATCTGTGAATGAGAAAAGTGCAAATGTAAAAAATTGGTGGCAAGTCATCTTGCCAATTGCTGTCCTTTCTTCCCTTTTTTCTCTCGACTTTCTGATATTTTATTCTATCCCATGTCTTGACTAATTGTCCCACCCCACAAACAGACTGAAAAAAATCCAGAAAAAAGGAGGTACGAACTACTAGGTATAAAATAAATAAGTTATAAGGATGCAATGTACAGCACAGGGAATACAGTCGATATTTTATAATAACTTTGTACAGAGTGTATTTATTAAAATATCAAATTACTATGTCATACATTTGAAACCAATATAATATTGTAAGTAAGCTATATGTCAATTAAAAAAAAAGACCATTCAAAAAAAAAAAAAAAAACCTTCCAGTTACATATTGAGAAGCACTAACTTCAAGCCTACTTGTCTGATCCTTCCAGTGCTTTGAAGAGACAACAGAATTTACAAACTCCATGGACAGATAAAAAGATGGCCAATTTGGGCATTTGAAATCTGGGATTTGGATAAAGACAGATTAGGAACAGCCACATGAGTATGATAAACAACCGGGTTTTTCTGAGTCCAAGCCAGGCAAATTTTACCCCCAAAGTGTCAGTAAGAATCAGTCTAAATGAAATCACCAAGAAACAAAATCTCATTCTCTTTCACATTTCACTATCTCTAAGGGGGCTTCCCTAATGGTTCAGATGGTAAAGAGTCTACCCTCAATGCAGGAGACCCTAGTTTGATCCCTGGGTCAGGAAGATCCACTGGAGAAGGGAATGTCAACCAGCTCCAATATTCTGGCCTGGAGAATTCCATGAACATAGGGGCCTGAGGGTCCATGGGGCTGCAAAGAGTCAGACACAACTGAGCGACTAACTGACTCACCAACCAACAACAAGAAGCACTGATGCTATACACACACATATTCAGAGAAGGTCATTTGATGAGATTTGAGATGATGGCCCTAGAGATCCAGGCATAAAGTCATCCCTGCCCAATAGGGAACGTCGTATGATAAAGGGATGGCATACACTGTCCCTTGAGCTTTCCTTGCACACCTTTAACAAAGCCAGCTTCTTAGGGTTTATGCTACAGCCAAGTAATTCACTTGTGACAACAGAGTCAAGCAGTAGAAAGAACTCAGGACTGGATTTTGGAAGACCTGAGCTCTAGTTTTTTTTTCTGCCACTGACTAGCTATGCTATTTCAGGGGAGTCATGAAATAGCATATGCTATTTCCTGCTCTCCAGAGGGGTTTATGTTGCTTCATCCTAATTTTTAAGATCTGAGTCTTTAGGAGTAAATTCTGAGTCACAACCTCATTTTGTCATTTAGAAATATAATTTGCAAATATGATAACATGGACAACAAATTTAATATCTAAATAATAAACAAGGAAATTATGTTTGGAATAGGGCAATGTAATTGACTGATGAATAGTAAAGATAAATTTGAAATCAGAAAGATCTCTGTGAGTTTGATTTATTGTCAAGGTGAGATTTGCTTTGCATGTGAATAGAACTAGGTGGCGCTAGTGTTAAAGAACCTGCCTGCCAATGCAAGAGACATAAGAGACGCTGGTTCGATCCCTAAGTCAGGAAGGTCCCCTGGAGGAGGACATGGAAACCCACTCCAGTATTCTCACCTATAGAATCCCACAGACAGAGAAGCCTGGAGGGCTACAGTCCATAGGGTCACAAAGACTCAGGCATGGATGAAGCAACTTAGCACACACACATGCATGAATAGAACTGGGGACACTGGAAGGCAGAGGTGAAATTAACTGAAAAATACAAAGGCTAGATCAAGGTGGTTAGATGATCAGGGGTAACTGTGGCTGATTTTCTAGCTTGGCTTTTGTCATCCATGCTTTTCTCCTGCTTCCTATCTCATCATATTATTGTCCAAGTGACAAATGTCCTTAATGTTTTGATTCAGGCAATGTAAATTGCCACTGGTTTTCCCTCCATGATCATGGTGTGTCAGAGGCACACTGGGTAGAAATGGTGGGGAGGGAAAAACCTTCCAGGAATCTGAGGACTAAGCCTTCCCCAAAAGCATTGGTTTTATTATAAGGCAATTTGGGAAAAAAGTAAACTTCCTTCCATATAAAGCCATACAACTAGGGATGAATAAACCTGTATGATTAAGTTCCAGAAATTAAAAACCTATGAAAAGCAGTCTAGCAAAATGATTTTTCCTGCACACCTTTTGATCATCAATCTGAATGCTCTTTAGCTGACCAATACCACTTCACCTTGTTGATAAGATATCTACAACAAGGAGAATCAAACTCAGGTATCACAGTGGCTGATCCATTCCTCCCTTCTTTCATGAAATTTTTGACAATACAAGGGAAGAGGTACAGATGCAAGAAAGGACCTGGATGCTAGGAAATTAGCTTAGCAGGAATGAGCAGCTTACAAAGAAGAGATTTACACTTAACCTGAATTTTTCTAACAGTCAATGGATTGGCAGTCATCTTTCACTCAATCATTCCTGGGATATAGTGACCTCATGAGGCTGAGCAGAATTGTAAGCCCCCATCTGGGAGAAGCATTGTGAGAAATTCCTGTCCAACCTGTGAGCTGACCTGAGATCACCATACTAGCTCCAATGGCAAGAGAAAGCAGATTGGAGCCTTGGAGCAAATAGCCAAAAATCTGCAGCTCCTCCTATAATAATGGAGAAGTGTACACAGCAAACGAAATGCTTGGATGCACCATCTAAATACAAGCCATCCCTAAAGGTGATGAGGCTCTAAAAATGAATAGTCAGTAAGGAAGAAGAGCCATAGATGGGGAGAGAAGGCATAATCATTCATAATTATAGGCACTATTTTAATTTTTATTCATAATCATAAAATAATAGAGCATCTCACAATTCATGTCCCTTAGATTTGATGAAACATAGTATAATTATATTTTTAAAGTCATTAAGAGTCTATGGGAGCTCCAGATTTTTCCCTATAGGGTTTAGAGCTACCAGTTAAGTTGGAGGGATGAAAGCGATAGGAGAGGGTGTTTGAGTAATTTGTCCCGAAACAATGCTCACATAGCAAGCTCACAATTTTAACTTAGATTTTCCCTTGGGGATCTTTGTGGGAAAACTGATGTAGATCAGGGGACTTGTCTTAAAGTTACATCTACATGGCAAAGCCACCAGTGTTACTTTAACTGTGTTTGTTCGGGAGATTTGAGGCAACAGGGGGCCTTTTTCTCCCTAAAAACTCCTGAGAAAGGGTTGGGGGAGAGGTAAAGGGGGAAGGCTTGGATCTAGAAATGCTGTCATGCTGAGTCTGAAAATCCTTCATCAAGAGACTCAACCTCAGTTAAGATGATCAAAATTTTAAGTTGTATTAAAAAGGGGGGGTATTTATTTTATTTTATTTTACTTTTAATAAAAGGAATAAAAGTTTTTTAAAATGCTTCAGAGTCCAGTTCAAACTCCCTAGCCAGACATTAAAAGTCTTCTAGGATGTACATCCGCCCATCTCCCCTCCCCAGTGATCAACCTTTCTTTGACTTCTTTCCTTTCCTAATGTTAGTCTCTTTAACAAGGTTAATCTCTTCATATTTACATATATTTAAGGGGAAGAGAGTGGATAAGATGGTTGGATGGCATCACCAACTCAATGGACATGAGTTTGAGTAAACTCCAGGAGTTGGTAATGGATGGGGAGGCCTGGCGTGCTGCAGTCCACGGGGTCACAAAGAGTCGGACACAACTGAGCGGCTGAACTGAACTGAATTCATGTCCATCTTTTACAGTCCAATTTGCCTGTCAGCTTCTTAATGACAAACCTTTGATTTTTCAAGATGGCCATAGTCTCTGCCATCTTGGAAAATCAGTAGAGAAAATACATACCTCTCCAACTCTCTTATAGCATTTACCTATATTGTATTCCCTTAGAGAAGGGACTGACTACCCACTCCAGTATTCTTTCCTGGAGAATTCCATAAAGACAGAGGAGCCTGACCGACTACAGTCAATGCGGTCTCAAAGAGTCAGACACGACTGAGCAGCTAACATTTTCACTATCTTATGTTGCAATTAAGTACGTTTCTTTTTTTTTTTTTTTCTGCTAGGCTGTAATAACCTTAGACAAAATTTTTTTTCCTCCCCAACTTCTTGTAGGCATCTCAACTTAGATCAAAGATGGTGGAATTCAGTTGTGTTGGGCATTTCTAATAGCATGATGGAGGAGGGTATGAGAGCAGTCTCTCTGCAAAATGAACTGGAGAGAGATTCCTCAGAGGGAACCCATTCTGAGGTAAAAAGAACTTCAGACAGCCCACCTGATCACAGTAAGAAAGCCTCTGTCCTTGAAAGAGAAGAGCAGTTCTATACTTAGTTTTCAGAACTTGTGAACTTGATTCACAATTATATGGACCTGGTGGGCTTAAAACAAACAAGCAAAACAGAAAGAGATGTGACTGATAACAAACACTTGAGATACTGATATTGAGATACTGTCATATGGAAATTGTGTAACCTTAGACGACTATGGAAGCATTCTCTATACTTTCTACTTCTGATGAGAGACATGTACATGGTACCTGGCAGACACCACCACCCAGGAGTAAGGGCCCCAGAGATGCAGCAAACACACAACAGAATCCACTAGAGGGTGTGACGGCAGCGCCCAGAAACATGGGTGACATCCCAAGGATGGAAAAAACCGCAGCCAACTGAGAGCTCTCCCTCCCTCTCTACCTGTGTGTGTGTGTGTATTCTCCATCCCCAGCTTCTTAGAATCATTAAACATTTTTGACACATTCAAGAGGTCTACTGTATTAATATATATGATGCAATATATAAAAATATTTATCTATATAACACATATACTGGGCTTCCCTGGTAGCTCAGCTGGTAAAGAATCTGCCTGCAATTCAGAAGACCCCAGGTCGATCCCTGGGTTGGGAAGATCCCCTGCAGAAGGGAATGGCAACCCACTCCAATATTCTTCCCTGGAGAATTCCATGGACAGAGAAGCCTAGTGGGCTACAGTCCATGAGGTTGCAAAAAGTCAGTCACATCTGAGCGACTTTCACTCTCAACATATATATTATATTATCATAATAAATGATACTAGATTGTATTAACATATATAAATGTACTATAGGTCTATGGTATTAATATATATTATGTTATATACATATATTAATATGCATATCGATACATATATTATGCAATATATATTAATAGAGTAGACCTCTGTACTGTATTAACATTTATTTATATATTATATATAATAAATAACCTCTTGGATGCGTCAAAAATGTTTGATGATTCCAGGTGGCTGGGGATGCAGAAGCACAGTGAATTTTCTTTCCAGGTGTCAGGCATAGACTTATGCCTTAGAATCTTGATGCCAGAAGAAGAGAAAAAGTAATTTATTAAAACGGTCAATTTTTAAAAACAGTTTTACAGGAAGGGATGTAGAATGTACTCTCAGCATTACCTCAGTTGAAATAAAGGTAAGGTATTAAAGTGAGGAAATTTCGGAAGATATTTTCCTGCTCGTTTGTGGGTTGGTGGGTTTTTGTTTTGTTTTCTTTCAGCTTAATGGACTGTAAGTCAAGGAATAAACATACATCTGTTATATCATAAAAATGTAAACAGAAGACATAAGATGCGGAGTAATTAAAAGTAAAATTGAATAGAGAAACTTATCTTATGCAGTTACATTAAATGGAGAGAAAATAGAGGTGTTTAATGAAAAGAGTGCTGATAAAGAAACTAAAGGGCTAGAAATAAAAACTAGGATTACAGACATTTAAAAGAGTGAGATTTAGTCATAAACTTCATGTTTATTATGTAGAGAATTTTCTGTTAACCAAACCTCTTTCTAAATCTATGCATTAAGCATACAGAGCAAGTGAAAATGAACAAAGGCAGATATTGACTCTTCAGCACAATAGGTATTACCAGGTATGTAGGTGGGTGGGTGGCTTGGTGAATATTTTTGACTCAGACCAGTATCTCACATTAGTTGGTGCATGCTTAAAACAAAAGTAGCATAAAATAGAAATTCTGGTTCTTGTCTAGTTAACTTACAGGAATTCAATGAGGTTGAATCAAATGAGAAAATGTAAATAAAAATTCCTTAAAAATTACTAGATACCTTATATATATTTTATATTAAGACATTATTGATATCTAACAGTGCTTTAAATTCAGTAGGTTCTCAATAATTTGGCTGCATTAAATAGAGCTAGATCCTTTCTCACTATGCAGAATCCTAGGAATACAGTGAGATATTGAACAAAGTATCTGAATATTCATTGGAAGGACTGATGCTAAAGCTGAAGCTACAATTACTTGGTTACCTGATTCAAAGAGCTGATTCACTGGAAAAGCCCTTGATGCTGGGAAAGATTGAAGACAGGAAGAGAAGGGCATGACAGAGGATGAGATGGTTGGATGGCATCACTGACTCAGTGGACATGAGTTTGAGCAAACTCCAGAGATAGTGAAGGACAGGGAAACCTGGCATGCTATAGTCCATGGGTTCACAAAGAGTTGGACACGATTTAGCGACTGAACACACACACTGGAATAAAAAATGGCATTACAAAGGCTATATTAAAATTACACTGCAGCAGAAGACAAGGTCTCAGGTTGCTCTAAGTTAAATATGGTTGTGGTGGTGTTTTTTTTCTGTAGCTCCAGAAAGTGGATTTCACCATCGTCACTCTTGAATAGAACCACAGCCAGATAACCTAAATGCAGTATACACAGGTGATTATATTTCTGGTTGTGGATCCTTAGCATATGATTCTACATAATATTCAATTGAGGTTTTAATGTGTGTAATCATCCATTACTAAATGATAAAATTAAAAGTTTTACTACATATTATCCTACACCTTGGAGGATTGCAAGCATTAACTAAATTGTAGTATTAATCCAATGACACTAAGTACTCTTAAATATATTTTCACCTTGTCAAATGGCAAGAAAGTTGAGTGCATAAGGATACCAAATAAATACTAATAGCTGTATTTATTGAGTCCTTACTATGTGTCAGGTTCTGGGCTAAAGGCTTTCATGCATTCTGTCCTTTAAATTTCACAACAACTCTGTGAGTAAATACTGTAAGTATTCTCATTTTACAGTCCAGGGAACTGAATCTAATGGAGGGTAAGAAATATGCTCAAGGTCACAGAACTAATCTTATCAGAGTTCAGTTCCAAGTGCTTCTGATGCCAGAGCTCTTGCCCTCAACTACTCTATTATAGGGTTTTTCTACTCACCTTTTAACACCTTGGATCATTAAGGGAAACCCTTTTAAATGTAAATTGTCTGATCTTTGCATTAACCCCTAAACTGCTGTCAATTAGAATGTCCAAGCCCTGTAAGACCATTTCCCTGTATGGAGTGCCCTCCCCCTCTTCCCATAAGATGGGGTACAGGTAGAGACCCACAGTCTTTTCCTTTTCTTCTTTCCTTTTGAGTCCCAAAACAGTTCATCCCCTGACAGAAGAGCCTGATTCTTGGGTATGGAGAGAGGAAGTTTCCCATAGTTCATGAGGGAAGCTATTGGGAAGAACTCGGTGCCTCCACCTCCCTACCCTTACAACTCCATCCCAAAATTAAACGGAAGAACCTCTGGCTGATTGGCGTTATGTGTAAATATCCATATTTAGAAATACTAACTTCTGAATTTAGGCACTGAAGAGCAAATGCAAACACTTTGAGAGGATAAGATGCCTATGTCATTAACCTCTTATGTGGCCTCATTAATGAAAGTGATCCTTTGCAGTAGTTTTGTGAGAAGCAGGGTGGCCGATGCAGAGGTTTCCAAGCTGTGTTCTAGGCAGCAAGCGACGTGCTCTTCAGAGGGAACTCAGGTGTTCAAGACATCAAGCCAGCCAGCTCACACCACTTTCCCCATTGCAACCATGCAGCTCTCCTTTTTTTTTTAAATTTATTTATTTATTTTAATTGGAGGACAATCACTTCACAACACTGTGGTGGCCCCTGCCACACATCGACATGAATCAGCCACAGGAGCACATGTGCCCCTTCTCCTATCCTGAACCCCCCTCCCACCTCCCTCCCCACTCCATCCTTCTGGGTGGTCCCAGAGCACCAGCTTTGAGTGCCCTGCTTCCTCCATCAGCACTGGTCATCTATTTTACATATGGTAATGTACATGTTTCAATACTATTCTCTCATACCATTGCACCCTTACTTTCTCCCCATTGTCCAGTAGTCTGTCCTTTACATCTGTGTCTCTTTTGCTGCCTTACATATAGGATCAAAGGCTCATAGCTTTGGCTCTGCATTTCATTTTGGTGAAAACAAATAAACAGCAACCATAAGCGTACTCTACAGTTTAAAAAAAATGGAAATGATGTATACTGGGAAGATTATAAAATCTGAATTAGACTGCCTAAAATAACAAAAATGATAATCTTTCCCTCAGAACAGGTGTGGATTTGGGAAGTAAGGAAGTAACATTTCTTGAAGCCAACTAGGAGTCAGGCACTGGGCAAGGTCTTTAATTTTTAGTACTTCGCTTGATCCTCTGTGAGGCAGGCATTAGGCCCATGTCACAAATCACAACAAAGCTTAGGGAGGTTAAAGAATTTACAGAGTTACAAAGCTGATGGGCGTGTAAAACTGGGACTCAACCTAAGCTATTCTGGGTCCCAAGCCATTGGGACTCTGAGGATGACAGTAAACTTACAGGTTTGGAGAGCACCGTGAAGGTGGGTACATGATGGCAGTAATCTAAGCTCTGCCTTCTTGGAAGTGTGTATGACAAGCATCCCTGCTTCATTTGCTTAAAGAATCACATAGAAACTGTTTTTCTGGGTCTTTATCATTTTGTAGAGTCACTAAGAAGTGGGAACAGCTCAGGCTCAGCCAGGTCTTCTAGAAACATTTCTTCTTTTATGCTTGTGAAGGTTTTCATTATTTTACTACTGTTGTTATTATTTTCCTCATTATTTAAGCTGCTCTACCTGCCAGAAAGAATGTGTTCAAAATGGCAATTATGTGAATTTAAAAAAAGAAAAAGAAGCTGACTCACAGATATACAGAATAAACTAGAGATTATTGGTGAGGAGAGAGGAGGTGTGATATGGAGGTAGAGAATTAAGAGGTACAAACTACTAGTATAAGAAAAGGTATCAGGATATATTGTTCAACACTATATTATATTGGTGATATAACCAATATTTTATAATAAATGTAAATGGAGTATACCTTTAAAAACCGTGAAGCAATTGCCTATAACATATAATATCATACAACTATACTTAGAATAAAAACAAACAAAAAAAGAATCCAGCAATGAAGAGGATGACTCTGCTTTGACATTGGATGTGGAAAACACTATTGTTGCTTTTAAAACAACCTCTACATATTGATGAGGAAATATGTCCAGGATATATTGCTTGAAAATTGCAAAACAAAATAAGTGGTTACAGTACTTAAAAATTTATTTATATATGCTTATTCTTTTTTATTAGTTTTTATTGGAGTATAGTTGATTTACAATGTTGTGTTAGTTTCTGCTGTACAGCAAAGTGAGTTAGTTATACATATATTCACTTTCTTTTAGATTCTGTTCCCATACAGGTCATTACAGAGTCCTGAGTAGAGTTCTCTGTGCTACCCAGCACATTCTTTTTAGTTACCTATTTTATAATATAGCATTATGTATATGTGAATCTCAATCTCCAAATGTATCCCTTCCCTCACTTTTCCCCTTGGTAACCATAAGTTTGTTTTCTACATCTGTGACTCTATTACTATTTTGTACATAGATTCATCTGTACCACCTTTTTTAAGATTCCACATATAAGTGAAATCATTTGATATTTGTCTTTCTCTATCTCATTTGCTTCACTGAGTATGACAATTTTTAGATCCATCCATGTTGCTGAAAATGGCATTATCTTACAGGAAAACATAGGCAGAACACTCTGACAGAAATTGCAGCAAGATCTTTTTTGATCCATTGCCTAGTGTAAAAAAAAAAATAAAAACAAAAATAAACAAATGGAACCTAATTAAGGTTTTGCATAGCAAAGGAAACCACAAAATGACAACCCACAAAATGGGTGAAAATATTTGCAAATGAAGCAACCAACAAGGGATTAATCTCCAAAATATACAAACAGCTCATGCAGCTCTCTCTCTCTCTCTGTGTGTGTGTGTGTGTGTGTGTGTATATTAAACAACCTAATAAAAAAAATGGGCAAGATCTAAACAGACATTTTTCCAAAGAAGACACACAGATGGCCAAGAGCCACATGAAAAGATGTTCAACGTCACTAATTATTAGAGAAATGCAAATTAAAACTACAATGAGGTATCACTTCATACTAGTCAGAATGGCTCTCATCCAAAAATATACAAAAAATAAATGCTAGGACAGGTGTGGAGACAAGGGAACCCTCCTTCACTGCTGGTGGGAATGTAAATTGGTATAGCACTATGGCAAATAGTATGGAGATTCCTTAAAAAACCAAAAACAGAGCTACCATATGATCCAGCAATCCCACTCCTGGGCATATATCTGAAGAAAACTGGAATTCAAAAAGATACATATAGATAGTTTATTCTTGCATAGGAAAAATTCTGCCCGCAACCTATGACAAATGGTTAATAATAGTTCTCTCTGGAGATAGAATTACTGGGGATATTCACTTTCAAGATGAAGTTTTTCTGTATGTTTTACCTTTATATAATATGTATACCAATATCTTCATAATCAGGAAAAAAATAGACATATTATTAAATGCCTACGCTAGCATCTTGATCCTGATCTTATCATGAACAGCTTTACCCAGGTTGTCAGCCGAGGCAACTAATGGATTAAAGTAATGTGCATGTCACCAGAGCACTGGAGAAGAAAATGGCAACCCACTCCAGTATTCTTGCCTAGCATATCCCATGGACAGAGGAACCTGACAGGCTACAGTTCATGGGGACTCAAAGAGTCGGACACGACTGAGCGACTTGGCTTCAGAGCATTGGAACATTTCATATTGTGCAACCATGGATGTGAAATACTCTGATGGTCTGCTACAGGCAATTTGACATCACACAGTTTTTACCATTGTTGGGTGAGCTATGGCAATAAGATTCATGCGAGAATGACATCTGAATATTGGCTACACAGAGGATTCCAAAAACACTGTGGGCAGAATAAAAATAACCTGAAAGGCTAGTATATTTTTACCAAATGATATTTTCAATTCATCACAAAGATGCTGTTGGTGTTTCATGAGTTGAAACATCAGGTTTCCTTATTCCTTGCCACAATGTTTGTCATTTACTTTAAAATTCCCTTCTGCAAAGACAGTGTGATTTTGCATGTGTTCTTTAGTTTAAGCTCCACTCAAGAGGCAATCTGTCATGTTCATCAGGAATCCAACCACTCAGGATGGTCACAAGCACTCCCAACAGAAGATCATACATCAGAGGAGGTCACCGCAAGAGCTTTAAGCCGTACTTCAGTCAACATCAGGGCCTTTATATAATAAATACTAGAAACGGGTGTTTATTGGTAAATTGCTAGATTGTTAATTACCATGATGGATGATTCACTGGAGAAAACATTGGTGTTCAACATTGTGGATTGGTTCACCTATCTTATAGACACTGCCCTCAACTTTAGGAACAACAGAGCATATAGCGAGGCTTGAGGCTTGGATCCTTAGGAATGAGATCTGAGCTTGAGCTCCAAAAGCTTCTGATCACAGAGACAGGGAAGCAGAATTTTTGCTGGCTTAATGACTTCTATGAGGCAACCATGGCACCTCTCCAAGGCTGTGGTGTTTACCTCAAGTGAACCTTTCATGCAAAATAGCATTTAAAGCTAGGTGCTAGGACAGGAAACTGAGAATTTCTTAATATATTCATTCTTAGGGCTGCTTTCATTGTCATTGTGAACAGTATCCACCTCAGTTTGGTAGCTACTGTCCATCTATCATTAATTTATCTATCTACCCACCCATCCACCCACCCTTCTATCTATAAAACTTAACAGTTGTACATGACCAAACTGGCTTGTTAGTTTAATTTTCAACACTTATTTAAAAATAAAGCTGATAAGAGTAGAGGTCATAATGACTTAGGTGGCTCAGTGGTAAAAAAAAAAAAAAGAAACATGTCTGTCAATGCAGGAGATGCAGGAGACGTGGGTTCAATCCCTGGGTCGGGACGATCTCCTGGAATAGGAAATGCCAATCCTGAAATGGCAACTCCAGTATTCTTGCCTGAAAAATTTCATAGACAGAGAAGACTGGCAGGCTACAGTCAATGGGGTTGCAAAGAGTTGGACATGACTGAGCACGCACGTATAATGATTTTGGCAAAAAAAGGAAAGGATTGGTTGACCTGTGTATGTTTGTAGAGATGTGATCTTTCTGTAACTAAAGTCAATCCAGAAACATTTGCAGGGCCCCCTAGACATGGATGCAGCTTGCTTTAAGCAATGGATACCTTCTGCAAACACATAAGACTTCTTTTCCAGTTGCTCATACAGATCCACAAACAGATGATTTCAGTTCTGTTTTATCCGATCTCTCTCTGTATGTTACTGCTGACAATGCCTTTTTCCAATGACTCCACCCTTCTTGCTGTCCTCTCACTGATTCCTCTTTCTCAGATTTTTCTTAGGCACCTTTTCTTATTTGCTCCCTAGGCTCTACTGCTATGCAGAGTCTTATTCTCTGTCTTTTCCTTTCTCTCCTTGGGCGATCACAATCCCGTGACCCAAATGGTCTGACAATATATATGGTGAGCTGTGGATCTATAGCTACTTCTCTAACCCCTCTCCCATGCTACAAACACTTACAGAAAACTATTAGCCCTGCGAATGTGCCCTTAAACTCAACTTGTCTCACTCAAATTAGCATCTTTTCCAGCTCCTTCACTTCATATATCAATTGGCAAGGCACACCATTTCTACACCCAAGCTATTCCTTATACGTCTCCTAGCCTTCTCATCCCTGATGCCAAAGCCCTAGTTCAGACAGGTTAACCACCTCTTCTCTGGATTGTTAGAAAACAACCTACCATACCTCCCTGCCTCCATTTCACCTTCTACTCCATTCTCCACACAGTTTCAGATGGATCCTTAAAGCATATAAATTCTGGGCTCCCTTCTGCCTTCAGCATTAACTCCAAACTTCTTAGCAAAGAGTACAAGGGCCCTACTAGCTCTGAAATAGTATCATCATCTCATTTCCCTCCATCTGGGCTCCCTCCTCCATTCCACCTCCCTCTGTTTCTATAGATGTCATATACAATAAGTCTCTAATAAATCTTTTGCAATGAAAAAAATGAATAATGAAAATTTATTTTAGTTAATTTTAAAAATATATTTTAAAATATTCCCCAATTGACTTCCCATGGCCACTTCATAAATATTCCTATTAAAAAAAATCCTTCACCTAACAAGTGATGAAACTAAGCCTCAGAAACATTAAGTATCTTGGCAAAGCCTCCCAGCCAGATATGCACATTATGAAACAAGTATCAAATCTCCAGCCTAGAACACAGGAGCCTTCAGATTCCTACACAGCCTCTTCTGATTGTTTGTGAATCAGTACTATTATAATATTTATATCATTAATATTATGATATTTAATACCATGTATGGAGCTGACTGTGGCTCAGACCATGAGCTCCTTATTGCCAAAGTCAGACTTAAATTGAAGAAAGTAGGGAAAACCACTAGACCATTCAGGTATGACCTAAGTCAAATCCCTTATCATTATACAGTGGAAGTGAAAAATAGATTTAAGGGCCTAGATCTGATAGATAGAGTGCCTGATGAACTATGGAATGAGGTTCCTGACATTATATAGGAGACAGGGATCAAGACCATCCCCATGGAAAAGAAATGCAAAAAAGCAAAATGGCTGTCTGGGGAGGCCTTACAAACAGCTGTGAAAAGAAGAGAAGCAAAGAGTAAAGGAGAAAAGGAAAGATATAAACATCTGAATGCAAAGTTCCAAAGAATAGCAAGAAGAGATAAGAAAGCCTTCTTCAGCGATCAATGCAAAGAAATAGAGGAAAACAATAGAATGGGAAAGACTAGAAATCTCTTCAAGGAAATCAGAGATACCAAAGGAACATTTCATGCAAAGATGGGCTCGATAAAGGACAGAAATGGTATGGACCTAACAGAAGCAGAAGATATTAAGAAGAGATGGCAAGAATACACACAAGAACTGTACAAAAAAGAGCTTCACGACACAGATAATCACGATGGTGTGATCAATGACCTAGAGCCAGACATCCTGGAATGTGAAGTCAAGTGGGCCTTAGAAAGTATCACTACGAACAAAGCTAGTGGAGGTGATAGAATTCCAGTTGAGCTATTTCAAATCCTGAAAGATGATGCTGTTAAAGTGCTGCACTCAATATGCCAGCAAATTTGGAGAACTCAGCAGTGGCCACAGGACTGGAAAAGGTCAGTTTTCATTCCAATCCCAAAGAAAGGCAATGCCAAAGAATGCTCAAACTACCGCACAATTGCACTCATCTCACACGCTAGTAAAGTAATGCTCAAAATTCTCCAAGCCAGGCTTCAGCAATATGTGAACCGTGAACTTCCTGATGTTCAAGCTGGTTTTAGAAAAGGCAGAGGAACCAGAGACCAAATTGCCAACATCCACTGGATCATGGAAAAATCAAGAGAGTTCCAGAAAAACATCTATTTCTGCTTTATTGACTATGCCAAAGCCTTAGACTGTGTGGATCACAATAAACTGTGAAAATTCTGAAAAACATGGGAATACCAGACCACCTGATCTGCCTCTTGAGAAACCTAAATGCAGGTCAGGAAGCAACAGTTAGAACTGGACATGGAACAACAAACTGGTTCCAAATAGGAAAAGGAGTACGTCAAGGCTGTATATTGCCACCCTGTTTATTTAACTTATATGCAGAGTACATCATGAGAAACGTTGGGCTGGAAGAACCACAAGCTGGAATCAAGATTGCCGGGAGAAATATCAATATCCTCAGATATGCAGATGACACCACCCTTATGGCAGAAAGTGAAGAGGAACTCAAAAGCCTCTTGATGAAAGTGAAAGTGGAGAGTGAAAAAGTTGGCTTCAAGCTCAACATTCAGAAAAAGAAGATCATGGCATACGGTCCCATCACTTCATGGCAGATAGATGGGGAAACAGTGGAAACAGTGTCAGACTTTATTTTTTGGGGCCCCAAAATCACTGCAGATGGAGACTGCAGCCATGAAATTAAAAGACACTTACTCCTTGGAAGGAAAGTTATGACCAACCTAGATAGCATATTCAAAAGCAGAGATATTACTTTGCCAACAAAGGTTCATCTAGTCAAGGCTATGGTTTTTCCTGTGGTCATGTATGGATGTGAGAGTTGGACTGTGAAGAAGGCTGAGCGCTGAAGAATTGATGCTTTTGAACTGTGGTGTTGGAGCAGACTCTTGAGAGTCCCTTGGACTGCAAGGAGATCCAACCAGTCCATTCTGAAGGAGATCAGCCCTGGGATTTCTTTGGAAGGAATGATGCTAAAGCTGAAACTCCAGTACTTTGGCCACCTCATGCAAAGAGCTGACTCATTGGAAAAAACTCTGATGCTGGAAGGGATTGGGGGCAAGAGGAGAAGGGGACGACAGAGGATGAGATGGCTGGATAGCATCACTGACTCGATGGACGTGAGTCTGAGTGAACTCGGGGAGTTGGTGATGGACAGGGAGGCCTGGCGTGCTGCGATTCATGGGGTTGCAAAGAGTCAGACACGACTGAGCGACTGATCTGATCTGATCTGGTTAATGTATATTGCCATGCATTAATATAATATATAAATTAAAATAATAATATTTAATAATATAACATTTGCTATTATGAAAGCAAAACACTGAAGGAGGGAGCCCCAACCTCTCCTCAGGCCAACTTCAGAATCAACTCCGCATTTAGAAGTAATCTATCCACACCAAGTAAAGCAATTAGTGATTAATAAAAAATAACAAAATGGCATATCAATTTTAATATTTTCAGGCAAATATGACGGACTTTTAAGAGCACTCAAAATGTGGGAAATGTGAGGGGAAAGAGTGACAACCAAAACAGAGTAAGTCCAAAAGCCAGAAAATGCAGATGATAAAACGTGGACTTAAAACATGCTTGCTTCTCCCTGATCTTCAACATATACAGATTCCTCTTCTCTCTCATCACCTGAAAAACTGCAGACTTTCATTTTCTCTCCAAGAAAGCTTATCAAACACTTGACTTTCAAAACTGATTAGGATTAACTAAAAAATGTTGAATATGATGTCACAGCATTTTACAAATACAAAGATCTTCTCTACATGTGTGATAGCAACATATTCTGTTTAGCACATACTTCAAATTGTTCTAAATGCCATTGTGTGCACATCTCTCCCCAATAAGGTTTTGCATGAAATCCAAGATTACTTGGGGTCTATATGGTGATGATGTTTAGATCAGAGTTGAAAACACCATCAATAAATTCCTAAGAATACACATTCTGTTAGGAAGAACCCATATCTTCACCTGTAATGACATAGAAGATCTTCAGATTCTTACATCTCTGTAATGCTGTGAGCACAGAAATAATAGATTTCAGTATTATTAAGAAGAGTATGCTGATAGTAATTATGGGAAAAGGCAATGATGAGTCAGATTATTATGGTAATTGTGAAAAGGAAATGGATTACCATGACAAGAAAGGTGAACAAAACATACTTCATTATAATGTGAAAGGCTACATCTAAGGTCGCCTGAAGATCTACATAAAGTACTTTATAAATATGTTTCGAATGCATTGTCTTGAATTAATTATGAAAATTCCTAGTGCTTGCTATTGTTCATATTTAAGATGGTAGAGCTTTGGATTTTTAAACAGGCATTTCACCTTTCTTAGAAGGTTACTGTAAAAACATAAGTAGTAAGAAAATACAGGTAAAAAATTACCAAGAAATAATTATCCCCTTCAAAACATCAGGGCCAGCTTCTTTTTTTATTTATTTATTTAATTGCAATGGAAGGATAATTGCTTTACAATATTGTGTTGGTTTCTGCCATACATCAACATGCATCAGCCATAAGTATAAACGTTCCCCCTCCTTCTTGAACCTCTCTCCCACCTCCCAACACATCCCATCCCTCTAGATTGTCGAAAAGCCCCAGTTTAAGTTCCCTGAGTCATACAGCAAATTCCCACTGGCTATCTAGTTTACGTACGGTAGTATATATGTTTTCATGCCCTCTTCATTCGTCCCACCCTCTCCTACCCCTACTGTGTTCATAAGTCTATTCTCTATGTCTGCATCTCCACTGCTGCCCTGCGAATAGGTCCATCAGTACCATCTTTCTAGATTCCATGTGTATGTGTTAATATATAATATTTGTTTTTCTGACTTATTTCACTCTGTACAATAGGCTCCAGGTTCATCTACTTCATTAGAGCTGACTCAAATTCATCAGGGCTACATTCTATTTGAGGAGTGCCTTAAGCAATCTAGAAGGGTCTCAATCATGAATGTCTGTCTTTCTGGAAAACTGCAAGAGTGACTGTAAGTTAACACAAAAACACGGAAAACCATGAGCATCCACCATCAACCATGGGGATGCGTTCGACATGTGTGATACATTAACAATAAGAGAATGATTTTATAAAATGGAACTGTTTCTATGATGAGTTATCCAACTGTCTCACTTTCTGAAATAAAGCTCCCTGAATCGAAATAAACCTTTATCTGCTAACTCTGGTCCTTCACCGTTCACACCAGTCTCGGTGCTCTTCAGAACAGGTGGCAACGGTGACAATTACTAAGACAGCCAAATATCTACTGCTGTTTTTATTCCCTGGTTCTGTTGGTTTTCATAGCATTTGTTAACTTGTTTAATAGTTATGTTACTTCCAGGGGAGGGAAAGAGACGCAGACATGAGGAGAGACATGTGGACACAGAGCGGGTAAGGGGAGGGTGGGACGAACTGGGAGATTAGGATTAACAGATACACACTGCTGCTGCTGCTGCTGCTGCTGCTAAGTCGCTTCAGTTTTGTCTGGCTCTGTGCGACCCCATAGACGGCAGCCCACCAGGCTCCGCCGTCCCTGGGATTCTCCACCAAGAACACTGGAGTGGGTTGCCATTCCCTTCTTCAATACCATGCCTAAAATATAGGTAGCTAGTTATAACCTGTGATAAATTAGGAAACTAATTCCTGTGATAAAACAGGAAACTCAGCTGGAAGCTTTGTGATGACCTAGAGGGGTGGGGTAGGGAGGTGGGTGGGAGGTCCAAGAGGGAGGGGATAAATGTATACATATAGCTGATTCACTTGCTTGTACAGTAGAAACTGACACAACAGTGTAAATCAATTACACTCCAGTGGTGGGCAGGGGTGGGGTGGGGGTGGATAGTTATGTCTATTTGCTTTCATTATTCAGGTATCAGAGATCACTTTTCCCTGGAGTGAAGATATGTTCCTTCAAAGAACCCTATAGGTTTGGCTATTTTGAATTTGAACGTAGTCCAAGGCATCAGAAAGACAAGAGTATCAGAATTAAGTGTGATAAGCTCTGAAGAGAGAGACTTTAAAAACAAACACATGAAAAGATGCTCAACATCACTCATTATCAGAGAAATGCAAATCAAAACCACTATGAGATACCATTTCACACCAGTCAGAATGGCTGCGATCCAAAAGTCTACAAGTAATAAATGCTGGAGAGGGTGTGGAGAAAAGGGAACCCTCTTACACTGTTGGTGGGAATGCAAACTAATACAGCCACTATGGAGAACAGTGTGGAGATTCCTTAAAAAACTGGAAATAGACCTGCCTTATGATCCAGCAATCCCACTGCTGGGCATACACACTGAGAAAACCAGAAGGGAAAGAGACACGAGTACCCCAATGTTCATCGCAGCACTGTTTATAATAGCCAGGACATGGAAGCAACCTAGATGTCCATCAGCAGATGAATGGATAAGAAAGCTGTGATACATATACACAATGGAGTATTATTCAGCCATTAAAAAGAATACATTTGAATCAGTTCTAATGAGGTGGATGAAACTGGAGCCTATTATCCAGAGTGAAGTAAGCCAGAAAGAAAAACACCAATACAGTATACTAACGCATATATATGGAATTTAGAAAGATGGTAACAATAACCCTGTGTACGAGACAGCAAAAGAGACACCGATGTATAGAACAGTCTTATGGACTCTGTGGGAGAGGGAGAGGGTGGGAAGATTTGGGAGAATGGCATTGAAACATGTAAAATATCATGTATGAAATGAGTTGCCAGTCCAGGTTCGATGCACGATACTGGATGCTTGGGGCTGGTGCACTGGGACGACCCAGAGGGATGGAATGGGGAGGGAGGAGGGAGGAGGGTTCAGGATGGGGAACACCTGTGGCGGATTCATTTTGATATTTGGCAAATCTAATACAGTTATGTAAAGTTTAAAAATAAAATAAAATTTAAAAAAAAATATAAAATAAAAAACAAACAAACAAAAAAAAAAATAAATAAAAAAAAAACTAGTACCATCAGTTCCAGGCTTGTAGCTTATAGGCAGCCTTTTTTATTTTAAGTCACTTAGAAGCAAAAGCTCTTTGCTCCAGAGGTTGTGGCTGGGTTAATTAGCTGGGCTTTGCTCTATTTTAATTAATATGCTATTTTTCATATGGGCATTTCAAAGTACCTTACATTTTTTTTTTAATTAAAATTTTACTTCTATCACTGATAATCGAGTTTGGTATGAACTCAAGTTTGTAAATGAACTATGGGATTCAACCCATTGGTTCTCCAACTAGGCGGCCAATCACTATGTCAGCCATTCCAGGAGGCCTTACAGGTCCCTTAGGCTGTAGTGCAAGCTCCTGCCCTGTCTTGCCACAACTTCTTCTAGTCTGGACTCTTGTCTGTGCTGCATTTTTATTACAGTTGTATGCTTTCAGACTGTGGGATCCTAGAGACCGGGGTTCATGCTTCAATGTCAGCAGGGTAGATGCTGAGTTATGTCTGGTTGATTAATTAACCTATCAATAGATCACAGTCACGTTGAGGATTAGAGCTAGGGAGAAAGAAGCAACAGAGAACAGATCAAGCAGGGAAGGAGGAAGAAAAAGAGGAGATTATTATGGTAAATATGCATATCCTGCTGGTAATGAAAAGTAAACATAAACAATGCTATGCAGAATCACTTGTAGAAGGGAAAATAAAATGCAAAAAAGTAGAGTGATGAAAAGGGTGAAAGAGATAAGAATGTTTTCTTCCCTTAGTTGGGATGGTGAAAGGAGTAGATAATAGGGATAAATTAGGCCCATTAAAATGTAGAGAGGGCAGGAGATTAATGTTGTCTCCAAAAAGGTGGCAGTTCTGGGCTTATTCTTTAATTAGTGTTTAACAGAGAAAAGAAAATTAGGCAATTAGAAAAATAACAACGACTAGGCAAAAACACCTCCTGAAAAACAGCTCAGGAAGAGAATGAATATATATTAACCACAAGTTCAGTCCTCTAGGCTGGGATATTAAGGAATCTGACATGTTTGCAGGATACTTTTCTATGATTATAAAAATAAATCTTGTGGATCTGGTAAAATATGTCCAGGTATTCTTAAGTGCAAAAGCTGAATATGTTTGGGGCAGAAACACCTCCCTTCGTTTTCTTCTCTGGGAATATAATCTTTGTTATGTCTGCAGGTATTAGGGCTCCCATCCAAGAGAACTCTGGGAAGCTACAGGAAGGAAAGCCAAGGCTGGTAAACATAAGAGTTCATTTCAATATGTCCATATATAGGATGTTTTCTAATTGTGGTACTGGAGAACACTCTTGAGAGTCCCTTGGACTGCAAGGAGATCAAACCTGTCAATCCTAAAGAAAATCAATTCTGAATATTCATTGGTAGGACTCATGCTGAAGCTGAAGCTCTAATACTTTCAGAAGGGCCAACTAACTGGAAAAAGACCTTGATGCTGGGAAAGATTGAGCGTAGGAGGAGAGGGTGACAGAGGATGAGATGGTTGGATGGCATCACTGACTCAATGGACATGAGTTTAAGCAAACTCCAGAAGAGACTGAAGGACAGGGAAGCCCAGCGGGCTGCAGTTCGTGGGGTCTCAAAGAGTTAGACACAACTAAGCAACTGAACAACAACAATGCACAGGTTTATATATATACACTATTCTCATACAAAGTGGAATTAGGTATGCTGATTTTTCATGAACTATGGATTTCAGTGCAGAATGACATAATGATAATAGGGAGGGACCCAGAGCTGGGAATTAAATAACTTGGATTTGCATTCTGGCTTCACCCCTTCTGAGCCTCACAAACTTGAATTAGTCATCATATGTCAGTTCAGATTCTGTTTCTCATCTGTAGGAAGGGAATAGCTGTGAGAAAGAGATGGCTGGGAGATAATGTATATAGAGTACACAATATGTCGTCTGGCACATTGCAGATTGTTTAGTAAATATTGATTCCCTTTCTTTTATTCACAATGGGAAAATGGTACAGATTAAATTTTCTTCTGGAGCATTTCTGTGCTGTGCTGTGTCGCTCAGTCACATCTGACTCTTTGAGACACCATGCGACTGTAGCCCACCAGGCTTTTCTGCCCATGGGTATTTTCCAGGCAAGGATCTGGAGTTGGCTGCCATGGCCTTCTCCAGGGGATGTTCCCAACCCAGGGACTGAACCCAGGTCTCCCTCATCACAGGCAGATTCTTTACCACCTGAGCCACCAGGGAAGTTCAAGAATACTGGAGTGGTAGTCTATCCTTTCTCCAGGGGATCTTCCTGACCCAGGAACTGAACTACAGGCAGATCCCTTACCAGCTGAGCTACCAGTAAAGCCCCAGGAGCATTTTTATCTCCCACAAAAAAGAGGCAGTCAGGGATAACAAACAAGCTCTTGCTTTGCTTAGAACATTCAAATTGTTTTCAGGGCAGGGGCTTAGCTTTTTGGATATTCCCAGGGGAAGTCAGAGACACTAAGGAAAATTAATGTTGAATTAGGGCTTGAGAGTGCAGTCTGGTGTGCACCTGGTGGAACTTCTTGCCCTCTGCTCACAGGAAGAGGAAGGGGACTGCTCAGGGTTCATGTATCCCCTAGATCAACTTTGGTTATACTTTTTCTAAGTAGGTCAAGCGTCAACAGTCCCCTTTTGATCTGTTGATGGACCTGTCTAGTAGGACCTTACCTACCACATTCAACCTTCTTTTATCCTCCTGACCATTGTCCTTGAATGGACCAAAGCTAAACAGGTCTCCAACTTAAGATATGAGAGACCCAACCATGACACCAAGCTTGGCCAGAGAGATGGTACCAGTTGCAACTCATTCTTCAGATGTTTTCCTTTGCCTTTCTCCTTTGAAATGACCTGCCGATTCCCTCATTCTACTTTCATTTCTAAGGGGCAGCTGCTGCTGCTACATTAATCTGAGAACTTTATGACCACAGACTTATTAACAGGCTACTGCCCTCAGGAATATTTGCATTTCTTAAACTGTTCCAGATAGAGATGATCTTAGAAATGGCAGTTAAATTGCCCTATTAACAAGGATGTTTAATGGGGCAGTCATGAAGCCCCTTAACATTCTCTTAGTCTTAACTTTTGCTGAATTCAAGGGATCATCTCTCCAACTGTCTAGCCACACAGCTAGATCAGACAGTTGAAAAAGCATGGCAGACATGCCCTGATTTTCCAAGTTAAAGAGTTTAGCACTGTTCTTGGGAACTATGTACTTCTAAAGGGCAGATTCACTCACTGAAGGAAAAAAAATCTGATGTTGGGCATATGAGAAATAAATCTATAAACACAATAAAGAGCAATGACATCATAAGCAATAAGCCTCATAGATATAGTCAACATAAATCCTCTTCCAAGCACTTTGGGATGGGGTCATAAAATTAGTGAATTCAGCAATGAAAGATATTTCATATTTCAACTTCAGGAGAGAATATACTGCTCTGTCTTATAGCATTTCAATTGCAAATTTGATTGTAATTTGATTGGTTAAAAACAGTCTCACTCATTTAAAATTGAAAAATGTGATGTTGAAAAAATCAGAGTAAGTTAAAATATCATAAAACGAAAAGAGGTGAACATTATGACTAATTAAGCATAGGTTAGATCTACCCCACAAAGTCATAATCTTTACATAGTAATGATTTATATTTTACCAGAGGTCAGTTTTCACTCATTTCACTGATTTAGACTCATTGGTGCTAATTTCTTTCACCTCCTCATGGATGTGATTGCCCAGAATTTAATCAGTTTGAAAGCAGTCCCCTTTCTGAAGTCCCCATGTTCCTATAAGTCTGAAACAGCAAAGACCTCAAGGAAGGGTAATAAGCAGAACAGGGCCATGATGTAACTGGCGGGCTCACTTCCTGAGGAGTCTTAGATGCTCTGGTATCATGCTTGAATTTTAACAATGGTGATTCTATCATGGGCTCACCCCAGCTCACATTTTCATTAGCTTGTTGTTTTTACACAGCTTTGTCCATGTGCACGAGTGGTGATCAGAGGGCAGAGCAATCATGCGAAATCTCAAACTGTGTAGTAGAAAATATCACCCTTCCCTAAATGTTTTCTCATAGTGGGAAACCTGCTGGTATTTCAGGGGGACTGCCATCACGGTCATAGCTGTTCACCGTGTGGGATATACATAAGGGTGGGGCAGTCATGAGCCCATTCACATCATAGGTACATTTAGACAGTAGTTACAACCAGAATAGGAGAGGCCCAGGCTCTGCCTGACTAAACAAAATGGTGCTACACCCCTAGTTGACAAATGGCAAGCATGTACAATGGCTTCTGGTTCAATTACTGAGATTTCCTTTACAATAAGATAATTCCATGTCAGGGCAAGAGATGAGAGGTGGGGCAGACTGGACCTAGAAGAGCTGATGGACACATCAAGGTATTTTAGTTCCCTGACCAGGGATCAAACCTGCACCCCATGCAATGGAAGTACAGAGTCTTAACTACTGGACCACCAAGGAAGTCCCCCTGCTTTTTAATATGGGAATCACAATATTTATCTTATACTGGGATTGTCAATATTCAGGGCATGCAGATTTCTTGGTACATAAGACTAACTGCAACAAATTATTAGGCGAGGAGAGAAAGAGTCCATATATTATGATCCAAGCAGATAATTTGTTCATTTAATCATTTAGACATGCAGTTTACAAACTAATCTACTCTGTAGTTAAGACAATTTGCTAAGATTTGGGTTTTCTGGTAGTGAACAAAGGCCCTGACTTCACACATTCTATAAACTAAGCAACCATTAAGTAAGAAACATACATATAAATAATTAATTACAGGTTGTGCTACGTGCTTTGAATAGAAACCTCAGAGAGAAAATAACAGTGTGTTCAAAAGAAATAATATACTCCAGAGCCTTGCAAGATGAGTAGGCATTAAATATAAGAGCTTATAAGGAAGAGGTCTTCAGAGATGGAAAATTGTGTGTACAAAGAAAGACAGTAAGAAAAAGGCCAATGGGTGTGAGGATTGAAAGCAGTTAGGGAATAAGAGGGAGAATGACCTGGGAGAATCAGTCACAGGAAAGATTAGCTATGGCTTTCAAGATCATATTAAAGAACAGTTCAATACCCTGGGAAGCCAGTGGAGTGGTCTTGAGCAGAGAAGGCACACGATCTAATTTATTTTTTTTGAATGATCTTTCTAGAAGCTGAGGAAGGTATTGGGCTGGATGGTAAGAGAGAAAGAACGAGATGACTGCAGAAGCTCAGAGAGGATGATGACTGAGGTGCGGGCAGGTAGCTTCTAAGTTCAGCAAGGAGCTATCACTGGCTCTTCCAGCAGCTGAATAAAATTTTTCAACAGGACACTCAAAGCCAGGCAAGTAATAAGGAAACCAAAGTAAGAGACAGCAGACATTGGGATTGTTGGGAAATTGGCAGGAGTGCCACAGCCAAATTAGTGTGCATAAGAACATTTTCTTCTTAATCTGTGAAAAGAGGTCAAAATAGGGACTTAGCTGAGAAGTGCAAGTCTTTGTGAGTAAGGTGGGGCATAGTCTTTAAGTCAGGGGAGTGGAGCACAGGTTCACAGGAAATAGTACAGTTTGCCCTATGCTGAACCGTCTGAAATCATGGCTTAGAATTCATTTAATACCTAGAATTAGGAATAGCATTGGTTTCAGACACCAGGAGAGCTGAACCAACCAGCAGGTGAGTTCTGAGACACAATTTTAGGAATATGAAGGACCTGGCTAACCAAAGAAATACAAAAGGCACACTGTTTTTCTTTGTTTAATCTAGATTATGTTACTAACACTCTCCTAGTTAGGGAAATTAATAATTACACACATTTTACAAAAAAAGGAGACAAGACTAGGTAGACTATAAAGAAAGACATGCACAAAGATACAATTTCAGAACCCTGGCACACACACACAAATAACATATTACTATTCGGTAGAATGGTGATCTTTCATTCACTGTTTCAGAATGATGTAAATCCAATTTCTCAAGACTGTGGAGAGCTCTGGGTATTACAATGTTTGGACCTTGTTTTCTATACCATTTCAAGGTGGCTTATTCCCAACACAATGCTGCTTATAATCCAGCTGGCAAAATAATGAGCTATATCTTTCATGTCATTTCATTAGTATCGAGGGAAAAGAAAACCACTTAGGTTTCCTCCTTTGCTTGTTTTTAAAACCAAAGAATATTTCCCTTATCTGCTTTGCTTTTTATATTTTCTAAATCCTACTGTGATACCAGGAGAAGAGGTTTGGGTTTCCCACCGTGGGCTTAGATGGGCCGTTACCCTTGATTATCTCTAGAAGTCCCTTATGACCAATCAGAAGAACTATGCTTGTAATTTTTTTACTATATTTTATTTTATTTTTTTAATTTACAATGCTATGTTGGTTTCTGCCATACAACAATGTGAATCAGCCATAATTATACATAAATCCCCTCTGTCTTCAGCTTCCCTGCTCTCCCTCCATCCTACCCTTCTAGGCACCAGACTGGGCTCCCTGTACTGTACAGCAACTTCTCACCAGCTATCAATTTTATCCATGGTATGTGTATATATGTTGATGTTACTTTCTCCATTCATCCCACTCTCTCCTTCCCCCACTGTATCCACAAGTCCATTCTTGATATTTGCATCTCCATTCCTTCCCTGAAAATAGGTTCATCAATACCATTTTTCTAGAGTCCATGAAAGTGAAAGTGTTAGTTACCCAGTCGTGTCTGACTCTTTGGGACCCCATGGACTGTAGCCCACTAGGTTCCTCTGTCCATGGAATACTGCAATTCTTCCATGCAAGAATACTGGAGTGGGCCGCCATCCCCTCTCCAGGGGATCTTCCTGACCCAGGGATTGAACCCGGGTCTCCTGCATTGCAGGCAGAGTCTTTACCACCTGAGCCACTAGGGAAGCCCCATAAATATGATATTTGTTTTTCTCTTTCTGACTTACTTTACTCTGTTTAACATGTGCCTATAATTTTTAACTTGCATTGTTAGTATAAACAACTTCTAGCTTGGCCCAAATGGAACCTTTAAGTTTACCTTTCAAAATTGTTACATCAAGATTCACAAACCAAAATCTCACATGAATGTATTCTGTGCTGTTAGATTTGTTTTCCTAAGGCATGAAAGTCAAATTTACAATGCTAACATTTCTCTAAGAAAGTTCTAAGTGATATATACTTTTCTGCAAAGAGGCAACAGATCTGTCGGTCTGTAAATATGCTTATAGTCCTCCTGGAGTGGAGAAAAAGAAGTAGGCATGCTGAATTAAATATACAGCCTATAAAATCAGGAGAACATGCATACATTAGAAAGCTATTGTCAAGAATAGTCAACTATCTCTTCAGATAATTGAGTTCAACAGACATTTACCAAGAGTCTGCAAGTAAGTCCTCTGATTATCACAAGGAATACAAATTGATAAAGCTCCCTGTTCTCAAGGAACTAAAATGCAAAAAGCAAAATAAAATACAGATTTTCTTCATTAAAGTCATTAGTAGGTACCAGAAAAGATAAACTTAGTTTGAATTATGTTTGAATTTGAATATAGGTCACTCTTCATATCAGGAATTGGAAGTTAAATAATATATATGCATATACACACATATATAAATACAGAGCATATATATTAAACTGATGTATCAATAAAAATATATTATGATCAATCTCTATAATTAATATTAATAAAAATGTTAGCTATATTAATGCATGAAAATTTTATTCAAATAACCAAAGGTTACCTGTCATCTCAATAGTATAAACAGAAGCTTAACTCATGAATTTTCTTAACTTTTTTTTAACCACCTGTAGATATTCACCTACAGGTTTTAAGCTATAATATAAACATGTACAGGCTTCCCTGGTGGCTCAGTGTAAAGAACCTGCCAGCAATGCAGCAGATGTGGGTTTGATCCCTGGGTCAGGATGATCTCCTGGAGAAGGGAATGCCTACCCACTCCAGTATTCTTACCTGGAGAATTCCATGGTCAGAGGAGTATGGTGAGCTGCAGTCCATGGGGTCGAAAAGAGTCAGACACAACTGAATGACTAACACACACATAAACATATACAGTCAGGCAGGCAGCCACCCACTCATTATCCACGCCCTCCCCCTGCAATGACCTGCATACCTTAGTGTGAAAAAGAAATCTGTCATAAAGTATGATTTTTAAATTATGCTAAACAGCTCCAATTAAAAATACTTTATTTTTGTACATGAACACATGTACACCCATGGCTGATTCATGTCAATACATGGCAAAATCCACTACAATATTGTAAAGTAATTAGCCTCCAATTAAAATAAAAAAAATACTTTAAAGCACTGCTAAACTTGGCATATTTGCTATAGAACAAAATCACCAGTTTATTTCTCTCTGTATAAAAAATAGTGACATTCCACTACGGCCAGCCAAGGCACTGGTCCTCCCTGGGTCTGATGATGTAAGGCCTCGTAATCTGAAGCATCAGGATGCACAGGGAGTATCTGTCGATGTATGCCACCTTCAATAATTTAGTATGTTGACTTATACTTTCCACACGAGTAGTCTTGTCCTAACAGCAGTAAATACAGCTACAAAGCAGTGAGGAATGGCAATTGGCTGAGGGTGCTAATTACACTGCCTTGACTTGAATTAAAATTGCTAAACAGCAAATGAGATTACCAGTCTAAAGATAACCTTAATTCAAATGCGAGGCTGCATTTATCTCATCTACAATGTAATTTTCCAAAGGTGTAGAAAAATACAATTTTAATGGAAAGCCATTGTTTAAAAATATAATTAAAGTCCCCAGTCCCTCCCTCTGCCTCGTTCTTGGATTTTGTTCTACAGGCGAGATGTGCAGACTGATTTAGAGGTCAGAATGAAAACATTCGGATGGTGTCCTCTTGGCCAGACATTACTTTGAGTGCCATCCTCATTTTTAATGATCAAGAGCTGGCCAGAGGACAAGTAAATGCCAAAGGAGCAGGGGGTGGGGTGGAAAGGGAAAATGACCTTTTCCAATCCCCACAGCCATAAGGAATCTTACAAATGATAAGAACTCAACACTGCCATTTGATTAATGAGGAAGTCCAAGGTCCAGAAAAGTCAAGTAATTTTTCTAAGAACACAGTGCAAGAAAGCACCACTATCCAGTGGGGGAGATGTTGGTCTGAAATATGGAACCAGAAAATCTATGTTTGAATCCTGTCTCTTGTACTTACTAGTACTATGGCAGGCTACTTATTATTTTCAAAGCTCAATTTTTGTATTTGTAGCCCACCAGTCTCCCTTGTCCATGGAATTTCCTAGGCAAGTATACGCGAGTGGGTTGCCATTTCCTTCTACAGGGGATCTTCCCAACCCAGGTTCCATCCATGGGGTCGCAGAAGAGTCAGACACAACTTAGCGACTAAACAACAACAATGCTCTGATCAGTTCTGCTTTTCTCGAAGGGATCCTGACTTGATAATTATGTTTCCCTTGTACCAGGGCTTTATGCCTACCTCTGAGAAAGATGGCTATGTTTAGTTATATTTAACCACACTCTTAACTCTGAGTGTTGTCAAGAAAATAAATAAGGTATTGTTTGCAGTTGAGATACTCTAATCAGAGTATCATCTAGGCACCATACTGTATACTGAATGGCAAAATATAATACATTCCTCCCCCAAAAAGGAGTATTAGTAAGGCATTTTTAGTTCCCAAAGAACATTTTAAATATTTCTAAGATTCTTCAAATTGTCTTTACAGTCCCAGTCTCAGCTCTAAGATGAATCAATGAAATGTGTCTGAAGCTGAGAATATACTGTATTAGTTGTTTACCTGGTGGCTCAGATGGTAAAGAATCCACCTGCAATGCAGAAGACCTGGGTTGGATCCCCAGATCAGGAAGATCCCCTGGAGAAGAAAATAGCTACCTACTTCAGTATTCTTGGTGGAGAATTCCATGGACAGTGGAGCCTGGCAGGCTACAGTCTAGTGGGTTGCAAAAAGTCAGACATGACTGAGTGACTAAGCATGAGGCAGTTTTTTTCCTATTTGAAACCAATGAGGAGTAAAGGAAAAGGTGAAGGACGGTCAAAGAAGGACAGTTGAAAGGGTCAGTGGGAAACTCACTTCCTCTTCCAAATGGAATTCGATCCCTTAAACGGTCTTGCAGGGACCACATCTAGCCTGTCCTTAGCAGCATTTATGACACATGGTAAGTACTGAATAAAAGCTTTTGGAGGGAATGACAGCTATTAAATCCAGAAATTTAGCCAACAAGTCAAAGAGGATGTAACTAATGCTGGGATTTGTTCTGATCTTTCTTTTGAACTGTGGTGTTGGAGAGGACTCTTGAGAGTCCCTTGGACTGCAAGGAGATCCAACCAGTCCATTCTAAAGGAGATCAGTCCTGGGTGTTCTTTGGAAGGACTGATGCTGAAGCTGAAACTCCAGTACTTTGGCCACCTCAGGCAAAGAGTTGACTCATTAGAAAAGACTGATGCTGGGAGGGATTGGGGGCAGGAGGAGAAGGGGACGACAGAGGATGAGATGGCTGGATGGCATCACTGACTTGATGGACGTGAGTTTGAGTGAACTACAGGAGTTGGTGATGGACAGGGAGGCCCAGTGTGCTGCAGTTCATGGGGTCGCAGAGTCAGACACGACTGAGCGAATGAACTGAACTGAACTGAATTAATATGAAATGTCAGTAAAATCTTACTGAGGTTTATTTTTTTCCTAAACTAGTTGCATATCTTCTACCTTTTTCTTTTATATTTATATAGCATATAAATATACTATAGTATGGAGGAGGGAATGGCAACCCACTCCAATATTCTTGCCTGGAAAATTCCATGGACAGAGGAGTCTGGCGGGCTATAATCCATAGGGTCGTAAACGGTTGGACACGACTGAAGCGAATTAGCATGCATGCATGTATACTATCGTACATAAATGTAGTGCGTGTGTGCAAGTGCGTGCTCTGCTGTGTTTGACTCTTTGAGACCCCAAGGATTGTACTTACCAGACTCTTCTCTTCATGGAATTTTCTAGGCAAGAATAATAGAATGGGGTGCCATTTCCTACTCCAGGGGATCTTCCTGACTCAGGGATTGAACCCGCATGTCTTGTGTCTCCTGCATTAGCAGGCAGATTCTTCACCACTGTGCCACCTGGGTGTATATACTTATATACTATATTTTTATGGCTTCCTGGGTGTATATGTGTGTTAGTCGTTTAGTCGTGTCTGACTCTGCATCTCCATAGACTGTAGCCTGCCAGGCTCCTCTCTCCATGAAATTCTCCAGACAAAAATACTGGATTGGGTTGGCTTTCCCTTCTCCAGGAGATCATCCTGACTCAAGGATCAAACCTGGGTCTCTGACATTGCAGGCAGATTCTTTACGATCTGAGCCATCAGGGAAGCTCCCATATATGTGTATACTTTGTCTCTATCCCTTGAAGCACAGTACTGCTCATGGCCTGGCTTGGCAGTCTAGGAAAACACTATCTAATTTAACATTTTCAATGGCATAAATTTGGCTATGAAAAAGATTGTTTCACTCGGGTAAAAGTTTTGAGGCCACTGTGCATTTAAAAGTCTTGCAATCAATACACCAAAACAGTCATAGCCTTTATTAAATGGGTTGGAATAACTTGCATTTCAGGTCATGAAAACTGGTCACTTTTTTCCCCATCTTCTCCCTGGTCAACTCATATAGGAAAGAACAATCAATGACAACAATTGAAGAACCAGGTTTCTCAAAGATGTGTACTTTTTCACTGCTGAAAAAGAGTTTTTATAATTTAGAAATTAAGGGACCATAAAAGCAGCATCCTAGAGGAAAAAACCTCACAAGATAATCAAATACACTGCTTCCCATGAAGACTGTATTTACTTAGGCCAGGATCCATGGTACCCTAGGGCTTCCTTGGTGGCTCAACAGTAAAGAATCTGCTTGCAATGCAGGAGAAGTGGGTCCCATCCCTGGGTCAGGAAGATCCCCTGGGGAGGAACATGGCAACCCACTCTAGTATTTTTGCCTGGGAAATCCCACAGACAGAGGAGACTGGCAGGCTACAGTCCATGGGGTCTCAAGAGTTGGACACAATTAAGTGACTAAACTACCACCATGGTTCCCTGGATATTTACCTTTTGTCACTGACTTCACCAATTACACTAGTGAGTCACTGGAAAACTGAATCTCTAGGACCAGACCTTAAAAGCATGAGTCATGAGATTTTTTTTCCCATGAATTTCCCTATTCATGATTCCTCTGACCTCAAAGACATATTCCCATTACATAATCTGAATAATTAAGGATTAATTAAAAAAACAAAAAACCTTCTTACTTAGTTCTTGCAGTACAAATGCTCCCCAGCTATTTGACATTGCACTTCCATCTGGAAGATCTGCCTATGAATGAAGATTCCTTTAAAGGTTGAGGTCCTCCAGTTTGGTACCCTGTGGCAGAAGTACACTGCATGCACCGAGGCCTGCGCCTGGAAGCCTGCAGATTTAGGTCTGCATGATCTTTGCAATGTATTTTCCTTCTTTGTGTCCTAGATTGCTTCTTGATGAAAGGGAGAGACCTGAACAATTTGCTGCTGAATGTCTTGAGACTCTAACATGCTACTGCCCTCTGGAGGGCCAGTCTTTGAAAAAATCTAAGGGTCTGTGAAAGGTGGAAGGGTGGGATACAAGATTTTACAAGCATCAGGAAGGAGTCAATAATTTGACTCAGATTTGTGAATATGTTATGTCTGAACATAGCAAAATGGACTTGTGTGTGCTAAGTCACTTCAGTCATGTCCAGTTGTTTGTGAGCCTATGGACTAAAGCCTGCCATGCTCCTCTGTCCATGGGACTCTCCAGGCAAGAATACTGAAGTGAGTCGTCATGTGCTCCTCCAGGGCATCTTCCCAGCCCAGGGATCGAACCTGGCTCTCTTGGATCTCTTGCATTTGCAGGCAGGTTCTTTACTGCTAGCTCCACCTGGAAACCCAAATAGACTTACAGGTGTGATTAAATTAAAGGTTGTAAGATGAGAACATTTCCTGAACTATCCAGGTGGGCTCAACTAAATCACAAGAGTACTTAAAAGCACAGTACTTTCCCAGCTGCAGAGAACAAGAGATATGGCAAAGTGAGAAGGACTTGGCCCCATGTTTCTGGCTTTGAAGATGGAGAAAGGGGCCATAAGCCAAGGAATGTAGGTGGTCTCATGAAGCTGGAAGAGGTGAAAAAAAAACTGGA
Source organism: Bubalus kerabau (assembly GCF_029407905.1). Taxonomy (NCBI): domain Eukaryota; kingdom Metazoa; phylum Chordata; class Mammalia; order Artiodactyla; family Bovidae; genus Bubalus; species Bubalus kerabau. The sequence continues at coordinate 58,121,717 of NC_073634.1, forward strand.
CTGTCCCCTGGAGACTCTGTAAGGAATGCAGCCCTATCAACACCTTAATTTTAGCCCCATAAGACATATTTTGGACTTAAAAAAATTATTTATTTTTTGGCTATGCTGGATCTTCATTGCTGTGCCAGCTTTTTTCTAGTTGAGGCGAGCAGGGCCTACTCTCTAGCTGCGAGTGCACAGGTTCTTATTGCCGTGGCTTCTCTTGTGGTGGAGCATGGATTCTAGGGCACAAGGGCTTCAGTAGATCCAGTGCGTGGTCTCAGTAGCTGTGTTTCCTGGACCCTAGAGCACAGGCTCAGTAGTTGTGGCACACAGGCTTAGTGGCTCCATGGCACATGGATCTTCCCAGACCAGGGATCAAATCCATGTCTCCTGCATTGGCAGGAGGATTCTTTACCACTGATCCATCAGGGAAGCCCTCATTTTGAACTTCTAACCTTCAAAAATGTATAATAATGAGTATGTGTTGTCTGAAGTCACTACATTTTTGGTAATTTGTTACAGGAGCAATAGAAACCTAATACAGCGAAGCTGGCTGAAAGTGTCTCAGGAAAGTGTTTAGGGTCTTAGAACATCTTCAAACAGCAAAAGTGTTTCCTTTACTCACTTCTTAATTGACAACTTATCTTCCTTGCAAGGATTTTCACATCGACAAATTCAAACTCAGAAAAGGACCTAGAAATTCCCACTAGATTATAAGCATATGAGTAACTTCCACCAGCTTCAAGTATGCAACTTCATTTTATTAATCGATCAAAGCCTTGGGATAAGAGATAAACTTCCTTTTTAAAATTTTTTTTCAAAGAACAGCCAGTGATAGAGAAAGATTAAAGCTGGGGTAGGAGCCCTTCTCAGGATTTTGAAAGTACCCACATAGGCAGGTACAAACTCTCTCTATCCTTAAGGCTACATTTAGGCATCCTGCACACTTCTGTTGCTTTTTGTCTTGAGGGCATACTCTGTCCAACCTAGTGTCTTAATCATATGCTCTCAACTGTCAATGCAAACTTAGGGGAGAAAGAAAAACACATATTGGTGGTAGGGTCGAAAGGTGGGGAAAGGGAATGGGGACAAAGGAAAAAAAGAAAAGGCTGGTTGAATCTGAATGTTTAAACTTCTCAGAGACGTAGGCATGTAAGGCTTTAAAAATTGAGACGCATCTGTGATAACTGCAAGAATCATTTTCTCCACCATTCCCTACCATCTGCCTCTTTCCCACTGTTCTTCCTCTATGATGCTCTCTTTCCCTTTATTGGGTTCTGCTTGACACCCTCCCTTTGCCTTGAAAAGTTCACTGGTAGCCAGAAGCCCTCTTTTATTCCCTTTACTCAGATCCTTGGACCAGACCACGTAACACTTACAAATACAAAAATGTGTTCTCTAAGACAAAAGGGAAAGGCCCTATGTAGAGAAGTCCACATGAAGAATAGATGAGCAACACACATATTTGATTTATAAACCAAACCAGAAGTCTGTGACAGCAGTTTTGTTATATGGTGTGAATAAAACTTAACAAATTACTATTTAGTCGACTATCTCCTACTGCGTACTATTTTTCATTGCCTTATCTTTCTTCACCTCCTCCTCCTACATTATAAATTAGCACCATATCCTGGCACTTTTCAGACACAACAGATGTAATGCGATCAACATTCTGATAATGCTGAAGTCGCCACAAGTTCCAGGCATACTGTTTGCTGTCACTGATCGGATATTTTTATTATAACATTCTCTTTCTCTAATGTATTCAACCACATGATATATATGCATATATATGAAAATAGAGACATTTCTGGACTATGATACCCATTGCTAAATGGGCCGTGAATCTATATGAACACGTCTGCTCATCTTCAAATAATAAATTCTTTAATAAAGAATTTTCAAAAGCATCAGGAACAAGCACCCTAATTCACTACAGCTTCTAATACCACATCTAGATAAAGTTCTAGATGCATCAACCACCTATCAATTAGCACGAAAGCAATATTCCACCAAGAACCATCCTTTTCCAGATTTCTGGTGACTTGTTTTATAAGACTCACACTGTGTTATGTTGAGGAGTTGCGGGAGTCACGAGGTGGAAAGAAGCACAGACGTGGATAGACAAAACACACACACGTATGCCCACACACATTTACACAAAACAAGATTTAACCTGATTAGACTGTGAACTACAAGGACTACAAAGAATAAGACTAAACATCAAAAAATATGAAATGTCTAAATATTCTCTCCTACCCCTCTGCCTCTACCTCAGGGACATGTAAAATAAATTTCACAAGGGACAGAAAATGATAAAGTGAACAATTTTCAGCCTGAAATACAAAAGAACATTCTTAATATGTTCAGACAGGTGACTAGGCTATCAAAGGTCCAAAAAAGAAATTAAAAGGTAACATAGTTCTTCCTTACAGGAACGATTGCAACCCAGCATAAGATGCATGTTTAAAGCAGTGTGTTAGTTGCTCAGTCATGTCTAACTCTTTGCAAATGCACAGACTGTAGTCTACCAAGCTCCTCGGTCCTTGGGATTCTCCAGGTAAGAATATTGGAGTGAGTAGCCATTCCCTCCTCCAGATGATCTTCTTGACCCGAGGATCAAATCTGGGTTTCCTACACTACAGGCAGATTCTTTACCACTGAGCCACCAGGGGAGCAGGGACATGGGCAACAAGTGAAAATGCTGAGTCAAGATGTTTCCAGCAGCAGTTGACAGTCTTTTTAAAAGTGAAGTGTGAAGGGTCTAACATCTTTTTTCTAGAGTAAAGTGGATACAAGTGACTATTCAACTCCTACAAGGATGGGGGAGGTGAGCTAGGGACATAAGTGGTAGAATCAGCCACAGCTTGGCTTTTGCCATCTACAGAGACTGAAGCGAGAGCACAAGCTTGGGCTGATAAACACACTGGCTCACAACAGCTCCCGTAGACGGGCTCAACATCAGGTCATGCACTATCTCTCACTTATACAGCTTATGCTTCCATCAGCTGATGCAGAAGATGAGCCAACAGAAGACACCATAGTGGTGGCATTTTAAAAACAAAAAACCTGTAGCAATTCAATAAGGTGGAAAGAGCCTCAGAGCTTCAGGAGACCCACCATGTTCTGCGGCCAGGGGCCAGGCAACACTCTAGTCCTCAATAACACCATGTGTCAAGCAACGAGGTGGGGCAGCGGTTCTCCAAATGTTCTGAGGAAGGGTAGTCTGTTGCCACTCTTCAACAAAAAGGATTCAGCGGGTAAACAGGGTTGAGAATCACTAAACTCATATTCCCTGCCCCCTTTCCTTCCCACTTGCAGATTCACAAATGCAATTAACATGCCCAAGACTGAAAGGCCCTGTGGAAAACCTGACCCAACCCTGGAGGTTTGCAATCTTTTCTGATCTTCAAAGTCTCATAACATTACTCCCTGTGATAGATAACTTCTAAAATGACTCTCAGTGATCCCCACTCCATGATTTTCATGCACTTGGGTAGTCTTGGCCCTTGAATGTGGGCAGGCCCTAGTAATTAGCTCCTAATGAATAGAATATGGCAAAGGAGATGGAGTATCACTTTCAAGATTAGCTTATAAATGACTAACTTCATAGATGCAGAGAACAGATTAGTGGTTTCCAGAAGCAGGGGTTGGGAGTGGGAGAAATAGGTGAAGAAAGTCAAAAGGTTAAAAGAAAGAAGAAGAAGAATTAAAGTAGACCCAACTATACAAAAAAGGCATATTTGACAAAATGTCAATTTTGCATCAACGTCACAGTAACCATCTTTTCAATTAATGTAGCTTGATCAATTTTTTCTCCTTTGGAGAAAATGATTTTCTAATAAAAAGTACAAAAAAAAAAAAATACTGGGACTTCTATCTTCTTAACACTCCCTCTCCTGCCTCCTGACTTTCCCAATCTGTTCAAGTCATGTACCTATGGAGCATTTGACAAGGAATTGAGGGCAACCTCTGGCCAGCAGCCAGCGAGGAACTACATCCTGCCAACAATCACATAAATGAATTTGAAAGTGGGTCTTCCCCAAGTCCAGCCTCAAGATGACTGTAGCCCTACTAATACTTTGACTGCAGCCTTTGGAAGCACCTTGAGACACTGAATGTACTAAATCATGCCTGGATCCCTGACGTACAGAAACTTGGAGACAGTAAACACTGTTGTTTCAAACTACTGATTTGTTGAGATAATTTGCTACACAGCAATTAGCAGTACTAACACAATAGCATATAGAACTACTCTATGGAAAATTTGCTTTGGAAAGTGCTGATGATATAAAGATTATTTCTTAGATATATTTTAAATGTATGAGATAAAGCCAATCACTGGAAAACAGATTTTCCTAAATGCAATAGAGAAAACTTTACATAAGTCTAAATGATAAACTCAATTGTCACTAAATTAAAAAGACTGAGCTGAGAGTTGCCTTTTCACTGTCAATGAGAAAGAATCTACAAGACAAAACTAAAGTATGGAAAAGTTAGGCAAAGATTTTTCTAATACTTTGGATATCCCTCAATCTGTGGGAATGCTCATCTCAAATGAAAATATACATTAAGGCAGGTCCTCCAAAGACCTCTTCTTGTCCACACACTTTCAGGTCAGTTTTGGTCTCAAAACTCAGAATACTAAAATTACATTTTGTTTAGACTGCTCTTCTATCTAATGCGTCCTTGATTCAAGAAAGGCTTGCAAATCACTGAAACTGCTCTGCCACTTGAAACTGTGATTCTATATTACATGGTCTCACCGGCATAAAAAATGCTAGAATACCTTTGAAGCACTGAGCACTATGATGGCACATAACACATGTTTAAATGGTAGTATTATCATCATTAGCTTTTTATCACATTTACTGAATATAAAATAACCAAACATAAATATATATATATATATATATATATATATATATATATATCTGTCTGTCAGTGACATGCTAAAATTAGTGAGTCTGATTTCCTCATAAATGTACAAAATGTACAAAAGCAATGAGCATCATTGCCTTTAAAAGAATCACCTTCAACAACGCCACACTTTTTTCATGAAGCTACCACCAGTCAATGTTTTTTGTATAACTTCCTTTTGAATTTTGCTCAAATAGTAAAGTTCAATTGTCTTATCCATTTGACTCAACATAATTTGCTTTGAATGATTCTTGGTTGTTTCAAAAAAGCTCACAAATTGATGATTTGCTATCATTGAAGATTTCCCCAGCATCAGGGTGAAGGAAAGACCCCGATGCTGGGAAAGACTGAAGAACAAAAGGAGAAGAGGGTGGCACAGGATGAGATGGCTAGATGGCATCATCGATTCAATGGACATGAACTTGGGCAAACTCCAGGACACAGTGAGGGAGAGGGAGGCCTGGCGTGCTGCAGTACATGGAGTTCGAAAGAGTTAGACACAACTTGGTGACCCCGAACAACAACAGCAAGGTTCTTCCAAAGACAGCCCATGAAATATTTCTACACACAAACCCATACACACACAGAGCACACACTTCCAACTCTCATTTTTTAATTGCAAGGTTAATCTAAGACAGATATGAAATTGAAGTTGTATTGATGTTTAAAAAGCTAAGCAAAGTAAAAAATGAAACAACAATCATATCCTCTTATAAATATCAAGTGATTGACTCTTGCAAATACATAGGGAGTTAAAGCCATAAGTTATTTTATATCTGAATGATAATATACAATGTGTTTTGGCAGATTAAATATTACCAGCAGCATCAGGATGCGGTGAGCAACTGACTAATGCTTATTGCATTAAATTAAACTTACTTGTCTGAAGCTGCAGTGAACAGAAGGCTGGCTTTCAAGTTTACCTTCCTTCTAAGTACAGATAAGGCTCCTTAAAAGAAAATGTCATCCATAGAAATCTGAATTTATCAGAGAGGAAAATTAGGTAAAGAATCTTTTTCTACACAGTACTTTCATGGTTTTGGTGTGCTTGCTTTTCATTTGCCAAAAACAACTATGATTAGGAAAAAAAATAAAAGATGGGCTGATAGCTCTGCCACGGTAAAAGCACACTAGGCACGGAGTCAGGGAAGACCATGCTCTGACACATGGGGCCACAGTTTTCATATGGGTAAAATGAGAAAGTTTCAGTCACGTTAGTCAAGGTCAGTGCTACTCATTTTTGGCACGTGGTAGAGAAGGAAATGGCAACCCACTCCAGTGTTCTTGCCTGGAGAATCCCAGGGATGGGGGAGCCTGGTGGGCTGCCGTCTGTGGGGTCGCACAGAGTCAGACACGACTGAAGCGACTTAGCAGCAGCAGCAGCAGCAGCAGAGTATATGCGTGCATAAGGAGGAGAGGGTGTTGGCATTTCTGGGTGAACAATGTGGATTCTACTGGCCTTGTCCAGTTCCTGGAACACCATTCAAGCTGTAGTCTATGTAAGGGTGCCCCCTGGAGTTAAGAGAGGCAGAAGCAGTGAAGTTAGGAATGATAAACACCTTGGAGTGTGATGACAGACCTGTACAACAAATTATCCCAACAAAGTGCCAACTTTTCCCTCTTTGAAAAGTTCGATTTTCTAAGGCATCATCTAATCTCACACTTCAATTCTAAGGCATAATGCCTTTGGGTCAAAGTCTCTCCTATATCAATTCTAGGAGTAGTGACATGGATATTTTTCTTACTTGCCCGAACACACCAAACTCCTTCTCATCTTAGGACTTTTTCACATATTGTTTCTTCTGCCTTAAACTTATCACTCCCATTTTTATGGAGTTGACTCTCTCTTGCCTGAAAGTCCTTCTAAAACACACCTCCTCAGAAAAGACTGCTCTGTTAACCCAACTCCTTCCCCAAAGCCAGTTTCTACCTAAGCCTCATTTTCTATCAACTGTCTGATTTTCCTTTCTTTATTAAATTTATTGTTTATCTTTATGTTCTCATGTATGTGTTTATGTTTTTCTTTGTCTTTTCTGAAAAAAAAGTGAAAAAGTGAAAGTGTTAGCCGCTTAGTCAAGTCCAACTCTTTGAGACCCCATGGACTATAGCCCACCAAGCTCCTCTGTTCATGGAATTCCCGAGGCATAAATACCAGAGTGGGTTGCCATTCCCTTCTCCAATGTATGTTCCCAACAAACCCAGGACTCCTGCATTGTAGGCAGATTCTTCACCACTGAGTCACCAGGGAATCCACCTCTGAGCACAATCCCTAATACAAAGACAGGCATATGGAGTTGCCTCATAAATATTTGTTGAAGGAATGAATAAGTGAGTGACAGACTGAATTTCAACACAAATTTTTAGCACATGATTTTAAATATTTAGATATATTAATTTGCTTAAATGAAAGGCACAGGGTGAGGCACTTAGGATATAAGTGAGAAAAAAAACTGGTGCACTGGGATGACCCAGAGGGATGCAATGGGGAGGGAAGTGGGAGGGGGGTTCAGGATGGGAAACACATGTACACTCATGGCGGATTCAAGTCAATGTATGGCAAAACCAATACAATATTGTAAAGTAAAATGAATGAATGAATTAATTTTTTTAGAAAAAGGAAAAAAAAAACCCTGATGTATAGCTTGCTCAAGTAGATCTTTCAGTACAGGAATGGATAGACATTATCAACCATATAATCAAACTAATAAATTTAAGATTTAACTCTGCAAAGTGCAGTAAGGTAGAAGTAGCTCCCACTGAGAGAGCAGATATGGAGCATTTGAACTGGATAGAGTGACCAGAGAATGGTTGAAATGAGATCCAAAGAGTATTCCAGACACAGGGAACAGCATGTTCAAATGCCCTACAGCCTGAAGGAGTAGATTGAGACCTGGAAAAAAGCCAGCCCTGCTGCTGCAGAAAGGATAAAGGGAAGCCAGGGATAAAGTCAGGCTTGAGAAGGAGAAAGGAGTTGGACATGCCAGGACTCTGAAAGTCACGTCAAGGGCTTTCATCTTTATCCTATACACCATGGTAAGCTAGTGACACCCTGAAAACCATGGGAAGCCAATGACACTTTAAGCGGTGAGGATGAATGGAGGGGGAGGGTGTGTGTGTTCTATAGTCAAATGTACCTTAAGAAAGAGGCCAGAGTGGTTACTAATAGAGTAGATGGGAGGCTATTGCTGTGATCCACATCATACGTGATGTAATGTGTCTATAGTTGATACTGATATAAAGAGAACTAAAATCAGTTAAGATTATTCCCTAGCAATGTAGGGAATAAGATCCAGGGACTGGGCAGTGCAAATAATATAGAAAGTAAAGGACAAAACTATTGTAAACACAAGTTGCCATTTTTTTGACAGAGAGAAAGGAGGAGGGAAGAGGGGGGAGAGAAAGTGCAAAGGTGCAGCAAATTAGATGTGAGTGTGCCAAGATAAATGAATTTGGTTGGGACATATTTAGTGTGGAATACCTTTGAAACATTAAAGATCAACATCAGTGGCTTTTGTACAGGTGCTCAGAAGAGCAACCTGGCCAGGGGGATGTGTTTATGAGTTATCTGCTTTCACAGAGCTGGCAATTACAGGGCAATGATGGCATAAGCTAGGATTGTGTAGATGACCTGAGTTAGGGAAGAGATGCCTCAGAGTACAGGAAGAACAGCCCGTGGAGGAGAGCTCAGAGGAAAGGGTCCCAAATAACGTGGAACAGCATGAGTCCCCTGAATGCATGACATCACAAGGATATGGATAGGTGAGTACAGTCATCAAGATTTGTTCAGTTTACAATTTGTTTTAATTTCTCTCTTCAAAACAAATGCCCCTACCCCTTTCAAAAAATCATGTGAGGTAATATAGGTGGAAAAATCAGTGTATATGTGGGAATTAGAGAGAGGCTGGGGAGATTAAATTCCCAATATATTTGATAAGGCATCAAGAGTTCCACTTTCTTAATTTCCTTTCTTCTCCAAAACCATATTTGGCTTTAGTCCTGAGGACAGAAACTTTCTAATTGCATAGTGCATTCCAGTTACTGTGCTGCAGCTTAAATTTACCCTTCACTAGCTGTTGTGCTCTGGTGAGATGGGCCCTTTAGCATTTCTTCTCTGTGATAATACACACGACATTGCATTATGTCAGAAGAGGGCACTGGAGGGACACTGCAGAAGGAAGGGCCTTTTCTCCCTGTTTCTGCTGTGGTTTTCTCTCTCTTTTTTTCTTTCCTACTAGAGGGTATCCAGTGGAGCATACATTCCCCTGTTGAGCTCAGGACTGACCACAGTCTAGTGACCACCTTACTGCAGTCTGTCCTATGCAGAAACCACTGACAACTGATTTCCAGCACTTCATGCACCAATATCCATCAGCTTGTACCCTGGGAGAGTATTTCTGCCCAGCAACTGTGGACCAGCTCTGGTTGAGGGCAATCCATATTTTTCTTTTTTTGTCATCCAATTGGGGGCAACCACACTTTTCCAATGAAATCTGAATCCAAACTTTGGGGACAAGATCTTTCTTTCTGTGTTTATTCCTTCCTTGCATACTCTCTCTCATCCCTAAAGTCTTCTTCAGAGTTCTCTTCATACCACTCCCCTCTTATAAATAATAATTCATTAAATGCCCCCTGTTCAAATGAACTGTGTTTTTGTCTCCCAGCTGAACTCTTACTAATACAGCTACACATTCACATTTACAAATATATTTGCTAAGCCATATAATCTCTATAATATTCTTGTGAAGTGGGTATATTCACATTAGACATGAAAACTCCTTGGACCAGTTTTATCATTAATTCAATAAATATCTACTGAGTGGTGAACATGGACTCAAAGAACTGCTGTGACTAAAAGTCAAATGGTTGAGACAGATCCAGAATCAAGGAGTCCAAGTTTCTATTACACACTTAGGGTAACAGTAAGTGTGTTGGTGGCATATCAGTGTTTGAAAAACTTCAGGGCACTTTCTCTCAAATTTTAACATGCATACAAATTACCTATCTAAGCACAGATTCTGACTCATTGGTTATTGTGGGTGGAACTGTGTCCCCTCAAATTCATATTGACGTATTAACCCCCAGAGCCTTAGACAATGACCTCACGTGGAGACAGGGTTATTGCTGATGTAATTAGTTAAGGTGAAGTCACCCTGGAGTAGGGTTTAGGTCCCTCAACCAACATGACTAGAGTCCTTATAATAATTGTGCCACATGAAGAGAGATATCCACCCACAGGGAGAACGCCATGGAAACATGAAGGCAGAGATCAGGGTGATGCATACAAGGCAAGCAATGCTGAAGACTGGCATCACAGCACTAGAGGCTAAGAGAAAGGCATGGTATGGACCCAACTTCAAAAATGACAGAAGAAACCAGCTCAAACACCTTGATCTTAAACTTGTAGCCTGAGTACTGTGAGGCTACACACTTCTGTTGTTTAAGCCACCCAGTTTGTGGTATTTTGTTAAGGCAAAGTACCTAGGAAACTAGTACAGTGGGTCCAAGGTGTGGTCTGAGATTCTGAATTTCTAACAACCTCCCAGACGATGCTGATAGTATCAGTCTTTGGAGCACACTCTGAGTAGCAAGGAGATAGCATATAAGAGAAATGCCACTGTACCTGCCACCTCCTCCTCTTCCTAGGGAACACGTACACTTTCTATAAAGTACCAGCTAAAGGGGCTAATGGATATGAGTTTGAGCAAACTCCGGGACATAGTGAAAGACAGGGAAGCCTGGTGCCCTGTGCTCCATGGTCACAAAGAGTCAGACGGGACTTAGCAACTAACCCCATCGTCTGGCCACTGGCTCAGAACCTGTGTAACCTGACTCAAAATAGTGAAAGAAGTTTCTAGTCAGCAGTGGAGGAAGAAATTGCAGGGTTTAAAGTAAGGGTGAAGCCCAAAAAAGTTCATCTACAAGGGGGATAATTAAGGGAATAACCAGTTCATAGATGGGGTAGGGAAAAAACACATGTAGCAGTTGTAACCAAGCTCACTTCAGTACAAGAGGTGAGAGATCTGTGAACTGCAGGGGTCCCTTGAGGAGCACCAGACATGGAAGCAACTCCTGCCACGATCTTGTGGGGTCTGATCCTGCTACACCTGCCTTTAGGCTTCTATGGTTTCTCTCTTGCTGTTTTATGTGGACTCTCATGATGCTCCCTCTTTTCTTTTCTTTTTTAAGGGCTTCCCTGGTGGCTCAGCTGGTAAAGAATTGGCCTGAAATGTGGGAGACCTGGGTTTGATCCCTAGGTTGGGAAGATCCCCTGGAGAAGGGAACCACTACTCACTCCAAATTGATCCCTGGGTTGGGAAGATCCTCTGGAGAAGAGAACCACTACCCACTCCAGTATTCTGACTTGGAGAATTCCATGGACTGAATAGTCCATGGGGTCGCAAAGAGTCAGACATGACTGAGAGACTTTCACCTCACTTATCTTTAATTGGAGGATAACTGCTTTACAATGTTGTGTTGGTTTCTGCCATCCCACAATGTGAATCAGTCGAAAGTATACATGTATCTCCTCCTTCTTGAGCCTCCCTCCCACTACAGTCCCCCATCCCACCCCTCTAGGCTGTCACAGAGGACAAACAGAGCTCTCTGTGTTATACAGCAACTTCTCACCAGCTATCAATTTTACACATCTTAGTGTATATATTTCAATGCTTCTCTCTCAATTTGTCATACCCTCTCCTCTCCCTGATGTGTGCTTCCTCTTTTCTTTCACTATTTGCAATTAAATGTTCCATTAGAATACACAGGGTTTCCCAGGTGGCACTAGTGGTAAAAAATCCACCTTCCAATGCAGGCAAGAGATGCAGGGTCGATCCCTGGATTGGGAAAATCCCCTGGAGAAAGCAATGGCAACCCACTCAAGTATTCTTGCCTGGAAAATCCCCATGGACAGAGGAGCCTGGCAAACTACAGTACATAGGGTTGCAAAAAATTAGACAAGGCTGAGCATCTGAGCACACAACACACATTAGAAGTCATAAAAAAAGCCTTGTAAAACTGAACACATCTGCCTCCTACCATCTATCCCCTCTAGCAGAGACTCTCAGTGGTCTCCTACTGGTCATACTCTTCTTTTTCCTTTTTACAAATCTTATGGGGACATAACATCTCCCAGCTGGAGAATACATTTCCCAACACCCTCTGCATGCGTAGCCATAGATAAAGTTTGGAGCAATGATGATGTGCAGAATTTCAGGGTCATATCCTCACAGACAGAACTTGCCCCGAACTTCCTTTTCCTCCATTCCTATAGCCAGGAAACGGCAACAAGAGCACCACACATTGAACCCATGATGAAAGCCACAGAGGGGAAGGCACATCACACCTCCCAGGCCTGGGTCCCTGGAGCATAGATGTCACTCTGCCCAAGATCACTCACTGAGCTCTGAGTTGTCACATATTTTGGAGGCTTCTCTGTTAATGGCATCTTAACATATGTCCTAAAAAAAATCACTGAAACCTTTTCACTGGTGCTCTGCTTTTAAGGAAGGCTGCTGTCTTAATTCTACGCCATGGTCCACCAGCTCCATTCTGCTTTATTGGAGGTTCATGGGCTAGGCAGTGATGTCTGTGTCCATGCCCTGCCAAAACAGCAGCAATCTCATTTTTAGCCAGGGCTACAGGGTTACTTTCAGGGATTACCAGAAGGGGCTAATGGTAAAGAACCTGCTTGCCAATGCAGGAGACAGAAAAGATGTGGGTTCGACCCCTGGGTTGGGAATATCCTCTGGAGAAGGGCATGGCAACCCACTCCAGTTTTCTTGCCTGGACATGGCAGGCAAGATCCTCAGAATTCCCATGGACAGAGGAGCCCGGTGGGCTGTGGTCTCAAAGAGTCGGACACAACTGAAGTGACTGAGCATGCAGGGCTGCTTCCAGTCACTGTGTGGGCCTTGGTCACTACAATGCCTGAACTGAGACAGCCCTTGTCCAAATTCAGAGCCGGTGTCAGTTCATCTGTACCTATGTACAGTGAACACATAACAAAGACAAGCCCGGGACAAAAGCAAACATAAGTGCTGCATAATTAAGAAGAATTTCAAATAATAAGAAATATATATCTCCTCTTAAGAATTCATATACGCACCGCCAGCAGTAGCTGCTGAGTAGTGTCCGACTCTTTGCCACCCCATAGAGGAGCCCCACCAGGCTCCTCTGTCCATGGAATTCTCCAGACAAGAATACTGGAATGGGTAGCCATTCAAGTTTCCTGTTAATCAATGTTATCGATTGACTTATAGTAACAGAAATCCCAAAGAATTCACAGCAGTCAGCAAGAGCACTGCAATGTATTAAATACTTTTCCTTGTTTGGGCAGATATCGTAGGTCCACTTTATAGAAAGAGAAATGGATAGATAGGAAGGTTCAATACTTTGAGTGTGTAGAGCAGTTCAATGCCCAAGTGCAGCCCTCTATCCACTCAACAGACATTTCCTCACCATCCAGTCAGTGTTTATTCTTACAGTTTACTAAAATAGTCAACAAATGCGTATGTGGCTTGCCTGTTACTGAAGGTCAAACGGGCCCACGACAAACACAGGGCTTCAACTCCTGGTTGCATTTTCCATCACTTACTTATCCTTCCATCTGATGGACATTTACTAAACACCTGCTATGCAGGCCTGATACACCCAGGAATGGGTTTTGAACCAGGAGCTTATAGACTCATTGTGAAACACTGAAAGTAGGTTGTAACAGAGCAGGGAGTCAATCCTGGTTCAGGTCACCAGCATCCACTTACGGCGGTTGTCTGAGTAGCCTGGGCTTCAGTGACCAAGCTCATCCACGTATCTATTTCACATCCACACTGCAGGACACTAGACAGGGTGGTGGTGCGGGGAGAAGAAGAGATGCTGGCAAAGGAGAAATATGAACAAGGTCCTGTCATAAAAAATCTCAAAGTGCTCAGCCTCCTCATGGCAGGCTAGTTGTCACATTGATATATGAAGGGCACACTCTCCCACACACATGTGCAGTTAGAAGCAAGAAGACTTAGAAATGCATCACAAAAAGAAAAATGAAAACAAGTCAGTTAAGTCCAGAAAATATAAATGAGGGATGTAAAGGAGAAGTGTTATTTTGAAATGGATTGGCTTTACTTGAGAAAGGGAAGCAATTATTTTCTGAGTTCATGCTCACGTTTCCTCATTTAGCTGCTCCATTCCCGTGCCAGGCAGGTATTGTTAACTCTGATTACAGAGGAAGAAGCCAAGGTTTGGAAAGGTTAATAATGTCACCTAAGGTCAGTCATACAAGTGGCAGATCCAGAATGAGAAGTTATAACTGTCTGTCCTCCAAACCCATGCATCCCGTACTATATGACCCCACTATGTCTGATAGCATGCAAGAACAGAAACAGCTCACAACCAAGCTGCCAGGAAACTAGAGAGAAGCAAGGGCTGAGCCTTAGCTGGGCAGAGATCATGTGGGCAACAGAAGGAAGGTACCAGAAAGTCAGAAAGCATCCCTCAGACCAGCATCTTCGAATCCTAGGATATAGGCCCACAGAAATAGACTTCTGACCCCATAGCTGCAGTGGGGGTGATCACAGGCCAGACCCTCACATTTTCAGGACCCTGAAAACCGTAAATATGGGAGTATAAATACCATATTTTAAATTACTTAAATGTTATAAGTCAAACAAACAAACTGTTAAATAAGATATATTATATTCTCCTTTCTTAACAGTTACAGCTTGATATCAGCTGGGAAGGCCAGGTTCTAACTTGGAATTTCCTCAACCTGTCAAAGTGCCATCCTTGGAGAGAGCCTGGGACCAGGTCCCTCACCCACTGTTTCCCTTCTCTTCATATTCCTGGTCCCAGAGCACAGCCCATCAAGTGGGGCTCTGCGCTCAGGTCTGTGGACATCTAGCCCCAGTGTCTGAGCTCCAACCACTTGATCAGAAGTGACTGTATTTCTGGAAGCCCTAATGGGACAAAGCACTACTATGTGTCTGGCTCCAGGCAAGAGACCTCAGGGACCCCAGAAGCAGACTTGGAGCCATCTAGACAGTCAATTCAAAAGTCTTGGGACCTAGAGTGCAGTGCAGAATGGGGAAGTAGGTCCCCAAAGATCAGATCTTTTCTCTCCATGGATAATGGAGAGGAGCACAGAGGATGGCCACAGCAAGGCCTCACATGCCCAAAGTAGGGTCCCTCCTTCCTGAGTCTAAGGTCCTTTCCATGAGAGCCACACCCTTCTATCCACAAAGGAAGGAGGAAGTTTAGATTGTGGGGACAAACTGGACTGGAAATGTTCTAGATCATCAGTTCTCATCCCCTCTATACATTCAAACCACCTAAGGAGGTATTAAAAAAAAAATACATACACTAGGCCCCTTGCTTAGAAAACTGCTTTACTTGGTATAGAGATGGGTCTGGGCATTGCATAATTATGAAGCTATTCAAAGGATTTCAATGTGCAACTAAGGTTTCAAATCACTGTCACTGAGATAAAAGAAGATGCTCTACAGCCTAAAAACAACTTACCTTACCCTCAACACATACATGTTGGCAAAACCTTGATGGTTCCCTAAGGAGGAGGGTGAGAATGGGAGGAAGATGATCAGGAAGAGGAGAGGAGAAGGAGGCCCAGAGCACAGGCCAGACACTGGGGCAGGGCTCTGCCCACACATCTGATGCCTCAGCACTTATCCAAGAGTAAAGCTATGTGATTTCTTTGGGCAGCTCAGGGCCCAGATTAGTTTATTTAGTTTTCATAGATGTTCTCTTTCTTTCAAACTACCTCCCATATACTTGCACCTCATGTGCCACCTATTTCAAACTACTGGCTTTCAGTTCATGTCACAGCCTTGACCTTCTTTTCTTGAGACCTGAGAAGCTATATCAGGAGAGGCAAGGAGAGCAAAAGACAGACACCTTTGCCTCTTCCTCCCATACTATGCTGAGCCATTCCTGTTCTGCTATAGACTGAACATCTGTCCTGTTGCCCTCCCCAAATTCATATGTTGAAACAATCCCCAATGTGATGGTACTTGGAGGTGGGGCCTTTGGCATGTGATTAGGTCATAAGGGTGGCGTCTTCATGAAAGGGATCGCTTCTCTTATAAAAGAGGCACCAGAGAGATCCCCGCCCCTCTCCACCATATGAGAATACAGTGAAAAGCAGCTATCTATGAACCAAGAAATGGGCTCCTGGCACACTCAATCTTTCAACACCTTGATCATGGACTTCCCAGCCTTCAGAACTATGACGAATACATTTTTGTTTTTTATAAGCCATCCAATCCATGGTGTTATATGATAGCAGCTTGAATGGATTAAGATACCTGTCCTGATTGCTTTTCTATGATGTCTATCGAGGTAATGGAATAAACATATACACATTCATTTCCTGCTTCTCCACCAAGGTATTGCTTTTGTGTCATCAAGGGAAGACTGGTTATTTACTAAAAATAAAAAGTGGAGAAAAGTGTTTTGGCCACTTAAGCACATAAATCTACACTGATTAAATGCTTTCCTCACAAACAGCCACAGACTCCCTAGGCATGTCTACCAGTGTTATTAAAACACAGCTTTTGAAAGAATCTACTAGAAACTTCAGCTATAATCACATATTAGCTATTTTCTTTTCAGGAACTTTTTTCTCTAATAGCTGGAGGTAAAATTCAATCTTTATACGTCAATGAAATTATAAGGTGAATATCAAGCACTATAAATATAATTCTGGATCAACAGTTAAGAAAAATTCTAAATACAGTCAGAAAAATATTTACCTTTATCTATCCTCTAGGCTGAAGGTCTAGACAGATATTTCAATTTGGCAAACTTTGTTTTGAACAAATGACCTTTAATCATGGATATGTATACCCCTTTGGTCCACAGTCAAGGACAATTCCATATGCCTATTATTCATATTCACCCTTTCTCAAAATTGATTACCCTAAGAATATGTCTCTTTTCACAATACTCTTTCCACTCTTTAGCTAACCTAAATATCATTATCATTTTGTCTTAAGAATAGAAAGACCTCTGTGCACCAAAGGGAAGAATCTACTGTTTTCCAGGAAGTTCCCAAAGCTCCCATTAATAACTAATCAAGATATATTCCTTTCTTTTTCTGCCTTCTGCATATTTCCTTGAAACATGAAGCTTGGTATTACAAAGGTTATTTTGTCCCCTGCTTGAAATGCCAAAACCATTAGGGTGATATGTATTCTTTTAAATGGAATGAATACTTGCAGGGCTATCATATATATTCACATTTTTTTAATAATATTGGATGAAATTGTAAATAATCTACATAATTCCTTTCAAAGTTAGCACACTTTATTTAAAATATAATTAAAAACCTATTGTCAAATAATAACATCAAATATTTATTCCAATTACCATAATTCCCATTATTTCACTGTGTAAGATTTTTTATATGTACAAGCTTCTAATAATAAGAAAAATCATATGCAAATGTTGATTAAAATATTTAGTTATTAACCTAAAAATGTGTGATACAGGATTCTTCTAGGAGGATATAGTACTTACATGTTTCTCTATTGCTCCTTGTTAAAAAAATAAATAAATAAATAAATAAAATTTATGGACATCAGATATCAAATATATGATAGAACACTGTGAAAATTAGGAAGAGGGCAGACCAAGGCCCTACAGGACTAGAAGAAATACAGTGGCAAAGTCCCTGTGTCTCTTGTGTCTTATATTTTAGATCTGGACTTGAAGGAGCTGGCAAATATAAAACAAACAAACAAGCAAATAAACAAACAAAAAACAATGAATAGACAAAAAATAAGTCCCAATCAAAGTTCACTTTCTCTATCCAAAAGACCAGACAGTGGGAGGCCTAATCTAATAATATGGAAAATTGAAGACAAAAAATAGAACAAAACACTTTACTCCAGGCAAACACAGAATAAAAATTTGTGGCTCTGATCTATCTAGGTCAGTGAAAGTTAAGTGGGGAGTTGAGACCTACACTCATATGAGGTTGGAATGAGTTCTCCAACACTCACGCTGAGGTACTGTCAGAGAAGGCCAAGTAGGAAGCCAGGACACTGATCTACACAGGAATATGACCTGTCTCAACGCTCCCTCCACCCACAGTGGTCTTAGTGGAAATACATTCGGAGTTTGCACTGTTACTTTACCTGGCAATAGCGAGACGTCCTCACCTCTCCGCTGAGGTGGTGTCAGAGAGGCTGTGGGGAGTCAGGTCTTTCCTGTTACTTAGCAGTAGTGAGGTCATCCTCACTGAAGTGTCAGTGCAGACCACATGGGGAGCCGGAATCCCCAGGCCTGCTCAGCAGTATGGGGAGTATTCCCCAAGGCATACAGATAGAGGCTGAGAGGAAAATCGGGACTTCTGCCTCCACCTGGCGGTAACAATTGGCACCCTCAATTCCCCTCCTGGAGTGGTGTCAGAAAAGGCCAAAGAAAACAGAAAGTTTAATCAAGATCTAGATTCTCATAATTTTAAAATAATAATGTCCAGATGTCAACAGAAAATGACACATACTAAGAACCAGGAGGATTATCAAAGTAAGTGAAAAAGAAAGTCAATAGGTGGTAACAATGAATGGATTCAGATGCATAACAAAGAATAGGTGAAACAAAAGACAGGGAAAAATAGAACCAGCCAATGTAAACAACAGAGAAAAACAGACCCTCCAAAATAAAAACTAAAAGAGCCCCAGGAACCTTTGGGGTTATTTAAAAAGTTAATATTTGTGTCATTGGCGTCTGAGGAGAAAGACTATGGGGTTAAAAAAGTACTCAGAGATAATAGCTGAAAACTTCCAAAATTTGTCCAGAGATATAAACCTACAAGTTCAAGAAGCTGAGTGAGCCTCAAATATGATAAAAACCTAAGGAATCCAGACCAAGACTCACGATTATTACAATCCTGAAGAGGAAAAGAAAAACTCCTGAATGCAGCCAGGGGATGGGAAACTCTGTTGCATAGTTGCTAAGTTGTATCTGACTCTTTTGTGACTCCATGGACCATAGCCCATCAGATTCCTCTGTTCATGGGATTTCCCAGGCAAGAAAACTAGAGTGGGATGTCATTCCTAGAGTGGGAAGATACATTTCCAGGGTATCTTCCCGATCCAGGGATTGAACCTGCATCTCCTGCATTGCCAGGTGAATTTATTTTTACCACTGAGCCATCATGGAATCCATGGGAAACTTTACCAACAGGGAAAAATCTATTCAGATAACAGCAGATTTCTCATCAGAAACCATGGAGATCAGAATGAAATAAGTATCACAATTTTTTTTCAAGTGTTGAAAAGAGAGTTGTCAACTAGAATCCTATACCTAGTGAAATTAATCCTTTAAGAATGAAGAAGAAATCAAGACATGCTCAGTTGGAGATAAAGCAAGAGAGTTTGTCATCTACCCTAAAATAAGGGCTAAATATCTTAGACTATTAGGAAGGAAGAAAAATCACAGTAAGTAAAAATATGAATAAATACAATAAACTTTTGTTCTCCATAAAAGGAAGTAAGGTGTTTTAACTCACTTGAACTAATAAAATGGCAATACCAGTAGAAATTATATAATAATCTATGTGTAAATAATGTGATGCTTAGAGCAATTATTAAAAATGCTATACAAATGGACATATTATAAATAAATAAAAATGAAATTCTTAAAAATTCAAGGAACAAACAAAAAAGCAGGAAAAAGAAAATAGAAAGGGCAAACAGAGAAAGCAAAGAGAAGGAAAAATACAGTGAACTTAAATTCTAAAATTTCAGTGGTGGACTTAAGTACTAATATATTTTACCCCACTCTGTCAAAGTGGAATAAAAAAATATTAATTAACTGTATGTTGTCTATTAAAAACTCACTTCAAATATAACAACAGAAGTCATTTTAAAGTAATATTTTAGAAAATATTTATCATGTAAATATTAACCAACGAAAAACAAAAGTGGCTGTATCAATATTAGATAAAACAGACTTTAGAGTGAAGAAAATTACCAAAAACAAAGAAATGTTGTATCAAGGGTTAATCCACCAAAAAAAAAAAAAAAGTAATTCTAAATGTGTTTGTATTAAAAAACAGAGTTGCAAATTATGTGGAGCAAAAACTGATGGAACTGAAAGAAGAAACTGAGAAATCCACAATCATTGCTGGAGATTGCAACACCCTTTGCTCAACAACTGATAGGGCAACTAGGCAGGAAAATAAGCAAAACTATAGAAAAATGACACAATTCTAGCAATCAGCAGGATTTAATCAACATTTCTAGAACACTTCATCCGGTAACAGTAGAATGCACATTATTTTCAAGTGTGCCTAGAACATACACCAAGTTAAATCATATCTTGAGTCCCAAAACAAACCTTTACACATTTAAAAGAATTGAAATCATACAGAGTGTGTTCTCTGACTACAGTAGAATCCAACTAAAATTACTAACAGAGTGAAAAGTGTGAAATATTCAAACACTTGGAAACTAAACAACACATTTTTAAATATAATGTATCAAAGTCTTAATGAAAATTCTTGACCAAGATAGTTTCTCTGTAGAATTTTACCAAACATTCAAAGAATAATTAAAACCAGTGCTACATATCTTTGTCCAGAAAACAGAAGGAAAGGGAACACTTCCAAGTTATTTTATGAAGCTAGTATTACTCTGACACCAAAATAAGACAAGGAAGTAGAAGAAAACTGTAAACAATATCCATCATTAATATAAGCAAAAATACTTAACATAGACAGTAGTTCTCCCTTATGCATGGTCTCACTTTCTGCTGTTTCAGATACCCATGGTCAATTTCAGTCTGAAAATATTAAATGGAAAATTTCAGAAATATACAATTTATAAGTTTTAAATCTGCACACCATTCTGAGTACTGTGATGAAACCTTGTGGCATCTAGCTCCATCCTGCCTGGGAAGCGAATCCTCTCTTTTAACACTTTGAGTATCTTTGAAGTTCTTTCGGCTATCAGATCAATAGTCATGGTATTACAGTGCTTGTGTTCCAGCAACCCTGATTTTACTTAATAATAGTACCAAAGCACAAGAGTAATGATACTGGTAATTCAGATATGTCAAAGAGAAGCTATAAAGTGCTTCCCTTAGGTGAAAAGGTGAAAGTTCTGAACTTAATAAGAAAAAAAAAAAAAGAAGAATGCTAAGGTTGTTAAGATCTACAATAAGAATGAATCTTTCATCTGTGAAATTATGAAGGAAAAATAAATCCCTGCTAGCTTTGCTGTCACATTTCAAACTTGCAAAAGTTATTGCCACGGTATATGATCAATGCTTAGTTAAGATGGAAAAGACATTAAATTTGAACAATGAAACATTCTGAGAGAGAAAGAAAAGAAAGACCACATTTACATAACGTTTATTATAGTGTGTGTGTGTGCTGTTGCTCAGTTGTTATAGTGTGTGTGTACTGTTGTACTGTTGCTCAGTTGCTCAGTTGCTCCGACTCTTTGTGACCTATGCAGTGTAGCTCCTCTCTCTGTGCATGGGATTCTCCAGGCAAGAATACTGGAGTGGGTTGACATTTCCTCCTCCAATAGTATATTGTTATAAATGTTCTATTCTGTTGTTACTGCTAATCTTTCTGTGCCTAATTTATAGGTTAAATTTTATCATAGGTAGGTATACAAAGAAAGTGTCTTTTAATATCATGGCTGCAGTCACCATCTGATTTTGGAGCCCTGCAAAATAATCTGTCACTGTTTCCATTGTTTCGCCATCTACTTGCCATGAAGCAATGGAACCAGATGCCATGATCTTAGTTTTCTGAATGTTGAGTTTTAAGCCAACTTTTTCACTCTCTTCTTTCGCTTTCATCAAGAGGCTATTTAGTTCTTCTTTGCTTTCTGCCATAAGGGTGGTGTCATCGGCATATCTAAGGTTATTGATATTTCTCCCAGCAATCTTTATTTCAGCTTGTGCTTCACCTAGCCCGACATTTCGCATGATGTACTCTGCATAAAAGTTAAATAGGCAAGGTGACAATATATAGCCTTGATGTACTCCTTTCCCTATTTGAAACTGGTCTGTTGTTCCATGTCGAGTTCTAACTGTTGCTTCTTGACCTGCATACAGATTTCTCAGGAGGCAGGTCAGGTGGTCAGCTATGACCAACCTAGACAGCATATTAAAAAGCAGAGACATTACTTTACCAACAAAGATCTGTCTAGTCAAAGCTATGGTTTTTTCTAGTAGTCTTGTATGGATGTGAGAAATGGACCATAAAGAAAGCTGAGCACTGAAGAATTGACGCTTTTGAACTGTGGTGCTGGAGAAGACTCTTGAGAGTCTCTTGGACAGCAAGGAGATCCAACCAGTCAGTCCTAAAGGAAATAAATCCTGAATATTCATTGGAAGGACTGATGCTGAAGCTGAAACTCCAGTAATCTGGCCACCTGATGTGAAGAACTGACTCATTGGAAAAGACCCTGATGCTGGGAAAGATTGAAGGTGGGAGGAGAAGGACGTGATGGACATGAGTTTGAGTAGGCTCCCGGAGTTGGTGATGGACAGGGAAGCCTGGTGTGCTGCAGTTCATTGGGTCACAAAGAGTCAGATGTGACTGAGTGACTGAACTGAACTGAACTGATACACAGAAAAACACACAGTATATTTAGGCTTTTGTACTATCTGCAGTTTCAAACATCCACTGCAGGTCTTGGAATGTATCCCCTGCAAGATTAAGGGGGGCCTTCTGTATTATCAAATATATTTCAGCAATATACAAAGTGTATAATGAAAATATATATGTAATAACCAAGTGGAGTTTATTCCAGGGATACAAGCTTGGCTTAATACTTGGAAATCAATTAATGTAATCCACCATAATAACAAGCTAAAGAAGAAAAAAAAAAAATCACATGATTATACCATGATTAATCACATTCAGACAAAGCAACTGACAAGTACTAGGTTCACGATAAAAAACTTTCAGAAAAAGAATAAAGAGGAACTTCCTCAACTGGATACAGTATCTACAAAAAACCTACAACTAACATTATATTTAATGTTGAAAGATTGAATACATTTTTTCCATAAGATTGGGAAGTAAGGATGTCTATTTTGACCACTCTTATTCAATATAGTGCTGCAAGTTCTAGCCAGTGCATTAAGGCAAGAAAAGAAAAGGCATGCAGGTCAAAAAGAAAGAAAGAAACATCTATTTGCAGATGATATTACTGTCTACTAGAAAATCCTAAATTATCTACAGGCATACCTCATTTTATTGTGCTTCACTTTATAGCACTTTTCAGATTATAGTATTTTTTATAGATTGAAGGTTTGTGGCAGCTCTGCCTTGAATAAGTTTATCTGTGCCATTTTTCCAACAGTATTTTCTCCCTTTGTGTCTCTGTGTTGCATATTGGTATTTCTCCCAATATTTTCAGCATTTCACTATTATTATATTCATTATGGTGACATGTGATCAGAGATCTTGGATGTTACCCTTATGACTTACTGAAGGCCCAGATGATGGTTAGTATTTTTTTTTTAGAAATAAAGTGTTTTTTAATTAAATTATGTGCATTTCTTTAGACATATGATATTGCACACTTAATGGATTATCGCCAAATCGCTTCAGTCCTGTCCAACTCTGTACGACCCCATAGACGGCAGCCCACCAGGCTCCCCTGTCCCTGGGATTCTCCAGGCAAGAACACTGGAGTGGGTTGCCATTTCCTTCTCCAATGCATGAAAGTGAAAAGTGAAAGTGAAGTTGCTCAGTCGTGTCTGACTCTAGCGACCCCATGGATTGCAGCCTTCCAGGCTCCTCCGTCCATGGGATTTTCCAGGCAAGAGTACTGGAGTGGGGTGCCATTGCCATAGGATAGTGTAAACATGACTTTTACATGCACTGGGAAAACAAACAAAAAAAATATGTGACTAGGTTTATTGAAATAGGTGCTTTATTGTGGTGGTCTGGAACCTAAGCCCCAATATCTCTAAATAATTCCTATACAAAAAATTCCTAGAACTAAAAAGTGAGTTCAGAAAGGTTGTATGACAAGACACACAAAAATTGTATTTGTTATACTGCTAAGTCACTTCAGTCGTGTCCAACTCTGTGCGACCCCATAGACGGCAGCCCACCAGGCTCCCCCGTCCCTGGGATTCTCCAGGCAAGAACACTGGAGTAGGTTGCCATTTCCTTCTCCAATGCATGAAAATGGAAAGTGAAAGTGAAGTCGCTCAGTTGTGTCCGACCCTCAGTGACCCCATGGACTGCAGCCCACCAGGCTTCTCCGTCCATGGGATTTTCCAGGCAAGAATACTGGAGTGGGTTGCCATTGCCTTCTCCATTTCTTATACTAGTGATAATCAATAACTGAAATTTAAAATACTATTTATAGTCACTTACCAAAAGAGTTAGATGCAAATCTTTCAAAACATACATATATAGAATTTGTATGTTGAAAACTACAATACTGGTTAAAAAAACAAATTTGAAATATCTAATAAGAGACATACTGTGCTGATTACTGGAATATCCAACATAATAGAGATGTTAATTCTCCCAAACTGATATAATGATTAACACAATTCCTATCAAAATCCCAGCAAAATTTCTTGTAGATACAGATAAGATTATTCTAAAATGTGTACAAGAAGGTAAAAGAACAAGAATAGCTAAAATCATTTTGAAACTGATGAATACATAAAAATAAATAAAGTGGAACAACAGTTAAGACTATAATTAAGACTATATGGTATTGGTGGAGAAACAGAAACAGATATGTGGAATGTAACAGAGAACTCAGAAATAACACACAGAAATATGTCCGTTTGATTTTTGACAAAAATACAAAAGCTATTCAATAGGAAGTGGAGAAGGCAATGTCACCCCACTCCAGTCCTCTTGCCTGGAAAATCCCATGGACGGAGGAGCCTGGTAGGCTGCAGTCCGTGAGGTCGCTAAGAGTCGGACATGACTGAGCAACTTCACTTTGATGCATTGGAGAAGGAAATGGCAACCCACTCCAGTGTTCTTGCCTGGAGAATCCCAGGGACGGGGGAGCCTGGTGGGCTGCCGTCTGTGGGGTCGCACAGAGTCAGACACAACTGAAGTGACTTAGCAGCAGCAGCAGCATTCAATAGGAAGAGGACAACTTTTCCAATAAAAGGTTCTGGAGCAACTGGACATTCACTGGAAAAAACTGAAGCTTAATCTGTCTTAGGCCTTATGCAAAAAATTAACATAAAATGCATCATGGCTCAAAAGTAAAAATGAAAATACATAAACTTTCAGAAAAAAAATGGAGGAAGAAATTTCAGGATCTAAAACCAGGCAGAGGTAGAGTTGACACTAAAAGCACAATCCATAAAAGAAAAAATTGATAAATTGGACTTAAAGTAAAAATCTTATTCTGAAAAAGGCCCTGTTAAGAGGATTAAAGGAGAAGCTATAAAGTAACAGAAAATATTGAAAGCTATATGTGTGTGTGTGTGTGTGTGTGTGTGGTATTTGTTCAGTTATGTCCAACTCTTTGTGATCTCATGGACTGTAGCCTGCCAGACTCCTCTGTCCATGGAATTCTCCAGGTAAGAATACTGGGAGTGGGTAGCCATTCCTTTTCCCAAGAGATCCTCCCCAGGGATCAAACTCGAATCTTCTGCATTGCATGCAGATTTTTTTTACTGTCTGAGCCACCAGGAAACTATATATATATGACAAATATTTAGAATATATTAAAAACTCTCAAACTCAATAGTAAAAGCAACAGAATCTAATTACAAATGGGCAAAAGATAGGAAGGAAACATTTCAACCAAGAGGATACACAGAGATCAAATCAGCCCATGAAATAATGTTCAACATCATTGGCCATTATGAAAATGTAAAATAAAATCACCTTGAGATATAATTATATAAGAACAGCTAAAAATCTAAAAAAAAAAAAAGTGACAATACCAAATTCTGCTGAGAATAAGAGGAAACTGTATCATTTTATATATTATGGTTAGAATGAAAAATGTTATACCCAATCTGGAAAGCCCTCTGGCAATTACTTAAAAAACTAAACATGCACATTGCACTCCTGAGCATTTACCCCAGAGAAATGATATGTTCAGATAAAGACCTGGACACAAATGTTTTTAGTAGCTTTATTCATAGCAACCTAAACCAGAGAACAACACATATGTTCTTCTATGGGTCAAACTACTGATACACAGAACGACATGGATGAGTCTTCAGAGAATTATGCTAAGTGAAAAAAAAAGCCAATCCCCAAATGTTACATACTGTATGATTTACATAATACATACTTAATTTACATAATATTCTTGAAATGACAAAATTATAGAAATAGAGAAAAGATTAGTGTTTGCCAAGGATAAAGGATGGACCAGGGCTGGGAGGGAAGTGGGTATGGTTAAAAAAGGACAACACGATGGATCCTTGTGATCATAGAAAGATTCTATCTCTTCACTATATCAATGCCAGCATCTTGGCTGTGACATCACACTGTTACTTTACCACTGAGGGAAACTGGATAAAGGGTTTGAAGGATTTTTTGTTTTATTGCTTATATGTGAAATCTATAATTATCTCAGAAAAATGTTTGAGACAGTACAAAGCATTTCAAGACTCTTTCTAGGGGTATGCTTGAGTCAAAATGCTTGAAGGTCAATGATCCAGAAAATTGGTGGACGGAGGCAGAGATGGAGCTGAGACCCAGAAGCAAACCTGCTGTCTGATGACCTCTATGGTTCCTAATTAAGCAGGTGGAAGAGGCTATTTCTGACATTTGTATTCAAAAGCCTATCAGTTGAAGAGATGCCAAATAAAGTGGTTGAGTTAAGAAAAAAATTAAAACAGCTTTTTACCTAAATGACTGACAGATCAACTTCATATTTGAAATCTCATGAGAGGCTTCGCAAACTATGTAGCATAGAAGAAAAGGGAATCTGATTAAAAGAGAGCATGAATTCCAATGGATGTAAAAAGAAAATAGACTGTTAAACTTTCTGCCCGGTCTCTATCCCTGACCTTCTGTTAGAAAACAATAGCTGAGGCCATGCAGCCCCCATACTCATCAGCTTAAGCAGCTGCAGAACCGAAGTGTGAGCTAACAGTAAACTGCATCTGTGAACACTAATGTATGAAATAAGAGCAAATGTCACAGACACGCCATATCTTTTTTTAAAGTCTATGTTTCTCTCTGTGGGTGCATCACACATTTGCAGACACAGCAGGTGTTAGCAAATTAAAATAACTACCTTCCCTTGGTCTGATTCCGGCAGTGTACACAGCACCAGAACAGCTGAGAAAAAAAAAAAAAATCATTCGCCCAAAGCTCTGCTTGATATGGGTTTTGACAAA
The DNA here is from genome assembly GCF_029407905.1 of Bubalus kerabau. Lineage (NCBI taxonomy): Eukaryota > Metazoa > Chordata > Mammalia > Artiodactyla > Bovidae > Bubalus > Bubalus kerabau. Next base: position 58,148,945 of record NC_073634.1, read on the forward strand.
TAAACAAATAAACAAAAAATGGTCATGAATTTTCACATGACTGATGTTCAGATCTGATGCAATGCATACACATATCTAACAGGCAGTCAACTGGGATTTTTCCAGTTGTCTTGCAATCATATATAAGGCCCAATATTGAGAATAAAAGAACCAAGACCCCTGGAGTTGAAGTTCAGGAACCTATCACCTATAGGACCATCCCATTCCTGCTGGCCTTACTGAGAATTGCCAAAGAACTGTCCCTCACACAAACCACCCCTCCACCTTCCTGCTGGGCATAACTGTGACTGGGGAAAAAGGTAGGATCATTTTTGGAAATTGTAATTTTCATTAAATTGGTTCTTTGCTTCATTCATCCCATCTTGTGGAAGATGGAAGAATATGTATCCCTACCCTGAAAGCAAGAGAACAACCCAGAAATACTGGGAGACTGCAACAAGTATAGATTTATACTTTATTCCATATATATATATGTGGAATATATATATATATGCATATACACATATATATACACACTTATACACATACATATACATGCAGGAAACCCTGGTTCTATTCCTGGGTCAGGAAAATCCCCTGGAGAAGGGATAGACTACCCACTTCAGTATTTATGGGCTTCCCTGGTGTTTCAGACAGCAAAGGATCCACCTGCAATGTGGAAGACCTGGGTTCGATCCCTGGGTTGGGATGCCATGGAGGAAGGCATGCCTTGGAGGAGGGCATGGCAACCCACTCCAGTATTCTTGTCTGAAGAACCCCCATGGACAGAGGAGCCTTTCCGGCTACAGTCCATGGGGTTGCAAAGAGCTGGACACGACTGAGTGACTAAGCACAATCACATATATATATAAAACATACTTAGACAGTGGACTAGCTGACCAGCACTTGTACCAGTAGAATGAGGAAACTGGAATTGGAGACAGAAGACATGATGAGGAGTTGCAAATAAAGAAGTGCAGATCTTCTTTCTCTTCCCTCCATTTCCTCATTCTGGAGAAACAGGAACATCAGACCTTGCCAAGATTCAAAGTCCTGAAAAGGGTATATTTGGAGACCTCACTGTTTCCAATACAGCTCCTCTCCAAGGGTTAAGATGCATATTCCCAACCAGAGGATGCAGGCAAAGGGATTACTGCAATCAAGGAGCTGTTCAAAGAAGCACCCCTCATCAGCAGCATGTGTGGCATCCATCTTCTACCTGTGTTGGCTCTATAGATAGTGAGTCCACACGGACTGAGATTCAGCCAGGTCAAGAGAGGAGACTGTTCTGTTCCTACTTCAATTTCTGCAGTCCACCAGCACCAGGATTGAAAAGAGACATGTTTTGTTGAAAGCTAGACCAAGATGCCCTTTTCCCTTTCCCCTTAAGCCTCAACTGCCATGGGGAGAGATGACTCTCTCTGAAGCAAATAGAAGATTGAAACTCAAAGTTTTTACTTTAGAGTGAATGAAGGAGACTGAAAAAGTATCGACTCAGATGAATTTTGTTATGAGAGTTATTGCAAAGTAGGAAAGGGGGATTCATCATATCAGATTCTGTGCAGCTTTAGGCAAAACTGAAAACCATCATATTTACATGTCACATCAGAATAGCTGGTGGCTCAGCCGGTAAAAAACACATCTGCTAATGCAGGAGAAGCAAGAGATGCAGGTTTGATCCCTAAGTTGGGAAGATCCACTGGAGAAGGAAATGGCACCATTCCAGTATTCTTTCCTAGAAAATCCCAGGGACAGAGGAACATGGCAGGCTGCAGTCCATGGGGTAGCAGAGTTGGACACGACTGAGCATGCATGCATGCACTTACATCCCTAAAAAAATAACTTTCATATCACATGTTTTCAAGCTCCCTTTAGGTCATAACCACACTCAGTCTCAAAATACATTTCCTTGCTCAGTTTATTCCTGGAACCTGGCTCCCAGCATTGTGGAAACCCACACCTTGATAAGATAGCTTGGTTAGTGGCAGCTCTTCAAAAACATCATCTCATTTTCTAGGGCTCCACCTGAAAATATCTCTTCTAATTAAAACACCAGGCGATTCACCTTTCCAATAGCTAGAGGCCACTGTGAGATGTCATTTTATATCTTTCTAAAATATCACTGGAAAAAAATATGCTTCAGAGCTAAAAAGCCACAGGTTTTCTCTACAGAAAAAGTAATCAAACCAAGTAAACTGCAGAACTCAGTGCCTAAATAATCTAAATAATTATGATTATAATAGAAAATTTCAGAGTCATAGCTAATATTCAACAAGTGCTAATTATGTGTGCCAGGCACAATTCTAGGCCCTTCTTCATTTAAATTTTCCTAATAATCCTATGAGATAGACACTAGTATCATCTCCATGTTATAGAAGAAGAAATTGAAGCACTGAGAAGCTGAGTAACTTGTCCAAGGTTTCACTGCTAAGAAGTGGAAAGTCAGGGTGGGAATTTGTGTCCTTACCATTACACTAAATCCCCTCTCATTATTCAGGGAAATCTATGCAATTTGAACTTAGTAATACTACTGCTTTTTCCTGCATTGCTTCCTAAATCTCTAACACCTTCATGAAAAAATTCAAAGTTTTCTCACCAGAAGCAGAAGGGAAATTTCTGTTTCTTCTCTTCCCCTTGTCAATTACCTGGACCACTCTCCATGTTCCCTGCTTCATCTGCTCCTTCTACCCTAGGGATAAAGCCTCATTCGTGTGGTTTGTGCTATTCTGATGGTCTAGTCCACAGGAATGGAAGTCGGGGAAAAGGGAAGCAGGAAGGAGCAGGAAACAGAAGGGGAAGCAGTACAAATTAAACAAGCACCAGCCATTTTCAGGAAGGACAGATTCCTTCCTCCAAAGTAGGCACAGACTTTTTTTTTTTTTGGCCGTGCCACACTCCATGCTGGATCTTAGTTCCCCACCAGGGATCAAACTATCGCCCTCTGCATTGGCAGCCCAGAGTCTTAACCACTGGACCACCAGGGAAATCCCACAACTGTTCTTAAAAGACCACTGGGTACACTTGAGTCAGTGTGAGGAATGCTCTTACCTGGGAGGGTAATATTCCAGGAGGGGTTGGCTTAATCTAATTAAAGCCACTGATCAGCTTTTGTCTTAGTCTTGGCAAAATGGCTCTCAAGAGGTGCCAGATGAAAAATATTAAGAAAGGACAAGAACACAGGCTTCTCTCAGGAAGAAGACATCCCAGCTCCCTTTGGGAACATTGGCCGATCCAGATGACAGCATCTAAGCCTTAAGCATCAGTGGCTTTCGCATTGTTGTTGTTGTCTAGTCGCTTAGTCGTGTCCGACTCCTTGTGACCCCATGGACTGTAGCCCACCAGGTTCCTCTGTCCCGCCAGGCTCCTCTGTCCACGGGATTCTCCAGGCAAGAATACTGGAGTGGGTTGCCATTTCCTTCTCCAGGGCATCTTCCAGACCCAGGGATCGAACCCAGGTCTCCTGCATTGGCACGTGAGTTCTTTACCACTGAGCCACCCGGCTTTCGCATGGGTGCATACTAAACACAGAGAAGCCAGAAGCACTATCTTCTATGCACAAGCATCAGAGGCACTGCCATCAGGATGCACCAGTGGCCTTGCTGCCAACTGCAGTGCTGGGTGTGGCTGAGAATTTCAACAAAGTGATCTCAGGGAGCAGGGGGCAATATCAAAGAGCCACATAGTTCCAAATGGCTGGAACTAGAAGCACAGCTCAGCTGAGCTGGAGATTTCTCCAGCAATCTGGAAGGAATATAAGGGGCTGGAGTTCTTACAGGAAAGTTACAGGAGGGCCAGCATGCATACGCAGTTGTGTCTGACTCCTTACGACCCCGTGGACTGCAGCCTGCCAGGCTTCTCTGTCCATGGGATTTTCCAGGCAAGAATACCGGAGTGAGTAGCCATTTCCTCCTCCAGGGGCTTTTCGCAACCCAGGGGTCAAATCCAAATCTCCTGCGTCTTCTGCATTAGCAGGGAGATTCTTTACCACCGCACTGCCTGGGAAGCCTCAATGTATAGCAAAAGCAATGCAAATTCAATTATTTGGGGTTTATCGTTACTTAATTTGTAACAATCATGCCCAAAGATTTGTGAATTCTAGAAGTAGCTACAGATTGGCTGAGATCTGGTAGAGATACAGGTCCCAACTTCCTCTCCACCTCACCAATATTTTAAGAGCAACAAAACCCATTTGTGTTAGAGGTAAATTAAAAAAAAATAAGCACAATAAAGACAGGGTGATGACACCATATTCATTTGCATTTCTTTGATTTCTCTTGTCCTTTTTGGTAATTTTTGATGTGCTGACTGGGTGGAGTTGATGTAGAGTACTAAGCACTTTGTTCCTAATCATTTGGAGCTTTTAATAATGAAAAGTGCTCTGAATGGAAAAATTGAAGAAAGATTTTCTTCATCAAACATTTATGCAATCCCACAGCTTGGTAACAGAGTATAAGCTCAGGGGTTCACAGAATCACAATTAGTGCTGGCCCCTGCTCTGAAAAACTTGTAGTATTAACACACAGAAACCACACACGCACACACAGAAACATGCACAAGCACCTGCATGGCTGTGAGTATAGGCTGACACGTGGGATATCACGGATCGAAATGTCAAGAGGCCTTGGTTCTCCTCTAAGATCTGCCACAAGTTATGCCATCTGCCTTAGGCCATTCACTCAGAGGTCCTGGGTCTCCAACAAAGACTCACAGACAGTGCAATCTGACAAAAACACAATCTAGAAAGGCAAGAAATATAAACCTGAATTATCTTGCCCGCTGCTCACTACCTTTTATAGTGCTCAATCCTTTGCCCCTTGCCCCCTTATTGGACAGCCTGCATTTTCCAGGGAGAGAGAAACACAAGTGGGCACTGTGCCACCTGGCTCAGTCCCTTGGACAATGCCTGCTGCTTAGGGCAATGCAGCGTAAGAGAGCGGGGCAAGCAGTGTCACACCCAGCAGCATCAGCGATTTTGGTGGTGGCAGAAGCAATGTTGGTGCAAGCACCAAAAGGATCAAACGGGTGGAGCTGGCAAATACAAGAGGCAGCATGGCAACAGCAGTTGTACCCCAGACACTGACACACAACCCTCGCCAAAAACATCGGGTCTACTAGCCATCATACAGACTTGGGGAGCAGTAGGAGCCATGGGGATTTCGGTGAAGCTCAGCCAATGAAGGAAATGGCAAACCACTCCAGTATTCTGGCCTGGAAAATTCCACGGACAGAGGAGCCTGGCGGGCTACAGTCCATGGGGTGGCAAAGAGTCAGCCACAACTGAGGACCAAGCACAGGAATGGTGATGATGCACATCTGGGATTCTGGGGGCACTGCTGCCACTCTGGGCATCAGCCAGGGTCACAATGAGAAGCAGCAGGAATAAGACAATAGTAGAGATGTTATGTTTCTAAGATGGATATTTTCTGTAATACGCGTAAGAAACTTTGGGATATGTTCAAGAGCAGTCTGGGAAGAAATGTGTGGGTGATCATTACAGCCTAAGGGGTGGCATATGAGTAGAGAAATTCTGTGTATTTCACAATTATCACTAGAACTCCCACTCCAAAGCTCTTGACTATACACCCCAGATCAGACTGTAGTCCGAGAAAGCATGACTATCCACTTTGGAGAACAGAATTCCAGTTGTAAATATATGCCTACGTTTTGGTGTGAACTTGAATTCAGATGGATAAGCTGGGGGAAAAAAATCTCAGTATTACTGCTGTAGAGAAAGATAAATAGTGTATTGGCTTGGAGGGGAAATACTGTTGGACCTAGCAGATGGTCCATGGGCTTCTGGGCAGCTTGAAGACATAGAATCTGGGCAGGAACTGCAAAACAAGGAGGCATGAAGAGGAAGGCATGATAGAGGCAGAAGAAAGTAGACCCATAGGAAAATGCTCCCCACTCTTCTTTTTTTTCCCCAAAGTTGGTGCTCTTTAAGAGATCAAATGAATGGGAGACTGTTTTCTCTGTGTGTCCCAGAAGACCATCCACCTGCTAGCAGATCTAATGTTAAAGGGCAAATAGTTCCATGGTCTGCATGAAAATGAAAGGCTAGCATATTTTTCCAAGTTGAATAAAAATGTACTGTAGTATAAATATCCTTTTTCAGAAGCCACAAAGGGAAGAAAGGCAACAATTTTGTTCTAGTGCTGCATTCTGCCTTAAGTAGGCAAATATAGGGCAGAGTGCTCTGAACCAACATGGGTGTTCATTTAAATGCAGTGATCACACATTTTTTTTTTCTTTTCCCCCCAAATGGTCCCTTGGGAGACTGCAAGCCCTTCTCCAAAGCACATAGATTCCTAGATCTGAAAATCCTTAAAGTTGCAGCTTGGCGGTGAAAACACATGACTAATAGAGACTCTCTACTGCTTCAAGAAGCCAAGATTCCTTGGCGTGGCATTGAACAGAGATGGTATCAATGAGATGGCTACCCTGAAGTCAGGGAGCCACAGTGGGAGACTCCAGAAGCCCTGGCAGTTTGAGATGCAACTTAGAAATCAGAGAGAGGTGCTCTGAGATGAGATAATAATAGAGGACTGGGGGCTGTGGGGGAGGGACAGACAGACACCGAGCTTAACTGGAGTGATGAATAATTCAGTGTTCAAGCCAATCTGTTTATGGATGCCATCACAGCGATATCAGTGGCGATAGCAGCATTAAAGGTGTGGCCATCTTCGAAAAAGCTCTGTGGAATCTAAGAAACAAAACCAATGAATAAAAACAAAACAAACTCATAGATACAGAGAACAGAAGTATGGTTGCCAGAAGGAAGAGGGGTTGAGGGGTGAGTGGCATGGGTGAAGTAGTTCAAGAGGTACAGACTTCCAGTTATAAAGTAAATAAGTCATGGGGGTATAATGTACAGCAAGGTGACTATAGTCAGTAATATTGCACATATTTGAAAACTGCCAAGAAAATATATCTTAAAAGTTCTCATCATGAGAAAAAAAATGCAACTTTGTATGGTGACAGTTGGCAACTAAACTTGTGATAACCAGCTTGCAATGTTTACAAATGTCAAATCTTTATGTTGCACACCTGAAACTGATACAATGCTATAATGCTATAGGTCAATTGTGGGCTTCCCTGGTGTCTCAGACAGCAAAGAATCTGCCTGCAATGCATGAGACCTGGGTTCAATCCCTGGGTCAGGAAGATCTCCTGGAGAAGGGAATGGCTACCCACTCCAGTATTCTTGCCTGGGAAATCAAATGGACAGAGGAGCCTGGTGGGCTACAGTCCATGGGGTTGTAAAGAATCAGACATGACTGAGAGACTAATATTTTCACTTTTCTGTTTTTATATGCCAATTATACTACCATAAAAAGGCTTTCCATGAGGTGGCCAGAAGTCACTTCACCATATCAATCAGGCCCTGAACGGATGTTCTAGGAGCCTCAGGGTAGCCAGGGGATGACCAGTACAAGACTCGAGAAGCCAAAAGGACAGGTCAGTATACAGAAGACAAATGGACTTCTTGTCTTTCAGCCACACACAAATCTGATTTTGTCTTAAAACTGTAATTCATCCCTTGGGCTTCACTTGTAGCTGAGTCAATAAAGAATCTACCTGCCATGCAGGAGACCTGGGTTTGATCCCTGGATCAAGAAGATCCCCTGGAGAAGGAAACAGCAACTCACTCCAGTATTCTTGCCTCAAGAATCCCATTGGACAGAGGACCCTGGAAGGCTACAGTCTGTGGGGTTGTAAGAGTTGGACACGACTTAGTGATTAAACTGACCCACACCTTGGATCATCGTCTAATTGCTGTTGTTGCTGATTAGTGGCTAAATCCTGTCCAACACTTTGCAACCACATGCACTGCAACATGCCAACTTCCCTGTCCTTCACCATCTCCTGAAATTGGTTCAAATTCATGTCCACTGAGTTGGTGATGTCATCCAACCATCCCATCCTCTGTTGCCCCCTTTTCTTCCTGCCCTCAATCTTTCCCAGCCTAGGGTCTTTTCCAATGAGTCAGCTCTTTGCATCAGGTGGCCAAAGTATTAGAGCCTCAGCATCTGTCCTTCTAATGAATATTCAGGATTTATTTCCTTTAGGACTGAGTGGTTTGATCTCCTTGCTGTCCAAGGGACTCTCAAGAGTCTTCTCCAACAATACAATTCAAAAGCATCAATTCTTCAGTGCTCAGCTTTCTTTATGGTCCTACTCTCACATCCATACATGACTACTGGAAAAAACAGCTTTGACTGTATGGACTTTTGTTGGCAAAGTGATGTCTCTGCTTTTTAATACACTGTCTAGGTTTGTCGTAGCTTTTCTTTCAAGGAGCAAGAATCTTTTAATTTCATGGCTGCAGTCACCATTTTCATAAAGAAAATATATTGTATTTCTGTTTCTTTTCTTTTTTAAAAAATTTTAATCCTATTAAATAGCTGTGAAAATAAGAGAAGTGAAAAGCAAAGGAGAAAAGGAAAGATATAGGCATCTGAATGCACAGTTCCAAAGAATAGCAAGGAGAGATAAGAGACCCTTCCTCAGTGATCAATGCAAAGAAATAGAGGAAAACAACAGAATGGGAAAGACTAGAGATCTCTTCAAGAAAATTAGAGATACCAAAGGAACACTTCATGCAAAGATGGGCTCAATAAAGGACAGAAAAGGTATGGACATAACAGAAGCAGAAAATAGTAAGAAGAGGTGGCAAGAATACACAGAAGAATCGTACAAAAAAGAGCTTCACAACCAAGATAATCACGATGGTGTGATCAATCACCTAGAGCCAGACATCCTGGAATGTGAAGTCAAGTGGGCCTTAGAAAACATCACTACGAACAAAGCTGGTAGAGGTGATGGAATTCCAGTTGAGCTATTTCAAATCCTGAAAGATGATGCTGTGAAAGTGCTGCACTCAATATACCAGCAAATTTGGAAGTGGCCACAGGACTGGGAAAGGTCAGTTTTCATTCCAATCCCAGAGAAAGGCAATGCCAAAGAACGCTCAAACTACCACACAATTGCACTCATCTCATATGCTAGTAAAGTAATGCTCAAAATTCTCCAAGGCAGGCTTTAGCAATATGTGAACCATGAACTTCCAGATGTTCAAGTTGCTTTTAGAAAAGGCAGAGAAACTAGAGATCAAATTTCCAACATCTCCTGGATCATCGAAAAAGCAAGAGAGTTCCAGAAAAACATCTATATCTGCTTTATTGACTATGCCAAAGCCTTTGACTGTGTAGATCACAAGAAACTATAGAAAACTCTGAAAGAGATGGGAATACCAGACCACCTGACTTGCCTCTTGAGAAACCTATATGCAGGTCAGGAAGCAACAGTTAGAACTGGACATGGAACAACAGACTGGTTCCAAATAGGAAAAGGAGTGCGTCAAGGCTGTATATTGTCACCCTGCTTATTTAATTTATATGCAGAGTACATCATGAGAAATGCTGGGCTGGGTGAAACACAAGCTGGACTCAGATTGCTGGAAGAAATATCAATAACCTCAGATATGCAGATGACACCACCCTTATGGCAGAAAGTGAAGAGGAACTAAAGAGCCTTTTGATGAAAGTGAAAGAGGAGAGTGAAAATGTTGGCTTAAAGCTCAACATTCAGAAAATTAAGATCATGGCATTTAGTCCCATTACTTAATGGCAAATAGATGGGGAAACAGTGGAAACAGTGTCAGACTTTATTTTTCTGGGCTCCAAAATCACTGCAGATGGTCTCTGCAGCCATGAAATTAAAAGACACGTACTCCTTGGAAGGAAAGTTATGACAAACATAGATAGCATATTCAAAAGCAGAGACTTGACTTTGCCAACAAAGGTCTGTCTAGTCAATGCTATGGTTTTTCCAGTAGTCATGTATGGATGTGAGAGTTGCACTGTGAAGAAAGCTGAGCACCAAAGAATTGATGCTTTTGAACTGTGGTGTTGGAGAAGACTCTTGAGAGTCCCTCGGACTGCAAGGAGATCCAACCAGTCCATTCTAAAGGAGACCAGTCTTGGGTGTTCACTGGAAGGATGGATGCTGAAGCTGAAACTCCAATACTTTGGCCACCTCATGCAAAGAGCTGACTCATTGGAAAAGACCCTGATGCTGGGAGGGATTGGGGGCAGGTGGAGAAAGGGACGACAGAGGATGAGATGGCTGGATGGCATCACTGACTCGATGGGCATGAGTTTGGGTAAACTCCGGGAGTTGGTGATGGACAGGGAGGCCTGTTGTGCTGTGATTCATGGGGTCACAAAGAGTCGGACATGACTGAGCGACTGAACTGAACTGATTCAATCTAATTGTGTATCCTTTGAGTCCAGAGGTGAAGATCTTCTTTAGGCAAAGCTAACTCACACGACTTGGAAAAGAATTAGGCACTTGAAATTCTAGTGCTTACCCAGGCACTCTCTCTGATTAATGCTGCCAGGACTGCAGTTACATAGACATGTTACACAAATGGTCAATATAAAGGGGTTGTTTAATGTCTAGAACCCAGGCTGTGAGAATATAGAAAATTCCCTACAGAGGAAGCAGGAGGGATCATTGGCTATGGAAAACAGGGAATGTGATTTCTAAGTTTTGAGTTGAGCCTTGTTGAAATGGCTATGGTGTGGGCCTGTGTGTGTGAATCCATATACATCTATAGAGATAAATATCTTAGTGAAAGTGTGAATAGTACATTCCCCAGAAGCATTGAGTCCTAGAACAAGATAAATAAGTTAAAAAACCCTCTAAACATCTCAAGAGAAAGAGAATCCACCAACTAAACTGAAAATAGACATTTAGACGTTAATAATGGAAGAATGAGGAGAGAAAGCCTATGTTATAAATGAAGAGGATCAAAACATTTCATGTAAGCTTATTGAGAGTTTTCTGAGCTTTCCTTTTATTTATTTATTTATTTATTAATTTGGTGAATTCCAGCTTGTTCATCTGTGCTAATAATGCATCAAATGAAAATGAAAGAGATTTGGTCCTTGCTATTGATCCATTTGAAATATAGCAGTGTGTACATGTCGATCCCAAACTCCCTACACCAACAAGGATCTATTGTACAGCACATGAAATTCTGCCCAATGTTATGTGGTAGGCTGGATGGGAGGGGAGCTTGGAGGAAAGGGGATATATGTATATGTATGGCTATTTCCCTTTGTTGTACACCTGAAACTATCACAACATTGTTAATCAGCTATACGCCGATATAAAATAAAAAGCTTTTTTTTAAAAAAAGTGAAAGAGATCTGGGTCCACTTAACAGAGAACAGCAACAGAGAAGAGGATCTACAGGAGGAAAGCCAAAATCAGGGCATCCCCTCTATGTAACTGGAAATGTTCTTCCCAACGCCATGCATGAAAGATGCTAGGGTTTATTTTGAAAACAATGACAGTTGTCCTTTATGACGCCTAAGGGGAACTTTTTATCCATACCTTCATGCCTTTCATAGCCTTAGAGAAACAAAACTCGGGTTTGGCAAAGAGCCTGGGCAAACCATGCCCACCCAAAATCAAATTTCACAAAACAAAACCTGTGACTGGGACGAGCTACCTTGGTGATAAGGCCATTCTCTGCTTCTGGAGTTGCTTCCTGGGTCTCCCACTGCACGACCTCATTCCAAGATTGTTCACCAGATGTGTGAGCATCTGTCTCATGTTGCCCCTCAAGCCCTGGAGGCCTCCTGGTGGCTGATTTTTTGCAAGGACTGGATCCCACCACCTGATTCAGCTGTGATCTGACATTTGCATTATCTAGGTTGTTCTTGCCTACCAGGCTGCTGATTTGTTAATGTCCAGCTCCTCTGTTTCACATGAAGACTTTCCCCTTCCAAACATATTGTACAGTTTTTGCTGCTGCTTCTGCTATTACCTTTTACAGAGGACAAGACTTTTACCCAGACAAGACTGGTAGCCTTTAAACCTGTACAGAAAAAAAGCTGTCAGTGTCCTTTAAAAAGAAAAGAAAATCTCCAACCATCTCAAGAGGAAAAAAAATCCACCAACTAAACTGAACATAGAGATGTTTAGACATTAACAATGGAAGAAAGAAAACCTGTAGTATAAATTGAGCTATGTACTTTAACCAAAAACATAACAAAACAGAACATCAAGTCCTTGGCTCTGAAGAATGACATTAAAAAGTTAAGCAGTACTTACTTTTATTTAAAATGTCATTCTTGTTCAGTGTAACTGTTAGACATTTAATACGGACAGATGAGCCACACTGACGCCATGAAAACAAAACTTCCCCCTGTACATCCTCTCTAAAAGCTTTTAAAGCCACTCTGTCAAGAGCCATTTGATGGCATATCAATTGTGTTTCTCTGCTGGACCACAGCACTGCGTGTGACAAATGAACATCATAACAGGACTGGGAGGGAAGGTGGGTGGGGAGAGGTAGGAGCCAAGAAGTCCACCACATGGTGTGAATGACTCTAACACAAAATACCCCCAATAAAACAGGAGACAGAGTACATTAGCCTGCTACAAGGCTCAGGCTGACTATTAAATATTTCATATAAGAAAAGCATACACAGCACCAAAACAGGGCTCTACTGAAAGACAGGAATTCAGAGGCCCCTAAAAATGATTTACAAGGGGAATTTTGTGAGAAAGTCTGAGAGGGGACCTACAGGAGCTCATCACAGCTGGGCTGTTCAGTGGTTGTTACCTGATCTTGACGCCAAGCAGCTAGGACCATGGTTCCCCACAGGAATGTCTGGGTACATCTGTCATTTTTGTCTTGATCTGAATCCCACACTGGAAACATTTCAGTGACTAAAAACAAAGAACTTCTCTCTTTTCTTTAAAAAAATTTTAAAATTAGAAATTGGGTTCTATAATCAGAAAATTCAATCGTTTGGTTAACCAGTTAAAGTGAGAGGTTGGTAGCCCAAATCTAAATTCAACTGTGACCCAGGAGGAGTGAGCCAGAGAGTATGAGAGACTGGTCCACTTTGCTCCCAAAGGCAAGACAAGTCATTGTTGTTGTTCAGTTGCTAAGTTGTGTCTGACTCTTTGTGACCCCATGGACTGCAGCACGTCAGGCTTCCCTGTTTTCCACTACCTCTCAGAATTTGCTCACACTCATGTCCATTAAGTCCGTGATGCCATCCAACTATCTCATCCTCGGTCACCCACTTCTCCTCCAAGACAAGTCACTAATAATAGAGAAAACCTTGAATTGAGAAGCTAAATTGAAACCCTATACTTGGGACAGTAAACCATGGACTTCTTAACATGAAAGTAGAAGGTCAAAGAAATAATGTTGAGAAGAAACTGTCTTGCTTGGCTATAAATCTATGGATGAGTAACAATCCACCCCACAACTTTGCGGCTTACAACAAAAATCACATATTTATTTGTTCACAATTCTGTAACACGGACAAAGTTCAGCAAGGGCAGTTCATCTGTGGTCCATATGGTATTGGCTGGGGCTCTAGGACACTGGAAGACCCCAGGTGGCCTGAGTCACATGGCTTTAAGGTGGGGCTCATTGTTGTTTGAGGATACAGCTAGAGCTGTCAGTCAGAGAGCCTCAGCTCTCCTCTGTATGTTTTGAGGTTTTCACAGTATGGAAGCTGGATTTTGAGAGGAAATATCTCAAAGGTTGAAGGGATCAGCTTCAGAACTCTGAAGGCCTGGCCTTGGAAGTTACATGGCTTACTTCTACTGTATTACAGGTCAAAGTCAGGAGATTCAAGAGCATGAGAAATTGACTCCACTTCTCAATGGGAGAAGTGGTACAGAAACTGCAGCCATCTTTAATCCACTGCGGCAAATAAGACCTAGAGTGTAGAAGTTTCAAATGAAGAATTTTGGAGAGGAAAAAAGAAACCTTTCCTCTGAAGGAGGAATATACACATCACATCACCAGCAGTGAGTCTTTGTGGCAACCGCCATGAACAGTATACTCTCTTGTAGACTTGCAACTGCTGGGAAAATGCTCCTAGTGCTTCTGAAACAAGATGTACCAACTTTCAAAATGGCTTGTGGTCAAGAGAAAATGCATCCCGTTATTTTCCTTTGTGTGCCTCACAAAGAGTAGGCACTAATTAAGCTCTTGTTTAATTGGATCATGAATTTCTAGACCTCTTGTGAATTCCATATGGAGTGGGCACATGGCAGTGAAAGAGAATTGCTCCAGGGAGCAGCATGGTACTATAAATGAATAGCTTTTACTCTCATCCAACAGTGCCTAGTAGCTAGTGATGGAGGCTATAGATAGAATGAATCAAAGTAAGAAAAAAAAGACAGCCATAATAACATGCTTGGGACCAAGTGGACAATCAATAAATACTTGTTAGATGAATGGATGAATGATTTCAGAGAAAGAAGTATTTTCAGGGTGGACTAGAAGGATCTTCTAGGGAGAACTGAACTTAGAAAGGACCCTGTGCTACTATCTATAGCCTGCTGGACCTGTCATAGCCTCTCAGCATGCAGAAGATTCTACACAAGTATTCGTCTCAGGTAGTACACGATGGTCAGTAACCAAGGAGACTTTCTTACATCAACTTTTTATAATCCATTCATTTGTACTATTTTGAGATTTTGTTTACTCCAGTATCCATAGTACCTAACAAAGTGATGGACAAAATGTAGTAGTTTTCAACCACGGGTGATTCTGTCCCCCAGGGATTCAACAGTGACTAGAGACATTTTTGAGTGTCACAGAGGGAGGTAGGGGTGTTATGGACAACTAGTGGGTAAGCATGGGATGTTGCTACACATCCTACCATGCACAGAACAGTTTCCTACAACAGAAATGATTTAGTTCAAACTGTTAAAGGTGCTGAGTACAAGTCTGATAAAGTATTATATAAATATTTTCAGAATGAGTGAGTAAATAAATGAGAAGGATATGAAGAACAATAGTAATACCATTAATGAAGACTGTGTGGTTAAGGCAGAATATCTCAGGATTATGGATCAACTGTGGATAGAATCAAATCTATCTGGATGAGTAAGAAGTAGCCTAACTTAGAACAATGGAACTCAGATTAAAAAGAGTCAGAACAAATCAAGAAGAAGAGATTGCTCAGGTCCAGGACAGTAATAAGTCCCTCCACAGAGCTCTTGGAAGCATTCCTGTGATGGTTAAGGAAGGAAAGATCGGTAAACAGCTCCAGAACTGTACTGCTGTGTGAGTACCGCATCACTGAGTTGCATTCTTGAATTTGTTCCTAAAACATACTTTGTAGTGTGCATTCTATATCTTGAATACTTAAATTTTTTTTTAATAAATTCACAAGTTCTGTGAGTCCCTTCTAGTACTGTTAAGGAGGAAGTTGGATTTTAACCAGGTGAATCTATGGGACATCTATGATGTCTTCCCTGAGAAACCAGTTAGAAATCTTGTGCCTTGTACAATTTCACGTTGTCAACTTCTCATACAGGGCTTCAAATTTTTGTTAATTGCTTGGTGGACAGATCCATAACCTGCCAAGTTAACATTACTACCACTTCATTTTTATCTATATACATCAAGATTTCTAATATTTTTACAAATGTGAAACACTTGAGAGCTTAAAAAAAAAAAAAAAAAGGTATGTACTAGAAGGACAGAAAACTAAAGATGCACAATCATCAAATGGAAAGAACATAGGAGCCAGAAGCCTTTTGGCCTCAGTCTCTTTATCTTTCAACTGGGTACAAGACCCCCAACTCAAAGTACTTCATACAACTGTTAATGACAACTAAACTAAATAAGAGACATGACTGTTTTCAGTACCATGCCAATACATTTTAAAATCTACATACTCTCCATCAAGCACACTGTGAAGTAATGTTTTGACAAGAAGTTCCTAGGTCTTTGGAACTGATTTTTTTCCCAGTCAAGTATTTGGCAAAACAGAACTTCTCACTGTAATTATGGAATCCCTCCCCCAAGCACTTAGGAGCTGCCTGGGCTTTGATGTTTCTACTTCCTTTCCATTGTCTGCTGCTTCTTAAAAGGGGTATAGGAGAATGTATTTATGTGATATGAAATCTACTCTCTATTCAAAACGACTCAAGGAGACATTTTACTTCATTTTACTAATGTTCATGTCGCTTGTGAATAAACACAGGTTAGCCCTGGGAAACAGTGGCTGGAGTACTTTCATATCCATTCAGTATCAGCACGTGGAGTCAAAGGCTGAGCCACTGAACAATGAGGCATTTCTTCCCCTTTTAACCACACGTGGATGTATTTATTTGTCAAAAAGGGTTTACATTAAAATGTAACTGTACAAACTATGACATATTAATACTCTCAAATTAGTAATATCATTAACATTGTTCAGTCACTCAGTCATGTCCGACTCTTTGCGACCCCATGGACTACAGCATGCCAGGCTTCCCTATCCTTCACCATCACCTGGAGCTTGCTCAAACTCATGTCCATTGAGTCAGCGATGTCATCCAACCATCTCTTCTTCTGTCATCCCCTTCTCCTCCTGCCTTCAATCTTGCCCAGTATTGGGGTCTTTTCTAATCAGTCAGCTCTTCGCATCAGGGGGCCAAAGTATTGGAGCTTCAGCATCAGTCCTTCCAATGAATATTCAGAGTTGATTTCCTTTAGGATTGACTGGTTTGGTCTCCTTGCAGTCCAAGGGACTCTCAAGAGATTTTATTTTCCTAAATTTGTGTTCATTCATCCCCATCAAATATTTGTTTTCTCTATGAAGTGCCAAACAACTCCATTACTCTGACAAGCTTCTTATTGATTAAAATTTCTAATTCTTCTTCAAATGTGATGGTCCTGACATCTCCCCTATTTTCTATTTAAGCAGCTGATTTCTCAACTCAGGTCCAGGGCCTTATATTTATTCTTTTATTAACTGGAGTGTAATTGTTTTACAATGTTGTGTTGGTTTCTGCCATACAACAATGAGAATTAGCCACAAGTACATATATATCTCCTTCTTTTTGAACCTCCCTCCCAACTCCACCTGCATTCTACCCATTTAGGTCGTCACAGAGTACTAGGCTGGGCTAGTTAAAAGACTTCTCAGGTGGTGCTAATGGTAAAGAACTTGGCTACTAATGCAGGAGACATAAGAGACAGAGATTTGACCCCTGGGTGAGGAAGATTCCCTGAAGGAGTGCATGGCCACTCACTCCAGTATTCTTGCCTGGAGAATCCCAAGGACAGAAGAGCCTGGTGGGCTATGGTCCCTAGGGTCACAAAGAGTCAGACACGACAAGCAACTCAGCACACAAGCATGCACACAGAGTTGCTTTACAATGTTGTGTTTAACTGCTGTACAACCAAGTGATTCAGTTATATATACATATATATATATATATATATATATATATATACACATTCTCTTTTTTATATACTTTTTCTATTATGCTTTATCAGAGGATACTGAATACAGTTCTCTGTGACATAGAGTAGGATCTTGTTTACCCATTCTACAGACACAAGCTACATCTGCTAACCCACAGAAATCAGGGACATACTGTGCCACAGAGTAGGATCTTGTTTACCGATTCTATAGATACAAGCTTGCATCTGCTAACCCACAGAAATCAGGGACATAGAGAACAGACTGATGGTTGCCGAGGGGGAGGGGGATTGGGGTCAGAAGATGTAGTCAGTGAATCAAGATGGAACACCTGAGGGACTCTCTACTGGTATTCTTGGTATTCTTCTCTTTGAAGATATTAGTTCAGCATAATATCTCAGATACACAGGGTACTCTCTAAGTTTGCAACTGAGAATATGCCATTTCCTGACCCCAGATAGCCTTTTCACAGTATCAATTTGATGTTTTCTCCTGTTAATGGTACCCTTGCTCCAGCTTTTTAGGCCTTCCAAAGCAGCCTAAATATTCTCCTGCTAGCAGAACTCAGCCCACAGAAAACTGCTCTTCATGTGGTTTATGCTACCTGCCCCCATACACTCCAGCTTTTCCAGCCAGACACAAATCCCAGGAGAAGCTCGCTCTATCCTTGGTAGGTTTCCTTCCTCCTTTCAATATCCCCCTTGTCTCTCAATAGGTCCTGAGGTTTCCCCCTGTGTGGTTTATCTCAGTCTCACTCCCCTTTCTCGTTTCCATGAACCTTACTGATAAGGCATGTCATCTTCTGTATTTGCTAAGTTTCTTTATAGCTAATGGGAGAGGGGCCTGGCAATCCCTCCAAGAAAGCTGAATTATGTGCTGAATTGCGAACTCTAGGAAGCAAAGATTCATAGTTCTTCGGGGGTTCTCTGTGATGCTGAAGATCCTGAGAAGGGAAAGCTCTATAGAGAGATTCCCACATGCAGAGGACTCTGCCATCCCTCCTTTCAAACCCCAACAGATGCAGGCTCCTCCCTGCACAGCAGTCCTGAGAAGAGATGCAGAAAAATCCATACATATGTATTCCGCATCCTAAATTAGTAACATGAGAGGGAAAGTAGGGTTAAAAAAAAAAGTTTAAAAAAGAAAAGCAATAAGAAAGCAAAGACAACAGAACAAACATCCTTGAAGCTCTCCAAGAGTAGATATTGTATAATTAAACCCAAATTCCATTCCATGCCCATTTTTCATCCGGTGGCTTTTGACGGCTCCTTGCTGCAAAGAGGTTTAATGATTTCATTGAGTAAGAGGCAGTGGACTCGAGATGTGTGCATTTGCTGGGAGATAATTGCATTTAATGAAAGGCACAGCCACAGGTTTGGGGAGGCAAGTGATAAATCTTTCTCCTGTGTCTATGGATCAGTCATATTCCAACTGATGAGTGGTTGGGTGATCAATTAATAATCATGATGAGAACAATAGTTTTCACTTGCAATTTTCCTCAGGTCGCTCACAGCAACTTTATAAACATGAACATCCATCTTCTTTGTTCTCCTGGGAAGCCAGGATGCAGTCACATTATCCCTAGATATGCAACATGGAAACAGGTGAGGGAACTGACTGGTCACCACTGCAGTGAGGGAGAGAAAGGAGTGAAAAGAAAGTGGATGTGTTTTGGTATTTTCTATCAGCACTTTGAATTATGCAAACATCTCAATGGACATGAATTTGAGCAAACTTCAGGAGATAGTGAAGGACAGGGAAGCCTGGCATGCTTCAGTCATGGGACTGCAAAAAGTCAGACATGACTTAGCAAATTAACACAAACAATACTATTGATGTCTAATGATAATACCAGCTAATAAGTTCAGTGCCTGGCTCTGTGTTCAATTAAGGTTTTGCACATATTATCTCTATCCTCCTGTTTCACAGATGAGAAAACCAAAGATGATGAAGTTAAGTGCTGTACAGATGGTCCTGTAATGAAACCTGAACATGAACCCAAGCAGTCTAACTCTAGAATCTATGTCCTACACCTCATGCATATGATGTGCCAGCCCTGCACTGGGATAGATACTGAGAACACAAGAGCCCTGTTCTCAGGAAACTCACAAGGATTGAGGGGAAGAAACCCAGTGCTAATACCATCTGTGTGCCAGCCACTGTTCTACATACTTGATATGTAGCTTGACACATGCAGTCTTCATAAGAATTTGAAGAGCTGGGGTTATCACAACCATCACCATTTAACAGATGAGGAAATTGAGGCACAGGGTGGCTATATGACTGGTCCAACATGAGCATCTTTCTCCAGGTGAAAGGATTCTGGAGCCTGTGCTCTAGTCACTAACTGCCTTATTTTCCACACTGAGGACTTCGGTGTACATATTGAAAGTGATCAGGGAAAAGGGAAGAGTGTTAAGCAACGCTCGATTAGATTCAATTTTCTAAGGCCACTCTGATGACACTGGGGTGAACTATTGTTAAGTATCTCTTCTACAGTGTCAGATACTTATGCATTTTAAGAGTTCAAAGGACTATCACACTTCCAAGGTGATAGGTAGGCTTCTGTATGTCTCTTTTCTGTATTTTCCACACCTGATCCTTTCATTTATAAAGCTCCTGGTTCCCAGGAGGGTTCCTATATGCATGGCCCTAGATCTGAGTACCAGTCAGAGAATAAGTCTTGAGTCTGAACTCCTAACTCATTCTATCCCACTGCCTATGAGGCCCTCCTCACTGTTCTCTGCTTAACTAGCAATTTACTATTTAATGAGACTTCCAGGTCCCATTTCTCCAAGGAACTTTCCCATTACTGGCTGATCCAGGAAGCTAAGTCCTTCAGGAATTCAAGATTTTATAGCTTACTTTCCTAATTCACTTTTAGTCCACAAATCTTCTTGAAGTGCTCCCATCAAATATATTATTATATCTTTTGACAGGGAACTCACCATTGCTCCAAACAACTTCTTCTATATTTGAGCATCTCTTGAGAGTTTTAAAGTTTATCCCTATACTAGGTCAAAATTCAGTTGTATGTAACTTCCCTAATAGTTTTCCAGAAGAAAACACTTGTCTCTCGATTACATTCAGTGTATGGTCAACAGAGCCTTTCTTTACCCACCTAGGCTAGGGTAAGTTTCTCAAAATACCTGTATTCAGCCTTACAAGATTACAGATCAGATGATACATAACTCCCTGCTATAAAATGAATGTTTGGTCTCCCCAGAATTCATATGTTGAAACCAATGTGATGGTATTTGGAGGTGAGGCCTTTGGAAGGAACTTAGATCATAAGGATGGAGCCCTCATAAATGGGATAGTGCTCTTATAAAAAGAAACCAGAGAACTTCCTTGCCCCTTCTCCTGTCAGGTGAAAAATGAAAGTGTTAGTCACTCAGTCACGTCCGACTCTTTGCCACCCCATGGACTGTAGCACTGCCAGGTTCCTCTGTCCATGGATTCTCCAAGCAAGAACACTGGAGTGGATAGCTATTCCCTTCTCCAGGGGATCTTCCGGACCCAGGGATGGAACCCAGGTTTCCTGCATTGTAGGTAGATTCTTTAAGGTGAGGTTAAAACTAAAGAGAGCTGTTAAGAACCAAGAAGTGGGCCTCAGCAGACACTGGATATGCCACACCTTAATCTTGGATTTCCCAGCCTTCAGAACTGTGAGAAATAGATTTCTGCCATTTATAAGCCAACAAGTTCATGATATTCTGTTATAGCACGTCAAACAGACGAAGACAATCCCTGGGTGCTTCCTGATTTCCCATAGCCAACTCTAACCTCTTCAAGGACATGGAATATGTCTTTCATTTCTTTGAAACTCCAGCATCCATCACATTTCCTTTATTCTTAGCACATAATAGGCACTGGATGCTTGTTGTGGTTAGATACATCAGGGATGGCCTCCCTGGAAGAAAGATCTAGTTTAATAAAGAGAAAATAAATATGGCATGAGGGAAATAATGAGGAAGCAGAAGTGGTGTGCCACCATTTGAATGAAATAAGGATATGCCTATGTTGGACTGACTGTCCTCCAGTAGAGAAGTTGAGCAAAAGCAATAAAGTTAATTACACTAGACTTTATTAGCACTTAAATAGTGGCCTCATTAATAAACATGGTATGTGGCCATGCACAATTTAATTAACAGAGTAAAGGAGAATAAAATAAGAAGGATATAAAGTTCACTGGCCCTATTTTTTTTTTTTTTTTTTTGCAAGGGGTCAAGCAGTATAGAGCAAAAAAAAAAAAAAAAGTTATCAAAGACAAGAACAGAAAATAATATGGCTAGGATGCAAATGTCCACAGTAAGAAAATCCCTGACAGCAAACACCAGAAGTTAACAGCAAAGAATTTTAGTTGCAAAGATAAAGGATGATGATGATGATGGGATAGAACTGCACAAAAGCTCAGGGTTGGGGAACAGTAAGAAGGGAGATTTTGAAGTGGTGGATATTGAACCTTCACAGGAGAAAGCCAACAGGATAGCATTGGCAATAGATGACCACAGAAATTAATGAATCAGCATCTCCCTGCTAGAAGGGCCCTGAGAAGTCCCTCTAGCCCAAACCCTCATTTGACAAACAAGGATGCTGAGGGCCAGGGGCTAAGTACTTTGACAGTGCCAGGTTTAGACAAATCCCCAGATTCTGGATGACTACACATGGCACTTTGCCCCCCCTCCCCATTTATTAAGCTCTGGGCACTGCCCTGTAACTTCACAATTGTTTCATCTAAATGCTAAAACATCTATGAAAGTGAAGGTGAAAGTGCCAGTCACTAAATTGTGTCTGACTCTTTTTGATCCCATGGACAGTAGCCTGACAGGCTCCTCTGTTCATGGGATCCTCCAGACAATGATACTGAAGTGGGTTGCCATTCTCTTCTCCAATAACATCTATAGGGAGAACCAAGAAGCACCTCTCTATGAACACAGAATAGGACACACAGGATAGGGAGATCCAGCCATCTGCCAAGTATCTAGGAAAATAAACAGTTGGGATTCATATTCTAGATTGTTCTACCTCAAAATCTGACTTCTTCTAGGCCATACTTCCTTTTAGCATTGAATTACAAAACATAACAATTCAGGTGGACGGTGAATATCTTTTTTGCCATCACTTTCCACCGTGGAGTTACAGGGCATGCACAAGGAGAAAAGGAGAGCAATCACCATACTTCATGAGGAATAATGTCCACAGCATCTTGACCTTGAGGTAGACCAGGGGTCTACCCCTTCCAGGCTGCCAGGTGATTTATTATGGTTACAAGTCTCCCAAAGCAGTTTTTGGACTCTATAAATTCCTGGAGGACCAGAGTGTGTTCCTAGCTCCCATGGGTGATACATCATGGAAGGCTCCCCATTAGTTGTTAAACTAGATGGTACCCAAATGCCTATCTGAGGTCAGCACAGATTTAAAGACCAGGACTCTTCCTTGGCCAAGGACAAAGTGACAGTGACTCTGCTCCACATTCTAAAAGGGTGGAGACAGAGACACTGGTGCACACCTCAGTCAAAGCAGAGTTCCTTTCAGTTTAGTTCAGTTGCTAAGTCATGTCCAACTCTTTGTGACCCTATGGATTGCAGCATACCAAGCTTCCCTGTCCTTCACCATCTCACACTCATGTCCATTGTCAGTGATGCCATCCAACTATCTCAGCCTCTGTCTTTCCCTTTGCAGACCTCCAAATTAGCTCTCACAGACACCTGTGATTTATGGACTGACTGTCTCAAACACTCTAGGACAGAGCAAGGAAAGACTCCACCTCCTATCCTGAACCCTCCTCCCTTGTCTCTGTGCTGCTTTCCTGGAGCTCCTGACCTGCTGGCCTTCGAGCCTTTGACTTCTGCCTTCTTGCCAGGACTCCAGCTATTAGTCCTCCCTGCCAAGTTCATGGCCTGTTAGCTGCTTGGGATAGTGAGGTTTGGTCTTGCTGGCTGGCCCCCTGGCCCAGATCTCTTTCTGTTGGTCCCGAACAAAGTCAGTCAGGCCTGATCCCCCAACCAGACCACAAATCCTCAGGCTGCCTGTGAAACTCTTCCAGGCTCTTTAAAGCAAATCATTATATTTAACTTTCTGCTCTTGTACAGATAAGCGGTACATGAAAAGAGAAAAATATGCAAATTGTACTTTAATAAATATGGAATACTGCACCTGGCATCTATCTAAGAAAATAATAATAATAATATTACCTGCACTGTGAGAGCAGCATTAACACTACCATAACAATAACATTGTTGGAATTCAGGAAACCGAGATGTTTTGAATTGTGTTATAATTAGAAAGCCGATAAACAAATAGGAACATCATTTATTCATTAAAACTGTGCAAATGGAAAATCTGCTTAATTAATTTCTTTGTACAATGTCTGTAAACACCTTCAGGGAGAAAATCTGAGGAACAATTTCAGGCCCAGAGCAAATGACATAAACACTGTTCTGAAGCAGAACTGGAAAGGGAAACTGGTAGTGATCGATTTTCTGAGGGAGAAAATGAAGAGACCAGGCCAGTCTCACAAATGGATGGCACGGACAACAATCATGAGTGTGCTTTAATCCTAGCTCTCCTATGTATTTGAATAACAACCCCTACCTTCTTTGCCCACTCTCAGAAGTGAGGTCTCTGGGGGAAATGGATGGAGTTGGAGTCAATTAAGGGAATTTCTGCAAAACCCTTAGGAAGGCTTAAAAGTGTGGTCATTAGTGGGTTTCACGTCTATCAGAGGCAGTCATGACACCAAGCAAAGGATTTGGAGGCAGGTCAGCACCTTGTGGGGCAAGGTCAATTGACCTTGGCTACTAATCTCTCTTCCCTGCCTCCTCCCTCCCTGACTTTACTCTCACTCAGTTTTTCTTTTTACTCTTAGGCCTTCCTCTTACCCTTGCCTCTCCCAGACACGATCCTGCTCTAGTCTATAATCGCCTTGCCTTACTTTCATCTTTAAAAGAGTTCAACATTAGAGGCAGTAATATGATTGTGGAGTTAAGCTGTGTTTGCATAATGCTTGATAATGTACAAAGCTCCTATTGAGACCCTAAGGTAATTCAACCAACAAGCTCTACACTAATAATAGCAATAATGGAAATTATTTATTGAATACTTCAAGTCAAACCATTGTCAAGTACTTTGCATGCATTATCTCATTTAACCTTTGATACAGGCCTAATGGGTGGTGTTATTAGCATTATTAGAACTGAGGAAAGGGAGGATTGTTACGTTTCTAAAATATCACCTATTCAGTAAGTTTAATGTGTCCTAAAGCTAATTTTCTATTTCTTTTCTTTTTTTTTTTTATGAACATGCAAGGTTTTAAATGAGTTTCAGGATCTTAAAATTATTTTTTTGTTTGTTTTAGTTTTAAGAAAAAGCTTGTGATTCATTCAAAAGCAACCCATGGTCTACAGGGTATGGGTTTTTTTTTTTTACTTTTTTTTTTTTTTAACTTTTTTCTCAGAAAATGTCAAGCACATAAACAAAACATAACAATGAGTCCCCATGAACCCAACACACAACCTCAATAACTATCAACATTCTGTCAATCTAATCTTTCCTCCCAATAAAGCCTGGATTTACACGAGTTCTGATCTCAACTCACAACTTCTTTCTCCCATTCCAATTAACTGCTGGGTATCTGGAACTGTCAGGGGTTGCTTGTTACTTGAAATAGATTTAAGGAATTAATTTATGATAAGGTAGTAACAATGAAAAGATTTAACAATGCCTATTCCAAGAGGGAGTTATATTGCTTTCAGACTTTGTTCTTGGTTCGTATATCATAAATAAGTATTAAGGAATCATTTATCTCTGTCACTAGATACACTGTATGCTGTAACTGGGGTTAATATGGAGGGAAAGACCCATGAGAGGAGCCTTGGAATAGGTGGGGTCAGATGTGGCTCTATCTCTTCAAAGCTCTGATTACGAGAGATCTCTCCTTTCATCTATATCCAGGGACAACCCTTGGTTATCATATAAGGTTGGCAGCATAAAGCCTTCTGCAGCAAACTGTGTATTCCTTTCCTCCAATTTGTTCCAGTTAACAGAGACTGCTGAGCCTCCTTCTCTTTCACAAATATTGCAATAGCAGACATGTCAGTCAATCAGAAAACTAAACTGCACAATATATTTTTTTATGAATCATACAAGACACCTGTTGAAAGAAGTACTCATGAAGATTTAAGAATGTTCAAGAACAAGTGAGATAATGTATGTATTAGCACTTTAATAACTAAAAGCACTATGGGGTCTGGCATTAGACATGGGTGGGTAAAAGCCATGCTGTAAGATGTTGGCTGTCCTGGAAGACTCTATTTTTGCCTGGCTTGTCACTATTAGAGAGCTCTGCACTTTACTAAAGACACAGCCATGATAAAAATCCTCCATGAGAATGTGAATATCTTATAAATGCATAGCATTTTATCCCATCATTACCATTTTAAACTTTTTATTCTGAAATAATATCAAACCTACAAGAAGTTGAAATAAATAGTACAGTAAGTTTCCATGTACTTTCACACAGTTCCCCACAAAGAGAACACCTTACATGACTACAGAGAATCATCAAAACTAGGAACTGACACTGGTATAAAACAAATTAAACTATTTACCTTTCTCAGTTCATCAGATTTAACTGCCCTCTTTTTTTGCTGTCTATGAAATGTTCCCTCATGGATAGATTCATTATTATTTTTTTAATCACTAGTTGAATTGGTCCATTTTCCCAGAGTTGGCCCAGTTTCATTAACCTCATTTCTATCCCCTCTTCACACGGGCTTCATGCATTCTTTGTTGTTTTCAATTAACGACTTAAAAAGTAATTTTATATTGGAAAATTTGGAAAATATCCAAGAATATAAGAAATAATATAATAAACATAGATCCCAAATCTAAATTGCTGTTTGTTAACATATTTGTTTAGAATTCAAGTCCTCTCCATCCCCATTCTAGGTCCTGGTCTCCTGTCCCTCATTTATTTTGTGATGACCACCATCACGGGTTGACTGTGTTCCCTCCCTTTTAATCTTTTTTTTGACTTTTACATGCTTGTTTTGTATACACATGATTTTTCAGTTCAGTTGACTTCAGTCACTCAGTCATGTCTGACTCTTTGTGACCCCATGAACCGCAGCACACCAGGCCTCCCTGTTCATCACCAACTCCCAGAGTCCACCCAAACCCATGTCCATTTAGTCAGTGATGCCATCCAACCATCTCATCCTCTGTCATCCCCTTCTTCTCTTGCCCTCAATCTTTCCTAGCATCAGGGTCTTTTCAACTGAGTCAGCTCTTCACATCAGGTGGCCAAAGTATTGGAGTTTCAGCTTCAACATCAGTCCTTCCAATGAACACCCAGGACTCATCTTTAGGATGGGCTGGTTGGATCTCCTTGGAGTCCAAGGGACTCTCAAGAGTCTTCTCCAACACCACAGTTCAATAGCATCAATTTTTCAGCACTCTGCTTTCTTTATGGTGCAACTCTCACATCCATACATGACCAATGGAAAAACCATAGCCTTGACTAGAAGGACCTTTGTTGACAAAGTAATGTCTCTACTTTTTAATATGCTCTCTGCTGCTGCTGCTGCTGCTAAGTCACTTCAGTTGTGTCCGACTCTGTGTGACCGCATAGACGGCAGCCCACCAGGCTCCCCCATCCCTGGGATTCTCTAGGCAAGAACAGTGGAGTGGGTTGCCATTTCCTTCTCCAATGCATGAAAGTGAAAAGTGAAAGTGAAGTCGCTCAGTCGTGTCTGACTCGTAGCGACCCCATGGACTGCAGCCTACCAGGCTCCTCTGTCCATGGGATTCTCCAGGCAAGAGTACTGGAGTGGGTTGCCATTGCCTTCTCCTAATATGCTCTCTAGGTTGGTCATAACTTTCCTTCCAAGGAGTAAGTGTCTTTTAATTTCATGGCTGCAATCACCATCTGCAGTGATTTTGGAGCCCAGAAGAATAAAGTCAGCCACTGTTTCCCCATCTATTTGCCATGAAGTGATGGGACCAGATGCCATGATCTTAGTTTTCTGAATGTTGAGATATAAGCCAACTTTTTCACTCTCCTCTTTCACTTACATCAAGAGACTTTAGTTCTTCTTCACTTTCTGCCATAAGCGTGGTGTCATCTGCATATCTGAGGTTACTGATATTTCTCCTGGTAATCTTGATTCCAGCTTGTGCTTCCTCCAGCCCAGCGTTTCTCATGATGTACTCTGCATATAATAAGCAGGGTGACAATATACAGCCTTGACATACTCCTTTTCCTATTTGGAATCAGTCTGTTGTTCCATGTTCAGTTCTCACTGTTGCTTCCTGACCTGCATATAGGTTTCTCAAGAGGCAGATCAAGTGGTCTGGTATGCCCATCTCTTGAAGAATTTTCCACAATTTATTGTGATCCACACAGTCAAAGGCTTTGGCATAGTCAATAAAGCAGAAATAGATGTTTTTCTGGAACTCTCTTGCTCTTTTGATGATCCAGTGGATGTTGGCAATTTGATCTCTGGTTCCTCTGCCTTTTCTAAAACCATCTTAAACATCTGGAAGTTCACAGTTCACATATTGCTGAAGCCTGGCTTGGAGAATTTTGAGCATTACTTTACTAGCATGTGAGATGAGTGCAATTGTGCAGTAGTTTGAGCATTCTTTGGTACTGCCTTTCTTTGGGATTGGAATGAAAACTGACCTTTACCAATCCTGTGGCCACTGCTGAGTTTTCCAAATTTGTTGGCATACTGAGTGCAGCACTTTCACAGCATCATCTTTTAGGATTTGAAATAGCTCAACTGCAATTCCATCACCTCCATTAGCTTTGTTCGTAGTGATGCTTTCTAAGGC
The DNA here is from genome assembly GCF_029407905.1 of Bubalus kerabau. Classification (NCBI taxonomy): domain Eukaryota; kingdom Metazoa; phylum Chordata; class Mammalia; order Artiodactyla; family Bovidae; genus Bubalus; species Bubalus kerabau. The sequence continues at coordinate 58,177,009 of NC_073634.1, forward strand.
CCACTTGACTTCACATTTCAGGATGTCTGGCTCTAAGTGAGTGATCACACCATTGTGATTATCTGATTTTTAAGTCTTCACTGAAGTGATTTTCAACCATTTTCCTCCATCGATACACACATAGCAGATGATATTAAAGTAGAAGAGCAAGAAACACCCTCCACTATGACTCCCAGACTTTTAGGATAACCCTATGCCTTTTTCTCCTATTCATGAAAAATTTGGAATATATGTCAGACTACTCCATAATGGAAATTACCTTGAATATGTTCCAGTTTATAGGAATAGTAAAGCCTTCAGAAATTCCAGGACTTTATTTGTAATAATTTCTTAAACTATACCCTTAACTGATCCCCCTGCAACAAATGGTTTTAAATATCTGTTTTAGTAAACATAAGCTTTCCAGGCAACAAGGTCTTATCTGAAAATAGCAGAGCTTGACTAGGGCGCTGAAAATCTGAACAACTTGGCAAATATGCTTTGGTCTGTGTAGATTTCTCTCTTCCCTTTGATCAGATTGATGATCATGATCATCCTTCAAGACTGAGCTCCAGTTTATCTCGGTGCTCTGGGCACTTCTCACATTGAACTGTTATCATAATTTTTGGTTTAGATCTCAGTTCTGCCTACAGAATAAGTTCCTTGAGAGCAGTGGTCCACCTGATAATGGCAATATCCCCAGCACCTAGCATAGCCCCAAGATTATATCCACCCTCAGGAGACGTACATTGAATGCATGGAGCTGCAAGAGAGGAGCCAAGTGACCAGGCTAACTCAGGTGGGAATGGACTCTCCACCACTTACAACTATGCAACTTTGAACAAGTTATTGATCCTGTGAGTTTCACCTGCAAAACAGAGATTCCCACAGTTGCCCCATCAGAAGCGGTGGTAAAGATAAGCTGATATTACCTATGTGTCAGTTAGCATGAATAAAAAAGTGAAAGTATCAGCTACTCAGCTGTGTCTGATTCTTTATGACCACATGAACTGCAGTCCATGGAATTAATTCTCCAGGCAAGAACATTGGAGTGAATATCCATTCCCTTCTCCAAGAGTCTTCCTGACCCAGGGATCAAACTTGGGTCTCCTGCATTGAAGGCAGATTCTTTACCATCTGAGCCACAATCCTGGTATGTAGCAAAAATCCAGTGATGAATGATTTCTAGAGCAGTGACAAATGGTCTCTAGAGTATTTGGTGAATGCTGGCTTGACTAGGTAAATGAATCAGTAGTAGGGAACTTAGACACATTGTAAAGGCTCTTGCAACTAGACATATATAGAGGTGACAACATCAGGCCCAGGGATAAAGGGTGGGGATGTCAGTAATCTCTGTGGCAACCACTAAAGTGCCCTACTAAGGCACTTTAGTGCCTTTAAGGTCCATTGAACAGGACCTGCCATAAGATGAAGAACTGTTTGACAGCTTCTAGCAGTTAACTGCTTTAAAGCCACAATGGTATATACACAGATGCCACAGAACATGGTATAGTTACTGGATCCAGATCGTTCCTGCCTGGGACTCCTCTAATGGACTTTGTTCATGGACCACATCAGCCTGACAGAATTCCACTGAAATTTAAGGCTTTTACTACATAATCCTCCTTTCTTCTTTCTGTTCATCTGCAGATGCCAGATTAACAACATAGTCTGAGGCTCACCCTGATTATCATTTACAAGTGTGTCTCCCAAAACTTCTTGCACATTTGATTCCATCTCAGGATCACATGTTAACATGAACTGACAGCAGCTAAAAGAAGCTTCACACTTTTTTGGAGGGTTTAGGTCACATAATGTTGTTTAATTCTGCTTTGAATTTTCCTAAATATCCCCATTCAAAGAGTGCATTAAGAAAGAGATTAGAACATTTATTTCCATTTATAGATAATTACTAGGAGAAAATAAATTTCTCGGGGCTGAGTAGCACATGAATGGGCTTTGAGATATTCTCCTTTACCACTTGAAAACAGCTGGGTGATGACTCTTTAGCCTGGTCCCCATGTCCAAGACTGATCTACTTAAGGATCAATAGTTTCGGGGAATCACTTTTGAAACCATATAGACAGAGCAGATAAAATAGCAAAAAACATAGTCTCAGGACTACCTGAGCTTAGAGAAAAAGAAAATATAGACAGAAAACCATTGTGCTTCACAGATTGCTCTTGGTACTTGGACTTCTGATCTTTGTGGGTTTATTCGCATCATTTTCTATAACATTTCTGATGCAAAGAATTGGCTACAAGCTATACAAATGTGCATAGAACTTTAAATTCGGTCCATTATTCCTCCGTCTCTTAACTTCCATTGTTTTAAAACACCTGTGTGTGGCAAAGGAACAGACATCTCAATTTTATTCACTGGGAAGCTGTGACCCAGAGAGGGGAGGGACTGAGCTTAGAGGCCAGCTGTGTCAATCCTCCTTCAGACCTCAGCTGAGCTGACTCCCAGAACTGAGTGCCTTTCATTATACCAAGCCAAGAACTAACACCAGCTACTCAAATGAGTAGACATCCATTTGAGGCAACTGCAATTAAATATGGAGAAGGAAATGGCAACCCACTCCAGTATTCTGCCTAGAGAATCCCAGGGACAGAGGAGCCTGGTGGGCTGCTGTCTGTGAGGTCGCACAGAGTCGGACACGACTGATGTGACTTAGCAGCAGCAGCAATTAAATTCCTTTTTGTTACTGAAGTGCGGCTTCTGTTTTCACAGCCTAACTGGCTATGGCCTTTGCATCATCAAACCCAGCCATAATGTCTGATAACCTGAGGTTTAACTTTTTTTTTTCTGTAGCTTCCTACATTTTTTTCCTTCCTTCCAAAACCTATCTTCTTGATCACTGCCCCTGAGTAGAATCTGGCTACTTTCATCAGTATATCAAAACCACTGAGCAGAGAGCTGACAGTTGCCTGATTCTAAAGGGCTGCAAAACATATCACTGAATATAAATGACATTTTAGGAAATCAATGAATTTAGATTTTTTTTTTAAACCAATGAGTACTCTCATACTAAGCCAAGAATAGCTGCTCCCCTACTCTCAATAAAAATGTCTCTCTCTTAGGCTAATGATCCCTGCAAGTCCCACAGTAATTGATAGCCCTGAGTTCTAGAGTGCAGCATTTTGGTAAATGATCAAAACAACATGTTTGGCATGGATGTTCAGACTCTCTCTCCCCCAAATCCAGTCTCCTTTAAAAATCACGCCAGTGAGAGAACTATCTCAACTACTAATTTGCAGTCATGGACCTCTACCATATTGTCTATTCTTGTTCTTTCGGGCCAAGAAGAAGAGAATGGATGACACAGTCCAATATTTAAACGCTCTGTGTTGAACCTCTTCCAAATAAATATTCATGTATATTGATTGTTGCTGCTGTTGTTTAGTTGCAAAGTTGTGTCAGACTATTTTCGATCCCATGGACTGAACCTTGACAGGCTCCTCTGTCTATGGAATTTCTCAGGCAAGAATACTGGAGTGGGTTGCCCTTTCCTTCTTTAGGGGATCTTCCCAGCTCAGGGATAGAACCCAGGTCTCCTGCATTGGCAGGCAAATTCTTTACCACTTAGCTACCAGGGAAGCTTTATTCATGTATATGCTGCTGCTGCTGCTAAGTCGCTTCAGTTGTGTCTGACTCTGTGTGACCCCATAGATGGCAGCTCACCAGGCTCCCCCATGCCTGGGATTCTCCAGGCAAGAACACTGGAGTGGGTTGCCATTTCCTTCTCCAATGCATGAAAGTGAAAAGTCAAAGTGAAGTCGCTCAGTCGTGTCTGACTCAGCAACCCCATGGACTGCAGCCTACCAGGCTCCTCCATCCATGGGATTTTCCAGGAAAGAGTACTGGAGTGGGTTGCCATTGCGTTCTTCGTTATTCATGTATATAGACTTGGCTATAACCTAGCTTTTGTGTGTATACCTGACCATCCAATTTGTATCTAATATGCTGGCTGGAGGGTAGGGTTAATCATTTTGAAGCTATTAATAGTAAAGTCAAGCCACAGTTTTAGCCGCTTTTGTGTTTGGCTTCCATATCTATTCCTGAGTATCTTTCCCTGCTCTAAAAAGCACAGTTTGAGTTCTCCTCTCTATGGATAGTGAGCTAAGGTGTTTGGCTAATTACAAGTATATATGCAGCTACTATTTAATAATCTGTTATTTGCAGCTTCCTGTAGAGACCAAAAGAGATATTTTTGATCTAAAGTGCAAAAGTAATGGCAAAAGGACTAAAAAGTTGAATTTTGGAACATGTACCCCTGTCCAGGGTTCCCTAAATTGCAATGAAAACACTTGTTTACCCAGCTACCTTGCAAGGTCAGCCTGTAAAAGTATGGGAAATAGTCCTCATCAGCTTTCTACAAGAATGTTTTCTGGCTTTTGTTAGAAGAGGCCTCGGAAAACAACACTGATGAATCATAGCAACAGTGCACACTTGTGACTGGGAGTTGTATTTAAAGAAGAGGAGCTGAAGGAAACACAGATCAGGGATCCCATTCCTACACCTCCTCCTCCTGTTGTGGCTTTTTTTAAGCTTGTGTGGCTTCTTCAGACAGCCTGTCCTCTTTTTCCAGATCTCTCTCACCACACTTAGATGTGACTGCTAGCGTATAAGACAAAGAACAGACCTTGGGGAGAATGACTGCCCCGATTTATTCAAGCACTGAGGCAAATGGTAGGCATGAAGGACAGACCTTGATGTGGGGAATGACACGGCCAGGTGGTGGGAGGGAGGAAGCTGAGGAAGGGAAGAAAGAAAAGGTGGGGGGAGGACAGAGAACCTAAGAAGTAAAGAAGGAGAGAGAGGACAATGGTAGAGTAGAAGCTAAAAAGATTAGAACCAAGAGAAGTGAAAAGATGGGCAAGAGGAAGAAGGGGAGGGGATCTCACTGTGGACATTCTCCTTTAACTTTTGCTTTATGCACACATATGGGGGGATCTGGACAGAGGAGCCTGGCAGGCTACAGTCCATGGGGGTCACAAAGAGTCGGACATGACTGAGCGACTAAGCATAGCACAGAACATGGGAGGATCATCTGGGTAAAGAGAGGGTCAGGCAATAATAATGCTTTCAAAAAGACTTTGTAAAACCTTGGTCCATATAACCACCTACTCAATCAAACACTCATGAAATGCTGAACTCAGATATCTAACTATTGATCAGATACCGTAATTTACATTTAAGATTTTGTAAATTTTATATACCTTGCCTCATGTGCATTAGATTACATGTTTCCAGAAAGAAAGGAAGGAAAGAAGAGGAGGAGAGACAGGGGGAGAGAGAGGAGAGAGGAGGGGGGAGTAGAAAGAAAGAAAGAAAAAGAGAGAGCAAAGGAAGGAGGGCAGTAGAGGAGGGAGATGGGAAGAAGGGAAGGGAAGAAAAAAGAAAGAAAACACAGCAAAAAGAAAAAACACAGAAGGTAATGTACACAAAGAGGTAGTAGCAGAATTAGCACAACTCTATACACAGCGAAAGTCTAAATGGGAATATGGGAAAATCTCTATATGAGGCAAGAGAAGAGGATGCTAAATATGTCTAGATGGCTTGTTGTGGACAAGTTATGGAACTAAGCACTCTCCAATCATTACTGCTTTGGTATTCCCATGCTGTAGGTGTGTGATGACCTTCACCCTTCTGGTACTTTTATCACATGTGGTATTACAGGTCTATGTGTGAATTTCACTTTGTCATTCACAAAGGTTGCCCGTGTGGCAGGTTGTAAAGCTCAGAGATGGTGATGCACAACAATTTGTATGAAGAATATCAGATAGATATTTTCAACTTCAGCACTGAGCAACAGAGCAGAAATTTTAGATGGGTTTCATTTCACATGCCAACTTTTAAATTGATTAAAGCCAACTTCCAGAAGTGCTCTAATTAGAAGCATTCTTGCACTATCCCAGACTAGTAGGGGAAACTGAAATGTCTAGATAGTGACACCTGTTCGGTGCATATGATAACAGAGGCTGCATCTGTGCCTTGGAGCTGTCTCTTCTGCAGCAGAACTGAATGGTCAGCCCCATGAGTTACTAACTTCCCTGGAGGCTGTGAAATGATCTGGTAAAATCAATCTACCCTTATCTAAGAGCTGTCCACAGGCTCATTTTAACATTTGCATCAGGGATAGTACTAGTCACCCATCACCTTTATGGGTCCCCAGGCCACAGACATCATCAGTGTTGCTTAGATTCCAGGTGGAGCTGGCAGTGGTTTGAAAGCTGGAGCCTAGCATTTAGCTCAGTTTTGTTACCATAAACAGAACAGGGCAGCTCACTTCCCTGTGGACACTTCAGCTGCCTCTACTGTAGAATGTTATCTGAGACAAATGACGATAGATCTAAAATTCTAAAATACTGATGCCCCAGATTTGCTTGACTTCAGTCATTTCAGACAAGACCTAGATGCAGGTCCTCATCCAAACTGGTTCACTGGTATTCTTTCCAAAAACATTTTGTTAAATGTATGAATTGGTACTGGTATTCTCTTCGGAGTCTGCAAATCAGCACTGATTGTCCCTTGAGCAGGTCATGGTAATTTTCACCTCAGCCTCATTGACCACTGCTCCTCTCAACCTTTTCATTTGTATTTCAAGTTTAATCATTCTCTCGCTCAACTCTCCCCACAAAACTAACATTGACCTTGACATGCTTCTAATCCTCTCTTGCTGATGTTCAAAGCTTGATGGAGTATATGAGGACTCTTGACAATTGTGTACTTATTCAGAAGGAATAAATATCAGAACTCAATCCTGGGGACAAAGAATACATATGAGCTCTATACATTTAAGTGTCCAACTTGAATATTCAGTTTTACCAGGTCTCCTGAATTCAGTAGAATCTGGTTCTCAAGAACTTTGGGTGAGAAGAAAATACTAATGTCTTTAGAAAACCTCATTCTTTCTACTATGTAAGGGAAAATATTTAGTACATGATGCAATGAAAATAAAGGGAAGATGCTATATGTTATAAAGATTATAAGGTCATACTTGGGTCACCTTTGGGTACAGACCTCAATCTTTCTTTCTTGACTTTCACTTCTGTCTTTTTCTTCACATATGAGCTTGTGAAGTTTGCTTAAGGCCTCAGCAATCCAACGTCTGAATGGAAAAATGAGGACAAGAACATCCTTAGATTGTCATGAGGATTCAATGAGACAAAGTATACGAACACCTAGTACAGTCCTCAGGCATTCAGGGCTGGATGATCTGGATGATTTTAATCAGAAATGGAAGGCAGAGACTAGGAAATGTGGAGACAGAATCTGGACATAGATCTGGGGCATAAGTCTCAAAAGGAACAGGATATTTCACCAAGACTTCTCTCAGTGACATGTTTCCTGCCAAAGGCAAGGCCTCTCCTAGAAAGTGACTGGTTCTAAACAAAAACTATCTAAACTATCTTGAAGGAAGCAAAAGGTGGAGAACTGGGGAGCTTGTAAAAAAAGCACTGAGTGTGTTTCTTTGCCCTCTAATTCATCTTCCAGCCTATCCTGAAACCACCAATCTCAGCATGTAAAGAAGGATCAGAGCTGGTTTGGGCTGAGGCCTTTGTCAGGGCCCACCTGTCAGTGAGAGTGGCCAACTTGGGTCCCACTTTGGCCTGCTCCAAGTATGGAATTCAGCTGACCAGCCTATTAAGATTCTGTACCCATCTGTTTGCCCTTCCAATGATTTCTTTATTTAACTGGCATAATAGACAAGCCAGCCACCACCACAAACCCCCTATTAGTGTGGGACCTGTGTAAATGTCTAAAGATAGGGGCTCAGTAACATCCTTGTGAAATCCTATTTTTCCTTCCCTGGGTGGTTATTTCACAAGTACCTGCTTTACTGTCAGTCTTCAAAGCTCTTTGCAAGATCTAGTATGAGTACTTTTGTCATAAAAATAGGAAGGAAGGCAGGGCAAGGCCAATGGGTACAGAAAGAATATCAGATTTCAGGAACCATTGTCCACCAACATATTCTTCAGACATTCAGAGGTACTGGTTTACTTCAACTCTTCTCAGCCCAATTTCCAGAAAATTCCTATTGAATATCCTGTCTTCTTGAAGTCTCTTTCTTTCAAATCTTTCTTTGACCTGGAGTATTCTTCCCTATACCTCCAACAATTCAAATGATATCCCTCCTCTTTCAAGGCAAGTTCCTGATGGACCCCCTTGCCCTTTCACAACTTCTGTAGTCCAACTCATCACCTCCGAACCACATGTCTTTCTCCATTCTTTTTAGCACTTGCCTGCTCACTGCACTGTTTTCTAGCAGGAAGGCTACAGGGATAATTCATTTCCTCCATATTCCAGAAAACAGCAAGAAAAGAAAGCCATGCCTGGGAGCTGGATGACCTGAAGCCCAATAGTACATTCCTACAGCGGTTAAAGGAAATTATAGCTATTAATTAAGCAGAAAGCAGGAAGCCTCTCCCTGTTTTTTCTCCCCGCGCTCAACAATTGAGGGCTGACTGGAAACTTGATGAAAGTGAGTATCATTGTCCCCAGAAGGGCGGTGGTGGTGGGACACACAGCATACCACGCTCAGAGATGGCAGAATTGAGACTGTTCCATTTGAGGGTGATTAGCTTTGGTTTGGTCTTCCCAGGTGGTGCTGGTGGTAAAGAATCTGCCTGACAATGAAAGGGATACAAGAGATGCAGGTTCAATACCTAGGTCGGGAAGATCCTGTGGAGAAGGAAATGGCAACCCATTCCAGTATTCTTGCCTGGGAAATCCCATGGACAGAAGAGCCTGGCGGGCTAAAGTCTATGGGGTCATGAAGAGTCAGAAAAGGCTGAGCACACACACATTCACAGCTTTGGTTTGGTTTCCATAAGCACATTACAGAGCTTTGCCTTCCTGCATGGTGGAAATCATCAATGGCTGATAAACTGACTCTAGAGCCTGTTCAGGAAGCCAACAGTAATGTTCTCTGTGCATCTTCCAACCACTCCTAGTCTGTGAGTCTTCACTCTTTAATGACATCATAAGCATTGCAAGCCACCCACAAGGCATGGATTAGATAGTGTCTACACTAGACACACACACACACATATTTCGCACAGATATCTGTATCTAAAAAGGGCTTCCGGCTAAAAGTCTACAAGTAATAAATGCTGGAGAGGGTGTGGAGAAAAGGGAACCCTCTAACACTGTTGGTGGGAATGCAAACTAGTACAGCCACTATGGAGAACAGTGTGGACATTCCTTAAAAAACTGGAAATAGAACTGCCTTATGATCCAGCAATCCCACTGCTGGGCATACACACTGAGGAAACCAGAAGGGAAAGAGACACGTGTACCCCAATGTTCATCGCAGCACTGTTTATAATAGCCAGGACATGGAAGCAACCTAGATGTCCATCAGCAGATGAATGGATAAGAAAGCTGTGGTACATATACACAATGGAGTATTACTCAGCCATTAAAAAGAATACATTTGAATCAGTTCTAATGAGGTGGATGAAACTGGAGCCTATTATCCAGAGTGAAGTAAGCCAGAAAGAAAAACACCAATACAGTATACTAACGCATATATATGGAATTTAGAAAGATGGTAACAATAACCCTGTGTACGAGACAGCAAAAGAGACACTGATGTATAGAACAGTCTTATGGACTGTGTGGGAGAGGGAGAGGGTGGGAAGATTTGGGAGAATGGCATTGAAACATGTAAAATATCATGTATGAAACGAGTTGCCAGTCCAGGTTTGATGCACCATACTGGATGCTTGGGGCTGGTGCACTGGGACGACCCAGAGGGATGGAATGGGGAGGGAGGAGGGAGGAGGGTTCAGGATGGGGAACACATGTATACCTGTGGCGGATTCATTTTGATATTTGGCAAAACTAATACAATTATGTAAAGTTTAAAAATAAAAAATAAAAAGGGTTTCCATGGTGGCTCAGAGGTTAAAGTGTCTGCCTGCAATGCAGGAGACCTGGGTTCAGTCCTTGGGTTGGGAAGATCCCCTAGAGAAGGAAATGGCAACCCACTCCAGTATTCTTGCCTGGAGAATCCCATGGACAGAGGAGCCTGGTGGGCTACAGTCCATGGGGTCCCAAAGAGTTGGACACGACTGAGCAACTTCACTTTCTTTCTTTTCTTTCTTTCTGTATCTATGCCTATACTATTCATATAACTAACTAATCACCTTCACATAATTATCTATTTATAATTCACTCATTCATAGAGCAGACAATTATTTACTGCTGGCTGTATCCACAATCCTCCGCCAAACAAGGAGAGCAAAACTTTGGGCCACTTCCCACAAGGGAAAGAATCTGTGAAAAGCAATATGTAAAACAAGTCAACTCTGGAAACAAATTGAAAAGAGCTGCTTAACCCTTCAATTTTCAGGGGAAAAAAATTGGCCCATTTGTACTATATTAGATAAATAAGTGTTTCCTAAATATGCCATCAAGTAGAAATTACTTAGAAACTTTGTGGAAAGAGAGAGACAAAGAGACAGGAGAGAGAAATGGATTGATTGATTCTCAGCATCAACAAAGACTCACTGACTTTCTTATAAAAAGCTTTGGTAGTGTATGAATTTATCAACTGCCCTGGGTATTACTAGAGGATTAAGCCATTCACCTACAATGACAAGTTACAGCTCATCCTAGAGTACTGAGCGCTCCTGCTTTAGCACTGGCCCTGGCACGTGATCCTGCCTTGCCACCCCTTGGTACTTCTTTAGCATGAAGCTTGGACTTTGTTATTGCTGTCACTATCTATCAGTGTCTGATCTTCCTCAAGGATTAAAAGAAACTCCAGGGAAGGGAAAAATGTATTGTTTCCCAGTGGACTTAACAACAGGTTAAACAGATATTAGATATTCTGCAAATTTCTACAGGTTGGTTTATCACGGTTAGATTTTTATTTTATAATTATCCCACTCACCTTCCCTATAAGTTCTCTCTGATAAATTCAACCTGGAGATCAAGAAAGAACATATCATAAAAAGATGGAGGTGCCAATTTTTAGTATTGCCATTGCCCATGGGATCCTGGGAGAATAAATAAACTCCACTGGACATCAGTTGAAAATGAGGGAACCGTTATAGGTCCCTTTCAACACTTCCTATGTTTCTAAAAGTCTGATTATGGAAAGTTGCCTTCCAATATAACCAGGCTTTTTGGTTTGTTGGCTTTTCTTATGCATTTCTCCTGTGCTGTGCTGTGCTCAGTGGCTTCAGTCATGTTCTCAACTCTTTGCAACCCTATGGACTGTAACCCACCAGACTTCTCTGCCCATGAAATTTTTCCAGAAGGACTATTGGAGTGGGTTTCCATGCCCTGCTCCAGGGGATCTTCTTGATCCAGGGATCAAACCTGCATCTCCTGCTCCTCCTGCACTGTAAGTGGATTCTTTACCTCTGAGTCACCAGGGAAGCCCACGTGGTTCTGTTACATGTTAATAAATCATTCCTTAGAGTTACACAGTACTATATTGTTCTCAGAAATGCCACCTGTATTATCTCACTACTCAAAAACCACATGAAGAGGGTAAAATTAACAGTGCTGATTATTCTCATTATTAACAAACTGAGGCAGAGAAGGTATGTGATTTGTTCAAGATCACACAACTTGGTACAACTGAAATTCTAATTGAAGTCTTTTGACCTGTGGTACAAAGTTTGCCTTTTGAGAGTCTGCTGTTTTCATTTAAGAGATAAATACTGCCTCAGAGTAGCTCTTAAAGCAGATTGAACATTTAAACTAAATCAGAGCTGTGAATGATTTCCCTCAGCATTTTCTGTAAACTCCAGGCATACCTTTTGGATCTCCACATGCCCCAGAGAGTAGATGCTTTCATTAGCCATGTTGGACCATGTGCAAAAATCTGGAGCTGGCATTTGATTTACACTGCATACTCAATTTATTTATTAGCTTTATCCAAGATGCCCATCATGGAGGCACATGGGACATACCTGTTCCAAGGCAATTAAACCAAATGTCAATGGTTCCTCTTCTGAACCAACCATTTCATCAGTCAACTACAAATAACCTGATTAAACAGATAAGTCTAGGTATACACCCTTAAGAGCACCTCAGAAAAATGAAAACTGAAGCCTGAAATACAGGGTCATTGGTGGGAAGTTATGTTGTTCTATTTGTCATCATAATTCAAGACCAATATGACCCCTAAATCTCTGCCTTAACTTCTTAGTAGCCAAAGGTAAGAAAATAAATGCAAATACCTTTAAATAAGGGCTTCCCAGGTGGTGCTAGTAGTAAAGAACTGGCCTGCCAATGCTGGAGACATAAAAGATGTGGGTTTGATTCCTGGGTCAGGAAGATCCCCTGGAGAAGGGCATGGCAATCCACTCCAGTATTCTTACCTGGAAAATCCCATGGACAGAGGAGCCTGACGGACTACAGTCTATAGTGTCACAAAGAATCGGGCATGACTGAAGTGACTTAACACATATACACCTTTAAATAACCCATTCACCCCAACAGCAAATATTTACTGAGTGACTGCCATATCCATAGCCTTGTTCCAGATATGAGCGGTAATTAGAAAGAGCTGGTGAAAAACACATCTGCCTAATCCCCATGTAACTCTAAATCTTGGAACAAAACTACAGTCTTCCATGAATCTCAGTTTCATCTATTCTAACAGGAACAGAAGCCAGTGAGAGCTAAGGTTCCTTCTGCTTCTGTTTCTCTACATCCTTTTTAGACCAAAGGGTATCCCAAGGGAGTTTTGTATGGTGTGTCAGGAAAACCTGATTATCGCTCTCCGGAAGTGATATTTTATTCCTCACAACAGAAATAGAACAGTGGACTTGCCTCCTCATACTCACAGAACTTACACTGAAAATTATTTACAAATGTTTAGCAAAGCAAACTTAAATGAAGCTATTACTCTTAATAGCTTGAAAGACTATTGACTGTAATCAGTCAATTGAGCTGTGAAAGGAAGTAAAAACTATCAGACAAATTAAAATGACTATTAAAACAGCACCAGGGAACTCTGGTCTGGTTCTAGAAAGATTGAAATTAAAAATGGCCCTTCTCAGCAATGCAGGGCCTCCCAGCAATTACCCCTTGTCTTATCAGCACAGTGACTGAATAAACCTTTGGCGGGTAATGGGTACTTCAGTCAAAACCAAAGGCTACTGCTTTAGAGAGTACCAGAGGCTTTTAATTTTCTTATAGCACATTACAATATAGTCGTTCTTTGCCACATTTTAACCTTGCTTAGTGTAAATTGTTGCACTTGAAATTCACAGTCTTACATGGTCCACTGGAGGGATCATTAAGAACTGTCATCACAGTAGCCCCATGACCGAACTTTTAATCCCTTCTCGCCTCACAGCATACAAAAATTTCATCACAGATGACTACCTGTCTCCAATTTTTTTCTGTTTCTTTCTTTTTTTTTTTTTTAATTTTATTTTATTTTTAAACTTTACATAACTGTATTAGTTTTGCCAAATATCGAAATGAATCCGCCACAGGTATACATGTGTTCCCCATCCTGAACCCTCCTCCCTCCTCCCTCCCCATTCCATCCCCCTGGGTCGTCCCAGTGCACCAGCCCCAAGCATCCTTAAACATTATTCTGAATTATTTCACATTAAGTATAAGCAAATATAGTTTTGCTGCATGAACTTTCTGTGCCCTTATTTATGTATGTCAGCTGACAGGTACATTTCTAAAGCTAATTAGATTTGTGGCTTTGGCCTGTAAGTTCATTTGCCAAATGGTTTCACATGTATATGAACATGAGTAAGCAAATGATGAATCCTGAGTGGTATGGCAGACAAGGCTGTTAGCTTATCCAATAACCATTCTCTAGCCACTTCATCTTCTTCCCTAGATGGTTTCTGTGATGGAAGAAACTGCCACTCTTTCCCACCCCACCCCTCTGCATGGTTCCTGCCATGTCTTAGGCAGGTGGCTCCATCAGGGCTGATGGGATATGTCCGGGGAGATAGCCAGAGATTCTCGTAAAGGATGTCCTCCTAGTTAGATGCATAGAGGGGACACTCCTTTTTGTCAAATATTGTTGGGCTTTATAAGATACCTGCAATAGCAGTAGCCTTTTGCCTCCATGAGGAACCAAACCTAAGGATCAAGCCTATAAACTAAGCTTGGAAAAGCTCTTGAGGATTCAACAACAGCACTAAACAACCCTGAACCTACCCACTTTCAGATTTCATCTTGCCTGCCACTAAGACACCTGATCTGATAAAAATGAAGGCACTCTATGACTCTATTGTGTCTACATGTAACTCAGTCTTTACCCTTGACAAACCCTAAGAAACTGACAGCATTAGGTGGGAGAGATGGGTAAGATGGTAGGTTGTCACTAATCGGAGATAAAGACATAGAACAGAGATGTCCTCGTGCTGGGACCTTGAATCAAGAACTGCTGAGACTCTTATGTAGACAAGCTGTCTTGGCAGGGATCCTATGGGTCTCTGCTGGAGATGTTTATCTTTGCCCTGATATTCCTATAAGGAGCAGCTGAAGATTAATGATGGGCATCTCAGGTGGCCCAGTGGTAAAGAATCCACATGCCAACACAGGAGATGCAAGAGACTCAAGTTCGATCCCTAATCGGGAAGACCCCTGGAGAAGGAAATGGCAACCCACTCCAGTATTCTGGCCTAGAAAATTCCATGGACAGATGCGCCTGGTGGGCTGCAGTCCATGGGATCACAGAGAGTTGGACATAGCTGAACACATGTATGTGTACACACATACACATACACATACACACACACACAAATACAAAAAGATTAACCCTGCTCTGGGTTGATATTTAATACACAAAGAAAAAATACTAGATTTCCTTCTTGTGTTGCCTACTTTGTTAAGGAAGACTATGAATTTGCTTCACTGAAATATGATCTACTTTAATTAAAGCCAGTGGCATTGAGTAAATTAGAAGGTAATTGCGTTTTCTGTGAATTTCATGCAGCTTGCATTTTAGCAAAAGGAACCAAGTTTCAGTCAATGCCTGTGTGCTGCTACCTGCAATCAAGGCCTTAATAAACTAAACAAATCATGTCTTTATGCAAGTTAAGGAAGCATAAATACAAGGCCAATTCATATATTTTCTAATTTCTGCCATTTGCAAAGGCAGAGTTTGGAAAAGGTTACTTAAAAGGAAAGCTTTCTTTCAAGACAAACTATCTCAGGAAGGCTAGATTTCCTCCATTTCAATAATGAATTGTCCTAGAAAGTTTCTTCCCTGACACATGACTATTTCCATTTATTTTGAATGAGATAATACAATTTCAAGACAGTGGTAAAAGGAAATTCCTAAATTTGGGATTTGGTCAGTAAAATAATATCAGTTTTGAAATAAGGTATTTTAAAATAAGGAACAACAAAAAAACAACTCTTGTATAATATGCAACTATTAAGAGAGAGGGAAAGGAACCTGTCTTATTGGGTTAAGAGTTTGGGCTCTTAACTTCTGTGTGTATCCTGCTTTTCCATTTATGAGCTGGATAACAACCTCGCTGTATATCAGCTTTCCTCAAAAAAATGAGAACAGATAAAAAGCATAGCAACCCTGTAGGGTTACTGCTAGTATTAGACACTAAAAATAGGCATGCCTGCCAAGTTGCTTCAGTTGTGTCCAACCCTTTGCAATCCTATGGACTGTAGCCTGCTGGACTCTTCTGTCCATGGGATTCTCCAGGCAAGAATACTGAAGTGGGTTGCTGTGCCCTTCTCTAGGGGATCTTCCCGACACAGGGATTGAACAGCCTGTGTCTCTCGCATCTCCTGCACTGGCAGGCAGGTTCTTTACCACCAGTGCCACATGGAAAGTCCATAAAAATACGCAAATAATGGTAAATACAATCATTTTTTTGTTTGTTTTTAGAGTCAGAAACAAGATAACAGACATGCAATGATATAGCACATGAATTGTGGTGTTATACATGAACTCCATGACGTATGAGGTTATGAACTGAAGTCTCATTTGAAATCTCACCTTCAACTTACTTCTTGGGAAAGTGAGACTGACTACCTACATGAAGAAGTAGATACTTCTTTGCTTACTCGATCCCCTCAGCAGAGCCATTAGACTCACTGGTTTCTAAGGCTCCGGATGGTACCCTCACCTCCAGTCGATTGGCCTGGAAAAGCTACCTGTGACTTCACAGGGGGTTTGGGCCAGGAAGCTTTCTACAAATCACTCTCTTTCATCTTGATCTCATATGTTCAATTAACTTAATAATTTGTTATAGTCTTTAAGGCATGGAAACAGTGGTCTTAAAAATCTTTCAAATTCTCAATTCAATGAAAGCTCAGTCTTCAGAAGATAGATCTCACTGTCTACCTGTATTTTTGCAAGTGCCAGGCAAAGAATGTCTTCTTTTAATGGGTAGACTCAACACTCTCAACCCATTATCCTAAATTCACTTCCTATGTCACAGCACATAGGAACCACATCTTGCAAAATTACAATTGATCATTTGTTGAATGAATGAGTGACTAAAGTGAATGATCCTTAGGCTGACAAGGGCTGACCCACACAGCAAGGAAGGCCTTGATAGAAATAGAAACACCATTGAAACTGGCAGCTCACAAAGCATGAAGCCTGTGTCAGGCTTCAGCGCTTACACTGCATTATCTAACAAATCGTGTGTGTAAGTATCACTGGCCCCTAGACACCCACTAGTACCTCTAACACTGATCTCATTACATTAGCTGTTTATTACCTTACTTTTGCATGCAGCTCTGGAAGAACAAGTCCATTTCCGGAGATGTAAACACAGCTGCCAATAGTGCCAACCTTAGGAATGGGTTAGCACACAGAAACACGTGGGTGCTTCCACAAAGCTCAGTTCCATATTTCCTCTGCAAGGCTTGTCTTAGTGATGTGAAGATGCAAACTGAAACTTTTGATGGAAAACGGGGTACAAAAAATTACACAGGATATCTTCGGGCACCTGACCAAGACTAGCTTACAGCAGAGTGGTGTTTGGTTCAGAACTTAGCTATCCTTTGACAAGATAGGTTAAAAATGGAAACCCTGTGCAGAAGTGCATCTGTGGGAACAAGAACTCAGGGCAGTGTGAGCCCTCGTGAAACTTCTGAATTTCTGGGAGAATACCTACCCTCTTCCCTCAGAGGTGCACCACTCTAAGCGGACATGGTACTGAGACATCTGCAGTGTATTTGCTCACCTTTCTTCTTTCTATCCAAATATAGAAGGTTTTGGTGTCAAATGGGTGGCTAAATGGTAAGTATGGCCACAGGAATGGAAAACAGGCCTGTGCAAAAAGCTTAAAATAAGGAAAATTGATTTCATGCAAATAAAATCTTGCGAAACATATATAGCTGAGACTACGTTTTTGTGTTTTGAAAATGAGTATAAAAGAAGACTCTCCTCCAGTTTTTAAAATGTATTCAGATAAAACTCTGGATTTGATTTACTAAAATCAATGTTGTTTTCCACTGAGAAACCTGTTTCCTATTGCATGAAAGAGGGTATATCTGAAATAGTTTTCAAGTAAAACATGTTACTAGTTGTTGTCCATCTTCTCTTAGAAATGAGAAGGAGAAGATAATATATACCTAGGGGACAGAAGAGCAATTTAGTTTATTTAGAGGAGAGTATTTTCTGTATGTTCAAATTATTAAGCTCCTGGATCCTCGCCCAGTGCCCATCAGAAAGGGAGCACTCAAAAACATCTCATGATGTAAATAATAAAAGTGATAAACACTTGGAGAGTTTCCCGGGGTTGGGGGGGAGTTCTTTTTAGTAGGTTGAATAAATGGATGGCCTTAGAGGCTAAAGAATAATATGTATAAATAATAAAATATTCTCCAACTCTGTTATTCCAGAATTTGACACAGTATCTGAAATTCATATACTTGAATCCTATGGATATCTTTTTTCGTATTTCTTACTCTTCATCAGATACTACTTAAATGTCTATGATACACTTTAAATATCTGAAAATACATTCTTGTCCTTGAAAAAAACTATAATCTAGAGCAAGGGTCGATATACTTATTCTGAAATGAGCCAGATAGCAAATGTTTTTGGCTTGAGTGCCAGATGGTTTTGGTTGCAGCTACTCAACTCTTCCACTGTAGAGCAAAAGCAGCCATAGACAATAAGTAAACATGGAGTGTGGCTGCATTCCAATAAAATCTTTATTTACCCAAACAGGCAAAGGGCTAGATTTGGTTCTCTAGCTATAGTTTGTCAACTCTTGATTCAGATGGATGCCTCCTAATCCATGGGCTACCTACTTCTGGGGGATTCTGTAATTTACAGAAGCAAGTATTCAAATTCATATGTGCACCAAGCATGGTTTGCTGTTGCTGCTATTTAGTCACAAAGTCCTGCCTGACTCTTTGCAACTCCATGGACTGTAGCCCACCAAGCTCCTCTATCCATGGGTTTTCCCAGGCAAGAATACTGGAGTGGGTTTCCATTCCTTTCTCCAGGGAATCTTCCCAACCCAGGGACTGAACTCTTGTCTCTTGCATCTCCTGCATTGGTAGGCAGATTCTTTTACCACTGAACCACTTGGGAAGCCCAAGCATGGTTTATTGAGTGAAAATAATTTAGCAAGTCTCTGCTGTTATTTTTCCAATGTATGTTAATACAATTGTAATTAAAACATTTAAAAATATCTTTGCTTGCCATTAAATATTT
This sequence comes from Bubalus kerabau, assembly GCF_029407905.1. Classification (NCBI taxonomy): domain Eukaryota; kingdom Metazoa; phylum Chordata; class Mammalia; order Artiodactyla; family Bovidae; genus Bubalus; species Bubalus kerabau. The sequence continues at coordinate 58,195,637 of NC_073634.1, forward strand.
TGTCAGTCATTAGAAGCTGGGCTACAATTACTCCCATGTGAGGATTTTTTTTTTTACAAAATCAGACTTACACCGCAAAGGCTGAAGGCTAATTTCCAGATTTTCATATGAAATCCACATATTTCCTGAGTTTTTAAAAACTTCTCTCTGACTTTAAATGTTTTCCCTCTTGGATAAAATGTAGCATATTCTTCGCTCCAGGAATCTGCCTGAAGAGACTGCAACGTCTGTGTTAAGCACACCTGGTCCTGGGGGGTTACAGCTGCACAGGACTGCCTCTCTGATGATGGCATCGGCTAATCATTTCACCAGGCAGCCTTTACAAATTCCCATGTAAGCTACTGCTCCAGTCCCAGGCACAGTCACCTCAGAAACAGCTCTCTAATGGGGGGAGCACTGAGGCAGGAAATCCCAAACAATAGGTGATCCAGATGTAATTTATATTTGGTTCAGCAAACGACCTTATTTTGTATTGCATTTACTTCCACTTTCATAATTATGTTTTCCTTAGACTAATACAATTTGTTGCCACAAACCATCTGACAACAAAATGAGGTGTGCAAAACTGTAGGGAGATGGCAGGGAGAAGCTGGATAGGATAGAAATTTGGCTCTGAGTACTTGAACCAATATAACTGCCAGAGAGAAACAACTGTACATCACTCAAAGGATCACAAAATCAATTAGAAATGGCGTTTATTTATGTTTCCACCTTTAAAAAAATATTTTTAGAGCAGTTTTAGATTCACATCAAAATTGAGCAGAAAGTAGAGAGGTGCTATATACTTCCTGACTACCCCCACCCCCCAATTTCCCAACTGTCACGACGTTCCACCAGAGTGGATAACTGTCATAACTGTGAATGACACTGACTTACCAGTGTTATCCAAAGTCCACAGTTTAAGATTCATTCTGGGGGTTTAACATTCTATGAATGCTAACAAATACAATGTGTATCCCCCATTAGAGTATCATATAAATGATGCTCTGCCCTAAATGTTCAATGTCTCTGATTATTCATTCCTCCCTCTTCCCTAATCCCTGGAAAACACGATCTTTTTACTGACTTCATATTTTTCCTTCTCTAGAATGTCATATATTTGAAATCATACAGTATGAAGGTTGGCTTCTTTCATTTAATAATACGCATTTAAGATTCCTCCATGTGTTTTTGTGGCTTGATGGCTCATTTATTTTTAGCACAGTATTATTCCATTATCTAGATATACCATAGTTTATTTATCCACTCATCTATGGAAGGATATCTTGGTTGCTTCCAGCTTGGAGAAATTATGAATAAAGACACTCTAAACATCTATGTACAGGTTATTGTGCAGTTACACTCAATTTCTGTGAGTAAGTATCAAGCAGTGTGATAGCTGAATCATATAGTAAGAGCATGCTTAGTTTGGTAAGGAAAGTCCTCGCCTGTATTTGGTGTTGTCAGTGTTTTAGATTTTTGTTATTCTAAAAAATGTGTAGCATTCTGTCACTGTTGTTCCCATTTGCATTTCCCTGATAACAAACAATGTTCAACATATTTTCATATCATTGTCACTTGTGCTGTCCTCTGTTGTCTGTTAAGGTTTCTGACCTATTTAAAAAATTAGTTTATTTGTTTCTTTATTGCTGACTTTTAAGAATTCTTTGTATAACTAGGATAATAGTCCTTTATAAAATGTACGTTTTGCAAATATTTTTTCCGGTGTGTGGCTTGTCTTATTCTTTTCATCATATCCCTCTCAGATCAGAAGTTTTTTTTTTTTAATTAAGTTCAACTTATCAATTATTTATTTTATTGTTCATGCTTTATGTATATGTTGTATCTAAAATGTCATCTAGAAACCAAAGGTTATCTATATTTTCTCCTACCCCATCTTCCACAAGTTTTTTTAGTACTGTGTTTTGTTTACATTTTGGTATTGTGTTTTATACTAGGGCTTCCCTAGTGGCTCAGATTGGAGAGGGCAATGGCACCCCACTCCAGTACTCTTGCCTGGAAAATCCCATGGCTGGAGGAGCCTGCTGGGCTGCAGTCCATGGGGTCGCTAAGGGTCAGACACGACTGAGTAACTTCACTTTCACTTTTCACTTTCATGCACTGGAGAAGGAAATGGCAACCCACTCCAGTGCTCTTGCCTGGAGAGTCCCAGGGACGGGGGAGCCTGGTGGGCTGCTGTCTATGGGGTCGCACAGAGTCTGACGTGACTGAAGCGACTTAGCAGCAGCAGCAGCAGTGGCTCAGATGGCAAAGAATCAGCCTGCAAGGCAGGAGACTTGGATTCAGTTGGTGGGTTAGGAAGATTCCCTGGACAAGGGAATGGCTACTCACTCCAGTATTCTTGCCTGGAGAATCCCATGCAGGAGGATCCTGGAGGGCTACAGTCCACAGGGTTGCAAAGAGTTGGACATTAGCTGAAACTCCAGTACTTTGGCCACCTCATGCGAAGAGTTGACTCCTTGGAGAAGACTCTGATGCTGGGAGGGATTGGGGGCAGGAGGAGAAGGGGACGACAGAGGATGAGATGGCTGGATGGCATCACTGACTCGATGGACGTGAGTCTGAGTGAACTCTGGGAGGTGGTGATAGGGAGGCCTGGCGTGCTGTGATTCATGGGGTCGCAAAGAGTCGGACACGACTGAGTGGCTGATCTGATCTGATCTGAACACTTTCACTTACATTTTTAACATTTAATTTTTTAATTTAAATGCTTTTACTACATTAAAAATAATTAAATTTTAATTAAAATATTTAAATTGTTTTTTATAATTGACTCACAATATTATATTACTTTCAAGTGTATGATATAGTGACTTGATATTTGTATACATTATGAAATGATCACCATAAGCTAGTTACTATATGTCACTATACAAAGTTATTATTAATATAATGTTATTGATATATATTCACTATGCTGTGCATTACATCCCATGACTGATTTATTTTTATAACTGGAAGTGTGTACCTCCTAAGCCCCTTTACTTATTTCACCCATTCCCCTACTCCCTTCTCCCTGGCAACCACCAGTTTGTTCTCTATATTTATGAGTCTATTTCTGTTCCATTTGTTCATTTATTTCTTTGTTTTGTATACTCCACATATAAGTGAGATCATACGGTACGTGTCTTTCTCTGTTTGACTTATTTTACTTAGCATTTAAGTGAATTCACGTTATTGCAAATGGCAAGGTTTCATTCTTTGCCGCTGCTTCAAGGCACTTTGCTGTCATGTAGTGGAGCGCTGTAGCGACAACCATAAAGATCTACAACGACAACAACAGAAATGGCACCCGAGAGTAGTGGAGGCAGCCAACCATAAGAAGCGGCCCTTGTCTAAATGAACACCGTATTAATTCAGAGAAAGGAAGAGTTAACACAGGCTAGACTGGTCAGGGACAGTCACAGGCAGAATGGCTTGAACTGGATTTTAAGTTTGATAAGAACTGGCGCTCTGGCGAGGGAAGTAAGGAAAGCATTTAGCTATCACCATGGGCGTGTAGCCAGGAGAGCCCTGGGGGGTGGCCAGGCTTTGAATACTAAGTCAGTTCTCAGAAGAGCTCCCCACAAATACTCCTACATTGGGTTATTTGGTTGAAAAGCCACACATAGGCCAACTTTGACATCCAGAGCAGAGCATGCATTTCTATGCCAAACGGGAGGTTTTGGAGGAACAGAGAATATCATGTTGCACTTGACGGCTTCCTGGAATTCACAATACCAAACATTTTGGAAGTTCAACCACCTTCCCACCCCCACTCCCCCAGTCATAATCCAGTGACCTGAAGACCAGAGATTTTGCAAGAAAGAAATGACTCTGGAGGTCAGTAAGTCTGACCACGAAACTTCTTTCAATATGGCAGGCCATATGAAATGCCCTGTTCATGGAACAAACCAGTATGTTTATTTCACTGACCAGGAACCCAAAAGGCTCAAGGCAGGTGAAGTATTTCAGGTGAGTCTTACTTTTGTTACTCCAAGTCCTCTAGTAAAGTAAAGAATTTTTGAACTGAACATCTATACACTGAAGAGTACTACTTTGTGTTTACATCTACTTAAGTATGTGAAAAACTAAACAAAATCAAAAGTATGATTTCAGGGAAGCAGCATGTTGATATAGCAGGAAAGCATAGGATTTGAAAAAGTCAAACTCTATTCTGAGCTGTTCTTCTACAATGAAACATCTGGGTAACCCCGGTGAAGCTGCATGACCTCTCGAAAGTAAGTTTTCTCATCAGGAAACTGGGAGACAATACTGTTTCCTCAGATCATTTTAGATCTGCAAATCACAGCCTTAGGAAGACAAATAGATGTCATTACATGGTAAAATCAGGATTGAGAAGGATCTTGAGTCTATGAACGAGCTCAGCTGGAAAACAGACCGTGATACAGGAGCGGCATCTGCCAGACAAGGGAGAGAGGGAGGGGCAGCACTATTTGCGTCATCACCATCATCACCACTGGAGGTGGACTTTCTCTGCATCAGGGTGCCAAGGAAACAGGGCAAGGGGGCAGAGTGAGTTCACTGAATGTTCTGGTTGATGTGGGTTCCAACATTCAAATGCCAGTCTCTCCTCCCACATTTGATGTATAAGGAACATAGCTGGTTGTACGTGACAGCCTCCCAGCCAGGTCAGTGGAGACCACCTTCCTTAGTGTCCAGAACCCATAGCTACTCAAATGCTGCTCTGCTCTGAGGTCCAAACATTCGCTCTTCACCAGCAGATGTTTCCTTCCTCTGGTTTTTCACTCTGCTTGGTCCTCATTAAAATGAACAGTCTTCTGGGATGAGTAACTCGTTTATCCAACTCCTATCAAGCTCATGAAATGTTCCCCTTCTTTTCTCTAGCAAAATTTGCTTGAAGTACTGGCAAGGCATTTCATAGCCAGGCAAGAGAGCACTGTTGGGAGTGCTATGTGGTCAGAAAAGATAAATGCTGATGATTCACAATTTGGTTGACAATGCATCCAGCAAGCTGGTGCTAAGTGTTATGCTCAGCACAGCTACCACATTAACACATGCTCAAACTAGGCAATGGGAAGTGACTTTTTCCCACTGGAACCCCTGCAGGACAGGCTTTATGTGTCTCACTTTGGTGAGATTCCTACTGGAATGCTTCTAACAACCTGACAGTGAATATCCTGGTCTTATTTTACTCCTGGCTCTTCTCCTGGAGCCCTCTTGAGATCTACACATCATTAGGAATCTGATGTTGCAAGCATCTGTCAGCTAAAGGCAGGTCCCAGATCTTCCTGAGAATTATTAATCTGATAAAACAGGGATTTGTGGTGGAGGAAAGTATGGGTCTAGGCATGCACAGCTGGTGGCAGGGGGAAGAAAGCACACATTACAGGGGAAGAGGGTGGTAAGACTCCAAGAAGGAACTACTGTTTGTGAAGCACTTCCTTTGTTGGGTGATTACATGTGCTATTTTACCCCTGCAAACTCTCTACTTGGCAGGGATAGCTTCTTGAGAAAAGCAAAATTCAGAAAGGCTAAGTAATTGCTCATGGCCACTGAGATAGTGAGAACTCTGTCTAACTTTCCAGACCCTATTATTTCCTCTGCCTGCATAGAATGCAGCTTACCTGGTAAGGCCTGGGGCATGACAAACAAATGATTTTCACACAGAGAAGCAGGAATAGAGGCATAATATATGGATCGGCTGATTATAATTCTGGGTTTCTGGATGCATCTTAAGTTCAGACTTTAACAGTTGTAGGTGTAGTTGCATACAGCTGCTAAATCCTCTGCCCAGACAATTCTTGACTTTTGATGCCAAAGAAGAACATGGGCATAAATAATTCAAAAGAGAATTTAGTTACAGGCCTTTTCAAATTTTAATTGGGACTTTTACATATAGTATAACAGAGAGGCATGGAATGGCCCACCACATGTTGCTGTGGAGAGCTGATGACAATGTTTTATGTGTATATTCAATTCAACGTGGTCTGCTGGTGTGTCTCCCCTGGTGGGTATTCCCACTGAACAGCAAGAAGCTGACCAAAATTATTTCATTAGACTACTGCTGGCCCTGATAGCAACATTACAATTGTCTTCCTTTCATTTTTAAGAAGCATTAAATCCTTAAGAACAGTGGCAAAACTGTAAAACTGTTGACAATCAGCAAATATCCAAGCAAGCTTACCATCATCCATTCTGATTCATTATAATCACTGAAATTTTAGGTCACACAAGAGCCATCTGTGAAACAGCCTCCCCAGATGATTAAAATACTCCTGTACAATGTACATTTACAAATTGAAAATTAATGAGGAAACATGTTTAAAAATTGACTATAGCTACCCAAGGGTTTAAAAACACTTTAAAATGCATGAAGAAATCACTTGGCTATGCAGCCCTCCTTAAGTGACAAATAAGTGACATTACTTCTCAGAATTACTCCTGCTGAATTAACTTTTCAGTGTATTGGTTATTATGGTTGCATACCAATATTATATCTTGAAAAATACTATTACAAATCATATCCCCCCCACTCCTGTTTTCTGGGGTAATTCATTTTGCATCTTTCCAACTTAAGGTAAATGACCCAGAACAAAGCAAAGATATCCCTCATGAATGACGGGTGTAACAACAAGCACAACTGTATTCTGCCAGCGGGGATGTTCTATTTCTCTAGTATTCCTGCCCACAAACACAAAATAGATTCTGCAGCACTTTCTGGCCAACACAGGGTTTCCTGCGGGCTGCCTTCAGTCAGGGCATTCCATCTAGCAGCTTTGGGGATGGGAGTCTTTATCAGCGAGATAAAAAGAGGAAGGAAAAGACATAATTCTCATCCTCCAAGATTCAACAGAATAGCAGAAGTGGAGGCAGGGATTTGAGTGGGTAATTGACTTTTTTTTTTTTTTTTTGGAATAATTGCTTTAGGATGTTGTGGTATTTTCTACTGCACGACTAAGTGAATCAGCTATATGTATGCATGTTTTGCCTCTCTTTTGTTCCGTCCTCCCCCACCCCCAACTTCAGTCATCTCTGTCAGCACAGAACCCAGAGCTGAGCTCCCTGTGCTACACAGCAGTCTCCCACTAGTTATCTATTTCACACATGGTAGTGTATATATTCCTAATTTCCTAATTCATCACACCCTGCCCTCCGCTAGCCCATGTTTACATTCTTTCTCTATATCTGTGTTTTATTTCCTGTAAATAGGTTCACCTGTACCATTTTTCTTGCCTCTACATATATGTGTAAGATACAAGATTTGTTTTTCTCTTTCTGGCTTACTTCAGTCTGTGTGACAGATTCTAATCCATGTCTCTACAAATGACCCATTTTGTTCCTTTTTATGGCTGAGTAATATTCCATTATATGTATGTATCACATCTTCTTTATCCATTCATCTGTCTATGTACACCAAGTTGCTTCCAAGTCCTGACTACTGTAAATAGTGCTGAAATGAACATTGGGGTGCATGTGTCATTTTGAATTATGGTTTCTCAGGGTGTATGCCCACTAGTGGCATTGCTGGGCCATACAGTAGTTCTACTTTTAGTTTTTTAAGGAACCTTCATGCTGTTCTGCATAGTGGCTTTGACCAGTGCCAAGTATATGCTTAAATGAGGCCAAGTGCTTTGTATAGTTTATTATATTTAATCTTCCCAATGGGCTTGTGAGATAAGCAATCCCGTATCACTGCTCATAGGTGAAAAAAGCAAGTCTTAGAAAGCTATTATATATATTTCCCAGGGTCACAGTTCAGCTGTGACTATGAGTAGATTGCACTCAATCTACTATGAGTAGCTTGCACACACCATGAAAATAACACCACATGTAAATTAGTAGCAGATGCTTAGAGTTATAGATACAAAAGCCAAGGAATGCTTGGCTGGTTAGATGATGATATAACCTTGCGAAAGTCACAACAGATGCATATGACAGGCAGAATCCACTGGGATTGCTATGGACTGAATTGTGCCTCTCACCCAAGTTAAAGTCCTAATCCCCAGTGTGACTATAGGTGAAGATAGGGCCTACAAGGTGGTGGTGGTGGTTTAGTTGCTAAGCCCATCAGACTCTTCTGTCTATGGGATTTCCCAGGCAAGAATACTGGAGTGGGTTGCCATTTTATCCTCCAGGGGATCTCCTAATCCAGGGAGCGAACTCAGGTCTCCTGAATCACAGGCAGGTTTTTTTACCAACTGAGCCACCAGGGAAGCCCCTATAAGGAGGTAATAAAGGCTAAATGATGTCATAAGCCTGGGGCCTCAATCCAATAGGCCTGGTGTCTTCATAAGAAGAGGAAGACACCAGAGCTCACTCTCTGTGTGCATATGCACTAAAGAAAAGGCTAGATGGGGACAGAGTGAGAAGGTGGCCATCTGCAAGCCGGGAAGAGAGCTCTCACCAGAATGGAAATTTCTGATACCTTTGTCAAGGGAGTGTGTAATTTCCTCTGTTCTTTCTCACCACAGCAAAAATTTGAAATGACAGACCAATGTTACAGCTCAGTTACAGCTCAATTTTATTCAGCAAGCAAAGGAAAGTACACCCTCGAGGCGTGAGGGTGGGCCAACCCCAAAGGAAAGGCCTCAATCCATCTTGGCTTCCTCTTTTTATACATTTGTCTCCTCCTCCACTAAGCCTACTCTTTGTAAAGCGGGCTAGCCATGAGGGCTGTTTGTTTCACCTGAGATTCTCACTCCAGTCCTTGAATTTTCCTTTGTCATTTTTTTGCGGGCTTTTTCCTCTCTTTGTCTTTTAGCCACCTCCATTTTAGACTCCTTTTTTCCTATTCTAACTACCTAACATCTTCATTCTAGACTTCTGGCCTCCAGGACTGGGAGAAAATAAATTTATGTTGCTCAAGTCACCCAGTCTTTGGTGGTGTGTTATGGCAGCCTGAACAGACTGATCAAAGATACCAAGATTCAAAACCAGGAAATCCAGTCATGTGTGTCTAGAAGCCAATGCCAGGGTAGGGCGTGGCAAATGGCCTCCACACACAAGCACAGAGCACTGAAGTAGGAGTCTCTCCACCTCCTCCTTTGTCTCAATAGGTCACCTTCCTAGACTAGAACTTCTGTTGCCTTACATCATGGTCTAGGTCTGCTTCCCCTTGCCCTCAACCATGAGCATTTCTGCAGAAGGGATTTTGCCTCATTCACCCTTCCCTCCCTCACACTGTCCCTTATACACAGTAGCTGTTCCTGATATCTCTCTAGTGGACTGAGGGTTGGGATAACTGAGAAAACAGGGCAGGGCTATGCCTGCAGGAGGACTCAATGTAAGAACATCTGTGAGTACCTGGGATCTGTAGGAGTGAAACATCAGCCACACTACCCCAAGAGTAACACAGTCAAGACAGTTCAGAGAAGGTAAGGCTAGAAGCAGCATATGGGACAAGGGAGGGATGGGAGGGGCTCTCAGACGTGTAGCCTTTCAGAGGCTTTGCCAGAATTAGTTAGGACCCACTCAGAAAGTAAAGAAGACAATGGTCCTAGGAAGAGGAAGATGTGAGAAAGGAAACATCAGCTTTAAATCCTGAATGGATGCCTTCATCAGTTCAACCAGTATTCACTGACTGTTAACATCCTACAAGGCAGGAGGCATTGTCAGAGATTATGTAACTAAAAACTGAACAAAACCATCCACACTGCATCCACCTTGATGAGTTGATCAGTGGAGATAGAAATGGATCAAATAACCACAAAAATGACTCTACAATGAATGACTATGCACAGTAACATGCAGAAAGGTTGCAAGGCCCTGTAAGAACCTATAACAGCAAGACTTCCCTAGTTTAGGGAGCTCAGCCATCCCTGGAACCTTAGGCTGGGACTCCCTCTCTCATTAACAGGGTGAAGAAGAGGTGAGCAAAACACCACTCTACCCTAGTAAAGCTGGACTTGAAACTCTGTAGTAACAAAGCAGATTCCATTCTCAAGTGCATGCCTAGTCCACCCAACTGTCTCTTCAACACACCACTGGTCACAGGAGGAATCAGAGAAGACATGGACATCTGCCATGATCTTCCCCTGCTGCAGATGACAGAATGCAAAGAAAGTAAGTTTCTCATTGATAAGGCATTTCTGCACATGCAGCATGCCCTGTGGATACTTCAGTGATGCCTCTTTTTGCTCGTAGGAGGAGAATTGGGGTTAAGCTACAGGTAGGCACTTTGTTGAGCTTCCTGGGTAGCTCAGCTGGTAAAGAATCTGCCTGCAATGCAGGAGACCATAGTTTGATTCCTGGGTCGGGAAGTTCCCTTGGAGAAGGGGTAGGCTACCCAAAGCAGTATTCTTGGGCTTTCCTGGTGGCTCAGACAGTAAAGAATCCACCTGCAATGTGGGAGATCTGCGTTCGATCCCTGGCTTGGGAAGATCCCCTTGACGGACGGCATGGCAACCCACTCCAGTATTCTTGCCTGGAGAATCCCCACAGACAAAGGAGCCTGGTGGGCTACTTTCCATAGGGTTGCAAACAGTCAGACATGACTGAGTGACTAAGCACAGTACACACAGGCACTTTGTTAAGTAGATATATTCCTTTTGGGTCTCTTAATGAAAATTTCAGAAAAAGATTAAAAAAAAAAAAAAGAATCAGTTCAAGTGAAAAATTGCCATGGGGTGATATTTATTTGTAATTTCATGAGTTACTGTGAGATGGTATAGCGAATTAAAATCATAATGTATACTGTCAACTCTTTCCATGTTATCAATTCAGCATTTACAAAAGTTATTTGGACTATGTGGGGCTGTCATCTGACAATCACAAAACACTTTAGAAAGCGCACTATGAATGTACTCTAAAAATGAAATGCATCAAAATGGACATTTTCAAAACATTTTTGTTGTGGCAGTTAATACGTGAAGAGGAAGGGATTATCAGAGCTATTTAAAATCCTCTAGGATACTCACCAAATATATCTCAAAAATTATCTTCACTATTTTATTTCCTATCAAATGCTACTCTCTTTTTCAATTGGACTTATTGCAGCAAGAAGGCCCATAAATAAACATATCACGAAAACAAATTGCAATGAGGCTTGGGAAAACTAAGGGAAATGAGACTGTACATGTTTTTATCACAGGTATTCATTAGATTTGTTCTATAAAGGCTCAAGGAGTCAGTTCTGGGCTGACAAATGGAAGTCAGAGAGAAAATAATATTTACTAAAAATAATGAAGAAATGTCTCAAGTGAAATTTGTCCAAAGATGGAAGTGGGTGGGGAGCACTCAGAAGGTTGCAAATTTCTGCCACTGGTGGTGGGAATGTTGGAATTTGATTAATCAACTGGTACAAGAGATTCAGAAGAAGAAGAACTAAAAAGCCTCTTGATGAACGTGAAAGAGGAGAGTGAAAAGGTTGACTTAAAACTCAACATTCAGAAAACTAAGATCATGGCATCTGGTCCCATCACTTCATGGCAAATAGATGGGGAAACAATGGAACAATGGCAGACTTTATTTTGCTGCTGCTGCTAAGTCACTTCAGTCGTGTCCAACTCTGTGTGACCCCATAGACGGCAGCCACCAGGCTCCCCCATCCCTGGGATTCTCCAGGCAAGAACACTGGAGTGGGTTGCCATTTCCTTCTCCAATGCATGAAAGTGAAAAGTGAAAGTCAAGTCACTCAGTCGTGTCTGACTCTTCGTGATCCCATGGACTGCAGCCTACCAGGCTCCTCCATCCATGGGATTTTCCAGGCAAAGTACTGGAGTGGGGTGCCATTGCCTTCTCCAAGACTTTATTTTAGGGGGCTCCAAAATCACTGCAGATGGTGACTGCAGCCATGAAATTAAAAGACACTTTCTCCACGGAAGAAAAGCTATGACCACCCTGAACAGCATATTAGAAAGCAGAGACATTACTTTGCCAACAAAGGTCTGTCTAGTCAAAGCTATAGTTTTTCCAGTAGTCATGTATGGATATAACAGTAGGAGTACAAAGAAAGCTGAGCACTGACGAATTGATGCCTTTGAACTGTGGTGTACTCTTGAGAGTCCCTTAGACTGCAAAGAGATCCAACCAGTCCATCCTAAAGGAGATTTGCCCTGAATATTCATTGGAAGGACTGATGCTGAAGCTGAAACTCCAATACTTTGGCCACCTGATGCGAAGAGCTGACTCACTGGAGAAGACCCTGATGCTGGGCAAGGCTGAAGGCGGGAGGAGAAGGGGACGACAGAGGATGAGATGGTTGGATGGCATCACTGTCTCAGTGGATATGAGCTTGAGTAAGCTCCAGGAGTTGGTGATGGACAGAGAAGCCTGGCGTGCTGTAGTCCATGGAGTTGCAAAGAGTTGGACGCGACTGAGTGACTGAACTGAACTGAACAAGAGATTCAAGCTTCAGATAATGAGCTTATCTAAAAAATGACCTCAGTTGCCCCTTTCACCACCACACACCCAAGAATACCTTTCCCTGGGCACTATGCTAAATGTTTCTGATACCCAATACCTAAGTGACAGAAAAACAAACTGTGCAAGATGTGTTCTGTGATATTGACTAGAATGATTTTAGGATTTGTGATGAAAAGTGAATCTGGTCAACTAGAAGTACTAGAAGCAACTTCATGACGACACTGAGATTTGAAGGACAGGCAAAATGGTGCCTGAAGAGAACATCTTAAGGTGAGACAGGCAAGATTATCAAATCAAGGGCCTTGAAACTACTGGTGAAGAATGCAGACTTCAGAAAACCAATAGGTGAATTCTTCAACTAGGGATGAAAACCATATTTGCTGAAAGGTTGGCTTGTTAGATTCGAAATGGATTAGACATTGTGTCTGAAAACTTCAGTGGGCATCAGTAAAAGCTGTTCAAAATGTAGATTCAAGGTCACAAGCCATAAGACTGTGATTCTTTATGTCTGGGGTTGGACCCCAGAAGATGAATGTTTATCTTCCTTCTCCCACACCTTGATTTGATAACATTTGTCCCCACAGTTTGATTAAGCAAGCTTTTCTTTCTTTCTTTCTTTCTTTTTTTATTGGAGTATAGTTGATTTACAATGTTGTGTTAGTTTCAGGTATACAGCAAAGTGAGTCAGTTGTAAATATATATATGTCCACTGTTTGTTCAGATTTCCATATAGGCCATTACAGAGTACTGAGCAGTATCTCTGTGCTCAGTAGGTCCTTATTAGTTATCTATTTTATATATTGTCATGTGTACATGTCAGTCCCAATCTAGCAATTTATGCCTCTCCCTTTACCCCCTGGTAACAATAGTTTGTTTTCTAAATGTGTGACTCTACTTCTGTTTTTTAAATAAGTTCCTTTGTACCTTCCCCTTTTTTTTTTAGATTCCACATATAAACTATATCATATGATATTTTTATTTCTGTGTCTGACTTACTTCACTCAGTATGACAGTCTCTAAGTCCATCCACGTTGCTGCAAATGGCATCATTTTGTTCTTTTTATGGCTAAGTAATATTCCATTGTATATATGTACCACTTCTTCTTTATTTATTCCTCTGTTGACGGACATTTAGGTTGCTTCTCTGTCCTGCCTACTGTAAATAGTGCTGCAATGAACAATGCAGTGCATGTATCTTTTTAAATTAATTTTTCTCTGGATATACGCCCATGAGTGGGGTTGCTGGATCATATGGTAGCTCTATTTTAGTTTTTGAAGGAACAACCATACAGTTCTCTATAGTGGCTTTATGAACTTACATTCCCACCAGCAGTATAGAAGGGTTCCCTTTTCTCTAGACCCTCTCCAGCATTTATTGTTTGCAGATTTTTTGATGATGGCCATTTTGAACAGTATGACATGATACATCATTGTAGTTTTGATTTGTATTTCTCTAATAATTAGTGATTTGAATGTCTTTTCATATGTCTCTTGGCCATCTGTATGTCTTCTCTGGAGAAATGTTTATTTCAATCTTCTACCCATTATTGATTGGATACCTTTTTTTTTTTTTATACTAAGCTGCATGAGCTTATGTATATTTTGGAAATTAATCCTTTGTTGGTTGCTTCATTTGCAAATATTTTCTTCCATTCTGATGGCTGTCTTTTCATCTTGTTAATGGTTTCCTTGGCTATGCAAAAGCTTTTAAGTTTAATTAGATCCCATTCATTTATTTTTATTTTCATTACTCTAGGAGGTGGATTGGAAAAGATCTTGCTGCAATTTATGTTAAACAGTGTTCTATGTTTCCCTCTAAGAGTTTTACAGTAGCCAGCTTAACATTTATGTATTTAATCCACTTTGAGTTTATTTTTGTGTATGGTGCTAGGGAGTGTTTTAATTTTATTCTTTTACATGTGTCTGTCCAGTTTTCCCAGCATCACTTCTTGAAGAGGTTGTTTCTTTCTCCATTGTGTATTCTTGCCTCCTTTGTCATCGGTTAGGTAACCATAGATGTGTGGGTTTATCTCTGGGCGTTCTATCCTGCTCCATTGATCGATATTTGTTTTTTATGCTACTACCATACTGTCTTGATCAATGTAGCTCTGTAGTATCGTCTGAAGTCAGGGAGCCTGACTTCTCCAGCTCTTTTTTTTTCTTTCTCAATATTAAGCAGGTTTTTTGAAAAAGAGGGTGAAAAAGGCAACTTAGGCTTGACAACAGATATTGTAACAAAGGCATCCATAAATAAAGTCTGGATGATTGTGATCAAAGTTATTTAAATTGATCTGAAATTGGTACTTCAGTTATCACACACAACAATGGAAATTTTACTGCCCTCTGAGATCCCATTAAATATATATTCAATCTCTCATCCACATGTCGATCTTTTAAATATCCAAAGGCATTTTACACAGTTCTCCCAAGTAAACTTATCTCCAGGATGAATGGTTTGAGTTGCTTCAATTATTTCTCCCAATAGATGACTTCTAACCACCTCTGACCTTCACTCACCCTCTTTCTGAAAACCTTTGTTCATCAATCTCTTCCTTCAATAGGTGCACTCACATATGAAGACAACAGTCTACTTCACTGTAACCAGGCGGACATAGGACTTTCTCTTCTCTTGTTCTGCACATCATGTTCTTACTAATGCAACACAAGATCTCCTTAGTTTTTTTGTGAAATCCAAATCAAGCAGTAAACTGGTAGAAAAAGAAAACTATCTTAATTATCAGAATTTGTTTTTAGTGAATCTATGGTCTCTGACAACTATAATCATCCAAATTATGCCTTTAAGGAATACATGCATATATTCCTATCTTTAGGGTTAGGATTTTAAATCAAGGTTTATAAAATATAGATGTGTGCCTTCTAAATTCAATGAAGATTTAATTTTAAAAATAGGTTCTCTGGCTCTTACTGCCTGTCCTTTAAAAACCTCTACATTAATCTTGTCCCCTCCAAGAGAATTGCTGGATGGGACAGCAACCATAGTGACAACAGGATCCAGAGAAGAAGATGCAGTCTCCTCAGTGAGAGACCTTAACAACAGTAAACCAGTAAACAGTGGCTGCTGTTGTTCCCTAGATTATTGATTAAGCAATCTGTAACCATGGCAATGATCTTGGATTCCTAGAAAGGTTAGTGAAGTGGGATGGACAGTCTTCAGTCTTCCCTGGTTTAAAAAAAAAAAAAATGTTGAAATGAAACAGAGCTCTTAACAGTTCTTTTCTCGTGTCACTGAACAGGAATCATCAGTGCCAGTTTCTTACCTTAAACATTTCATCTCTGTAAAGGAAATCCACCTGGAACCCTAAACCACTCACTCAAGACAAACAATATGTGAAAGCTTCAGGATCCAGGGGAGGAGGAGACCAGGGTGAGGGGTACATGGCTGGCTTTCTTCTATTGAATTTAGAACATTGTTTTTACTACTCACAACAATTTAGAACATTGTTTTTACTATTCACAACAGGAGGGCACCATCTCTTTTACTCAAGCTGATGAGGAAAGCAAGTTCTTTCTTCCAACAAGTATTGCTATGCAACTATTTCTGTGCACCTGTGCAGACCTGTGACCACTAAACTCTCTGGCTCTAAGAAACAATCGCCTAGCTGTCTCCATTAATTAGAAGTCTGAGGGAGACAGAGTTAGAGGGACTCCACTAAAGGGGAGCCCAGGCAGCAGGAGAATCAGTTCAAATGCAGGGTAGACCATAATTTACACACACATACACACGCACCTATTACTAATGAGGATTTATGGTGGTTGCTGGAGACACAAAAACAAATCACACTTCTGAGGATCAGGAACCTCTTGGTTGTTTTTTGTTTTGGTTTTGTTTTTTTAAGAATGAAATTAACAAACATTGGGGTATTTTCAATACATTATAAAGTAATATACATGAGTACATGAGTATAAAAATCCTACTCAAAACAGCAATTGCAGTGGTCAATTGTTTTGCAGAAATTTTCTGTAAACTTATTAGGATACCCTTCTCTGTGTCTGTCTTTGCTTCTTGAAACCAGCTGTCTGCTTCTTGCCCTCAAGTACAATACTTCATGCACGTCTTCAACTCAAGATCTCAAGGTATTCTGTTCTTCATTTATCTACTGCCCCAGATACCTACTACCCTTAACTCTTTCTCTGCTCTTACCCTGACTTCTCATAGCTGACGCAGGCTAAGGAGGTTCTTATTGCTTCTTTGACATCTCCTAACGTGCCTCGCATATCCCACCTCTCTATCCCACCTTGCCGTACAGGATACTGGCCCACAAATAGCCCAGGGCTCCAGTCCCTGCCTGGTTCACCCGTGACTGTTGACGGGGAGCAAAACACTGATTCTTGTCCAAACCCCTGCAGCTATCACCAGATCCTCCAATTATTTTTGCAACCTCCCTCTGTCCCACACATCTAAGCATTTTTGACAGACAGCTTGGCCACAAACCATTATACCAGCTAGTTTTCCAAAATTGAATCTGGTCCTGCAGACCTTGGAAAAATAATCATTTCTATTCATAATAGCCTGTGACTAAATGCGATGTGTGGGTGGACAATGGCCCTTAAACCTTCAAAAAAAGCTAGAAAACAAGTCTAATAGTAACAAATCCTATTGATAAATTGAAGCCCTAAGCTACAGAAGTGCTTATTCACTGACCAAGAGCCCTGCAATTTATTTCACTTTATTAGGTGCTGAATCCTTAAAAAAAACAACAACAAAAAAAAAACCTGCTGGAATTCCAAAAGCTTTGAATCTAATTATTACAAGTATGTTTAATTAAACCTTTGAAGCTACTCAGAGTGTAATCCTGAAGTCTAGATGAGACTAGGCCTCTCTGCCACTCATATATAAATTTCTGAGCTCTGTGAAGACACAAAATAGAGCCAACATTTTAAGACAAAGCCATATTTTCAGTTTTAAACATTTCTGCAGATAATTCTTCCCCTGACCGTTATGATCCCCTATTCATCTTCTCCTGGGAATCCAATGTAAAGTTGAGAAAGAATACCTCAAGAACACAGTTGCTAATAAAAGATAGATCTCAGCGTTGGAAAAGACCTTAAAAGATCAATGTGTCATCTGATGTTTGATTACCTCTACTGTATTCATGTCAAGGAATCATATGTCCTACGCTTGGATATTTTCAGCCTCACAGTGCTGGCAATTCTTTCTTTGCGTATCCCTGACAATAACAAAGCGGATTCTTATATAAACTTGTTTTATAACAACTTCGAGCTTGTACTCACACACAAATAGACACTGCATAGGATTAGGTTCAAGTACTGCACACGCGACTCCATTCAATTTCATGAGCACCCTGTGAGCCACGTGCTCTGCATTTCGCAAGAGACACCATGCTCTGGATCTCAGAAGAAATTCACAACAGCTTTCTTTCAGGTTATTACCAAAGGCACCCACCAAAGGCACCCACCAAAGGCAGTGCTTCCCAGGCTTTTTCAGTCACAGACACTCCTGTGATCCCTGTACAGTATTCTTTTGATGGTCTCAGTGCTAGTGGGATGCAGGGAGAATGTTTGTTCTTTATTGATAAACTGGATTCCTCTCTCCTGGCCCATATTGTGAGGTCCCGAATTTACAGGGTTCTACCTGTAAAATCTGATTTTACCTCCTCCACTACGAAAACTGGGGCTTCCTCAATGGCTCAGTGGTAAAGAATCTGCTGGCAGTGTAGGAGACATAGAAGATCCGGGTTCAATTCCTGGGTCAGGAAGATCCCTTGGAGGAGGAGATGGCAACCCACTCCAGTATTCATGCCTGGAAAATTTCATGGACAGAGGAGTCTGGAGGGCTATAGTCCATGGGGGTTGCAAAAAGTTGGACATGACTTAGCAACTAAACGACAACATAATTGACATAATATTCAATTAGTTTTAGGTGTAAAACATCATGATTCAATATTTGTATAAATAATACAAAATAATATACTGGGCAAAATTATAACTGCAATAAGTCCAGTTAACATCTATTTCCATGTAATTACATTTTTTTTCCTTAGGATGAGAACGTTCAGTATCCACTCTCCTAGCTATGACCTTTTCTTAAAATCATACAAAACAAAAACTGTATTGTACTTAATCCAAGTACAGTAGCTTGCATTAAAAGATATTGCCATGGTCTGAATATCTGTGTCTCTCCAGCACTCATATGTTGATATCCTAAACCACACAGGTGGAAGTATTAGAAGGCAGGGCCATTGGGGAAGCATTTAAGTCATGAGGGTAGAAGTCTTATCGATCTAACAAAAGAGACCCCACAGAACTCCCTAGCCCCTTCCACCACGTGAGGATAAAGCAAGAAGATTCTGGATATGAGCCAGAAAAATGGCCCTTCCCCAGCCACAGTGGGGCCATGGTCATGGACTTCCAAGTTACAAGAATGGTAAGCAGTAAGTTCATATTGGTTATAAGATACCTAGTTTAAGATAATTTTGTTGTAACAGACAAAATAGACTTAAGAAAGATACAGTACAGACTTGTTGAATTAATATTTCTACTTTCATTAATTGCACAAACATATGCTGCTCCCTTACTCTGTCCTTGTGCAAATAACCAATAAGAAGCAAAACATGCATATGTTAAAAAGTAGTCTGACCATCACCAAAAGGGAGGTTACCAACACGATTCAGAGCTTGGGCTTTTGGCATGAAGCTTAAATTTCTTTTCCACAAGCAATAGCAAATTACAGTATCTTCACTGTAGGATTAATATAGGAATTAAATCAGCTGATTTCAATAAAGCACAGTATATAGCAAGCTCTCAGCAAATGACAAGCATTATTATCATGATACACATCAACTTTAGCTTTAACAGGAATTATACTTCTCCTCTTAAAAAGTGGCATTAAGAGGATGACATCCTAAAGAGTGAGCTTTTCTGAACTCGGTGGTACAGCCTAAGTTTTCAAAGTCTTTATGCGGCTGTAATAGCAGAGCTACAGCCATTAAACAAAGAATTTCCACAAATAAGGGGAGCTCAATACTCCAAAGAATTGGGTGATTAGTAGGGTCTGGAGTGATTAATGCTTTCTTCAGCCCACTCATATTATTTCCTTCCTAAAACTCTCTTAATTATTTTCAGTTGTACAAAAATGGCTATCGAAAAAGAAAGAAAGAGAATGTACCTCATGCTTCTATGCCAGGACTGAAAATATGGAGACTTTGCAGCTTTCCTCATAGCTCAGTTGGTAAAGAATCTGCGTGCAATGCTGGAGACCTGGGTTCAATCCCTCGGTTGGGAAGATCCCTGGAGAAGGGAAAGGCTACCCACTCCAGTATTCTGTCCTGGAGAATTCCATGGACTATACAGTCCATGGGGTGGCAAAGGTCAGATGTGGACACGACCTTGGAGCTTGTTACAAATGTAGATGTCAGGCCTCAGCCCAAACCTACTGAAAAAATTATCAATCTAATAACATGCCCAGGTGACTCACATGCATGTTAACATTTGCGAAGTGCTATGTTGAAGCACCTCCATTCTCTGAAGTTGCCAATCCTGGTCACTCCAGAGAGAGAAACCCACATGGGCTGGGGAACCTGCCTATACCAGGGAGGCTACTTCCAATCAGAAGGAACAATGGATATCCTCAAACCTGCCTCCATAGGGACATCCACTGGGGACTTATGAAAATCTTCCCAGCTCATTATGGTCTATGATGCTGCTACACTTCCTGATTAGATTAGTATTTCCTTGAACCCAGCCTGAAATTGGATTTCTTATTGGAAGCAATCATTATTGTTGTTGTTCAGTCGCAAAGTTGTGTCTGACTCTTTGCAACCCCAAGGACTGCAGCAGACCTGGCTTCCCTGTCCTTCACTATCTCCCTGAGTTTGCTCAAACTCATGTCCATTCAGTTGGTGAAGCCATCCAATCATCTCATCTTCTGTCGTCCCCATTTCCTCCTGCCCTCAATCTTTTCCACCATCAGAGTCTTTTCCAATGAATCAGTTCTTTGCATCAGGTGGCCAAAGTATTGGAGCTTCAGCTTCACCATCAGTCTTTTCCATGATTATTCAGGGTTGATTTCCTTTAGGAAATAGTCATTTATTATATATGCCTCCTGCCATTTCTACCTGTACAGGCTATTCAGTTTGATGTATGTAGCTCACTCATGTTCTGTGCCCCATGAGAAACACACAGTATCTGTATTGTATCAGTTCAGATTTCAGTTTTACCATTTCCACACTCACTTCAGGACACATGGAGTAAACCCGTCACAGGACTGTCTACAACCTGAAGGGAGTCTGCAGGACTGTGGTTGCTGAATCACAGTGAAAAATGTTTTCCCCAATGTTCAGAGTGCCATTCACAATTGGCCTAACAGTTGTTGGTATCAGCCAAATGAAGGTTGACGTAGCAAAGTAAGTGATGTCTGGCCTGCCTTATAATAGGATTAGGGCACAGGCCGGTGCGTCTGACTGCTTCGTAATAGCTGCTTGGCTAGTAATCCTCAAAGCTTCACCTGAAAGTACATTTGAGTCACAGCATTTATTCTGCAAAGTCTCTGATAGAAACGCTGGTAATCCTGGCCTCCCAGTAAGTAGTGTGTTTATGTCACACAACCAAATCAGTTTCTTGAGACTGTCTGGAAAATGTCACCAAAAGGTTTCTTATTTTTATAAACACTTTGCAATTTATCCAGTACTTTCACTTGGCTTCTTCCATGAGGTTTGCAGGGCAATGTCAGCCCAAGCCACAAATTCTAAGCCTTTATCTACAGATGAAGAAACTTAATAACCTAAGTTGGCTGAAAGCTAGGTTACTGACATGCATGAGAAGGTCAGACGACTTGCCCAGGGTCTTGACGCTACTCAGAGGTAAAGACAGAACCAAAGCTCAGTAACTGCGTTTCTAATTCAGATTCCATTCTCCCACACCTCCGTTCTCCCACACTGGGCCACTGCCTCCCTCCCAACTTACGATTTCACATATCACAATGGAATGTCTAGAATCAAGTGTGCAACCTAATGTCTGGATCAAGTTAATTGGGTTTTTAATGACCCTGATGTTACCATCTCATTAGCCTGTTTATTACTCCTGAGCATTTCACTTCCTAAAAATGTTCAGATCAGCACAAATAGAAACATGTGTGTCTGTGTGCTTTGGATTATTTAGAACAAACCTGTGTGTGTTAGTTGCTCAGTCAGGTCCAACTTTTTGTGACCCAGTGGACTGTTGTCCACCAGGCTCTTCTGTCCATGGGACTTCCCAGGCAAAAACACTGGAGTGGGCAACCATTTCCTTCTCCAGGGCATTTTCCTGACCCAGGGATTGAAGCCAGGTCTCCTGAATGCAGGTGGATTCTTTACCATCTGAGTCACCAGGAAGCCCAAACCTAGGTCTCCCCTGTAGAGAGAAGGAACTCTGTCCTTCTAAATATGTGGGTCCTACTTTTGGAAAACCAGGAAACACTTATCTTTCTTTAAATTCATTCATTCATTTGTTGGAAAGATGCTTTTGAGTGTTCACTAATGCCAGAGTCTGTGTGGCATCTGGGTCACTTTCACTTATCAAGTAAGCATTGCTTTTTAAATTTTCTTTTGCCTGTACCATGCAGCTTGTAGGATTTCAGTTCCCTGAGAAATGGAACCCATGCCATGGCAGTGGAAGTGCTGAATCCTAACCAGGAGACCACCAGGGCACTCTGGAATATTGCTTTTTCAGATAGATAGCAGTATGACACTATTGGTTTATATTACATGCAACAAACTAAAAGCTCTGGGAAGGATTTAAAACCATTGATTCCAAGTCAGATATTCATAAACCTCTGCATATAAAGGTGACTTGAAAATACCTACATAAAGAGCTACTTTTTCCTCTTAGGTTTAACTGTACGTCTACATGGCCCATCAAAAGCTCTTGAACTCGGCGCTCATTCCATTACCTCTCTCTGCCAGTTCTTCACCTCATGTAGATTTAATCAGCCTCACCCCTTCTCTACCTCATCTTTTTTTCCCTTTCTCTTTAATCTAAGTTATCAATAAAAATATTGAGCAAAACTGACACAAGGAGGAAGCCCTATGCCTCTTCATGAGCGACTCCTCTCCACATATATCCAAGGTAATCCATCGGTAGAAGTGAAACCTGAGAGCTTCATAAAGGTGCTTTCTGGTTTTGTGATTTTATTTCTCCCATTTCCCCATGTCTACCTCTCAATATTTCCTGTGTTCCCTTCTGGCTTGCTCCTAAACCCCATTACAGACCATAGATTAAGGGCAAAGACAGAGGGCTTCATCTTGCCTGTGGTAACACGGGTCTACCTGAGGAGATATTTACAGACATGATTTAAAGAGAGCCCAGGAGATTGGGTTGGTGCAGGAGAAGGGAACAAGTGGAAAGCTGCAAATAAACCCTCTTCTACAAATGCTCTCTTGTCTCACCGAGATACATTATCTCTCTGTGGGAAAGCCACTGAGCTAGCATTTACTATTTTGAAATTATGATCCACTTTCCATCCAACTGCTAGCATTCCTATATACCTCGCAAAGTAATATTGTCTTGTAAGATCTTGACAGGAATATTAAAAATTCATAAAAATATTGCCTTTTACCCACAATAAAAAAAAAAAAAAACACAGTGAAGATTTTGGTAAAGAAACCTAGTCTAACATAGGAAGTAAGAAGGAGCAGGTCCCTTGCTCTAACAATATCACATTGAATTATACATGCAAGGAAATAGAACATTCTGGCAGGGCTCGTGACTCTGACAGAGCTCCCAAGAATGACTTTTCAGGAGCATCCTTAATGAAAATGAGAAAATTCAAGTACTTTTTGTTTCTTTTGTGCTTCTCTGTCTTTGCTTGTTCCTCCAGACAAACTGTTCAAAGGAACTTGGAATTTCCAACCCCTAGCTTCTGTCTAGTCCTGCTCCCTACAGTTAACTACAGAAACACCACTGATTCTCTCTCTTCTGTACACAGCTGTGACCCAGAGCCCCAAAGACCTATCACTCATGGGATTCTCCAGACAAGACTACTGGAGTGGGCTGGAAATCTACCCCAGGGGATCTTCCCGACCCAGGAATTGAACCCAGGTGTCCTGCTTTGCAGGCAGATTCTTTACCATCTGAACCACCAGGGAAGCCCTGATTTGGTTTCATACTTACACTAAATCTTCACAACAACCATCTATTGAAAGCTTCAAGAGAAACACACCTAAATCCTAGTTCTAGATCCCCAAAACACCAAAACAGCAATATAATCACAAAGAAAACCTCATGTATTTTGTTTCTTCTATCTCTCTGAAATCCTTTGGTTGTTCCAGAAGGAATAGAAATATAGAAGCAAGTAGTGCCAGAGAAATCGGTATGCAGTCAAGAAACAACAGTTAGAACTGGACCGGGAACAACGGACTGTTTCAAAATTGAGAAAGGAGTACATCAAGGCTGTATATTATCACCTGCTTATTTAACTTACATGCAGAATACGTCATGTGAAATGCCAGGCTGGATGAAGCACAAGCTGGAATCAAGATTACTGGGTAAAATATCAATAATCTCAGATATGCAGATGACACCACCCTTATGGCAAAAAGTGAAGAGAAACTAAAGAGCCTCTTGATGAAAGTGAAAGAAGAGAGTGAAAAAGAGAGTGCCTTAAAACTCAACATTCAAAAAACAAAGATCATGGCATCCAGTCCCATCACTTCATGGCAAATAGATAGGGAAACAGTGGAAACAGTGACAGACTTCATTTTCTTGGGCTCCAAAATCACTGCAGATGGTGACTGCAGCCATGAAATTAAAAGAGGCTTGCTCCTTGGAAGAAAAGCTATGAAAAACCTGGACTGCATATTAAAAAGCAGAGACATTACTTTGCTGACAAAGGTCCATATAGCCAAAGCTATGGTTTTTCCAGTGGTCATGTATGGATGTGAGAGTTGGACTATAAAGAAAACTGAACACCAAGAATTGATGTTTTTGAACTGTGGTATTGGAGAAGACTCTTGAGAGTCTGTTGGAATGCATGGAGATCAAACCAGTCAATCTTAAAGGAAATCAGTCCTGAATATTCACCAGAAGGACTGCTGCTGAAGCTGAAGCTCCAATACTTTTGGCCACCTAAAAGTATGTCTCATTAGAAATGAGAACTGTCTCATTAGAAAAGACCCTGATGCTGGGAAAGATTGAAGGCAGGAGGAGAAGGGGACAACAGAGGATGAGATGGTTGGATGGCATCACTGACTTGATGGACATGAATTTGAGCAAGCTCCGGAAGCTGGTGATGGACAAGGAAGCCTGGCATGCTGCAGTCCATGGGGTCGCAGAGAGTCAGACCCAACTAAGCAACTGAACTGAACTGAACTGAACTGGATGCCAGACAGAGAAAAAAAGAGACAATGCATTTTTCTGACCATCAGATTGATGGTATTTGACTGGTTAGTGGTTTTTTTTTTTTTTTTTTTTTTTTGTCCTTAACCAGTGTCAGTAAGGCTGGTTGACTTAAAATCTAGCAAGGACCTAACAGATTTTTAAATAGGAACTTACCATGTATTTCCTTTACTAGTAAAAATGCTTCTATGTAGGTTACCTGGTTATGTTGATGGTTCTCAAAGGTGAGTGTGTGCATGTGCAAATGTGTGTCCATGTGTGTGTGTCTGTCTGTCTGTCTTAGGGGAGTAATAATCTGGACGAAGAACAGAGGAAAGACCTGAGTGGCAGTAAAGATATAAAGGGGAGTAGGAAAGAGATTTATGGAAGGGAATAAAATCTCTCTGGTTCAGATCAATTTTAAAAACAACTTATGTCATGCCTTTTGCAAAGGTGAAATTCACTGGAGTTTGATATTTTATAGGAAATGAACAAAGTGAGAAAGAAAAAGGGAGGGAGAGAGGAGTGAGAATTTTCTTATCACAAGTTTCTGAAGGGAGCCATCCCCAGCGTTTATAGATTGCTACTTACTGTTGGAGATACACGCCATCAGATAATGAAAGCAGCCCCCACATGTCTTAAAATCCCCCGATTAAAATTTAAATTCATTAGTTTATGAGCTGCTGGGAATTGACAGTTTTACATCCCAATCGTGCTCGCAATTTATGTAAAAGCTGCCATAAAGTGGAATAGGGGAGCATCTCCTAGTGACAACACCAAACACAAATTGGTAAATAAAAACGCAGCTGAAGCCGATTTGCTGCGGATCATATAACCGAGAATGTCATTTTTATTAAAGGGAAGTTCTTTAAGCATTTGCTCCTCACCCGGCCACGCTTTTTTTTTTAACCAACATTTAAAATATTAATGTACTGTTTTTATTGCCTCTTTCCTCTAACGGTGTTTCTATAACTGGTTCTACATATAAAATACGTCCCGTGTAACTGCAGCTTGGCAGGCATGTCCTTCTTCTTTGGTAATAGGGTGTGTGCACACCTCGAGTGGTTTATCTCTGACAGTGTATATCACAAGTAGATTGCAGTGTCTTGATCTCAGACATTTTCACTATAATACAGCTTGATACTAGATACCAGAGATTAAACTTCAGAAATTCATGGAGGGTTGTGTCTGATTTGTCTTCAGTGTTGAAATTTTCTTCTTTTAAAACAAGATTCCTTGGGGCCACACAAGTGACTTTAGTATGTTTGAACAGGTGGAACAGAAGGTGAGTCAAGGAACCAGGTCTCCAAATGAAAGAATTTATCTAGAGGGTTCCCAACACAAATTTTCTCCAAATGGGGAAGTTTCAAATACCCTTTCTGGTTCATGCTTTCTGACTTATCTCTAAAAAAAACTTGGCTTATTCTAATGTCACAAAGCTCTTCTTCAATACTAACTGCTAAATTTGTAGTAGTAACTAACTACTAACTAACTGCATAGTTTTTATCTTTTAAGTTTAGGGTTACAGTTCACTTCAAGTCAATTTCTGTACATGGATTAAGTAAGGTAAGGGTCCAGGTCGTTTCCCTGTTGAACTGTTTTGGTGTCCCTGTTGAAAATCATTTGACCATATATATGTGGATCTTCTCGGTTCTCTATACTCTTCTGTTGATCTATTTGTCTCTCTTTTCACCAACATCATACATTGACTATTGGAACTTAGAAGTAAGTTTTAAAGTCAAGTAGGTAAGTACTCCAACTTTGCTCTTTTTTTGTTTTTAAAGGTCTCCATGTCTGAACCTTTAGGTTTACCTGCAATCTTATATTTACAAAGGCCCAATGACATGTAGGGCTCTTCTAAAAATCACTGTTTTGGACTTCTCTGGTAGTCCAGGGATTGAGAATCCAGCCTGCCAATGCAGGGGACATAGGCTCAATCCCTGATCAGGGAAAATTCCAAAATTCCATAGGAGAAGGTAATGGCAACCCATTCCAGTATTCTTGCCTGAAGTATCCCATGGACAGAGGAGTCTGGTAGGCTATAGTCCATGGGGTCGCAAAGAGTCGGACACAACTGAGTGACTGAGAACAGGGCAACTAAGCCCACACAGCACAACGACTAAGCGTGCTGTAGAGCCCATAAGCTGCAACTGCTGAAGCCCCAAGCCCCAGGGCCTGTGATCTGCAACAAGAGAAGCCACTGCAAAGAGAAGCCCTTGCATCACATCTAGAGAGTAGCCCCCATTCGCCGCAACTAGAGAAAGGCCCACACACAGCTACAAAGACCCTGCTGCTGCTGCTGCTAAGTCGCTCCAGCCGTGTCCGACTCTGTGCGACCCCATGGACTGCAGCCTACCAGGCTCCTCCATCCATGGGATTTTCCGGGCAACAGTACTGAAGTGGGGTGTCATTGCCTTCTCCCACAAAGACCCAGCATACCCCAAGATAAATAAATCAATATTTTTTAAAAATTCACTAGTTTAATCAATCAATCTCTGATTACACAGAGTTGAGGAATCTTTTCAAAGTTTAAGGAATAAAGCAATAATAAAAAATTTAAGAGGATGACCTCATTTTACAGACTAACCTGCCTCCAGGATGTACTGAAAGAGAAACTGAATCCTCCTAAACCTGATTTCCTCTGCTGAGTTTATGATTAGCCTCCCTGTCCAAAACTTTACTCTCTTCCTTTTCCTGGACCTGATCCCCTCAAGACTGAGGAGCAACAAATAAAAAGAGGGACTGAAAGTCATTCAAAGGACAGGGATACAGGGGCTTGGATTGATATATGGTATAGCATCTTGCTTACTCATTAAATCACTTCTGTAGTGTTCAACTCTGTGCAACCCTATGGACTGTCCATGGGATTCTCTAGGCAAGAATACTGGAGTGAGTTCCCATTTGGTGGTCAGATCCCTGATCCAGGGATCGAACCCAAGTCTCTTACGTCTCTTGCATTGGCAAGTGGGTTTTTTTTTACCACTAGCACCACCTAAACTTACTGTGACCTAGCATATATATGTATCAGTACAAACCCCTGTGACCCTGTTGCTAAAAGTAAAAGGCTTTCGCTCTAGTCTCCCAGGACTCCCCTGAGTCTCAAAGGATAACTTAAGAGTTAACGATTAGACAAAGAATAGCTGTTGGGCTGGGGAACTGGTAACAATTTAGACCATAAGAAAGGACTGACACAGGTCCTAGGTTGCTTTCACAGGAAGCAGACACCCACCAGATGAAAACTGCTGACTCGAAGAACTTAGACCCTAGACTGGTTGAAACCAGGAGTCTGATGATGCTTGAAACTTCACCTTAATGCCAACTAATCCGAGAACTGTGCATGAGCTGATCACGCACCTGGCAAACCCCTCCCTTACACTGCCCTTAAAGCCCCTTCTCTGAAAGCCATCAGGGAGTTTGGGTGTTTTGAACATGAGCCCCCAGTTTTCCTTGCTTGGTGCCCTGCAGTAAATGTTGCCCTTCCCTTCACTACAACCTAGTGTCTGTAGATTGACTTTAATGAGTGCACGTGAGTGGACCCAAGTTCGGTTTGGTAACAGAGGTGGGGGCTGCTATCCTTCAACTTGGTGTTTCTAGCACATAATAGAGTCTCTGACTTATAGTGTTTACATGATCTCTAGGGGAATTTTTCTGTGCATGGAACAGCCACATCTGTGTAAATACTATTGCAGGGGATGGGGGGAGAGTTCCCCTTCACTTAAAATACTGCACCAGCCTTACTCTATCTTTTTCAATTGTGCTTCCCATTCTGCCTTAACTTGTAGCCAGTTTCCTTCCCTTCAGAATTATGTCAGGTGTGGGTAGAGACTGCCTTTTATATGTCCAGGTATCTCCACAGACCTTTGTATTGAGAACAAGAGGGTGGGGATTGCAGTGAGAAGCAAGGAGTAGGGGCTGAGAGAGGTGTTGGTCATCCATCAAGCTACCTAGCCAACTCACCAGCTCCTCACAGAGGCTGGGACATAGAACAGACAGTCAGTAAATACTCATCAGTGAGAGAGTCTGTACACTTTCTATTGTAAATACTCTTTTGAGGCTGACACAGAATCTTGGCTTCATTGCATCAATGGGGGAAATCATCCATGGCAGCACTGCTTTCAGAGGTGAAATCAAATAGGACTCACATTTCCTAAAAAACCTAAAAGAAAACCATGTCATCTCCCTAGCTTGTGTTTTTGTTTGTTTGTTTGTTTATTTTTCAGAAAAGATGAAAGGGAAAGGAGGTTGAGAGAGGACAGGCTTCAGGAAGCCCTGGAGAGAAGGGGTGAGCACCAAGCACCCTTGGCCAAACTAAACACACACTACAAACACAAACTAAGCAACATAGAAAGGCAACAGCATGTGGGCTGAAAGACATTTGTTACACATATGAAGAGTGAAAAGAGGCCATTCCTGCCACCTGCACTAGAATACTTCAATAATTCCCTAACTGGTCTCTCTTCTCAAATTCTGGGCCTCATTCAATCAACGCAGCACAGTGAGGTGAGCACCAATGTTCTACACCATAGTGAACGCATGCCACTCTCCTGCTTAAAGGGCTTCATTTACTCCAAACAGAAAATAGGCAACTCCCTGAAGGCCTTCCTGACATGGCCCATGAACCACGCCTGCTTTTCTGCTCCTCACTGGTATTCACACATCTACAGTCTTCACTTCAGACCTGAGAACCACCCTTGCCATGGCTCTGCATATGTTATTCCCTATGCCTAAAGCATCCACACCCTCTTTTCTTTCCAGGCCTTAGATCAAACACCACCCCATCCCAGGGACTATCACTGATTCTCCCAGCTAAACTCCTCATTGGCAACTATTTTCACATTGGTCTAATTGTTAAAACTGCAAATGGGCTGTGGCTACAAAGTTACCTTTAATCTCTGTGGGCTACATACTCAGCACTTGTGGTAGCATGCGGTCAGTGCTTAATGAATGGTTGAATAAATAATTGATTGAGCAAATGAATAAATGTGCTTAGTAAACATTTAATGGACTTCCCTGGTGGTTCAGATGGTAAAGAATCTGCCTGCAATGCAGGAGACCTGGGTTGGATTCCTGGGTTGGAAAGATCCCCTGAAGGAGGGCATGACAACCCACTCGAGTATTCTTGCCTGGGAAAACCCACAGACAAAGGAGCCTGGCGGACATCCCTGGTGTCCATGGGATCACAGACAGTTGTGCATGACTTACTGACTAAACAACAACAACAAAGCATTTAATAGATTCATCAGCAATGCAGTTACGTACCTGGAAAAATTTCATGAGTGACAATTTAAATATTTCTGTAACTTTTATTTTTTAAATCATCATTTTATGTACTATAGACACATTTTTTACATACTATAAAATATAGAACATATATTATGCTAGAAAGTTATATACTGTACCCATTTTAAGTGTATACTCAAAAAGTTGTGAAAAATGTGCATGCCTTTGTAACTATCATCACAACCAGAATATAGAACATTTACATCACCCCCAAAAGCTTCCCTGTGCCTCGTCTCAGTCTGTGCTTCTTTCATTCCCAGCTGCCAGGCAATCACTAATTTACTTTCAGTAACGGTATGTTAGTTTGGAATTTTTTTCTACATTTTATATACATAAAATAATACAGTATGCATTCTTTTGAGGCTGGCTTGTTTGCTGCTGCTGCTGCTAAGTCGTTTCAGTCATGTCCGACTCTGTGAGACCCTGTAGACGGCAGCCCACCAGGCTCCGCCATCCCTGGGATTCTCCAGGCAAGAACACTGGAGTGGGTTGCCATTTCCTTCTCCAATGCAGGAAAGAGAAAAGTGAAAGTGAAGTCGTTCAGTCGTGTCCGACTCTTCGTGACCCCATGGACTGCAGCCTACCAGGCTCCTCCATCCGTGGGATTTTCCAGGCAAGAGTACTGGAGTGGGGTGCCATTGCCTTCTCCATGACTTGTTTAGATAAGCAAAATATTGAGATTCATCTGTTTAGCTGTATGACTCAGCATTTTTTTTGTTTGTTTGTTTGAGTAGTATTCCAACTGATGAATACATCATAATTTGTTCACTCATTAACATTAGTTGATAGACATATGGGTTGTTTCTGGTTTGGAGCTATTATGAACAGAAGTGCTAAGAAAATTAGTACATAAGTCTTTGTATAGATATAGTTTTCATTCTATTTGAGTAGAATTCAAGAAATGTCATTGCTAGCTTGTATGATAGATAAATGTTTAAAAGAGAACCTTCCAAACTCTTTTCTAAGGTGGTTGTACCATTTTACATTTCTTGTAGAAACATGTGAGAGCTACAGTTGTTCTATAGGTTAGCAGACATTTGATCTTTTCCAAAATATTCATAAGACATCTGGTCCAGGAAATATATCTTGACATGACAAATTGAAATTTGGTCCTATCCAAAATATCCATGAACATACTTGGTCCATGCCAAATGGTTTTGGACAGGACTAAATATCAAGGACCTTTTGTTGTGGATTGAATGTCTTATTGCTATAAATCTCTTATGGATGTTTTGGACAGGACCAAATGTCCTGCAAGGGCTTTACATCCTCTCTAACACTTAGCATTATCAAGCTTTCTAAGAAAATTTCTCTTTCCTTGCTATGAATTCTGCAACCTAGAAGAGCCACATACTTGCCTTAGGAAGAGGATGTTTAGTTGGTTGTAAGGCTCTTTCTTTCTTTTTTTTTTTTTTTTTTAGCAGAATGCTGGGATAAATGGGATCCAACTCAGAAATATTGAGAGGGAGGGACAAAGTGGGATCTGCTAAACAAGTCCACAGATGCTATGATTAAGGGGAAAAAAAGGATGTGAACTGCATTTCAGTTTGAAACTGAAAAGTCCATTTGTAAACTGAGGAGCAGGGAAACCCTGCTTTCCTGGGAGCCCACCTCCATTCCCTAGTCTTGAATAGGACTGAGCAAGAAAGAGGTCCTCAGTAATTACTTGTGAATTTTCTTTTTAAGGATGGGAAGTACTTTGTGGCATTGAGACCATTTTAAATGAGGGCTTGATGATTTCTTATTAGGGACCCAAACACAGTAAGGAAACAGAGAAATGCTCGTATCTATTTCTTATTGTCTTTAAATAAATGATAATTTAATGGAAAGCCAACTCTTTAACCAATCTAGTGCTCCTTTCCCCACGGCTCTCTGGCCGTGCAATGTACAGAACTGATGATGAATATGCAGTGCATGATCAACGAAGCATATAAAGAGTGCTGGCCTAATATACAGGTGGATTCAGCAGAAAATAATTTATACCTACTATTTTTATATTGGTTAATTTTTGAGAGCTATGTGCTATACTAGTCAAAGCTATGGTTCTTCCAATAGTCATCTATGGATGTGAGAGTTGGACTATAAAGAAGGCTGAGTGCTGAAGAATTGATGCTTTTGAACTGTGGTGTTGGAGAAGACTTTTGACAGTCCCTTGGACTGCAAGGAGATCCAACCAGTCCATCCTAAAGGAAATCAGTCCTGAATAGCCACTGGAAGGACTGATGCTGAAGCTGAAACTGCAATACTTTGGCCACCTGATTTGAAGAACTAACTCATTGGAAAAGACCCTGACCTAGGAAAGACTGAAGTCAGGAGGAGACAGAGGATGAGATGGTTGGATGGCATCACTGACTTGATGGACATGAGTTTGAGCAAGCTCCGGGAGTTGGTAATAGACAGGCATGCTTGCCTTGATGGCATGCTGCAGTCCATGGGGTTGCAGAGTCAGACACAACTGAGCTACTGAACTGACTGATGTGCTCTACTGTTCTGTTTTAAAGAAGGCAGAATGCCAAAGAATCGATGCCTTTGAACTGTGATGCTGGAGAAGACTCCCGAAGTCCCCTGGAGATCAAACCAGTCAATCTTAGTGGAAATCAACCCTGAATACTCTTTGGAAGGATTGATGCTGAAGCTGAAACTCCAGTATTTTAGTCATCTGGTACAACCAAATACGATCCGATACAGTCAACTCATTGGTAAAGTCCCTGACGTTGGGAAAGATTGAGGGCAGAAGGAAAAAGGGATGTCAGAGGATGAGATGGCTGGATGGCATCACTGATGCAATGGACATGAACTTGGGCAAACTTTGGGAGATGGTGAGGGATAGAGAGGCATGGCGTGCTGCAGTCCATGGGATTGCAAAGAGTGGGACATGTCTGAGAGACCGAACAACAATAACAGCATGTGCTATACACTTTGCTAAGCAAGTTATATGTGACATGTCCCTTAATCCTTACACAACTCTAGGAGGTAGATATTCCTCATTTTGCAATAGAAGAAAATGAGATACAAGAGTAAAGTAAATTGCAAAAAAATAAAATAGGAAGTTGGGAAGTCCAAATCAGAATCAGGTCCAATTGCCAGAACTCTTCCTTTGACTACTATGCTCTGAGTTGAGACTGAGAACATATCAAAAGCCACCATGCTGCACCACCATACAACCAACCAACCCTGAATATTCACTGGAATGACTGATGCTGAAGCTGCAGCTCCAATACTTTGGTCATCTGATGCAAAGAACTGACTCACTGGAAAAGATTTTGATGCTGGGAAAAATTTAAGGCAAAAGGAGAAGTGGGTGGCAGAGGATGAAATGGGTAGATAGTATCAATGACTCAATGGACATGAATTTGAGCAAACTCTGGGAGACAGTCAAGGATAGAGGAACCTGGCATGCTGCAGTCCATGGAGTAACAAAGAGTTGGACACTTAAAACTTAGCAATTGAAAAACAACAACAAATTGCAAATAATGTGAACAACAAAGGATTGATACCCAAACTACACCAGCAGCTCATACAACTCAATATCAAAAATAATTCAATCCAGACCGGTAGAAGACCTAAACAAACATTTTCCGAAGAAGACACACAATGACTAACATGCACATCAGAAGATGTTCAACACTGCTAACTTTTATTGAAATGCAAATCAAAACCACAATGAGTTATCAACTCACACCAGTCAGAATGGCTATTGTCAAAAAGTTTATAAATAACAAATGTTGGAGAGAATGTGGGGGAAAAGGGAACCTTCATAACACTGTTGGTGGGAATTGCAAATTAATGCAGCATTACTGTGGAAAACAATATAAAGTTTTCTTAAAACAAAACAAAACAAAAATAGAACTACTATATCACCCAGAAATTCCATTCCCCAATATATACCCAGAAATAGCAAAAATACTAATATGAAGAGATACATGTACCTCAATGTTTATAGCAGCACTATTCACAATAGCCAAGGCATGAAAGCAACCCAAGTGCTAAAGATTGGATTAAGAAGATGTGATACACACAGACACAGACACACAAAATGCAAACACTACTATTTGCAGCAACATGAACAGACCAAGAGAATATTATGCTTAATGAAATGTCAGACACAGGCAAGTACTTTATGATATTACTTATATGTGAAATGTAATAATAATAATAATAATACTGTTAGTACAAATTAATGTATATCCAAAACATAGGGAGACTCATAGACCTAGAAAACAAACTTATGGTTACCAAAAGGAAGATAGAAGGGGGAGGGACAAATTAGGGATATAGAATTAGCAGATACAAATTACTATATATATAAAATAGACAAACAACAAGGATTTACTGTATAACACAGCAAACTTATCTTGCAATAACCTACAATAAAATGTAACCTACAATAACATTGAATCACTGTGCTATACACCTGAAATTAACACAATTTTGTAAAGCAACTATACTTCAATAAAAAACAAAATTTACAAAATGCTTTGGAAAAAAACCATAGAGATGTGTCTTGTAAATTGTCTGCCATAGACTAGTCGATAGACCTCAGTTTTGTTTCCTTTTTAGACATAAGCAGCATCTATTACATAAAGGGTCATACAGTGGGAAGAATCCTGAGAATACTCAACTAGCCATAGATAAGATAAATCCACCATCACAAAGAACCCAAGCCACTGCTGCCTGCTGACTCAGACTCTCTCGGGCTGTTGTGTCACTTCACCATACTAGGAAACTCTCTTCTGATTCCTCTTTCCTCAGGAATTCCCTCACTTTCCTCCTCTCCTGAGTTGCTGCTCCAGACACTTACTGGGAGGGACTTCCCCAGGCAAACCTTTCCTCTAAGTGCCCAATACAGTGTATGCTACTGCCACCTGGTGGTCATCTCTATTTCTAGCCTCTATTTCCATCTCCTGGACCCACCACAGAGTCACCTTCTGTTCAGTTCAGTTCAGTTGCTCAGTCATGTCCGACGACTCTTTGTGACCCCATGGACTGCAGCACGCCAGGCTTCCCTGTCCATCACCGACTCCTGGAGCTTTCTCAAACTCATGTCCATAGAGTGGGTGATGCCATCCAACCATCTCATCCACTGTCATCCCCTTTTCCTCCCGCCTTCAATCTTTCCCAACATCAGGGTCTTTTGCAGTGAGTCAGTTTTTCACATCAGATGGCAAAAGTATTGGAGCTTCAGCATCAGTCCTTCCAAAGGATATTCAGGACTTATTTCCATTAGATTGGACTGGTTGGATCTCCTTGCAGTCCAAGGGACTGTCAAAGTCTTTTCCAACACCACAGTCCAAAAGCATCAGTACTTTAGAGCTCAGTTTTCTTTATAATTCAACTATCACATCCATACATGACTACTGGAAAAACCATAGCTTTGACTAGATGGTCTCTGTTTTTTAATATGCTGTCTAGGTTGGTCACAGCTTTTCTTCCAAGGAGCAAGCATCTTTTAATTTCATGACTGCAGTCACATCTGCAGTGATTTTGGAGCCCCCCAAAATAAGGTCTCTCACTATTTCCATTGCTTCCCCATCTATTTGCCATGAAGTGTGGGACCAGATGCCATGATCTTAATTTTCTGAATGTTGAATTTTAAGCCAACTTTTTCACTCTTCTCTTTCACTTTCATTAAGGACTTTAGTTGTTCTTCAATTTCTACCATAAGCATGGTGTCATCTGCATATCTGAAGTTACTAATATTTCTCCCGGAAATCTTGATTCCAGCTTGTGATTCATCCAGCCTGGCATTTCACATGATGTACTCTGCATAGAAGTTAAATAAGCAGGGTGACAATATACAGCCTTGATGATACTCCTTTCTTGATTTGGAACCATTCTGCTGTTCCATGTCCATTTCTAACTATTGCTTCTTGACCTACATACAGATTTCTCAGGGGGCAGGACAGGTGGTCTGGTATTCCCAGCTCTTTAACAATTTTCCACAGTTTGATGTGATCCACACAGTCAAAGGCTTTGGCATAGTCAATAAAGCAGAAGTAGATGTTTTTCTGAAACTCTCTTGCTTTTTCGATGATCCAACAGATGTTGGCATTTTGATCTCTGGTTCCTCTGCCTTTTCCAAATCCAGCTTGAACATATGGAAGTTCACAGTTCACATATTGTTGAAGCCTGGATTGGAGAATTTTGAGATTATTTTGCTAGCGTGTGAGATGAGTGCAATTGTGCAGTCATTTGAGCATTCTTTGGCATTGCCTTTCTTTGGGATTGCAATGAAAACTGACCTTTTCCAGTCCTGTGGCCAATGCTGAGTGCTCCAAATTTGCTGGTGTATTGAGTGCAGCACTTTCAGAGCATCATCTTTTAGGATTTGAAATAGCTCAACTAGAATTCCATCACCTCCACTAGCTTTGTTCGCAGTGATGCTTCCTAAGGCCCTCTTGATTTCACATTCCAGTATGTCTGGCTCTAGGTGAGTGATCACACTATCGTAGTTATCTGGGTCATTAAGATCTTTTTTGTATAGTTCTTCTGTGTATTCTTGCCACCTCTTCTTAATATATTCCGCTTCTGTTAGGTCCATACCATTTCTGTCCTTTATTTTGCCCATCTTTGCAGGAAATGTTCCTTTTGTATCTCTAATTTTCTTAAAGAGATCTCTAGTCTTTCCCATTCTATTGTTTTCCTCTATTTCTTCATCACCATAGGTTTCCTATTCCCATGAGATCCTCAGAAGACAGGTTACAAACTCACAGCACCAACTCATACTTATCTAGATATTTTCAGTGCTTACTATTTCATTTGTACTTTAGTAGGAAGCCTCATAGTCATAAGCGAAAATAAAAGTCGCTCAGTTGTATCCAACTCTTTCCGTTCCCATGGACTATATAGTCAACAGAATTCACCAGACCAGAATACTTGAGTGGATAGCCTTTCCCCTGTCCAGGGGATTTTCCCAACCCAGGGATCGAATCCAGGTCTCCCACATTGCAGGCAGATTCTTTACCAGCTGAGCCACAAGGGAAGCTCAAGAATATTGGAGTGGGTAGGCTATCCCTTCTCCAGGGGATCTTCCTGACCCAGGAGTTGAACTGGAGTCTACTGCATTGCAGGCAGATTCTTTACCAACTGAAATATCAGGGAAGTTAAAGTCATAGTCATAAGTTTCACTTTAACTGATTCAAACATGAAAATCAGTCTCTTTCCTTTATCTTCCATACACTGATACACTCATATTGACACATGCGAAATAGACTTAAATAGAGGTTTGGAGAAGGAAATGGCAACCCACTCCAGTGTTCTTGCCTTGAGAATCCCAGGGATGGGAAAGCCTGGTTGGGCTGCTGTCTGTGGGGTCGCATAGAGTCGGACACGACTGAAGCGACTTAGCAGCAGAAGCAGAGGTTTGGTGCTGAGCTGGAGGATGTTTTGGAGTAGAAAATGGTAACCCATTCCAGTATTCTTGCCTGGAAAATTCCTTGGAAAGAATACCTGGTGGCTATATAGTGCATGGGGTCACAAAGAATTGGACATGACTGAGCGAGCACTCATGCACAGAGACTGTTTTATAATAATACCCTGTTGAATATCAAGCAATGAAGTTCTTGGCAGTTTTTTGCGGAGACCCCCACCACTCCTGATTGCTCACTGGCCCTTTACCCTTCCTATTTTCTCATAGATTCTCTGTACTCCCCTTCTCTTTTCCCTTCACTTCCCCACAATAACTCAGTGACCACAGGCAGTTTTAGTTGGAAGTGGTCAGGGCAGCATTATAGGCTTCCCTGTTGGTTCAGATGGTAAAGAATCTGCCTGCAATGCAGGAGACCCAGGTTAGATCCCTGGGTCAGGAAGATCCCCTGGAGAGAAGGGAATGGCTACCCACTCCAGTATTCTTGCCTAGAGAATCCCAAGGATAGAGGAGCCTGGGGGCTACAGTTCATGGAGTCTCAAAGAGTTGGACACGACTGAATGTCTTTCACTTCACTTCATTAGAATGGTAGACAAGAGAAGGGTGAGTTCTTGGCAGCATCACCTTACTGCGTGGCTTTGCCAGCTTTCAAAGAGGGAAATGGGCATCTTTTTACTTGTTTACAATAAGCATTCTGGTTTTTGAAGAGATAGGAGATAGGAGAATGAGACACACAATCTTAAAACCAAACATTCTTGTCCAAGAGATAAAACACATTAAAAATATAAGCAATCTAGAACTGCAAGATACCCAAGAAGGAGCTTTTCAAAGCTTAGATTTGACAGAAATTATGAGGAAGCACGAGCATCCAGAGCTCCAGTGCCTAGGGAGAGAATCGGAGCAGAGCTGAGACTCTGGCAGGGCATGATGTGGGGGAGGGCCAGGGGAAGAGGAGAGAGGGTAGGGTGACATTTTAGAGGAGCAGTGTGGTTTCTGCAAAGCTACAGATAGGAGAAACCTGGGAAATTCTGAGTAGCCCAATTTAACCGGAAAAGACAGTGGGAGGAATGAAAAGTAGGCTAAGAGAGGCAGATGGAGTTAGACTAGGAAACGATTAAGACATCAGGTTCAAGTTTTGCCTAACTTCATTATTTGCATGTGCAAGTTTTCTCCAAATCCAAGAATCCTCTGTACCTTCTCTGGATCAGAGATCACATGTATTGCTGCCTTAGAGACCAAGTGCACAATCATTTCAGCCACCCCCCTACCACTGCCCAGGTTTCTATCACCAAGTAGTGCGTACCAGCATTTTAGTAAAGAACCAATCCTCCTCTCACTCCCACTCTCCCTTCCCCCACTAAGTGCAAGGTAGGACCCAGGACAGATTTATTGAGTGAAAGGGCCTATAATGATTTAGCAGTCTGGGTGAGAGAAGTCTATTACCCTCCAACCGTAACATTGAGTGGCTTTTATCTCAAGTCCACACACCATGGCAGGACCCCACAGTGGGTGTGGAGCAGAGAACTCACTCCAGGGTTGATAACACTTTATAGTGGATGACGATGACAGACAAGGTCTTGATTGCCACATGTGAGATGGCAATTTTGAATGGGTAACCAAATCTATGTTGCAAAGTAAAAACAGAGAGGCTTTCCAAGGAAGGCATTCAACAGAGCCATATTCTACAGTAAACAGCATAAACTAGGGAGGTGGTGTGTTTGGGCAAGACTTTATTTGCCACCTCTTCCTCTTTTGCTAGAGTTCTTCCATCTCATGTGTTTGTCCTATAGTTTTTTCAAAGAAGAGGGGAGCCATTTCTCCTTTCTGTGGTACACTAACAACTGGAAGTGAGACAGAGTCAAATGGAAGTGGGACAGAGAAAAACAGAAGTGGGATAGAGAGGTCTGGATTAGGATGAAATGACGTAAGGCTTCTTTCATTTAAAAAAAAAAAAAAAGAAAAAACACATTTATTTTGTATTGGAGTATAGTCGATTAACATCAGGATAATTTCAGGTGAAGGGACTCAGTCATACATATACATGCAATGGCACCCTACTCCAGTACTCTTGCATGGAAAATCCCATGGACAGAGGAGCCTGGTAGGCTGCAGTCCATGGGGTCTCTAAGAGTCCGACACGACTGAGCGACTTCACTTTCACTTTTCACTTTCATGCATTGGAGGAGGAAATGGCAACCCACTCCAGTGTTCTTGCCTGGAGAATCCCAGGCACGGCGGGGCCTGCTGGGCTGCCGTCTATGGGGTCACACAGAGTCGGACATGACTGAAGCGACTTAGCAGCAGTAGTAGCAGCATTCTCCCCCAAACTCCCCTCCCATCCAGGCATGTAAGGCTTCTTGTAGAAGGCTTAGAAGAGTGTAGTTGCTCAGTGGGTCCTACTTTCTGCGACCTCATGGACTGTAGTCCACCAGGCTCCTCTGGAGCATGGAATTCTCCAGGCAAGAATACTTGCCTGGAGAGTGGGTTGTGGGTTGCCATTCCCTTCTCCAGGGGATCTTCCTGACCCAGCGATTGAACCTGGGTCTCCGGCATTGAGGGTAGATTCTTTACCATTTGAGCCATCAGGGAAGCCAGAAGGCTCAGGCATGGCTCTAAAGCTATCAGACTGTAATCCTTGGAACCTGCACATGTTACCTTATTTGGCAAAGAAGTCTCTGAAAATATGATTAAGGTAAGGATTGTGACATAGTGAGCTTATTCTGGATTATCCAATTGGCTATAAATGCTACCACATGCATCTCTATGAGGAAGATAGAGGGAAATTGACATAGACTAAGCGACAGAGAAGAGAAGGGAATGTGACCATGGGGACAGAGATGGGAATGGTATGGTCAATACCAGCAACCCCCAGAGCTGGAGAAAACAAGGAATGGGTGGACTTTCCCCTAGAGCATTCAGTCAGAGTGCAAGTCCACACATACCTTAATGTCAGCATCATCAAACTGATTCTGTACTTCTGGACTTCAGAACTGAGAAAGATTACATTTCTATTCTTTTAGAAGCCAAGGGAATGGTAATTTGTCAAGACACAAAGGAAACTAATACACTTCTCAACAGCAATCCCCCTATATAGGCTATTTTTGGAAACCATTCAGGGAGTATCTCTGCCTGGACATCATCCCCCTGTTTGCAGCATAGACTTAATAGCAAAATTACCTTGTTAGGGAGACTAGAGTGCCCATCTCAATTTCATTGCAAAATCAGTTAAAGCAAATTAGAATCAGCTCACCCAACACCCTAAAGAATTAAACAATAATGGGTTAAATCATCAATCACTCTTATTAGAATATATAACATAGTTCTTCATCAATGGCTCATGGCTCATGGCTCATTCCACCTCCTGCCACTAGTCAAGGGTATAGGGACTAATTCTCACAGGAGAGAAGAGCATTGGAAATGTTCATGGGAATGCTTTGACAATAACTGCCAGATTCCTGAGGCTAGGACAGAGTTCCCATTGACCATTCATTGTTTCCTACTTTTCTCCCTTCCCTACTCCCACTCCCCAACTCCAAAGTTGAAAAAAAAAAAACTTAAAAACTTAAAAATGAATAGTCTAGAATCTTAGTATCAAATAAAAATGAATTGTAATTTGGCAATAGCTCCCAATCACATACTTGGGCTTTCAGCATCAAAGAGGACTCAGGCTATTTTAATAAACAGTAAGATGAAAAGCAGTGAGCCAACAAAGCGTGACAGGATTTAAAAAAAAAAAATCACAGCAATGTGCAAAGAGTTGCAATTATATTTCCAGTTAAAGAGAGATGGAGGGAATTCAACCCCATTTTAAGCAATTTGCATGTTTCCCACAAAGAGCTCCGCTCCAGTTAATGGCAGAGATGATAAAGAGGAAAAGCACGACCTCCTGGTTACCCATTGCCATTCCCTGCAGGGTCTCCAGGCACTTCAAAGCACTTGGCACACTCGATTCTGTTGCTTCTCTTCCAGAAAATGCCTCCAGGACTGTGCCCACGAGCAACATGGTGCAGTTGCCCTTTGGTAATCCTCAGCCTCTGCCTCTAGTACTTCTCTTTTCTCTCTCTTTCCATTAGCCAGTGCATCTGTGCTTTCTCTCTCTCCCCACATCAAAATAGCTGTATCAGTTATCTACCTTCACATAACAAATTGCCCCACAACTTATGAGACTTGAAGCAACAGCAGACAGTTATTCTCTCTCATGGTTTCTGTGACCAGAAATTGGAGAGCTGCTCAGCTAAGAGCTTGTGGCTTGAGGTCCCTCATGAGGTTATGGTCAAGATGTCCACTGGGGACACAGTCATCTCAAAGCTGGATGGAGTTGGAATACCCACTTCCTAGCTGGCTCACTCACCTGCTTGGCAAGTTTGCACCTGCTATTGACAAGAGACCCCAGGTTCCTGACACAAGGCAATGTCCATAGGTTTGCTTAAGTAGCCTCTTGACACAGCAGCTGACTTTCCCCAAGACAGCAGCT
Organism: Bubalus kerabau; assembly: GCF_029407905.1. Taxonomy (NCBI): domain Eukaryota; kingdom Metazoa; phylum Chordata; class Mammalia; order Artiodactyla; family Bovidae; genus Bubalus; species Bubalus kerabau. The sequence goes on from NC_073634.1 coordinate 58,237,414, forward strand.
GTCTGACCCAAGACAATAAGGTATAAACTGCAGCATCTTTTATGATCTAGCATCAGAAGCTACACTTCACTTCCATGATACTTTTTTGGTGACACAGATGAGCCTTATTCAAATTTGGCAGATTTTTGACAAAGTGATGGATACTATGAGTCAAGGATCATTGGGGACCATTCTGGAGACTGGCTACCACAGCAGCTTTTGAGAATACAGTCACTGAGTCCTGCTAGAGAGTAGGAAGAGAACTGGGCAGTTATTCTCTCCTGTCCTCATAGAATAAAAGGTTTTGGCCAATCTTCTGGTTGTTTGGGGAATTTGAAAGAGGCAAGGAATTATCTGAATGTAGATTCTACAGATAACTGTCCATTCCTTGGGTAAAGAGAGTTATGGGATATTGGCCACATTTTTCTTCTAGAATGATGATAATGATCATGGTGATAGCTGATGCTTTATGAGCTCTTATGACATATATAATTTTATTTAAATATCACAATACTATGAGGTATGGAAATTCAAATTCATTTTCCCAATGTAAACAACTCAAGAATGGCAAGGCCAAGATTGGGATCTAGACAGGAAGGTACTATATCTTTACCACTCCTCCCAAAAAGCAGTGAAACAAAGACTACCATTTGTCCTCCTTACCTAATTTTCCATAGATCTCTAGAACTATGGTACTTTTTTATCCTCCCAAGTTATTCATGGCAGATTACCTTAGAAAGGTCTACAAATGTCCATGAGTCTATCCAAAATTGTGACAATTCCCATCATACTGTACACAAATCCACTAATATACCACTCAAAAAGAAAAAAAAATCAGTGGAAGGGCTTTTATTTGGAAGATAAATTTGCATTTTCATTAGTTTATATTTCAAAAGTTCAAATCCTTCATAAAATTCATCAACCACTATTTAACATATCAATTTATTGAGATATTAAGTATTGAAGACTGTCGTCAAAATGGCCCTGGTAATTCTTCCCATCCCTTGCAATGTGACTTTGCTAAGTTTTTCACCAAAAAGTGGGATTTACTTTGTTTTCCCTCAAATCTAGATTTGGACGTATGACTTTCTTTGGCCAATAAGCTATTCAAAAGTGCTATATGAGCAGAGGCTTGGGATGTTCTTGCACATTACAACTTGCCCTCTCTTGCTTTTGGGAATCTTGAGAGCACTCTATGAAGAAGCCCAAGCTGCAAAGACTACTACAGGGAGGAGACATGAGACACCTTTGACTGACAGCCTGCTGAACACTAGTCATGTACATAAGCCAACTTTGACCATCCTGCTCCAGCTGAGCCACCAGCTGACTGGAGGTTTATGAGTGAGTCCAGACAACACCAGTGAAAGAACCATCCAGCTGAGGCCAAACCAAACTGTCAATCTGCAACAAACAATGCACTAGTACCTGACTGTTGTTTTAGCAGAAAAAAATTAATACAGGAATGCTAAGAGATGATGCTATAGGGTTTTTCAAAATGTGGTACGTTTATTAGACCACCTCTAACAGAATCATCTGGGCCATGTTAAAAAAAACAACAACTTCCTGGGACTTCCCTGGTGGCTCAATGGTTAAGACTTTGCTTTCCAATGTAGGGAGTGGGAGTTCGATCCCTGGTCGGGGAATTAGATCCTACATGCCTTAGGGCCAAAAAACAAATGTAAAAATAGAAATAATATTGTAACAAATTCAATAAGGACTTAAAAGAGATCTTTAAAAAAAGTTCCTAGTATCACCTCCAGAAAAACTAACTAGCATCTCAGAGAAATTGAAGTGATGGCTAGAAATCTATCATTTTATTTTATTTTGCTTGTGTTTCATTTTTTTTTTACTTTGTTTTATTTTCTTTCTTTTATGTTGCTGTCATACAACTGAAAGCTTACATCCACTTGTCAATTTCTCCTATCCCCGCCCCACCCCACCTCCTGGCAACCCCATTTTACTCAATTCCTGAGTTTGACTTTCTGTTTTATTCCACACTTAAAGTGATATGGTGATGAATATGGTGATATTCATTCATCTTTCTCTGTCTAGCTTATCTCAGCATAATTCTCTCCAAATTTACCCATACTGTCACAAATGACAGAATTTTCTTCTTTTTAAAGAATATTCTACTCTCATTTCATGTTTTCTACATCTGTTCTTCCCTAGGTGAACACTCACCTTGTTTCCATGTCTTGGCTACTGTGAACAATGCTGCAATGAACATGCAAGTACAGATAGCTCTTTGAAGTAATGATTTCAAGAACCCGTCATTTTAAATCAGTCCCCAGATGACTGCGGGGCACAGGAACATATGATAACTGAGCCTTCACATCTTACTGCAGGAGACAGTGAGCACATGTCAATCTAGATGAAGAAGGCTCTGCTTGGAGAACTGTGGCAAGGAAAAATCTGCATTTTAAGAAAATTATAGGGAATTCCCTGGTAGTCCAGTGGTTAGGACTCAGCACCCCCAGTCAGGGAACTAAAATTCAACCAGTGGATCACTAACCTCTCCTTCAAAAAAGAATAAAATAAAATAAAAAATAAAATAAAAAAGAAAGAAAGTTGGTTTTGTTTCTTTTTTTCCTTTTTTCTTTCCCTTCCTCCTTCTCGCTTCCCATCCCTCTCCCAACTCCAAACATTTCACTATTGTTTTCCATTTCAATAGTCCTAATAACTCTTTATTTTACTTGCAGTTTATATACTGGTTTGATAGCTCACAGCGGATGATCTCTGAAGAACCCTTGGAAGAGATTCATATCAAACAACCAGGACTGGGTAAAGTGTGAATTCCTATACTTTGAAAGTGATAAAATGCTAAGCAGTCTATTATTCTGGGATGAAAACAGCAGGTGTTACAAATATAAATTCTATGCTGAAGCTCAAGAGACACAAGAATAAAACAGGCTGGATAAATGTTCAGGTTTATTAATCCTGTGAAATACATATTGTCATGATATGTATCTAATTAATAGTTTGCATCTTTCTCTAGGGAGTTTCAAAAATTTCCAGAGGTATCAGCATTCTGGCTTCTTACTCCTACAATGATTTCAAGACGAATATTGCTCATCAGCTATAGCTTTAGAGTAGATATCCACATGAACGGTGCCCAAAGGTACATTCCACCAAAAAGTTTTTAACCAGTCTGCCAGAGATCCTTAAATAGCATTAGTTTTTTGTTTTGTTTTTTTTTTTTCTGCATTTAGTAACTGCGTTTGAGCATCTACTCTATTTCAAGATCATTGAGCAGTGGAGATGTAAACAATGCTTATGCTGAAAACATTCACAGTTTTATTAGGAACAGCAAACGAATTGAAGGCTACAAATCAACATGGTAAAGGTTATGTAAAGTTGCCTAGAGAATGGGAGCGAGAGAGACAGAAAATGAATGAAGAGTACCACCTCTCAACTCTGCCTGGGGAAAATGGAGATGGTTTCACAGGCATCTTAATGTTTGGACTTCATCTCAAGGAAAGATATACAGGCATCCACCAAACAGGAAAAAGAAATACACAGAAAAGCATGAAAGAACGTGGCTCACCAGGGGAAGTGCAAATATTTGAGCACATCTGGGGCTCGTGATGTAAAAGAGGAGAGAAAGCTAAGGAAGGTTGAATGAGCAGGGGCCAGTCTAAGAAGATTTTTCTGTGTATCACTAATAAATTTCACCCACATCCTATAAGTGACAGGGAGTCAGGGAAGAATGGAGTTAGTTCTTTGAGTTAAGGTATCAATACCCTTATTTAAATGTAAATGTTTTACCCAGGAATATTATTGTAATGTCAGCTCAATAGAACCAGTTAATAGCTTTGTAAAAGACTAGCCAATTGTCACTTTAGGAGAGAAGCTTAACTAGGATTAAAAGGCAATACTGAATTGCACACTTTAAAATGGTTGTCGTACTAGTGCTCAGGCGCTCAGTCATGTCTGACTCTTTGCAACCCCATGGACTGTATGTAGCTGCCAGGTTCCTCTGTTCATGGGATCCTCCAGGCAAGAATACTGCAGTGGGGTACCATTTCCTTCTCTGGGGGATCTTCCCCTGGAAGACCTGGTTAAAGCCATGAATTTTGTATCAATTAAAACCAGGGGAAAAAAAAAAGACAAGACATTTTAGTAATTGTAGGAAGAGAGTGAAAGGGCAGAAAATAAGGTATTGTGAGAAAGTTTAAAATTTAAACTTTCCAAAATTTAACTCTGAGAAATGCAAAACTTCAGTAAGAACACTGGTGTATTTTTTTTTTTAATTAAATGATTAGAAAAAAAATGATTATTGTAAAGTTGAACAGAACATTCATCCCTGAATGGCATTTCTCATTTTCCTTCTGAAATCAAACTGATGCTTATCATGAAAGCCTCAAAGCCACAGTGGCAATGTCAGCTTCTTTCAGCTTCTTTGTGAAGCACAGCAGAGAAGCACGGGAGCAGGGAGGGCCTCTCATTTGTCAGTCTTTTATACTGACGAAATCCAAAATGTTAATTAGGCTTTCAATGCTTCTTTTTACATCCTCACTTTCAGTAGTTTGTCCCCAAGCCAATCACATGCTGGATTCTTCCAGTCTCCACTCCAAAGACAATTTCATTCATTCATTCATTCATTCAGGAAAACACACTGTGTGTTCACCCTGCAGAGACCATGCTCTATGCATAGGGACATGATCTTCTGCCCTCAGGAGACCTTTGGTGTAATATGAGATAAATTTAAATATTTGCAATACCATGTGGTGAAGGATAATGATAGACACATATATAGACAGAGACAGATTTGCCCAAGAAAGGAAGTAATCATTAAGTAGAAAGAATTGGCTTCTTTTCAAAAAAAAAAAAAAAAAAAGGAAGTAGTCAATAGTCAACCCCCAGGATTTCTGAAGGATTTCTGAAGGGCTTCCCTTATAGCTCAGTCAGTAAAGAATCTGCCTGCACTGGGACGACCCAGAGGGATGGAATGGGGAGGGAGGAGGGAGGAGGGTTCAGGATGGGGAACACATGTATACCTGTGGCAGATTCATTTTGATATTTGGCAAAACTAATACAATTATGTAAAGTTTAAAAATAAAAAAAAAAAAAGAATCTGCCTGCAATGTAGGAGATCCGGGTTTGATTCCTGGGTCGGGAAGATCCCCTGGAGAAGGAAATGACAACCCACTTCAGTATTCTTGCCTGGAGAATCCCAGGGACAGAGAAGCCTCACAGTCAAGAGTCCATGGGGCCACAAGAATCAGACACTTAGCAACTAAACCACAACCAGGATATCTGAGGAGGGATCCTGGAAGGGAAAGCTTTTCATTTGTCCTCAAAGGATGGATTAGATAAATTCTGGTTTTGGGTTTTGTGCCCTGGTGATTCCTTTAGTAATATGACTTCCTTTAATTGTTAAATAACTTACTTCAGTTTTCTATTGATTAGTTGCTCATTGTGGAATATTTAAAATAAGCAAACTGAAATAAAATTCCAGAGGTAGACACTATTTTAATTCTATTTTAGGAGTAAGTCTTTCTGAAATTATTTACTTTTCTCTTTGCTCCCATTCTCTCTCCTTTCTTCATGTAGATTCTTAAATAAGGAACATATTGCATGCACAGTTTTGCCTCATGTTTTCATATTTATTACATTACCCCAAGCAGTTTCCTGTTCATTAACTATTCTCTAATTCAGAATTTAAAGTTTTTAATGGTTATGTATGATTTCACTCTAGATTTGCTATGTTTTAGGGTTACCTGGAAACAGACTCTGAGATGAGGTTTGCAGGTTGGAAGTTTCACTGGGGCGAACTCTCAGAAGGCTGCCTATAAAGCATAGAGGGAAGCAGGACGGGGCAGAGACAGAGCTTGCAAAGTGATGCGGCTACAAAGGAGGCCTCAGCCCATCCTATGGGGAGTTTAGCTGGGTCCTTCAGAGTTGTGCCGAGCAGAGGTGCCAACCCACAACTGTCACTTGCCATCTGCTCCTACAAGGATGAAGTCACTAGCCACTGTGGTTGCTGACCTTCAACACACCCTCAAAGGAGTCCTGGGTGGAGATCAAGAATGAGTCACTCAGTGCTCCAGGAAAAACTGGCAGAACCTGTCTTCATGTAGATATTTTCAGGAAGTTTTGTGAGTCCAATTTCTTGTATCTTCTTATATCTAGAAAAGCACTGAAATCATTAAAGGAGACATATGCTCCTGGTGACTAGCAGCAACCTGCCAAAACATGTGCCTGACTGACTGCACACACTCCCTTCACCAAAATAACATATATACTGACCCCGCCCCCATACACACCACTTCCTTGGAGCAGTTCCTCAGAGCTATCTGAGGGGCTGTCTCCTGGGCTATACTCCTCATTTTGTCCCCTATAGGACTTAATTTACAACTCTCACATTGTGCAGGCTTCCTGGTGGCTCAGCAGTAAAGAATCCACCCACAATGCAGGAGATGCAGGAGACACAGGTTCAATCCCAGGTTGGGAAGATCCCCTGGAGGAGGAAATGGCAACCCACTCCAGTATTTTGCCACTCCAGTATTCTGGCCGGCTATAGCCCATAGGGTCAGAAAGAGTCCAAAACGACTGAGCATGCAGGTACGTTGCGCATTTTTTTGTTTTTCTCAATTGACAGAGGCAAAGGGGCCAAGCTCTGTATCCTTGTATGCAAATGGTCACTGAATGTTGGCTGATAAAACCTGGGGTAAGACAGCTTTCTTCAACCCACATCTTTCCTGGCAGAGGGACTCAGCTGTGTACGGTCAGTAGCCAACCTTTCAGACAAGAGGGGGATCAGCGCCTTGGCCCTGAAAGGGAGAATGGGTGTCAAATAACAGTAACTACCACATATTATAGTTCATTTATCCCTTTTCCTGTTGTTGAACATTTAAAGTGTGTTTGGAGGATGAACAGAAAGGGAAGAAAAGAGATCATTCCAGGTCAATGAGACAGTAAAACAAAAGCCCAGTGCATGGGGGGAAAAAAAAAAAACAGAAAATTAAGAAAACATACAACTCCTCAGAGTAGGGGAGAGGACTCTAAGTAGACAGTGATAAGATGAGTGGGAGAGGAGGGTATGGGCAGAGCCAGGTCACAGAGATGGAGCTGATCTTGAAAGAAATGGAAGATACTGAACAATTTGCTCTGGTTGCATCTGTTTAGTGAAGGCTGCTTCTGCTCAGGGGCATGACATTCTCTCTCAGTGCCAGGCTGGGAGACTGAGAGGTGGATGGTTACTGCCAGAACCTTTGATGCAGTCGTCATTTGCAGGGACCTCTCCAGCTGTGTCTGTATTTAATCAACTGTAGAGAGAGCCTTGTCCAACACAAGAGACCTCCAGTCTCAACCCACCTCTCTTCCCCATGTGGACAAGGGTGGCCCTTGCAGAGCTATAATTGAATTCACCGAGGCATAGAAGGGGCCTGTGTAGTCCCAGACAAGAGGCCATCAGTCAGTCAGTTCAGTTGCTCAGTCATGTCTGACTCTTTGTGAGCCCATGAACCTCAGGACACCAGGCCTCCCTGTCCATCACCAACTCCCTCAGTTTACCCAAACTCATGTCCATTGAGTCAGTGATGTCCTCCAACCACCTCCTCATCCTCTGTCATCCCCTTCTCCTCCTGCCTTCGATCTTTCCCAACATCAGGGTTTTTTCAAATGAGTCAGCTCTTCGCATCAGGTGGCCAAAATATTGGAGTTTCAGCTTCAACATCAGTCCCTCCAATGAACACCCAGAAGTGATTTCCTTTAGGATGGACTGGTTGGATCTCCTTGCAGTCCAAGGGACTCTCAAGAGTCTTCTCCAACACCAAGTTCAAAAGCATCAATTCTTTGGTGCTCAGCTTTCTTTATAGTTCAAATCTCACATCCACACATGAGTACTGGAAAAACCATAGCCTTGACTAAACGGACCTTTGTTGACAAACTAATGTCTCTGCTTTTTAACATGCTATCTAGGTTGGTCATAACTTTCCTTCCAAGGAGTAAGCATCTTTTAATTTCATGGCTGCAATCACCATCTGCAGTGATTTTGGAACCCCCAAAAATAAAGTCTGACACTGTTTCCCCATCTATTTGCCATGAATTGATGGGACCGGATGCCATGATCTTAATTTTCTGAATGTTGAGCTTTAAGCCAACTTTCTCACTCTCCTCTTTCACTTTCATCAAGAGGCTCTTTAGTTCTTCTTCAGTTTCTGCCATAAGGGTGGTGTCATCTGCATATCTGAGTTTGTTGATATTTCTCCCAGCAATCTTGATTCCAGCTTGTGCTTCCTCCAGCCCAGCGTTTCCCATGATGTACTCTGCATAGAAGTTAAATAAGCAGGGTGACAATATACAGCCTTGATGTACTCCTTTTCCTATTTGGAACCAATCTGTTGTTCCATGTCCAGTTCTAACTGTTGCTTCCTGACCTGCATACAGGTTTCTCAAGAGGCAGGTCAGGTCAGGTGGTCTGGTATTCCCATCTCCTTCAGAATTTTCCACAGTTTATTATGATCCACACAGTCAAAGGCTTTGGCATAGTAAATAAAGCAGAAATAGATTTTTTTTTTTTCTGGAACTCTCTCGCTTTTTTGATGATCCAGCAAATGTTGGCAATTTGATTTCTGGTTCCTATGCCTTTTCTAAAACCAGCCTGAACATCTGGAAGTTCACGGTTCATGTATTGCTGAAGCCTGGCTAGGAGAATTTTGAGCATTACTATCAACCAGAAGCAAATATACAAGATACTCCAACTAGAGGTAGAGAGGAAAGACACCCATGCCTGGGGCTTCCTTGCTCACCCACCACCCCATGTGGACTAGCCAAGATTGAGAAATTCCCCTCTAAAAAGACAAAACAACAATTTCCTATTTAGTATCCAAATAGTTAAATTTCTCCCCTTAATTGATCAATCAATTGGTTAATTGACTTTGGGAAATGGAAGAGCTGAGCTGAGAAGAGCCAGCAGAAATTGATCATGGTGGGGATTTTTTTTTTTTCCTGAATGCCAGGCAGGGTCAGTTAAATAGCAACACACAGTTCTGGCCGCTCTGGTTATGAATTAATAAAGATATTGGTCTTAAAGCAAGAAATCCCCGTTGTTTAAGTTTGTCAGGCCTTATTAAGTCAGTGGTTCTGTGCTGATTGGGAACAGGGTGGGGCTGGCAAGAGAGCAAATGTGTTGCCATGGTGACAAGAAGTCATTTGCGTGGGTGCAGCAATTGTCTTGATTCTAGGAAGTTTATTTAGAGAGGCTCATGCACTGATGGGCAGAAATGGCTCTGAATCTCTCAGAATTATTATGGCATCAGGGATACAGATCACCATCCTAACAGTTTTCTGGTATCCAAGCAACTAAAATATTTCTTGATGTGCTGAGAGAATCCAGGAGACTCCTATAACCCTGGCACTTGTAAAGAAAGCAAGGTACTAAGGGTTCAGTCAGGGAGGGTCAAATGCTATTGACTCGAATTCAGAGACGTGAAACCCGGCAAAATCAAGATAGCAATGTTCATGCATTCATTCAAAAATATGTATTGGGCAACAGGTGCCAAACACTGTTCCTAAGTCCAGGATGTTTTAAGTACCACTTTTCACCCATTGTGCCAGGTAAGGCAGGGGTATTCACATACTAGGCCCTGCAGAAGGGACTTGCTACAGTCTATGACAGGGGAACCTGGCAAGAGCAAGTGACCTATGTGCCACAAAATATGGGGTGGACCATACACCAGTGAACCCTGCTAGGGTGGGAAGAAGTTAGGCTAACAGGGCTGCATTCCTAAATGCAAGAGTCTGTATTATAGCTTTGCACAAACACAGTATCATGATACTTCTGAGCAGATACTTCAAAAATACTGTTGTGATACTTTAGAGGTGCTTTAAACAAAAGAGAAAACAAGGGAAAAAGAAGACAAAGAAGAGGCTTAATGCATGGATTATGCTGATTAAAATATGTCAATTATTAAGTAAAAATTCTTCCCGATAATATATATCATTATTAAAAACTCTTCCAGGTAAAAATTCTTTAGATTTAGGGAAGATTTAAAAATCTTTCTGAGACATATTTGTTGGTTGACAGACCTATCCGTATTCCTTTAAGCATGAAAATGGCTTAAGAGCATAAAGAGACACCCCAGAACAGGGCTTGGTGTAGCACTTGGCAGTGGGGCTGGGGAAAGGTGATTACACCTCAGTGGTCAGGGTTTCATTTGTGAAATGAGGGTTTGGGTTGGAAGATATCCATTTCTAATTGTATCCAAGGTTCTACGGCACTTAAAATAACATCTTCTAACCAGAGAGTTCCCAAGGACCTAATTTCCTTACAAAACAGCTGGATGGTCATTAGCACATAGCTAAAAGGTAAGATTGCTTCTATGCCTGGAAGAAACACAACCTGCTGAGTTGGCAGTCATATGGACTCCTTCAGAACAAAAATAATTTGTAATGTTTCTCTTTCACACTTGACTCTCCATAAACAAGATGAAAAGACAACCCTAGGATAGGAGAAAATATTTGCAAATGAAGCAACAAAGGATTAATCTCCAAAATGTACAAATAGCTCATGGAGCTCAATATCAAAAAAAAAAAACAAAGAACTCAATAAAAAAAATGGGTGGTAGACTTAAATAGACATTTCTCCAAAGAAGACATACAAATGGCCAAGAGGTACTTGGGAAGATGTTCAACATCACTAATTGTTAGAGAAATGCAGATCAAAACTGCAATGAAGTATCACCTCACACTGGTCAGAATGGCCATCATCAAAAAATCTACACACAAAAAGTGCAGGAGAGGGTGTGGAGAAAAGGGAACTTTTTGTATTGTTGGTGGAGATGTAAATTGACACAGCCACTGTGGAGAAGAGTATGGAGATTCTTTAAAAAAAACTAAGCCTAGAACTACCATTTGACCCAGCAATGCCCACTACTGGGCATATAGACTGAGAAAACCATAATTCAAAAAGACACACGTATCCCAGTGTTCACTTCAGCCCTTTTTACAATAGCCAGGACAGAGATGCAACCTATATGTCTGTCAAAAGATGAATGGATAAAGAAGATGAGGTACAAATATACAATGACATATTACTCAGGCATAAGAAGGAACAAAAGTGAGTCATTTGTAGTGATGTGGATGAAACTAGAGCCTGTTATACAGAGTGAAGTGAGTCGGAAAGAAAAAAACAAATAACATATATTAACACACACACACATATATATATATAGAATCTAGAAAAAACGGTACTGATGAACCTATTTGTAGGGCAGGAATAGAGACACAGACATAGAGAATGGACCTGTGAACACAGCTGGGGGAGGAGAGGGTGGGACAAATTGAGAGAGGAGCGCTGACAAACATAGGCTACCGTGTGTAAGACAGACAGCAGGTGGGGAGCTGCTGGGTAACAGAGGGAGCTCAGCCTGGAGCTCTGTGATGACCCAGAAGGGTGGGATGGGGAGGGTGGGACAGAGACAATATATGTATACATAGTGGGACTTCCCTGGTGGCACAGACGGTCAAGAATCTGTCTTAAATGCCAGAGACCCGGGTTTGATCCCTGGATTGGGAAGATCCCCTGGAGAAGGAAGTGGCAACCCACTTCAGTATTCTTGCGTAGAGAATTCCATGAACAGAGGAGTCTGGTGAGCTATAATCCATGGGATGAAAAGAACTGGACACAATTGAAGGACTAACACACACACACAAATATATAGTTATTACTTATTCACATTGTTGTATGGAAGAAGCCAACAGAAAATTATTATACTTACTTCAAGCTATACTCTAATTTTAAAAAATAAAATTAAAAAAAGAATCACTGTAAACATCAAAACAATATAGCAGAGCTGTTCCCTTGAGACAGTAGAAAGCCCTGAATCCGAAATGAGGGGTTCTGCCAGCTCCCCCTCCACTATCTTCCAGGTGACCTTGAGCCAGCCGCCAACACCTTCCAACCCTCAGTTTTCTCTTCTGAAAACCGGGCATAAGGACTATCATTTGGGATTTAAAAACTGAAACTTGAAAATAACTATTCTGGTATTATAACACTTTCTATGGAGTGCCCTTAATCTCCTTCTTTGAAAATAACTTATTTCACAGAATGACAAGAAGACCCAGTATTCTATTACAGCTCCCAAGAGAATGCACAGAGCAGATGTTGAGAATGACAAGGTTACCCTTACAGATGCTGGGGAACAGGAAGGAAATTAAACTACTGCTTCTAGAAACTACTCACTGCACATACTTAATCAGTTTTCTTCTTTTTTCTTTTTTTCATTTTCAGTATGAAAGGCAGGCTATTGCTTTCTTTTGTTTCCTTAAAATCAGGAACAGTATTAGCTCTTCTAAAAAGGTGATCCTTGGATCATATTTTCCCATTTTGTGGCTCACAGAATAAAATTATCCTGGTGGTAGTGGTTCAGTCGCTGTCATGTCCAACTCTTCATGGACTGTGGAGCCCTGCCAGGCTTCTCTGTGCCTGGGATTCTCCAGGCAAGAATGCTGGAGTGGGTTGTCATTTCCTTCTCCAGGGGATCTTCTCAACCCAGAGATCAAATCCAGGTCTCCTGCATTGCAGGCAGGTTCTTTACTGACTGAGATATGAAGAAAGCCCTCTCCTAAACATGTAAAACAAATCCCCATAGTTTATTGTCCAAATATAGTTTTATTGAGAGCCAAAGTCTGGTTCCAAACCTTGGTCCTTTCCTTTGTCTGCTTGTGAGTGGATACTGATAAGAGTGACGTGATGAACAGACAAGAGAAACCCAGTGCCTAGAACATGAGCTGCATCATTTGCCCCTTAAATTCTTCCATGTTCCCTAATTTGGATACCAGAGGGTGGCATGGGAATGTAAACTCAAAATGAAAAGGAGGGATGGATGCACAGGGCACAGATGCCAAGTGAGGATGTCCTCACCTTCACTATCAAAGCCTGGACCATTTGGAGATCCAAGGCCACTCCCAAATACTAACTCCTCGGAAGCTGAGAGATCTCCTTTAATTAGCAATTATACCATAAAAAAAGTCTTTAACCAAAGCACACCCAGTACATTTTAATGGTATGTTTCAGAAAGTTAATCCAGGGCAAATTGTAGCATACTTTTATTCAACAACAAAATAAAGATTGTACTCCCTGTTCCCAACTGGGAAACAATTAATCAATTAGTTGCGTCTGCAATAGTTTGCATAAAGTGACTATTAGGAGGAAAGATTTAATCTCACATCTCCAGAGCTATGTTTCAGTTTTCCTTTCTTTTGGATTAAAAGAAAAGCAAGACAACAATATAATTAAGCATTGTTTCTAAAAAGAAGATGGTCTCCCCTCCTATTTTTTTTTTTTTTATTACGAAAGTATGACAACAAAATTACAGGAGAGTTGGAAAATACAGAACAATGTTACATAGTGTTGTTCAGTTGCTGAGTCAGTTGTGACCTCACAGACTGCAGCACGCCAGGCTTCTCTGTCCTTCACAGCTTCCTGGAGTTTGCTCAAACTCAAGTCCATTGAGTCGGTGATTCTGTCACCCACTTCTCCTTCCCTCAGTCTTTGCCAGCATCAGGGTTTTTTCCAATGAGTCAGCTCGCCACATCAGGTGGCCAAAGTATTGGGCTTCAGCTTCACCATCAGTCCTTCCAATGAATATTCTGGGTTGATTTCCTTGATGATTGACTGGTTTGATCTCCTTGCAGTCCAGGGGACTCTCAATAGTCTTCTCCAGCACCACGGTTCGAAAGTATCAATTCCTCAGTGTTCAGCCTTCTTTATGGTACAACTCTCACATCCGTATTTGACTACTGGAAAAACCATAGCTTTGACAAGACAAACCTAAATGCTGTCTAGGTTTCTCATAGCTTTCTTTCCAAGGAGCATGCATCTTTTAATTTCATGGCTGTGGTCACAATCTGCAGTGATTTTGCAGTCCAAGAAAGTAAAATCCATCACTATTTACACTTATTCCCCATCTATTTGCCATGAAATGATGGGACAGGATGTGAGAGTTGGACTATAAAGAAAACTGAGCACAGAAAAATTGATGCTTTAGAATAAGACTCTTGAGAGACCCTTGAACTGCAAGGAGATCCAACCAGTCCATCCTAAAGGAGATCAGTCCTGGGTGTTCATTGGAAGGACTGATGCTGAAGCTGAAACTCCAACACTTTGGCCACCTGATGCGAAGAGCTGACTCATTTGAAAAGACCCTGATGCTGGGAAAGATTGAGGGCAGGAGGAGAAGGGGACGACAGAGGATGAGGTGGTTGGATGGCATCACTGACTCAATGGACATGAGTCTGGGTAAACTCCAGGAGTTGGTGATGGACAGGGAGGCCTGGTGTGCTATGGTTCATGGGGTCGCAAAGGGTCAGACACGACTGAGCAACTGAACTGAACTGAACTAATGGGACAGGATGCCTCAATCTTAGTTTTTTGAATGTTGAATTTTAAGCCAGCTTTTTTTCACTCTCTTCTTTCACTCTCCTCAAGAGGCTCTTTAGTTTCTCTTTGCTTTCTGCCATTAGAGTGGTATCATCTATATATATATTACAATTATTTTTTAAGTAGATAAATTAAGATTTTTAGTTGGAGTTTCAACATTAAACTCTCAAAAGTTATTAGAATGAATAAACAAATAAGTAGAAGAATATAGTAGACCTGAAAAGCACTGTAAACCAATTCAACATAATTAAGAATTATACAACTTTCACATAGCAGTAGGATACAATTCTATTCAAGTTCCCAAAGACTGTACACTAGGAGACACTGTAACGTATCCAGGGACATAAAACAAGGTGCAAAGTCTTCATGGTCTGAAAATATTGAAATTATACAGAGTCTGTGTTCTTATCACTGTGGAATTATGTTAGAAATCAACGTTGAAAGATAATTGAAAATAAACCACATATTTTCAAGTGCAATGTGACATTTACCAAGAGAAATCTTCAACTTAGCCTTCAAAAGCCTTAATAAAGTTAGACTGCAAAAAACAGGGTGATTGAAGAGAAGAAAGCATTTATAGGAGAAATTAGTATTAAAATGAGAAATTAATATTAAAGATACTTTAAACAAAATCACATGTATTAGTAGGTTTCTTTGTTATCATACAGATTTATTTATTACAGTAAAAGTTCAAAAATGTTTAAAGTTCAAAAAGTTTTATCTACATTTAACTTTTGTAAACTGTTTCACACAGAATGGAAACCCTACATTTATTATTTTTTGTAAAAAAAATAGTTTCTAAAATAAGCACATTCCACCTATTCCTAGAGTAAGGTTTTTAAAATTCGAATTTTCATACAAGTAGCTACCAGGGGGAACCTGTGCTCTCTAGCTGGAAGGGACCTTGTCATTGGAAAGGGCTGCCCTGATAGCACTGTGATTCCTCCAACATCAATACACAGCTCACTACTTAAGTTAAGATAGATCTTGCAAGATGTGGTAAAATCTAGCATTGAGATTGCCCATAGGTTTGCAAAACTGCACTTTATGTGTGGGAAAGAGTTATGATCATGAGATTTGCCTTTTTCATACGGGAAGCAGGCCACACTGTCTGCTCTTGATTCTCCCATAGTACCTTGCTTTAAACACTTGATTGATTTAAGCACTTGATTGATTTACCATTGGTGGCAAAGTAAAGCAAAACACACAGGGATAAAGCACGAGAGAAATATAAAAGGACTGAGGTCCATCTATGTCTCTGCAAATGACCCAGTTTCATCCCTTTTCTATGTTCAAGTAATATTCCATTGTGTATATGTACTACATCTTCCTTATCCATTTGTCTGCCGACGAACATTTAGGTTGTTTCCATGTTCTAACTATTGTAAAGAGTGTGTAGAGTCTGTCACATAGAGTGAAGGAAGTCAGAAAAAGAAAAAAAATATATATATACATTATATTGTATATTAACACATGTAAGTGGAATCTAGAAAAATGGTACAGATGAGCCTATCTGCAGGGCAGGAATAGAGCTGCAGAAGTAGGAAATGGACATGTGGATGGTGGGGGCTTGGGCATATGAATTGGGAGACTGGGACAGATGTAAGTACACTGCTATATGTGAAATAGATAGCTAGTGGGAACCTGCTATATAGAACATGGGGCTCAGCTCAATGCTCTGTGGTAACTTATATGGTGGGATAAGGGGAGGTCCAAGAGGGAGGGGATATATGTATACATACAGTTGATTCACATTGTCATGCAGCAGAAACTAACAGAACATTGTAAAACAACTATACTCCAATTAAAAAAAAAAAAAAGAAATGAGAAAAAAAGGAGTGAGTGACATATACAGAATTCATGGCAACTTCACTGGCTTGTGGACAATCAGGATAGAAGGGGCCACTGAGGTCTGATGCTTTCCCTCCCTTTCTCTTTTAACATTTATCTCATGTCCACCACGTGCAATTCTCTGGGAAATTTTAGAATCACAAAGTCCCAGCAGAGATTGTTTTCTCCTTGCTCATCCTTTGCTAGAACTCTTTGCTGGGAAGAGTCTTCACCCAGAATAAAGACTCTTTTTCCGGCCTTCCTTGCTGCCAGATGTCACTATGTGACTTAGTTCTGGCCAATGGGATGTGGGCAGAAATGATGCATGCAGCTTCATCAAGGTTTCCTTTGAAGCAGAAGGTATGGCTTTCTCTGTTTGTCCTCTTTCCTGTCAGCTAGGATGTGAATGCGGGGACCAGAGATGAAGCACAGTTCAGTTTACAGAGCAGAGGCCTCACAATGAGGCTCTTGGTCTCTGATGGTTGGTGGACACCCATACCAACTGGGAACCACCTGTTCAGACTACTACGAGGGTCAAAGATATGCCATTCTGCTGTTTAAAACACTATTATTTTGGACTTGCAGCCTCCCAGAGCTAGTCCTAACCTCTCTTACTAGAGTCTTCCTTCCAGAGAACTTAAACATATATCTGTAATTCTCTTGCTTACATGGTTGGTGTCGGAAGTCAGAAACAAGGTTTTGCATGTATACCTGATTTGGACTAGCTTGGAGTACCCACAGGTCCCTTGAAAGTCATTGGCTACACTGAACTTCACCTGGGTATACTCACATGGTCTCGAACTTTTGCAAAGGCCACTTGGCATGGAGGTCACAAACTCAAATATAGGCATCAGAGAGAGCAGAGGACTGGCCCTATGAATGGTGTGGTCTGGAGCAAACTGGAGATGCATCCCAGCTTAAAGTAATGTGCTGCTCCTGAGTCCCCATCCCTGGCAGTCACACTGCCACTTAAATCCCATGATGACAAGTCTTCACATCTCGAGAGCCACTGGAAACCTGACTTTTCATAGGAAAGTGCACCAGTTTTAAATTTTCACAACTGAATTTTTTTTTTAATTAATAATTATGTGGAAAAAGTAAAACTTGGCTTTGGTCAAGACTTGGCTTCCTGGCTGGGAGTTCACAACAAGTTATAAGCATGGGGAAAAAGTGTTATTAGCTATCATACAGTTTAGTGCATATGCTCCCAACACACAAAAAAGTCATTACTGTATGGAGAGAATTTAAACTGTTAAAAATGTGAAATAAATGTCAAAAGTACCTAAAAGGAGGCTCATAAATTATGAAATACAAGTAAAGTTTTATTTAACTTCAGATATTGTAAAAATAGCACTACTTTACCTCCCCATCCTCGATGAAGACGGAAACTAAAAACTGAGATACTTTATTTAGATGCATTATCTGGAGGACAGAGGTAACTCTCTCCATTTGTGGTCTTTGGCATGTGTTAGTACCAGCCCCCTATTGATAGATACAGGTAAACTCTTCTGTCCACAGAATATCCCATTCCCAGCAACAGAGGTCCAAGGACCTAAGCCTGAGGTCTCTCATTTTGGGAAAGTGTCTTATCTCATTTTCTAAGGCATCAGGTTCCCTGGTCTCCACACGTCCTCATGATGTTAATTACACACCTGCCCACTGGTCCTTGCCACTCAGGGATGCAGATGTGGGATTAACAGCAGGCCAGCCACAGACTTGGCAGCATGCCAGAAACCACAGCATCCATCTAACTGCATTCCGCACCTAACACTCCTCTTCTGCAATTAACCTCCCCCGCTGGATCCTCCCGGCAAAGAAGAAATGCCAAAGACATTACTGCGCAGCAGACAAAGCTCAGCATAGCTGCAGGGCTAAGGAGTCATGGCATTTCTGAAATTTTTATTCTAGGTAAAATTCACTCTCTAGCAACCTAGAGCTGCCTTAGCTTAGTTTAGCTACTCTCAGGACCAATCATAAATAGTTTTGACCTCTCGGTTTAGGATGTCTCCGAACTGTGACAAAAGCAAATGCTAATGCAAACCCTGCTGGGGTGGGTTTTATTCCAGTTAAGTGAAATGCTCCCCAGAGACTATGGATTGAGATCCAACTACTTAGGGTAGAGCCATGGAGGTCAGGCTCTTTGAGCCAATCAAGCTCCAATTTGGTTGCATAAATTGAGCAAAAACACAAAATATGAAGACTGAAAAGGCACTTTCATTTTCTTTACACTTCTAATTTTCAGTCACCCGGGATACAAGGCTTCTGCAGAACACGGTTTGCCAGGTACGAGGCCCATTTTAAACACAGCCCTGCTGTGCTGCTTTGTAAAATGAATTTTTTTTTAATTTAACTTTTATTTTATATTGGATCTGATCATTGATTTGGGCTTTCCTGGTGACTCAGACAGTAAAGAGTCTGTCTGCAATGCAGGAGACCCAGATTCGATCCCTGGGTCAAGAAGATCACCTAGAGAAGGGAATGGCTACCCACTCCAGTATTCTTTCCTTGAGAATTCCATGAACACCAGAGACTGGTAGGCTACAGCACATGGGTAGCAAAGAGTTAGACAGGACTGAGTGACTACTGTTTTCACTTCCCATAGTTGATTTAAAATGCTGTGTTAGTTTCAGGTGTATAGCTAAGTGATTAAGTTTTTTATATACATAAAAGAATGGCTATATATCCATTCTTTTTCCCATTCTTTCCTACATAAGTTATTACAAAATACTGAGTAGTGTTCCCTGTGCTATACACTGGGTCCATGTTGACTATCTGATTTATACATTGTAGTATGTACATGTTAATCCCAAACTCCTAATTTATCCCTCCCCCAAACGTTTCTTCTTTGGTAACCATAAATTTGTTTTCGAAGTATGTTACTTTATAAAATGGATATTTGTAAATAGAATGATTTCTGTGTATTGATACTCTTAAAATTTAAGATACATTCATTTCAAGATTTAAGGTATCTTACAATGATACAAGGGACTGCCCCAGTGGCTCAGTGGTAAAGAATCTGCGTGTAAAGCAAGAGATGCAGGTGGTGCAGGTTTGATCCCTGGGTCAAGAATATCCCCTGGAGGAGGGCATGGCAACCCACTCTAGTATTCTTGCCCAGAGAATCCCATGGACAGAGGGGCCTGGTGGGCTGCGGTCTATGGGGTGGCAAAGAGTCAAAAACAACTGAAGTGACTGAGCATGCACACACAGGCACAGTGAAACATACACTCCTACCTACAGGCATATTTTCTGAGGAGAAGCAGTTAATGATAATGAAGAAGTGGACAATGACCACTACAGCAGGATGGGGTGAATGGGCCATGATCCACCACTGGTTGACAGGGGACTCCCAACTGCCTTACTACCAGATGTGCTGCGAGCAGGAGCCAGGGAACTTGCAGGAAGCGTGGAATCTCAGGCACCAAAGGATGGGAATTTGGTAGAAGTGCAGAATTCTAAGCCTTAGTCAGAATCAGAATCTGAATCTTAACAAAATCGGTAAGTGATTCCTCTGCACTAATTAAAATTTGAAAGGTAGCATTACAAAGCTAGCCAAGGAGGTGTGGTACATACATAACCCATGTCCTAGAGTAGACACTCGGTCTGGAGAGAAAACAACTGCCATGGAATCCTAATTACACCATCTAAGAAATTACTTCTCAGTTTTCCACATTTGTAAAATGGACATAAACACATCTCACAAGATGGGAATATTTACTATATTATAAATAACATAAGAATAATATAATATAAGATAATAATAATATAAAAATAAACTATAAACAGTTGTTCTATGATAAGTGGTCTTAGTATTATCTACCCACATTTTGAGTACAAAAATATCATGAGTCTATTTGTTGAATACCACCCCCCCCCCCCCCGGAAGAATTCAACTTGAAAACTCCCTTAAAGTGTTGGCTAGAACTAAGGACATAAGGCCACTTGCCTAAATCTGAAAAGCCAGAATAAGTATGGGTGCAAATGATTTTCTTTTGAGTATGAAGGCAGTCTGTAGAAGTCTGACTTCTTCCTGAGTCCATGGTAACAAGCTGAATGCAGTTCATAGCAAAGGAAAGTATTGATAAATACTAAAAGTGAATTTTTAAAACTCATCTTACATCAGCATAGTCTTAAAATATCAACTCCTCACTCTACACCAAAGGCACAATGAACGAGTGAAGCAGAAAAATGGAAACAATGACAAAAGAAGAAAAATGGATAAAGACAAAATTTAACCCACTGTTATTTAGTTCAACTCCATTAGGTGAACACACCAGAAAACTATGTAAATCCTCTCTCCCACCTGCAGATGTCACTGAGTACAGATTATAAGAAGGAAAGTTTCTTTGCTCAAATGGTCAGAACAAACTGTTAATTTATTTTATGAAAATTGCTTCTTCCCATTTCAAATCCTCTCCACCCGATGAAGCAGGTCAACAAATCTTCTGATGATCACTCATTTCAGTTACACTACTGAAGTTATTATGTGTAGCTGGATTTAAGGAAATTAAACAAAAACAGATACACTTTAAGTTTACTATATTTGAAGCTGGGAGAGTTTCATTAACACACCCTTTATAACAAATTCATTTTTAGAAGGCTCTCAAATGAATGCACTGCAATCTGAAGTTTCAATGGGCAAATGAACTTCAGCCTTCTACCAAATAGATGAATCAACTACAGTGCGTGGAGGTTGTCTTGTTTGATACAGGAGTACAGTATGGCTTGAATCTATACCTATACGGCATTTAAGATATACAATACCTATATGAAACACCCACCTGTGTGTGTACTGGAGAATAAATGGGTGAACATATGTGATGGTTTCATTATCACGTCTAATGTTTCATGAACGTGAAAGTGAAAGGAAAGTGGCTCCATCATGTCTGACTCTTTGTGACTCTATGGACTATAGCCTGCCAGGCTCCTCTGCCCATGGGAATTCTCCAGGCAAGAATAAATACTAGAGTGGGTTGCCATTTTCTTCTCCAGGGGATCTTCCCAACCCAGGGATCAAACCCGGGTCTTCTGCATTGCAGGCAGACTCTTTACCCTTTGAGCCACCAAGGGAAGCTATAATAAGCTTTTGACAAATGATCTCACTAGCTCGACCTTGGTTTCTTCAGTGGAAAATGTTAGTATGTGAGATAATACTTAAAATCCCAAACAAGTCAACTGTTTATGATTCTAGGCTTTTAAGGTAACATTTTAATTGAATACCCTTCTCTACCTTTGATGTATCTTTGTGTACATACATGCATGATATAATAAGCTTTTGACAAATGATCTCACTAGCTCGACCTTGGTTTCTTCAGTGGAAAATGTTAGTATGTGAGATAATACTTAAAATCCCAAACAAGTCAACTGTTTATGATTCTAGGCTTTTAAGGTAACATTTTAATTGAATACCCTTCTCTACCTTTGATGTATCTTTGTGTACATACATGCATGCTACATTGCTTCAGCCATGTCTCTTTGAGACCCTATGAATTGTAGCCCGCCAGGCGCCTCCTGCCTTGGGACTCTCCAGGCAAGAATACTGGAGTGGGTTCCCATGTCCTCCTCCAGGGGATCGTCCCAGCCCAGGGATTGAACCAGGGTCTCTTATGTCTTCTGCATTGGCAGGCAGGGTCTTTACCACTAGCTTCACTTGGGGCGCCTTTGATGTATCCTTACTGTCCTTAAAACCAATAAGATACAAAAATTAATTATAATGCCTACTTTTCCCAGGCATAGAATTAGTTGAACACAGCTTTGTTTAAGGGAAATGCATTGCAACTAATGAAATTTTCAACAAATGATAAAGAAAATAAGTGTTTTTCTATCTCTGAGAATTGTGAATGCCTCTGTGGAAGGGGCTTTTTTGAATATCAGTCACAATTCCTGAGGAGCCAGGACATCACTCGAGACCCAGCCACCCTCTGGTCAGTTTCTTCATTTCCTCATCGAGTGACAATGATGTGGATCGAGCAACTGCCTTTGCAAGGAAAGAGCACTCTTCCTTGCTGACAACTCACCTTCTCTGCTTTATGCCCTAAACTGGCCCTCCATTTTTATTGTTGTTTTCAGATTGATTTTTGGATCTATTTCGCCAAGTCCTTGCAATGTTGCTAGTATCCAAAAATATAAACTTATAGACAAATGTGCAGGAGAAACAATTTATAGTGAAAATTATTGCTTGCTTTTCTGAAAGATAAAGAGAAAGCTTTCACATTTTAAAATATACATGATCTATTGGGTAGAGTCAGGTTTACTTAAATTCCTGTTGCTATCATTTGCCTGAGTCTATATATGTTTAGAAACCATAGGAAAATGTCCTCATCGTTTTTCCCCCTAAGATTACATAGTACAACAGAATTCAGACAATAGAATTAGATTAACCATTACGGCCTGACCTGTTGTTGAGAGTCCCATCCAATAACTATGGAATAACACATTTGTCCTGAAAGTAGAGACATTCTCATGACTAAAGATGTAACTGTCAATCCTATGATATCCTATAAATCTCTTAAAATGTCCAAAACTTCTAATTGTTGTTTTTTTTACAAAATCCATTTCCTACTAGAATAATTGTGAATGGCATTTCTCGTAACGTTGTCTATACTGAGAAGATAATTACCAATGGGTCACATGTTCTACAAGAAATGTTTATCAAGTTTTCTATTTAGTAAAGGTTTGGGTTCCCTGTCTGTACACTGTGACTTGTGAACCTGTCTAGCATCTGCCTCCAGGGATTCTGTTTATTTTTGTTCAGGATATAGGCTTCTCTGCACTAAATACCCAGAGTCTGTATCTCAGCAGATGGCACATTCAGGCCCATAGCAAGGAACACAATGCAAAGGACATGTGGTGGGCTGACTCTCTAAATATACTGTGAAAGAAAAATGATTAGCTACATATGTCTGTGACTTACTGGTCAGCTGCAAGAAGACCCACTAAGCCTGGGGACTAAGAAAAAAGGAAAGAGGACACATAGAAGTTAATGTGAGAACAACACAGGGCAACCCTGCTTGTATGCAGATTGAGTGCAGCTTCACCGTGTAATGGATATTTTATGACTTCATGGTTTAGACAAGTGGTATGGAGGTTTTCAATTAGATTTTTAAGACTTGATTCAAGTTCCTTCCATTCTCACATGCCCTTCCTGGTAATACTCAGCTCATCACTATAGTAATTCAAAAGGGTAATATCAACTTATTTGCAGGGAAGGAATGGAGATGCAGACTTAGAGAAAGGATTTGTGGAAACAGCAGGGAAAGGAGAGGGTGGAACAGATTGAAAAAGTAGCACTGACTTATATACACTACTGTATGTAAAACAGATAGCTAGTAGCAAGCAGCCGTATAGCACAGAAAGTCCAGCTCGATGCTCTGTGATGACTAGAGGGGTAGGATGGGAGGGCGGCTCAAGAGAGAAGGGATATATATATATATATATATATATATATATATACTGATTCATGTTTTTGTACAGCAGAAACCAACACTGTAAAGCAATTATCTTCCTTTTTTTTTAAGATATTCAGTATCTTCCTTAAAAATTTGTAAAGAAAAAGCATATTTCATTCACAATCTCTACTCTTCTATTGGGGCTTCCCAGGTGGCTCAGTGGTAAAGAATCTGCCTGCAGTGCAGGAGATGCAGGTTTGATCCCTGGGTTGGGAAGATCCCCTGGAGAAGGGAATGGCAACCCACTCCAGTATTCTTGCCTGGAAGGTTCCATGGAGAGAGAAGTCTGGGAGGCTACATACAGTCCATGGGGTCACAGAAGAGTCAGACATGACTTAGCAAATAAACAACACCCTTTTATTGTGTGGGGAAGAAAGAGGGGAGGCCATGGCAAGGGAAGAATCACTCCTTTTATCAGGTGATGGAGCAACCTCTTGGGATACATGGTGTTGGGGTCACAAACCCAAAACCATTTGAGCTGTGATCCCTGGAGGCAGGTGACAATAATGAAGATATTATAGCTCTCTCTGCCAAGCTCCTAATGGATACATATGCAGGCTGTGTAAGAGTAAAAAGGGAAAAATATTCAAAAGGAGCAACTTAATAAACTCTTGAACTCACTAAGGACAGGACAACTTCTGACAAAGACAATGGCATGGCTTTGGAGCCTTAAGGGGCTAAGACAGTAACAGTGCCTCAGCCAGGGAGCCCCTTTGCCCAGCAAGAGGAAGCCATGGTGTGAGCAGGACTGGAGCTGCAGAAACTGGTTCTTGGCCAATGCACTAGATATGACTACATCCCCCTGGACTTCCAGAATGATCTGGGAAGTGGAATTTCTAAAGGGGACTAGAGGTCTTAAATTAGCAGTGAAACACAAGAACTACAGATTCTTTTTAATCAAAGTGTATAATTTTTAAATCAAATGTATACTTATTTTAATACTTTTAATCAAATATCATTTTAATCAAAATGTATAATTTTTATTTCTTGAGCACTGTGAGGCAATTTATGCTAAGTATTTTATATATGTATGTCATTTTATTGAAAACTCTTAAGCTCCAAGATTTTGGCCACCTGATGCAAAGAGCCAACTCACTGAAAAAGACCCTGAGGCTGGGAAAGATTGAAGGCAGGAGCAGAAGCGGGCAACAGAGGATGAGATGGTTGGCTAGCATCACTGACTCAATGGACATGAGCCTGAGCAAACTCTGGGACAGAGTGAAGGACAGGGAAGCCTGGCATGCCTCAGTCTAAGGGGTTGAAAAGAAGCTGACACGACTGAGTGACTGAACAGCAACAACAAGTCACCATGAGGTATACAGTGCAGTCTCATCTTTCAGGTGAGCACCGACGTTAGGTAACTTCCTTGGGGCAGCAGAGCCAGGGTTCCCCTCTTACAGTATCTAACCCCAAGTCCATTATCTTAACTGCTGTTTCCCATTGTTCCCTCAAGAAATGACATATGAACTGGCTCAAAATGAGATAATTAAAAAAGATTAAGGAAATATTTACCAAATTTGATATTATAATTTTGGATGTATTTTACATACACTTCCACTTAAATTTCTGTTTTCATTTCCTAAATTACAGGTTAGATCTTGTTTCTCCCCTTGCTTGAATGCCTCCCCACAGCTCCCAGATTACAGCCCCTCACAACCTGATTCTAGCCCATCTTTTAACCACCTCTCAATATACTTTTGCACTTGTCCACATCTCCAATTCCCTTGACGATGGGCCAAGTTTGTGATCACACCTGCCCTTTCCTTAACTGTGCTCTGCTTTATTGTCTTCAAAGTCCAACTTAAGCTTCACTTCACCTGCAACAATCTTCTCTGAACTCATAAGCAGAACTAATGACATTTTCTTCCAGATCATTATTGCCCATCACTTGAGATTTTGCTTAGAACACTTTCTTTAAAATGCCAATTTGCATTTCTGATTCTTCCATGAGAGGGCAACTCACACTGGGCAGAAGACTTTGTCTTCTTAATCTCACTTTCTCAAAATACAGCTTCCTATATGGATGCATCCAATAAATTGATCAAACTGGTTTTGGTTATAACCAAGCTTACCTCAGAGTTTGTTATTGTTTAGTCACTAAGTCATATCCAACTCTTTTGTGACCCCATAGATTGTAGCCTGCCAGGCTCCTCTGTCCATGGGATTTTCCCAGGCAAGAATGCTCGAGTATGTTGCCATTTCCTTCTCCAGGGCATCTTCCTGATCCAGAGATCAATCCCACATCTCCTGAATTCGCAGGCAGATTTTTTACTACTGAGCTGCCAGGGCTCAGCTGTGTGCTCAGTCACTCAGTTGTATCCGACTCTTTGCAGCCCTATGATTTAATTATTTACATTAACTGAGTCAAATGTATATTTTTTTCCACATTCATTGCTCGCTTGTTTTCCATGGCCCCAAGATGTACATTCCCTCACCAGCCAATCTTGTACTTTCTTTTAAGGCTGCCATATAAAATACAGAGTCTCACAATTAAATTTGAATTTCAGATAAACAGTAAATAATTCTTTGAGTATGGACCATGTACTGCATGAAATTTAATGGGGTGCCCAGTTGTTGTTTGCGAAAACTATCAGCGCTGTTTTCTTTACAACCCTTTTAAAATCATTATTTCCACATGCGACTTCTGGAGGTCTCTTCTTTGGTTATAAAGTAAAGCCTTGCTTTTAATGGAATGTACTTGCTTTGTAAAGATAATATAAAACACATAACAGTTAGCTATCCTGCTCCCCAAGAACAGGGAGCATGCCTTGAGACATGTTCTGTTGTGGAGAGTAGTTTAGTAGAGTAGCCTTTCGCAAAGCAAACAGATATAAACTGAACCCTCTACTGGAGAAAAATACAGCTCCAAAAGTGGGACAATCCAGGGCTGGAATGAAAGCTGGTGGGCATCTCCCTGCAATGTATGGAAATACAGAAAAACCTCAAATAACCAAAGCAAACTTGAGAAAGAAGAACGGAGCTGGAGGAATCAACCTGCCTGACTTCAGACTATACTACAAAGCTACAGTCATCAAGACAGTACGGTACTGGCACAAAGACAGAAATATAGATCAATGGAACAAAATAGAAAGCCCAGAGATTAAATCCATGCACCTATGGACACCTTATATTTGACAAAGGATCTAAGAATATACAATGGAGAAAAGACGATCTCTTTAACAAATGGTGCTGGGGAAACTGGTCAGCCATCTATAGAAGAATGAAACTAAAACACTTTCTAACACCAAACACAAAAATAAGCTCAGACATTTCTCCATAGAAGATGTACAGATGGCAAACAAACACATGAAAAGATGCTCAGCATCACTCATTATCAGAGAAATGCAAATCAAAACCACAGTGAGGTACCATCTCACCCTGGTCAGAAAATGGCTGCTATCAAAAAGTCTACAAACAATAAATGCTGGAGATGCTGCAGAGAAAAGGGAACCTTCTTACACTGTTGGTGGGAATGCAAAGTAGTACAACCACTGTGGAGAACAGCATGGAGATTCCTTAAAAAACTGGAAATAGAATTGCCATACGACTCAGCCATTTCACTGCTGGGCATATACACTGAGGAAACTAGAATTGAAAGAGACACATGTACCCCAATATTCACTGCAGCACTGTTTACAATAGCTAGGACATGGAAGCAACCTAGATGCCCTGTGGCAGACTATTGGATAAGAAAGCTGTGGTACATATACACAATGGAATATTACTCAGCTATTAAAAAGAACACATTTTAATTAGTTCTAATGAGGTGGATGAAACTGGAGCCAATTATACAGAGTGAAGTAAGTCAGAAAGAAAAACACCAATATAGTATATTAATGCATATATATGGAATTTAGAGATGGCAATGATGACCCTATATGCAAGATAGCAGAAGAGACACAGATATAAAGAACAGACTTTTGGACTCTGAGAGAAGCCGAGGGTGGGATGATTTGACAGAATAGTACTGAAACATTTATATTAACATGCATGAAACAGATCACCACTCCAAGTTCAATGCATGAAACAAGGCACTCAAAGCCGGTCCCCTGGGATGACCCTGAGGGATGGGATGGGGAGGGAGGGAAGTGGGAAAAGGGTTCAGGATGGGGCACACAAGTACATCCATGGCTGATTCATGTCAATGTATAGCAGAAACCAATACAATATTGTAATGCAATTAGCCTTCAATTAAAATAAATAATTAAAGCAAACAAACAGACACAACCCTGCAGGTCTCCTAAATTTTCAATGGCTCCCTTATGTTGGTGGTAGAAGACCAATGAGAGGAAAAGAAACTATAACAAACTGGTATGACTACTCATGATTGGTGTTCCTATATCAGGCTATCCCCCATCCTTCAGATGTGACCTTGAGTATGGGCTTCCCACTTCTGCTCTTGTATCCTTTCAGTCACTTTTCAGGCTCTCCTGTGTGCAACTGTGTGGTAGTTTGAGCATTCTTTGGTATAGACTTTCTTTGGGATTGCAATGAAAACAGACCTTTTCCATTCTGTCATCCTTTCCTATAATCTTTATTTTATATAATCTAATTATTATTGTCCTGACTAATAAGCTTCCATTTTGGGGGCTTTTAATGTTTGTGTGTGTGTGAATGTCCTTATTTTTATAGCAATCTTTCCCTAGATACAATTCCTTTATAACATGGTATTTAAAAATATCCTAGGCCATTTCAACAATACTATTGGCTAGTTATCAAGGCTGGAGAAATAATGTGAAATGTCTGACAGAAAATCTTCATTCAGTAAAATGCAGCTCTTTTTGAACTGCTCAACTAAGAAAACTCTGAGAGCATCTTCTTTGGGGCTTCTAGAGGACAAATCTTACACCTTGGATGCGGAGGCATCCTTGGGTGCCTGGGTCATGGATGGTCTGAATGGTCTCCCAAATCTGTTGAAGCAGCTCTATTTTCTTAGCTGCTTTATATATTAGGCTACCAAATAGGATTTTGTTTGAACACAGAGTTCTTTAAAAAGTTTGAATACCATAGATGTAACCCACCCATGATTCTAATTTGGGGAACTGGACACAAGCATAAGAAAAAAAGTGACTAATTGGGGGAATACTTCTCTTTTATCCCCTCTTCAATTATACCATGTAGGAGGTCTCATCTGCTGAGAACCTATAAATAGAGTCTTCGTGACTTCTTTTTCCTGTGGGTGAAGACGTATATACCTTGAGAGTCTGAGTGCCTTGATTAAGGCATTTGTAGGCAGTTAACCTATCCTGGGCAAGTAACCAGAGAATTTTCCAAGAACAAGTGATGGAGTCAAGGTCACCTCTAAAACTGGAGCAGAGGCCAGTGGAGGCATGGCACAGCTTCTCAGCAACTTTCCCAACTGCCCCCAAATGTTCCATTCATTATCACTCTCTATACATTTGTGGATGAGGGCCCTCTTTGAACCTACATGCTTTACATGCTCAGTCACTAAGTCATGTTCACTCTTTGTGACCCCATGGAGTACAGCCCACCAGGCTCCTCTGTCAATGGAATTTTCCAGGCAAGAACACTGGAGGAGGTCACCATTCCCTGTTCCAGGGGAACTTCCTCATTTAAGAATCAAACCTGCATTTCCTACATTGGCAGCCGTATTCTTTACCACTGAGTTGCCTGAGAAGTCCTTGGAACCCACTCTATTGTGCAAAACTCTTTGAAAATAAGACTGGAAGGAAAGGGAAGATTCAACCTTCCGCCTGGGGAAGCAGTGGGACACTGGCCTTTGTGAAACCGCCCTTAATGATATTTGCAATGGTGTAATCTCTGTCTTTAAAGCAAACATCATCTGTCTGCCTCTGTGCTGAATGATCCACTCTCACTTTTTGAGATGCAGGCTCATTTAACAACTGGCAATCAAACCCGCTCGGGCAGCCACAATGGAAACTGTTGAGGTTCATTACACTGGAAAAATATGCCATCTTTATTTCCATTCTATTGTTTCCCCAAAGATTAACAATACACATTTTTTTTCCAGTGGCCCATTTTTATGAAATTTTACTTGGATATATTTCTAAGTCTCTGATCCAGATGGTGCATCTCAGAGTGAAATGTGAAGTGTGCTTCTTGTGCTTCTATTCTAAAGCATTGCACTGCTATTCTGGACCCATTCTGAAAAAAAAAAATAAAAAATCATTAGAAATTAAAAGGACAAAAACAATTTGAGATTGAAGAGTTTATGATGTGGGAGTGGCAAAATGCATTCTTGATTTCACTAGTGATTATTGATGATGGTCTGATAGCAGCTTGCAGCTTTGCCCAATTATTTAACTGGTGTGGTAGATTTCTAGCAAAATCTTCATAGTATATGGTGGTGGTGTGTGTGCTCAGTCCTGTTTGACTCTTTGGGACCCCATGGATTGTAGCCTGCCAGGCTCTTCTGTCCTTGAATTTTTCCAGGCAAGAATACTGGAGGGGGCAGGTTGCCATTTCCTACTCTATCGTGGTAATATATTGGACACTTAGTATACATCTGTTAAAAAAAGAATTAAAAGAGTTACCCCTTCAGAACTTTTGGGAACCTTAAGAATGATATGGGGAAGTCAACAAAACCATGATAAGCTGCTGCAACTTAAAAAAAAAAAAAGTAGAAATAACATATTTTAATAAAAGGAGGTTGCAGAAGTTTTAAAACACAATCCCTATTTCTTTTTAAGTTCTCCCATTGATAGGGTCCCCTTGGGTACACTTACGACAGCTGTGACCAACAGTATGGCAGAACAGACCACGTCCTACTTCCAAGGCCAGTCATTAAAGACCAGGCAGCTTCTGTCTGGTGCGCTCAGAATGTATGCCCTGAGGGAAGCCAGCCAGCCACCACTTACAAAGTCCAACCACCCTGAAACCACTGTGCTGGAGAGGCTGTACAGGTGCTCTGGTCCACAGCCTGACTGAGCTCCCAGCTGGCAGACAGGGAACTGCCTACTCCAGGAATGAGCCGTCTTGTGTACCCAGTTTATCTGAACATTCAGATGATTCTAGTTACAGCTGACATCTGCCTGAAAGTCAGGAGAAATCCCAAATGAGCAATGTCCAATGAGCCCTTTCCAAACACTTTACCTTACCTTATTGTGAGCAAAATAAGATGGATGTAGTTTCACACCTCTAGGTTTGGGGAGTAGTCTGTTAAACAGAAATAGTAACTGGCTATTGTTCAGTTGCTCAGACATGTCCCACTCTATGGACTGCAGCATGCCAGGCCTCCCTGTCCTTCATCATCTCCCAGAGCTCGATCAAACTCAAATCCATTAAGTCAGTGATGCCATTCAACCATCTCATTCTCTGTCATCCTCTTCTCCTCCTGCCTTCAATCTTCCCCAGCATCAGGGTCTTTTCTAATGAGTCTGCTCTTCCCATCAGGTGGCCAAAGTATTAGATCTTTAACTTCAGCAACAGTCCTTCCAATGAATATTCAGGATTGATTTCTTTTCTCTTCTCAGTCCAAGGGACTCTCAAGAGTCTTCTCCAACACCACAGTTCAAAAGCATCAATAGTACAGCACTCAGTCTTCTTTATGGTCCAACTCACATCCATCTATGCATGACTAGTGGAAAAACCATAGCTTTGACTAGATGGATCTTTGTCAGCAAAGTAATGTCTCTGCTTTTTAATATGCTATCTAGGTTGATCATAGCCTTGCTTCCAAGGAGCAAGCATCTATTAATTTCAGGGCTGCAGTTACCATCTGCAGTGATTTTGGAGCCCAAGAAAATAAAGTCTCCCACTGTTTCCACTGATTTTCCATCTATTTGCCATGAAGTGATGGGACTGGATGCCATGATCTTAGTTTTTTGAGTGTTGAGTTTTAAGCCAGCTTTTTCACTCTTCTCTTTCACCTTCATCAAGAGCCTCGTTAGTTCCTCTTTGCTTTCTGCCATAAGGGTGATATAATCTGTATATCTAAGGTTATTGATATTTCTCCCAGCATTCTTGATTCCAGGTTGTGCTTCATCCAGCACAGCATTTCACATGAAGTACTCTGCATTCAAGTTAAATAAGCATGGTGACAATACACAATCTTGACAGGCCAATTAGGGTTTACAACTTGCTTCCTCAAGCCTTTACTGGTGGCTCAGACCTTAAAGTGGAGAAAGCAATGGCAACCCACTCCAGTACTCTTGCCTGGAAAATCCCATGGATGGAGGAGCCTGGTAGGCTGCAGTCCATGGGGTCGCTAAGAGTCAGACACAACTGAGCGACTTCACTTTCACTTTTCACTTTCACGCACTGGAGGAGGAAATGGCAACCCACTCCAGTGTTCTTGCCTGGAGAATCCCAGGGATGGCGGGGCCTGGTGGGCTGCTGTCTATGGGGTTGCACTAAGTCAGACACGACTGAAGCGCCTTAACAGCAGCATTCTAAATTACCTTGAAGAATAACTGTCAGCAAAAAAAAAAGAAATGTAGGCATCAATCAACAGGTGGGGAGAACTTTAGATGATGAACTAGGCCTTGAAGCGACCCGAAAATCTTATCTCTCTGCTGTCTCTAGTCCTTTCTACATCCATTGTTTGTATCTGATGGAGGGAGAAACATGAAACACCTAACAATTTAAAAAATATCCACTATGGGGCATATACCCTGAAGAAATCATAAATGAAAAATGATACATGTAACCCAATGTTCTTCGCTGCTGCTGCTGCTGCTAAGTTGCTTCAGTCATGTCCGACTCTGTGCGACCCCGTAGACAGCAGCCCACCAGGCCCCGTCATCCCTGGGATTCTCCAGGCAAGAACACTGGAGTGGGTTGCCATTTCCTCCTCCGATGCATGAAAGTGAAAAGTGAAAGTGAAGTCGCTCAGTCGTGTCCAACTCTTAGCGACCCCATGGACTGCACCCCACCAGGCTCCTCCGTCCATGGGATTTTCCAGGCAAGAAGAGACCTTAAAGAATCTGCCTGCAATATGGGAGACCCAGGTTAAATCCCTGGGTTGGAAAGATCCCCTGGAGAAGGGAATGGCTATCCACTCCAGTATTCTTGCCTAAAGAATTTCATGGACAGAGGAGCTTGGTGGGCTACAGTCCTTGGGGTTGCAAAGAGTTGGACAGGACTGAGCAACTTCCACTTTCCACTTTCCTTCAAGACTGCACTCTGAATTTTGTTATCAGTAGAAAATAAGATGATTTTAACTTCTATATTTTTTGTAATGTGATATATTTTAGATGATTATTTGCTTCATAAAATCATGTGCATATCTTAACTAATCAGCATTCTGCCTGCATGTAGCACTTTATTTTCTTTGAAAAAGGTGTCATTTGCATAACCATAAATGCAAATATTTTTGCAAAATGACAGTCTTTTCATTATATAGCAAAGCCTGTAGTTCAAAAGACAAAAATAAAACAATATGAGGGCACCTAAACAATGAAAAGAATATAGCTGTCTTTTCTTCCTATCTGATAGAAAATTCCAGGTTTTTTTAAAAAAGTCTTTTAAATTACCGACTAATATAGCTACTTCTCCTTTACTGCCTATTTTTAAAAATATCAATAAATGGCCTCTTGACAGGTTTTAAATAGAATCAGGATTATGTAGGATTATGTCAAATGCAAGCATATTTGAAGTATTTTTTTTAAGGTTGGGGCAGTAGCTCCACTTATTAGCTATCTTTATCTTCCCACTCGATTGCTGTGCGCTTAAATGTTTGCCATGTGCTGTGTGCACACACAATCCCTCTCCCCCCCCATACACATACACACACACTCTCCCCACATTCTGCCTGGTACATGAAACTCTGTTCAGCACTCAATGAAACTGCTGTCACTTTATGAGTCACATAAATGAGCAAAGTTACTACCGCCCTTTGTATATTAGGAACCCTTAATTTACCTTCTCTCCCATTAATGTCAGAATATAGAATGCAGAAAAGACTTGGGTGTGCATCTGGCTTCTATGATTGATAGACTGTGTGATATCAAGTTCATTTCTTCAGCCTTCCACTCCTCTAGGGATATGATGGGGACTCCACCTCAACAAACTGAGTACTCTGAGGGTTAGATCAATAATGTGGAACATTATCTGTGCTAATATTACAGCACCCACAAAACTGTCAGCTTATTGTTTAGAGTGCGTGTGTGTGTTAGTTGCTCAGTCATGTCTGATTCTTTGCGACCTCATGGACTGTAGTCTGCCAGGCTTCTCTGTCCATGGAATTCTCCAGGCAAGAGTACTGGAGTGGGTTTCCATTTCCTTCTCCAGGGGATCTTCTCAACCAAGGCATTGAACCCGGGTCTCCTGCATTGGCAGGCAGATTCTTTACCATCTGAGCCAGCAGCGTAGTAGGTCTTAAGAAATCAGTTCCATCACCTATTGGGGGCTCTGCATTCAGCCCAAGAGGACTCTAGGTTCAAGCTTTACTCAGAGAACATCTGAGGGACATCTTAAGAGAACTTGACTACAGAGTGAATTTCTTGCCTTCCATATAACACATCACAGACTTCTCAGCCTCAATCTCAGTCCACAGATTATCTTAGTTTATCCAAAGCTATAGGACATCTCGGGCTTCCCTGGTGGCTCAGCAGTAAAGAATCTGCCTACCAATGCAGGAGACACAATCCCTGGGTCATGAAGATGCCCTGGAGGAAGAAGCAGCAACCTACTCCAGTATTCTTGCCTGGAGAATTCCAGGACAGAGGAGTCTGGCAGGCTACAATCCATGGGGTCACAAAAGAGTCAGACACGACTTAGCAACTAAAAAACAATGATGTAAGGCATTTCACATTCTCTAAAGTTCTACAAATGGGAATTTTAGTCAGAGAGATTAGACCAATCAAGCATAGAGCCTGTTGCAATCACAAAGTCATTATAACATGTCATAAATTCCTCTGGCCCCACCCAGCTAGTATTTATAAAATGATTTTTCTTGGATCTGAGTTGAAGAATATGCTGGATGGCCATAGTTGCTCTCCAGTACCTAACTATGGCAGATATCACTAATCAGTCATAACCCGTTTTCCCACAGAGATTAAAATTGGCCTCAGGATCCTACTTAACCCACTGTTAAAGTGATTAGAATTGACCATTCAGAAGAAGCTTTGGGTTTTTTCCTAGTAGTTCAGTAGTTAAGAATCTGCCTGCCAGTGCAGAGGACATGGGTTCAATCCCTGGTCTGGGAAGATCCCACATGCTGCAGAACAACAAGCCCATGTGCCGTAACTATTAAGCCTGGGCTCTACCGTCCATGTCCCCCAACAAGAGGAGACTCTGGAACCAGAAGCCTATGTACCACCACTAGAGTAACCCCCATTCAGTGCAACTAGAGAAAGCCTGTGTGCAGCAACAAAGACCCAGTGCAGCCTATATATATATACATAAAAAATATATATACTTTAAAGAAGCAGCCTTGGGATTTCTGCTTTAGGAAGAAGAGATACAAGATAAAAGTGGTCAGAAAGGTCTGGTTCAGTGCAATTCACCTCCACCTTACTTGGTGTTTCTTTTGGATACGTAAATTTCTTTTGTCCATAAAATAACTAGAACTATTATTGAAGCCGGTCCTTGGAAGCATTTATCAGCCTACTTTAGACCTTGAGGCAAAGTCTCTAGATCACAAGGTACAACTTTTAAGAAAGAACACTGCTAGACAATTAAAAAGCTTGCTGCTAATGTTTGCAGTTCATGAGAGAAGTTGAGAATGGTTTTCTCCAAGAAGAGTCAGTTGCTCAGTAGTGTCTGACTCTTTGTGACCCCACGCACAGTAGCAGGTCAGGCTCCTCTGTCCATATAATTCTCCAAGCAAGGATACTGGAGTGGGTTGCCATTCCTTTCTCCAGATCTTCCTGACGCAGGGATGAAACTTTGGTCTCCTGAATTGCAGGAAACTTCTTTACTGTCTGAGCCACCAGGGGAGCCCCAAACCCATATGTTATTTATTATCGGCCCCAGGGACTAACTTGGTACTAATCTCTCAAATCCAGCATTTCTAAGAGTAATGCTTCAGTTATAAATATTTTTCACGAGGTTGAAATTGTCTTATTAAAAATCAAAATAGTGCTTTGAGTATAGTGTTTTGCCTCTAATCTGTTTTACATACTATCTACTCTATAAATATGCACTATTACTATGGGAACTCATTTTTCTTCAAAGACAAGAATGTACTGAAAATACTTCACAATTATTCTATTCCTCCAAACAGGCCACTTAATTAACAGCAATAACATTAGTCATGTCAGGAGAAAAGTCATTTCAAATTTTTGCCAGGCAATGTCTTTATATATAAGTAGATGCATTATCATAATATGACACTTATACTGGGTATCCCCCACCCCAGGTTCAATGAATATAACAAAGCAAATAGATTTTTGTCTATATAGCAGTCCATTAAATAAGCCCTATTCTGGAACACTTTAAGAATACCAAATATTCTCTCTTCACAAGTACTTCCATTAAGAGAACTTTTAACTTGGAAGTATACCATGCAGCTGCTCAAAGTGAAAAAATGTCCCCTTCTTTATCCTTGTCAATGATTATAAGGAACTTACATGTTCACTATGAATAGTAAAAAAATACTAAAAATTATTTGGAAGAAAGTTTAAAACAACTCATGATTCTACCACCCAGATGTCACATCAGTAATACTTGCAAATTGTATATATTTGAAATATATTGTTAATGGTATTTTTTTTATTTTACAAAATATTATGGAAATCTTTCCCTATAGATGAACCAAATGCTACAGAGTCATTTTAAAGCATTGTATAATACTCCATTGCATGGACTGGCCATCATTCACTCAACCAATTTCCTGTGACTGGACCTTTAATTTGTAGACACTATTTTTTACCACAAATATCTTTGTTAACACATCTTTTCTGGTGTATATATCTTTAACTCATTACTTGCATTATTTCCTAAGTTAAATTCCTATAAATCAAGTTGCTGGGTTAAAGGGTGTACACATTATTTTTTTTAAACATTTAATTGAATTGTGCCACAAAACTTTTGAGATCATAAAATCCAGACCCTATATGAAAAGGCATGAAACCATTTGTAGAGGCTTCGAAGGATTCTCAGCCCCTCACTGGCCCGTGGGGATGCAGTCACAGAGAACTACATAATCTTTTTATTTATTTATTTTTAAAGAGCCACCAACCTGGCTCCAACATTGGACATAGATGTATGTAAATAGAGTTCATTTGAATAATGATTAAAGTGGCAAGGGTGCTTGCATGAGTATCCCATCTATCTAAAAACCCCATAACCAAATGACAGTGTGAACAAGAAAAAAGAAAAGATCTGAGAGATTAGTCTTTGCTATAAACATCCTATGTGACCCTCAGAGAGTCCTTAACCCTCTCTGTTTCTAAGTTGACTCATCTGTCAAAACTTAAATCTGTCCACAGTGTCTTGAAAATTTTAAAGAGATAAAGAATAGACTAATGTCTTGGAAAATAAAAAAGAAAAAACATTTGAATGATATCCAAGAGTTATTCTTTCAGAGATTATTGTTTTATGAAAATAAAAGACACAAATCAGTAGATAAGTATGTGTGCTCAGTTGCTTTAGTCATGTCCAACTCTGTGCAACCCCGTGGGCTGTAGCCTAGAAGTTTCCTCTGTCCATCGGATTCTCCAGGCTGGAATACTGAAGTGGGCTGCCGTATCCTTTTCCAGGGGCTCTTCCTAACCCAGAGATGGAACCTGCATCTCTTATGTCTCCTGCATTGGCAGGAGAGTTCTTTACCACTTGAACCACCTGGGAAGCCTCAGTAAATAATTATAAAATGTTATAAAATGTGATGGTTTGAAATCAACCTGATATGCTGGAAACTTGGAATTTGCCAAAATGACGAAGCAAAAATCTACAGTCTTCAAGAGTTTTCTTCCATCAATGCTTAATCAAATTAATTGAGAAACCCTGACATGTCTAAAAGTCAACAAACATTTCACATTAGCTAACTTTTCATTTATGGTAACAAACCAAACTTGGGTCCACGCACAATAAAGCCAATCTGCCAACACTGGATTGTAGTGAAGAAAAGTGCACCATTTATTTCAGGGTACGAAGCAAGGAGTCCAGGGTAGCTAGTGATCTAAACACCCAAACCCCTTGATGGGTTTCAGCAAAGCATTTCTAAAGGTCATGTGAGGGACGGGAGCCCCAGAGTCTGTTGATCAGTTCGTGCACAAGTCTCTGATTAGCTGATGGTGAGATAACAGGGTGATGTCATAGGTGTTTATATTATCAATCCTCAGGCACCTATAGGCCTGGGGGCTACACGCTCACGGTCATCAAGCAATTAATTTCTTCCATCTGGTGGTGCTTTTAGCATCTGTTAAACAACTCAGTCGGAGAAGGCGATGGCACCCCAGCCCTGTACTCTTGCCTGGCAAATTCCATGGACGGAGGAACCTGGTAGGCTGCAGTCCATGGGGTCGCGAAGAGTCAGACACGACTGAGCGACTTCCCTTTCACTTTTCACTTTCATGCATTGGGGAAGGAAATGGCAACCCACTCCAGTGTTCTTGCCTGGAGAATCCCAGGGACGGGGGAGCCTGGTGGGCTGCTATCTGTGGGGTCGCACAGAGTCGGACATGACTGAAGCGACTTAGTAGCAGCAGCAGCAGCAAACAACTCAGTAAACGTGCATCAAATGCTGTTATCTAAAGAGAGGAGAGGAACTAAAGTGGAAGATATGGGGGAAGGATCTGTCCAGGTAAGCCCCATAGAATCTAGCTCAGTTACATATATTTTATTATTTCTTTGGGGCTTCCCAGGTGGCGCGAGTGGTAAAAAACAAACAAACAAACAAACAAACAACCCTCTTGCCAATGCAGGAAATATAAGAGACGAAGGTTCCAGCCCTGGTTAGGGAAGATCCCCAGGAGGAGGGCATGGTAACCCACTCCAGTATTCTCGCCTGGAGAATCCGACGGACAGAGGAAACCTGGCAGGCTACCATCCATAGGATTCTATAGATGGATACAACTGAAGTGACTTAGCACACATGCATGTATGCATTGTTTCTTTGGTATTATTGTTCATATCTAGTTTTCAACAGAGGACATTGTCTGTGATTCGGTGTTTGACATGAAGGCAAAATGAATCTCACTTTTATTTATTTGTTTGTTTTAATTAAAGATGGACCCATGAAATTACCAAACAAATGGACTCTTGTTTTCTAGCCACTTCATGCTATGGATCATGTTAACATGGTTCCTGAATTTGAATGAAAAGAAGCTTCTGACTCTCTGGTGTCCTTCTGTTTTCAGGCTCAAACTCAAACGCAGAGAACAACACATCTCCCCAGCAGACAAGTGACAGATGACAAGGAACACAGGGAGAAAAACCAAAAGGGGGATCGAGAGATCTTTTGGGAGACCCTATCAGATCCCAAGGCAGGAATGTCAGAGTTTAGAATCAATGTTTTAGATCTCTGCCCATTCAGGTCAGATAAAAGAGGGTGGGTAGGTTAGCCATCCCTCCCAGGTCCTTTAGACAAAACTATTTCCTCTTTTGTCCAGTATGGAAGTCAGGAGAGGGCCTGGCTGGGGATCCATCTTTCTTCTGAAGTCAGCTTCTGAGTGAGCACACCTTCCCATGGAACCATTTAAGGAGGCTAATGGATTTAAAAAAATAAAAATAAAAAACTGGTAGTACCCCCTATGGGATTCAGCACTCTGTCATCCTTGTTCTAGTCAAAGTCAAGTCACTCTAGTCTAGACTGTCCAGCCATTTGGTCACCTCATCTGTTAACCAGTGCCTGGGGTACCGGTTATGCTTCCAGAACAGCAGCTGTACCCACCTCTCTAGCTGAACAATGGGTAAGCTTCACTCCTCACTCCTGTCTACCTTAAACTTCTTGGATGGTAATTAACATGAAGAGTTTTAAAAGTAATACCTGCATAAGTTGTTTCCTAAAATTCCATCCTTAAAAACTGCTTGGGAAGGCATCTTGCACTCCCCCATTCCCACTTCCCTCCGGCATCACTCACGTCTCTGGCCCTCTATTCACTAGGCACTATTCTACATGCACTAGTCCACACTATTCCAGTTCTCTTCTTGCTCACCTACCCTGATGCTTTTCTCCCAACATGCTTCTCCCTGCACTTCCCAGCCTGGAGGTTACTCTCTCACAGCAGAGATTTTAGCTTCAACGTGTTGATAAAATAATACAAAATTTCATATTTTAGACATATTTTTAAATCTAACCTCAAAATGCCTTATCAGCTGGAGAGCTGTGATTCTCCAGACAGTCCAATGGTGCTGGAATTCTCAAAGCCATAGGAAGTCTGGAGCTAAAAATGAAATGAATCCTTTTTTTCTTCAATTCCCACCCCTTTACCCTTTGGAATCCCCCTTTTGACAAGAAGGCAATGTATTTGCTTCTAAAGAACAGGCATGATATGCTGGCCTCATATTATCAGGATCTTGACCCTCTGAGGACCAGGACAGTACTAGACATAGTCCATCTACCTCAGCCCAGGTTTCTCAGTTGGGGAAAGGGGCAGTTACAAATTGTAAAGTCTGGGAGGAGAGGCAGGAGTTAGTTTGCATTTGAATTTCTAGACTGGCTTGCATGAGTCAAGGTCATAGGACAAGTTCATTCATGTCATCTCCCCAACTGTCCTCTCCTCAACCTTTCCAAAAATAACACAATATAAACAAATATTTAATAAAAACTCATTATTTTCCAGACACTGTTCTAAGCCTATTTTATATCACCAGAAAGGCTTCTTCTGTTATAATGAGTCAGTTTCATTTATTTATTTATTTTGATTTCATTAAGAATGAACTTGTCAAGTTCTTCCTTCATGCCCAGTGCTTACAAGAGTCATGATTTCCTTAGTCACCAAACAATAATCTATAAAGAAGATAATAATCCAATGTTTAAGTTAGACTTTATTAAAAAAAAGAAAAAAAAAACTAGCATTTATTAAACCATGACTTCATGCCCAGTCCTTGTATATACAGCATCTAATTTACTTTTCACGGTAATCTCAGAGGTGGATGTCAGAGCATCTAACAAAATCATGATGCTGTTGTTTCTTCCCAATAATGTACTCGCTTCTCCAGAAAAACCCTACAGAGACAAACATTACCCAGAGTTCCGTGTCACATTATCATCTTATTAATGTCATTAACAATTTCCTCCTCAGTAGTCAACAAAAGAAGGATTGCGTGCCTTAGAGTAGTAATAAAATTACCAAGCAATTATGATGATGCAGTAACCAAGAATGAGTTCAGAACAGGGAATCATTTTTTTTATTTTAGTGAACTGACATCACAGTTAAGAAGATACGGTTACTGACATGACAAACGAAGAACTTTCTAATGAGAAATTTTACTTTATTGTGTTAAGAACGAGATCATGATTTCCCTGGAGTGGGAGAATACCACTGTCTTCTTCACCCTGGAAGGCTCTCCTGATAAGTTTACTGCCTTAGGGTCCAAACTGAAGCCAAATCTAATGTGTGACCTCTATTCCCTACCCCTTAATATTTCTATAATAAGTATAGAATCTGAGCTAGAAGGACTATTAAAAAAGAACTGCATCCATCCAGCTTCTGCCCTCATATTCAAATCTTCAACTCATCAGTAACACGGGTGCTCCCTTTTCCAGTTCCATAGTAATCACAGGACATAGATGTCCAATGTCTAAAACAAACTTTCCTATGTCTATATGCTTCTGAAACACACCCTCCCCAGTTTGAGCTCTGCCCTTCCACCTTTATAACCTGATGGTTTTTCACACAAAGCCCCTGAAGAAGATCTCTCTTTCTCTCTCTCTCTAACATGTGCGTGCATTGCACATATAAACACACACACACTCAAAAGGAATGAATAACCATGTGTGCCATTCACCTTTGCCCATAGTTTTCTGTGTACCACAAATGATACACTGGTGCTTGGCTTCTCCTCCCCTCTGGATTTCACTATGAGAAGCTCCTTACTACCAACCATGTCGTCCCAGCTCATACTTAACCTCTTTGAGTGTAGCAACACAGTCCTATAATCCTAGAAATGTACATACATTCTGCCTCTATCTCTTTCACCCTGTTTCAGGGTCTGCTTTAAT
Organism: Bubalus kerabau; assembly: GCF_029407905.1. NCBI lineage: Eukaryota > Metazoa > Chordata > Mammalia > Artiodactyla > Bovidae > Bubalus > Bubalus kerabau. Next base: position 58,279,088 of record NC_073634.1, read on the forward strand.
TTCCACCCCCGTCTATCTCCTCTCCATTCTCCACCATTCCCAACAGGCTCTAGTCTCCTAGTAGATGTTATACTAGTTCTATCAGGGTCTCTGCTAAGATTGAGTGACCCAAGAGGGGATAGGAGGGGCCACCACTTCCTCAGACTCTGATTTAGACCCAATCATCAGAGTATTTTGATGGGACTGTCATGTGGGACAGAATCAAAAGACTTGCTGTGGCTCATGTAGATTACATCTATTGCTTTTCTCCTATCTCTGTGACCTGTTGTTCTGCCATAGGAGGAAATTGAATTGGCCCACATGATTTTCTTTATACAGTACCATGCTGGTTCCCGCCCAGTTTCTTTGGGCTTCACTGAGAGATGGAGAATTGATTGCCAGATGCTGTGTTTGGGGGTCTTCCTAGGCATTGAAGGTGACTGATGATTTGACACAGGTGGAATTCACTTTGTCCAGTGGCTGTTTCTTTTAGAACTTCTGCAAATTAAATTTTATACAAATCGGATTTCCCTTCCACGTTGCTTTGTGTTTCTAGATATGTGATTTCAGATGGAGCTTTAATGGTCTGTATTTCATAATGTTTGAATTGGAATATTATCCTGTTTCAATCCTCAGGCACTTTGGCACTTGTTAATGAGATAATTATGTATATAAATATACTTAGTGAGTCATAACAAATAAGAAATATTAGATTAGAGATACTAGCTTTCAGACTATTTCCTAAAGTCTATACAGTGAAGACAGAGTCCATTCCAATATCAATAACTACTGTTTTGAATATTTATCATGAAACAAATGTCTTACTAGGTTCTTTTTGTGTATTTTTTATCACTTAACTCTTCTAAAACCTTAAGTGATAATGATTATCTCCACCTTTAAGTAATGCCACTGAAATGCGGACATAACACATATTTTGCTCCAATTTGCCCAGAGGTAAGTGGTAGACACAGAATTGGAAACCTGCAAATGAGAACATACTATTTTCCCTTTTTAACACAAAAGGTAGCCTACTACATACACTCTTCTTCGACTTAAATTTTATCTTGGAGATCTACTGAAAACAGCACATAGAGAGTGGCCACAATTGTTTGCTTGTTTGTTTTTCAGTTATATAATATCCATTTGTATGGATGAATCATACTTAGTTTAACCATTTCCCTAATGACAGACATTGGGTTGTTCTCTAATATTTTCTATTAAAAGGAAAGGTACCATAATAAACTTTCACACGTCACCCCACACCATATAAGGGGTAGATTCTAAGCATAGACTTTCTCTATACTCTTGGAGTGGTATATGCATTTAAAATTTTATAATTTTGCAGTTACTTTAAAATAGACTTCCACAGGAGTTGTACAAACTTATGTTTTCCCCAGCACTGTATGAGAATGCCCATTTCCTCATGGTCTCACCAATAGAACATGTTACCAAATCTTGGGTTTTGGCCAATCTAATAAGTAAGGGGAAAACAAGTATCTTCATGTAGTACTAATTTGCATCTTTTAAATTAACAATTAAAATTTAATGAGATTAACAACTAACAATTAATGAGATTTAGCAACTTTTATGTTTGGAATTCCTTGTCAAGAATATAAATGACTATTTGTTTATATTCTTTATCATTTTTTTCTAGCAGGTCAAAGGTTTGTTTCAAAAATTTCCAGACACCTTTTTTATATGATGGAATTAGTCCTTCGCCTGTTAATATGAGGTGGAAACTTCTCCCAGTTTGTTATTGGTCTTTCAAATGTTTCCCCCAGGAAGACAGTTTTTATTTTTGTATGGTTGTATTTACCTTTTTTGTTTACTGACTATTGGATCTTAAGTCATAGTTTAAAAAGCCTTCCAACTCCTAGGTTACAAAGGGCTTTGTCTCCACATTCTTTCTTTAGTATGTTTTTGGGTTCTTTTTTTTTTCTTTTTTACATTGAAAGCTTTGATTTGTTTGTAATTTATTCTGGTGCATGGCTTAATACACCAATCCAACTCTAATTTTATGTATTTGTTTTAGACTACTATCCTATTTATTGAATGATCTCATTTCCCATGATTTGAGATGGTGCCTTTCTCATACAATGAATTTCAAAATGCATTTGGATCTACTGTCTGTAATTTGCATTCCTTCCCAGAAATCTATTCATATGCCCACAGGACACTCTTAATTTCGACACACTTTCATTGATCTTCTTTTTTGGAATTCATACATTTTATAATTAGCTTATTTTTACATACGGATTTTAGAATAGACCTATTTGATTCTACAAATGTGGTGCTATTTTTATTGACATCACACTGTGTATATAAATTGACTTAGTGACATCTGCCATCTTTTTGACATTATGTCATCTTATCCAAGCACGTGGTGTGTCCTTCCACTAGTTCCAGACTTCCTTTCTGGTTTTCAGAAGTGTTGGGAAGTTTCTTTATAGGGGTCATATAAAACAAAATGCTTGTTTTAGACTTTTTCAACCTTTTGTATGTTTGATGTTTTTTACCATTATATATTCTAACCAGCTATTTTACAGAGGCCATTGATTTTTACAAACTAATTTCATTTACAGGTACTTCACTGAATTTATTTGTTTATAGTAATTGTTCAGGTATTGGTTTTTGAGCCAAGATCACTGTATTGTATCACATTAGAAAAGTATTCATGCATTTTTATTTTGAGTGTATGCTTTTTAAAATAAAGAATGATTGTTGGATTTTGACAAATTTTTATTTCATGACCTATAGAGAGGATGGTTTTACCTTTGTGTAAGTATAATGACTTTTATCAGTATATCCCTTTGCAGTGTTTCGATAAATCCCAACTCATCAAAAAAGTCTCATTATTTTACCTAGTGGCTCTTTTCTTTTTAGTCATGTTTTATGTAAGATTTCCTTAGTGGTATCCAGAAGTAAGACTGTAGTCAACAACAGTTACAGGTTGGCACATGAGGATGAGACCTGCAAGAACCAGTATTTTTGTGGTGTTTTCTGAAATCTGCTGCCACTCCAAAAAATAGCTCACATCCTCTTCCTCTTCCTCTCAGGCAACTCTGGCTTCATCTCAGCTTGGAACTTCCTTACAAATACTTATGAAGTCTATAGAGTTGAGAGAATGCCAAGGAAAAACACAAACCACTTTTCTTTCTCTTTTTTCTCCTTGCGTTTGTGTTATAAGATGAAAAACGTCACACACAGCCACCTTCAAAACAAATCTTCTCAAGGTTTACCTTCTACATTAAGAAGAAATGCAGTCAATTTTTAGTTTTCACTGTCACAATTATATGTGGACTTACTGTTGCTATTTCTATATTTGTTTAACCTCTTCTATTCTAAAATGGCCTTAGTTACCATCTGTACATGGCTCCAATTATCCCAATCAGAATTATTCAAATATAGCAAGTTTCTAAACAGGGATGGTATGGGGAGGGAGGAGGGAGGAGGGTTTAGGATGGGGAACACATGTATACCTGTGGCGGATTCATTTCAATATTTGGCAAAACTAATACAATTTTGTAAAGTTTAAAAATAAAATAATATTAAAAAATAAATAAAAAATAAAAGTATGTTCATGGTGATAGATGTTGAGGAACATAGTAATGCATGTAAATAGTTTTATTGTAAAATATATGAATATAGGAATTTATTAAAACAAAAAGTGAAATCTCCTTTCTTTGCCATATTTCCTCTCCAGAGCCAACACTGTTAACAATATGTTGTATAATTTTTTGAGACTTTGCACTTCTATACATTCATATCATGTATAATTTTTAACAGATATCAGATCCAAGGAATGTATACATCATTGTACACTTCTGTATGCCTGTGGGAAAGATGCCTATAAATGGTATTACTGAGGCAAAAAATATATACATTTGAAATCTCCTATAGATACCATTTTATTGCAATTCAGAAAAGCTATAAAAATTAAGTTTCCTATCATGAATATAGCCATTTTTTCCATATCCTTGCCACAATTTGTTATTATAAATTTCTTTATTTTTTGTTTTTATTTAGTTTGTATTCCCCCATTATTGAGATTGAAAACATTTTTATAGCTATTGACCATTTATATGTCTTCTCTAGATATCTTTTCACATCTCTTGTCCATTTTTAATTTTTTTTTATTTATTTGTAGGAGCTGTCTACACTGGAGATTATTTTTTTGTTACATATATTATAAACACTTCCATTCCATCACAGTTATTCACCTGAAATTGAAGGTAACCATTTTTAAGAAATCAAACACTCCATCTTTATACATTGGCCCTGGGTTTAGTCTTTGTTTTTTAATTAAGAAAACAAAAACAACTATTAATGGTTCACGCTTCTGCCGAAAGTCTCTATATCCAGCCCTACATTTCTTTGAGGATTGAGGACAATGAAACAAAGCTTTAATAGGCAGACTCTCTCACATGGTAAGATCATCATTACCATGTTATTATTATTGTTATTATTGGAAATCTTGTCCAAGGGCTAGAAGCTTCATTCATGTACATTTTTCCCCATCAGTACAGTCATCAAATGTCAGTTCTCCTCCACTGACTGAAGAGTGTGTGGGATTATTATGCCGATTACATACTTTCAATGCCCAAAGTTAAGGAGAATCGGAAATGGAAGCTGGCCCTGACACCTTCCAGGAGATAGTTACAATCTCCTTTTCTTTTTCTTTCTTCTTCAAAATTATCATCTCAAAAATGTGTGGTTTTGGGTGGGGAACTGCGTGTTTGCCATCAACTCACAATATTAAACAAATTACAATCACATTTAGTTAATTTTCTTTTCATTTTTGTTTTCTGCTTACATGTCTTTCTCTATTGGTTTCTCAAGCTTCTTTTACCAAAAAACATAGTCTTTCTAATTTGTTTTCCAACCTTGTTTTCTAAAACCTAGGCAAATTTTCCATATATGCCTTGGAGACTTGGCCCAATTATTTCTACTTTTATGCCCATCCCATTGGCCAAGGCCAACAGGGACATGAAGTGCTTACATCATGGTACAATGATGGCTTATGGCTTCTCCTTTGTGGAAGATATTTTTGCTAAGTGGGCTTGTGGCCCAGGTCTTCATGTTTAGGGAAACATACATTCCTGGGGCTCTTCATTGTGAACAATGCTCTTTCTCTTAAGACTCATGTGTTGTTGTGTGTTTTTACGCTCTGTCATGTGTACATGTAAACACTATAAACAGAGCAGAGACCGTGACACACTGATATATTCAGTCACTCAATCCCTCCCTCATGAAAGGCCAACCTAGCCAAGGTAAGATGCTTAAATCTTAGTTATAAAAAAAAAAAATTTATAAACTGTTACAAAACTTGGAGGCCCCTGAGATGAGAGTCAATGTAAGGCCTCTAGAGATACATATTTATGGTCAAGGCTAGCACACCCGTGGGGCAACCCAAGACAGGCGGGTCATGGTGGAGAGATCTGACAGAACGTGGTCCACTGGAGAAGGGAATGGCAAGCCACTTCAGTATTCTTGCCTTGAGAACCCCATGAACAGTATGAAAAGGCAAAATGATAGAATACTGAAAGAGGAACTCCCCAGGTCAGTAGATGCTACTGGAGATCAATATGCTACTGGAGATCAGTGGAGAAATAACTCCAGAAAGAATGAAGGGATGGAGTCAAAGCAAAAACAATACCCAGCTGTGGATGTGACTGGTGATAGAAATAAGGTCTGATGCTGTAAAGAGCAATATTGCATAGGAACCTGGAATGTCAGGTCCATGAATCAAGGCAAATTGGAAGTGGTCAAACAAGAGATGGCAAGAGTGAATGTGGACATTCTAGAAATCAGAGAACTAAAATGGAATGGAATAGGTGAATTTAACTCAGATGACCATTATATCTACTACTGTGGGCAGGAATCCCTCAGAAGAAATGGAGTAGCCATCATGGTCAACGAAAGAGTCTGAAATGCAGTACTTGGATGCAATCTCAAAAATGACAGAATGATCTCTGTTCGTTTCCAAGGCAAACCATTCAATATCACAGTAATCCAATTCTATGCCCCAACCAATAACACTGAAGAAGCTGAAGTTGAACGATTCTATGAAGACCTACAAGACCTGCTAGAAATAACACCCAAAAAAGATGTCCTTTTCATTATACGGGACTGGAATGCAAAAGTAGGAAGTCAAGAAACACCTGGAGTAACAGGCAAATTTGGCCTTGGAATACGGAATGAAGCAGGGCAAAGACTAATAGAGTTTTGCCAAGAAAATGCACTGGTCATAGCAAACACCCTCTTCCAACAACACAAGAGAAGACTCTATACATGGACATCACCAGATGGTCAACACCAAAATCAGATTGATTATAGTCTTTGCAGCCAAAGATGGAGAAGCTCTATACAGTCAACAAAAACAAGACTGGGAGCTGACTATGGCTCAGATAATGAACTCCTTATTACCAAATTCAGACTTAAATTGAAGAAAGTGGGGAAAACCACTAGACCATTCTGGTATGACCTAAATCAAATCCCTTATGATTATACAGTGGAAGTGAGAAATAGATTTAAGGGCCTAGATCTGATAGATAGAGTGCTTGATGAACTATGGAATGAGGTCCATGACATTGTACAGGAGACAGGAATCAAGACCATCCCCATGGAAAAGAAATGCAAAAAAGCAAAATGGCTGTCTGGGGAGGCCTTACAAATAGCTGTGAAAAGAAGAGAAGCGAAAAGCAAAGGAGAAAAGGAAAGGTATAAGCATCTGAATGCAGAGTTCCAAAGACTAGCAAAAAGAGATAAGAAAGCCTTCCTCAGAGATCAATGCAAAGAAATAGAGGAAAACAATAGAATGGGAAAGACTAGAGATCTCTTCAAGAAAATTAAAGATATCAAGGGGACATTTCATGCAAAGATGGGCTCGATAAAGGACAGAAATGGTATGGACCTAACAGAAGCAGAAGATATTAAGAAGAGGTGGCAAGAATACACAGAAGAACTGTACAAAAAAGATCTTCACGACCCAGATAATCACGATGGTGTGATCAATCATCTAGAGCCAGACATCCTGGAATGTGAAGTCAAGTGGGCCTTAGAAAGCATCACTGCAAACAAAGCTAGTGGAGGTGATGGAATTCAAGTTGAGCTATTTCAAATCCTGAAAGATGATGCTGTGAAAGTGCTGCACTCAATATGCCAGCAAATTTGGAAAACACAGCAATGGCCACAGGACTGGAAAAGGTCAGTTTTCATTCCAATCCCAAAGAAAGGCAATGCCAAAGAATGCTCAAACTACTGCACAATTGCACTCATCTCACATGCTAGTAAAGTAATGCTCAAAATTCTCCAAGCCAGACTTCAGCAATACGTGAACCGTGAACTTCCAGATGTTCAAGCTGGTTTTAGAAAAGGCAGAGGAACCAGAGATCAAATTGCCAACATCCGCTGGATCATGGAAAAAGCAAGAGAGTTCCAGAAAAAAACATCTATTTCTGCTTTATTGACTATGCCAAAGCCTTTGACTGTGTGGATCACAATAAACTGTGGAAAATTCTGAAAGAGATGGGAATACCAGACCACCTGACCTGCCTCTTGAGAAATCTGTATACAGGTCAGGAAGCAACAGTTAGAACTGGACATGGAACAGACTGGTTCCAAATAGGAAAAGGAGTACGTCAAGGCTGTATATTGTCACCCTGCTTATTTAATTTATATGCAGAGTACATCATGAGAAACGCTGGACTGGAAGAAACACAAGCTGGAATCAAGATTTCCGGGAGAAATATCAATAACCTCAGATATGCAGATGACACCACCCTTATGGCAGAAAGTGAAGAGGAACTCAAAAGCCTCTTGATGAAAGTGAAAGTGGAGAGTGAAAAAGTTGGCTTAAAGCTCAACATTCAGAAAACGAAGATCATGGCATCCAGTCCCATCACTTAATGGCAAATAGATGGGGAAACAGTGGAAACAGTGTCAGGCTTTATTTTTCTGGGCTCCAAAATCACTGCAGATGGTGACTTCAGCCATGAAATTAAAAGACACTTACTCCTTGGAAGAAAAGTTATGACCAACCTAGATAGCATATTGAAAAGCAGAGACATTACTTTGCCAACAAAGGTCCGTCTAGTCTAGGCTATGGCTTTTCCTGTGGTCATGTATGGATGTGAGAGTTGGACTCTGAAGAAAGCTGAGCACCGAAGAATTGATGCTTTTGAACTGTGGTGTTGGAGAAGACTCTTGAGAGTCCCTTGGACTGCAAGGAGATCCAACCAGTCCATCTTAAAGGAGATCAGCCCTGGGATTTCTTTGGAAGGAATGATGCTGAAGCTGAAACTCCAGTACTTTGGCCACCTCACGCGAAGAGCTGACTCATTGGAAAAGCCTCTGATGCTGAGAGGGATTGGGGGCAGGAGGAGAAGGGGACGACAGAGGATGAGATGGCTGGATGGCATCACTGACTCAATGGACGTGAGTCGGAGTGAACTCCGGGATTTGGTGATGGACATGGAGGCCTGGTGTGCTGTGGTTCATGGGCTCGCAAAGTGTCGGACATGACTGAGCAACTGAATAGAACTGAACTGAGCACACCCATGCATGTTCATTAGTTCAAACCATTCTTTCCACCCTGCCTGCACCTGCCAGGAGCTGATTAGTGAGACCATCATGAAGGAAGATGTGAGCTGTACATCTAAAGCTCATGTCCTACTACCTGGGCCAGAATTCCAGCAGAAGTGCTTATTATGCTTCAGTTTTCTGTGTTGTACAATAAAGATAACAAGGACACTTAAAATAATACAAGGCAGTTAGTAAGGATCAAATGCAGCAGGAGGACTCATAGCAGACGGAATAATCATATTATCCTTCTTGTGCGTCCATGGGTGCTAAGTCACCTCAGCTGTATCCAACTCTTTGCAAGCCTATGGACTGCAGCCCACCAGATTCCTCTGTCCATGGGATTCTCCAGGCAAGAATACTGTGGGTTGCCATGCCTTCCTCCAGGGGATCTTCCCAACCCAGAGATCAAACCACGGTCTCTTATATCTCCTGCACTGGCAGGTGGATTCTTTACCACTAGTGCCATCTAGGAAGCCCTAGTATCCTTCATAACAGACCTGAAAAAAATAAAAGTGAGATAAACTGGGGAGACTGGATAAATTCTTTCCATTAGTAATGTTTACCTGGTCTCAGCTCATAGAATACCAGCACATTTGTTTCCTATTGTTTCAAATAAATAATAAATATATAACAAATTACCAAAACTAAAGAGGCTTAAAACAAATATATACATATATATTATACATATAATTTACATAGATATATGTTTACAGTTATCAAGGTTTGAATCCCAAAACGGGTTTCACTAGGCTAAACCCAAGGCATAGCAGGATTATGTTCCTTCTGGTAGTTTCAAGGGGAAACCTGCTTTCTTGCCTTTTGTGCTTTAAGAAGCTTCCTGCATTCCTTGGCCCTAGGCTCTCTTCTTTCATCTTCAAAGCCAGTTCTTCAAATCTCTAACTCTAGAGTTCTTCCACATTTAAAGGACCCTTGTGATCACACTGTGCCCATCCTGAAAATCCAGGATAACCTCTTGATTTTAAACTCAGATAATTAACAACCTTAACGCCATCTGCAGCCCTAATTCCCTTGCCAAGTAATATGATATCTTCACAGGTTCCAAGTATTCGAATATGGACATCTCTGAGGGTCATTATTCTGCCTCTCACAGGCAGCACTGCTTCTGGGGATGAACAGGGGAAAATTAAAAATACCCATGAGGGTTTCCCAGGTGGCACTAGTGGTAAAGAACCCGCCTGCCAATGCAGGAGACATAAGAGACACAAGTTCAATCCCTGGGTTGGGAAGATCCCCTGGAGGAGGGCATGGCAACCCATTCCAGTATTCTTGCCTGGAGAATCCCATGGAAAAAGGAGCCTAGTGGGCCTCAGTCCATAGGGTCGCACAGAGTCAGGCACTGCTGAAGTGATTTAGCATGCATGCATGCAGAACATATTCACAAAGAATAGAGTATGGAACATATTGAAAATATGTTTCAATGTTCCAAGAGGTCTTCATATTTGAAGTGTGTATAGTTGTGATCTTCTCCGCAGGATGAACACAAAAAGGAAGGTCTTTTTGGCCTATATTTGACGACCCCCAAGAGCCTGGGGAGCTGGGGCAGATTTTATTCTCCTTGACATCGAGTCTTGCTGGGTAAGCAACTCTTGGAAATGATAATCAAAGGTGTATACCAGTTGGCAACAAGGCATATGGAACAAGGGAGAAAAAACAAACCAACCTAGAAGGCCAGCTTAGCTCCAGAGCTCGAGGGAAGGCAGTAAGTGATGCCTAAGCTTTCACTGGCAGCAGCCACCCCACCCCAGGCTTCTTTCTGGAACCAATCTGAAACTCCAGTCTTTTCAGTGCATTGTTTTATTGCATTTTGAAAAGGCACACATCACCTTCTGAGCCTCACATCATCTTACATAAGGTTACTAAAGAAATCTATATTCCTCTATTTTTTCTTATCGATTTCTATGGCTAATGAGAATCCATGCTGATAGGTGAGATCCAAACTGTTCTCACATTTCCACTTCTGATGTCAACCAGTCCAAGCCCCCACCCTTTATCAGAGCTGGTAAAATAGTCTCCTATCTGGCTTCCTAGGCTTCCCAGGTGGCGCTGGTTGTAAAGAATTTGCCTGCCGATGCAGGAGATGTAGGAGACTCAGGTTTAATCCCTGGATCTGGAAGATCTCCTGGAGGAGGAAATGGCAACCTACTCCAGTATTCTTCCCAGAAGAATCCCAAGGACAGAAGAGACAGCAAAAGAGACACTGATGTATAGAACAGTCTTATGGACTCTGTGGGAGAGGGAGAGGGTGGGAAGATTTGGGAGAATGGCATTGAAACATGTAAAATATCATGTATGAAAAGAGTTGCCAGTCCAGGTTCGATGCACAATACTGGATGCTTGGGGCTAGTGCACTGGGAAGACCCAGAGGGAGGGTATGGGGAGGGAGGAGGGAGGAGGGTTCAGGGTGGGGCACACATGTATACCTGTGGCGGATTCATTTTGATATTTGGCAAAACTAATACAATTATGTAGAGTTTAAAAATAAAATTTAAAAAAAAAAAAAAAAAAGAAGAGACTAGCAGGTTACAGCCCATGGGATCACAGAGTCAGACATGACTGAGTGTCTGAACTCATCTGGCTTCCTTAATTCCTCTCTCGTCCTGACACAGTCCATCCTCCACAGAGAGGCCAGGTGATCTTCTAAAAACTTAAGCTGGATCACATCATATTGTTGTCAAAAGCTTTCTGACATGTTCTCAATGGAAGAGTGGAAATGGACTCTGTCTACAGTCCCACAAAGGCCCCATGTAAGCTGCCACCATGCACCTCACCACCTTCATCATTCACTCCCTGCATGCATTATGCTCCAACCACATGGTTTTCTGTATGTTCTCTGAACACACCAAGCTCAGGATTTTTGCACTAGGTATCTCTTCTGCCTGGAAAATCTTGCCCCCATTCTTTATATGGCTGGCCCCCATATATCTGTCTCATCCCATTTAAATTCATCTCCTCAGTGGGAGAGGACTGCCGTACTGACTACTCACTCTAAAGGATGCCCCCCCCACCCCACTTCTGGCACTTTCTAACTCATCATGCTTTTATTGTTTTTACATCACTTTGTCTGCAAGTATTTTATCTATTTGTCGGTTTATTCTATTCTTGTTCCTCCCAGCTCTTACTCTCCCTCCCCACAAGCACAATTTTTCAATTAAGTAGGGATCAAATTGGCTTTATTTGTGGCTGCAGTCTCTGACACCAGAGCAGTGCCAAATACATAACAGGGACTTCATAAATATTTTGAACACAGAAATTGGGGGCTATATTTGTTTCATAGAAGAATTTTCATTGATAGCATCTTACAGATGCACTTATAATAGCCATTTCATTTACACTTTGTACCTCAGTTTCTTCTCCCAATGAGAGCTGGATTAGGTGATTGCAGCCATGAAATTAAAAGACGCTTACTCCTTGAAAAGAAAGTTGTGACCAACCTAGATAGCATATTGAAAAGCAGAGATATTACTTTGGCAACAAAGGTCCATCTAGTCAAGGCTATGGTTTTTCCAGTGGTCATGTATGGATGTGAGAGCTGGATGTGAAGAAAGCTGAGTGCCAAAGAATTGATGCTTTTGAACTGTGGTGTTGGAGAAGACTCTTGAGAGTCCCTTGGACTGCAAGGAGATCCAGCCAGTCCATTCTAAAGGAGATCAGTCCTGGGTGTTCATTGGAAGGACTGATGTTGAAACTGAAACTCCAATACTTTGGCCACCTCATGTGAAGAGCTGACTCATTGTTAAAGACCCTGATGCTGGGAGGGATTAGGGGCAGGAGGAGAAGGGGACAACAGAGGATGAGATGGCTGGATGGCATCACCGACTCGATGGACGTGAGTTTGAGTGAACTCCGGGAGTTGGTGATGGACAGGGAGGCCTGGCGTGCTGCGGTTCATGGGTTCGCAAAGAGTCGGACATGACTGAGCGACTGAACTGAACTGAAGGCTCCTCTAAGTAATCACAGTTCCATGATTATGATTCAAATCAAAAAAGATTAAGGCTAATGTTTCAAAGGACAGTTACTAAGTAGTGCCCACCTTTGTAATTTGAAAATGGTTCATTCCCATGTGTTTCATCCATAGAAATAGTTATCTCTTAACTCTTTATGTGCAGGTTTCTCTGTTTACCACAGATCTCTCCACAACCAGCAGCAGTGAACCTCCAGCCAGGCAAACTGTCCAGCAGTTCAAATAAATATACATTTTCCACAAGACCAGAAGGTGAAGTCAGAGCTCCATGAAACATAAAAAGGTTTTATTTCTCTTTACCTGTTACTCTTCTTTCCATTTATGTATACTTGGGTCAATGAATATTTGGATCAATGAAACTTTGTTATCCGTTTCATTCTCTTATAACTGAAATCACCCCATTTCACTCCCTTCTTTTCTCAATCCACCACACTAGCCTCCCTGAAATCTCTAAAAGACCCAGATGCCCCTCACTCTAGGTTTTGCACTTACTTTTCCTTCTGCCTAGAATGCATGGGCTGGTCCTCATGGCTTATTCCATCATCTCCTTGAGGTCTTCACTCAATATCACCTCCTCAGAGAGACCTTTCCTAGACACTTTATCTAAATTGCAAGCATTTCCTCAACTCACTCCCTGCATCTTTGTTTGCTCTGTTTGCTCCTGTGCCTTTGTCACTAAAGAAAACACTGCATATTTACTTACTTATATCCATCACTGTGTCTTTGCCCCTACTTAAGGACCAGCTCCAGAAGAATAAGATTTTTTTAAGTTCCCTGCATTCCTGAGTCTCCAGCACCTAAAAATGCACTGGCAGCATAGGAGATACATCTGTAGCTATTGACAGAAGGACACATTGTTTTGTGACTTCCTGGTCACGTGACATCTAATGCCCCTCTATACCCTCTAATATGCCTGAGATCAGAAGCTGTCACTGCTTACATTTTATTACATTACTCCGAGTTAGAATTTTTCACCAACACAGGTAATCCTAAGTGTCTGAGAAGACAATTCCACACTCAGCTCCTCCCTGTCCACATCCCCAGTCTCCCATCAGTTCCTTTCATGCTTCCTGAGCACGTGACATGTGCTAGAAAGCCACCCGAGCCCCCAAACACACCTTGTTTTCTCCCATCTGTGACTGGGCAAGAGCTGCTTCCTCTTCCTGGAATGTCTCCTCACATCTCACCAATAAAGACAGCGCCACAATCTCTTCAAGACACTTGCTTTGGTGGAAAGGAAAGCAGCCATGCCTTCCTCCACATTCTGCAAACATTTCTTTCTGTGGCCTGTGCACTCACTCCTTCAAGTCTGTGCTTAGGGAGGTGGCCCGGCCTGATACTCCCCAATGCCTTATTTCTGCCTGACTAGCCTCCTCCTGCATGACAGTGCAGGTGAAACCTTTCCCAAGAAGCTCTTTCTAAAACCATATCCTGAGTGAAGCTCTATTCTACCTACAGATTCATATCCAAGTATTTGTTATATTTGTATCAACCTAGAGGGATGGGATTGGAGAAGGCACTGGCACCCCTCTCCAGTACTCTTGCCTGGAGAATCCCATGGATGGACGAGCCTGGTAGGCTACAGTCCACGGGGTCGCGAAGAGTCAAACACAACTGAGCGACTTGACTTTCACTTTTCACTTTCATGCATTGGAGAAGGAAATGGCAACCCACTCCAGTATTCTTGCCTGGAGAATCCCAGGGATGGGGGAGCCTGTTGGGCTGCCGTGTATGGGGTCGCACAGAGTCGGACATGACTGACTTAGCAGCAGCAGCAGCAGAGGGATGGGATGGGGAGGGAGATGGGAGGGAGTTCCAAAAGGGAGGGGATATATATATATATACACACCTATGGCTGATTTATGTTGAGGTTTGACAGAAAAGAGCAAAATTCTTTAAAGCAATTATCCTTCAATAAAAATAAATAAATTAAAAATTATATAGTATATATATATATAGTATATAGAATAGCTGATTTAAAACATTGTGTTAGTTTCAGGTATACAGCAAAATGACTTAGTTATACATATATCCATTATTTTTAGATTCTTTCCCTATATAGGTTCTCTCAGAATGAGTAGAGTTCCCTGTGCTATACAGTAGGCCCGTGTCGATTATCTATTTTAAATATAGTAATGTGTATATATAAATCCCAAACTCCTAATTTATCTCTCCCTCCCACTTTTTCCTTTGGTTGGTAACCATAAGTCTATTTTCAAAGTCATTACATGTTACTGAAAAGGTCTCTACATGCCCTACTCCTAGGAGGCATCATTCTCCTCTTATCTTTATATTGCCTATAGGCTGTTAGGCTATGCGTGCTCAGTCTGACTTTTTTACAACCCCATGAACTGTAGCCCACCAGGTTCCTCTGTTCATGGAATTTTTCAGGCAAGAATATTGGAGTGAGTTGCCATTTCCTCCTCCAGGGAATCTTCCTGAACCAGGGAATGAACTCAAGGCTCCTGCGGCTCTTGCATTGGCAGGTGAATTCTTAACCACTGAGCCACGTGGGAAGTCCCATATGGTCTATCAGTTCAGTTCACTTCAGTCGCTCAGTTGTGTCTGACTCTTTGGAACCCCATGAATCACAGCACGCCAGGCCTCCCAGTCCATCACCAACTCCCGGAGTTCACTCAGACTCACGTCCATCGAGTCAGTGATGCCATCCAGCCATCTCATCCTCTGTCATCCCCTTCTCTTCTTGCCCCCAACCCCTCTCAGCATCAGAGTCTTTTCCAATGAGTCAACTCTTCGCATGAGGTGGCCAAAGTACTGGAGTTTCAGCTTCAGCATCATTCCTTCCAAAGAAATCCCAGGGCTGATCTCCTTTAAGATGGACTGGTTGGATCTCCTTGCAGTCCAAGGGACTCTCAAGAGTCTTCTCCAACACCACAGTTCAAAAGCATCAATTCTTTGGCACTCAGCCTTCTTCACAGTCCAACTCTCACATCCATACATGACCACTGGAAAAACCATAGCCTTGACTAGACGGACCTTTGTTGGCAAAGTAATGTCTCTGCTTTTCAATATGCTATCTAGGTTGGTCATAACTTTTCTTCCAAGGAGTAAGTGTCTTTTAATTTCATGGCTGCAATCACCATCTGCAGTGATTTTGGAACCCAAAAAAATAAAGTCTGACACTGTTTCCACTGTTTCCCCATCAATAACAATTAATAAATGCTAATTTATTTAAATTACTATGTCTATGACATTAGTCGGCATGTTCTATTTTAATCACTTATAAAATATATCCCATCACATCTTAGTAGACTGGAAGACCTCTGGGGACAAGGACTATGATTTATAATTTTGTATCTCCAACCCCTCTCACAGAGTAGGTGGTTACCACACATTTCTGAAGATTCGGACTTAGCTCCTGGATTTCTTGGCGTAAGAATTTGCACAAAAGCATTGCCATAACCCTCCAGAGTCACTGTGTCATGGATCAACTGATTATATGATATTAGGAAGTATTTTATCTGCCAAAAAGATCCCCATAAAGACTGAAGCAATTTGAAAATACAGGAAAAGAGAAAAAGAAAAATAGGGAAGAAGGGAAAGAGAGAGAACTCTCCCAAGCACTATATTCTAGTCCTCTGTTAAGTCACTTCAATAGTGTCTGACTCTGTGCGACCCCATAGACGGCAGCCCAACAGGCTCCCCCGTCCCTGGGATTCTCCAGGCAAGAACACTGGAGTGGGTTGCCATTTCCTTCTCCAATGCATGAAAGTGAAAAGTGAAAGTGAAGTCACTCAGTTGTGTCCGACTCTTTGCAACCCCACGGATTGCAGCCTACCAGGCTCCTCCGCCCATGGGATTTTCCAGGCAAGAGTACTGGAGTGGGGTGCCATTTCCTTCTCCATTCTAGCCCTCATCATGGCTATAAATGCATCAGTTAGAAAATGAGCTTCAAGAGGGCAGCATCTCAATGGACACTGTGCCTGTGACATGGAACTAAAGAGGCATAAATTTTGATATTACCTACCATCTGGGGAAAGTTAGCTTTGGGGGTTCAAAGAACAGAAAGGGACAGATTACTGTCAGAAGCCTTGAAACAAAGTCTGGATCCACAGTTGAAGGAAGTGATCACCTGCCCATCATCCAGTGGAAACTTTTATTATTTTTTTTTTGAGTTTTTTTAAAAGGAGGTTTTGGTTTTTTTTTTAATTGCAGGATAATACAATACTGTGTTAGTTTTTGCCATACATCAACATGAATCAGTCATAGGTATATATATTCCCCTCCCTCTCGAATCTTCCTCCCACCCCTCATCCCATCCCACCCCTCTAGGTTGTCACAGATCACAGGGTTTGAGGTCTCTGTATCAAACAGCAAATTCCCACTGGTTATCTACTTTACATACGGTAATGTATATGTTTCAGTGTTACTCTTTCAGTTGTGTCTCCCTCTCCTTCCCCACTGGGTCCACAAATCTGTGCTTTTTGTCTGAATTTCCATTGCTGCTCTGCAGATAGTTTCATCAGTACCATCTTTCTAGATTCCATATATATGTGTTAATACATGATATTCGTTTTTCTCTTTCTGACTTAACTTCACTCTGTAAGATAGATTGTAGGTTCATCCACCTCATTAGAAGTGTCTCAAATGTGCTCCTTTTATGGCTGAGTAATATTCCACCGTGTATATGTACCACAACTTCTTTACTCATTCATCTGTTGATGCACATCTAGGTTGCTTCCATGTCCTAGCTATTATAAATAGTGCTGCAATGAACATTGGGTTACATGTGTCTTTTCAATTATGGTTTCTTCAGGGTATATGTCCCATAGTGGATTTTTGGGTCATATGGTAGTTTTAATTAAGAAGCAATTATAGAAATAATAAACACACACACTTTATAGAATGGAACTCACAAAACATTTTGGATACTTACTAAATTCATTAGCTCTAGTAATAACCAGCTCTTATTAATACACAATCTTATTAATTATATAGTTAATTACAGTTAATTAATAATTATATATTAATTAATATATATCTTATTAATATAAGATAATAACTAATTGCTTAGGAAATAATAAATTTCCTAAGTAATTAGTATTCACTTTAAATATTACAAATAGTAAGAATTTATCACAAAAACAAGAAAGAAAGAAATGATAGGAGATGCAAAATGATGAACCATATTAAATTTGTGAATTTATTAGGACAACAGTTCTATTTTTTTTTTTTTTCCTGAGTCAGGTACCCTTCTGAGGTTCCAGTGAAAGTTTTGAACCATTTCTGTCCAAAAGATATTCATGATGCAACATGTAATTTAGTGAGTTGTACTACAGGCAAGCCTGTCATTGACTTTGTTACCTACCAGTGGTGGGATCTAGTGGTCACTGAGTCATTAGCAAGACTCCAGAACTGTCTTTCCATTGCAGGGGAATTATGTATTCCTTCAAGGACCCAAAAACCACAGATCTGCAAGATATCCCCTAAAATCTTTAAGACTTTGTTAGCAGAATAAAGTTATCTAAAAGTCCTACAAATATAAGTATTGTTTGGATCCTGTCTCTTTCACCTCCTGATGAGTGATTTTCCTCCTTCCTGTCACACTATACTACTCTCACTTCCTAGAAAGCAGCATTTCATGTGATCAATCTCTTTACTGGGATTTTTTTTTTCTTTCCTTTCCCTTCTCCATTTCCATTCAACTACATTATTCTTGTTTGTTCCTTAGGTCTCAGATGAAATCCACCATATCCTACCCTGTACATGAATTATCTCTTTTAAATTTCATTATTAGAATTCATTACATATTTCTGGTGAGGTTATTAGAGTGACAACTGCTTTTGAACTTGACTTTAAGCTCCGTGAGGAAAGGATCATGTCTCTCTTACTCAGGCTTGTATCCCCCTAGCCTAGATCCATGCTAGCCACACAGTGGAAGTTCAATTAAATAAATAATGAGCATGGGCTTCCCTGGATGCTCAGTGGTAAAGAATCTACCTGCCAATGTAGGTAGACCACCTGCAGTGTAGGAGACCACCCGCAATGCAGGAGATGTGGGTTCCATCCTTAGGTCAGGAAGATCCCCTAGAGAAGAAAATGGCAACCTACTCCAGTATTCTTGCTTGGGAAATCCCATGGACAGAGGAGCCTGGCAGATTACAGTCTATGGGGTCCCAAGAGTCAGACATGACTTAGTGACTAAACCATCACCAAAACAAATGAATGACTACCTATAAAGCAGCCATAGGGCCACACAAAGCCTGCATGATTGTCAGTGACTAGAGGTTCTAACACTGTGATAGTAGGTTTTTTTACACTTATACTTTGAAATGTCACATTTTATTAAACCGGCTACTTTTCACAAAATAAAGGATAGAAGCAAATCTGGAAAGACAAAACTACAGACATTTGTCTTCTGGGAAGAAAGATAAGGAATATTTTGTTCACTATTGCAAGCTGGGTAGAACTGCCTTCAAATTTTAACAAATAATGTATTGTTTTAATATAAGACAAACACTTTTTATAGGCATATGGCACACATTCAATAATTCAGCTCTTTAGATCATGTGAACAGAGAGGGTCATTTCCACTGGCACCTACTAGAGTGTGGAATATGGTGGTCTTTGGGGAGGCAGTTTAGTAAGACTCCAAATCCTAACCCATCTCTCTGTCCACCACTTATCATCTTACCATGCATCAGCAAGTGATTCAGTGAGAAATCATTGATCAAATGGGTCCAGCCCCTGTATAAAAACTCTTGAGTTATATAAGGATAGGGGATTGGTCATTTCCACACTTTTGACCAAAGAGAAGTGGATTTTTAGTGAAGCCTGTAAGGAATTTCTCAGGCATCACAGCGGAGGTTGCCTCACTTTGGTTGGTCCACAGGATACCATGGCAAATATAAACAGCAAACAGAGAATTTGTAGACCAACGTAAACACCATAATCACAGTTTCCAAATTCCTTTCCAACTAATTTTTTAAAGAAGGCTGACAGTTCACACAACAAGCAGAACATGCCAAATTAAGAATGGAAATGGGAAGGTTGAGATGAAGAAATAGAAAAATAAAAACACAAACATTTTATTTCAAAATTGACTTTTTATTTATACTTGAAAAGTGGTTCCCTGCATGGTGAAAAAAAGTGAAAAGTGAAAGTGTGAGTCACTTAGTCATGTCCAACGCTTCATGACCCCATGGACTAGAGCCCATCAGGCTCTTCTGTCCATGGTAGAATAGTCTAAGTCCATCACTGATTATTCAGTCCAATGGGGAACATCACTTTATTGTAAGTTATTTAAATAAAATATGAGCCACCATTTAATAATCAATCCCCTATGAGCTTGGTGGTCAGATTTTGTCCATCCTATCTGACCCTTTCTGAGTGAACTTTTAAAAAATCACAAGGGAACCTACAAAATGGAAACTCTGTATTCAACACTACTGCCAGTGGGCAATTTTTCCACCTCCCCTTTCCTTTTCAAGACCACATGCTGAGAATGTCATTGACTTGTAGCATCCTAGGAGACAGACGTCGGCCATACGTGTTCATGTGCCACGACACCCTCTTGTGCATAACAGACCTTTGACTGGCATAGCAAGAGAGGGAGGCAGAAGAACTCCATTCCAGTGTCCTCATTCACTTTCCCTTGGCCTTCTGCAAATCACGGAACATCTCTGCCTGATATGCTTGGTTTGTACAATACTACAAATGAAAATATCATATTTGTGGAGTGTTGCATAAGCTATCATTTCATTGTTATTTTAATTACTGTGCTCTCTAGCTTGAGCTCCTTACATAATGGTGCACCTGGCTAATTTCTAGCAGGGAGAGCAGTGTCACTATCTTTTTTTAACTGCTTTTGTAACAGTGCATGACCCACACCCAGATGATCTACTTGTAACAACTACATTTTCAGGAAATGGAGGGGGTGGGGGGGGGTGGTGAGGTTGGGGGCGTGAGGGAGCCTGGGAGGCCTTAGAGGATAAAAAGGTACAGAATGATGTGGGGATGGTAAATGTCTGATCCTGCAGAGACTATAGTTAGTCTATGAAATGTCCTGTGTTTGGACCCAATTAGAAACATCATGTAGTTAGATCAGCACATGGAAGAGAGGACAGAAGTGAATAGCAGCCTTTGATTCAGCAGGGCTTACTCAGGATGTGCACCCACGGTGTGGATGACAAGGACCTTAGCTTAGAAATCTGAGCTAGTTCTAGGAGGCAAGAGATGCCCAACTGTCATTAGCACAATGGGTGACAAAGACTGTGATCAGTCAGTCACAAACAAAAATGAATGGCCCGTCAGGAAATAAGAGTTTCTTTAGGACAAAGAGATTTTCTGAAGAGGGAAAAAAGTCTCATTTTGGCTTGAATAATCAAGTAGGCTGGTTGGTTTCAGTGAATCGATGCAATAGGTAATCATCAGTTTGACGTTAACAAATGGTACATGCTTTTATGGTGTCTGAATAGGTCAGAGAAAAAGACTGAAGTTTTGGGTCTGTTTTTTGCTTTCATTCTAGATTAAGCAATTACAATTCTTCTCAATAAACCTATACTCCATATTACAAGTTCTTTATCAACCATTGCTGTTTTCTTGGTTTCAAATTTGCCTGCTGCTGCTGCTAAGTCGCTTCAGTCGTGTCCGACTCTGTGCGACCCCATAGACGGCAGCCCACCAGGCTCCCCTGTCCCTGGGATTCTCCAGGCAAGAACACTGGAGTGGGTTGCCATTTCCTTCTCCAAATTTGCCTAAATTTAACTTATTTAAGTCATTCAGGATTAACTAAAGATCTTTTTTTTTTTTTTCTAATTGAACTATGGTTGATTTACTATATTGTCTTAGTTTTAGTTGTACAGCAAAGTGATTCAGATATATGGTTGCCCTAGTGGTAAAGAACTTGCCTGCCAATGCAGACGTAAGAGACTTGGATTCAGTCCCTGGGTTGGGAAGATCCCCTGGAGGAGGGCGTGGCAACTCACTCCAGTATTCTTGCCTGGGAAATCCCATGGACAGAGAAGCCTAGTGGGCTACAGTTCATGGGGTTGCGAAAGAGTTGGGCGCGACTTAGCGACTGAACAAAAATTATATATACACACACATATATACGCATACATATCTATATGTATAGGTGTCTCATCCTCTGATGCCCTCTTCTCTTTCTGCTCTCAATCTTTCCCAGCATCAGGGATGAGATGGATTGATGGCATCACTGATGCAATGGACACAAACTTGGGCAAACTCTGGGAGATGGTGAAGCACAGAGAAACCTGCTGTGCTTCAGTCCATGGGATCGAAAAGAGTGGGACACGACTGAGTGACTGAACAACAACATTATAAGCATACTAAGTCACTTCAGTCAAGTCCGATTGTTTGCTGGCCTCTTCTTTATAGGTTATTACAAAATATTGAGTAGAGTTTTCTATGCTACGGTGGGTCCTTATTAGTAGCATAGAAAGCTAATTATTGGTTATCTAATAGATAACCAATAGATATAATATATATATACCCAATATAAATTTTTCCTGGGTCACGCCCAATATAAATTTTAGTTCCTGGGTCACACCCAATATAAATATATATATATATATATATATATATTAGTGTGTATCTGTTAACCCCTACCTCTTAATTTATCCCTCCCACTCTTTCCCCTTTGGTAACCTTAAGTTTCTTTTCTATGTCTGTGGATCTATTTCTGTTTTGTAAATAAGTTCATAAGATCCCCTGGAGAAGGGAATGGCAACCCACTCCAGTATTCCTGCCTGGAAAAATCCCATGGACAGAGAAGTCTGGCAGGCTATGGTCCGTGGGGTTGGCAAAGAGTCAGACAGGACTGAGCAGCTAAAGCTTTCACTTTCACTTGTAACACTGTTTCAGATTCCACATATAAGTGATATCATATGATATCTGAATACTAGATATCTTTAGGTATAGGCAGAAGCGTGCTGGTAAACTGGATCTCAAAAAATAAAGGAACAAAGAAAAGAAAGCCATGATCAGTACTATTTGCCAATTTCTATGGTATGGATGGGCTTCCCAGGTGCCGCTAGTGGTAAAGAACCCACCTGCCAGTGCAGACAGACTTAAGAGATGAGGGTTCAATACCTTGGTTAGAAAGATCCCCTGGAGGAGGGCATGGCAACCCACTCCAGTATTCCTGCCTGGAGAATCCCATGGACAGAGAAGCCTGCTGGGCTATCATTCATAGGGTAGCAAAGAGTCGGACATGACTGAAGCGACATACCATGCAAGCGCACATGGTACAGCTATTCCCACCATGGCTGATTTCAATTCACTGAATTAGGAGTGGAGAAGAGATGCTCAAAGTCAACTGTCTTGAGCTAATGGCAGCCAACTCTAGGAGCAGGAAAAATAACTGTGACAGCAAGAAGAACAAACTAATATTTACACAACAACCCTTGACCTGGATTCAATCCCTGGATTGGTAAGATCTCTTGGAGAAGGGAATGGCTACCCATTCCAGTATTCTTGCCTGGAGAATCTCCACAGACAGAGGAGCCTGGTGGGCTAGAGTCCATGGGCTCACAAAGAGTCAGACATGACTGAGCGACTTTCTCTTTCTTTTTCAGCTCACAAAGTGCTTTCCTCATATTTGTGCTTGTCCAGTTCTCATCGCTTCCTGAGACATGTGGCATCTTTGAAATTTAACATTGAAGAGTTTAAGTGGTTATATCCACTATGAATAGTAGATAACATATCTAGGACACATGCTTTATTTTCTGAAGACAAATCTCATGCCATTCTAAAGTACTTTCCAATTCCACGTTAAAGTTACAAAATAATTAGTAAAATAGCTCTAGTTTTCTATAATAAACAATCATTTATATTTTATAACACTTGACATTTTTGAAACATTTTTGCATCTATTATTTTATCTAATGTCACAAAATCAAAGTGAGGTAGGCAAAGACAGAGATCATTACATCTACTGTACAGACCCAGATTCTGAGATTCAAATAAGCTAAGTGATTTATGGAAGATCTCATATTCTGTAGCACTATTTCACAATGTAGATAAAATAAGTTCCTGGCCTACAGTGACAGGAAGGAATAAAAAGTTAAAACATAACTGATACCCTTTATCAGGAACATCCCTTTCAGGGTCCAGTGGAAGGCCAGTGTCTGGGATGAAACTGAACAGAAACAAGAGGTCCCAGGCCTTGAGACAAGGCTGACACCTTGATTCCATCTATACATGCACATTAGAACCACTTGGGAAGATTTAAAAATTTTAGTTCCTGGGTCACACCCAATATAAATTACATGAGAATGTCTGGGGTGGGAGACAGGTTATAATTTTTTTTTAAGGTTTCTCACATTTGATTTGTAGAGGTAAATTAATATGTACAGAGAGACTACTCAATTTATTCTTTCACTTGTTTATCACATTCACACATTCCTCCATTCATTCAACCAATATTGGTGCACCCTACTAGTATTAATACCTGTGAATGGAAGATACTACTGTAAATGCTGTGGCAATAAAATGGACAGAGACAAGATTTCACTCCCTCACGGTCCACTCTTTTGGAGTTTATATGCTAGTTTACGCACTAGGACAGCTGGGAATTCGAGGAGAGGGTAACACATGATAGAAACTTGAGAAACTTGAGCAGTAAGCCCTAGATTCTCTCCTGGTTGGCCCATAGTCTTACACACTTTTAGGAGAAGTCACCTCTTTTAGGATTAGTGATCATTTTCCTATAACAGGAGCTCCCCTGATATGAATGAGTTCCATTCCCACAGCATGTTCATAAGTCCAATTTGTTTGTGAGTCCAACACAGTTAGTCTAGGTACCCAACTAGTACGATTGGCTATATACTATTGTAATACACACAAAAAATACATTAAAAAATACATTTTTAATCTCTGTTAGTGTTCTTACCTGGAGAATCCCAGGGGACGGGGGAACCTGGTGGGCTGCCGTCTATGGGATGGCACAAAGTCGGACACGACTGAAGCAACTTAGCAGCAGCAGCAGAGAAATTAAATGGAAGTAATCTTGTTCAGGCATCAGAAACAAGGAAAGCAGAGCATGCATCTGACCTTGCTTCTGACCTGCCTGGACACTGCCCTGACTGCCTGCTGTGTGTGCAAGCCATGAGGCACCATAGATAAGACAGGGGATGGATCTTGAGATTGTTGAGCCCATGGAGAGGGTCTGGCCAACCATGCCCAGAGTTTAACAACATTCCAAGATTTACAAGACAAAATCAACAGCATTAACATGAAATCAGAGTTGCAATTTGCTCCCAGACTGATAACATCATAGTCTACAGCTTGAGATTATAAGCAGGAACCCTCAAAGGGCAATTCTGAAGTCTCACCCTTGAGGCAGATGCGCTGCCCAGGACCTTTTCCCAATTGGAACTCCAAATTGCTGCTGTTACACAAACTTCCCCGTGCTGTTTGAGTCTGGATGTTGGTAAAAACCCAGTTTGGTGATATATCTGTTGTTCTATTCATCTTTCTTTTTAATGATTGTTTATTGAAAGTAAGTTAGATAATTCTGCATTAAATATTGAAATTGTTTATTTGTGTATGATGAGCGGTTTCTTTTGTTAACAAATCCTTTGAATCTGAGACAAAGTTAAACCTTTCAGCAAAACAATCCTATAGTACAGTGCCTTGAAAAGTATAGGAGTACAGTACAACAGCTGGCATACAAGGGCTGGCATCAAGTAAGGAGGCAAAAAGAGGTAGCAACTGGATGAAAGGGTGGAGGTGGGAGATGGTAGAGCTGAAGGATCATCAGCAACAGGAGATAGAGGGCAAGCTGCAATTTCACTCACACCTAACTGATGGAAAGCATGTTCGCATCTTTGAAAGTTTGCAACTTGCAGGTTTGTATGTAGGGGACTTACCGTAATGATATTTCACTCTTCATGTCAAATTAAGTGAGGGGCTTTCATAGTTTGGAGTTTAATCATAAAGTGCCTTAATTGGTGCACTAGAAAGGCTCCTAAATTGTTCTGTGCAAATTATTTTTAAGGTAACACTGAATACTACTTTCCTATTAACTCAGATTATCATTTATCTTCAATATAAATGAGCTTTAATTGGAAGTGGCTCCTAAAAAATTTAGCTACAAATGTCTCACTGGGCCCTCTATTAAGCATGAATCAATAGAAAATAAACTAACCAAAAGACAAAAAAAAATTCCTAGTAAATGCATAAGAGGAGCTATTCTTTCAAGTTAATTTCTACCGAGACAGATTTCTTAATTCCCTGATCCCCTAACTCAACCACATGCAAAGATGGGCTTATAAATATAATAAATCTACACTTACTCCCATTGGTCAGGAAGCAAACTCTCTTTTTAGGACTGATTTGCTCACATAGCTAACAATATTCTCTGAAAGTGCCAATAACTAAATAGATGACCACATACCACATGGAGGACAGTTGCCTTATCCTTGACACTTGGCTTTGCTTTCTTCTACTTTCTTACTGGCTCACTTGGCATGCATCAAATATTCCCTCCTTC
The DNA here is from genome assembly GCF_029407905.1 of Bubalus kerabau. Lineage (NCBI taxonomy): Eukaryota > Metazoa > Chordata > Mammalia > Artiodactyla > Bovidae > Bubalus > Bubalus kerabau. The sequence continues at coordinate 58,305,108 of NC_073634.1, forward strand.
TACAGTCAAGGGGCTCCAGACATGCCCGTCCTCACCTCTGAGCAGCCCACCACTCCACAGTGACTCCACAGACAGATCTGTCATTCTGCCTTCACAGTTCATCTCTCTGACTAGACTCCAGAGGATAACGAGGAAGCCTTGTCATCTCAAAGCTAAAGCCAGTTCATAGTATTTAACTGTTGACCCTAAAGGGTCAATGAGTAATGATATATTTAACATTTAATGCAATTGGTGCTCTTTTACAATGTAGACATTTTCCATGGCCATAAAATATTTACCTGTTCTTTCTTATCCAACCGAAGCTGTTTTTAATTTAAAGAAAAAGAAAAAAAAAAAAAAAAAGGAGGGGAGAAAGGTAAGGAATTGACAATGTAGTTGCTATTCTGGAGACTTCTAAATTCTAATATGATTCTGAATTGTTGAGGGGTGCCATCTTGAGTTTTCTCAAATAGAGGCCATCCATTGAAACAAATATGGAGTCTGCAGACACTGATCATCAAGTATGTAGATTAGTCCTTCCCTTTGCTGCTCTCTTTCCTCCTTATATTTCCCTTTTGGCCATTTGATGCTGTTAGAAAGTGGGTATAAAAATTAGATGGAACTCAAACTGAATACTTATTTCCACTCAGCCAAAGCCAAGGAAGCAATTTGGTTGGCAAAGTAGAAAAACCCTAACAATCTTCAATTCTGCAGTACTTCAATGTTTATAAAAATGGCTCATTTAGGCATGACATGGATTATCATCTTTGCTTTACAGATAAGAACAGTGAGAAAGAGAGGACTATTTGTTCAATACCATCATGCAGCCAGGGAAAGGGAGAGCTAGTAAGTAAATCCAAGTCTCCAAATTGCACATTTTTTATCCTTTGGACCACACCACATTCAGTGAGCTCCACCGAGGCACTCTCTCCTCCTCCACTCCCACCCTCAAAGATGGATAATGGGAAAACAGCTATGATGTGAGACAGTGGGTGTCCCTAGCTGAGAGCACTTCAGGATGACAGCTTTCACGGTGTCAAGAGCAGCCACCTGATGACTTTATTGCTTAATGTAATGGCTGTGAATGAGCCCTGCTCATTGTTATATCTATTACTGAGAGTAATTAAAGCCAAAGCTCTCTCCCTTTCAATTAGAATGTTGTGCTGGCTTAATTTCAAATGCAAAGAGACTAGGTACATAAGCAGACCCCAAAAAAGGATAATATGTGATTTCAGGACAGCACCAAATATGCTTTATTCAGAATACATATGGAAGGAAATGCAGACATTAAAAAGAGATGAGAACGAGAAAATGAATCCATTATTTGTTATAAACTGGCCAGAAAACATGTCATTAGTGCCCATCCATAACATACCGCTTATAAAAATTAAATACACAACCCAGATGGTGGGATAGTTGATTGATTTCAATAATTTTTTATCCAGAATGATTGAGCATAGTATAACACTCCTTTCTAGAAATACTTTGGATGATCCCACACCAGAGTCTCTAGATTCCTCATCATTAACTGCAGCTCTGGCTTATATTCTCAGCATGAAGAGTATGTCCATGTTTGCTGAATAGTTTAATGTCAGTATAAGATAATTCCAAAGCTACTGTCTCATTCAGTGCATCTATTTGCAAAAAAAGGGCCCTCTGAAGTCATATAGAGTCTGCAAATTCTTTTTTTTTTCATCACAGTTGATCCATATTTATAAGACAGAGGGGGAGAGAAGGGGTGGGAGAAGGAAAGCAAGAGAGAGACTGGTCTTGTGTCTTTCTATTGTTTAAATTAGAAACAGCATTGCAGGGCACAGTCTGGTTGTCTGTAAGATAAGTTGCCTGGCTGACTGGCATGTAGTCTTCTAAAGTGACTTACAGCTTGGTGCTTTCACTATGGTTCAAGGTCTTTGGTGAGGATCAAATGATATACAATGATATATGACAGCACTTTGAAAAACACAGAAAGTTACATAAGCATAAGGCTTTATTATAGAATATATATATGTCTCAAGAGATGAGGAAAGCTTTAAAAAAAGGAGATCACAGAGTGAAACACTTTTATGAGAACTCTCCTCTTTCCTCATTCACATCCGCCCCTCCAGAATTATGCCCTTTGTCAACTCAAAAAGAAATGACATCTGCCTAGTCTCTGCCTCCTGCAGAGTCTCTTTATACTTTTATTTACACAGTACAGGAATTATTGGGCTTCCTAGGTGGAGCTAGAAGTAAAGTACCCTCCTGTTAATGCAGGAAATTTAAGAGATTCAGGTTCAATCCCTGGGTTGAGAAGTTACCCTGGAGTAGGAAATTGTATCCTGCTCCAGTAGTTTTGGCTGGAAAATCCCATGGGCAAGGTAGACTATAGTCCATGAGGCCACAAAGAGTTGAACATGACTGAGCACACGGATACACAGGAACTATTATAGAAATGATCACTAAAATGATTATTGATAAAAAAAATTAGTGCAGTGATTACTCAAAGTCCTTAATCAGTGAGAAATGAACTGTATTTAAAAAAATAATAATACTGCTATATGGTGATTTTGTAGCTATACAACCTGATAAATACTGCTTTCTTTTAAGATAAAAACTTCTAGACTTGATCTCTAACTATAAATCTTAAATCCTAATTGGGCTTTAAGCACACATTTCTGTTTAACTAAGTCTCACATATTTCTTTTAGAAAAAAAGAAATTACACTGGACAAGTGCCTAGAAGCCCTCCCAGAGGTAAGCTGTGATCAGATGACTCTTTAGAAAGAGCCAGAAGAAAGAATTCATTTCTAAAGGCAAAATTTATGATGTCCTAGTCACTCTTGGCTTTGACTTTGATGGGCAAAATGGAATGCTGGACGGAAGTATCTGAACAACAGCTTGTGAACATAACACAAGAGAAAATGTTTGACTCATCAACCTCATATTCCACTTACAGAGGACCTACTTCGGCTTGGTGGAATGCCTGGATAAGTGGAATGGGGTGGAGGAGGAGAACATGGAAACATGGCTATTCCAAGAGCCAAGCAACCAAAACTGCTCCGTAGGCAGCACAGTGAAGGCTTGGGATTTACATCTGAAGCGTTGAGGAAGAAATATGGAGAATGTAGGTTAATGTAAATTTAGGACTATGATGGAGAATCAACCAATGGGCACTTGCTAGCTTGAGGATGGCATAAAAATACTTTTAAAAATTGGAAATGCTTAATGTTCAATTAGGAAGTATCCTCATTTCTGCAATATAACTTTTTATTTTTCTCCACTAAATCTTCAGTAAAGAGTGCTATGCTCATGCTTTGACTAAGTTTGGTTGTTAGTGCTTTTGATTGCTCGTTTATGGAAATCATGAAATAGATTAAAATTCAAATCTGGATCTAAATATGCAGGCAGAGATAACCTTGAGAATGTAAACTAACAGGGGATTAGATCTCTTTGAGAGTGTTTTGGACTTTCAATGAGCATGGTACAGGAAGACCATTCAACCCCATAAGAACAAGAAATCTCCAGTAATCATTTATCTACTTTCATGAGTCACAGGTAGTCTGTTGAAATTTATGAAATCTTTGTAAGATTTCTGCATCATAAGCTAGGACATGAATCAACAAACTACAATCTGTGGGCCAAATTTGGCCTGTCATCTGATTTTGTAAATAAAGTTTTATTGGAACATAGTATATTCATTCATTTGCAGATCTACAGCTGCTGTCATAATATGATTGTTGTGCCAGAGGACACACAGTCTACAGTGTTTAAATGCTTACTATCTAGCCCTTTACAAAAATGGTTGTGGACCCCAGGGACAGGAAGCCACTTTGGTGAGAAAATGCCTTTGACAGCTTGAGTCAGTCTCAGGAAAGGGAGCCCCCTTCTACTAAGAAGCAATAAGACCCTGCTCAGTAATACTGGCCTCAAGAATTGGCGTAGTGTTTATTCATCTACTCCAAATGAATCATTATCTTTGCAACCCCATGACTGTAGCTCACCAGGCTCCTCTGTCAATGGGATACTCCAGACAAGAATATTGGAGTGGGTTGCCATTCCCTTCTCCAGAAGATCTTCCCAACCCAGGGATCAAACCCAGGTTTCCACATTGCAGGCAGATTCTTTACGATCTGAGCCCCTAGGGAAGCCCATCTTGACAAAAGGCTTTCCAAATAAGAATGCATATGGCAATGGGATGGGATTTGGGCTTTTGAATTGAAAACTGTAATTGCTCAGTTTCTTTGCATCACAACCATTTGCACATTCATCTGCTCATCAAACATGAACAAAGCACCTTCTCTCTGCCTGGCACCAAGTTAAGCAGAGAGCCTAGGGATCAATAAGACATTACCTTCAAAAATCTCGCAAAAGGAAGGGACAGGAAATAAACTGTTGGAATACAGTAAAGTATTTACAATCATAGATGCCTGCATAAGACACATCTCCTCCAGACACTTCCTCAGTGTTTGGATCTTGCTCGAGTTATGGGAAGCAATATGGCTGCTTCAGTTGGACTGAAATACCCTATGATTTGTGGCCAAAACCATGGTCAATCTTATTCAAACATGGGATGTCTGCATAAAGCAGGTAAAGATAATGCTAACCACATCTTCAAATATATGAACATGAAAGCAACGAATGTTTCCTAAAATAAATGTAGGTGCTAAGTATTTTTAGCACCTAACACAGAGACTGAAGCATAACAGCTAAATCAATATCTGTTGAAGACACAGATGGGGAAAAATGAAAAATGTTGAAGAACTGCACTGCTTACATGGGAATTATGAAGATGAGCACTTGATGGAAACCAACCAGTTGAAACAACAGAGTATCAGAACAAGAGGACTGTGAAGATGCTTAACTCCTTCACTGGATATGGGAAAGAGGCCTGGGAAGGTGTGGTGATGGCCCCATGTCACCTATCTAGTCACTGGCTGACTTAGGACTAGGATCCAGGTGTTTTGCGGTACAGTAGGGTCTCTTTCCAGCACTCTAGTAGTTCCGGCTGCTTTCAGTGCGACCCTCACACTCAGGTGGTGGAGCCACCGCCTTAGAGATGATGAGGGCTGTGTAGGCAGCAAGAAAGAAGCTAAGAATGTGGGGATCCAAGCCTCCAACTTCAATAAGGAGTTGAAGTTCTGCCCAGGATATTGTTTGTAAAGGGATAACATACACACATACACACACACAGTTTTGAAATTATGTCAATGTACCATGCTATTTTTGGTTGAAAATATATATCTGATTTACTGAGTAACAGCCATGATATGAAGTTTTCTGTAATGCATTAAATTTAGTAAGGATTCAAGGAGGGGGGTGCACAAAGAGTCAGACACAACTGAGTGACGACAACAACAACTAGATGTTTAATGAGCAGAGATCCTTTGCTCTTGTGGGGTATAGAAATGATTCTGTAGGAGGTATAGTCTTTCTACTTGGGATGGGGAGATTCCCCTTGTGAAAGGAGGAAAATTCTATGCTCTTGATTCAGAATCCTGATTTATAGCAAGAATGACTGTGTTAGCATTCCACTGAAGCCTTTACCCTGATGAAGTCAGTGATTCTGTACTTGACAATCTATACATGGAGAGCCACAATTTTACAGAGATTTGGATGCTCTTCAGTTTCTGTATGAATTTGGGATAAGAGCAAAGATTCTTGAAACAGTTGCAAAATTTACTCCTATAACCAAAAGGGCATGCTCAAAACAGAGTGGGAAGGATTTTCTTTAGAAGATTGCTTTATCAGACCATCTTAAACATGAATCACCATTCTGGAACTTTTGAGAATTCTTGCATTTTTAAAATCACCCAATGTGGTCTTGCCTCCAGGTTAGTTAAAGAGGGTGGCTGCAGAGTAACCTCGAGCTCCGTCTCATTCTCCTAAGAGGTGTCTTGGGAGGTGCCAGTCAGATGAAAATCAGAAAATCCCAGGGCTTTCTGAGGGCATGTGTGAGAAGGGTGAGAAGAATTTCATTACCTGCTCACATAAATCCCCACAGATAGAAGAGAAGAGGTGGGGAAATATTATTTCTTAAGGTTTGTCAGACACTGTGCAAAGAACATATTATTTATACAATCACACTTACTTCTAACAAAGGTTATTGGAGGCAGGAGGCAGTTCTCTAATTTTTATTGAAATGTAGTTAACTTACAATGTTGTGTTATGTTTCAGATATATAGCAAAGTGATTCATTATATATATGCAGTTGCCTGGTTCCTCAGTGGTAAAGAATCTGAAACACAGGAGCTGCAGGAGACGAGAGTTTGATCCTTAAGTCAGGAAGATCCCCTGGAGAAGGAAATGGCAACCCAATCCAATATTCTTGCCTGGAAAATTCCATGAACAGAAGAGCCTGGTGGGCTACAGTCCAAGGAGTCACAACGAGTCGGACACGATTAAACACAACTATAAACACAACAACAAATATATTTACTTCTCAGTTTCTTTTCCATTATAGGTTCTTATAAAACATTGAGTTTAGATCCCTATACTACAGCAGATTCTTATTGGTTATTTATTTCATATATTGTAGTATGTACCTGTTAATCTCAAATTTCTAATTTATCTCTCCTTCACTCTTCTCCTTTTCCCCCCTTAGGAGGCAGTTTTTTTTGTTTTTTGTTTTTTTAACGTTACAATATTGTATTGGTTTTGCCATACATCAACATGAATCCGCCACAGGTATACACGTGCTCCCCATCCTGAACCCTCCTTCCTCCTCCCTCCCCGCACCATCCCTCCGGGTCGTCCCAGTGCACCAGCCCCAAGCATCCATCATCGTGCACTGAACCTGGAGGAGGCAGCTTTTTATAGATGAGGTAGTCTACCTTAATGGGTCTAAGTAATTCACTTAGGTTCACACAACTTGTAAAGTTGAAAGCCTGCCTCTGAATCAAGGATTGCCTGTTTCTAAAAATCTGTCTTCTGTAATATCTCTTTTATAAAGTACTTCCAACTACTCAATGCAGCAATCATGACTTAAGAATTTAAAATGCAAATAATCTGCTTAGATGAGAATGTATCTCCTCCCTCATGCATATATGTGAGCGAATGTGCAACAAACACACACACACACACACACACACACACACACCAGCTGTGTAGAGCCCAGATCCTCCTTGGCTATGGTATCTTCAAAATCACTTAGGACTAATGATACTTGTAATCAGGCAGCCTACCCTCACATAATAAACATATACTTATTTTCTAATTTTTTCATTTATAATGTGTATGTGAGCACGTATGTGTGTCTGTCTGTCTGTGGGCGAACACACACGACAACTGCATTTCACAGTTGAGTCTTCAGGCAGCAATATTTTAGCAGAATGAACATCTAATCTTCTCAATGACTTGAGAGCTGTGAAAGACACTGCAGTTAACTCCAACTGTAAAAAAATATATTGGCTTCAGAAGAGGAATGGCATTTGGAAGGCTATGCTTTAAAATGATGTTGCGGGGGGTGGGGGGGAAGCAAAATAGAAGGCTGCAGTTCTCAGAGTGGAATCATTACTTCAAGGGCCCAGGTGCAGAGTTGGAGGTGTGAGGAGAAGATCAAGGTCTCCTGTTCATCAGATTTGCAACAAATCCTACGGGGAAATGAAGCTGCCAGAGGGCCTCGACCATGTCCTGGGTCAAGACTATGATCACATGATTTTCGTGCCACCTTCTTCCTTCAGCTGTCTAAGCTCAAGCACTGTGCAAAGTGGAAGAAGATGTCTTCCAGCCCACCCAAGATATCTTCTCCTGAGTCATAACTGGTAGACATGGCTTTTGTGTTGTTTTTGAATCAGTTTGAATCAGTTCCCCCTGGCATTTTCCTGTCTTTGAAAGTCTGGGGCATTTTCTGCAAATCTTCCCTACTAACACTTCGTGTCCTGCACAAAGTAGGTGGTCTGTCATTGTTTGATAAATGTGGGACTGATTAAAATATCTACAGGGGCAAGTTACTGAAAGGAAATTCTGCAACAAGCATGATGTGAGTTGGGGATTCCCTGGTGGCTCAGTGGTAACAAACCTGGCTAACAATGCAGAGGAACTGAGTTCGATCCCTGGGTCAGGGAGATCCTCTGGAGGAGAAAATGGCAACCCACTCTAGTATTCTTGCCTGGGAAATCTCATGGACAGAGTAGCCTGGTGGGCTGCAGTCCACGGGGCCTTAAAGAGTCAGACAGGACTTAGCAGACAGAACACAGCACAGCATGATGTGAGCTACAAAGTCTCAAAACAGCCCCAGTGAGGGACATACCACTGTTTCATTCTACAGGTGGTGAAGTTGAGTCTGAATGAGGGTAAGTGGTATGTGCAGAGATGCACAGTCAGACAGCAGCGAGGGCTGGGACTCACACCCAGGCAGCCACTGCAGCCACCTGAGTCCATCAGCTCCAGTGCCCCTTCCAGAAATCTGGGTCCACAGACTCCCCAGCTCCTCCCATGCATGACTACTCATAGGAGAGTTAAGAAGAAAAAGAGAAGCTGATGTGCAAGGAATGAAAAAAAAAAAAAAAAAAAAAGAGCTGCTTCAGTAGCCATCTACCAACACTGCCACCCTCCTCTTAATTAGCAATGAGTGCCTCGGGAGGAGGTTAGCTTTCCAAAGAGCTGGTGCACAGATAGAGTTAGGGAAACTCATTACTCTTCACCACAGGGGTTCAGCTCTGCCTCCCCAACCCTCCTTAAAAGCACAGCAGGGTGACTGAGGGAGAGATAAGGAAACATAAATAACAACTGTGCTTTCTAAACAGTCTGGTCCACACCACCCTTCTTCTCCCAGAGAGGTGTCTATAAGCTCACAGAAGCCTCCTTTCCACTCCATAAGGTCAAAATAAGTCAGAAGGCTGCTAGTTTCCCATCTGTTCCTGGGGTAAAAGGGAAGCAGGAACGTGACACAAAGCTGCGGATCTGGGTGCCAGAGTCCCACAGTTGTTAAGTGTCTCTCAGAGTTCCATAGAATTTTACAGCTCATAAAGCCTTTTTCAAGCGAATGCTCTCGTTCCTCTGTTGAACCTTGTATGACAGTGAAGTGGCTGCGAGGCTTTAAGTTTCCAGGCTAAGAACCGGAACAGAGACTGAGAAACATTTCAAGAGTCACCCAGCTACAAGTGATTTGAACCTCTGCCCTGATCCTTGCACCATCTTCACCTCCTTCATTATTAATGGGGAGGGTTGGTGCACTGGTCCTCCTAGGACTCTTGTTAGTGAAACGCTCTCCCTACTCCTGGTAGAGAATAATATGGACTCCCCACCCCAATCTGATCTCTAAAAAAAAAAAAAAAAAAAAAAAATCCTTAAAGAAAGCTGATATAGACCAAAGGATATTTACTAGAAAAAGGAGATTTCTCTCTCTCAAAAAACTTTCAAAAGCATCTTCTTAAAGGCTTGTGAGAGGGAGGGAGGTCTTCTTCCCACATCACCACTAAACCACACAGGCAGAGTGGGCAAGAGTGGAGACACACCTCCATGGCCTATTTTTAAGAATACAGAAAAGTCAATCTCCCCTACTAAGTCATTAGATTACCTTGGGTTTCCTTTTGGTTTGCTACTAACCAGATTTAAGAAAATCATGTAAACGTATATCATGGTTCTTCCGATTAGTAAAACATGGGGATATTTATGATCTCCTCCAATTAGAGTGGTTGACAAAGTCTTGATAGAACTGGAAAAGGATAACACTTGAAAATTGAATTGTAATTAATTTACAATTAGTACAGTCTCTCAGATATGAGAATTTATTATACTAGTTTCTATCTTCATCATATCCTTTATCATCTTCACAACCCCTTAGGCTAGATGTAATCATCCCCATTGTACAGAGTAGAAAAGTGAGGCTCAGAGAGGTAAATGACAAGCTCGAATGAGATGTGGAACTGACATATGAATCCAGGATTCATATATCTCTAGCTCTACTGTTTCTAATGGGAATTGATGTGAAAATTCCCACTTTGAGAATTCTAATCTAAGTGCCTGAGATATGAATGGTAATACTGAGACATCACTAGCCCCAAAAGCATTAGCAAAGATTCAAGGTGATGTTGAAGACTTAAGTCCCAGAATGGTATTATTTTATGGACTAGTGGATGGGACAGTAAGAAGGTCTCAACTTTGGGGTCATGCCAAAGGATGAAGGGTGATTTCAATAAGAACAGAGTTGGACAGAATAAGAAGGGCAAAATAATAACTAAAGGAGAGAGGGCAATGAAGGGGAAACAGACATTTCAAAGGAATTTACCAAGATGCCCTGAACTTTTGGTGATTCTGGTAACCAGAGGTGTGTCCACAAAGAGAACATGCAGGATATAAGATGACCAATTGCCAAGCCACAGAGCCCATACACATCCCAGGAACCCCGCTATTAGACATTCCATTCTTGGGATCAGATATTTCAAGAAATAGAAAAGTTCACTGGCTGTAGCAAATGCAATTGAACCCCAGACATCATGGCTGAGATGAATGTGGTCTCTGAGGTCATCATTTCAAGCACTCTTACAAATTAGCTGTGCAGCCCTGTGCCTTCTAATTCATTTCAGTCATGTCAGACTCTTTTTGATGCTATGGACTACAGCCTGCTAGGCTCCTCTGTCCATAGGATTCTCCAGGCAAGAATACTGGAGTGGGTTGTCATGCCCTCCTTCAGGGAATCTTCCCAACCCAGGGGCTGAACCCACGTCTCTTAAGTCTCCTGCACTGACAGATAGGCTGTTTATCACTAGTGCTACCTGGGGAGCCGTGGGGAGCCCTACACATGTTACTTGACCTCTCTGTGCCTCTGTTCCTTCATACATATCTATCTCATTGCTCTGTTGTGAAGATTCTGAAATGACGTATGTAAAAACAGGTAGCACACCTTAAAGTGAAAGTTTTAGTCACATAGTCCTGTCTGACTCTTTGTGATCCCATGGACTATAGTCTGCCAGGCTCCTCTGTCCATGGAATTCTCCAGGCAAGAATACTAGAGTGGGTTGCCATTCCCTTCTCCAGGGGATCTTCCTGACACAGGGATCAAACCCAGGTCTCTGGCATTGCAGACACATTCTTTACCATCTGAGCCACTAGAGAAGCCTTAAGAAGAAGGGCTTCCCTTGACCAGTGGTGGTGAGGTGGCCAAATCCTAACCTCTAGATCACCAGGGAGTGTCAGCACACCTTAAGCCCTTAACAAATAGGATTATTATTGACAAGTTGGATTTGAAACACTTCTTGCAAATATTAATGTTGCTATGGTCTAAATGCTGTGTCCCCCCAAATTTTTATGTTTAAAATTCTAACTTCCAAAAATTATGGTTTTAGGAGGTGAGTTCGGGAGGTATTTAAGTAATGAGGGTAGAACCCTCACAAATGGGATTAATGTCATTATAAGAGGCTACAACAAAGGTCCATCTAGTCAAGGCTATGGTTTTTCCAGTGGTCATGTATGGATGTGAGAGTTGGACTGTGAACAAAGTTGAGCACCGAAGAATTGATGCTTTTGAACTGTGGTGTTGGAGAAAACTCTTGAGAGTCCCTTGAACTGCAAGGAGATCCAACCAGTCCATCCTAAAGGAGATCAGTCCTGGGTGTTCATTGGAAGGACTGATGTTGAAGCTGAAATTTCAATACTTTGAGCACCTCATGCAAAGAGTTGACTCATTGGAAAAGACCCTGATTCTGGGAGGGATTGGGGGCAGGAGGAGAAGGGGATGACAGAGGATGAGATGGCTGGATGGCATCACCGACTCAATGGACATGAATTTGAGTGAACTCTGGGAGTTGGTGATGGACAGGGAGGCCTGGTGTGCTGTGATTCATGGGGTTGCAAAGAGTCAGACATGACTGAGTGACTGAACTGAACTGAACTGAAGAGGCTCCAAAGAAATCCCTAGTTCTTTCCCCCATGTGAGGAACAGTGAAAAGATGCCAGCTATGAACCCAGAAGACTTCCTCCAAAAGCCACTACCTTGCTAGCTCCTTGACCTTACTTCCCAGCCTCCAGAACTCTGAGCAATACATTTATGTTTTTCTGTTATTCATCCAGTCTATGGCATTTTGTTATAGCAGCATGAATAGACTAAGAAACTTATCTAGAGCCTTGATTCTCAAAATATGTACAAGTGAAACACCCAAGCTATACTGCTAACTTTATGTTTGATCTTCCTCAAAATCATAGCAATTAAATATGATTAGAATCACTTTTTTAGCTCATTTTTTCTTTAAATGTTAACCACCTTCTACATTAAGGCTACTTTATTTAAAAAGTGGTAACAGATGCATAATAGAGAAATATTTGAATTGCATTTGATCATGGAAGCTTGTTCTTTAGTGGACATGAATGGTCATGGGTATAATTTTCTATTGTCCCACATGATGTAACCAGACTTTCACTGTAACACACAATCCTAGTTTAACAGAGTAAAATATAAAAAATAATGAAGTATCTCAAAATCTTATTTCCCTCCAGATGTTCCATCACCTGAACTAGTTTGAAAATCACTGATCTAAATACTGCCTCATTCTTTACCTGTCCTTGCAAAAACGAAAGAAACATATGATAAATTTGAGTTGTTTGAATTATTTCTAAAAACAAAATATGAGCAAATGAATTGAGCATTCAGTTGGCCTAGTAATTAAAAAAATATTTAAATCCATATTTAGAACAACTCTTTTTTTCTCCAAAGCTAGTTTATAGGTAGAGCTTTCAAGTATTCTCTTTTCCCATGGCACTCGTTGGATGCTGGTGCTGTCTCTACCATTAAATGTTAACATAGAGATTTCTGGGGATTCTCTGATAGCTCAGTTGGTAAAGAATCCGCCTGCAATGCAAGAGACCCTGGTTTGATTCCTGGGTTGGGAAGATCCACTGGAGAAGGGGAAAAAAATCTACCCACTCCAGTATTCTGGCCTATAGAACCAGTCCATAGGGTCACTAAGAGTCAGACAGCACTGAGCAACTTTCACTTTCATTTGGGCTTCCCTTGTGGCTCAGCTGATAAAGAATCCACCTGCAATGTGGGAGACCTGGGTTCAAACCCTGGGTTGGGAAGATCCCCTGGAGAAGGGAAAGGCTACCCACTCCAGTATTCTGGCCTGGAGAATTCCAGGGACTGTATAGTCAATGGAGCTGCAAAGAGCTGGACACGACTGAGTGACTTTTACCCACCCATAATGATTTCTACCATTGTAGGTAAGTGGAAAACATGCAGCATGGACATCGTTAGCTTCCAATATGTATTCTTAAGTGTTTTCATCTTAAATATGTCTTTCAAGCTCACTATGACAGATTTCCATGAGGCAAGCTCACTTGGAGGAGATGGTGGACTAGGGGGTTTAAAAGGCTTTCCCTTACTCAATGTGGACAGGGTTAAACCTAACTCATTATTTAAATGTGATCCCTATTCTTGATTGCTGTAGCCCCTACCTGCCCCTCCCATAGGGTGTCTTGCACAATGTATAGCTCACAGCTATAGGTATGCACAACTTTACGCAGTGACCTTAAACGTGATGAGCTTGAGTCTCAAGGTCATCTGAAATCAAGCACCGTCCAGTCTTCCCAGCATTATTTCCAACTGGCACCACTCACACTCACCAGTGAGTCCCTCACCCCTACCCACAGCCTACCCTCCTAAGCAGCACCTTGTAATAAAGAGCAGAAATTCTGGGGTTGGATGACCTGAGTTCACACACTGGCTCTGCTTCTTAGTAACTGTGTGATTCTGAAGAGATTGCCCCACCTCTCTTCTCCTCTCTACAAAATGGTGAGGATGGTAGCCCCTATCAGGAAGATAAAGTGAGAAAATGCAAGTAAATATTGATTCATCTGCTTGGCCCATTTTTTTTTTTTTTTTAAAAGCTCAGTAGATATTGCTACTGCTAATCTTATCTTTTCCTTTGTCACAACTCTCTGATTTGCTCATGACCATCTAGCTTTCCCTGGTGGCTCAAATGGTAAAGAATCTGCCTACATTGTGGGAGACTCAGGTTGAATCCCTGGATTGGGAAGACCCACTGAAGGAAGAGTGCATGACCACCCACTCCAGTATTCTTGCCTGGAAAATCCCATGGACAGAGGAGCCTGGCAGTCGCAAAGAGTTGGACACAACTAAAGTGACTGAGTATGCATGCATCCATCTTTTCAAAATCCATGGGTCCTTTGAGAGCCAGCCCCTTTCTCCACTAACCTACTCTAGGCCAGACTCTTGACTTTCTGGTTACTGATAGCATGTACCCCATACAGTTAGCATTGAATTATGTCCTGTTTTACTATTTCCTAGTGACAAAGTCTGTAAGAAATATTAGTCCTGTGAAATTCTCCTCAAAAAAATTACTACATTCAGCTAAGTCTGGGAGGACTATACATTGTCTCTCTCAACTTGGAAATCACAAAACACTCAAGCATAGTAAAGGCACTGAAAGGCCCTGAGTTTAAAAACAAAATCCTTCTAATATTTTTAATCTCTATTTTCTCATCACTTTAAGAAACTTGGTTTGATGTAAAGTATATTAAGAGTCCAAAGAGTCATGTGTAGCCTGCCAGGCTCCTCTGTCCATGCAATTTTTTAGGCAAGAATACCGGAGTAGTTATCATGCCCTTCTCCAGGGAATATTCCCACCCAGGGATCAAACCTGGTTTTCCTGCATTGCATGTGGATTCTTTACCATCTGAGCAATGAGGGAAGCCCAACATAAAAGTAATGTGCCTCATGTCATACTCTGGAAAGTTCTGCCCTATTGCTGAATCCAGTGGAGCTGCTGGGGTCTTGGAGGTGGAGGGAGGTTTGATGCTCAAGTCTCACACCCACCTCCTTCCCTGGTTTCCCCAAAGCTGCCTTCCAAGGACTTCCATGGCACTCCAGGGACTTCTGATCACAGTTAAGAGCCCACCAACACATATTCCCTCATCTGGTCCCCAGAAGGCAGCAGTAATAGTATCAGCTTTATTGTACAGATAAAAAAACGGCGGTGTATAGTGGTCATGGTTGAATGACCACATTGTCAACCAAGCAGTATGGGCAGAACCACTTGCAAATGCAATCCTTCTTTCACTGGGCCTAGCAGAATTCTTTGAATATGCAATAAACATACAGAATTCTACCTACCCTACTGAGTGACAAATACACGGCAAAGATGCAAAAAGAAATCACAGCTTTGATTTTTCTCTTTGCTAATAAAAATAGTGTCTTGATTATGGCCGTATATTTTCAAGGCACAGGGTCCACTCCTTAGAGTTTGTGCTGGGCCAAACTGCATTCTTTAGATGGCTTTGAATTGGAGTCTGCATGAGTGACATAGATTACAAGATCCAGTGGCTTAGCAGGTGTTTTTATTTGCCCTTGACATTTCACACTTCAGTCTCAGCTTTAAGATCAGGAAGAGAACAGAGGAAAGGCAGAAGTGATGATGCAATGATGAGAGGACAGGATAAAGCGAAACAGACAGGACAAAGATGAGGCTCCCTTAAAGCCCAGCACAGCTCTCTACTTAGAGTTAACCCCAATATGACTCCTTCAAGATGAATCTGACCTGGTAGCATCAGGGGCAAGACAGCAAAGACAACAACAGCTCTCTGGTCCCAGACACCACCGCCTCTAGCAGCACTGACACTCTAATCACCAAGAGAAGCTTATACAATGTTTCACCACTTAGCTTAAGTAAAAACTGTTCAGCAAATGTGCAAATACTGTGGATGAGAGAAACTTTGCCACGTGGGGACTAGCATCCCAGTGTATATAAAAAGATTCAATCTAGGCAGGAGGGGCACTTCTTCCTGAGCAGTTAGATATAGCAGAGAAGGGAGAGGAAGCCAAAGAGTGGGTGTGCCCTGGTCTTATGAGGCCGGAACTCGTCCTATAGGTAGAGCTGCATCATGACAAGTGGGGAGGCTCAGCTCCTCAGAGAGTGAGGCCAGCAGTATACATTGGCAGATCAGGGCGTCAAGAAGCAAAGCTATGATTAAATGGATATGGCACAGGGGCATCCCTGGTGGCTCAGACAGTAAAGGAGTTGCTTGCAATGCAGGAGACCCTGGTTTGATCCTTGGGTTGGGAAGATCACCTGGAGAAGGGAATGGCCACCCACTCCAGTGTTCTTGCCTGGAGAATTCCATGAACAGAGGAGCCTGGCAGGCTACAGTTCATGGGCTCACAAAGAGTTGGTCATGACTGAGTGACTAACACTACTACACAGGTCGCTGGTCTCAGCATCTGGGCAAGAACCCAGATTTCCCTGTTCTCAGTGTAGAACTCTCTCTACTAAATCTACTAAGTCCACAGTAGACTTCCCTTTCATCCCCCTTTTCCTTGTTCTCCCCCTGCCACTCCCTTTTTAGTGCACAGTCTGAGGTCAGAATTAAGTGCTTCTGTTAAATTACCTCCCAGGATTTCACAAAGAGTAATAATGTACATGTTTGATCTAGCGGTCAGGGAAATGCTGTAGACAGTGATTCAGAGCATCCATTTTTCACTTGGCCAAATTCATTTTGATGGAATTTCCCTGGGATCTGACTGAGCCAAAGTCTCCCTTAACTCGGGCCATGGGCTTTAGTGAAATCAAAACTACTGCTGGGGCTGTCTCCACTTTCCTCCTCATGTAGAAGTGTTCCCTGTGGCACTTAAACCTTAAACCAGTGCTTAGAGATTAAAAGGTGGCTCTGAAGGGCTAAAGAAATGAACCTATGTGGGACTATATCCAATATCAAGGCTCAACCCATGAACTTACCCAAAACAGCATTACAAAGTCTGTCTGAACTGTGAGGCCTCTTGAAATGGTTTAGGATGGACACCAAGCACATTTAAAATCAAAATCAATGTCATTTAAGCCTTAACATTACCATGCAGGGTCAACAGCTTAGAAGTAAAGAGAGATGCTTTCCTAAATGAATAAATACTGATTTATTTAATGAAGAAGAATCTGATGCCAAAGCTTTAGAAGGTCACAAGTGAACAGTATCCCAAAACACGGTGCAGTGCTTTTTAAACTGAGAGGATATAATAGTACATTTCAGATTTTTTTCAAATGAAATTGTATATTAATTGCTGTTGTCGTTCAGTCACTAAGTCACACCTGACTCTTTGCGACCCCATGGACAGCAGTGCACGAGGCTTCCCTGTCCTTCACTATCTCCCAATGTTTGCTCAAACTCATGTGCACTGAGTCAGTGATGCCACCCAACCATCTGATCCTCTGTCACTTCCTTCTCCTCCTGCTCTCAATCTTTTCTCAGCCTCGGGGTCTTTTTCAATGAGTTGGTTCTTCGCATCAGGTGACCAAATTATTAGCCCTTCAGCTTCATCATCAGTCCTTCCAATGAATATTCAGGGTTGAACTGTACATGGAATCACAATATATAAGAGAGACAACCTCAGAGCTTGCCCTGGTATTACAGGGGAAGAGGATGCTCAGACTGCATCTTCTAGGTTTTTTCCCCATCCTTCATCTGCAAGGTATTTTCCCTTAACATCAGTGACCCACACAACTCAGTCGATGAACTGTTGATCTCGTTCACCTCTCTCCCTTTACCATAACCTAGAAAGTACCCTGGGGAAGTTGAAGCCACTACAGCCCTGGGCTTTCATTTTTGTCTCTGCCGATGACTAGCCTGATTTCCAGGAGAAACAATCACCTAAATGACAACTCCTATTTCTTCCATAAAATGTGAAGAAGCAAAGTTTATATACATATCTTTGAGATATATGTATATATCACAAAGATTTGTTCAGGATCAAACTAGATTTTAAAATGCCATTTTTTACACTCTAACATTTAGATAAATGTTCAATGTTGTTGGCTATACACTTAATTCATAGCAACCTTCAAAGGAAAATAATAGAATGATAAACTTGAGTATTGTAATCTAAGGGGAGACAGAGGAAAGAAAAACATTTCTGAGTTTGGCCATAACCTTAGAGGGATATTTCATTTAGGAAATCTTCACTGCACACTTGACGGATGACAGGAGTAGTAATGATTAACACCGAGTTCTACTGTGTGATACAGACTCTGGAGAGAAATCACCATCAATTATTGATTGTCTAAATCTTCTACATATCTAAACATATACACAAAAAGAAGCTGTGTAAACGGGAAAAAAAACTACACCAAAACAAGGAACTCAGGCCAAGTGTAAAGGGAGTGGTTTGGCTACAGTTTTTTGGAATAGTAGATTTAGGTCTTCTCTGCAAATGTTGCTCCCTTGCTAGCTGCAGGCATCTATCAGGAGTTGGATGACAGCTGTTTACACTGGATGGGAGCATTTGGGGTAAATGTGGAAACTTCAGTTGGCAGACACCTATGTCAGCCACTAACTCATCACCTCCCCAAACACACACTCCTAGTCCTTCAACTTCTACTCACTTCTCTTTCAGAGATTTGCCACAAATGCATCAGTAAGAAGGGAGGTGCAACCTGGCAGAGACCCTCTTGACTCAGTTCAACTTAGAATGAGCATTTCTCCCTTTCTTGGAGAATTCACTTCAGTTTAGTCACTCAGTCATGTCCAACTCTTTGTGACCCCATGGACTGGAGCATGCCAAGCCTCCCTGTCCATCATTAACTCCTGGAGCCTACTCAAACTCATGTCCATTGAGTCAGTGATGCCATCCAACCATCTCATCCTCTGACGTCCCCTTTTCCTCCTGCCTTCAATCTTTCCTGGCATCAGGGTCTTTTCAAATGAGTCAGTTCTTTGCATCAGGTGGCCAAAGTATTGGAGTTGCAGCTTCAACATCAGTCCTTCCAATGAATATTCAGGACTGATTTCCTTAGGATTGATAGGTTGGATCTCCTTGCAGTCCAAGGGACTTTCAAGAGTCTTCTCCAACATCACAGTTCAAAAGCATCAATTCCTTGGTGCTTAGCTTTCTTTATAGTCCAACTCTCACATCCATACATGACTACTGGAAAAAAACCATAGCTTTGACTAGATGGACCTTTGTTGGCAAAGTAATGTCTCTGCTTTTTAATATGCTGTCTAGGTTGGTCATAACTTTTCTTCCAAGCAACCAAGTGTCTTTTAATTTCATGGCTGCAGTCACCGTCTGCAGTGATTTTGGAGCCCCCCAAAATAAAGTCTCTCACTGTTTCCATTGTTTCCCCATCTATTTGCCATGAAGTGATGTGACCAGATGCCATGATCTTAGTTTTTTGAATGTTGAGCTTTAAGCCAACTTTTTCACTCTCTCTTTCAATTTCATCAAGAGGCTCTTTAGTTCTTCTTTGCTTTTTGCCATAAGGGTGGTGTCATAATTCAAGGTCACCAATAAGTCGTCTCACCCATGCATGTATGACCCTGATACTTTGGGAAAGAGTCTTATCTTTTTATTCCACCCCCCACAGGAAATATAATAATCATCAATTTGGAGGCAATGTTAATTGGGCAAAGAAGCTGGCAGTGGAGGCCAAATATTAAAACAAGGCAAAAACAATCAGAAACTGCAAACAGAAAGAGTTTTTTAAAATGCTGTCCCTAAATATTAAAAAGGTGAGCTCCATTAATTCTAGATTTTTGCAGTGATTGTGGTTTTGTTTGCTCATTTGTTTTTCATCATCTCCCACCATCCCCCAGCAGATATTAATTCACCTTTGCATCAAAGGTTTTCTTTGTATTGTCAGAAACTGCAAATACTCATTTAATGCCTTCAAACAATGCCACAGAGCAGTGTGCCATGATATAGCTATGTCTCTCTAATTATGGATGTTTGTAAATCAATATGACAGTAGAGAAATCATCCCTTTCCATTTCCCACCGTTCTCTAAAATATGTTCTTAGAGGGAACTCCAGACACCCAAGTCTCTAAATTTAGAACTGCAGAGTCATTTTTGAGTCTTCTCCAACTTTGCTCTCCATGTGACTTTAATGGCCAAGAACCAAGGATTTTTCATCTGTAAATGTTCTAATATCGATGTTGTTATTGATTTGGTCACTAAGTCATGTCTGACTCTTTGCAACCCCATGGACTGTAGCCCGCCAGACTGCTCTTTCCATGGGATTACTCAGGCAAGAATACTGGAGTGGGTTGCCATTTCCTTCCCCAGGTGATCTTTCTGATCTAGGGATCAAACCCATGTCTCTTGGTTGGCAGGCAGATTCTTTACCATTGAACCACCAGGGAAGCCCCTCTAATATCCATCTTTCCTCATAATTTCTACCACCTTGGCTTTCTCCAGGCCCACAGTACTTCTTGCCTAAATTGTTGCAGTGTTCTCCTAACAGGTCTCCTTCCCTTGACTCTTCCATATCATTCTATTCTAGATGCAATGCTGAGTTAAATTTTTCGAAGCACAATGTGAGTAGGTCAGTGCATAACTACAAATGTCCTATGGTCCCTGTGCTCATGGGAGACTTAAATGGTCAAATGCAGATAACAAGATTTGCTTAATTCCTTTCTCTCTCATTAGGAGGTAAGCTATATGAAAGCAGGGGCTTTGAGTCTGAACTGTGCTGGGCATGTAAAACTGTAGCAACAGGAGCAGGTGCAGTATGGATTTGTTGAAAGAATAAGTGAGTATAAAATGCATGGATAGTTGGATGAATGGATGGATGGATAGATAATGCCTCTCTAAATGGTTTGCTTAGAGTATTAAATAGAATAATGTATGTAAAAGAATCAGGGCTTCTCTGGTGGCTCATGGGTAAAAAATCTGCCTGCCAATGCAGGAGACTCAAGTTTAATCCTTGGGTGGGGAAGATCTCCTGGAGAAGGAAATGGCAACCCACTCCAGTAATACTGCCTGGAAAATCCTATGGATAAGGAGCCGGTGGGCCGCAGTTCAGCCAGTCACAAAAGAGTCTGTTGTGATTAAACAATAGCAGCATAAAGGAATCAAGCACAGTCAAGGTAGTTCCCTTTCTTTTTTTTCTCTATTAGTCTTCTTGTACTGCTCAGGCCCATCTCCCAATCATGAAAGGCCAAAACAAATGATGGAAGGATCATGTACTCCATCCTTCCTTCAAAGGGAAAGTACTCAATTCTGAGACTTTAGCTTAGGATTGACGCCCCTGCATTTGTTAAGAATCAACTCTGGTAGTGAGATCCTGGAACATAAGAGGCTGCCTGCAGTAGTACATGGGTAGGGATGGTCCTTGCAAAAGTATATCTTGGGCCTTTACTGGGACAGGTAAGGATATCTTGGGCCTGTACTGGGATGATGTGGAGAAAGGACAAGTTTGAGACAGAATCCCCAGGCAGAATTGATGGGTGTGACAGAGACCACCTTTTTCACTTGGCCTCAGTCTCTTGAGTTCTGCTAGAGACTCAGATGCCCTTCATATCTTTTTTTTTTTTTTAACATATAAATTATAAACAAATTGACTTCTGATAGCTGAAAGCTATCAACAACAAATTCTGGTACAGCCTTTAATACTGAGGTCCTAGGGAGTGGGTATCCTATGGAGAAGGCAGAAATGACAAGGAGCACAACTCCCTACAAGCAGAGGGTTTGAAAAGGCACTTTTTTTTTTTTTTTAAAAAAAGCCCATTTTGTGGAAGAAACCAGCTGTCTCTTAATTGCTATCTGCACTGTGGTTTCTCCTGGGGGGTGGAGAGGGTAGTGGATTAAAGAAAAAGTTTTCAAGGCCATAGGCATGAATATCCAAATGATATAAATTTTAATACATATTTTTAAAAGGGTTAGGCAGTGATGGAAAGATATGATGGCTTTGCTTTTATTTCTTGGTTCTATTATAATCCCTCCAAAAGTGCAGTGGCTATCTCTTTGGAAATTTTGCAGAATTTTAAACTTTGGAAAGATTTTCCCTTTCACGGTCACAAATCTCTGAAAAAGCCTTTGGCTGCAGGAGTCCGGCTCCAAGTCAAGACTGGGGCAAAGGCTTTGCACGTGTTTCTGAAAGGTAGATGGCTTGGAATGAGCACCTTCCAGTTAGGAGTGAAACCACCTAGTTATCTAAATGAAACAGAAAAATGTATGAAATATTCCCCTCATCCCAACTAGATAAGAGGACCTAGCTCTAAAGATGTTATCCACAGTCTATCATTTAAGACTCCAGCTATTCCAGCTATAGCATTTCCTAAAAAAAAAAAAAAAAATTGTTCCAAATAACATTGTAAATTTTACGGCCTGCTCAATCTATGCTTCTGAATGGAAGAGGCAACAGGAATGCATTTAAACAGAGTGTCAAAGAAATGAATCTCCAGTTTATTGCTACTATTCATCTTGGCTAGTAAATGGCCTCCATACTATTCTTCATTCATTAAAAATGGTTCATTTCCTTTGGCCTTTATTCATTGCCTAATATTCCTAATGAACTTAATGTAGCAAGTGATGTAATCAGACAAAAGAACTGTAAGAATCTTTTCCTGCCACTATAAGCAGAATTAAATCATATTTAATTGGGAATATAGTGTTCACCCAAAGTCCTGATTAACTATGCATCACCCACACTGTTGTCTATTCTCAGCGCTGCTCTCATTAAAGCAGGAGGAGAGCACCAGCTCTCAGGCTCAGTTCTCTATGTCAGCCACAGCCACATACCAGGCAGGCGGCTAACTAGTTCCAGCCATGGATTAGTCACTGCTTTCAGTGATCCTTAATCCTCCATGGATAAGAATGCACAAAGTGGTGTACATGAGACAAGAATGAGGCGACACCCGTGGTACCTGCTTTATAACCAGAGCAGAGGAGAGAGTTAAGCAGAGCTGGGAAGAGTTGAGAGGCAATGGCTTCTGGATGGCTTTTGCCGAAAATAGTCACTGCCCTGGGGTTAGGATGAGAGAATTCTATTTTCAGAAAGGGAAATTGAGAATACAGAAAAGTGGCAAATAAAAAAATCTGCATCCAAAAAAAAAAATCATCAAAGACTTCAAGAAAAGCAAACCCCAGCTGGAGTGACTGCTTGAAAGGCACACCAGGCTCGAGAGTTTGTGCCAGACCCTAGAGGAGCAGGAAAGGCCTGTAGGGTTTGTTTTGTGTTTGTTTGCTTTTGCTTTCTTAGCAGAAATAGACGTGGTGGAAAAGGTGTTTTGAGAAACATGGTTTGGTAGTAAATAGTTCAGCTGGAGGATCAGTGATGATTTTGTAGCAATTGGGTCAAGAGGCAAGAAGGTCTTGGGCCAGGTGATAACAATGTGGTACCAAAGTGGGGGTTTCCCAAGAGGCCCAGTAGGGGAAGAAGTGGTGATGAAATGGAAATCATTATGGACAGGTAATAGCTCAGGCAGTAAGGAATCTGCCAGCAATGCAGGGGACCCAGGTTCAATCCCTGGACTGGGAAGATCCTCTGGAGAAGGGAATGGCTACCCATTTCAGTATGTTTGCCTGGAGAATTTCATGTACAGAGGAGCCTGGTGAGCTATAGTCCATGGGGTTGCAAAGAGTTGAACATGACTGAGCAACTTTCACTCCCCGCCCCACCCCACCCCCACACACACAGAGGTAAAGGAGAAAGATGGGGTTAAAAACTGCTGGATGCATTGGAGTCACTTCTTACTCTGACCCCCATCATGTCTGTCCTTCCTTTCCACCAACCAGGGAGTAGCTCCATGCCACCTGTCCATCATCTCAGAATCACTCAGCTGAGCATAACTCTCCCCACAATGAGCTGAGTAGCACTCATGGGCATGGCAGGCCACATGGCAGCCCTTCTTGGAAGGTTTCTCAGCAGGCTGCATATTGCTCTCAGCTCCTCAGGGCAGCAAGTTCTCTGTAGCACCTTGAGACCACCATGTCTCAAGGCCTAGTGCACACAGCACTGTAGGTGCCACATAAATATTTGTAGAGAGAATAGAGAACTTAGCACCATAGCAATCTTCAAGTATTTTCAATAAAGGCTGAAGTCCTGGCTGAGTGACTCAGCAGTAAAGAATTTGCCTGCAATGCAGGAGACGCAGGAGATGTGGGTTCCATCCTTGGGTCTGGAAGATCTCCTGGAGGAGGGCATGGCAACCCGTTCTAGTATTCTTGCCTGGAGAATCTCATGGACAGTGGAGACTGGAGGGCTACGGTCCATAGGGTCAAAAAGAGTCGCACACAACTGAAGCAACGGAGTATACACACACGCAAAGTCCAGGCCAAGTGAATAAAATCTCTCCTTTATATAAGTGTTCTCTAGTGACTCAAAATGATTATCTTCTGCCCAGTGTTACTTTCTGATAAAGGTCAAACAAGCTTGAAAAAACAACAGAAAAACCTCCATTTGATTTGACATTTGTGAAGAGAGCCAAGAATCCTGGTTGATGATAACCTCTGCCTTCCTTGTTCTGCTTCATCATCAGACCACAAGGCAGGTACAAGACTTCTCACAGATTTCAAATCTGCATTTTGTTGAGTTTTCTCATTTAGTCGTGGTGAAGGTAATTCCTCCCAGCGAAAAAGCCAAATATCAACCGTCAATTTGCATAAAGGACAAATTCAGTAGGATGCTCTTTATGCTCTGTGTCCAATAATATAATCTGTCTCATGTTTGAAGGACACATTTACGAAAATAATTTTATGTGGTGCTCACATATTAATAAGCTAGTGGGAGCTCAATATATAGCAAATTCTTCTGACTTATGCAAATAATATTGTAAGGCTTATTAAGAGACAATAGTAAGATGGCAGAGTAGAATGATGCACACTCATCTCCTCCTGTGAGAACACCAAAATTGCAACTAGCTGTTGAACAACCATCAACAGGAGGACACTGGAACCCACCAAAATAAGATACCCCACATCCAAAGACAAAGAAGAAGCAAGACAGTAGGTGATACACAATCACAATAAAATCAAATCCCATACTCAATGGTGGGTGACCCACTAACTGGAGAACAATACCACCAAAGAAGTTCTGCTGTTGTGAAGGTTCTGAGCCCCATGTCAGACTTGCCAGCCCAGGACCCGGACAGAGGGACTGGGAATCCCCAGGGAATCTGGCCTTGAGGGTAAGTGGGATTTGATTATACACCTTCCAGAGGACTGAGGAAAACAGAGACTTCAGTCTTGGAGGCACAAACAAAATTCTGCATGCACCAAGACCCAGAGGAGAGGAGCAGTGACCCTACAGGAGACTGAATCAATACTACCTGTTGGTGTTAGAGGGCCTCCTGTGGAGGTGTGGGTCAGCAGGGCCTCACCGGAGGGACAGGGGCACTAGAAGGTCCCCCTCAGCATAAACCTTCTTGGAGTTGCATTAACCCTACCATAGAGCCCGTGGACACCAGGGCTGGGTAACCCCAGGCCAAACAACTACCACAAAGGGAGTGTAACCCCACGCATCAACAAATAATTGGATTAAAGCTATACTGAGAAAGGCCTGGCCACCAGAGCAAGACCCAGTTTTTCCCATCACCAGTCCCCTACATCAAGAAGCTTACACAAGCCTTTTAGCCTCATCCATCAGAGGGCAGACAGAAGAAGAAGCACAGTCTCACAGCGACTAGTAAAAAAAAAATATATTACAGAAAGTTAATCACAATGAAATAAGCATAAAGTTTTGTGCCATATAAAGGGACAAGATAAAACCCCAGAAATACAATGAAATGAAGTGGAGATAGGCAACCTTCCAGAAAAACAATTCAGAATAATGATAGTGAAGGTGAATGGAGGCAAAGATTGAGAAGATGCAGGAAATGTTTACCAAAGACCTAGAAGAACTAAAGGACAAACAGAGGTGAATAACACACTAGAAGGAATCAATAGCAGAATAACTGAGGCAGAAAACAGATAAATGACCTGGAGGACAAAATGGTAGGAATCACTGCCACAGAACAGAATACAGATAAAGGATGAAAAGAAATGAAGACAGCCTAAGAGGCCCCTGGTACAACATTAAATGCACCAGCATTTGCATTATAGGGGTCCCAGAAGGAGAAGAGAGAGAAAAAGGGCCTGAGAACACATTTGAAGTGATAATAGATGAAAACTTCCCAAATATGGGAAAGGAAATAGTCAACCAAGTCCAGGAAGTACAGAGAGTCCCAGGAAGGATAAACCTAAGTAGGTGAAATAGAGTTATATGATATACATGATATGTGTTTGGTGATATAAAGTTCTATTACTTTTCTGTTGACCAATCATGACACAATGATATTAAGTAATAGTTGCATAGTCACAATAGTAAAAGATGTTTATGTTTTCACAATCAAGAGCCAGACAAAAGGATAAAATATAATTACAATTGCAAGCCATAATGAGAACATGATTAACTGAGCAATATGAATAATTGCATACAGTTCGGGGTGGGGTGTCAAGCAGAGTCATGTGGCAAATGGAGGAGCATACATGCACATGTTTTCATCCACCCAGTCAGTCTATATTTTTTGGTTGGTGCATTTAATCAATTTACATTTAAGGTAATTATCAATATGTATGATTCTGTTACCATTTTCTTAATTGTTTGGGATTTATTTTCTGTAGGTATTTTCCTTCTCTTGTGTTTCTTGCCTAGAGAAGTTCCTTTAGCATTTGTTGTAAAGCTGGTTTGGTGGTGCTGAATTCTCTTAACTTTTGCTTGTCTGGAAAGTTTTTGATTTCTCCATCAAATTGGAAGGAGAGTCTTGTTGGGTAGAGTATTCTTGGTTGTAAGTTCTTCTCTTTCATCACTTTAAATATAATCATGCCATTCCCTTCTGCCTTGTAGAGTTTCTGTTGAGAAATCAGCTGATAGCCTGATGGGACTTCCTTTGTGTGTTATTTCTGATCTTTCCCTCGTTGCTTTTAATATTTTATCTCTGTCTTTAATTTTTGTCAGTTTGATTACAATGTGTTTCGGTGTGTTACTGCTTGGGTTTATCCTGCCTAAGACTCTCTGTGCTTCCCAGACTTGGTTGACTATTTCCTTTCCCATATTTTGGAAGTTTTTGTCTATTATCTCTTCAAAAATTTTCTCAGGTCCTTTCTGTCTCTCTTCTCCTCTGGGACCCCTATAATGTGAATGTTGGTGCATGCAAAGATGGGCTCAATAAAGGACAAAATGGTATGGACCTAACAGAAGCAGAAGATATTAAGAAGAGGTGGCAAAAATACACAGAAGAACTGTAAAAAAAAGATCTTCACGACCCAGATAATCAGCATGGTGTGATCAATCACCTAGAGCCAGACATCCTGGAATGTGAAGTCAAGTGGGCCTTAGGAAGCACCACTATGAATAAAGCTAGTGGAGGTGATGGAATTCCAGTTGAGCGATTTCAAATCCTAAAGGATGATGCTCTGAAAGTGCTGCACTCAATACGCCAGCAAATTTGGAAAACTCAGCAGTGGCCACAGGACTGGAAAAGGTCAGTTTTCATTCCAATCCCAAAGAAAGGCAATGCCAAAGAATGCTCACACTACCGCGCAATTGCACTCATCTCACATGCTAGCAAAGTAATGCTCGAAATTCTCCAAGCCAAACTTCAGCAAAATGTGAACCATGAACTTCCAGTTGTTCAGGCTGGATTTAGAAAAGGCAGAGGAACCAGAGATCAAATTGCCAACATCCACTGGATCATCAAAAAAGCAAGGGAGTTCCAGAAAAAAATATACTTCTGTTTTATTGACTATGCCAAAGTCTTTGACTGTGTGAATCACAACAAACTGTGGAAAATTCTTCAAGAGATGGGAATACCAGACCACCTGACCTGCCTCCTGAGAAATCTGTATGCAGGTCAGGAAGCAAACTAGAACTGGACATGGAACAACAAACTGGTTCCAAATATGAAAAGGAGTATGTCAAGGCTGTATATTGTCACCCTGCTTATTTAACTTATATGCAGAGTACATCATGAGAAATGCTGGACTGGATAAAGCACAAGCTGAAATCAAAATTGCCGGGAGAAATATCAATAACCTCAGATATGCATATGACACCACCCTTTATGGCAGACAATGATGAAGAACTAAAGAGCCTCTTGATGAAAGTGAAAGAGGAGAGTGAAAAAAGTTGGCTTAAAGCTCAACATTCAGAAAACCAAGATCATGGCATCCGGCCCCATCATTTCATGGCAAATAGATAGGGAAGCAGTGAAAACAGTGGCAGACTATTTTTGGGGCTCCAAAATCACTGCCGATGGTGACTGCAGCCGTGAAATTAAAAGACACTTCATCCTCAGGAGAAAAGTTACGACTAACCTAGACAGCAAATTAAAAAGCAGAGACATTACTTTGTCAACAAAGGTCCATCTAGTTAAGGCTATGTTTTTTTCCAGTAGTCATGTATGGATATGAGAGTTGGACTATAAAGAAAGCTGAGCTCTGAAGAACTGATGCTTTTGAACTGTGGTGTTGGAGAAGACTCTTCAGAGTCCCTTGGACTGCAAGGAGATCCAACTAGTCCATACTAAAGGAAATCAGTCCTGAATATTCATTGAAAGGACTGATGTTGAAGCTGAAACTACAATACTTTGGCCACCTGATGTGAAAAACTGACTCTTTTGAAAAGACCCTGATGAAAGATTGAAGGCGGAAGGAGAATTGGACCACAGAGGATGAGATGGTTGGATGGCATCACCAACGTGATGGACATGAGTCTGAGTAAATTCCAGGAGTTGGTGATGGATAGGGAAGCCTGGTGTGCTGCTGTCTATGGGGTTGCAAAGAGTCAGACACGACTGAGTGACTAAACTGAACTGAACCGATATCACCAAAACTAGGACCTAATAGAAAAACCTGTAATTACTTTTTAAAATCTAGATGCATATCAGAATTATCTTGAAATCTTTTTGAAAAATACAAAATGCTCAGGTATTGCTTTGTTTCTCCAGAGTTCCAGATATGTTTCTAATGAGCAGTCATGTTTAAAAACAACTGGATTATATGATGGTCTTTTACTTTTATCTAGTTTGTTTCACTTTTTCTATTTCATATTCAGTGCTTCCATTTCTTTTACGTTCTTGAATTTCTCCATATCTTCATTTTTTAAGGTTCTTTCTAAAGTGTAGTAGAAAAGTTTTTGTATACATACATATATATAAATGTATAATATATATGTTAGAAAACTTATGAATTTTTTCCTAACTAAAAAAAATTATGATATTTTGATTCCACTTGTTTGACTTGGTATGAATAGGATGCTAGATTTATAACTAAAAAAATACATATGCAACAAGAAACAAAGGTTTACTATATACCACAGGGAACTATAGTCAATATCTTGTAATAATCATGATGGAAAATAATTTCAAAAATAATATATGTATATTTGCATAACTGCATCACCTTGCTGTGCACCTGAAACACTGTACTTCAATGAAAGATATATATTAAAAAAAGAATGAGACAGTAGTAACTTGACAATTGTGACCCAAACACTCAGGTATTTAGCTGATATCACAATGACCTCTATGTATCTTAGAAGCAAGAGACCTTAAGACTTCAAAAACTCTGCTCATGCCCATTCCAGAATAAGCTGGAAAAGAGAAATATTGAACTGGTACCAATGGAACATCAGAAATGAACAGTAAAAATTGGCAGCTTCCTGGACAAATCAAGTCTTCACTACATAGTTTTAACTCTATATAAAGTAAAGTCATCTAATTAGTGGCTACATCTGTGTTTGAATACAGGGCATATTTCAAAGCAAAGCAAACTTTAAAATATCATGAATTATGTTGGATTATCCACATGTCATATGTCATTCATCTGTGCAGAGAGCCTGAATCTGATCATCATTGAGGAAAATGATTCTAGAACATGGATGCTATATACCTGCAAAGGGGCTAGTCTTCTTCCTCATAGATGTATATCCTTGCAGGGAATGAATAAGGAAATAAGCCCCAAGGAGCTGATTAATGGGCATCCCTTCCAGAGTGATTCATATGCCACCCCTGCCTGTGTGACCATTATGGATTTATTAACATTAAGGCAATGCTATTCAAAGAGGTATCAAAACATTTTCATGTGATGGAACACCAGGTGAAATATTACTGCAACCTCTCAGCAACTGAAACAAGCTGAGATAATTGCACCGCCAAGGAGAACAGATTCAACCTCCAGATGCCACTTAAGGCCCTAAGTTCTGTCTTCTAGAATTTCTTTACTTGATGTAATAATGGCCTGATGTTATGCTCAGAATCAGCCCCCCTCATATTGTGATACCCAATGGATACCACTAGTTGCAACCCTTCTGCTCCAACACATCTTCCAAGACTTAATTACAGAGTAAGTGAGGGAGTCCTGGCTGAGGAGTTCCTGTCATTTCCTGGGCACTTCCAGCTACATTCCTGGCTCATTGAGGGCAGGGTAGGGGTAGAGGGTGGAGAGCAACAGAGTGGAGACCACTGCCCTGTCTCTCCAGAGAGTCAAGAGCTGGAACGAGGTAATTATTTGAGAAAGGATACCATGCACATGAGCATCAAGTACAGATTACCAAACAAAAGTGAAGCCATGTTTAGAAAATGTACCAAACCCTTCCTTGACATTTTTCTTCAGAACTATTTTCATTTCTGAAAATAATAATTAATTTCCTACTTTCTGAATTTAGCGATCTTTTCCTCATATGCTGTATCCCATCCCCCATAGGTCTTCAAATCTTTTTCTATAGGACAGAAAGAAATAGAGCAATGCCTGCCTTCAGCAAGCTCATCACCATTCTGGGGTTCCCATGATGGTTCATATGAGAAGTAAGCTGACCTTCCCAGGCAGAGGATGGTCACTTTCTGAAAAGTCATTTTCAGAAAGTCACTCTCTGAAGGTGATACTGTGCCTATGAACTGGAGGAACAAGAGCAAAGGAGTGACAAAGTCTAGCAAATAAGAAAGTTTTATTTGAATATAATCACACACTATTTTTCCATGTTTACTATCAAGGTTGTTAGTTGCTCAGTAGTGTCCAACTCTTCTTGACCTCATAGACTGTAGCATGCCAGGGTCCTCTGTCCATGGGATTCTCCAGGCAAAAGTACTGAGTGGATAGCCATTCCTTTCTCCATGAGATCTTCCTGACCCAGGGACCGAACCAGGGTCTCTTGCATTGCAGGCAGATTCTTTACCATCTGAGCCAGCAGGGAAGCCCAGGCCACCTACTAAATGCTCCTGAGGATACATCTGTGACCTTAAAGAGGATACTGGGTTATTTTAAACCATAAGCTCTCTCCTCATGCTTATTTAGTTCTGTATGCTGTACGGGCCTGGTGAATGGCCGAGTTATTATACTAAGTCTCTCTCTCTCTCTCTCTCTCTCTCTCTCTCTCTCTCTCTCTCTCTCTCTCTCTCTTTAACTCTAACCATGCCGCTTGGTCTGATTCCTGAGCATTTCCACCCTCAGGCCTTTCTTTTCCCAGTCTGTCCCCACGAACCAGAATGTCTTTGTCCTCTTAAAGCACACTGACTTGTCTGGAGGCTCTTATTCAAGCTCCGTACTCCAAACCAACGGCACTGCCTTCCTATTCTGGTTTCCTGAAACATTTGTCATTTTGTCACTTAATCATTTACTAACTTTGTTGTTATTCCATTTCTCCATGCCACCATGTACTGCATCTTTGATGAGATCTTAAGATGCCTGAGGACAGCAAATTGAAAACTCCTGACTAGGTTTCAGTTCTTGGTAATGAACCAAGCAAAAGATGTGCCAAGAGCAGTGGCTAGCTTGGAGCTTATGTGGGATCCCAAGGAATGGGGAGAACCAGAGGAGAGAAAACAGGCCAATGGGCAGCAGAGTGATTTCAGGGCCAGCTCTGTGCCAGGGAAAGTCACTGGAGTTCCAGGTCAGGCTTAAAGACAACTTTACCACAGTGCCAACAGATGCTTCTCATGGACAGGGGATTAATTTAGGAGCACATTTCTTAAGTGAAATGAACCAACCTCTGTGGATCTAAAGCTGCAAAAGTCAGAAAGTAACCCCTCTGCTCCATTATGCATTAGTTTAATACTTTTTTCCCCCTACTCTTCCCCTCAAACTGCAGAAAAGCATCTGTTCAAGAGAAGTGGGAAGAAGCAAAGAACTCCAAAAGAGGGAATCAAAGAGGAAAAGTAGAGAACTTGAAGGTTTGCTGATTTCACAATTTGGCCAGGACAGATCTGCATCTGTCCTGCAGATCTGGTCCTCTTGGAGGGGATGAGCCAAGAAACAGTGTTCAGTTCTGGTTCTACCTTTCCTCTTCACCATATCCACATCCAAAGAACTCCCGCAAGAATTCAAACTAGCTGAAAACTTTCATCATCCCAGTTTTGTATATCCCTATTATACTCATAAATTAGAGAAAAGAGAAAACCACAAACACAGAAGCTCTAAGTAAAATAACACAAAATAAAGCAAAGTATCAGCCATCACCACCATGACAATAAAACTTTCATAGATAGAATCCTAGAGAAGTCCCAATTTAGTCACAGATCTTCACAAGTTACAGGAAGGTAAGAAGTTAGACTGAAGCATTTTAGAAATATTCTCATACCTAAAACTGTAAAACCATCATCTGCTTAAATACAACAATCAGAAAATTCAATTAACCAGAATACCTCATTCCTCACACATTTTAGTTCCT
The DNA here is from genome assembly GCF_029407905.1 of Bubalus kerabau. NCBI lineage: Eukaryota > Metazoa > Chordata > Mammalia > Artiodactyla > Bovidae > Bubalus > Bubalus kerabau. The sequence continues at coordinate 58,337,423 of NC_073634.1, forward strand.
TGGGGTTTTAAGTGCCTCCAATCTGCCATATACAACATTAAGTGTGTCTAATTTTCAAAACAGAACATATAATGATTCCTTTTTGTCAATGAAAATCTTGGGTGGAAATAATCACCAATGTGAACTTTGCCATTCCAGGTTGTTAAATTCAAATGAATATAAATGCTGTTCTCTGTAAATTATCTCTCTAATTTGAGGCATAAATGGGCTTTTTGCCCTCACCTTCAAGGCTTGCCTTCAATATTCTGTGAAAGACAAATTACATTATTATCTTAGGAAAGTCTGCTGAAAACTATTGAATTTTCAGTTCTAGAAGCTGAAGATATTTCTTGTTTGACAAAGTATATCAATACTTGTCACTGACACAGAGATTGGATTTGTAAGGCATTTGTGGAACAAAAGAAACAAATTTTACCCTGGCATTCATTTTAAAACAAAACATCTAAATACATCAGATCTGGCTAGCAACACACCTGGAGCCTTGACTGGGTTTAATTATACATAGAGTTGGCAAATCTACAGCCATAATCGACAGGCAGACAGCAGGACTGCTCAGATCATCTCAGCACTGACACATCACAGGTAGTTGGGTCTCAAACACATTCAGGGGTTAAGTCTCAGCTGATGAACCGCATGGCAGCCACCAGAGGACTTTGTTGATGATGGACACTTGAAGCAACTTTCTTCTAGATTTGGTCTTCCTGTTACTGTTGCTTTTTAATGGCAAAATAGGAATTAAGATGAGCGCTCACAATGACAGTGGAAACACACTTATGGTTTATTAAGTGCTGATCCCATGCTGGGCACAATGTTCACATCTGCATATTCATTTCATGGATTCACTTGTTTAAAACTCACAGCCTGCCGAGTTTGCTATGCTGTTCATTTCACAGATGAGGAAACTGAGTCCTAAAAGAATTAAGCTACTTGCCTAAGGTTAAGAGGATAGTTCATGTGACAGAAGAAGTATTTGAATCAGTAAATGAGAAAAGCGCCATAGGGAAGAAAAAAAAAAAAAAAAAGAGTAGGGGGGAAGCTAATGGAATTCAGCAGAATACTTAAATTTTATTGACTATCATTCCTTTCTGTCCTTCAGGTTGAGTATCAGGTGACTGTAGGTACTCATCTCTCATCCCCAAATTCAGGAGGCTGAAAAATATACTTTTTCTTCTGCTCACACTACTCAGTAGTGACAGTAACAGCAAATACTTATAAAGCTCTAATTCTCTGCCAGGCTCCTTTGTTAGCACTTTATGATTATTATCCGCTTTTACAAGGGCAGAAACTGAGGCATGGTTAATGCACTAATTTGGTTAATTTGTCCACTGTCACGTGACTAATAAGTGGAGGAGTGGGGATTTTAAGTGGGAATAATTTGGCTCCAAGGTCTGTTTTCTTAGCCAACATGTGCATGCTAAAGTCGCTTCAGTTGCGCTGGACTCTATGTGACCCAATGGACCATAGCCTGCCAGACTCCTCTGTCCATGGGATTCTCTAGGCAAGAATACTGGAATGGGTTGCTGTGCCCTCCTATACAGGGGATCTTCCCAGCCCAGGGATTGAACCTGTGTCTTTTATGTCTCCTGCATTGCGAGGTGGGTTCTTTACCACAAGCGCCACCTGGGAAGCCCCATGAATTTAATATCCAATTTCAAATCTGTCAGTTGCTGGGGATAGGAACAGGAGGACAAAACTTGAAATCTTCCCTGTCCTCATTAACATTTCAACAGAGGCAGGTATGTCTCTGGTTCCACCCAATTTACATAATATGGAATCACCAGGAGACCTGGTGGGGCATCCTGCTGTCACTGAGCTGTCTCCTCAACACGCTCGGAGTCCAGGATGGATCTTTGATTTGACTCTGCTTCCAGAGGGGAACACAGAAATATATAAGGAGGAAATCAGGCCCAGAGGGGTTAACCCTCTAAACCTCTCAAAAGCAGGCAGATCTCGGTCACTAACACTCCAATTTTAAAGTGTTTTCCATGAAAGAGGGAGCTGTACTTCCATCTTAAAACCAAGAGCTAGCTAAGAGCCTAGAAACACACTTTGGGAATAAACCCAACATCACTGCATCCTCCAAAACATTTATATTTTGTTTTTTTTTAAAGGTATTTTTAAGTTTTCAAGGGTTTCTTAGAGGAATATTTTCCCATCACTGCATAGCTGGATTTAACAGGTATCACTCACTTCGAGCATGCCGGCTTCTTTGGCCCACAGTAGTAATGAAAGTATTATGTTTATCCAACATGCTAGGAAAATGTCAACCTACTAGACCTTAGGCAAACAATGACGTACAGTTAGAGACAAAAGTTATTCCCATAGCTAAACCTTTGGAACAAGTTATCCAGGGAAGATAATTTTAATATTCAAGACAATACAACTTACAATAGTCACTTTTCTAAAATATGTATTTGGAGTTTTATTGTCTCATTGGGCTTTCCTGGTGGCTCAGATGGTACAGAATCTGTCTGCAATGCAGGAGACCTGGGTTTGATCCCTGGCTTGGGAAGATCCCCTGGAGAAGGAATGGCAACCCACTCCAGGATCCTTGCCTGGGAAATTTCAAGGAGAAAAGAGTCTGGTGGGCTATAGTCCATGGGGTTGCAAAGAGCTGGACACGACTGAGCAACTAACACTTTCTCCACTTATGAACTTCAGATATGTAACATTTTATACAGAGAAACTTTCCTGAACATATGACTTTATCTGAGGCCTAGGCACACTAAATGATTTTTCATCTCTTACGGTCACTAAAATAAGTAAGCCAGTTACATATGTCTTTTTTAAAAATACACTAAATGTTTGAACATTAAAGTCCACATTCTGTGGGTAAGTTACTTTTCTTATTGTGCCTTATTGTCCTTTGCAAAATCAGCTATGAAGTATTCAAAATTCTCAAAGGATTACTTCAGGTTAAATAAAAACATAGGGACTTTCCCAGTGGTCCAGTGGTTAAGAATCTGCCTTCCAATGCAGAGGACGTGAGTTTGATTCCTAGTCAGGAAACGAAGATCCTATGTGCAGGGGGCAACTAAGGCCACATGCCACAACTAGAGAAAGCCCACAGCCTCAACAAAGACCCAGTGCAGCCAACAATAAACAATAAAAACAAATATAGGTGCAGAGTTCTTAGCATAGTGTCAAGCACAGAGTATGGCTCTTCAAACGGAGTGCTAAGGTACCTACATGCACACACAGGTATGTATATAATTCATACAGAATAGTAACACAAAGAAAACTAAATCTATTCTTTAACTGATGTGCCCACTTAATGATCTGTGATTGGTAAATGGGCAACAGAGAGCTTAAAAGTCAGCTGCTATATATTCAAACAGACACAGTACATAGGCTTCTGGCTGCCACAATGATGTTGCTGATGATGCTGGCATTATTCTAAGCTCCTGCCTGTACCTTTTGATGAGAGGAGTGGAAGTATCCCATTTTGCAAATAAGGAAACAGAGACATGGAGTGTTCAAATGACTTGCCATGGCCATACAGCAGGTGTACACAGCAGCTTAGGTTGGAACCCGGTCTGATTCCACAGTGCATGCTCTTAACCTTTACAAAAGGCAATGCTCCTCTGACCTGCTCATAATCCAGTTCCCTGGGTGACACAGGAACAAGCTGCTCAAAGGAAAACTAAGGAAGTCCCTCCTTTTGTTAGCTCCCAGGAGTCAGGAAGTGATGAGTCCCATGCAGCAAGGCTGATCTGACTTCCTTCAAACCAGAGTTGTTTTGAAATTGGGATAGGATAACTGGATCAAAGACCATGAAGTATTTTGGGCACATAGAAATTGTGTGACTCTGAATCTGAAGTAACTTTAAAAACAACCTAAGAGTGACTACAACATGGCATGTGCCACATTTTCCACTTACAGCTACCCATCTCCAAGTGCTTCCAAGGGGACACCCACTGCTTTCTACCTTTTGACATGGTTGTACAGGCAGAAGTATTATTTCAAAACTGTTAAAAAGAGTGCATGTTGAAACAAGTGCCATACAACATCCCTACTAGAATACCAGACCACCTGACCTGCCTCTTGAGAAATTTGTATGCAGGTCAGGAAGCAACAGTTAGAACTGGACATGGAACAACAGACTGGTTCCAAATAGGAAAAGGAGTACGTCAAGGCTGTATATTGTCACCCTGCTTATTTAACTTATATGCAGAGTACATCATGAGAAACGCTGGGCTGGAAGAAGCACAAGCTGGAATCAAGATTTCCGGGAGAAATATCAATAACCTCAGATATGCAGATGACACCACCCTTATGGCAGAAAATGAAGAGGAACTCAAAAGCCTCTTGATTAAGGTGAAAGTGGAGAGTGAAAAAGTTGGCTTAAAACTCAACATTCAGAAAACGAAGATCATGGCATCTGGTCCCATCACTTCATGGGAAATAGATGGGGAAACAGTGGAAACAGTGTCAGACTTTATTTTGGGGGGCTCCAAAATCACTACAGATGGTGACTGCAGCCATGAAATTAAAAGACGCCTCCTCCTTGGAAGGAAAGTTATGACCAATCAAGATAGCATATTCAAAAGCAGAGACATTACTTTGCCAACAAAGGTCCGTCTAGTCAAGGCTATGGTTTTTCCAGTGGTCATGTATGGATGTGAGAGTTGGACTGTGAAGAAAGCTGAGCGCTGAAGAATTGATGCTTTTGAACTGTGGTGTTGGAGAAGACTCCTGAGAGTCCCTTGGACTGCAAGGAGATCCAACCAGTCCCTTCTGAAGGAGATCAGCCCTGGGATTTCTTTGGAAGGAATGATGCTAAAGCTGAAACTCCAGTACTTTGGCCACCTCATACGAAGAGTTGACTCATTGGAGAAGACTCTGATGCTGGGAGGGATTGGGGGCAGGAGGAGAAAGGGATGACATAGGATGAGATGGCTGGATGGCATCACTGACTCAATGGACGTGACTCTCAGTGAACTCCGGGAGTTGGTGATGGACAGGGAGGCCTGGCGTGCTGCAATTCATGGGGTCGCAAAGAGTCAGACACGACTGAGCAACTGAAATGAACTGAACTGATGATGAGTAGGGAGAAGGACATAAAAAAGGTTATTTATTAGTATCATTCATGGTCTTAAACCAGGCAAATCAGTGAGACGCTACATACATGGAATTTGTAGCTTCTGTTTATTGAGGTTACTGTGTGTCAACATTATCTTTAATCTTCAAAGTTATTTTTATTCCTTACAGCCATTTGATGAGGTAAATATTATTACTTCTCGTTTACAGATTAAAACAGAAGGCTGCCAGAGGTTACATATCTTGCCCGAGGTCATCTCAAGAAGCAGAGGTGGGGCTTGAACCCAGTTCCACCAGAATTCAAAACCTGCACATTCTCCTTCTATCACATAAAGCTGCTTCAGTGAGATGTCAGAAAATAAAGAGAGCTAGCCAGCTTGAGACAATGGGATCATAGAAACAGGAAGTCTGATTCTCATGTGTGGACCACTTTCAGATAATTTTACCCCAGGAGAGGCTGCTCATCCTGAAGACGGAGTGGAAAATACAGAGCTCATACCCTAATGATTCAGGGCCAGTGCTGGGCTGGATTTTCTTGGGGAATCATGCCCTTGAATTTTGGAAGAGTGACAACTTACAGTGCAGAAAGAAGTGAGATGCGAATCAGCACATGACTCTTCAGCTGACATTCCAGGAAGTACCTCTGGCCCACTCCCACCCCCAACAACTTCCACCTATAGGCAAGAACACTGAATCTTGTGTTTCCATGGTATTTCCACACATCCCTGTGAAACCAGAGCAGACTAGAATACCTACTATGTGTTAGTCGTCAGTCATGTCCAACTCTTTGGGAAACAACCCATGGAGGTAGTCTACCAGAGTCCTCTGTCCATAGAATTCTCCAGGCAAGAATACTGAAGTGGGTAGCCATTTCCTTCTCCAGGGGATCTTCAAGTTCAAGACCCAGGGATTGAACCCAGATGTCTGGCATTGCAGGCAGATTCTTAACCATCTGAGTCACCAGGGAAGCTCATCTGGTATATAGTAGGTGAAATAAATCCTTAAATACAGAATGTGGACAGAGGGAGTAGATTCTTTCAGGAACAGCTTGAGTCACTCCCCTGCATCCATGCAGAGATGGAAGGCTGAGACCCCTGCCCTGTCACATCTCTCTAACCTCCTCTCCCTTTATTTTTCTTCTTCTTCTTCCCCTCACAACCTTTTCGGAGAAGGGCCTGGAGGAAGAGGTACATGAAACAGGAGAGTGCATGTGTTTGGTGAGCAGCATATTACTAGGCCTGGGTGGAGAGGAGACAGCAGCAACAGGTTTAAAAACACAAGTGGTAAGTTAGCTTCTCCATCCCAATCCCACCTGCATGTGACTTCCCAGAGAAGCAGTGTCTGGGCCACATAAAAGGGCACAGAGGGTAGAGGAAATAAGATTCTATAATTCAATGAAATGGATTCTTTATTGAGCTCATTATCAACTTGGAAATTCACCAAGAGGCTGTCAGTGGTCCCACCTCCAACTCTGCAGAGGACAAAATTAAAACAGGCCACAGTGCCACAGAGGGTGCTGAGACGGGGTCTAGGGACCAAGCATTCATAGCAGAGGTGGGTAGCAAGTGATGGTTGACAAGTGAAGAAAATTCCCCAGGCCATGAAGATGTTAAGACAGAGGTTGGGCTTTGGGGAAGGAATAACCAGAAAGCAAATGTCTAATCATACTTTTACTTGAGCTATGAGAAAGCAATTCCCAAGAGAAAATAAGGCAGATAAAGAAAGTCACCTTAATACGAACCTTTAAGTTGCAAACTTTCAAAGATGTGAATGTGCATTCGCATGTCCAATCTTGTAAGTCATGAGTGAAACTACACTTGCCGTCCATCTCCTATTGTTGATGATTCTTCAGCTTTACCATCTCCCACCTCCTCTCTCTCTTATATAGCATTATATAGCCAATTGTGTTAGTTGGGCACATAGGCTAACTTTGCTGGACTTACAAATAAACAACTTATAGACACATTTTCAGAATGGAACTCATTTGTACACAGGGGATTTACTGCATTTGCTTTCTCATGGACATCTAGAGGGCTTCCCAGGTGGCACTAGTGGTAAAGAATCTGCCTGCCAATGCAGGAGACATAAGAGATGCAGGTTCCATCCCTCGGTCAGGAAGATTCCCTGGAGGAGGGTATGGCAACCATGTAGGATTCCATGGACAGAGGAGCCTAGTGGGCTACAGTCCACAGGGTCACAAAGAGTCGGACATGACTGAAGTGACACCACAGCATGGAGACCTAGAACTTCAGCATCTGTGTGCACCTGTCCTGGCCTGCAACCTGGCAATTTTTCCCTTACCTGATTTCAGGTCTTCTAGGAGACACCCAGGAAGCTGGATGCTAGCTGTTGGCACATGACAGGCAAGGTAAAGCCATACTCAGACTCCCTGATGCTAAGCCCACTGCTTGCTGCTTTGTTTCTGTCTTCACTGAAGTTAACATATACAGAAGATTAGCTTGCTTAACGAGTAACATTAATACATTGATTAATGCAACAATTTGACAGCTCTTGCTTTATCCCAACAGGTCTTTGGTTCTGCTTACATGCAGGATAGCACTTTGCTTCTTTCCTCATACTGAGAACCTACTATGTGCCAAGGTCTTAACCTGACTCTGGGGAAGGTGCACAAAACTCTCAGGAGACTTTCACTCTGACTGCAGAAGCAGGGTTCACACACATAAGAAACAGGCAACTGATGATGACTGGAGTAAGGTGTTCTTAGCAGTATTGAAAGGCTGGGATGGAAGTGCAATTAGAAGGAGTTAAACATCAGCCTGAAGGAGGTTGACTGAGAGTCCCTGGGGCTGAGAAGGGCGCAGTGAAGAACCCCAGATAGGGAGCACAGAGGTGTGGAGTGAGGAGCATCTGTCAGAACAGTGAGTTATCCACAGTGGCTCAGAGTAAGATGCTTTAGCAGCTGGCCACGAGGAGCCTGCAAAACAAGCCAAAGACAGCTTGGGAAGTGCTGTCCCTGGGGTTTGAACTTGAACATGCAGGCTAAAGGTCAACAGTTTCTGTACAGAGCCAGATCATAAATACTTTTGGCTGGACAGTCTCTGCTGCAACTAGTAAACTCTGCCCTTACAGGGCAAAAGCAGCCATAGACAATATGTAAATGAAAGGGCATGGCTGTGTTCCAATAAAATTTTATTGACAGAAACAGAAACTCATATGGATTTGGCCGGTGGCTGGATTTGCTAACCCCTCTCCTCTCAGAAGATTGACTCATAGCCACACTCCAGTCTTAAGTTATACAAACGAAGGAATCATTCTGAAACCAGGTGTGCTCCCTAAAGTATACATTGACACAGGTGTCTATTAAATTAAGAATAGATCACCACAAATATAACCTGTAAATCTGACATTGTGTCTGAGATGGAAAGGGTGTCTTGCAAAGGAAAATGTGAAAAATCAGGGGTTGATTAATGTAAACAGGGGCCAGCATATTAAATGAACACCATCCATCTTCTTTTCTTTTAATATTGAAGTGAGAAGAAGGACTTGGATTAATGCCCTAATCAATGACTAACTCCTCCCCGTCTTCTCAGAATAAAACTAACTTGCTAAATGAGGAGACAAGAAAACAACAACAGCAGCAGCAGCAGCAACAAAATCAACAATAAAAACCAACCTTTCTTTCTGAAGAGGGTTTCCAAACAGAACACATACAAATTCTGTGGTAATTAACAACATCCACCTCCCTTACTATGCTGAAGTTTCTGCAAACCAGAATTAAATTGAACATGTCAACTCTAAATCTCCTGTCACAGGGAATTTTGTAGCAAGTCTTCATGATGGCACAAATGTAATCTTCAGTACAGCCTGAGGAGGAACTAAGATCATAAAGAGGTTTTTCAGTAAGACAAGGACCTGCTTTAATACACTCCAAGGCAGGATGCCCCCATGTTAAAAAGAACTATGTTCTGAACTTTTCCGTGCAGTTTGAATAATTTTTCTCTCAGAAACATAGTATAAATGTGGGTTAGTTCCCAGGCCTAGCCCTGTAAAAGCTTATTTAAACCAAAAGAGAAATGAAAACAGTAGGAAGCAATGGCTTTGTAATACCAGTAATTAAGTAAATCAAAAGCAATTATGATTAGAAAATATTTTTTTTAATTCTCTTAAAAACAGAGTTAAATAAAAGATAGACAGGGGATTCATTTTGAGATTCTCATCAGTTATAGCCCTTCCTTGCTGATTACTTGTTAGATCCCAGACTCACCAGCTATTCTTGCTATTCTTTGAAGGCAATACGCTTGTGTTGACACTGGGCCTTAACAACTGCTGATCTATCAGTCAGAAGCAGATTTCCAATAGGTTTTTGAATGTCTAACTCCTTCTCATTTTCAAGACTTCTTGGGCCTCTCCATCAAGATATAAGAGACCCTCCCTACCCTAGTCAGCATTTGTACTATCAGCCTGGGTCATTTTAAACATAGATATGAAGATATAAGTTATTTACTTTACACTCGGTTTACTGATTCACTGTCCATCTCCTCACACATAAATTGCATGCAAGCAGGAACTCTGTCTTCTATATCCTGGTAAGTGCTCAATTAAATAGTTTACTGGTGAATGGACTCTGAAGGAATGTTTATATGGATGCTTTCAAAATTTTCTTTATTTTGTTATTTTATGATTTATTTCTCTAACATAACTTTGAATTTTCTTTAATTCAACTTTGAATTTTCTCTAATTTTTTAATCCCCAAACCAATGCTCATCCATTATTTGATATAGAGACCTAGACCAAGAATCTGTTTTTTTTTTTTTTAATATTTATTGATCAACACAAATACCTTGGTTCCTCATAATGGAATAATTGTGGTCAAGAAGGGATAGAGAGAAGTAGAAGAAAGCAGATTAAAAAAAAACCAAAACTATATATTATTAATGAAAAAGAGAGTATAACGTTGGCTCCACTAGCTGCATGTCTACAAATGCATACAAACAGGGGAGATCAAAACTAAATCTCTTGAAGAGGAAAAAAGGAGGCTTTGAGAATGACAGACCAAAAATATTGCCATAGGTCCCTGGGGGCACCGATGACACAGTGCAGAGTTACAATTCAAAGGGGATTTTATATTGAGTAGGGAAAACTGTGCTAATAGGAAGCAAAGAACAAGAAGAAGAACGATTGTTGAAAATCTACCATAAGCAAGAAACTGTGCTAAGTCTTTGTATATTTAATTCTTACAACAATCTTTTGAGGTTCAGATTACATTATCCTTATTTTTCCAACTGAGGAAAATGAAATTCAAAGTTAAACATTGTAAACCAGAAAACATTCTGTTTTATGGATCCAGATTTGAATCAAAGTTTGTCTAGGAATTGTTTTTTGTTTTTTTTTTTTCTATGACGTTTCCCCAGAAAGGACACATATTAGATGTTTATACTTATTTAGCAAACAAATAATGAACAAGTTTGGATATTTTCTTTTTAAAAAAAGTAAATTCTGCTTAATAAAATTGCCTTAAATGATAACAATATCCAGTTATTCTAGGGACTGTGGGGCTTCACAAGTGGCTCAATGGTTTAAAAAAAAAATCCAACTGCAGTGCAGGAGCTGAAGAAGATGTGGGTTGGATCCCTGGGTTGGGAAGATCCCCTGGAGGAGAGCATAGCAACCCACTCCAGTATTCTTGCCTAGAGAATCCCCAGGACACAGGAACCTGGTGTGCTACAGTCCATAAACAGTTGGACACAACTGAAGCAACATAGCACGCACACATGCACTCATTAGGGTTTCTGAGAATTTTAATCATAAAACATTTTGCACAGTGGCTGTGTTCTCCAATTGTCTCCTATAAGCATTGGCAGAGTTGGGGGGGGCGGTACGGTTGTAATAAGCAGATTCTGTAGTAACAGGTACCACATCCTGTCGTTTCCTATTTTCATGACAAGTGAACAAACTAAACTGCTGAAAAATTATTCCACAGAACTGCAAATAGGGAAATAAAAGATCAAATAGATAATGTTCTGATATAAACTTAATCTGTCTCCAGCACTGAAACTCTGCCTGAGTTTCCACACGCCACATTCTAACTGCAGCTGGCATGTTGCCCTTTTATAGATGGGACCTAAATAGGTCAATGAAGAAAGAGCAACTACTTCTCTTTCCACATCTCTGCCCTCAAGACTTGCGGTATGCAGTGTAACAAAGTGCAAGCGGGTGACAGATCAAACCTGAAGAACTAGCTACAGGTACTCTATGATCTCTAACGCTAAAAATGTGTACTTAAAAATGAAGCCTTGGATTTTGGGGTTTTGAGCGCTGCTTTTTGGTTTTCTTTTTTTCTCTATTTACTTAGTTTTATATCATTTATTCTCATCCTTTACCCCTGCAAAATAAGTGCAACTCAAGCTTTTTCAAAGAAACCAGGACATAAGCGAATGCATCATTTTGACAGTGGAAAATGACAAAAACATCTTTCAGAATCTCTCCATACTTGGCTGATAAATGAGCCACATCAACTACAAATTCTAATACCGAGAAAAGACTAGTGAAAACAAGTGAGCCCATTCAGAATATAACTAAGAAGACAGCACAGAGTATTTGATGGTTAGACAGAGAAAGAAAGATTGATTCTTTGTTGATTTGTAAAAAATGAACAAGTAGAAAATGAGTTATATCGCAACTTAAAGCTCTCAGTCAATTACTTATTTACCCAAGGACCACTACAAAATGATGATTATGCAGCCTTTATTCCCCAATTAATTTCTAATTGTTTATTTTGTTTCTAAAACAGGCAGTGTGAAAATCTTACATCTATAGAAATTAGCAAAACATACAAATAATGCATATAAAACAAGTTCAGACTTACACCCCTTTGCTTAACACTATGTTTTACCTAATAAAAATATTAAAAATAACTTTTAAGGATGTTTACAAAATTATTATGATTTTTATATACATAAATATCAATATTGCAAATGAATTTTTAAAGTTTAAATATAAAACTGATGAAAATAATCAGAAATCTCAGTTAAAAAAAACCCTACAATTTCCAAGAGAATGAATCACTAGAAGCCTAACTTGTGCCATTATAGAGCTTTGGGACTAAAAATATTTAAATCAATGAGGCCAAATTCCCCTAATTTTTCTGGGAATTCAATAAAATAGAATTTTATACATTTTATAAATAAAATAGACAAGGTCATATGGCCAGTTCTGGTCTATGAAATATGGATAAAAATAATGAAGTCTTTTCAGGACCAAGGCAGTGTAAAGCCCTATATGACTCTCCAGGACCTCTTGCCCTGCAGGGAATGTGGATACCTAGTTTTCAAGATGATGGGGTCATTGTATTGAATCAGCTTGGTAAACAGCTATCTGGAGTCTTCTCCAGGATCTACAGAAATCTCTTATAAGGAAGAAGAGAAAGGCTATTATTAATCCATCAAGATTTCAGTTGTTTGTTATTGCAGCACAACCTCTCCCATCCCTTCTAACTGCTATTGCATATTTACAACTGTGTTATCAATCTTTTTCAAGCTCAGATATCTACCTTTGTGAGATCTCTAGATTTCTAGAAGCTACAGACAAAATAAGCTTTGGCAAAATGTATAAAAAGTCCTATTTTCCACAGCAGAAACTAACACAACATTGTACAGCAACTCAATTCTGATAAAATTTTTTTAATGTCCTATTTATTTCTTTATCATATCTGAGATACTTTATCCTGATTTCTGATAGATCTTAAGTGAGTAATAAAACAAATGAATCCTGGGATTTTTTTTCTTACTCCAAGAAAAACATTTCATTTTCTTCATAATATGAATTCTTTATTGGGTCAAATGACTATTAACAGAGTGTTCTCAATCACAAAGCAACAAGACTTACTGGTTCTAAGAGGTCAGGAAATTAGGAAGTGGGGAAAAAAGAAAAAATACAAATCTAAGAAAACACAGTCAATATTCCCATTAAAAATCAGAAAGTGTGAGTTAAGTATGAACGAGGTGTAAGACTTAGACACTTAAGAGATGGAGAAGAATGTAGAGACCATCAAATATAACATCTCTAGTTGCAGATGAGAATATGAAGGCTCAAGTTATACGGCCTTTTCAATTTCCTAGTTAAGTTTCTACAAAGAAAGGGGTCTGTTTTTATGTTGTTGACCACCATTCATCTAAACTCCCTTCTTTGTAGTGGGTGCTAATAATTGATATTTGAATAACTGATCTAGAGTTTGTAAGTGTGCAGGACCTTAAAGTATTATATTTATACATTTTTCTTAGTTTTTTCAAATACTTATTTTCCTTTTCCTGAGTTTTCTTACTTCCTTTTTGTCTTGTCATTCTTCAGTTTCATTGTAAACCATTTCAAATGCTTTCTGTAATTAGATAGCTGTAAATAAATTAACAAAATTAAACAATTTCAAAGATCCCCTCCAATTCTGACATTGTTTTTCCAGGAAAAGGAGAGCCAAAACATTTTAGGTATTAAGTTTGAAAAGTGAAAATGTTAGCCACTCAGTATGTCTGACTCTTTTCAATCCCATGGACTATAACCTGCCAGGCTTCTCTGTCCATGGGATTTTCCAGGCAAGAAGAATGGAACAGGTTGCCATTCCCTTCTCAGGGAATCTTCCCAACCAAGGGCTTGAATCTGGTTCTCTCATATTGTGGCAGATTCTTTACCATCTGAGCCACCAGAGAAGCCCAGGTATTAAGTTTACTCTAATATATGCGTTTCTGCAAAGCAAGCAGGGCTTCCCTGATGCCTCAGACAGTAAAGACTCTTCCTGCAATGTGAGAGACCCAAGTAACCATCCAGATAGTGTTTAGTCCTGCATTTGGACATCATGAAGATGCTCTGACAGCCCACTCATCCACCTTATCACAGTTTTTCTAGAGACACTTCTTTCATCCGTGATTATCAGGGATTTATCATAGAATAATCAATAATCAGCAAGTGACAAGAATCTAGAGATGGATTCCCTGGGTTCAAACCTATAAGCTTGACCATTTACAAAATGTCTGACCTTGAGCAAATTATTTGACCTTCATATGTCAAATGAACATAGTGACAGAGAATTCCTATTTCAGTTCAGTTCAGTCGCTCAGTCATGTCCAACTTTTTGCGACCCCATGAATTGCAGCACGCCAGGCCTCCCTGTCCATCACCAACTCCCAGAGTTCACTCAGACTCATTTCCATCGAGTCAGTGATGTCATCCAGCCATCTCATCCTCTGTCGTCCCCTTCTCCTCCTGCCCCTAATCCCTCCCAGCATCAGGGTCTTTTCCAATGAGTCAACTCATCGCATGAAGTGGCCAAAGTACTGGAGTTTCAGCTTTAGCATCAGTCCTTCCAAAGAAAATCCCAGGGCTGATCTCCTTCAGAATGGACTGGTTGGATCTCCTTGCAGTCCAAGGGACTCTCAAGAGTCCTCTCCAACACTACACTTCAAAAGCATCAATTCTTCAGCGCTCAGCTTTCTTCACAGTCCAACTCTCACATCCATACATGACCACTGGAAAAACCATAGCCTTGACTAGACAGACCTTTGTTGGCAAAGTAATGTCTCTGGTTTTCAATGTGCTATCTAGGTTGGTCATAACTTTTCTTCCAAGGAGTAAGTGTCTTTTAATTTCATGGCTGCAGTCACCATCTGCAGTGATTTTGGAACCCCAAAAAATAAAATCTGACAGTCTTTCCACTGTTTCCCCATCTATTTCCCTATAAAGTGATGGAACCAGATGCCATGATCTTTGTTTTCTGAATGTTGAGTTTTAAGCCAGCTTTTTCACTCTCCTCTTTCACTTTCATCAAGAGGCTCTTTAGTTCCTCTTCACTTTCTGCCATAAGGGTGGTATCATCTGCATATCTGAGGTTATTGATATTTCTCCCAGAAATCTTGATTCCAGCTTGTGCTTCTTCCAGCCCAGCATTTCTCATGATGTACTCTGCATATAAGTTAAATAAGCAGGGTGACAATATACAGCCTTGACGTACTCCTTTTCCTATTTGGAACCAGTCTGTTGTTCCATGTCCAATTCTAACTGTTGCTTCCTGACCTGCATATAGGTTTCTCAAGAGGCAGGTCAGGTGGTCTGGTATTCCCATCTTTTTCAGAATTTTCCACAAAATTATTTGACGTTCATATGTCAAGTGAACATAGCGACAGAGAATTCCTATTTAGGGAATATTAAATGAGAAAACACACAAAGTGTTTTAAAATGATGTCTGGTACTGCTCAGTAAACATTAGCTCTATTGTTAGTAGAAGATTATGAGTCTCAGGTCTTTCTCTTTCATTCTACATATACCACCAGGCTCCAGCAACCCACTTGTATGCCTTCAGTTCCTATTTATAGGGAAATGTCTCTAGCCAAGACACCTCTGCTGAGTCTGAACTTTAAAATTCAGCTGTCTGCAAACCTACCTTCTCTCAGCACTAACCGTTAGGTATTCAGCCTTGTCATGTTCAGAACCAAATTCTTTATCTTTCTCTATCAGTCTTGGCTTCTTTGTATTTTCTCTGTTATCACTGAATGATAACAATACCCCTCCCCCTGGGTTTAGCTGCTTCATGGGAAACCTGAGAGTCACTCCTGCCTCATCGTTTTCCCCTACTGCCCATAATATACAACAGTATATTATGTCAAACCTTTGACAAGAGTCTCACCTTTACAAATTCCAGCCAGTCTCCTCTGAGCCCTCTTATCCACACTCCAAAGCTTCAACTTTGGCCTATAAAGACGTGAACAAACACAAAAGTAGTCTGAGAACAGTTTAAGACTGCATCCTTGGGATGACTCTACCCCTCTTTAAACACCTGCTAAGAAAACTAAAGGCTGCCCAAACAAGCTATATCCAAAGATGGGGCCCAGTCTCCCAGCCTCTGCAAGGATAAAAGCCTATCTTTAGGATCTTCCCAATCCAGGAATCAAACCTCAGTCTCCTGCATTGCAGGCAGATTCTTTACAAGCTGAGCCACAGGGAAGTTCAACTTTGACAACTACCAATTAGCAAATCTAGATGGTTTCACATAGTCAAACCACCTTCACTTCCTTAAATTTGCTCAGGAGCCCGCCATTCCCTCTTTCTCATAGAAACACCCAGTTGTCGCTACACAAGTAGGAATGGAGAGCAGTTCTTTCCCTACTGTCAGTTGCTGAATAAAATCAAAAGATTTCGTTAATGTCCAGCTGTGTGTCTTTGACACCCTCTTAGTTCCACCATCCCAGCATCACTCAGTTCCATCCATGCTTCTCCGTTCCTTCGCTGCAGTACTGGTCACCATTGTCTCTCACCTGGACTGCTGCAGCGCCTCCTAAAGAGATCCTGGTCCCCAGTCCTGCCTTCCTGTCCAATTTTTATACAATGCACACTGATTAGTACCCAACCTCCTTCCCAAAGCTCTCAAAAACAGCTTGTCCTTGCTCTCAGGAAAATATTAAAACTCTCTAAAATAGCACCATGGACAAAAAGAAGATAGAAAGAAGCGATAATGAGCCACCATGAACAGATGAAGAAAGGAGGACACCAAAATTAAGTGCACTTTCCCATAAGAAAAACCTAGTGACATTGCTCCAACTCACCCTCAAAAGTAGCTGCTGATTCTTCCAGCACTTACAATCGACTGGGCAGGCAAGACCTGGAAGCAGATGCACAGATCTGAAACCAACTCATGTCTTCCCTAACATCCCACTTAAATCTTACTAGACTCGTATCGGATTGCTTGTTGCCACTGAGCCAAAAAATGAAGGTGTGTTCGTGTGCTAAGTCGCTTCAGTCATGTCCAACTCTGCACAACTCCATGGACTTTAGACCCCCAGGCTCCTCTGTCCATGAAATTCTCCAGCCAAGAATACTGGAATGGGTTGCCATGCCCTCCTCCAGGGGATCTTCCCAATCCAGGGATAGAACCCATATCTCTTATGTCTCCTGAATTGGCAAGTGGGTTCCTTACCACTAGCACCATCTGGGAAGCCCCCAACATGAAGGTACAGAGTTATTAATGCTTTGGATGGCTTGAGCCTCAAAACAACTGATGAGGATGGTGGGTAGTCTCCCCTGATGATAGTCATTGCAATATAGGATCCACTGCCAGAGAACAATTCAGTTCTCCCAACAAAGCTCATATGCAAACTTCTGACCCTCAGAGGTGACAGATGAACTAGGCTTAAATCTCAAGTCACTGATGGATCTCCAATCCCAACAAAGGAAATGGGAAAGGTCACAGATACCTGGAAGTCAGGGATAGCCTGACAAATAATTGTGTCAGGGCTCTTTCCACCTTCCTTGACTCAAGAAATCTACGCAAGACAAACATATGTTCAAAATATATGGCCTGGCTACCTTAGCATCAACACTAAGAAGTGAATACATTATAGCAACATGGATGGACCTAGAGATTATCATACTAAGTGAAGTAAGAGAAAGATAAATATCATATGATATTGCCTATTATGTGGAATCTGAAAAAAATATACAAATGAACTTATATATAAAACAGAAATAGACCCACAGACATAGAAAACAAACGTATGTTTGCCAAAGGAGAACTGGGGAGGGATAAATTGGGATTATGGAATTAACAGATACACACTACTATGCATAAAATAGATAAATAACAAGGATTTACTGTATAGAACAAGGAACTATATTCAATACCTTGTTGTAAACTATAATGGAAAAGAATAAAAAAGAATATAGATACATACAGACATATGTGTAACAAAATTACTTCACTGTACACAGGAAACTAACACAACTCTGTAAATCAACTATATTTCTGTAAAAATAAAAGAAATGAACACAAATAAATTCCCTGAAATGAAAATAATCCTTGTCTTCCAGAAGAAACAAAAAGGAGTCTCAGCAGTATATATATTAACCAACACAAACTTCAATGAAGATTTGTTCATGGAGAACAAGGAATCAGGGGATTTTGCATTCCTTAGTTTAGGGCCTGAATCACCTGCTGCCGCCTTTCACTGTAATTTCAGCTGAGGAAATTACATCCCCTCTCTGAGGTAATTATACCCCCAAGCATTAACCCTCTCGCTCCCCTGCACTCACCAAGTCTGAGAACCTGACAGGTGCCCAATAAAGACTTGGAGATGAGCAGAATCAGAGCTGAGAAGAATACGATTTGTTCTGACCAGATAATGTTTCACATTGCAGACTGGCAAAGCTTATTGAGTCTGAAATTACAGAAAATTGAAAAGAAAAAATAACCAAGTAAACAAAAGTAATTTTAAGATTTTTATGGAGGGTTACACTTTAGCTTTCTAACAGAGTAAAATCTACCTAAAGAGAACATTTTGGATGTTAGAACAAAAGTACTTTCTATGAGGACAGAATGGTTCTAAATCCAAGTTTCTAGTAAAGATGGCAATGTTAAAAATAGACATGCCTTTTGGGTCCTATTGACATGTGGCCTGAACAATCTTATTGTGGGGGATGTCTTACACATTGCAGGGTGTTTAGCAACATCCTTGGCCTCTACCCACTAGATGCCAGTAGTGCTTCACCCCCCTCAATTTTGAGAACCAAAAATGCTTCCTGACATTGCCAAATGTCCCTTGAAATGAACAGCTGCCCCTAGATCTACATGATAATTCCATTACTCATATCAAAGCAGAGTAAGAAATGGAGTGTCTACGTGACTGCATGCACATCGCTCATGCATTTAAGGATTAAAATAAATTAGAGATAAGTCACCCTCAAATCAGGCTTCCTCAGTGATTCAGTGGTAAAGAATCTGCTTGCAATGCAGGAGATGCAGGAGACTGGTGTTCGATCCCTGGGTCAGGAAGATCTCCTGGAGGAAGGCATGGCCACCCACACCAGTATTCTTGCCTGGAGAATCCCATGGACAGAGGAGCCTGGCGGGCTACAGCCCATAGGGCTGCAAAGAGTCAGACACAACTGAAACAACTGAGCACACACTCACCCCCAAATTATTTAATCAGAGCCTTCTAGTAATAAAATTCTGGAAAACATTGCTTTAAAAGTATTTAGAACACTGATGTGCCAAGCTCTCTACTGTGTGAATTAGAGAGCCAAAAGCACAGGGCAGAAAGAAAAGCTGACATGTCTACAGTGGGTCAGCAGAGGAGTCAGTGTGTAACCATGAGAACAAGCTCATATTTAAGAGACAGTCTGGTCACAGTGTAAGGCAGGAAGCCAGAGGGTACTGAATGCAGCACAGAGCCATCCATATAAGGCTTTTCCTTCAAGAGGGCAAGGGTGTCTGCTCTTCTGTCCCCCAAGGGGTGGATGAACTGAGCAAATTCTCCATAGCTACAAGCAAACACCTGCCCCGCACCCGGGAACAGCGGGCTCTTTCACAGTATATTTCATCTTTTGTAAGAATTTACTAAACCTCTCAGAACTTGACTATCTAGGAACTGGAGATAAGCTACTTCTCAGGGCCACTGTAAGGTGAAAATGACTAATGTTGGCACTGTGCTGGATACAAAAGCACTTAATGCTTATAAAATCTGAAATGTGCGGAAGACAGAGCCAAGTCTTGCCTAAAAGTGTTAGTCCACTGGCAAAGCAGTTCTTGAACTTGCTCTGATGGAAAGGCCTGAAGGAAGCACTTGTGCCACCAGCCAGAGCAAGGGGAGGCTCTCATGAGTGGAGAGATGCCATGAACTCACATCTCAACAAGGAGGAAGGGGCACTCTGAGGCGCCAAACAGTGCACGTCAGATGGTGGTTCGATTCTAGGGTACAGCTGTTTGCACTTAATTCTTCCTTAATCACCACCCATCTCTTGTTCAATTCCTTGTAGTACTTTAGCAAGAAGAAGCAAGCAAAAACCCTTGCTGTACAAGAGATGCACATTCACTGCAGTTCTACGGAATTCCTTTTTAAAAACATGCGAACAGTCTTATGGACTCTGTGGGAGAGGGAGAGGGTGGGAAGATTTGGGAGAATGGCATTGAAACATGTAAAATATCATGTATGAAACGAGTTGCCAGTCCAGGTTCGATGCACGATACTGGATGCTTGGGGCTGGTGCACTGGGACAACCCAGAGGGATGGTATGGGGAGGGAAGAGGGAGGAGGGTTCAGGATGGGGAACACAGGTATACCTGTGGCGGATTCATTTTGATATTTGGCAAAACTAATACAATTATGTAAAGTTTAAAAATAAAATAAAATTAAAAAATAAAATAAAATAAAAACATGTTCACAGCTGAGAAAGGCCTGCAGAGTTTTCCTCTCATAGATCTGAAGACTGAACAATGATACAGTAACTCAGAATGATTCCAGTTGTGGAGAAGATCTGAAGACCAGGCTCCAAGAGATTGATGACACCAGGACTGGAGTTCCAAGCCTGGGTCAAACTCAAACTCGTTTTGTTACTTTATGGTAGTCACTTCTTATTTCAGATAAGGAATGCATGTGCTCTCTACCTCACAACGAGCGTTCTAAGGACAGAAAATAAGACCTCCCCCACACCGTCCTCCCCATTCCTTCTGATCCAAGCTCTCTGGCCTGCCTGCTGCTGCTGAATACGTTGGGCCCTAGGGCCATTGCACTTCCTATTCCCTCTGTGTCATGATGCTCCTTCTTCAGAGCTCTGCCTTAGAAGTCATCCCTGGAATGCCCTTTGAAGCTATCTGATGAAATCTCAACCTCAGTCCTGATGCCTTGTTTGCCTATTGGACTCTTTACTGGTTTACTTTCTTCTCTTTAGTATTTTTACTCAATAATACTGCATCTGCTTTCCACACTAAAATAGAAGCTTCCAACAATAGGGAATTGATGCTTGATGATTTTGAACTGTGGTGCTCATGAAGATTCTAGAGAGTCCCTTGCACTACAAGAAGATCAAACCAGTTAATCCTAAAGGAAATCAACCCTGAATATTCATTGGAAGGACTGATGCTGAAACTGAAGCTCCAATACTTTGGCCACCTGATGCAAAGAGTAGACTTATTGGAAAAGACCCTGATACTGGGAGAGATTGAGGGCAGGAGGAAAAGGGGGCAACAGAGGATGAGATGATTGGATAGCATCACCGACTCACTGGACATAAGTTTGAGCAAATTCCAGGAGAGAGTGAAGGACAGGAAAGCCTGGCATGCTGCAGTCCATGGGGTCACAAAGTCAGACATGGCTTAGTGACTGAAAAACAACAATAGGGACTTTTGTCCACTTTGTTCAGCTTTTGATTAAAAGAGTGCCTGACACATAGCGGTCCTTTAAAATCTCCTCAAAAACACAGGTGAATGTGAGTCAAATGAACATTACTCACACAAACATAAAAAGCTGAACTCCCTCCAACTTTAAACTCTCCTTTGGCTATGGATTCTGCAGAGAAATGATAGTGAAGGTTTAAGGTCAATAATTTAAGTGTGGTAAGTTTGAGATTTGATTAGAGATAATAATTTATTTTGGTAGCAGAAATAGACATGCCAAGGTCCAGTATTATGATCAAGTCCTATGTCTTAAGTCACAAAGAAAGTGGCACCCTAAATAAGATGTGTTGATCCTTCCATCTTTGAAAATTCCACATAAATTTATTTGCTTCTGCAGAGCAGTCAGCATTTGATCTTTTTCATGGAAAGATCAGGCTTTATCTTTAGCTCAACTTCTTATACTTTATTTTCACAAGCAGGTTTCTATGATTAGTCCCATTTACAGATTAGTAAATGGAGATAAAGAAATCAGGTTAAATAAATTTCCAGAGTAATAAAAGATTATTTTGTTGTTACTGTTCAGTCACTAAATCATGTTCAACTCTTTGTGACCCATTCCTTCACTATGTCCCAGAATTTGCTCAAACTTATGCCCATTGAGTTGGTGATGCCATCCAACTATCTCATCCTCTGTCATCCCCTTCTCCTCCTGCCTTCAATCTTTTCCAGCCTCAGGGTCTTTTCTGAGTTGGCTCTTTGCATCAAGTGGCCAAAGTACTGGAGCTTCAGCTTCAGCATCAGTCCTTCCAATGAATATTCAGGATTGATTTCCTTTAGGATTAACTGGTTTGATCTCCCTGCCATCCAAGGAACTCTCAAGAGTCTTCTGCAGCACTACAATTTGAATGTATTAATTCTTTGGCACTCAGCCTTCTTTATGGTCCAACTCTCACATCGATACATGACTATTGGAAAAGATTATTAATTTTTACTTATTTTCACCTGAGTACATCCTACTCCTTTCATTAACAAGTTCAGTTTTCTTTTTTTTTCCCCCAATAAATCTCAATTCTGTCACTTTCTCACTGTCTGGCTTTAAGCAACTTATTTCATCTTTATGATCCTTTTGTTTGCTCTTCTACATGGAAGTGATAGCAATGCCTACCACTTGCAAATACCCAAAAGAGCATACTATTTGGTATCTGCTGATCTTTCTGCCAACTTTCATCATTTACTCAAGGCCACTGTCACTTCAGGAGACACCTGCAAATTTGAGGACATCCACCACCCTGTAAGCCTACTCTCCTTGGCAAATGCTGCCTAAAGAGAGTGCTAACATTAACCAGTGATTTCAATCAGTAGAGGGAAAAAAGAGACTTAAAAAGAGAGAGAGATTAAAATATCTGAATTTGGGGAAAAAGTGCCAAAAACATCAGAAGGACAGTAATCTTTTAGCATTGCATGGAAAGGAAAATAGAGAATTTATTTAAGGACAATTAAAAAAAAAAGATTTTTTTTTCTCTTTTGATTTAAGCTGCCACGTGGCTTCTCATTCTCTCCCTCTCAATGGAAATTTGAAACGGGAAAGTTTCCCAAATAATTTTAGATCAATCATGAGTTCATATGGTTTTGACATCATAACTCTTGTCATGTTACCATGCCAACAGGCAGTGAGGAGCTAAAAAGCTTTCCAAAGATATGGAAATTACGGGCTTAGATGTGATTCAGTTCTCTGTGGGGTGAACACTAACAATATCGCCGCTATAAATAGCGAGGGCTGCCATCGCACCCTCTCACCCACTTTCCCTTGTTTCTTTCAATGAGCACTGAAAATATGCCATCTATTTTGGAAACAAAACCTGAAGATCCACTTCCCTAAATGGATACCCTGCATGCAATAAAAAATTACAAGACTCTTTATTGCTATCCTTGGAATAAACTACCCTGTTAAACTAGGCTCCCCCAGAGCTTACACCATGTGTAACCTAATCCCAGCATATCCAACGTTTATTCCTTCATTTGCACTTGGAGTAAGGATGCGTGCACGTTTGAGTACTGTTTGCCTATGCTGTGAAAAACATGCAAGTTAAGGTGCCTAAAACAAAGGGGTGTGCATCCCGGAAATAAGAACAGAGTATCCTGTGGTCACTCTTGCTCTTAAAAACACCCACAGAGTAAACATACCAACATATCTGACACTTGGTATGTTTCTGTTCATTACTCTTGCTTCCCAGTTTGTTTCTGTTTTGGTTTCTCTTGCTGTCGTTGCTGTTCAGTCACTCCGTCATGTGCGACTCTGAGGAGCCCCATGGACTGCAGCACGCAGGCTTCCCGGTCCTTCACCATCTCCCAGAGCTTGCTCAAACTCAAGTCCATTGAGTCGGTGATGTCAGCCAACCATCTCATTCTCTATCATCCCCTTTTCTTCCTGCCTTCAATCTTTCCCAGCATCAGGGTCTTTTCCAATTGAGTCAGCTCTACAAATCAGGTGGCTAAAGTATTGGAGGGTCAGCTTTAGCATCAGTCCTTCCAATGAATATTCAGAATTGATTTCCTTTAGGATTGACTGGTTGGATCTCCCTGCACTACAAGGAACTCTCAAGAGTCTTCTCCAATACCACAGTTCAGAAACATTAATTAAGCAGAAATGGAAGCTGTATATTCTGTTTTGACTCTAGGGCTGAGTAGCCAGTAATAAAATGTATAGTTTACGGATACTTCAGTCAGTTCAGTTCAGTCACTCAGTCGTATCCGACTCTTTGCAACCCCATGGACTGCAGCATGCCAGACCTCTCTGTCCATCACCAACTCCCAGAGTTTACCCAAACTCGTCCATCATGTCAGTGATGCAATCCAACCATCTCATCCTCTGTCGTCCCCTTCTCCTCCTGTCTTCAATCTTTCGAAGCATCAGGGTCTTTTCAAATGAGTCAGTTCTTCACATCAGGTGGCCAAAGTATTGGAGTTTCAGCTTCAACATCAGTCCTTTCAATGAATATTCAGGACTGATTTCCTTTAGGATGGACTGATTGGACCTCCTTGCTGTCCAAGGGACTCTCAAGAGTCTTCTCCAACACCACAGTTCAAAAGGATCAATTCTTCGGAGCTCAGCTTTTTTTATGGTCCAACTCTTACATCCAAACATACTAGAAAACCATAGCCTTGACTAGACGGACCTTTGTTGGCAAAGTAATGTCTCTGCTTTTGAATATGCTGTCTAGGTTGGTCATAACTTTTCTTTCAAGGAGCAAGTGTCTTTTAATTTCATGGCTGCAGTCACCATCTGCCATGATTTTAGAGCCCAAAAAAATAACGTCTGTCACTGTTTCCACTTTTTCCCCATCTCTTTGCCATAAAGTGATGGGACTGGATGCCATGATCTTAGTTTCTTGAATGTTGAGCTTTAAGCCAACTTTTTCACTCTCCTCTTTCACTTTCATCAAGAGGTTCTTTAGTTCTTCTTCACTTTCTGCCATAAGGATGGTGTCATCTGCATATCTGAGGTTATTGATATTTCTCCCGGCAATCTCAATTCCAGCTTGTGCTTCATCCAGTTCAGCATTTCTCATGATGTACTCTGCATATAAGTTAAATAAGCAGGGTGACAATATACATGGATTCTTAGATGACAACAAAAACAATGAAAAAATGAATTTGTACATGAGAACCAAAAAACAACGAAAAAATGTTTTGCTGTCTTTGTATGGCGGATTGTTCAGTTCAGTTCAGTCACTCTGTCGTGTCCGACTCTCTGTGACCCCATGAATTGCAGCACGCCAGGCGTCCCTGTCCACCACCATCTCCCGGAGTTCACTCAGACTCACGTCCGTCAAGTCGGTGATGCCATCCATCCATTTCATCCTCTGTCGTCCCCTTCTCCTCCTGCCCCCAAGCCCTCCCAGCATCAGAATCTTTTCCAATGAGTCAACTCTTCACATGAGGTGGACTCTTAGCTTAAAGAAATTACTGTGAACCATGCCTGCTGACATTCATGCCCTTGTGGGGTTCCTTCCCTTGAATCTGACCAGTCTGTGACCTGTTTTAACCAAAGAATGCTTTGGAAGCCATGCTGTGCCAGTTTAGAGTCTAGACCGTAAGAAATCCTGACATCTCTCCCCTTTGTGCTTCAAGAAGCCCAAGCCAGCCCTGAACAGGAGCCAGGTAAAGAGCACTGAGGCCCCCAACCAATAGCCTCAGCGGAAAACTAAGCCAGCAGCCACAGCCAACTTCCCCGCCATGCCAACCCAGTAACCTGAGATGGCACCTCTTGGCCCAGAAATGCCATCCTGGCTGACACACACATGAGTTGGCCCTGCCAAACTGCAAAACTGTGGTTATTTTAAGCCGCAAAGTTTGGGGAAAGTTTATTTCATGAAATGAGGGGAGCATGAGTATGTTTATTAAGGAAGAGGTACAGAAATACAAGGGCTTCACAGATGGCTCAGTGGTAAAGAATCCGCCTGCAATGCAGGAGATGCAGGTTTCGATCCCTGGGTTGAGAAGGTCCCCTGGAGGAGGACAGAGCAACACACTCCAGTATTCTTGCCTGGAGAATTCCATGGACAGAGGAGCCTTGCAGGCTATAGTACAAGAGGTCACCGAGTCCGACACGACTGAAGTGACAGAGCATGCATGCATGCAAGGAATCCAGAGAGAGGCTGCCTAACTTCCCCAGCAGTCCACATATTTCCAAACAAAAGAAATTGAATTCTTGATTCAGTGTACGCAGCCCAATATCAGTTAGACTGCAGAAGCCATTTGTGTAAATGTCCTTGCTAAATTGATAGGATCCAGGAATAAGGCCAAGAAGTTCCGCAGATGCATTAATCTTGGGCAGAAATACTGTTGTTAAATCGTAGGACCTCTCCGAGTCTTCCCGTCTCTGAGTAGTGATTTCTGCCACACACCCAGGTCTCCACATCATGTGTGACTTTCAATTTTTTAGATGTTTACACCTAGATTTCACACTTAGCTTTCATCAAAGGATGAAAAGATGTCAAATTGCTTTCCTCACAGTAATTTATTGGAACTTTCAATCCTCCAGTCTGGCCTGCCAACTATTATTATTGTATCTAACACCTGACAGAAGAGTATTCCTAGAGAAACCCTCCCAGTTGCAAATAAAAGGTCGTAATATACTTAACTGGAGTTGCTGTGAATTTAGGTGTTGGCTTGGAAATGACGTTTCTTTTCTCCACTTGGGGCAAAACATGCAGCCCAGTAGGTCAGAAGGTGGCAGCAATGGCCATCATGGTCCATTCAGAGTGGAGCAAATGAAATTAGGACACTGATTATATATTGACTACATTACCCTTGAAGACCAAGCATATTTGGAATTATCTTTCTAGAAAAACAGATAAGAGCTTCCCAGGTAGCTCAATGGCAAAGAATCCATCTGCCAAGGCAGGAGGCACAGGAGACACAGGTTCAACCCCTGGGTTGGTAAGATCTCCTGGAGAAGGAAATGCAAACCCACTCCAGAATCCTTGCCTGGAGAATCCCCACGGACAGATGAGCTTGGCTGGCTACAGTCCATGGGGTCACAAAGAGTCAGACATGACTGAGAGACTGAGCATGCATGCGTTCCAGAAGAAAGACAGGAACTTGAATACAGTAAGTATAAATAGAATTTCTTCCCCAGGGCATTTTGAAGAGAGCAGTCTCAAGCAGCCACATATCAATGGAGTGGAAGCGCACCCATAATTTAACAAGAAGCTGACACGGCTGTGAAGATTGTTGATTACTGGGGAACCCTTCATCTTGCCTTC
This sequence comes from Bubalus kerabau, assembly GCF_029407905.1. Classification (NCBI taxonomy): domain Eukaryota; kingdom Metazoa; phylum Chordata; class Mammalia; order Artiodactyla; family Bovidae; genus Bubalus; species Bubalus kerabau. Next base: position 58,364,339 of record NC_073634.1, read on the forward strand.
CCTCACTGCCTTCCTCCTATTTCCAGCAGGCCCCCTTTTCACCAGAATTCTCTTTTTCTAGGTTGCTCTTCTTAGAAGTTGTTCATGTAAATGTTCTAAAAAAGGACTTAGTTTATAAGAGCCTAAACTCTTTCTGCTCCTAGGATTATATATGTTCGCTATAGAAACTCTCAGCTTTTATAAGCTCAAAGTAACAGTAGAACACCAGGCACTTGCCATTTAGTAAGTTATTTCCACCTCCTCTGAAGCTAATTCTTGCTCATGTCAGATAAATGGTCTCATTTGTCAATAAAACCACAATTTGGCATGGTATATAATCTTAGAAACCACAAAGCCAGACAATATCTTGCACTGAATTTTAACACTTGAAAGGCTGTCCCATTATAGTTGATCAAACACAGAGATGAGATGATTCACTGGGTAAAGAATCCACCTGCAATGCAAGAGACACAGGAGACATAGGTTTGATCCCTGTGTTGAGAAGATCCCCTGGAGAAAGAAATGGCAACCCACTGCAGTATTCTTGCCTGAAAAATCCTACAGACAGAGGAGCCTGGCAGGCCACACCCCAAAGGGTTGCAGAGTCGGGCACAACTAAGCATGCACTAGGCATTCATTCATTCACACAGAGACGAACATTGTGCTTTCAATAATCACTGGCCAAAAGTGAAAGAAAAAGCAACCAGAGGGCAGAGAAGAAGTAGGTTCCTGAGAGCTCAGGGGACCTGTATAAAGGTGCTGTAGTTCCAGACTAGAGAATCAGTAAGAGTGTCTTTATCTGCCTCTTTGTGGCCTCTTTAAACATCCATCTCCACTCCACATAATTTACTTAGGGTTATCTCTCGAGTTATTTGGAAGCATTTCTATGTCTGGAATAAACATTTGAAAAGCAGGATAAAAGAAACCTGCAATGTCTTTAATTTGGACCCCTTTCTTTTGACAACTTTATTGAAATGGAGTGGAGGGACAGTTCTCTCCTTAGTTATTTCCTTATGCAAAGTGTTTAGTTAATTAGCTCACTCAAGAAGAAAATGATATACTTTGTGGTCCTTGAATTAAAAGAGTTATCTTTAGAGCATGGGCCTCACAAAAGATGCTCGAGAGACAGTTGGTTTCATTTATTTCTCCCTAAAATATTGAGCTCCATCCATAGTCAGTTGCTTAATAAATGCATGCACTTCCTGTTCACCTCAGAATTTTTGTGTGTGTGAATTCAGTGGCTTAAACTGGATTCAGCACTTGTTGTCCTTGCTGTACAAGGAAAGAAAGGATAATGTAGTCATTTGACTTGGTTCTTGAAGTCAGTGGTCTGAACTCCACAACCAGTTCTGTCAGTTAATAGATAGCATGACTGCAGACCAACTACTTAACTTTCTTGAACCCACTTCATCATCAGGAAAGTTAAGGATAATCACAGAACCTATCTCTGAGGGCTATTAAAAGTTTGATTATGCACAACTGTTTCTCTAATACATAAAAAACACCTTTAAAAAATTAGCTATCATTATTATTTAAAATACTGACAAATGTAAAATCAGAAGACTATTTTTTTTTTTTTTTTTTCAAAAAGAGCTTGCATCTCAAAAGATTTTTTTTTTTTTAAAGAAAGCAAGGCAACATTCGCTATTAAGGAAGGAATTTGTTTCAGGAAGACAAAGAAGAAAATAATTTTGCAGAAGTAAAGGAGAATCGGGCTTCCCAGATGGCACTAGTGGTAAAGAACCTGTCTGCCAAGGAAGGAGACTTGAGAGACGCAGGTTCAAACCTTGGGTTGGGAAGATCCCCTGGAGGGGGATCTAATCTAATCCAGGATTCTTGCCTGGAGAATCCCATGGACAGAGGAGCCTGGCAGGCTACAGTCCATAGGGTCGCCAAGAGTCAGACACGATTGAAGCGACTTAGCATGCACACCCTCAAGGGAGAAACAGATTATGGGCATTAACACATGGTCCTCGAAAGCTTAGGGATCAGTGTCAGATGTGTTCTGTAGGATGGGTTCTGTACCAAGGCATAATTGCAAAGACCAGGATGCAAGGAATAGAAAGCAGATCTTTGGGAGGAACGAATAGTTGAAAAGAACTGACCAACACTGATGTATGGAACTCAGACCAAAGACTGACATATGTATTTCCAGGGGAAAAATACAATGCACTGCAGACAAACTCCAGAGAGGGGAGAAACATTCAGTTCCACCTAGGCTGTGTGTGAGTAAGAAAATAAAATCTGAGGGCGTTAGACAGAGTAGGGGGGTAAGAAATGAGTACTTTGAGAGATCCAGGCTCCAAGCAGTGATAAGGCTTAAGAGACAAGTGTAGGTCTAGTTGCCCAGAGAAGGCTGATTGGAAGTAAGACGGTCAGGATCTTGGTGTCAAGAGAAGGAACTAGACGAAGTGGAAAGCACTCAGGATCTAGAAGGATGAGGAAAAAAGACCTCAAGGCAAAATGAAGCTGGACATATAGAACTAATACCACTCCACATATTCCAAGCTCAACTTGAGGATATTTGGGAAGCTGTTGTTCAAATGAAGCTGACAGGTCCCTGATCTTCTAAGGACTTCATCTCTTTGGGTTAGAGCTGCTGCTGCTGCTGCAGCTAAGTCGCTTCAGTCGTGTCTGACTCTGGGCAACCCCATGGACTGCAGCCCACCAGGCTCCTCCGTCCATGGGATTTTCCAGGCAAGAGTACTGGAGTGGGGTGCCATTGCCTTCTCCATGGGTTAGAGCAGTTGGTTGCTATTTCTAAAATCCCAGCCACAGGAACCCTGACACCCTGGGCTGTCAGTAGCAGAGGACGGGACCCGTGATATCTGGGATGTGACTGGGACAAGGAAGAAAGTGCACGTCTCAAAGGAGAATAAACACACAACAGAAATACTGGAAATTCAACTCTCTAAAAAAGATAAAGACAGACAAGTGACAGGAATGATGTAACAATAAAAAATCACCAGATGAAGTAAAATTTTTTGCACTTTGACTTTTATTTTCTTTGTATGTGACTTTAGTTTGTTGTTGTTTTTTTTTTTAATGGCAATCATTATTGTATTCTTTCACTCAACATACAGGCACTATTTAATGTGTCTGACAATATTCTGTTTCAGGCGATACAGCAGGGAACAAATTTCCTGCCCTCATTAATCATGTGTTTTACCAGGAATGTTTTAACACGTGGTCACACTGTCAGCCTGCTTCCTGAGGCTGAAACTCATCAAGATGTGAAAGAGAGGCTCCAGTTCACTCTAGATGGGCAAGTAACAAGAATAAAATCTATTTAATTTTTTGTTTTCTTTTTGGCTGCCCTGGGTCTTTGTTGCAGTGCATGGGATTCTCATTGCGGTGGCTTCTCTTGTTGTGGAGCATGGGCTCTAGAACAGGCTTCAGTAGTTGTGGCACTTGGGCTTAGTTGCTCCCTGGCATGAGGGGTCTTCTCTGACCAGGGATGGAACCTGAGTCCCCTGCATTGGCAGGTTAACCTGCCTACCAATACAGGAGACATAACGAGATGCAGTTAGAGCCCTGGTTTGAAAGATTCCCTGAAGGAGGGCATGGCAACCCATTCCAGTATTCTTGCCTGGGAAATCTCATGGACAAAGGAATCTTGCGGGCTACAGTCCATGGGGTCATAAGGAGTCGGACACAATGGAAGCAACTTAGCTAGCATGGATGCAAGGAATGAGTGCAGAGAGAGAAAAGCCTGGGCACGCGACAATATAAAAGTCAGAAGTAGCAGAAGCTTCAAGAAAGTGATACTGGAAGGAATGTTTGGTATGGTAGGAAAAATACAGAAGAGTGTGGTGTCTCAGAAGGAAGGGAGGGAGAAAGGAAGCAAAGAAGGAAGAGAGGAAGGCAAGTTACTTGCTATCAATAAAGGTATAACAATCCTCTGGCTTGAATTCTGCTTAAAGACAAAAAGATATGACATGTAGTTTTGGAAGATGAAGGTTATCAATGCTTTAAAAACAGCAATTTCCATGCAAGAACTAAAATAATGTTATTTTCTTTCTCCCTTCCCTTCTTTCCTTCCTTCTTTCTTTCTTTCCTTCTTTCCATGAATGCAGGCATGTTCTTTTCCCAGGGTCTGTTAAGAGTTAATGATGTAGGTGTAAAAATTCCAATTATACTATATATGTAAAACAAGCATGGAGAATAAATATAACTGCCATGTACAAGCCAAATAAATAAATACTAGTCTAAAAGAGAAAATAAAATGCATGACCTTTTGAACGCAGCCCCAAACCTCAATAAATTATTTGAAAAACTCACCATAGAAAAAGTAACAAATTACCAATGCCTCTCTAGATATGAATGACAACAAATGTGCCTAGTATTCCTTTGGCAAGAAAAATAATATATGTATATATGACCCCCATTGCTTATTCTCACTAATTCTTTTATTTTTAGATGTTTCAAGACACATTATTATCCTCATTATTATACTATAATTATTTGGCTTCAATAGACAGCATGTATTTGGAACATCTACCATAAATGACTCTCCCAATTGTTGTTCAGTTGCTCAGTCATGTCCAAGTCTTTGCAACCCCAAGGACTGCAGCGTACCTGCAGTCCTTCACCATCTCCTGGAGCTTACTCAAACTCATGTCCATTGAATCGGTGATGCCATCCAACCATCGAGTCCTCTGTCATCTCCTTCTCCTCCTGCTTTCAATCTCTCCCAATAGTTAAAGCGTTATTTATGACTATAAAATCATGTTCAATATGTCAAATCCATTTGGCAGAGTTCAGATTAAAATATTGATTTGAAATAGTAGGAAGTATTTTAGACTTTGTAACTAATCATGAGAGAATTCTGACCCACATATTCTATGTAACATTCCCAAGGGAATTCTGAGTATTTCAAAATTCTGTAGCTTAGCATATGCCAAGGCATGCTAAATATCACACAGCTTGGCAGGAAAGGTTGCATTTCACATCCAATGTCATTCAGCTTGAACTCTCTTTTAGTGGGTGCCCTCACACAACGTGTTACAGGGAGTGCTTGTCACTTACATGCCATAAAGTCATGAACAGGCAAGTGAAAATGATTCCTTAAAGAGTGACGTGAACAAAGAAAAAAATGCTTGGGATTAACAATGCTTTGATATGTCATTCAAGCTCAGGGATTGGATTCTGCCAATTTCTAAAAAGTCATACTAAACAGGAGTTTTAGTTATAGTCAAGGAACTCTTGCCACTTAGTATGGCTTGCTGAGGTCAAATGTTGGCATCTCACCTCTATGTAGCCTAATTTAGACCATGTCATTTATTTTAGATTAGAGAGACTGGGGAAAAGAGCACTTCTGGTAATCATGTAGGTTTCGTGCATCTAACTCTGACCTCTTCTGAGACTTTCAACATGAAGAGAAGAGATGAGGGTGGTGGGGACAGGAGAGATGAGGGGTGGCCCAATGCTAACAGGATGACCTTGTACCTAATCCCCCTGCATAACAACACTATCTGTAATCATCTGCATCTTTCCTCAGTAACTTTCATAGTTTATCTAATTGCATCGTCCAGAGAATTTCCTTAACTCTCTCAAATGTGTTCATTAGTAGAAAATCATGATATAAGTCCCATCTTCTTTCATAAACCAGAACCCACTAACATTTGGATTATGATGGCAAAAGGAAGATTTTAATGACATTTTGGAAAGAAAAACTTTGTAAAAGGATTTCCCTTTTCCTCAGGAGTTGCTATAACAGAAAAGTAATCTATTTTGCTGGACAATTTCTTTCAAACCTAAATTTGAATGCCATTAATAAATTTAAGCAATAATGTGAAAAGCATGGGTAAATGCCTTAAATTCTGTGAATCCTAGTTGTCTCATCTGAAAAATGAGATAATGTCCACATCTCAGGGCCATCAAATGAATCAGATGAGATGACTCTTGAAGATTCTGGCACATGCCAGAGGGTCAGGTCACATTAATTTCCTCTCCTCCCTCCTGTAAAATCAACCTAATTTGAGAGAGAAAAGAACAGAAGATAAGGGAAAATTGTGACCTGGGATTTCTGGATGAATCCTCTTGCCCTACAGGTATTCTGGGCTACATTCTGTCTGCAGAGTGCACAGACTTATAGCTGATGACCCCTGGAGCACCCAAGGGTATTTTTCATGGGTTTGATGTTAAATTCTACTTCATTCAAAGGCTGATCCCCACCTTCCTGGAATCAGCAGCAATAACAAAGGCTTAGATAGGCACAGCTCTAGACAGATGCAGAAATAGAAACATGGCTAGACATCAGTCAGGAAGATAAGTGATCAAATTTCCAGCAGTCCGCCTGGCAGGGGTTGGCTGTGCTGTGTTGCATCATTTAGGTCATTTCTGTGGGCTAAGGTAAGATGCATTTAGCACTGAATTACAAGGGAAATCGGCATTTTGTGGCAAGAGAATTATTTAGCCACTGTTGCGGGGGAATAATGTGCCTGAGCTCGCAAGTGTGGTCCATGTCCCCTGATCCACATGACAGCTGTGGCTATTTTTCCTGGCAGCAAAGACTGGTCTGCCCAACGGTCACGAAAGTGACCTTCTGGGGTAAGGGTGACAAAAAGCAGTTGGGTTCCTTCTAGCATTGATTAACAGTGAGTGACTGATGGTAGTTGTCAGGAAGTTGGTGCTGAGGTTTATTCTGTTGTTTCCTTGCTCCTTAGAAGAGCTATGACAAACCTAAAACAGCATATTAAAAAGCAGAGACATTACTTTGCCGACAAAGGTCCATATAGCCAAAGCTATGGTTTTCCCAGTAGTCATGTATGAATGTGAGAGTTGGACCATAAAGAAAGCTGAGTGCCGAAGAACTGATGCTTTTGAACTGTGGTGTTGGAGAAGACTTTTGAGAGTCCCTTGGGCTGCAAGGAGATCAAACCAGTCAATCCTAAAGGTAATCAATCCTAAATCTTCACTGGAAAGATGGATGCTGAAGCTGATGCTCCAATATTTTGGCCACCTGATGCGAAGTGTGGACTCATTAGAAAAGACCCTGATGCTGGGAAAGACTGAGGGTTGGGGGAGAAAGGGATGACAGAGGAAAAGAGGGTTGGATGGCATCACCAACTTGATGGACATGAGTTTGAGCACGCTCTGGGAGTTGATGATGGACAGGGAAACCTGGTGTGCTGCAGCCCATGGGGTCACAAACAGCTGGACATGACTGAGTGACTGAACAACAACAACAATCAGTGATGACTGGCAGGGATATTAAAGGAGGATGGGACAGCACAAGGGCATCACGTTTGTCCTCCACGGTTTAGGGCCCCTAATGTGCAAGATTTAGACTGTGGTCCTGGAATTTGCATTCCTCCATCAGCAGCACTCCAGCCTGATGAGAGAATGAACAGCACTGGGCTGCTTGGTGTGGACATGTCCCCACTTCACTGACACAAGGGTGGCAGTCACACAATATAAATGCGGGACTCAGGGACATTTTGTTTCTGAAATTAATTTGGACATTGTCAGATGCTCATTCAGAACACAAGCTTCCAGGCACTATGTGAAATATAAAATCTGTGTAACAAAGCTCTACTACCAGGCCCACTTGCACTAGCAGCAGGAGCTACAATCACATCCATAGGACCATGTGGGAAACCTACCAACTATAACTCAGAGCACACTGAGACCCACCTCACCAGCACAGGTAGGTTTCAATTGTGCTGGGAGTTAACAAAGCACTTAATTAACAACATGAAACACCTTAAACAAAGCAAAACTGAACAACCAAGTCTCTGGTTATTTATCAATGAATGCACCTTTGTTTTTGATAAGTAGAAAAATGTAGACAGTTTCAATCCAGATTCCAAAAAATAAATGAGTAAAGATGTACCTTTGGAAGAAAGCTATTTGTCTAGGATATGGCTTTGATCAAAGGCCTCAGTGGCTTCAGAATTTCCCCCTTTTGGACATGAACAGAGCAAGAGCTCTTTACTGAGTTTACTTCCCTGCATGCACAGGTACCATTAAATTACCACTGTTCAGATGCCAGGTCAGATGGCTGGACTAATTAAAATGTTTGCTAGCTGACTAGTTTGCTAGCTGACTAATCCCGTCTACTTCAGCCCACAAGAATGCTAACATGGAAACTTTAAGGTAGACCTCGTCCCTGATTTGACTGTTGTTCTCAAACCCTTGCCACTGAAATCAGAAATTTCACTTTACCTGCTGGGTCATAGAGCTCTTTGTCAGGATGGTCCTCTGTGATGCTTGATTGGCGATGGAGGAGCCATGCCTCAGGCCCTGAGGGACATAGCGCTTGGAGCTGCAAAGGGAGGTCTGGAGCTAGAGAGGGATACAGGTAGCATGAACTGATGGTTCACACGTCAAGGATTGGCACAGGTAAGCATTGTGCACATGGCAGAAGTTCAGAAAATTCTAGGCTAGCACAGACTAGTACTGTGTACTATGATGAGTCTATAAGTGAAAGTGAAAGTGAAGTCGCTCAGTCGTGTCCGACTCTTTGTGACCCCATGGACTGTAGCCTACCAGGCTTCTCCGTCCATGGGATTCTCCAGGCAAGAATACTGTAGTGAGTCTATAGCTCCCCATCTTTTTTTTTTTTTTTTTAAAGCTCACTGTTACAGAGATAATATAACTTGAGATTTGCAAACAGAACTTATTTTCCTATCCTACTCTTTACTCTGTATTCAAATGTCTTATACCCACAACTTAATTCAAATATGAAAAAAATCTACATCTTATCAGAGAGGCAGGGTGTTGATTTCACATAGCTAAATTTCTTCTTTTGAGCCCAACATGACCATGTAAAGGTCATTGCATTGCTCAGTGATGACTGAATTGGGAGCTCTTGCAAATACATGCTTGTCCTTTAGTGCTCAGCAGGCTGTAATTCACCCTTACAGGCCAGCAAACGACTTATACTGCTTAGAGTTCAAAGCCAAGTCCTTGCTTATCACCCCAGTCAAACAATTTCATTTCTATCAGTTGGTGGTTGTACTTCAGATTTTATGGATCCAATGGGTCTAGTGAAATTTTATTGCCCTGCAATACAACAAGAAGAAAAAAGCTCTGGGAAAAGAAAATCAATATAATGTTTAAGGTCTTTGTTACCTTTATAACCTCCAGTGTTCTTTTACATATAAACTAATAAATCAACCTTTTAAGGAAAGATGCATTCCTCAGTGCTTGCTCAATACGAGGTGCTAAGTCTGATCATAAAAACAATCAAGAAGTAGCTAATGGTTTTGCTACCTGAACAAGCACAGTTAAAGTAGAATCAATTGCAGGACAAGGATATCGTTTGCAGGTGTTTTCTCCTTGTTAGCACACGGTAATCAGTTGTTACCAGATGAAGGTAGCAACTTAAAAAAATAAAGGGCTCTCATAAGCTATATTGTGTTTATCTGAATTTGCACATGCATGGAAATTCAATTAAACCTTTCAAGCATGGAGTCCCTTACTACTGGCCACTTCTCAACTGCATGAGATGAACTCATTGTAACTTTACAGTTGAATCAGCAGAAATGCAAGACAATCATTCCCACAACCTTCAAGAGAATGGCTTTTTCTTATGTCAGGATCTTGGATAAATGACTTCACTAGATTCTCCCTAGTGGATTTTAAGAAGTAGCTAGCTATGAAGATGCTAAATATTAGAATAAAACTAAAATGAAGTTCTGCTCATTTCAATAATGAATGTATCTTTTCTTAAAAATGTCTTTGTCCTGGGACACACTGAGGATTGATAAACTGAATTCAGAAACTTTTCAGCATGAATTTGCATCATGCAGTCAATTTGAATATTCTGTATTAAACTAAAATTAATGATAAACAGGTTTGAGGAAGCAGCTCACCTATTTATCACCAGCAGAACTTTATGGCTCACAGTGTAACATGGTAAGGGCTTCCCAGGTAGCACTAGTGGTAAAGAACCCGCCTGCCAATGCAAGAGAGGTAAGAAATGTGGGTTCAATCCATGGATCGGGAAGATCCCCTGGAAGAAGGCATGGCAACCCACTCCAGTATTCTTGCCTGGAGAACCCTATGGACAGAGGAGTCTCATAGGTGATGGTCCACGGGGTCACAAAGAGTTAGACATGACTGAAGTGACTTAGCACTCATGCACATGACATGGAAAGCCCAACTCAGAAGCTGAGACAAACTGATAGGGATCCTATTCCAACCAAGTGCCTAGAAGAAAACACTACAAGGCTTTCTCTGCAAGGAGAAAATATGATTCAGGACAAAGCAAATCTCGCTGATCTTGTTTGTGTAAATGGCTTAAAAGGGGCCACAAGACCACTAATGTCCAAAGCAAATAAGTATAGCCAAGTCAAGTGTTACCCCTATTACACTATTAACAAGGTAGCTAATTGTTTCCTTGATGGCCATTAATAAAAAGTTGTTTTCCCATATAGGCAATTAAAAAGTATTGAGTAGAGTTCCCTGTGCTGTCCAGTAGGTCCTTATTACTTATCTATTTTATTTCTAATAATGTGTCTATGTCACTCCCAATCTCTGGAATTTTCTGATTGTGTATTTCCAAACTCAGTATCTTTCACAAAATCTACCTGATTTGTCATTTCCTTTCAAATATGACTACCTGAAATAGTTTTAAACACATGCACTCCTGGTAAATGAAAACTAGTCAAGATGCTGCAGATTCTCTGGATAAGGCAACGCATTACTCATTCTGTCTCTGTAATATCTATCTTCATCTGTCTGCCCTTCCATTCATTAGAGTGACCAGGGAGCATTCTGAGCTATGCAATGAAATGAGACAACTTGAGACTTCCAAGATAGGTGTGATAGTTGACAAATGCTTCACTATTTTTAAAAACTATACTTTTAATGAATTTTATAAATCATTAATAAATCCCCAGAAGTTAGAAATAATTGCAAAATAGCCTTTCCTGTCCCTTTTGCCAAACCTTCAAATAAAGGAGTACTTGTATTGTATAAGGTATGGCTCTTAAAGATCACATGAAAATAATTCTCTCTCCTCCAAGTCCATTTTTCCATCATTTTCAATGTATAGAGTATTGTCTTTAAACATAAATAAAGCTCCAAGGTATCATAAGATCGCTTTTACAGTAGCCCAAATTTGTAAGTATTCTGCAAAAGGAAAACATTTTGTGTGAAACTAAAATGGAAGTCATGAAATATAAATGCAAACTAATTGATTAGAGAAGAAGTAACACTTCAAGCACACTTTCTGGAGTCTCAGAGCATAAAAAAGATAAAAGTCAACTTCTCTGGATGAGTAGGAATGGAGGGAATAGAGAGTCACCTGTTCAGTTTCTCACTGGCCCCTTGTGACAGCCTCTGAGCCTTCTTTTGCTTCATATGTTGAAACTAGTATGCCTGGGTTTTATATTCAGCCACTAGCCCAAAGCTATGTAGCAGTTTGAGTGTAAATAGGAACTGCATATGTCCTATTAATTTTGGCAAAGGGGTGAAAGGGTCTCGCTAAGAAGATGTGATCCAAACAGGAGAGGGTATCTTTTCTTACTTCCCAGCAGAAGTCTGGTGTGCAGATATCATCTCAGGACCTCCACTCCCGCAGATGTCTGGCAAGAGATGGTGATGGATGGCTTGTGGACTCAGTGACTCCTGGCAGAGGGAAGGCTATTCCTGTGAGAGAGGCCTTGCATGTGAGCTTGTGAGATGGTCCCTGGGACCTACAGAAATGTCTGCAGGCAAACTGCATTGAGTTTAAACCCTGATTGAGCAAGTAAGGGCCAGAATCAAGTGCATTTCAACTGTTCCTATTATTGCAGCCTTCTCTACCATTTGACTAGTGGAATCAGGATATGGTTATCACAAAGAATGCTGGACTAGATAAAAGGTCACCTCCTCCCTTTCTTTCCAGATCTTTCCTACGTGAGTAGTTGCTCAGTCATGTCTGACTCTTTGCAACCCTATGGACTGTAGCCCACTAGGCTCCTCTGTTCACAGGATTTTTCAGGCAAGAATACTGGAGTGGGTTACCATTATCCTACTACAGGGGATCTTCCCTACTCAGGAATTGAACCCACATCTTGTGTGACTCCTGCATTGCAGGCAGATTCTTTACCCACTGAGCTGTCAGGGAAGTCCTAAAATGAAGTTTGTGATTGTTGTTGTTTTAATTGCTAAGTCATGTCCAACTCTTTTTGACCCCATGGACTGCAGCCCACCAGGCTCCTCTGTCCATGAGTTTTTCAGACAAGAATACTGGAGTCGGTTGCCATGCCCTTCTCCAGGGGATCTTCCTGATCCAGGGATCAAACCTGTACTTCCTGCATTGGCAGGAAGATTCTTTACCACTGAGCAACCATAGATCTTTTCTAGAACACTACAAAAGCAAAGCACAAAACTCTCCTTGGTTGCTCTGACTTTATTTGGACTGAAGTTTATCATATGAAACTTTATTTTTAAGGAAATTTTTTAAAGTTTATGTTTTAAATGATTACATTCAGCAAAAAGACATCTTGAATCACAATAGAGAGAAAGAAGAAAAATCAGGAAGGGGTGGATATATCATGCTGATGAGATCTAAACACACAATCCCTACCTTGCAAAACCTGCCACAGTGAAACTTCTCTAATATACACATGAAAATGAGTACTTTAAAGTGAGACTCTAAGATTAAAGACAACTTCTACATTGGAATGAAATGATTTCCAAGAAATTATGACTAATACAGGTTTGAGGCAGCATTCACAGAAAAAAAATACAACATTTTTATTTGTATTTGAAGAGAAGGGCTTTTTCTTCTAAGGTGGATATGCCAATTCTGAAACATGAACAGTATATTTCAGGTTAAATATATAAAACCATTCACTTTTTATTACATAAATAACAAAGATAGGGAATGGAGTAAACCCACAGGTTCAAATCAAAAGAAGACTGTTTCAATCCTTGCTTATTCTTCACATCTCTGCATATGCATTGCAGACCTTTACTCTCAGACACTTACACCCAGAATTTATGAGACAAGTATGCACAATGGATTTGATCCCAGAGGCTTTTTTCTTTTCTGTTGTTGCTCCATTTCTATTACCTCTTGAACCGGGCAGTGAAATAACACATGAAGATAAAGTTTACTGAGTTTAATTATGCTCTTTGACGAGATTAGATAATCTGTGTAGCAGGACATTCTGTTATGATTAGGTGAGGTCGATGGCTTTACAAATAAGAAGACCTTTCTCTGACAGCTATATCTGTGACATATAGGAATGAAAGAGAAGGATGTCCAGGAGAGAATTGAGAAAAGAGTAGATTTGTGATCAGTAATCCAGAGTGCAATAGCTGAATTCATCTCTTTTTAATCATGGGACTGAGGTAAGTCATGTCCCTTTTCTGGTTCAATTATAAGTTGGTACATACTCTACAACTTCATAAGATTCTGCAAGCATGAGAGGGGGTATGGAACATATGATACTGGACCTCATTTTAACTACCTGACTCAAAAATTTATGAAGAAGCATTGAACTAGTACCAAAAAGTTGAAACAATACTAGGCACCATGCTTTGACCATTCCATTCATGCCAAACAACCTGTTCAGCACAGCAACCAAATAATTTATTTCTATTATTTTCTTTTTTTTTTCATTTTTTTTAATTTAAATTTATTTATTTAAATTAGAGGCTAATTACTTTCTAATTTTATAGATGAGGAATCTGAGGCCAAGTTCATACTGCAAGCAGGTGGAATAGCCACCAAATATTGGTATAAAGGGGAAGTTTGGGCAGCATCCTCTGTGTGGGCTTTCCTTGTTGACACAGAATGAAGTAAACAGTGCCGAAAACCCAGTACAAGAGAAGTCACAGAAAGCTGGCTGGTGCTTCCCGAGAACAGGGTCGGGAACAACAGGCACAAACCATGCCATGTTTATCTCTGTGCCTCTCTCGTCTGAAATTATGCAAAGGCAGAATGTTCAGTTCATATTCTTGGAGGGAAAATTATGCAAATTATTTTCAATGAGGGTGCAGTGATGGAAGTAGTTTCAGGGAGATCTCACTGAGTGTAAGAGTGAAAAGTGAGAGTCTCCTTTTGGTCGAGGATGCGGATAAGCTCATGAGGAGGGTGGCACGGAAGAAGGGCTTTGAAGGACAGGAAGGACATAAGTGGGTAAGAAATGTCAGCAGGAGGGCCCAACATGTCCAAAAGCCAAATGCTGTCTTATCATAACAGAAATTCTGACGAAAATGAGCATCTTCGTTTTTTTAGAACTTGAATGTCACCGGGCTACATCCTGGGTCATCACACACACAAAAAATCTTACCATCATCAGAAAGACTTTTTCAAGGATTTCTGCTCTTCATGAGTAAGGGATACAAATGATATGAGTCATCACAGCTTTAAACACGAATTGTAAAGCAGAGACAGCATACCATCTCTGTACAAAACCAGACGATACATGCTTTAATCTTTCTGGAACATACAGTCTCTGTTACTACTACTCAACTCTGCCTTTGCAATGAGAAAGCATCCATAGATAATGTATACAGTTTCATTTGGAAAAACAGGCGCTGGGCCATACTTTACTGGATGGTTTCTCAAGGATCACATGATAAGAAGTAACACAAAATACCAGTCTCAGGACACTCCCAGAGTGGTGTTCAGTTGTGCTCCTGTATGAGTGCTTTATTATCTTTTGTTTCTGGCTAGGAAAAAAAGTCAACACAAAAATGTCCTTCATAAAATGTTTTATCTCAGTTTGAAAGTGAGGTTTTATTGAAAATTTATATAAAATTGGCTTCTCTAAAGGGTTCAATTCAGTGTTTGTTTGTTTGTCTTTTGTATTTTCATAAAGTTGTGCAACCCTCACCACTAATTTTTAGCTCCTTTATGACCACAATGGTGATTGCAGCCATGAAATTAAAAGACGCTTACTCCTTGGAAGGAAAGTTATGACCAACCTAGATAGCATATTCAAAAGCAGAGACATTATTTTGCCAACAAAGATCTGTCTAGTCAAGGCTATGGTTTTTCCAGTCGTCATGTATGGATGTGAGAGTTGAACTGTGAAGAAAGCTAAGCACTGAAGAATTGATGCTTTTGAACTGTGGTGTTGGAGAAGACTTTTGAGAGTTCCTTGGACTGCAAGGAGATCCAACCAGTCCATTCTAAAGGACATCAGTCCTGGGTGTTCATTGGAAGGACTGATGCTAAAGCTGAAACTCCAATACTTTGGCCACCTCATGCAGAGTTGACTCGCTGGAAAAGACTCTGATGCTGGGAGGGATTGGGGGCAGGAGGAGAAGGGGACGACAGAGGATGAGATGGCTGGATGGCATCACCGACTAGATAGACATGAGTTTGGGTGAACTCCGGGAGTTGGAGATGGACAGGGAGGCCTAGCGTGCTGCAATTCATGGGGTTGCAAAGAGTCGGACATGACTGGGCGACTGAACTGAATGACCATAATTGTTCAACAGATATTTATTGAGCATTTACTATCTGTCTATCCTGGTGATGGTGGTTGTTTATTCTGCTTTACTTTGTTTGGCTTGGTTTGACTTGGCTTGACTTGTAGAGGGTGTGGATGGTAGATAGTGGGTAATGGAAAAATGTAAGACATGGCATATCTGAAGCAGTCAGCTAACAATATAAGAAAATAAGAAATGAGAAATCTAAGCTAGGCACTATAGAGACCACAGACACAATAATTGTTTTTATAGAAGAGTTGGGTAGAAGGTACCAAGGACTTGGTGTGCAGACCTGGAGAAGGAACTTGTAACTGGATGGATGGATGGCATGCCACATGAGTCGAGTGGATCCCAGAAACCATGCAGAGCTATGAAAAAAGGCCTAAAGATAAGAACAGCCTAGTCTGGGAGCTGAGTAGCCCTAACTGGGGGCATGCTGAGAACTGCACATGAAATTGTTCAGGAAAGGTGACCCCGTGGCTGTAGGACCTCAGGAAAAAAAGGCAAATTTGGCATCAGGATCCTGAGGTTGAGGATCCTGGGGCTTCTGTGGAAGTACAAGGTTTAATTTAAAGACTGTTTTTGGAAAACTGTCTGATAGTTGTGTGTAGGATAGGCTGGAGGCAGAAGCCTAGAAAGCTTTGGGGTACTGATTTTACCTATGAGCGTGTGCCAAATCGCTTCAGGCGTGTCTGACTCTTTGTAACGCTATGGACTATAGGCCACCAGGTTCCTCTGTCCATGGGGATTCTCCAGGCAAGAATACTGGAGTGGGTTGCCGTGCCCTCCTCCAGGGGCTCTTCCCAACCCAGGGATCGAACCCTCATCTCTAAGGCCTTCTGCATTGGCAAGCAGGTACTTTACCACTAGTGCCACCTGGGAAGCCCATTACCTATGAAAGTAAATTTATTTATTGGACAGTGATTGTTAATCTTGGCTATATGTTACATTCATCTAAGTGCTTCTGAGGATAGAGTTCTAACATCTGTATTTTTTAAAATAAGCTCCATGGATGATTCTAACATGCATTTAAGAACTATTAATATTATTGCCGGAAATAGGAGACTTTACATTGTTTGTGAAATTATAGTAGCAACCATGGTTTTCTGCCTCTTTCTAAAATAGCGCATTAATTAAATCAGAATCCCTTAAAATGTTTCTGATGGTTTGTATTTACATAGTAGCAAACAAAGAATGAGGATTTGAAAGGCAGAGGGGCTGAATACATCATATAGTGTATTCTGGCAAGGTCTCAAAATATCTCCCTAAAATTAATCCCTAAACCCAGGCATGTTTAGAGATTTCAAACTTTAGACCTCCACATGATACCACTTGCTCTGAGTCGCAGGCAATGCACAACCCAAACACCTGTATATGTCAGGTAAATGTTAATGTATTCTGTCAACAACAGATCACCTTACATGGCTAAATTACTCAATGCCATTATCTGTACCAGCCATCTGTAAACCTAATCTCCTCTGTGTTCTAAACTCCCAAGCGCCTGCTACACTATTTTTATTTTACATTCCTGCATAAATCTGTTAAGCTCAATATGTTACTGCAAATTCTCAAAAATCAAAGGCAATCTGCTGGCCTATAAAACACTGGTTACTGAGAATCGAAGGGTATAATATGGTAGCAATTCAAGCAGTCAGTAAGCAATCTTTACAGGGACGGTGTTAAACCACAGACTGAATGGACCCCTTAGCAAAGTCCTGCTGTAAAATCAGATATATTTTTTCAATACACACTGCGGGCTTGAACCCATTCATGTCTTTCATATCTAATAAAAATCTGAACAGTTGGCCTGATTGGATTTTAAGTGATGCAAATTTGAAAATCAAATAGGCAAACTCCCTTTAGACTTCATTTATTTAGACCATAATTGTAAAGAATGACAAATTACATTTACCACTCTATTGAATTCTCCTGAGATTCAATATGAAATTTACAGAAAGGGACAAATATTTGCAGGTGTGTTTTTTTTGTTCACAATGAATGCAATTCATTTTTTCTCACACAGGATGCCTTCTCCTGACGTTGCTACAGTTTCCTTGATACAACCACTAAATCCTATTTTTTTTAAACAAAGTCTTTACTGATCTTAATTAATAATGCTAATACTGACATGTGATACCAAGTTATATTGGGTTAGCAAAAAGTTCATTTGGAGTTTTAGCTGAAATTAAAATCTCCTTTACTCAGTAATTATGAAGCATGTATTTGCTTTTTAACTTACATTTTCAGTCATATAACTAAGTCACTTGAAATAAGTCATTCTTAGTCACCTAAGAATCTACCCTCTGAAAGTATTTATGTAAAAATTTAGAAAAATCAACCATCCAACACTTATAGTTAATGCATTAAAAAAACATCTGGCTCTTAATTTTAGAATAATCACATAATAAGTGGGAAAACTTGAAAATTCAGCATCTGGAAGTCTTATTTTTTTAGCATTATCAGGTATTTTAGAAGTTAAGGGGTCTCTTCATTCTTTATAAATAAACTCTATTCTGAAATCTGAATAAATATCAGTTTGAAAGTTAAAACAGTCTTTCATATAACTCATGCAAATATAAACATTTTACACATAAAGCAATCAGTCTGTAGCTTTCCTATTTCATTTGAAGTATTTTCAAATATAAAAGAAGTTTACACAATTATAGAGGCAATTAACCCACCCCTAGTATTCCCTTATCAAATCTAAACAAAGCCTTGCAGGGGCATAATATACTTGCAGCTTACACTATGAAGCATAAATGGTATCCTACAGTGACTTCACATGCAAAGCAAAGATTCTTTAATTGTGTGTATTGTTTCCTTCAAATGCATCTGCACTTTAAAGTTTTCATGATACCTTCTTATTCAGATAAAAATCTCCAAATTCAATAGTTCGTATTTATAAACAAGTTGGTAGGGATCGGGTTTCCCGGGTGGTTCAGCAGTAAAAAAACCAACCTGCAATGCAGGAGATGCAGGTTTGATTCCTGGGTCAGGAAGATCTCCTGGAAGAGGAAATGGCTACTCACTCCAGTATTCTTGCCTGGAAAATTCCATGAACAGAGGAGCCCGACGGGCTACAGTCCATGGGGTCGCAAAGAGTCAGACACGACTGAGTGACTAAGCACAAACACACAAATTTTGGACAACCTTATCAAAGTGCCTCCTCAAGTCTGTAGCAAATTCTGCTTCTGTCATGAAGTCCTTCTAAACCCTCTTACCTCCTCTCATTTTCCGTCCTTTGGGACATTCATACCACGTCATGGAACAGCCTTTGTGGACTCACCTCCTAGATGCTGCATATACAGACCACCTGGGCAGAGCCTGACCCTATACCCCTCCCTTCCCCCAGCACTCAGCACATACCAAACACCTGATAAATTCTAATGGTATTAACTTATTTTGGTTGAAATAAACTTGTCTACACTTGAAACCGATCTATGACTTATTTGTTCTATAACAAGGCAAATCCTAAATTTGTTATATTTTTGAGGCCACTGCCTTACTAGGGAGACACTGCTTAATAGAAATGTCTGTTCTGTTAGTATTTATTTGAGCTCTTTTAATTATAGGGTATTGCTTTTAAAAACCTTAGAAAACAAGATCTCCAAAACTCCAGTTTCAGAAAAACTAGGAAAGTAAAACCTAGACCAAATCGGATCCTCAATCTATCAAAACTTAACTAGGATGAAAAGTGACCCAGCTGTATAAAAGAGAAATCCTTCCAAACACCATTAGTGAAGGGCTGCAGTGAAAAAAGAAAACTCTCATTCAGGATTCAGATTCTCCATTGGAACTGATGATAAATCTTTCCATGAATTGAGGCAGGAGGCAGATATCCCCAACTCCCACCACAAGGTAAAGTGATTGGAGATTCATTCCTTATGGACCGGAACTCCGAGATGAGAATAGCAGGACAATTAAGGGAGGTGAGTGAGCCCTACCCAGACTACATTTCTTTTCTTGAATTCAGGAGACCTCCCCGATGACACACATTCACAGAAAAGGCTCCTTGGAGTCCAAAGGAGAATTTTGTCAAGGGATGTTCCCTACCTAGACATCTTTTCAGTAAAACCCTTCTTGGCTAAGAGATTCGTGTTCACACATGTAAGGATTCTGAGACATACAAAATATGAACTCTGAATCAGGTAAATCAAAATGGTCAAAGGAAACTGGAAAAAATGCCCCATAAAAGTAATTTAAACTGCCACAAGGGTGCAACTCAGCAACTCTCTTACTCCGTGCACCCATGTATCTATCCGCACATACTGTACTCTTTTTTGCTCTTAATAAATATTTTGTTTCATTACTTTCCATCTTTGTGGAAATTCTTTTCTGCAAAGCCGAAGGGCCAGGGCCCTTGTCACTGACCACTGGTCTAGTGGTTAGGACCTGGTGTTTTCATCGCCTTGACCCGGCCTCAGTCTCTGGCTAGGAACACAGGCCCCACCCCGAGCCACTGCAGGCCAAGGCCACCCAAGATCAGAATGACTGCAATTTAACATTCCAAATATCATCCCAGAAATCTGAAAGTGACCTCTGCTTGAAGAAGTGAAGTGAAGTTGCTCAGTCATGTCCGACTCTTTGCGACCCCGCGGACTGTAGCCTACCAGGCTTTCCGTCCAGGGGATTCTCTAGGCAAGAATACTGGAGTGGGTTACCATTTCCTTCTCCAGGGGATCTTCCTGACCCAGGGATCGAACTCTGGTCTCCCGCATTGGAGGCAGACGCTTTAACCTCAGCCACCAGGGAAGCCCAACCTCTGCTCAGGTAGGATTTAAAATACAAGAGAGTATTTTAAGCCCTGAATAATATAACCAATGAAAGTGAAAGTGTTAGTAACTCAGCCCTGTCAGACCCTTTGAGCTGACCCCATGAACTGTAGCCTGCCAGGCTCCTCTGTCCATGGGGATTCTCTAGGCAAGAGTACTGGAGTGGGTAGCCATGCCCTCCTCCAGGGGACCTTTCCAACCCAGGGATCAAACCCTGCATTGCAGATTCTTTACCATCTGAGCCACCAAGGGCTCTCCAATACTACCAATGTGAAAGTATATTTTACACATTTAGAAAATGGACACTTCAGAATTCCTAAGGAATAGGGTTCAGATTGTTTGACTGTTTTTATAGGGCTTCTCTGGTAGCTAGGCTGGTAAAGAATCCACCTGCAATGCAGGAGACCCTGGTTCGATTCCTGGGTTGGGCAGATCCGCTGGAGAAGGGATAAGCTACCCACTCCAGTATTCTCAGGCTTTCCTGCTGGCTCAGCTGGTCAAGAATCCACCTGCAGCATTGGGAGACCTGGGTTTGATCCCTGGGTTGGGCTATTTATAGTTAAATGAGTGGGCTTACCTGGGGGCTCAGACAGTAAAGAATCTTCCTGCAATGCAGGAGACCTAGGTCCCCCTTCCCTTCGGGTCAGCAAAGCAGAGTACATCTGCCTGTGAAGGTATCTTCCATGCATGAGGGCCACTGATGTAAATATTCTTCCTGGTTTTTCTGCCAAACAATAGACATCTGGGCTCATGGTGTGCTGACCCTAGAAGTGACTTTCTGAAATAAATCATGATTGATTCACTTCAACTCTATGCTCCCAAAGGGTATTCTTCTTACTAAAAGTAACAAAGAATTCTTAACATAGTGGGGAGCCCATCGAGGGGGTTCGGAACACAGAGTCTAGCATGTTAGCAGCTTGTTGTCTGATAACACTCCTCAATTTCCTCTCTGAAAGGAAAAGCAAAATTAAATTATAATGGAGGGCTGCGGGGTTCTGCCCAATTGAAGTTTTGGTGTATTTAATATTGGATTATACCAGCTATTTATCTTGATTTCATTGAGATATATATTCTGCTATGTGAATTTAAGAAAAACACTGTTGGAAGAAAATCTCTTTTATTGGTCAAAATAATAGAGTTGGTTTTCAGTTCAATGTAATAGACTCTTAGGTCAGCCCTCAGTCTAATTAATACAGGTGAGTCAAAGGGTCTCGAAATAGTTGTATTATTTAGAAGTGTTCTTGATCATTGCTCTCATTTAGTGTTGCATATGAAATGGAGCAGGAAGGCTTAATTTAGCTTTTATCTCTGGCAACAGCACATGCTCTGACAGGGTGAAGCTTAGAGGCATGGCTCCAGTTCCCATTCGGGCTTTTGCTCGTTATGTGAATTTCAGTACATTAACCTCTCTGCATCTCTGTTCCCACCTGGGAGGAGAAGGCATTAGACTGGATGGATGCAGAAGGCTTTCACCATTCTGATGATGTTTGATTTTTATTCCCTTTCTGTGCAATGGACTTCCCTTTGCCTAGAATATCCTTTCCTACTTTTTTACCTAACAACTCCTTTGAAACTCAGCCCAAGCATCACCTGTCCCTAAACCATTTTACTCAGAATGCCTAAGTTTAATTTAGTAGCCCCATTTTCCTGCTTCCCTAGCAACCTATGTGCAGCTCTGTTCTGATATCTATTACACAACAGAGGCATCACTGGATCACTCGTGAGTTTGCCCTGATAGACTGCATTGACCACTGGATTTGTGGTGTCCAGCACTATATGGGAGCATAACAGGAACTCAACTAAACATCTCTGAATAAAGGAATTTTTTAAATTCTGAGAGGGCTGAGCTTATGACTTATTTGACTCTTCATCTGCAGGACCTTGCAGGGTACTTGCTGCTAAGTCACTTCAGTCGTGTCTGACTCTGTGCAACCCCATAGACGGCAGCCCACCAGGCTCCCATCCCTGGGATTCTCCAGGCAAGAACACTGGAGTAGGTTGCCATTTCCTTCTCCAATGCATGAAAGTGAAAAGTTAAAGTGAAGTCGCTCAGTCTTGTCCTACTCTTCGCGACCCCATGGACTGCAGCCTACCAGGCTCCTCCGCCCATGGGATTTTCCAGGCAAGAGTACTGGAGTGGGTTGCCATTGCCTTCTCCGCACAGGGTACTTGGCATATACCAGTTACTCAAAGAAATAAACTGATATAATTTAATAAACAAGTCGTTGAGACATCTACTGCTTGCTGATTTAAAGTGGAAAGCTAAACTCTCATAAAGTAAACAACAAGAGAAAGAGATGAATACACTGAACACTGAACATACAAGATTCCAACTACGTAGAAACTAGAAAAAGAACATTAAAACCTTCAAATGGAAAAATATTGCAAAGATTTACATCATATGTTGAAGGCATTTCTGTTGGATGATAAAAATAATATAACATGAGGTTTTTCTGCCCTGGTTAACTTTATATTTTATAATACAAAGGGTATGTATTCCTTTGATGATTCAAATGATTTTAGAAACCAATAAACTTATTATCATGAAAAAAGTATTAAGCGACATCATTTGACCTTTGTTCTTCTGAGAATGACAATATACATGCCGACAAGCAAGTGGTAGCACATAAAAAACACAGTGCCTTGAATAAAATATGTGTTCCTGGGCTGTCTTTAAAGACGCCTTAAAGGCTGAATGAAATGGTTAAAACAAATGCTGTCACTATGGATGGAGGGTTTTGTCTGAGCCACTTTTCTCCACTTTGCTTATTGAACATGACAGTTTCTTATGATTGATGCATATAATTTGAAGTGTTTTACTCTTCTGCTCAAGAATTTTCTTCACACACTTAAATCATTACCATATTTCAAATGTGGGCTCCTGGACTTCCTTGTTTGGTCCTCTGTTACAATCACTGTCAAGCTTAAGTTTCCAGGTTTTCTCTCAGCTGTTCTTTGCAGTCTCTGATTTCTGTATCAGAGAGACTTAGTGGTCTCTGCAACCAATGATCAGCTTTTAAAAGTGGGAATGAAAAGGGCAGACATCCTGTTTAAATAAACACATTGTAGGCCCACATCCCTCTCTGAATATATGTTAGATACTTATGATTTATTGAGTAAATAATGTATCCAATTCACTGGTTTTACATTATAAATGAAATACATTTTTCATCCAGAAATACTGGCTAGGTCCAGTGAATAGTTTTAAGGTGTTAAGACAAGAACTGTGCATGAAGTGACTAAATCAGGTGGTGTTTAAAGGTAAGGTCTGTGTTTGTCTTGTTACCAGTGGCCCCTGCTGTGTCCATCCTAGTGCCCTGGCAATGAAAAGGGTTTCAATAAATATTGATTGCAGATGGGAGAATTTAAAAATCTCCCTTTTGTTGGTGTCCCTATAAGTTGTTTCCTCTATTTTAAGCAATTCCAGACTATTGCATTCTAACTTAGAAATAGATATATGGAAAGAAAATTGGTACATTATTAGTTAATTAGTGAAACTATTCTCAAAAATATCCGATTCTTAAGCATTTGACACAATAATTAATACAAGCTATATATAATGCACTTTACCATGAATCTTAAACATAGTAATTAAACCAGACTTACCAAATTTTGGTTACTTTTTTTGGACACATCTTTATAATTGCCACATGCCTTGTGGCAGAGGCTACCAGTTGCCTAACCAATATCCATTCTCAAGCTCTTCTTCACTTGCAGCGATATACTCCACTAAAAAACTACACCTCTTTGTTTTCAGATTTCTTTATAAAAAGGAATGTCCAATGTGCTACAATCTCAAAGAAGGGCAATACCAAAGAATGTTCAAACTACTGCACAATTGCATTCATCTCACAT
The DNA here is from genome assembly GCF_029407905.1 of Bubalus kerabau. NCBI lineage: Eukaryota > Metazoa > Chordata > Mammalia > Artiodactyla > Bovidae > Bubalus > Bubalus kerabau. Next base: position 58,388,329 of record NC_073634.1, read on the forward strand.
GCTAGCAAAGTAATGCTCAAAATTCTCCAAGCCAGGCTTCAACAGTACCTGAATTATGAACTTCCAGATGTTCAAACTGGATTTATAAAGGCATCAAATTGCCAACATCCGCTGGATCACTGAAAAAGCAAGAGAGTTCCAGAAAAACATCTACTTCTGCTTTACTGACTATGCCAAAGCCTTTGACTGTGTGGATCACAACAAACTGTGGAAAATTATTCAAGAGATGGAAATACCAGACCACCTGATCTGCCTCCTGAGAAATCTGTATGCAGGTCAAGAAGCAACAGTTAGACCTGGACATGGAACAACAGACTGGTTCCAAATAGGGAAAGGAGTACCTCAAGGCTGTATATTGTCACCCTGCTTATTTAACTTATACGCAGAGTACATCATGAGAAACGCTAGGCTGGAGGAAGCACAAGCTGGACTCAAGATTGCCGGGAGAGATATCAAGAACCTTAGATATGCAGATGATACCACCCTTATGGCAGAAAGTGAAGAGGAACTAAAGAGCCTCTTGATGAAATTGAAAGAGGAGAGTGAAAAAGCTGGCTTAAAACTCAACATTCAAAAAACTAAGATCATGGCATCTGGTCCCATCACTTCATGGCAAATAGATGGGGAAACAATGGAAACAGTGTCAGACTTAATTTTTTTGGGCTCCAAAATCATTGCAGATGGTGACTGCAGCCATGAAATTAAAAAGATTTTTGCTCCTTGGAAGGAAAACTATGACCAATCTAGACAGCATATTCAAAAGCAGAGACATTACTTTGCCAACAAAGGTCCATCTAGTCAAAGCCATGGTTTTTCCAGTAGTCATATATGGATGTGAGAGTTGGACTGTAAAGAAAACTGAGCACCGAGGAATTGATGCTTTTGAACTGTGGTATTGGGGAAGACTCTTAAGAGTCCCTTGAACTGCAAGGAGATCAAACCAGTCCATCCTAAAGGAAATGAGTCCTGAATATTCATTGGCAAGACTGATGCTGAAGCTAAAACTCCAATGCTTTGGCCACCTGATGCAAAGAACTGACTTCTTGGAAAAGACCCTGATGCCTGGAAAGATAGAAGGCAGGAGGAGAAGGGACGACCGAGGATGAGATGGTTGGATGGCATCACCAACTTGGTGGACATGAGTTTGAGCAAGCTTTTGGAGCTGGTGATGGACAGGGAAGCCTGGCATGCTGCAGTCCATGGGATCACAAAGAGTTAGACCTGACTGAGTGACTGAACTGAACTGAACTGAATGTGCTACAAAAACATTAGAGAGTGCTGTGCAGAAACTGTGAAGGTCAGGTACTCAGCTGGAAAGTCCCTTCTGGTTTTTCCTATGTGTAATGTGATTGAGAGGACTAAAGCAAGGTCTCTGAGACCCCCAGAGTACAGAAGTCAGCACAAAAGACAAGCTGAGAGAGGAGAGAAGCCTAGGGACACCAACATCACAAAGTCATCAACAGCATGTCTGTCACTGGACTGCTTTTTTCTGTTTGTTTGTTTTAATTGGGGCATAGTTGCTTTGGGTTTCCCTGGTGGCTCAGTGGTAAAGAATCCACCTGCCAATGCAGGAGATGCAAGAGATTTGGGTTTGCTCCCTGGGTTGGGAAGATCCCCTGGAAAAGGAAATGGCAACTCACTCCAATATTCTTACCTAAGAAATCCCATGGACAGATGAGCCTGGTGGACTACAGTCCATGGGATTGCAAAAGAGTTGGACACAACTGAGTACACACACACACACACACACACACACACACACGGTTGCTTTACAAATTTGTATGTATTTCTACAATGAAATGAATCAGTTATACGTAACTCCTCATTCTTGGACCTTTCACCCACCCACCAACCCTATCCATCTAGGTCACCACAGAGCACTGAGCTGAGCTCCTTGTACAGCAGGTTCCCATTAGCTGTTTCAAATATGGCAGTGCACATACGTCCATCCCAATTTCCCAATTCATCCCCTCCATGTCCACCTGTTACATGAAATACATCTAAACATCTAATCTTTTGAAGCCATTGTCATTGGTGTCACTCTTATTAACCCCTGAATGCAATCCTTAATTGATTCTTTTTCTAGGTTCATCTTAGTGAAAAATGCAGATGCTCATTTCAACTTCTTCCTCTAAAAAGGTATTTTAGGAGCTGTGAGCTTTGAGTGACTTCCCCAAAGCCAAGCTTTCATGAAGCCATAGGACCAAAAGTGGAAATCCATGCTCTTAAGGTACAAAATGAACCAGTCCATACAGAGATTTCCTTTCCATATTGTGCCTCACAAGATTTTCCTCCAGGCAAGAAAATAATGTAGACTACAAACAGGATTTGTAGCCAAACAGGGATCCTAAGTAATCCTGTAGTACCACTTATTGGGGATAATAACTGTCTCTCTGGGTTGGTGACACAGGCAAAATGTGGCTCAGTGTGTGGGCACAATAAATGGTCAACATGATCAAGTATACTATGCCAGGACCTCCTACTGGACATGTGTTTCCACAACCAAATATACTTGGCCTGGCAAAATTAAACTATTATAGAATTCAGGGCTCATTGCATTCTCTCTCTGCTGCTTTCAGTATTACCTTCTACAACCATGCTTTCCCTTTTCTCTGTGAAAACTGAGAACAACTCCTTAACAAAACAAAATCACTGGGGGAGGCTTGTGCTTAACTTTGTGTCCATGGACCTGATGACTCAGATCAGCTCAGTCACCAACTAGCTCTGAGACCTCTGGGCAAACCACTGCCTTCCTGTGTCTAGGTCTCCTGCTCTGGCAGAGTCTGGATTCAGTCTGCATGGATCTGAACCTTGGCAAAGGCAACTACTAACCACATGACACTGGGCAAGGCAGGGACACGCTCTAACACTCAACGTCCTCAAATGTAAGACTCCATTAACAACAGCTATTCCTCATACTGTCGAGCTGATGACTACACCAGATAATTGATATAAGAAACTTATGCCCAGAACATTAACACTAAATAAAGATGTTATGATCTTTGTCATTCTTATTTTATTATTAACTCCAACATGAGAAGTTGGATGGTAGGATCTCTAAGAACCACTATAGCTCTTTTGAAAAAGTACTTTTCTCTCCTTTAACTACATTTGTGTGGCTGAAGAACAGGTACCATTCAGCACTCACTGCCTGTCCCCCTCCCCAAAGAATCCTTACTCAGCGGGAGTCCTATGACTCATGGACCAATTTCACTAGTGAGATTAAGGTGTCATTTATTGTGAAGTAGCAGTCTCAGTGTCTCATGACAGATCCCAGAGGGCAGCCAACCATCCAGAGTACAAGTCATGACTGCTGCTGGACTCTTCTGCCCAGAAGAGCAAAACAGGAACAGCAGAGAGAGTGGCCAGATGCCCGGTGAATGGAACCTGCTCTGAGATGGTAGTAATGTGCATACTACACAGTGCCTAAGGGCTTCCCTGGTGGTTCATAAGGGTTTCCCTGGTAAAGAGTGAGTGAATGATAGTTACTCAGTCGTGTCTAACTCTTTGTGAGCCCATGAACTGTAGCCTGCCTGGCTCCTCTGTCCATAGAATTTTCCAAGCAAGAATACTGGAGTGGGTTGCCATGCCCTTCTCCAGGGGATCTTCCCAACCCAGGGATTGAACCCAGGTCTCCCATGCTGCAGGCAGATTCTTTACCATTCTGAGTCACCAGGGAACTGCTTGCCAATGTAGGAGACACAGTAGAACACAGGTTCGATCCCTGGATCAGGAAGATCCCTTGTAGAAGGAAATGGCAACCCATTCCTGGTTGGGCCAGGAGAGGACCCTGGTGGGCTACAGTCCATGGGGTTGCAGAGTTGGACACACTGAGTGTGGATGGGCACACACACACACACACAGCGCATATACACTGAAAGGCCAAGTTTTAAATACAGGTCATGGGTTAACAAATGCAATTATGGAGAAATAGGCTAACCAAAGAGAGGATGTTAATTTTTGAATGACATAGCAAAGAAAAAAATGAATTTAAAAGTTCTAAAAGAGAACAATGCTGGGGTCTGCAGGACCCACGTAAAATGGACCTTGCAGTTAGCCAGCTGGTTGGAAACAGAGAAGCTCAAGGTTGCTGGTCCAAATATAGGTCCCTCAGGAGGCTTATTGTGGCTTATGAAATTCTGATAAGGCTCACTCCTTTGGGATAAAGCACTTTCTATAATGCAAATACGCAGCTTAAGGGAAATGCCCTTTAACACATACCAATTTAACATACATTTGTTTAACTCATCACATGCCACCTCAAATGGTAAAGTTCTGAGGACAAAGCAGGGAAATTGAGATTTTGAACAAAGAAAATACAGTGAGGATGGAAGAAAAGGTGAGAGACAGGGACAGAGGATGTTTAAATAGGCAGGTAAGAGCAAGAGGGCTCTAAGTTCCTGTATACATATTCCAGACACAGCTAAAATCCACTCAAAGCACATATGGTCACATACATATTTACATGTATCAGACTTTGTTTCAATTATTCTTGGGACCCTATACAAAGGTTACATGGAGAATTCTGTCCATGTTTGGGGATTAGACCATTGAAAATCCTCATTGCTACTGGAGAAAAACAAAAAACAAATAAATATTACATTGCCAGTACATCGGTAATATTAACATGATTAAAAGATAAACGCACACTAAGAAATTTCTGCAGCCATAAGCAAGGTTTCAACTCTTTGCAAAGTGCAGATATCCCTGTATTTTAAGGCTTTGAAAGGTAGCACGCTTGTTTGGGGGATCAGCTCAAATAACAGATTCTGCCTAATTTTGCTACTTAATTATCTTATTTTTGTGGTAAGTAATTTGCCTAAGGATCAAAGTTATAGTGATGGAATCAGACTAGTTCAGGGCTATCTGACTTGAAAGTGAAAGTCTCTCTGTTGTGTCCGACTCTTTGTGACCCCATGGACTATATAGTCCACGGAATTCTCCAGGCCAGAACACTGGAGTGGGTAGCCTTTTCCTTCTCTGGGGGATCTTCCCAACCCAGGTCTCCCACATTGCAGAAAGATTCTTTACCAGCTGAGCCACCAGGGAAGCCCAAGAATACTGGAGTGGGTAGCCTATCCCTGCTCCAGTGGATCTTCCTGACCCAGGAATCGAACCAGGGTCTCCTGCATTGCAGGCAGATTTTTTACCCACTGAGCTATCAGGGAATCCCTAACTCTGGCTTAGCAGCTCATCAATACAGAAGTAAACCCTTTGCGTGAAAGACAGCTGTATCATCCCTCTATGCGTTGTCTGTCCATTCACTACTGTGTAGAAATGAGTTTCCTATCAGACCACACATTTTGTATGAAAATAACAAGGTGTTCATTTGGGGTCTGGGGACTCAGACATAATGGATATTTATCATGCTGCTAAGATTAATAAGAGTTACCCATGTGCACAGAGCAGGAGATTCTTGCACACAGAGATGTGTGTGTTTGATACTGAGTCCTGTCTTTCAGCACTGTAGAAAGACCTCCTCAGGCTGGAAATTAGTTTTCTCTTCTTTGAACATATTGCTTTATCTTCACCTCTCCTATAGCAGGGTTTTACCAAAATACCTCTTTTTTCTTCTAACAAACTGCAATCAGCTTGGGGACCAATCTCTGAATGGCTTGCAAAATGTGGGTGCTCAATAGATGAATGAGTACGAGAGACTCACGTAACAGTTAGCTGACCTGGACCACTGCATGTTTCTTCAGAATTGAAAATGAATATCCTTGCTTTGATTCCAAAACTTGGAGCCTAGGGGTCATAGCCTAGTGAGGTGTTCACTAAAATAAACTGGGATGAATTCTGAACGTTGGCCTGCTTGGTAAGGTGCTCCGATGAAGGACACTTGCTTCAAAGACCACTTAAACATATTAACAGAAATCAAAGAGGAGGAAATTTTCCTCTACCCTTCTGGGTTCTTCTGTCTGGTCTAAGAATTAAACTGACATGAGACAATTAACAGGAGATAATCAAAGTTGAGTACATAGGTACATGGGAGAGAGACCTAGGAAAACTGAGTAACTCACCAAGAAATGGCCAAAACTTTCACTTTAAATGCCTTCTTCAAATAAGGACAAAAACAATGTTGAGTGTGTGGGGTGGGGGATTTCCCTGGTAGTCCAGTGGTTAAGAATCCTCTTTCCAAGGCAGGGAACATGGGTTCAAACACCAGTCAAGGCACTAAGATCCCACATGCTGCAGGGCAGCTAAGCCCACATGCTACTATTAGAGAAGCCTACATCCAACAGCCCACACATTGCAATGAAGACTGAGCACAGCCACAAAAAAATGAAAAAAAAAGGTCCTTTCTATGCTTCAGGCAGGACCCTCTATGTAATTTGCAGGGGGCAGTGCAAACAAGAAAACATTTCAATTTTGAAATGATTGTTCAAAAATCATTTTTTAAAAATTTGGAGACAGAGATTTGGGACTTTAAAAGGGAGGAAGGCAATCCACATGAAGATGGACAAGCAAATATTTGGTAAACAAGTGTTTGCTGCCTGCAGAGATAATGGGACACAGAGCGGATCTGATCTCTAGGCCCACATCTCCCCCACCACCCTAGTCTGTAGTCTTTCCTGATACCTCTGGGGACAGCTCTGTTCCAGAACAGGTCCTTTATCTATGATCTTTTAGGTAGTTAGAGGGAAGGTCAAAGTTTCTTCCTGAGTCTTTTGAGCCCTGACTGCTTTTCAGCTCTAAATAGTTTGCATACCAAGTAGACATTCTGGGGTGGCAAATTTTGCTTCCCTACACAGAAACGTCTCAGAGGAAGGGAGCATGATCCTGGAGATAGGGAGAATCCTGACAGTCTCACACGTGCTGTGCTACAGATCCTGGTGCCCTGATTGGTTCAGGGTTCTCATGGCAACCGTCACCGCTACCTGCTGTCATTCTAGAGATGCCTGGCTGATTGCCACCTTTTTTCAGGCTGCTAGACTAAGGAAGAACTTGAAGAAAGAAGTTGGCGATGGGTGATGCATTATAATAGGAATAATGACTATTTCCAGGCAAAAGTTATTTCTACATGATCAAATGGGCATTTACTTGCACTTTTACATACATAATAAGAAAGTGAAAAGTGAAAGTAAAGTTCCTCAGTCGTGTCCGACTCTTTGTGACCCCATGGACTGTAGCCTAACAGGCTTCTCCATCCATGGGATTTTCCAGGCAAGAGTACTGGAGTGGGTTGCCATTTCCTTCTCCAGGGGATCTTTCCGACCCAGGGACTGAACCTAGGTCTCCCGCATTGTAGGCAGATGCTTTACCCTCTGAGCCACCAGGGAGACTTTCTCAATTATTATTTTTTTTAATCTGTCAGAAAGTTATAGAAATATTCTAGATTGTTTTCCAGAAAAGGTTGCTATTTTCATTAAAATTTTTGCATATATATTTGCTCTTAGATACTATAAGCTCATGTTCCTAAATACTAAGACATGATGTAATTTCTAATTCAAAGAGAAGAAAAAGTCTTAATATTAACCTTTGTTGAGATGTATTATACAATTCAATATGTGCATGTGTTTGAATAAAAGCATGCCTTTAAAATTATGTAACTAGAAATTATCTTTCTTTATATTTTATAACTGATCATTTCTCACATATAATCATTCATTTTTCTATATTTATACTCAGACGTGTTACTAAACTTTTCATTCTAGCAGTTCCCTAATTGAATTTGACAAATGATTAATCATAGATGAGATAATTAAAATATTAAAAAATATGCAATGCAAACAAGCATAATAAAAATAAACTCCCAAAGCAATGAGCATATTTTAGGGGGAAGGTTATTAAAGTACTCAAAAGAAGGTTCTATAAATATTAAGAAGGTATATCTTTTTAAAGACCACAGAAAACAAAACAATTTCAGTGGATGTATTTTATAACCATATTAAGAGAACAATCATTTGAGTATATTTATTCCAATGCAAACAGAAGAAAGAGAAAGTGACTGAAAAAGACCAGATTTTCATAGAAAGTTAAACCTTAAAAAGGCATAAGGCTAGATTGGAATCAGATGCTCTAAGTATTTCAACTATTTAGATTCTGCATTCATCAGTCACTCAACAAACTCAGACACAAACAACTTGGTTCTGTGCCTTGAAATTTTGTTTAAAAAAACACTAACAGAAATAATAAATTCTATGTTTAATAAGTCTCATCAGCTTGCTAAAACTCCATTCATTCTGTGTTCAAAATCCTGTGATATAACTAAGAGCTCAGGTTGGGCCTCTGGTTTTTCACTGTTCCAGGTAATATGATTACATCAGACCTTAGTCCTCTCCACCTATCAATGTCAATCTTCTTGAACTGCTCCATGACATCCTTTATCAGTGAGAGACTCTTGGTATTTAATGCAAAAGCCTAACAGAACCAAAGGCTTTATTACATTAATATGTTTCTGACTAGTTCAGCCTTATCTACTTATTCACCTCAGCTTTAAAACCCAATTAAAATCTAATTTATCTGATCTTTGGATGCTGAACACTATTTGGCAATGAACCTAACAGCCTCGTAGTAACTACATTATAAACATTGTACCTTAAGGTGTTCTAGATAATACTTTTAAAAATCGGCAAGAGCCTTTGAAGCTTCAACAATCTCCCGGAGGCTGCCTCCATCTCATTTGAAGAACAGATGCTTTGTCCTTCTGCAAAAAGTACATAGTATGGCTTATACCTGTGACTTTACTCATAATTCATGTGCATAAATGGGAATAGATTATTGCTTTTCTTAAATTTTGACTCACTCGTGTAAAATGTCAGATAACAAAATCTTCTGACAGCTAAAAATTCCTCCAACACATACACACAAAACACACACACACACACACACACACACACACACACAGAATTGTTTTAAAATCTTCCAAACTGTGGATATACTCATACGTATAAACGTTACACAGAAGAAACGCTTTATTTAGAATGTCCGGAAAAATCCACACTACTGTGTTTCTATACTCCATTTTCTTAAGCTGTGAAAAAAAAAATCATATAATGTTGATACTAATTCAATTCTTTAAAATCCAGCTCTAAAATGTATACCTTTATTCATCTCATTGAATAAATAATAAAATGTATATAAACAGACAGCTCCTGTTATTTAAGCACTATATACAATGAAATAGATGATATATATATATATAGTGAATGTGCACAGGAAAATAGATTTATATACACACACTTAAATGCACATATAATGAATATATACAGTGAGCATACACAGTGAAATAGATGATATATACCAGTGAATATGCACAGTGAAACACATGACAGTGAGCAACTCCCCACCCCCTCTTACTTCCCAGTTCCACATTGGTTGGGAAGAGGAAACACAATGAAGGCACAGCCATTCATGAGAACCAAACACACTATTCCAGGCATTATTGCACAAACATTGATCTTATTCAACACAATAATCCTGGGGATGTTATACCAATAGAAAATTGTTGTATTTTATACCAGTAAAATCTGAGCAAAAAACATGAGAACATATGACTTGAAGACAGAGCATTGAACATATGATTAAAGACAAGGCACTGAGGCATGCTCAATGTCTTATGACTTATAACTCCATCTGGTAATAAGCTACTGTATGAATCTCACAAGACACGAGGAATGCCCACAGCAGAAAATGCAAGGACCTTCTCCATCAGTTCATCAAAGATGATTTCAGCTGGAATCTGGATGGGTCAGTAAGTACCCTGATTCACTCAGAGGAAAAAGGAGTTCCCTTTTAATTCTCTTTGAAGCTTCCCTATGAGATTGTGAATAAAGTCTTAGCTTTCCTGATAGCTCAGTTGGTGAAAAGTCTGCCTGTAATGCAGGAGACACCAGTTCATTTCCTGGGTCAGGAAGATCCGCTGGAGAAAACCCACTCCAGTATTTTTGGGCTTCCCTTGTGACTCAGCTGGTAAAGAATCTGCCTGCAATGCGGGAGACCTGGGTTTGATTCCTGGGTTGGGAAGATAACCCTGGAGAAGGGAACAAGTACCCACTCCAGTATTCTGGCCTGGAGAATTCCATGGACTACAGTCCATGGGGTCGCAAAGAGTCAGACACGACTGACTGACTTTCATACTTCATACATACATAAAGTCTTAGCTGGGCTTCCCAGCTGGTTCAGTGGTAAAAAATCCATCAGCAACGCAGGAGACACAGGTTCCATTCTTGGGTTGGGAAGATATCCTGGAGGGGGAAATGCCAACCTGATTCAGCAAGCTTGCCTGGAAAATCCTATAAACAGAGGAGCCTGGTAGGCAACAGTCCATAGGGTAGCAGAATCAGACACGACTGAGTAACTGAACACACACACACAAAGCCTTAGCTTCTGACTGGTTACTTGAAGCCTCTATGAACTTTGCTATTCTTTTTTAATGGAGAGAGCAGGCCTCAGTCAGGCTTCAGTATCTGCTTAGTATTTAACTCCATTGTATTTATTTTTGTGGTTACCTCGCACTTGATGACAAATGATGCTGAGGTTCTTTTGAGAGCATAGTAATACGCCAGTAACCTTGTAATCACTTATGATCTTAAAAGTGGAGAACTTAGAGAAATATCAAATAACGAGAGGTGTGTGCAGATGGGGCAAGACATTATCAGAGTGAAAACACAGGGCAGCACACAGAAAACTCTGTGACACCAGATTGCCTCCCAGGCCACGGATGCCGGCCCAAGCTTCAAAGCAGCCTGTTTCCTCAAATTTCATTTCTGAGCTTGTTATCTGGAACACTGGCAGTGGCTTCCTTTATAACAGTGCTCTATGTGGTCGTGAATTTTTGAAGCCAGGCCAGGAAGCCCTAACAGAGCAGAGTTGAACTGGTTATATATGTGAAATAAAAATTGATTTTTAAATTAAAATGCAACCTAATACTATGATGATGCTGATAATTAGGCAGAACTGATAACAAAATAAATAAAAAATATCTTTATACTCATTCTGAATGTATGTGTGGGGGGGTCGAGATCCAATTTAATGGGGGAAGAGGAGAGAGAGAGATCATGAAAGTACCTCTAGAGGTCAGGGGCATAATTTGCTTTGTCTAATTTCACCTCAAAATAATACTTTCAGGCCAAGATTTAGCAATTAGTATAATCAGCGTGTCTTTTTAGTGCTTTTCCTTCTCTTATATAAGGAACAAATGGGTGCATAATATGACAGAAGAGGGAAAAATGTGAGTGTTATAAGGGTAAGAAACAGATAAATAAAAGGTAATGGAGGAACTTCCCTGGTGGCCGAGTGGCTAAGACTCTGTGCTCCCAAAGCAGGGAGCTAGGGTTCAAACCCTGGTCGGGGAACTAGATGCCCCAACTAAGAGTCTGCATGCCACAACTAAAGATCCTACAGCCACAGCTAAGACCTGATATGGCCAAATAAATATTAAAAAAAGAAAAACTAATGAATTTTAAGTTTCAGTGCTCTTCACCTGCACAGCCCCCTTAAAAGCTCTGTACCTAATATGTATTCACCTGTATTCTTTCTTTAAACATTGACCACTGCTAAAGTTAACTTCTATATTGTGTGTATGCTAAGTGGCTTTTGTTGTGTCTGATTCATTGTGACCTTATAGATCATAGCCCACCAGGCTCCTCTGTCCATGGGATTTCCCAGGCAAGAATATTGGGTTGCCACTTCCTTCTCCAGGGATTCTTCCCAACCCAGGGATAGAACCCACATCTCTTAAGTCTCTTGCATTGGCAGGTGGGTTCTTAACCACGAGCGCCACCTGGCAAGCCCATTTTCTGTACTGAGAACCACATAACGGAGGCTGCCCCTGTGGTCCACATCACAAATTCAAACCTAGTTGTACTTACAGGAAACATCCATCAAGGAAACCTAACAAGCACCGATCACAATCCTCCAGCTCATCTTTCTCAAGTTCCCCTTACTCTAGAAAGCAGGACCTGCTCACCTTCAAGGAAATCCCCGCCCCACCCTGCTAACTGATCATGTCCTGTTTCCTTGTTGCCTGGTCTAACCTCTTAAAACTCTCTTGCGCTAATCCCCAGAGAAGAGACTTCATTGCTAATAAGGCACTATACTCTCCCAGTTCATATATCATTCTCCCTTGAATAAAGGACATCAAGCTCATCACTAAATTGGTTTACTTTTGCCACTTGATGCCTCCAAACTGTATGAACTCCCAATATCTACCTTTGGAGATACTGTGAGATTTCTAACATAACAAGCCAGAGGTATGGAAATGAATGAAGATGAAACAGCTATGTCAGTGTTCATAAGAAATGTTTCCTAAAGGATGAGCCTGGGACTTAATTCTACTGTGTGTATGGTGGTGAAGGGTGGGAGAGTCACACACCAAGAAACAAAAACATTCCGAATACCATCTGGACATCCTATAATTCAACTTAATTCTGAAACTCTACTCTCTGCCCAGAGACAGCATTAGATCCCACAGGTTAAGGGTTGAGTCTTGCAAGACTGTTGTCTCCTCTCAACACACACACACTGCTGATGCCAGTTCCAAGGCTAGGTTGCCAGCTGGGCTTCTGACCAACTGGCTGTAGATGGAGGTTCCAACAACCACTCCCTTGAGTTCAATTAACTTGCTAAAGTGACTCAAAGAACTAGATTGTCAGTTTTATTATGAAAGAATTTAACACAGGAACAACCAGATGGAAGAGGTACATAGCGGGGAGGTGGGGAGAATGTGTGGGGAGCTTCCATTTCCTCTTTGAGTGGGTCACTGTCCCAGCAACTCCACATGTTCACCAACCCAGAAGCTCTCCAAACCCTACCCTTTTGGGGTTTTCAGCTTTCATTATTTTTGGGGGGAGGGGAGGGGAGTTGGTCCCTGGGCTGGGAAATCCCTTGGAGAATGAAATAATGGCAACCCACTCCAGTGTTTTTGCACGGGAATTCTCATGGACAGAGGAGCCTGGCAGGCTAGGCCCATGGGGTTGCAAAGAGTCAGACACGACTGAGCAACTAAGCATGCATGAAGGTGATTAAACTCAATCTCCAGGCCCTTTCCCTAAAATATAGGTGAGGGAGTGGGGGCAGAAAATTCCACCCCTTCAATAATGTGCCGGCTCCTCAGACAACCATCCTTCATCCTAGGTGAGTTTTCAAAATTACCTCATTAACATGACAAAAGACATCTTTGAGGGATCACTTAGGAAATTCCAAGGATTTTAGGAGCTCTTTGTTAGAAAAATGGATGAAGAATATATATTTGGTATTATACATCACAATATAATGTTTCCCAAAACAAAATTAATGAAGGATGTTGAAAACTTAAGAGATGAAAGATGCTGGGAGATGGCGTTTTGGAGTTCCTGAGATGACCACCAGATGGAGCCAGTTAGCAGGGTCAGCAAAGGTATGAGGTGGGCAGAGGGATGCAGCAGACAGTGGTGCAGAAGGCAGGGGGAGGGAGAGGGAGTGGGTGCTGTATCATTCTGTTCTGATATAGTTCATTTGGGAAGTGGGTTCATAACTGGTGAAGTGAGTGAAAGTCACTCAATAGTGTCTGACTGTTTGCAACCCTATGGACTATACACAGTCCATGAGGCCAGGATACTGGAGTGGGTACTTGTTCCCTACTCCAGGGGATCTTCCCAACCCAGGGATCAAACCCAGGTCTCCCACATTCAGGCAGATTCTTTACCAGCTGAGCCACAAGGGAAGCCTAAGAATACTGGAATGGGTAGCCTATCCCTTCTCCAGCGGATCTTCAGGACCCAGGAATCAAACCGGGGTCTCCTGCGTTGCAGGTGGATTCTTTACCAACTGAGCTATCAGGGAAGCCCCCAGCTGGTATCATAACTGGTTGGTTTTCATTATTCTTCCTTTTAGCAGCAAAGATAATTAAATAATACTGTAAACTCCAGATCAACTTTGCAAGTTCTCTCTTCAAAAGTATTCACTGCTGAAATCGCTTTATGGTCTATCCAACAGAGGGAAAAACACCCCCAGCATGGTGAATATTTTTTAAAAAAAACTTTCAGAAATACTGAGGAGACTAGTGCTGCCTTGGGAAGGAAAAAGAATTCTACCAAATATGCTCTTTGCATTTAGAATACAATGAATAGAGTGTATTGTTTTTGTAAACCTTTTGAATCTGGTGTCTTATTAAAAATCCTGTACCAAATAAAAATAAGCCTTCCATTGTATTTATTATTAAATCTCTCTCCATTGCCACTGTACAGCATCAGCATGCAGATCCCTTAATTATGCAGGGCACAGTTACAGCATGCAAGTCTGCCCTCTTCTGGACGTTTCCTCAGAAAGCCTAAAGAACGGTGACTTGCATTCATTTTAACTTCAACAATTCTGTATTTAAACAAACCTAAAAAGAAAAAAAAAATAATAATGCTATTCTGAAAGGAAATCTCTGTAAGGCAAAAGAACCCAAGATACCTTATTTATAACGGTCAGTTGATTTCACTATCATCTGAAAAATAATCAGCAAAAACAAAAACATTTTAGAAGTGCAATTTTCAAAAAGTGGTCATTTCCCACTCCAGAAAAACTGACATATTAGTCTCATTTACAGTTATTGTATAACTAGTAGGGACACAGAGTCTTTAGTCTTAAAGTTATATAGAGTATTGAACAAGGAGGACCATATTGGGCTGAACAGAAGACCAGCTAAACACAGGACTCTAATAATAAATGATGGACTCTATCTGTGAGAAGGCAGTCTAACAGGAGTGTGTGGGCTCTGAAATGGGATAAAATGGTAACAGGTAAATCTGAGTATACAGAGTTGTTCTTTGTACTTTTTTTTTTCTTTTTTGGCAAAACTGTGTACATTTTAAATTATTTGCCAAAGAAAGTAAACAAGATAGTACACTCTGGGGGAAAATCAAAGTGAAAGTGTCAGTCACTCAGTCTTTTCAGACTCTGCAACCCCAAGGACGGGCTCCTCTGTCCATGCGATTCTCTAGGCAGGAATACCGGAGTGGGTAGCCATTCCCTTTCCCAGGGGATCTTCCTGACCCAAGGATCAAACCCAGGTCTCCTGCATTATAAGCAGATTATTTACGGTCTGAGCCACTGGAGAAACCAAAAAGAGATAATACAGCCTTGGGAGCAAACCAAAGTCTGAACTGTAGTTCCAACTTCCATGTCACTTTAGGCAAGGCCTTTAACTTCTCTGGACTTCTGCTTTCTCATCTCTAAAACAAAGACAATAAAGGTTTTGCCTAATAGAGCTGCTAGCAAAGTTAAAAGAAGCAAAAGGTGTCAAGCCCCTGACACTATGGCTGGCACAGAGGAGCCTGACAATAATACAATGGTTGTTATCATTGTTTATTGCTATTATGAGTTGGGGGAAGAAGATTACTTTCCATCAAGGAGATGTGCTAACTCAGCTTCCAGTCTCTGGCAAACATTAAACAAATACAGAAAGCATCAATTCATGTCCTGTTATGCATACATACAACCCACACTCTCACCCAATAATGCTGGAGACTTTGTATGCATTTATCTCAAAACATGTCTTAGGAAAACAACTCCAAATTTTCTACTCATCATCTAATGTGAAACGTTGCTGCATATATTCTAAATCTATCTCTTTTCAGTACCGCATGTACAATTTGGAATATAGGATAGGATTTAAACCACTGGGCTGGATCCTTCCTTTCCCTTAGGGGAATGAGGAAGAGCTCTCCTTGCTCCTCTCTATAGGATCACATCTGTTGGCGTCCAGCTCAGAGCTGCAGAGATTGACCAAGGCTTTCACCAGGGAAGCAGCATTCAGCCCCTGAAGCACGTGACCTCCTATGTGGGAAGCTCAAGGAACTGTGAGCAGTAGGGTCTTCCTCTAAAATGATATAAGGAGAATGGTTTAGAATTCCAGAATATCTGGGTTACAAGTCCCACCTGTAACATATTTTGTGAAAGTAAAAGTCGGTCAGTTGTGTCTGACTCTTTGTGACCCCACGGACTAGAGCCTGCTGGGCCCCTTCTGTTCATGGAATTCTCATACGAAAATACTGGAATGGATAGCTGTTCCCTTCTCCAGGGGATCTTCCCAACCCACAGATCAAACCCAGGTCTCCCTCATTGCAGGTGGATACTTTACTATCTGAGCCACCAGGGAAGCCCAACATGTCTTATTATCCCAATCAAATTAACTTACTTGAGCATCAGTTTCCTCCTCTGTAAAGTGGGACAATGTCTTAGTTTATTTGGGCTGCTTTAATAGGATGGCTTGGAAACCAAGGACCTTTATTTCTCACAGCTCTGAAGGCAGTAAGTCTGAGAGCAGGGTGACAGCATGGCCAAGCCCTGGGCAGGACCCTCTTCTGGGCTGCAGATTGTGGCCTTCTCGTGTCCTCAAATGGCAGAGAGTGGACAGAGGAAACAAACCCTCTTCTGTCTCTACAAAGGCACTAATTCTACTCTTTCAGGCTCCATACTCAGGACCTTATCTAATCCTAATTAACTCCCAAAGTCCTCACTTCCAAATATGATCACATTAGGAAGAAAAGTTTCAACATATGAATTTGAGGGTGTCACCAGTATTCATTCCATAACAGTGCGTGCATGTCCAGTCACTCAGTGGTGTCCCACTCTTTGCAACTCCATGAACCCACCAGGTTCCTCTGTCCATGCGATTATCCAGCCAAGAATACTGGAGTGGGTTGCCATTTCCTTATCCAAGAAGCTCAGTAATTTGGCAGAGATGCAGGGTTAAAGATAACATGAGATTTCTAAAGTCAGCCTAGTGAAATTGTTATTAGTGTATTTTTGCTGTTTATATTCTTACAAAATCATGTAATCAGGCCATGTTTATTTTCATCTTCTTAATTCAAAGTAAGAAAAGTAGATTTTCTTTAAACAAGGTTGTTGTTGTTGTTTCCCCATAATAGGAAAAATGAAAATAGCTCAAGAATGCTTTTTAGGTTTGGGGTATAGATTTATGTAATTTTAAAGTTAGATCTTAGAATTTACATAGCTCTGCTTTCTCATTTTATAGATTAAATAAAATATTTACAGTCAGTTTCACTTGTGAACCTAAAATGGCAAACCTCTTTTTTCATTGTGGTGTGCTTTTTCCTACTTTATGTGATTTCCTTAAATTTTATTTTGTATTTATTACTGATCTTTAAATGCTTCTTATATAATGTTATCTGGAAATGGATTTGAGCTGCCATAATTTTCATAAGACATTAAAGATCTACAACCACATAAAGTGTTAATACAGATAAATGAAGTACAAAAACACTGGAAACATGCTTAAAAGTCAGTGGGATGGGGGAACATGTAAAGAATAGGTACTCCAGAATCCCAAAACCTGGGTTTGAATTTCAGTCTTATTATCATTTAGGCTAGTGGTTTAACTTCCATGGGATTCAACTTTTTGCATTTAGGAATGAAGATAAAAATCCCAGTCTAAAGTGCTCTCAGGCAGGTAGAATGTGATAACATGTAACATTCTCAGCACACACCCCACTCCTTTTTTTCTATCTTGCCTACGGATTTTTACACAGAGGTTGTTTTATAAATACTAATGTGGTGATAGTGATGTTGGCCATGATGCTAACATGGAAACCAAAAGTCCTGTTAAGGGAGAAAAGATAGCTAATTACATAGTAAATATAATAATATTTATAGTAAAGATATCCATAAGAAAAAAATCTCCAATTAGAGCTAATCAAACATATGCATGAAAATCTCTTTGGCAGAAGAGAACTAACCTGAAATGACATGTATACATAAAAATAACAAACCAATAACCCATGAAATATACACTCCTCAGAGATCATGGGGACCAGTGTACACTATTAGAGTGGACACAATCAAGGCCCATAAATTAAATATAAAGCAAAATGGTAAAAACACTAAGCCAAAGATACAGTGACTTAGCAAGTTTATAACACCATCAAAATTTTTGTATCTAATGAAAATTTTGACAACTTAGCTTTTCAACTATCAAATAAAAATGGGCATTGACTTGAGTATTCTCAAATCAGCAATTAACATGAAATGCAGGTAACTCACTTTATTTACTCAATATTGAGAATGATTTTCATTAATATTTTAATTTGAGGGGTTCATAATGTCCATAGATAGAGTGTACTTCAATAAGTGGACCATTTATACCAATGATTCAAGTTGGAATGATATTTTTGAAACAAATATCGGAATTAAAAGTTCGATTCAATTGTTCTAGAATGAATAAAACATGAAAAAGGAATAAAAGAATCTCACACACATAGACTTCAACACAAGTGGCTGAGAGGTGACCCTGGTTAGAGGCAGTATATTTAAGGTTTTAAGCTATGGTGTGGACATTCTGAATTCAAATTTCATTTGTTCTCTTTTCCATAGTATACAGTTTGATTTTTCCTCTGTTCCCTTTCCTTTCATCTGTTTTTTTTTTTTTTTCTCTTTTCTTTAGTCATGTTCTTTTTCCTTCACTGCAAAACTATGAGTGAGTGAAAGTCGCTCAGTCATGTCTGACTCTCTGTGACCCTGTGGATTATACAGTCCATGGAGTTCTCCAGGCCAGAATACTGGAGTGGGTAGCCTTTCCCTTCTTCAGGGGATCTTCCCAACCTGGGGATGAAACCCAGGTCTTCCACATTGCAGGTGGATTCTTTACCAGCTGAGCCACAAGAGTTTTTTTTCACTGCAAAACTAATTTGTAAATTGGTGCAGCCACTATGGAGAACAGTATGGAGGTTTCTTTAAAAACTAAATGTAGAAATACCACATGATCCAGCAATCACACTCTGGGCATATATCCAGGGAAAAATATAATTTGAAAAGATGTATGCACCCCAATGTTCACTGTAGCACTGTTTGCAACTGCCAAGACACAGAAGCAATCTAAATGTCCATCGAAGAATGAATGGAGATGAAGATGTGGTACATATATGCAATGGAATATTACCCACCATAAAAAAGAATGAAATAATGCTATTTGCAGCAACATAGAAGGACCTAGAGATTATCATACTAAATTAAGTAAGTCAGACAAAGACAAATAATATACCATTTATATGTAGAATCTTAAAAAAATGATACAATTGAACGTTTTTACAAAACTGAAACAGACTCACAGACATAGAAGACAAACTTAAACATTACCAAAGGGGAGGGGGAGGAGCGATAAGTTGGGAATTTGGGATTAAAATATATACACTACTATATATAAGACAGATAACCAACAATGACCTACTGTATAGCACAGGGAACTCTATGCAATAACTTGCAATAACCTATAATGGAAGAGAAGGCAAAAAAAAAGACTACATATGTATGTGTGTCATTTTATTGTACAACTGAAACTATCACAACACTATAAATCAACCATGTGTGTGTGTAATACATGCTAAGTTGCTTTAGAAGTGTCTCTTTGTGACCCTGTGGTCACCAGGCTCCTGTTCATGGGATTCTCCAGGCAAGCAAGAACACTGGAGTGGGTTGCTGTGCCCCCTCCAAGGGATCTTCCTGACCCAGGCATCCAACCCCAGTTCTTTACACATCTGAATCATTTTATGTACACCTGAAACCATCACAACATTATAAATCAACTGTATTTCAATATTTTTTAAAAAGAAAAATAAAACCTCTAATAAGGAAGTACCTTTCCAGAGCAAGGGGGATTTTTGAAGGTAGACAGTGGAGAAAGAAGGCAGTTCCAGAAGTCTACGTCACCTCACTTTGCTATCTGGGTGTGCAGTGATAAGACTTACTCCTTCTTGACCCTAAGCAGATGGGGCTCATCATCCCAGGGACCTCTGGATCCAAATGCACCTCAGGGGCCTGAGCTCTGTAAGCTAACCTCATGAAAGAATCAGATGAGTGAGGGAGGCTAAAAAGGCAATTCTAGACAGCATGCATATAACACAGTGCCTTATAGAGATGCCTGTTCTAATCTGAAAAATGAGCACTGATGAGTCTGGTGCCATCTGATAGGGTAAAAAGAAAGGGACTCTGAAGGCAGATGATCTATATAAGGTCCTCACATCATATTTGGATTAAAAACCTTGTGAAGCATTAAGCTGGTCTTGCTTATCAATGTTGCCTTTGGGAACACCTGTTTACCCTTTCGTAGGGGTCTGCCTCCCTCTCCTCTTTCAGTGCTGTCATCTGAAAGAAATAATTAGTACTTCTCAAACTGAGTACTTCTCAAACTCTGAGAAATTAAAAAAAAATTTTTTAATTCCAATCCATTGTAGATATATCAGCTTTTTAAAAAGCCAAGAAGGACTTCCCTGGCAGTCCAGTGTTTAAGATTTCTCCTTCTAATGCAGGGGGTGCGAGTTCAATTCCTGCTCAGAGAGCTAAGGTTTCCACATGCCTTGTAGCCAAAATACAGAAATATAAAACAGAAATCATACTGTAACAAATTCAGTAAAGATTTTAAAAATGATCCACATAAAAAAAAAACTTTAAAATATTCAATGAAATTGGTGTGGTGATGTAAAAATCCTAAAAAAGTTTCTAAATGTTGACAAGCTTTGCATTGGTCTTATTATGAACCAGTGAAGTGAAGTGAAAGTTGTTCAGTTATGCCCAACTCTTTGCAACGCCCCAGACTATACAGACCATGGAATTCTCTAAGCCAGAATACTGCAGTGGGTAGCCTTTCCCTTCTCCAGGGAATCTTCCCAACCCAGGGATCGAACCCAGGTCTCCCGCATTGCAGGCAGATTCTTTACCAGCTGAGCCACAAGGGAAGCCCAAGAATACTGGAGTAGGCAGCCTTTCCCTTCTCCAGGGGATCTTCCCAACCCAGGAATGGAACTGGGGTCTCCTGCGTTGCAGGCAGGTTCTTTATCCACTGAGTTATCAGGGAAGCATGAACCAGTAATAAATAGTTTATAGGCTAGTATTGGCCCTCAGATCACACTTTGAGGAGCACTGGTACATACTAATTTTTAAAAAAGAACACACATTTGTCATAATTAAATCTTATATTTTAAAAGGTACCCAATATCTTTAAGATGCAAATAAAATTAATAATGAGACAAAGTAAATTTAAGTTACATAAAATCATCACTTTTTGGAGACTTGGTTAAAGATCTAACTACTACTAAACCTATGTACACTGTTAACGAGAGAAATTTTCGTATATTGAGGTATGGGGAAGTCATTCTGATTTACACATGAATTTGATATTAACTAAAATAGACCATTTGTCACCTATCAAGCATACATTGTACATCTGCTTTAATTATTAAAGAAAAGGGTGTGCTGACTAGAAATAGAGAATACCCGTGTTAAAAGTAAAGATTCAAGGCCTCCCTGACTAGGATGCCAATGCTAGTACTTCTGCAATGATAAAACTCCCTTCCCAGGGACTTGCTGTGTACGTGCTGATCTTTTTTTTTTTAACCTTGAAAGAATATGTCCCAGACTTGTCTAATGCACTTTGTTCTGAGAAGACATACAACTGCTGAAACCCATGCTTCTTTGTAGAAGTTCCCCAGAGTTATCTGAAAGGCTGTCTCCTGGGCCATAGGCTTCTGTATGTATGTGTCCACGCTCAGCTGTGTCTAACTCTTTGAGACCCCATAGCCTTCCAGGTTCCTCTGTCCATGGAATTTTCTAGGCAAGAATATTGGAGCAGGTTGCCATTTCCTTCTCCAGGGGATCTTCCTAACCTAGGCATCGAACCCAAGGTCTCTTGCATCTCCTGCATTGGCAAGTGGGTTCTTGGTGCAAATGAAACATGTCTCTATCCCTATTCAAGACTGTTTATTATTTCCATTGGCATTGCTTAGCATAGCAAAAAGGATATAGAAAAACCCAGCTGAGGTCACCTGGAATCTTCTGTGGACTGGTGCTTGGTAGGAAGCATGGGCCACTTGAGACCCCACCCTCACCCCCCAGCTTCATGGCAGCCTTCAGGGGCTTAGGTGAGATTTTCCTGATATCTGCATCTCTTTGTATTAAGTGATGGTCCATGAATTTAATTTGAGCTGTTATCTTAAGACTTGGAGTCTTAAAGGTAGGGTGGGGTGGGGTGTGTAAGGCACACTGGTACATTTCCTAAGCGAAAGGGACCTGGGGGGAGTTCCTAGGCTGAGGACCTAAAAGGAATTTCCAGGCAAGGGATCTAGGAAGAATTTCTAGGCAGGAAGGCATAGAAGGAATTTTGGACTGAACTGAGTTGGCTGACCTCTTTTCTTTAAAGTGGGTTAAAATTGGCAAAATTTTATAATAAAGCAAAACTAGAAGTAAGTGAGAACTTTTGCTTCTAAACTCCACCAGTTCCTGGACAGGCAGCAACCCACTAGAGCTTCAGCTGGCTTAATATATAATTGGTACAGAGTCCATGCTGCAATTACTTATCTAACCCTAAAATGGCCAGTATTGATCTCTCTTGATATTCCCAAACTGATTTTTTTTTGCATATGCAATTAAAGAAACTTCACTTAATAAAATCATATTTTTCAAAATTCTGACTCTGAGAGTATGTCATAAATATAGACATGTCTTTAGAATCATCACACTAAGCATGATACTTTTATCTAGGTTAACTGTTACAAAATTTGTCAACAAGAAAATTAACTTGGCATGACAATATTTTCATAAGTAATGAAACAGAGCTAAAAGGAATAAGAGTTTTTGGTGGACTCTTTGAAAATGATTATGTTTTATGGTTGTTGTTAGTCACTAAGTTGTGTTCAACGCTTTGCAAATCATGAACTGTAGCCCGCCAGGCTCCTCTGTCCTCCACTATCTCCTGGAGTTTGCTTAAATTCATGTCTGATGTTTTATTGTACCTCTACTTAAAAACATTGTGTCCAAATTATTGGTAGTTCGAAACTTTGGAATTCATTGAATATCCAAATTACTTTCAACGAAGATAAAATGTTGAAACATTCATTGTTAAGTAAGTCTAAGCTTATCTACTTTGTCTTATTAGGAAAAACTAAAAATACATGGGTTTAATAGGTACACATCCTGTACCACATTTAAGGAAAAATTATGCTGAGAAAAGATTTGTTTCTAGAGGTTATGGGATATGTTCATAAATTTGCCAATCAGGAAATGCTGGTATGACAAACACTTCACAACTGTCTGCTTCTTGGTTTTTGCTAGAGATCAGTCTTTTTTATGGGTTAAAAATTATTATAACATATATATATACACACAGATATGTATACATATATATACTTTCAAGGCTTTTTACAGGTTAAAAATTATTACATATATAGATATGTATATGTATAATTAAAGTTACTAGAAATAGTAAGGAAAACATTTTGGTATACAAGTAAAATAAGATAGGGATTTTCAATTAAAGAATGTATGAATAATGGAAATGCATTTTGTTAAGGGAAAAGAGAGTGATTTTGTCCTGAAGCATCTCAGGAGAGATATTAAACTAATCAGGCTTATTTGGTATGTTAAATTATCTGGGAAGCATTATCAAATAAAAGGTAACATTAAGCCATCTTTACATTATTATGTCTACATAAATATATAATATAAATGTTACAGAGAATAGGTAAAATTCCTGGAAATCTTATATAATCCTGATATAAAATATTATCTGCTATCAAAATCGAGGCACACATTAAAAGCACTACACTGAACTCAAGTAGTACAAAAACACCCTAGCCAACGTTCATGCAAAGGCAGTAACAGAATCTCAAAGGATTATGACAAATGCAGATAGAGTCTATTCTACTACTGCAAAAATCAACCCCTCACTATCAGACTTTTACCATCTTGATATCTTTGTAGACTCCTAAATCAGAGAAATTAAGATGGGTAGACAATAGCTTTCATTTTCTATTGATGCCACAATTCAAAAAAATTTTTTTAATTTGAAGCTTTTTAATTGTGGTGCTGAAAAAGATTCTTTTTCTTTCATATTTTGTTTTAAATTTTATTTTTTAACTTTACAATATTGTATTGGTTTTGCCATATATCAACAAAGATTCTTGAGAATTCCTTGGACAGCAAGGAGATCAAACCAGTCAATTTGAAGGGAAATCAGTCCTGAATATTCTTTGGAAGGACTGATGCTGAAGCTGAAGCTGCAAAACTTTGGCCACCTGATATGAAGAGCTGACTCATTAGAAAAGTCTCTTAAGCTGGGAAGGATGGAAGGCAAAAGGAGAAGGGGTTGGCAGAGGATAAGGTGGTTTGATAGAATCACTGACTCAGTGGATATGAATTTGAGCAAACTCCAGGAGATAGTGGAGGACAGGGGTCCTGGCATGCTGCAGTCCACGGGGTTGCAAAGAGTCAGACACAACTTAGTGACTGAACAGTAACAAAAGCAATAGCTATAAATTCAACAGTCAGAACTATGAGAAATCCAAGATGGGCACTTGTCCCTTCCTGATTCCTTACCACGCCCCATTTTTTTTTTTTTTTTTTTTTTTGGTTTTATGGCTTGAAGCTTTGTCTTGCTATAAGGCTTATGCTCTCTCAATGACAAAAAAAAACCTGTTAGAAAATGTGCTTCCACTTGGGGTATACTTTCCACAATCTCCAGTGATCAAGGCACTCATTCTCCTAGGCAAATCATGCACACTTTAACAAAAACCTTACAAATTGACTGAAATTATCAGTGTCACTATCACCATCAATCATCAAACAAGGTCAAGAGAACTAATAGAAAAACTGGACTCAAGCAAAACAAGAATTAAGTATATGGGATTGAATAAACTGATAAATATGAGTGTAATTTTCATGATGTTCATCTGAAATATTACTGGCTTTTAATCTTCATTTTCTGGATATAAGGGAACCCTTCCTGTTAAACTAATTATGACACAGTAATTTGATAAATTATACTTTGGTAAGCAAAATTGAAGCATTTATCTTTTCTCTCTATTTGAAAATTCCAGAATTTGGAAATTAGATATCCCAGTAACCTTTCCAGATGAATAAGGAGGGACAATTTCTGACAGGGCAAGAACCTCAAGATATTTTAGACCTCTAGAAGTGAAAATCCACCTAAACCTCCAGCTACTGTAGGCAGAATGTAATGGCAAATCCTTGGCTTGACCTTCTAGACATTGAGAGACTTTTTAAAAATTTAATTTGAGATTCTTTATGAAAAGCCCCGACAATGTCGAATTTAAAAGAGCCTTTAGAATCAATCACACATACGTAAATAATCAGGACATGTTTATTGAGACCAGAAATATTTCACAAACAAATGAGTCTTAATTTGACAATATTTGGTGAAAGTGAGGATATTTTAGAGAGAAAAAATATGTTTCAGTAAGATAACTTTATTGATATTTGAGGTTTTATATATAGTGATGTTCTATATTTACTATCTACTCTCAAGATGTCTCTCTGTTACTATGCTATATTATTGTAAATTTTAATTTAAATATCAAAAGGGTATTCTAAGTTTGTTTCTAAAGCTGATCACAGAATCTATTTTTGGATGAAGGTCAGATGTCCCATAACTTGTACCCAGATTATGAATACTGAGAACAACATCACACTTAAAGGACTCTCTTTTCAACATAGATGGATGGACCCTTATCAGGTATTCTTAAGCAGTTCATGCACCATGAAACTGAAAGAAACTCTTAAATTTTTATTTCTAACTTAAAAAGAGCCTCTGCACCAGACTGGTCTATATGGAGAACCACGAACCTCAAACTCAGTTTAAAACAACCATCACCCCAGGACTAGAAGAAAATAACAGTGGTAGACAGCTGACCATGCCTGCAGGACCCATCCTACTAGCTCAGTTGAACTAGTTTAACAAATGTTTGTCTCCCTATCAAAACTGAAAGTTACTCTTTTACTTTCCATCTTGAAAATATTCAAGATGGAAAGAGAATTCTTAATAAAGATGTTACAAAACATAACTCCTAGGATAGGCCCTCATTATACCTAATACTGACTTTTTAGATGTTCCTAGCATTAGCACTCACTCAGATCTACCTCTCTCTGGTCTAACTTTCAGGTTCAAACTCTTCAGCATATTAATATGGACATCTTTTGCCTGATACTATCTTCAGTCCTTAGAGATCCAGCACAACTTACCCTAGAATTCCCTTGCTCTGTCCCTTATTAAATTGAAAAACACAAGTAACTTACGCCAGCAACTTCCATATGATAAATACTATGACAATGCCTTTTGGAAAGGCTACCAGAGAAGTGACCCATTGTTTATACTATGTTGACAAAAATTCCAATTAATGAGACCATCAATGAGCAGCACACTCAGGGAGGTATCACTTTGTGCCCCCCCTAGTTTTGTCTTCATATATGATATGGCAATTGACCCTCTTCCTAAGGCTGCTGCTGCTGCTGCTAACTCGCTTCATTCGTGTCCGACTCCATGCGACCCCACAGACAGCAGCCCACCAGGCTCCCCCATCCGTGGTATTCTCCAGGCAAGAACACTGGAGTGGATAGGCAGGTATATAAATGTCTTCCTAGCTGGCAAGTACAACATCTTGTTTTGAAACCTGGAAAGAATATGTCCCTGACTTGTTTGATAATTCTCTGTTCTGACAACATATGAAATTATACTGAAAACCATACTTTTCTGGACCAGGGTTCCTCAGAGCTATCTGAGAGGCTGTATTCTAGTCTTTCAGATAAAACTTCTTTCCATTCCTTTTATAGATTGTGTATTGATGATTTCTGTACACAATACAGATAATAATGAAATTATCTACTGAATTTCATAATTTAAAAAACTATGTGTTCAGGGGACTTCCCTGGCAGTCTAGTAGTTGGGACTTCACCTTTCAATGCACGGGGTGTGAGTTCGACCCCTGGTTGAGGAGCTGGGATCCCACGAGCCTTATGGCCAAGAAATCAAAACATGAAACAGAAACAATGCAGTAGAAAATTAAATAAAGACTTTTAAAATGGTCTGCATCCAAAGAAAATAATATTTAAAAAATTATGTGATCAAAATCACCAGATTTAAAAAATCATATATTATTTTTGTGGTTATTCAGTCAAATCACACGAATGTTGAAAAACAAGACAAATTCCAAGTCTAATTGCTCTTTCACAAAGCACAAGCTGATATTTGCTTTACATTGTTAAGTGATATTTACTGGTGAGGGAATCTTAACAGGTCAGGGATGTTCCAAAGTCCTGTCTCGTTCTACCTTCAAAAGGAACATACTTCATATATATTTTTAAGTGAACTGCTAGTTTATTTGATGCTTGATAAAGAGTCATATCAGAGTTGACCTCCATAGAAGAATGGACCCACATGAGGATGGTCTTTACAGGATAGAATTTATTTTACTGGTGGCAACCTCAGAAAATATAACTGCCAGTGAAACCTCTGGAGAAAACTTGTCCAGGATCAGTTTCACTCATTGACAATCAAATGGCCTTTCATCTCAAGAAGTCTGAAGTCACGGCCAAACAAGTACATGACAGAAATCCAAAAAGGATGTCCAGGAATGAGGGTTTCACAATAACAAAATGACAAAAGTCCCACGTTCCAACACCTAGCAGTTTTTACTGTTTTCAGGAACAAATGCAAATCTAGGAGAATCCAAGGTTATATCACCAAAGGTGAAGCCAGTCTTTCCCATGAAGGAGGATGTGGCTAGCATCCATATTATTTCTTATAGCAATGGAGAATAAGCCTGGTCTTTGCTAAATCCTAGTCAAGTTCCCTTTCCCTAAGACCCTAACTCAGCCAGACACTAGAGAAGCAGGAACACTTTTTTTTTTTTCTGTCAGGAACTGATGGAAAAGGAACACAGAGCTGAATATCATTTCCATTCTGATCATTTCATAGCCCTCCTTACATTTTTTAAACTAGTCTCATGTGTAAGAAAAACTAGAGAAGTGTCATTCAAGGGACAGATATTTGCCTTGGGGATGGTGGGAACAACCTATGTCCCACAGATGCATTTCTACAAAATTACAAAAGTGAAAACTTCAGGGTTGGAGGAAACTTTGAAGGTCAACCTCACATTTGAATCTCTTGTTACAGTATCACTGCTAAAATGGTCAGTCAAATGTTCTAGTTCAAGGGACAATCTCTAGTCTTTGAGACAGCCAATTAGATGTGGTCCCATGCAGAATTGGTTGGTAAGCTCTGGCTACTCAGAAGCTTCTGTCTTATATTTTACCTGAATATTTCTTTGTTGTCTTATATATACTTTTGGACTGATACAGAGTAAGTCTTTCTTTTAAGGAATAATTCTTCATATATTTGAAGACAGATAGTCTTTCCCACCGGAGAAGGCAATGGCACCCCACTCCAGTACTCTTGCTTGGAAAATCCCATGGACGGAGGAGCCTGTTAGGCTGCAATCCATGGGGTCACTAAGAGTCGGACACGACTGAGCAACTTCACTTTCACTTTTCACTTTCATGCATTGGAGAAGGAAATGGCAACCCACTCCAGTGTTCTTGCCTGGAGAATCCCAGGAACGGGGGAGCCTGGTGGGCTGCCGTCTATGGGGTTGCACAGAGTCGGACACGACTGAAGTGACTTAGCATAACATAGCCTTTCCCACTGTCTTTCCTAATCAAAATATCCTCCATCTCACTGTTTGAGTCTCGACCACTGATTACTTTTTGAAGATTACTGCTATAAGTCTTCCTCTAGAATCAGTTTACTAGCCACTTTTCAATTCAATGATTTTATCAGTTGCTAATCTACCAAGATGCCTAGGAAGCTCCTCAGAAAGACATTAAAAATGCTCTAAAGGTTTTGCTGGCATGTTGATACCTACACCAATACTCAGTATATTTCCCTGTCAAAGGAAGAAATTAAGCTATCCTTAGATGATCTGTATTTAGCCAATCCGGGGATATGGTAACTACTACTGTGTGTGTGTGTGTGTGTGTGTGTTTTGTTTTTTTGTTTTTTTTTTTTTGCTTTTTTTTTTTTCCCAGAACTTGCTGGACTGTATCATCTGATAATGTTATTGAGGGAAAAAGTGCACTTCCCAGTGAGATTGCGAATCATACCAAGAGAGGTTGACCCTATAAAGTAAGCCTGCAAATACATGAAGCTGCTTCATAGGACCCATCTCTATCAAACTATTTCACCTATGCAAAATGAAATTGACCTTAGGCTGATTGGAAATTGGCAGATACATCAGTTTTCCTATGAGAGGAAATAGTCCCTTTTTTGGATAATAATGTAACAAATTTCATGTGAATCAGATGCATTGTAATCAACACAATACTTTATTTCCATCATGTCATGAATAAAAACAATATTCAAAATGTAGCTCTTTGAAATCAGAGATAATGAATAGAGTAGTATATTCCTAGACATTATAAGATACCATTGCCTTAAAGATTTTCCACACAGTGACTCTTCTATTCAACTTTGTATTCCTCCTGAATACGAAGAAGAGTGATCTGTTCATAATGGGTACCAAATAAATATTTGAACACTGTTGACTAACAAAAATAATCCTCTGTTTAATTCAACAAACTGCATGGCGATTAAAACCACAGCGGTCACATGGCAGAGGACTATCTTAAGGAGGACTTCAGGTAGCAGACCACCCTTAGAGGAGATGCTTGAGTTTCTAAGGGGTGCATTCTGAGACCTTTGTGAAATCCCGTACACAAAATCCTTCTCCAACGTACAATTTTAGACATACAATTAAAATATATCTAAGAAAGTTAAATCGGAGAAGGCAATGGCACCCCACTCCAGTACTCTTGCCTGGAAAACCCCATGGATGGAGGAGCCTGGTAGGCTGCAGTCCATGGGGTTGCTAAAAGTCGGACACAACTGAGCGACTTCAGTTTCACTTTTCACTTTCATGCATTGGAGAAGAAAATGGCAACCCACTCCAGTGTTCTTGCCTGGAGAATCCCAGGGACAGTGGAGCCTGGTGGGCTGCTGTCTATGGGGTCGCGCAGAGTCGGACACGACTGAAGCGACTTAGCAGCAGCAAGTTAAATGACCCCTTCAGATTCAATAAACCCCAAGACAAACATAAGTATATTCTTTTAAGGCCACTTTTTTTTTTTTAAACAAATAAATAATGTTTTTCATTGCGCCAAGAATGACCAGCTGAGTGGCAGATACTGGGTAGTTTGCTATTTGGCTCAGGAGGCCAGTCATTGGCCAATAATAGATCAGCAAATGAACCCTGGGATGTGAGATCAAAACCCAAGACTCACTGGAACCACAACATGCTTCACACCATGAACTTTTGGCAGTTGTAAATGTTAAGTCAAAGACTCTAATTGTCTACCATGTTATATAAAAAAGAGTAGGTAAAGACCAGTATTTACCTAGCAACATCTTAGGAGCAAAACCAATACATAGCCAACTTTTAAACACTGTTAAATGTGCTTTTCTTGGGGGGAAGTAAATAATGTCAGTGATTCTGATTATTGCCAACTTAGAGACAGATTAGTCCAATGAAAAATCAATAAATATGTGAACATAGAAGCAATCTTTTGTTTCCTCCCTCATCCTCTTTTCCAATACAAAGAAACAAAAATAGCCATCAAATTCTTTATAATCCTTCTTTCTGAATCTGTTTTTCTCTTTTTCATTCCCTCTATCTTCTCCCTGATTCAGAGTATCATTTTCACTCTGGACTTTATTAAGAATCCACAAACATGTCTCTGTTTCCATGCCTCCATACCCCAGTGTACACTCTCAAAAACCATTCTGTACTGGAGCCATGCAGTGTTTGGTGCCCAAACACTGGATATCACTCACACTCACTCACACAGTAAAATCAAACCAAACCAAACCCAAGTAAGCAAACCCAAATAACCAAACCTTCAGTAAGCAATTCCCTACCAAAACAAAGGATGCACATCTTAACCTGGAATTCTAGTTCTCTGTAATCTAATTTCAATTTTTTTCTGTCCAAAGATTTTTTTCTCTATTTAAAATCATTTCTTTAATCGTCTTCTTCCCTGATAGCTCAGTTGGTAATGAATCCGCCTGCAATGCAGGAGACCCCAGTTCGATTCCTGGGTCAGGAAGATCTGCTGGAGAAGGGATAGGCTACCCACTCCAGTATTCCTGGGCTTCCCTGGTGGCTCAGCTGGTAAAGAATCTGCCTGCAATGCAGGAGACCTGGGTTCAATCCCTGGGTCGGGAAGATCCCCTGGAGAAGGAAATGGCTACTCACTGCAGTATTCTGACCTGGAGAATTCCATGGGGTCCCAAAGACCCCACGCAACTCTCACTTTTCTTTAATCATATTCAGAGTGTGCCATACATATCTGTATAATGCATTTTACATAATATCATTCTTCACACATTCTTCACATAGAGAGGAGCTTCTCTGTCTTTGACTTCTCCTCTTCCCATACACCTTCAAGTTCAGGTGCCACCAGTATCATGAATAATTCAGTTTCTCCACCCAGCTGTCTCTCTTTAAACCTGATTCATATCTACCTATGTATATCTTGCAATCCATTTTTATTATTATTTGGAAGTGACTTAATATCCTTACAACACTAAAGAGCTCCCCAAACAATTACTAGTCCTCCTGCACGTGACTCTATGCTCTTGTATCCTAGGATAATTCTTAAAACATAACAAATACTCAATAAATTCTTAACAATTTGTTTCCAGTTTAGAAGCACAATCTAAATTTTCTTTTTAAAGAAGTAAAATCTCCCTCAGGCTTGCCAGTAAGCAGCTCTTCAGCAAAATTTTCTGTTATTATAATAACTTTCTATAAATTTAAAATATTATCCTCATGTTTATTAATTACTGTTTCCTTTCTGTGTTAAGAGAAGAAACAGATTGATTTATCCAGCAAGTGAGTAAGTATTAGTTCTGCTAAACTGAATTGGTATAATTCAATTTATCATTACAGTGTAAAAATCAGCCTCCAATTCATCTGTAGCTATTATAGAAGAAAATAACACACTATAATGAAAATAAATTAAATGTTTTATGGAGATGTTTTAGAACATTATAACTTATTTCTGCTGCAGAAATTTTGTTTATGCTAATCTAAAACCTGAAAATCATGACAGTCTCTAAAGGAAATGATGAAAATGGTGAGGGCCAAGAGTTTTAGTATCATACCTTGTAATCCGCTTGCTGTTCTTGGCTTAAAGGGCATGCCATAGAGTCTGTGCTGAGTCTTGAGGGAAGCTCCATGGAGTGGCAGATTGGACCAGAGGCTGCTGAGAAACTCGGGGCTGAGAGAGAGAGGTGGCTCAACCCATTCTCACCTGTTTGGGTAAACGTTATACTGCTCATATAAACTAACATCCAGAATGTGACAAAGCTCAGAATTTGGACTCATCTGAATGTTTCAGGACATGTCTGCCTATCTGCAAAGAGCTGGGCTTACCTATTTCATCATAACCTTTAGATCCATGAGTATAATCACAAAGTGGTCAGATACCTAAATAATTCATGTCTTACAATGAACTTTCCTGTCAATTATATGGGTTACTTCAGACAAAAGTCTTAGGGGTATAAATAAAGTACATCATTATTCGTCAAAATCTGTCTTACCAATGAGATCTGCTTTTTTTTTTTCCCAAATTAAACTTGATATGAAAACCAAATATTGAACTCAATTAATATCAGGGCTTCTCAGGAAGAACTAGGTATGGGAGCAGGTAGACTGGAGGTAATTTAGTGATTCTTATTCCTAGCACACCTTATCCTGAACCATCTAGGGCTCTAGGAAATGTATTCTCAGAACTAATAAACCAACTTTTGCTTTTTCTTACTCTTTAAAGATATAAAGTGTTAGTTGCTCAGTCATGTATGACTCTTTGTGACCCCACAGACTATAGACCACCAGGCACCTCTGTCCATGGAATTCTCCTGGCAGGAATACATATATCAAACTACATATAATTTGTTAGTCAATAATCTTTGGTTTAGTGAGAATCCTTTGGTGGATGTATTTATTTTGCAGGTAAAATTTAATCAGGTGCCAAGCTAATAATCACAATATATTAGGGATAAATCATAAGAACTCCAATGACTGTCTTAGAATATTAAATATCCTATGTTTCTTTCTCATACTACTGTCTTTAGCAGTTGGATATGGATTTTTATATAATAACATGAATTAATAAAAATATCAATGTGGCTACTTAAAAACTGAATCATTAAGTTGTATCCTATTCAAAGTTCTAAAGATATGAAAATGTGTCAGAATCATGCACAAAATAACATCATAGAGGGAAAAAGCTAGTAATACAAAAGATACGCTTAAGTGACTTAAAGTAACTCAGAAAACAAAGGAATTTATAACAATACTTCATTTACAAACACATTTCAATGAATAAAGTTTGTGAATAAATATTTTGGGAGATTCTAAAGTAATCAATTCTAAAAATGACAGAGATAATAACACTGGTCTTCATACAAATAGGATAATAAGACTGGTCTTCGTTGATATGATGCTGTGGATCATATTATGGTATCATTTGTGCAGCTGCTATCACTCAGTAACTAAGAGGAATGTATCATCAAGCAGACATAAAACAATGAAAGTTTCTGAAGAATTGTTCATCATCATGTGTTAAATGCTCTGCTTCTATAATTACTCTACATTTGCTACAAAGACAGGTATTCACAACCACATTCTCTTCAAAGTCTAAATTGAAACCAATATCTATAATGCTTTTGTTAGGAATAGTATGAAACTGAGATATAGCAGGGGGGCCTGGATGAAATAGATTCCTCTACCTAAGCTTTATTTCAAACATTATATCTCGCATCTACTTTTATCCAAAACTCTCAGCTCACCTTGAAAATGTGCTGTGACCATCTTAGCTCCATTCACTTCCTTGGTCAAGTTAGGGTACAAAATAACATGGACTCCGGATATAGGTATGGAAGAAACCTGTAATCTTCCTTAATGTAAAAGAAAGGTATGGCTGAAGATGGAAGATGTAATACACACATTCATCACTGCTCTTTTCTGAAACTCCATTACAATGACCATAGAGCAATTTTCTTTGAAAGGCATCAACCCAAAGGACAAAGACAACGGGAGAAAATAGACACAGCAATATTCTAACAGTGGATATTGGACAGAAATGTGCTAACTCACTCAACAGGTCTGAGAAAGCTGAATTATAAGCCAGCAAATAGGAAAAGGTCAGAACAACCCAATTTGTGCTGCAAACCCCTCAAAGACAGATTATTTGGGGCTTTAGCTTCTTTTGGAGGAAAGGAGTGAAACT
Organism: Bubalus kerabau; assembly: GCF_029407905.1. Classification (NCBI taxonomy): domain Eukaryota; kingdom Metazoa; phylum Chordata; class Mammalia; order Artiodactyla; family Bovidae; genus Bubalus; species Bubalus kerabau. The sequence continues at coordinate 58,422,385 of NC_073634.1, forward strand.
GGTAAGGTGAAAAATAAGACGATTGCTTGAAACTCCACTTAAAAAGCAGCTAGAGGAACTTCCCTGGCAGTCCAGTGGTTAAAACTCCACCTTCCAATGCAGGGGGTATGGATTCAATTCCTGGTCAGGGAGCTGAGATCCCACATGCCTCCTGGCCAAAAAAAAATTAAAAAACAAAACCTAAAACAGAAGCAATACTGTAACAAATTCAATAAAGACTTTTAAAATGATCCACATTAAAAAAAAATTAAAAAACAAAGGCAGTTAGAGCCTTGGATCCTCTCCTAATCCAAGCTGCAGGCAACTAGAAGTTTATTTTCAGGAAAAGGTAAAAGGCAAATCTTAGGACAGACATGGCTAATCAAGAACAGAGCCATCATACTGACCACCTGGGAAGTTATGGGCAAATGGACTTGCCAACCCTGGCTTGTCTGGTCACTGCCTCTACCGTTGTCTCAAACAAAGTTCACAACCTCTATCTAGAGACTGAAGCCAGGAGAAGTTGTCCTGTTGAAAAAAATCAGATTCAACCGTTTATTCCATTAATAACTTATTCCTACCAACAAAAGCTCCTTTTTGCTCTTCTATGAGGAATTCTGGTGGCTATCCCACAAAGCTGCTATTGTGTACTTTCTATTTGGGGTTCTGATAGGGTTCTGGTAGGATCTATAGATGCCTGGAAAAGGAAGATTTGCTTAGAGTCTACTGTCCAACTAACCCTGAGAAATCAAAGGGAGTGTTAGGAAAACGATGAGTCAAACATGGTATAGGACTTTAAATGGAGAAAAGAAGACTATTAAAAATTCAATGTTATGTCTATGTTGACTAGTACATAAAACATGAAATAATGAATCAAAGAATGGCCAAAAAGAAGCCAGAAGACTTGAATTCCAATTTGAGTTCTATGTTTCCTTGAAAATGTCCCTAACCATTTGATTTTTTGCATATATTTTGTTGCTTATTTTCATCTAAATGGCCTGAAATCAGAAACAGGGGCTTTAAGAAAGTGGATGGGAATCCTCTGAGATTCTTTTAAAAAGACTAAAGAAAAAAAAGTAAGGAAGGATGTGATTTTATACATTTTACAAGTGGTGGAAGGAAAACTAATAGAGGAGGGAATGAGAGCACACTGAAAAGATAACAAGCATAAAATGAGGCCAATAATGAGAAAAGATGCAATATATGTGATAAGATAAAGTATGGAGAATTGTTTTACTTGTAAATGTCTCACAAATACAGAGAAGAAAAAACACCTTTCCCATAGGATTTGTGTGTCTATTTTGCAGGGATCAGAAGTGTGAAATCAGCCACCAGACTGCAGGACACTTAGCTGATTCCTTCTAACCCTCAAGTATGCAGACTGAATGATAAAAAGGCCAGTGTTGTCTTCTTTCCATTGCAATGAAATCCTCGTAACATGCCAATGCTGTTCTTGAGGCGCTTTAGGGGGAGAAGAGAGGGAATGCAGATGTTTGCAAAGTTGTACACCAGTCCCAAGGCACGGGAGGGGAAGAATTTGGGGTGGGGGCAGTGAAGATTAATAATAATAAATAACACTTTGAAACCATCGAGAAAACTAAGGAAAAGGAAAATTATGGTATCCATCTCTGGGTATCTATCTCTGAATCTAATGATGTTGATTAAGTTGGGTGATTCCACCATGCTGGCCTAGTCCAAGAGTTAGAGGCATGAGAATCCCCTGGAAAATTTGCTAAAATATAGTCTCAAGCTCCATCCCTAGAGATTCTATTATTTTCAAACTGGTAGGGCCCTGGAATATGTGTTTTTCAAAATCTCCCTATGTGGTTTGATATGTAGATAGACAGAAGGATCGCTAGAGTCATCAGGGAAAAATGTGGTTTCACTCATCGAAACAGTGCCCTAGAAAAGTCACCGAAACAACCCAGAGCAAAAGTCCAATTCAATGTGTGAACCGAACTGGCAGAGGCAAAGCTCAGAGCTGACGCTACACATCTGTCAGCTGCAGCCCAACCTGCAGAGTTACTAGAAACTGAGGTCAGCGATTAAGTCATTAAGAAAGAAGACTTTGAATAATCTGTGAGACTGCAGATTTTACTTTTGGCTGTTACTGAGAGCCAAGTCTTTCCAAGGATGATAAATCATCTTTTTTACAAATAGGGGAGTAAATGTGTTGGAAGAGGTATGTTTGAGAAAAGTGTACTTTGGGATAAAAAAACAAAACAGCTATCCTTCAATCAATAGCTCACAGGTGAGAGGCAGGCTCAGCTTTGCCTGTCTGTTCCTAAGGAATTCAAAGAAGATTAGCCAGCCAGATTCTCAAGTCTCCTCTGAGATCCTGAATGTCCAGGCTGAATAGTATATAGCTCCCTAAGACTACCCAGGAGATATTTTTCACTTGCTGCTTTCTTACAAAAGTATTTATCCTCATTCACAAAAAGAAAGCCCATTTTAAACCCACACTGTATTAAATTGACTCTTGACTTAATCCAATAACTTACTACATCAGGGCTTCCCTAATTTGCCTGTTCATAGAAATCACTTGGGGTACCTGCTCGAGGTAGAGATTATCAAGCTTCTCTATAGGAAACTGTGATTCTGTAAGTCTGGGCTGGGCATCTGGCGACAAGAGTGTCTCATTTTTAACAGCTGAATTATGATGCTTTTTTTTCTGTTGATTTCTCTCTTAGCTACATACACAAACTCCTTGTGCCTGATAGGTGGTGATGAGTTCAGTAATTTCCAAAGTTCCTAGTCCAGCCTGTGGAATTCTGCAGAACTGAAAACAACTGAGCTCCACCTAGCTCCTCACATTCATCTCCAACAACTTATGCCCAAACAGGTCACCCTGGATAACACACTTAAAATCGCAGAATTAAGAGTAAGCTGCTTGAGGAAGCTCTTTGAGAAGCAAGTGACACGCTTTGTATCATTTTTGTCTCTCGTGATAGTCACCAGGAACATCTCTAGGCCTTTCTAGAAAGAATTGATGGTGGCCTTAAGTATACCTCTGACTATAGGGAAATGTCTGGGCACCTTAAAGTGAGTCATGAAGAAGTCAAGACTAGTTAACCTTAGCTCATTTACTTATAGGTTTATATAGGGGGTAGAGCAGAGGAAACAGGTGAATAATTTTGTTCCGAACAGGGGATTCAAAAGACTCAGAATGTATGCAATCTGTTGCTAATGCTCTGCTGCTTCTCTCTCTCTGCCCCCACCCCTCCTCCTCCTCCTTCTTATTCTCTTTCTTCCTCTGACGAGATTTATGATTGTGACTATGATTATAACAAAAGAAGAGGATACAGGGTTGTCATTTACCCATTCCAAAAATATTTATTCACTATTCTAGGCAAGATTCTCTAGAGCCTAAGGATTGTGAATAAGACAACATTCTTCTTATGGGAGCTTAAAAATTCCAGTGGAATAGCAGACAGTAACCACACAAAGAGATGCTGTAATTTCAGAGGCTGGCAGGTGCTATAACAGAAATTAATAACTGAGATGACTAATAACAATATTTGTCATTGTTGTTTAGTCACTAAGTCATGTCTGACTCTTTGTGACCCCATGGACATGGCCCACCAGACTCCTCTGTCCATGGGATTTCCCAGGCAAGAATACTGGAGTGGCTTGTCATTTTCTTCTCCAGGGGATCTTCTCAACCCAGGGATTAAACCCTCATCTCCTGCATTGGCAGGCGGGTTCTTTACCACTCGTCCACCAGAGAAGCCCAAGAATAACCTAATCTGCCTGAAATTTGAAAGAAGGGCATGTACACAAAGCTGGAGGAAGAACTTTCCAGGAGGTGGTATGTACAAAGTTGACAAAGCAGCAGAGTCAGGTGTGTCTGAAGTACAGGGAGGCATCACACTCTTGAAACACTTAGTTCTTAGAGTGTAATAGTTTCCTAAAGGAATCAAGAGAAACTTTTCAGCATAGGCTCAAGGCAGCATTAAGCCCAAGCATGGAGGCCCAGGGAGCTTATCTTTGAAAGGTTTCCCATGTCTTTTGGAAACAAAGGAAAGGCTTATTATCTAGGCTTTTGGTGGTATACAGCCTGCTGCTCTCCTGACAGTTGTGTAAGGTCTTTCTTGAAATACCCAAAAGGCTCTCCCAAGAAGATCAATTGATGGATTGTGCTGTCCGGGCTGTCTGAACTGGGACAGCCAAATCTGATGACTTGGCAGGGAACTCTGTCAACAATCTTTGCTCGTTGACTGAGTCAGAGACAGCCCCTTCCTGTCTCATGATGTTACTAGGTCTTCCTCATCATATTGATTGACCTTGTAAGATTCAGGACCAACTTTCAAGGGCTCTGATAAGGAGAGAAGCTAGCTAGAATTTTAAGCACGGGACTTAATTTTGCTGTTAACACAGATTTTTGTTTTCACCTCATGTTTCATTTTAGATTTTCTATTCTTTCTGACACCAAGAGGAGCTCCTTATAGAAATCCACTGTAGATAAGGTGACTGACATCTATCCAGGGAGACTGCTGCAACAGACAACCTGCTCCTACTCCAGAAGGGCTTCCCAAGTGGTGCAATGGTAAAGAATCCACCTGCCAATGCAGGAGACGTGGGTTCAATCCCTGGGTTGGGAAGATCCCCTGGAGAAATAAATGGCAACTCACCCCAGTATTCTTGTCTGGGAAATCCCATGGACAGGTGAGCCTAGCAAGCTATATACTACAGGGTCACAAAGAATCAGACACGAGTTGGCAATAAAACAACTCCAGAATTTATCAGCAGCACCACTCTAGACACTCTCAATGACCATGTCTCTTTCTTCATTATCTGAGGCTGGTGACAAGTAGGAATCTCCTGTCTGAGCCCTTCAAATAACTGTGTTTCTCCACCACACAACCCCTAGTCCTGCCTTCCAAGGCTGCCCCATCCACTCTCTTGTTCCATGGTCACATTTGCACTGTTCTTTTTAAATTCTTCAAAGATGATTTATAACAAGTGTCTAATGACTGCAAATCTTCACCCTTGTAGTTCTGATCTTACTGGTTGCTTTTGCCAACTGTCAATCATAGCAGCGTGTTTCACTTTGTTTTCATTGACTCTGGAATGCCAATTTCTGTTCCTTGTAACTTTATCTGGAAATTCTTTGAGGACTGTGTTTAAAGTGTATTCCTCTAGAGAGAGTTGGTATTTGCTTCTGCCAGGTACCTGACAACTCACCACCTAGAATGACTTAAACTTTTGAGAAAGTAATAGAGATTCTGATCTCAAAACTGAGTGATTTTGAGTTTGGGGTTAGAAATTCTTGGTGGCAGAGGAGGGGTTCTTCTTTCCTTCTTTGAAAAAGCCAAGACAGCATATATTTCTATTGTTTCTCTCTACATGAAAGTTTTATTTTCTTAGCCCCTGCCCTCAAAGTGTCACCATCTGAAAACCCAGGCTTTACACTGAGGTCCCTAATCTGCCTCGCCATCCAGCTGGGTCACAGACTCTGCCTTCTGTTCTTTACAATTTGTGCCATTGAGAACTCAAGTCTAGGCCTAAAGAATCTGCAAACCTATCTCTAGACTATTGTATTCTTGTCAATTCTTACCTCTGAGTAACTCCTTTATATTCTTGTGAGTTTATCCATGCATTGAAAAGACGTTTAAGAAATTATACTACCAGGCACACAGGTGTAAAAGGAAGAAAGGGAAGGGGCTGGAGGAGAGAGAGCGAGCCCGACTGCTCAGAACTGCTCTTCCTCCACAGTGAAGTCACCAGTAAGCTCCTGGAGTTGATATGACCTCCACTGCTCAGACTTAACTCATTACAGAACTAAGACTGGAGGCCTCATTTTGATGGCAAGGCTACCTATTTAAACTCTGCTAAACTACCCACAGTAGAGAACAAAGGAATGTTTCCTGTAAGAAGTACTATTCCTGGCCAAGGAGATTGTATGTGAGACTGCACAGAGAATTGACCTTAATGATTCAAGTGAAACAGAGCTAGTTAGACCCATCTGTCCTAGGATCCTGTGAGCCATTTAATTGTATGTATGAGCTAATGACACATAATAGCAAATATGTATGGCATACTGTACATTTCGAAGGGTTTAAGTTCCCCACCATGACAACTGCCTCATACCATGAGTCCTTTAAAACCAAGGAGATCCACCATGTCCCCACAGCGTGGATGTTACCTGCAACTGTGCCCCACAGTCACAGTGAGACTGTGCCCAGGTCACCCTAGTGTCAGTCAGCAACCTGCCAGTCTGGCTCTCCTCCTGAGGCCTCTTGGAACATTGTTATGCTCTATGGGATGCCTGAATCCAGCACAATATCTCTTACACTCTCACCCGCATTATTTCCTTCTAAGGAACATGTTACCACCAAGGTTGAATATGCTCCCACCACCTGTGCCTGAGTGAGTGCCGGCCAGCATGACCCCCATAATATTTCCTTGGCTTTCTGAGATCCCATTCCAGCAAAGGAATACAATAAAATATATGAAGAAGGACTCAAAAAAAAGAATAAAAAACTGCAAGACACTGTACTAGTCCCAGTGTACCTCTAGGAGTCACACTGAAAACTGCTCGGAAACAGGCAAATAGGATTGCAAATGCCATAAGTCAAAGACAGAAGCCTCATAAGCTATCCAGATGACTCCCCATCCCAAGCATATTTCATTGGAAGAGTAGGTTCAAAGGATAGTTTTAGGTCTGAGAGAAAGGGCTGGTAAACTACATTTACTCTTTCAATGTCTGAGCAAGAACCTTCAACTGAAAAGAAATTTTAAAGCTGTCTCTTCATGGAAGCAGATTTGACATGAAAAGCATAATAGCATAGATGAATTTCAGCCTCAAAATTAGTAAAGATGTGAGCACTGAACATATTTGAAGGCAGAAAGAAGAAAAGAAAGTGAATGTGACAGTCGCTCAGTCACGTCCGACTCTTTCTGGCCTGAATTCTCCAGGCCAGAATACTGGAGTGGGTAGCCGGTCCCTTCTCCAGGGGATCTTCCCAACCCAGGGATCAAACCCAGGTCTTCCACATTGCAGGTGTGTTCTTTACCAGCTGAGCCACAAGAGAAGCCCAGGAAGAAGAAAGAGGGGAAAAAGAAAAGTTTCAAATAAGGGAACAGCAAGAAAAACCTTCTCACTGAAGACACCAAATTTGGGATATCAGGACTCTTTCCCTCGAATGAAGATATCAGTCTTATTAAGATAATTCTTAATTTCCCCTTAAAATGGAGGGCCATTATGGGGCAAATGAACAACTTTAGGTCATATATGACCCACAAACACTTTTTAAACATTACTTTCTACTTTATTTTTAAGCCAAACCTTTTAATAGAAAAATTCAGAATCAGCCAAATTGACTTTCATGAATTTCATCCTCTCTCTTACATGATTACGTAAGGGAGAGAAATGAGAGGGCCTAGATAATACTGGAAACAAATTTTATGTTTAATCAGCAATTACTCTTATTCTTATGTAATAACAACTATTCCATCTTTCTCCTAGATTCCTATTCAGGAGAAATCCAACATTATAACAATTTTTATGACAAAATTATCTTTCTATGATTTTTCTTTCAGAAGCTTTTAGTGCCTTCTCTGGATCTGGGTCAAATCTAACTATTGAACTTGCCCAATAGCTGTCCTATACATTGCCAACTTACAGAAATTCTGATAAATGAAAATCAAATCTATAGAGAAAATCAAGCACAGAAAAACACTCCTAGACAATGTTAAAACTCAGAGGCATTTAAATTTTAGCTATAAAATGTTAATTGCACAAAATTTTCAGGGAACCCCTTAAGTACAAGAACCGAGAAGCCATGTTCTCCACGTCTTCTTACTCTGTTTCTCAGTCACACTTGGGATCTCAATCACTCGTCTCTACTGGCAGCCCCAGAAGCCTTGCCTACTTATCTTTTCCAGCATTCTTCTGTAAAAACACTCTCAAAATGAATTGCTTCTAAATGAATTATTGCATATTTATATAATAAAATGCTATGCAGTCAGTCAACATAAGGTTTGAGAATGTTTATTGTTATGGTAATGTAGTCATAATATATTAGGTAAAGAAAATAGATTACAAATCACCATTTACAAAAAGTCCACCTTTAAAACTCCAGGCAAAACATATGTATGTCTCTGAATGTATAAATATATCACTCATATAAGTTTAGAAACATTGGAAAGACATGTACAAAATTATCAATGATGATTATCTTTAGTGGGTGAGATTGTGAATACATTTTTGTCTTCCATCTTTTTTTTTTTCCCAATGAACATATATTTCTTTTGCACTATTAAAAAGCAGTGTAAAGCCCACTCTTTTCAGAGCTCCCCAGGCCCTGGATATCACTCAACATGTTCCTCATGTTCTTCTGTATGCTGAGGCCTTGGTGGGGTATGGTTGGAAGCTGGTTGGAAATGACAATTTTGAGGTCTCATGTCAGACCTCAACCCTTTACAAATACGTTCCATCTGGAACTCCCTTTACATTACATGACATTCTATAGCAAAAGCTATGACAATGACTTTACTATAAGGCACTTAAAGTAAGTATATATGGCCACATGCACTTTTAATATGTGTATTACGTTAGTGGTTTACACACTGTCCCCAGGGATTCACTTAGGTGGTTCAAGAAGTTTGAAAAAAGTTAACTCAAATATTTTGTAAAAATATAGAACTTTAATTATTCATAAAAATAAAATAAAAAATTACCTGCCACACTTTAATACTGATCATACCACAAAGTCATTCCTTTATGCCACCTGAGTCTCTGCTATCATTATGCAAAAAAACTTTAATTGTGCAATTGTTTAAGAAAATTGTAGCTGTGGATTAATTTTCAATGAATAATCTAAAGCAACCCACAGTGTTTTTGTCTGTGTAATTGAAGCAAGCAGTTCAGCATCACAAGGCACAAGGTCCAGACATATCGACTTACCACCTTTCCTCACCAAAGCTGAACAGTATACATAGAAGTACTGGATTACCACATCTCCATACAGTTCTGCATTCATTTTTTAGCATTTAAAATAAGCATTATATATTTTACATTTATAACAATGTGAATCATATTTGGATAGTTTGGTGATACAACTTGGAAATGAAATGTTTCTATTGAACTCCTTTTTCAACTTGAATCGGTCCTAGCAGAGTGTCCAGACATTACAAAGTGAGCTGTTTACAAAGTTTGCTATATCTGAGGAAATCAGGATTTTCTCTGTAACTAAAACAAGACAAGATATCAAAACTGAAGAGATCATATTAGGGCGGCTATACAAGTGCAGCAGTCATTCACACTGCCTGAGGTCCATTCTAAGGCCATAAATAGTAAGAATCTGAGCACTTCGCTACCTCTTGGCACAAGCCACCATCCTGAATGACTCAAGTGCTCCTCATCTGTCCTCCTGCTTTGTTACCCTTTGAACTCCTATGGCCTGTCCTCAACATCTAATTCAAGGCATTTTCTGCCCAATATGCTCCAAAGGCCTCCCATTTCATTCAAATAAAAGCCAAATTCTGAATAATGGTTTGCAAGGTGCTTCAGAGTCTGACACCTTGTCCTCTGGAAGACTCCATCTCCTGCTGCCCCTCACTGACTTAGAACAGCCACATGAGCCTCCCCAGGAAGGTTTCTCAAGAGCCTGACATGAAGGGGCATCCCCCAGGACCGCTGCTACCAGTGTCCCCATTCCCACATTGAACCACTGGTGACCCATGCCTCTACGGGAGACCCTCCAACACTAACAGGACCAGAAGCAACTTTTTGTGGGTGCAGCTGGACACTGTCATACTTTCCACCCAGGCAAATCTATTACTGAAGATAGATTCAAGTGCTCCTGGGGCCCAGTCCAGTGAAGGTGACCAGATCACACCTGTCCATCAAAGGCACAAGCTCTCTTCATCTCCACCCCATTGGTGCCAAGTGAGAGCGTGGGTCCTAGATTTTTGGACTGTTTCATTGTATAAGGGAAACAGAAAGTTCTGACTTTTAATGGAATCTCCCACAATTAAAATTTTGGCAATTCAAAAATTAAAAAAAACAAAAGCCAAAAAAAAGAGTTTGGCACCTTCCCACATAAGTTCAAAGAGGATTAGACCTTGCTGCTCCTACCAACTCAAGTGTAGTCTGCTCCCTCATCTCTAGAATATCTTTAACCATGTGTCATCTTCTTAGTGAACTTTTTCCAGGTCATCCTTACAACTACACTCCATGCTGCTGTTTCCTAGGTTTTATTTCCATGTTTCACTAGTCACCATCTGAGATAACTCTTGCTCAAATGACCAACTGATTGATGGTCTGTCTCCCCCACCTAGAGTGTAAACTCAATGAAAGCTGAGAATTGTGTCTATGTTTTTCCCTTCTATAACCCCAGAATCCTAGAATAGTGTCTGGTACAAAGTACCAGGCACACAGCACATATTCATTAAATAAATAGAGTACTCTAAATTCAAATCCATCACCAAATTCTTATCAATAAAATACCCTCTTTAATTGTTTCCTATCATGGGGCCACTTCTTAGATTTTTTTATGAAAGGGAGTTTTACTGCCACCAAAAAAAGCTGCATAAAATTATAAGTTTCAGATGCAAAATTATATATTCATTATATTTTAAATCTATTTATAGTACTTAGTGTAACACTGCAACAACCACACTGATGGCAATAATCCAAAGGTCACACATCCGTTTGAACAAGAGTCTCTCTCTACCCATTAGTCTCCACATATGTACAATAATGTTGTTCTATTTAAAGGGACAGTATTTTTAAGACTCTTCTTGGGATTACATCATAAACTTAATTAAAAAATAATTAAGGCCACCAAGGGCTTTCTTAAAACCATTCCAAAACCATTCTTAAAACCAGTGCTCTTGCCTGGAGAATCCCAGCGACAGGGGAGCCTGGTGGGCTTCCGTCTATGGGGTCACACAGAGTCGGACACGACTGAAGCGACTTACCAGCAGCAGACTTTTCTAACATTGTCACACTCTGTTATCATAAACTTTGCCACATGCATATGTACTTTCAGTCTTTTTTTTTCTTTTTCAAAACACTGTTTCTTTTACATGCATGATTTTGTTATATCTTCAAATCACACACATTCATTAACTTGAATATACCTTTAGGAAACATTTAACAAACAACCGATACCCTTTTGCACTCAGTGTATCCACATAGCTAAGTATGGCTCATGCCCCATGCCAATGACTTTCTCCTAATCATTTAGTGTACAGCTTCAGTGTTCAGCTCCCTCCATTTCATACCACTTGGCATGTATGTGTACTATTTTAGAACACATTCACCTTGATGAGTTAAATTTTCATCAAGAACTGATCAGGAGATTTTTAAAATCCAGAAGTGTCAGTTCTGTCTATAGCCATACCACCCTGAATATGTTGAATTTTATCAGAAGTGTCAGTTATGCCAGTTTTAAAATCTCTTCTTCTCAACATAATTATTTCTTCATCCTAATGATATTGCCTAGTATGTTAAGATCAAAATCTGCAGTGATAATATGATAATACCTTCATTTCCAAAGCTAACAAAATTGCAAAAGAAATATAACAGCATAGTCACAACTGACTAATTTTTTGGTTGCCATTAACTACAGCAGACTTTTTAGCCAAGGCATATAGATGTATAGTGGTTTTATATTAATATATGCTATATAAAAAGAAATATAAATTGAAATTGTGGCAGTAGAAATTAGTGCACTAGACATGGATTATGAAGCTGGTTTAGATGTATCCAATTTTACTTTGAAATAACCAAAGAAGTGTGAAGGCAAAGTAAATTTTATGCACTTTATATAAAAGTCAATAGTAGGTGTTTTATTTCAGGCTTTGATCCTGGTGGTTCAAAGTGAATAGAATTTGCACAGTTTAAAATTTAAGCACTATACCCACCTATGTATTATCTATAACTATATCAAAGTAGAAATCAAATTTTCAATAAAAATACAAAACATTCCTTCATCACAAGGTTGTGAACAGAAAAACAAGCACCTGGAGTCAATAAAACACAAAAAAATCCATCAACTCTGCTGAACTATGTGAGTTTATACTAAAAAAAAAAAAAAAAAAAAAACTTGTACTTGACAGGATTCTAGACAACAAACTGAAAATTACATGTCACATCTCGATCAATTCTTCTTTAATCACATTCTGTGATTAAAAGAGCACAGAAACATACTTCTTGTTCTGATATATTTATATTGAGATCTTAACCATCACTCCTGATCTCTGCAGTTTCTACTTCTGTCTCTGGCAGTAATTCTCCATTGCTAGAAATACCAGAATGCCTTCATATAAAATCAAATTCCACATATAAATCATTAGCCTGTTGCCATTCTGTTAAAAACAAACAAATAGAATCCCAGATTTTACAAGCCCTCTTTTTTTGTTATTCAAGATTCTCACAGGATGGGAGACACTGATCAGCATTTCTAGCTTTATTCTGCATAGCACCTGTAGCCCAAAATCCCAAAAGTGTTGGCCATCCTGATCCAAGACAGGAGTCCTCATAAGCAGCTGGGTACCACGTGAGTCATCCACATCTTATTCTTTGTGTGCTGAAAATGGGCAAGTCTTCAATATCTAAGAATCTGAAGGTGTATGGAAAGGAAACAGATTTGGGTTTTCATAGGGCATTCGGCACTTTTTGTTTTTCAGATCAAAGTTCTCCAGACGGTCTGGCAGAAGTAGCTCTGTGCCTGTCATCACTGACTCCTGGCTTGACCCAGGGGCCTACAGGTTGGTTAGGGATGGGAGTGGTAAGGAGGGAAGGACACGGGTTGGCTGCTCTGTCTCAGTCTTGCCTGGGGTTGTTTAAACAGGACCCAGGGTGAGTTTCAAAAGATGGGAGCAGAGTTTCAGACTCCCCATTCTCTACCTGACAACTACACAGGCCATTCCTTCAATATGTAATGGCAAGGCCTCACTACATTTTCCCACTTTATGCTGAATTCTTCCCAACTCAGTAGTCCAGAACATGAGGAATGCAGATCATTCACAGTTACGAGACCTGGGCATCAACATCACCTCTGCTGAATACATAATTCAGTGCTTTTCAAAACAAAGAATATGATTTCATCTCCTTCGTCTATTTACCAGTCTACAGGAACTACCTCATTTTATACCTGTAGGAGAGAACAGCTGTTGTCGCTGCTGCCATATGACTAGGTTTTACTAATATCCACTTGAAAACTTGAAGACTCATTCTCATAACAATTTCTAAATGCACAGTGAATCAATAAAGTTCCCCCAAATTCTATTACAGTTAGAAGTTTCCACCTTAACCAACTCAGTCCAAACATTGAGAACCTGTATTTTCTAATGCCTCTTAGGGGTGAAGATTAGCCATCCATTGCTGCCTGTGATTTTGACATTACTCTGTGCAAAGGACTTCAGAATACCCTCAGTTATTTCCAACCACCATCTACTTTTACCAACAGAAAACTTTCCTCAATCAAAGGCAAACCACTAAAACGACCCAGAAATCACTCAAGTAAATAGCCAAAGTATTCCTCTGAAACCTTTTCCACCAATCTCGTTCCTTCTGCCAACGCATTCTGAGAAATCAAGACAGAGCTCTCCCAAAGCGGCTCTTGGATTTCACCTGACTGACTCTCTCAGGGCATCTCCTGTCCTGGAGCCACCTGATCGCGCACCAGAATCTTCCACAGCGGTTGGCGCGGGCCCGAGAGCCTGGGACTTACGTTGTTCATGTACTCGCTAAGCAGGTCCTGGAGCGCTTGGCGCACCGCGTTGCACTCGGCCACGATCCGCTCGCGCCGGTCATCGCGGGTGCACGAAGAGTCAGCCATGAGCGCTGCGCCGCTAATGATGCTCTCCAGGCGCTCCTCCAGGGATGGGCGGAACCGGGCCTCGCTGAATGTCATGGGGTCCAGGATGATCTTGTTCTGAAAGGAACAGAATGTGAAAGAAATCAGCAGAGAAGAAGCGGCTACCTTTGAACCCTGATCTCAAAAAGAGAAATTTCTGAGACAAGGACTAGATTCTCCCTGGAGAATAAACCAACTACTTAAATAAAGGGTCAAGTGGCCTTGACATAGTCTCAACTTTCTGTAAGATATTTTGTCCTGAATCTAATCTTCAGGGAGAAAATGTCACGTTTTGTTTTAGAATGTGTTCTTGAGAAAAGTCTGTATCAATGGAAGGGTTTTCCAAAGAGACTGTGACACGTGACTTTTTTTTTTTTTAATTTGTAGGCATCTAGGAAAACACATTTCAGTGTAGCACTTTGGGAGACTATGAGAAGATTTTATTTATTTATTTCTTAAAATTTTATTTTCTTTTTAAACTTTACAAAATTGTATTCATTTTGCCGGATAAGCCCTAGACTAGAACACACTATCTAGTGGACAACTTAAGGATGCGTTAGTGGTGACTTGTGTACCAACTGTGTCCCCTCATTAGAAGCCAAGGGTCCCATGGCAGGATGCTGCTTGAAACCTGAGTAAATAGCATCCAACAGGTACATACATTACAAGTTACAATACCTCCCACTAGGAACGAATACTTAGCTACCTAATGCGAAGGACTGACTCATTGGAAAAGACCCTGATGTTGGGAAAGATTGAAGGCAGGAGGAGAAGGGGGCCTCAGAGGATGAGATGGTTGGATGGCATCACTGACTCAATGGACATGTGTTTGAGCAAGCTTCCGGAGTAAGTGATGGACAGGGAAGCCTGGTGTGCTACAGTCGACGGGGTCACAAAGAGTTGGACATGACTGAACAACTGAACTGAATTGAGGAACCAATGTGTTGTATAAAAACTAGATTTCTAGAAAAGGAATCATAATGTGTGTGCATGTATCTGTGTGTGATTGAGATGCACAGAAATATGCATCCAGAATTCAACAGATATATCAGCCTGTGTGAAGATCTGAGAATCATCAGGTCTATGCGAATGCAAGGTAGTGAATGGTACTAGCAAAGTAAACAGAATAAGAGCAGACCTAAGAAGGCTCAATTAATCTCAACTTACAAAGGTTTACAGAAAGACAAGAATCAAAAAGAAGACTGAAACTACAGTCAGATAGAAAGAACAGAATCTGAAGAACAATAATTCTAGCAAGTCAAGGGAGCAGAAACACTGATGAAGTGTGTGTGACCAACTGCAGGAAACAAAAGAGACAATACTGACTTTGTCCAATGGTTGGTTTCTACTGGGAACCCCTTTTCTGCTCTGAACAAGGAAGACATTCTAGCAACATTAATCCAAGTGAAATGAGCTGCTGCAGGAAATGGTTTCCTCATCTTCAGTGGTGGTGCACACTCAGACATCCAAGGACCACCATGGTGGTGATGGAGTAAATGGTCTTCCAACTCTAGGATCCTTTGGCAGGACTGCCTTGCCATCCTTTGATGTCATATATACATATATCTAAGAAAACACAATTTATCATATCTACAAATATAATTGGAGAAGGCAATGGCACCCCACTCCAGTACTCTTGCCTGGAAAATCCCATGGATGGAGGAGCCTGTTGGGCTGAAGTCCATGGGGTCGCGAAGAGTCGGACATGACTGAGCAACTTCCCTTTCACTTTTCACTTTCCTGCATTGGAGAAGGAAATGGCAACCCACTCCAGTGTTCTTGCCTGGAAAATCCCAGGGATGGGGGAGCCTGGTGGCTGCCGTCTATGGGGTCACACAGAGTCGGACACGACTGAAGTGACTTAGCAGTAGCAGCAGCAACAAATATAATAAAGAAAGCAAATGAGAGTAGGTAGTTATATCATTGCCCACCTGCCACCTGCTTATACACAGTATGTGCCTACTAGATTGCTTAGTGCTAAAAAGAGGGTGAAGATCATAAAAAAATAAAAAATAAAAAACCTTGGGTAGAATTTGTTCCCATTAGGGATATAAAATAGCTACTTAGTTATTACAAAATAGATTCAGGTATGCACTCTGGGAAAGCCTGTCCTAACTCTCCAAAGCATCCTAAGGTATTTGAGGAGGGGGGCACTTCCCTGGTGGCTCAGCCAGTAATGAGTCTGCCTGCGATGCAGGACACCTGGGTTCGATTCCTGGATCAGGAAGACCCCCTGGAGTAGGGAATGGAAACCCACACCAGTATTCTTGCCTGGAAAATTCCACGGATAGAGAAGTCTTGCAGGCTACAGTCCATGGTGTCCCAAAGAGTTGGATATGACTGAGCAACTAAGCACGTACACATGCACATGCTGAAAAGATCCATGGCTCTGATTCTCTGATTCCTGTTAAAATGCAAAACTCCATAACAGGGACATCCTTTGAGCACAAAAGCATGACATCCTGAGGAATGAATGAAGCAAGTAGTGACTTACAAGGAAGCACTCACTAAACACAGACCAGGTCTGAGGTCCACTGGAATCGTGGATTTCCTAGGAATTTACTCATTGGTCAAAGTTCTCTCTTCAGTTTAGAGGATGAACAGGAGATATGCTATTCTGTGATAGGCTTTGGCATAAAGACTACCTTCACATTTGCATTTTCTTAGGTCTTAGAAAAAGGACAATCTTTACTTAACTCAGAATAGTGTTACTCAAATCCTGTCCCTTGTGCCCAAGTAGCCTCTCAAACAGTGTCAAAAAATCACATGGAAGCCTCAGTACAGTGGACGGCTTTGCAGCTAGAGGTGTCCTGCCCCATTTGCCATCTGTTCTAGAGCTGTGTCTGCAAGGACTCTTCCCAATGGGATCCATATGTGTTCTCTCTCCCTTTCTACTGCTTTTCAGATGATGCATTTATATATATATATATATATTTTTTTTTACCATGTAACATGCATTAAGTACTGATACTCTAATTAAAGAAATAACTAATCAAAATATAATTAGGCTATTATCCTTTATAAGGATTACTGATTTTTGAAGTACTCTTTTATAGAAATTCCTATTAACATAATACAGTGAAAAGTATTTGTTCTGCTTTGAGGTTTCAGGAGACTCTTCAGAGTTATGTATTGGCTTGAGGATAGATTTTTACTAAATTTTTGGACTAAAAAATATAAAGAAATGCCAACTTGATAGAAATATACTGAGGTAAATTTGAACTCAATAAAGGCAACTGTAAAGGTTTCTCTGCAGAACAAGGAAAATGTACTATTGTCGTTATACTATTACTTCTTAAAGTATTTTCCATGGAATCTGAGCCTAGAGATATAATGTTGTGATGAAAAATTACGTTTTACTGGCCATATATTTTTTGGAAATACTGAGTGGCCCAAGATACATTAACACATGAAATGCTTTGGGGAATTCTGCATTAAAGAAGTCAGTTGACTGCAGCATTCCTCAAACCTATTTGAGCCTAGAGGGGGTGCCCTTTTTAAATACATACATTATCTATGAGAACCTAAGGAACACAGTTTGGGGATCGTAGCAAGAGAAAATTTACAGCGGCAGCGGAATGAGCTCCAAACCTCCATGGCCCAGGGCTGTCATGAAAGTAAATGCACTGAAACATTGAGCTTGAAAAACTCTGCATAAAAGTTACACTATTCATCATATTTCTAATGGAATTATTCATTACTTATAGATCACAGGGGAAAGGCTTTAAAAAAAATCTCCCTGGAGAAGAAACAATAAATTTACAGTATTTCTATCTATATCCATGGTGGAGATGGGGAGCACCATGATGGATATGAAAAGCTAGAGGGGAGAAGCCTCTGAGGGGAAAGAAAAGGCCTAAAGGGCAGTACACATGTGTGTGTGCATCTGTGTGCATGCGTGTTGGGGGGAGGGGTTGGCTGTGTGTGTCTTATCTATGAGAGGTGGGTTCGGGTTGTGGGTAATGGGTATGGGGATAAACTGGGGGCAGAAGGCATGGGTTGTTGGGGGGTGTGTGTGTGTGTGCATGTGTTTGTTTTCAGAGAACTGGAGAGCTCTCAAACAGGCTTTAGGAAATCAGAAAAGAATATAAAAAAAAGAAGAACCAGATGAAGTCAGTGGCTTAAGGACTAAAGGATAAGACCATCTACTGTTGCCAAAGTGATAGGAAAAAACAAACTCCTAGAGCTGGATCCTGAGCAAGAAATTCAGAGAATGAAAGTCTAAGATGAATGTAGGAGTGCTGCTTCTGAATTATTTGGGAATGACTTTAAAAAGAAACACTTAGGCAAGTTCTCTTTGCTAGCACACTTGGGGGTCATTTCACATCAGTATATACATCTTATTTTCTAGCATCAGCTCAGCGGGTCTTCGGCTCTCTATGCGGCTGCCCTCTACTGGCCAGAAGGCGCTCAGCAGCAGCAGCACCCAGGATCAAACCCAGCTCCTGGTCACTGAGGGAACATTTCACAGGTAACATGCAAGCACCAAACAGAGAACAAGCAAGGCCAAGGATTCCCGGCTCTCCCTTTATGACAAACATGTGCTTCCACAAGAGGATTTTATGCTGTTTCCAAGTGTACAGGCTTATTTCTTTTAGTCCACTGAGATTTTACATTTTAAGTATCTAAGTCCCTTGTTTGCATTCCTAAAGCTCATTTAATCTTTTTATCCTTTTGATATTTAGTTCATCTTATATTGTCATTTTAGTTCATTTTAAAATTGTGGGACTGCATGTTTTTTACTTTATCTTTTTCTTCTTTTTTTAAAATAAGGCTTACTTTAATTTCTTTTTATCTTGTCTATTTTCAGACCCTTTATAATAATTGAACTGCATATCTTGCATAATATTTTGTGCTTTGTGATTTTTACTTATTTTTATTAACATCTTTACTTTAAAAATCACTGTTTTCATTCTGACAGTTTATAGAGTGGTAACTGGAAAACATGACCACAAAGACAGAAGCCACAATAATTCACTCCCAAGAAAAGGGGGCTAGGATCCTCTTCTACCATCAAGTTGGTGCCGTAATAGTCTCTCTCATCTTACATAACTGATTTCCCATTTTTTTTCCCAATGTTGAACTGTATAAAAGTTTTAACTTGAAATAATTCAGGGAACCATATATTTTGAAACTACTTCCCAGAATAATATATTCACCTGTACTCAACCCACATAAAACTGTTACAAGAGCACTGTTTTTAAATCACCCCTATCATCCATTCTCTTTACAAGGACTCACATGATCTAAAATTTCAGGAATACACCCTGATGCTGAGTTATACTTGCTGCAAGCTCTGACACCATAGGGTGCAGCAGAGAGACCAAAGAAGCTGAACGCATTTCAAATGGTTTGACAGGTCCACAATTCTGTGCCCATGATGTTACCACCTCCATCTTATTAAAGAGGAAGATGGTGACAGATATGTTTCTCCCTGGACATCCAGCTAGGAGACAAAGACACCTGGCTTTGAGCACAGGGCTTTAGATCTTAAGTTTAGTGTTTCTTCCACTGTTTCAGACTGCCCATATTAAGTTAAATTGAGTCTAACAAATCATAATTATAAAAGTATATTTCTTATTTAAAAATAAATAAGTTCTCTGAATCCAAATATAATGGTATAAGTATCATCTATCATACTATCTTCTTTTATGGCATTTGGGTTAACTTGCCCTTCCCATGGATAGTTGAAAGTATAGCTATTAATTCAAGAAACAGGTGCCAGTTACTTTAGCCCAGATCAAAGAATCCTTTATTTCAAGAGGTTCACTGTCTAGTCAAACATTAAAAAACAAAAACATGTTGAACCAACTGTAATTTGAAAAATATACTCATAATGTTAAGGAATGACTGAGTGATGGGAATCTGCACAGTTCAGAGGTTGGAGGTAGACACAGAGATCTTCCTGGAGATTATTCCTTAGTTGAGACATAAAGAGTGACAAGCAGTTGACCAAGCAAAATTAGAGGCAATGGAGACAGAATAGGAAGTGGGAACAAATGCACAATATACAAAGTGTATCACAGTATACCAAGTGTATCAGAAGCAATTTACTGAAGCTGAAGTGTTAAGTCTGAAATCACAGATGTGGTGTGCCATGAAGGGGCCCTAAGCAACTCTCATTTAAGAGAAACTTTTGCGTAAACATAGTTAACTGACCATATCCACCTGCTGCAACTATAGATCCACCAGTTTCACAAGGAGTCACATTTGACCCCAGCAGCCCCTGTCAATCCCAGAGCCATTTCCTGTCTAGTGGGGACTTCTTGGGCAGGCAACCTCTGCTCTCGCTCTAGCCTCCTTACTGGCCCGGGTGAGACCCGCTCAAAACTGTGCCAAGGCTCTTCCTACACTGTCCTCTCTTTCCTGCTAATTTCACAGGCAGTTGACCTGCATAGCAGTTAAAAAGCTCTCTTGGCCTATTTCCGCTGGTTCTCTCCCACCTAATCCTCCACAGACAATTCCTTTATTACACGTCTAATCCCATCTGTCTTGGGATTTGTCTGTCTCCAAGGACCCGAAAGGACAAAAAAGGAGGCAAAGTTGGTGAAGAGAGCAACAGCCAGATCTGAGGAGCCTTCTCTGCTGTATTAGGATGCTTTCACTCTGTAAATGCCCCTTCAGACACTGGAGAGTCATCAAGAGTTTGAAACATGAAGAGTGACATAATCCTGTTTGGCTTTAGAAAGTTTTCCCCAGCAGTCAGGGAAGGCAGCTTTGGCAGGAGAAGGCAGGGAGCAATTATCAAGCCTTCAGAACCCAGAAGAAAGATGGGCTGAGTACAAGATTTTGTTTGTATAAAAAAGATTAAGGACATTGTATTGGGACACATTGAGAATGTGAATCTGCAAAATTTGGAGATATATTGGCTATAAGAATGTAGAAGGAGTCAAGGATAAAACCTAAATTTCTGGCATGAGTAACATCAAAATGCACATATCAACCAGTTCTATCCTGGGTGTCAGCATCCTATTTTGTAAGTAAAGTTTTATTAGAACAGTCAGGCCCATTCATTTACATACTGTCTATGGCTATTTTCACACTGCAGTGGAACAGTTTAAAAGTTAGGACAGAAACTGTATGGGTTGTAAAGTTTGGGATATTTCCTGTTGACTCTTTAAGAAAACATTTGCTGATTTTGAACAACTGTGATAGGTAACAGATAAAGAAGAGCAGGTCTACAGTGTCTATGATTTATTTAAGTAGAAAAGTCTGGTGGAAAGTTGATTATAAGTACTGATATATGAAAAATGGGCCAGCTATAAAGTGGAGTAACATTAGAATAAAGGTTGGAGTGGCAGCCATGAGAATGGATGTCCTATCCCAAGGAGATGGAACAGAATGAGAAGATCAGTGAATCCCAGACAGACTGGGAAACCCTCAATATATCACAGAAAAAAAAGTCCACAAATGACATGATAAAGAATGGTCAGAGAGATCTGGGCTTCCCTTCCATCACCATCTCCCAGAGTTTGCTCAAACTCATGTTCACTGAGATGGTGATGCCACCCAACCATCTCATCCTCCGTCATCCCCTTCTTCTCCTCCTGCCTTCAATCTTTCCAGCATCAGGGTCTTTTCTAATGAGTCGCCTCATTGCATCAAGTGGCCAAAGTATTGGAACTTCAGCTTCAGCATCTGCTACTTTGTTGTTCAGTCGCTAGGTGGTGTCTGGCTCTTCTGCAATGCCATGGAATGTACTGCACCAGGCCTTTGTCCATGGGATTTCCCAGGCAAGAATATTGGAGTGCTTTGCCATTTTCTTCTCCAGGGGATCTTCCCAACCCAGGGATTGAATCTGAGGCTCTCGCATTGGCAAGTGGATTCTTTGTCCTAAACCACCTGGGAAGCCCACAAAGCTACTTTAATCTACTTTTAGTTATCTATCTCCAACCGCACAGCAGGTGTTATAACATACTTCTTCTACCAAGAAGGTAAACAAATATTTCTTAGTCTTTCCTGAGCTATGAATTAACAACCATCTAATGGCATTCAAAGCAGCAACTGAGCATCACTGGTGTAGGTGGTAAGATCAAGAACATAAAAGTAATATATTTAATTACAATTATGTCAGTAGAAAAGCTCCAGCACACACGTAACCCTAATGGAGTGGTTTTATACCCACAGATTATGTTCCCAAGATTTTTAATGCACAGCTGAGGAAAGACAAGGCCTGGCGTGCTGCAATTCATGGGGTTGCAAAGAGTCGGACACGACTGAGCGACTGAAATGAACTGAACTGAGGAAAGTGAAGGGTTTTTTTTTCCTTTACTAGCCAAGAAATTACTTGCTAAAGACTGGGAGAAAAATCTTATTTATTATCTTTAGATCTTCCAGGCTTTCACTCTTAATTAAACTCTTTAGAGAAGTACTTAGTCATCTCAAATGCATACAGAATTTTCAAAATGCCAGAAAAGACAACAACAACAACAACATGATGATTTAATCAATTGTTTTCCTAGCTCTAATCTTATAAACATGGAAAAAGCCAATGCTAGTGGTATGAGTAAGTTCTGTGTTTCTTTGTCGTTTGTGACAACCCTGTGAGATAAACGTGCCCTGGGTTTTTACTACCTACATAGATCAAGGTAGCAACTAATGAAAAATAATAAATTGTGCTGTTCTACCTCATAAACACCAGACCTTCAACACCTACTGTCCAACATAACTATTTCAAATCAAACAAGCAGAAGAAAGAATGTCAACATGCCCTTCTGCAACCATTCACTTTCATTTTTTAAAGATGTCGGAAAAAAAGTCTCACAAAGGAAGGTTACATTAGTCAAAGTCATTCTTCTAAAGGAATATGTCATTCTGGTCTGGAGTAATTAAAGCAATGCAAATCAGAAAACTTAAATGACAACGAATGTTTAAGGAAGGGAATATTTCTCCTTTAAATATTCTGAGACTTTTCCTGGAATTGGCAACAATGTACATGTCTTAACCTCCCCCCCCCCTTTTTTTTTTTGCAGACGGCACCCCACTTCAGTACTCTTGCCTAGAAAATCCCATGGAAGGAGGAGTCTGGTAGGCTGCGGTCCATGGGGTCGGAAGAGTCGGATACGACTGAGCAACTTCACTTTCACTTTTCACTTTCATGCATTGGAGAAGGAAATGGCAACCCACTCCAGTGTTCTTGCCTCAAGAATCCCAGGGACGGGGGAGCCTGGTGGGCTGCCGTCTGTGGGGTCACACAGAGTCGGACAGGACTGAAGCGACTTAGCAGCAGCAGCAGCATCTTATTTACCTCTGTGTATTTAAACTGTGTTCTTTGTCTTGTCTTGGGGTATAACCGGGTAGGTTTTTTGGTTTCATTGATAAAATAGCCTTGCCTTCCTTCCTTCTTTTTCTCAAGTACGAAGTTCAGGAGTTTTTCTGTTTCTTGATGCATGAAGAAGTACAAAGCCCTGTGGTCTGGAGTGAAGGGTTCCGTAGCCTGGGTAAAACATCAAAATGACTGAGCCTTCCCAGAAAAATGGAAACTTTGGTTCAGTTCAGAACTTTCTGTGGCTTTGGTCTGTCAAAGTCATCCAGGACATAGAAGTCACAGAGAATTTCAGAGTTGTAAATATTTGTTAAGGCATTTAATTTTATTCACTGTATTATTTTGCTGCTGAAATAATTCCAAACAAAGCATACAAATGAGCAAGTCCCAGCAGTATCTATCAGCCAATCATTCACTAGATGGTAAGACAGCATCACGACTCAATGTCCATGAATCTGAGCAAACCCCAGGAGATAGTGAAGTACAGGGAAGACAGCATGCTGCTGTCCATGGGATCACAAAGAGTTGAATATGACTTTGCTACTGAAAAACAATAAAGTATTATTTTTTAAATGTCTATCATGTGTTTGTATGCTCAGTCCTTTTTGACTCTTTGCGACCCTATGGACTGTAGCCCACCAGGCTCTTCTGTCCATGGAATTCTCTAGGCAAGAATACTGGAGCTGGTTGCCATTTGCTCCTCCAGGGGAAATCTTCCCGACCCAGGGGTTTAACTGGCATCTCCTGTGTCTCCTGCATTGGCAGGCGAATTCTTTTACCACTAAGCCATCTGGGAAGCCCAAAATGTCAGTTGTCAGTTTAAAATCTAATAATTCTTCAGGCAGTCTCTTCCAGTCTCCCATTACAGTGTCTATAGATAGAGGGGGGAAAGGAATTTTATAGCCCCGAAAATTAAGAATGACAGACATCTACTGATAATGAAGCATGGTCCTAATTCCGATTCTGAATGCTTTAAATCCTTCTATTAAAGATTGACGTCTAAGATAAAAGCATAAATCAAGACCATTTTAATAAATTAACCGAGGTGTCTAAATCAAAAGTGTGTTATTTGTTTAGTTTTAAACACTAATTCTCCCTGTAGTGTATCAATAATTAACACAGATTCATTTTCATCTTTTTCATTCTTTCCCAAGCTTCTCTCCCAGTGTGAATCTTTCTATCTCTAAATACAAAGTTGTTCATAATCCAACTGGGGTAACATTTGAAATGGAAAATACTATAGGTACTGAGTTTTAATCACCTAGTTATTTTTATTAAGCTACAGAGAAACTCTAAGCTTCATTTCTGGATTTGCCTTAATTTTTAAGATTGCATTTTAAAATCGATTTCTTAACACTTTCTTCTCAGGCATATACTTAAACTAATTATACCATTTATAATATACTTAAGATATTATTTATAATTAAACAGTTCGGTTTAATTGGAACTAAATGACAAAGATAATGACTTGATAATTATATAGCACTTTTTATTCTTAGATATATAATGTTTTTTGAAAGAGAAATCTAAGACCACATTAATTTCATTTTAATTTCATTTGAGAAGAGTCTGCTATTTAGCAAGATGGAGTTATATATTTACCAAAGGCAATGGATTAAAAAAGCTGGGTGAGGAAGTCCAGCTGTGGACTCTTCCTCCTGGATGTTTTGATCTTAGGGAAACTGGTTTCATTTTGCCTAATTCCATCATCTGTGTATGTTGCTGAGTTGTTGCAAGCAATTCATGAGCACAGTCTCAAGTTCTGACAAGAACAGTAGTTAACAAATCACAGTAAAGCAAGGCAGAGGTATTATCCTCTGCTTTACATTATGGACTGATCAGAAAGCAAGTGTCTAAACTGTCTTTAATCAAATTGAGCCTTTAGAGGGTTGAAGAAAAAAAAAAAACTGATTTTACTCTTTGGCTGAAAACACAGCATATTATCGCTTCAATCCCCATAACTCTCTACCTTGTTGACCCTCTTTTTAAACCAGTCTTCATCCTCTTTGACTTCTGTGTGAAGTGTTAGTTGTTCAGTCCTATCTGACTCTTTGCAACCCCATGGATTGTAGCCAGCTAGGGTTCTCTGTCCACGGAGTTCTCTTGACAAGAATATTGGAGTGGGTAGCCATTCCCTTCTCTAGGGAATCTTCCTGATCCAGGGATCAAACCCAGGTTTCCAGCATTGTAGTCAGACTCTTTACAGTCGGAGCCACTTCTGGTGGACTTCTGTGTAGTACTTAATACAATTTACCATCCACTCCTTAAATTAAGCCTCACCTGTGCTAAAGGGCTTCCCTGGTGGCTCAGAGGGTAAAGTGCCTACAACGCGTGAGACCCAGGTTCGATCCTTGGGTCGGGAAGATCCCCTGGAGAAGGAAATGGCAACTCACTCCAGTATTCTTGCCTTTAGAACGCCATGGATGGAGGGTGGTGCAAAGAGTCACACATGACTGAGCGACTTCACTTCTTGTGCTAAAGGAAACCGTGCTTTAGTGTGGGTCTCCTTGTACCTCTCCGACAGCTCCTTCTCTCATTCCTTCCCCAGTTCTCCCTTGATCTACATGAGCAGCTGGTATATCTCAAGGTCCTGCTCCTTGTCCTCAGAAGTCTTCTCAATGCCCTCTTTCCTGGCGAGATCTCCTATCCAGGCCTTAGCCATTATTTAGTCATGAACAAGAACTCAGATCCCATGTCCAGTCTTGTCTCACGAGGCCCAGGCCCTTCCCTATAGCTACACACTGACCATTGTCAACTAGATGTCCAATCGTCATCCCAAGTATAAAGGAACTCTTCATCTTCCTCTAAAGCTTAGCACCCTCAGTCCTATGAAGGAACAAGCAGGAGAGAAAAACAGGAACCTAAACTCTCATTTCATCCTCCTGGTTCGCTAGTGAGAAATTAGAACCCACGAGAAACCCTCACTTGACAAAGAAATGAAGTGTTGCTCCCACAGGCTAGGTGCTTGCTGAGACCACACAGTAAAAACTTGAGGAGTCATTCTGGTTCTGAAGTCCATGTGCTTGCAGCCTCATTCTCTCAGGCACTTCTATTTAAAGATCAAGCATTCTCATAATATATGCTGTTGTTCAGCTGTTCAGTCATGTCTGATTCTGCAAGCCCATGGACTGCAGCATGCCAGGCGCCCCTGTCCTTCACTATTCCCAAGAGTTTGCTCAAACTCATGTTCTTTGAGTCAATGATGCCATCCAACCATTTCATCCTCTGTCACTCCCCTTCTCCTCCTGCCCTCAGTCTTTCCCACCAGGAGTAAAGTGGTACAGAGGTGAACAGTTTGGATTAAAATCTTGACTCTAATTCCTTCTAGCTGTGACTTCTAACTGAGCAGGTTGCATAAATGATGAGGGTCTTAGTTTCCTTATTTATAAAACAGCAGCAGTATCAACAGCAGAACAACAGCAGTATTTATAGAGTTGAGTCATTGAGAAAATAAAATAACATATGTAAGGAGCTTAGAATACTATATGGCACAGAGGAGTAATAAATTTTAACAATGAAGTCATTTAAAATAACTCTTTAAAATACTTTGTGTGTGCTTAGTTGCTCAGTCATGTCCAACTCTTTGCAACTGTAGCCCATCAGCCTCCTCTGTCTGTGGGGATTCTTGAGACAAAATGCTGGAGTGCACTCCCATGACCTCCAGGGATCTTCCCAACTCAGGGATCTAACCCAGGTTTCCTGTATTACAGAAGGATTCTGTAGTTCCACTGTTACTCCACCCTTTACCCCATACTCAGGCCATTGTTGTCTCTCATTTGCTCCATCATCAAACTCTAAATTATCTTCCTTTCTTCTACAGCTTATTTTTCCCTAACAGATCATTCTTAAAATTCTTCTCAGTCCTTCTGCTCCACTGGTCCAAAACCTTCAATGGCTGTCAAACTACCTCTAATTACCAACTACTTGACAACATAGAGATACTGCTTATCTTACCTGGTGGTTCTCCAATTCTATTTTCATCATTCCTTTTGTAAAATTTGTCAAAGTCATCAATAGAACTAAACAATGGGTTGCATTTTTTCATGCAACCCTCAGAATTGGGATGTCATTTTCAGCAAGCACAACTTAAAGAAATGTAACTTAATATCCATTCACTTCAAGTCTCAGTTCAGTTGAGTTCAGTTCAGTCACTCAGTCATGTCCGACTCTTTGCGACCCCAGCACACCAGGCCTCCCTGTCCATCACCAACTCCCGGAGTTCACCCAGACTCACATCCATCGAGTCAGTGATGCCATCCAGCCATCCCATCCTCTGTCGTCCCCTTCTCCTCCTGCCCCCAATCCCTCCCAGCATCAGAGTCTTTTCCAATGAGTCAACTCTTCGCATGAGGTGGCCAAAGTATTGGAGTTTCAGCTTTAGCATCATTCCTTCCAAAGAACACCCAGGACTGATCTCCTTTAGAATGGACTGGTTGGATCTTCTTGCAGTCCAAGGGACTCTCAAGTCTCAGTGACCTTCAAAATTCTCTCCAGTCTAATGGCATATCTGCCTCTCAATGTCATCTCCCAGGACTCTCCCTAGAAACTCTTGGTTTGAGACGAAGTGGTGCCTGACTACCACATTCCACCTCCATATGCTTTCATGGGCACTATGATATTAATTCTCTTTTGAAAATTGTGGGCCTCCCTGGTGGCTCAGCAGTAAAGAATCCACCTGCAATGCAGGAGACTCAGGGTCTATCTATGAGTTGGGAAAGTGCCCTGGAGAGGAAATGATAACACATTCTATGTTCTTTCCTGGGAATTCCCATGGACAGAGGAGCCTGGCAGCCTACCGTCCATGGAGTCGCAAAGAGTCAGACATGACTTAGTGACTAAACAACAGCATTGAATATTTTAGTACCTTCCTCCCTGTTGCTTGTCTGAAGCCCATGTTGCCCTATGCAGGGTAGACTATCTTCAACTCTCTGTGTACAAGACTCTCTTCTTAAGTCCCATTATTTAATTCCTTGTCATTTATCATCCAGCTTACCCATTTGGCTCTTGTCTTCTTGTCTGACATTACTATGCATCATTAGTGGGAGGTGTGTGTGTGTGTGTGTGTGTGTGTGTAGTCTCTCTCTTGTGTGTTTGTATGTGTGTTTAACACAGAGACAGAGAGAAACAGAGGGTTAGGAAGAGACCACCAATTAGGACGTTTTTCCCCCACATTTTTGTATCTTCTACTACACCCAGCTGAATGCTTTGCACATAAGTAGTTGATAAATATTTGCCAATTAACAGATTGAGAATTCCATAGACAGAGGAGCCTAGCAGGCTACAGCCCACTGGGTCACAAAGATCTGGATATGACTAAGCAACTTTCACTTTACTCACTTACAAGAACAATGTTTTTAAATAATTAAAAAAAACTAGGGCTTATCCATATGTTATATTTCTGTCTAAAATCCTCTCCTCCATATATCCTTAAATAGTAAAAATGGCAAGCAACCTGAGAAAAGAATCAAGAAGTGACATGAACCCAATAATCCAGCAACTGAATAATTAGTTACTGGATTGTCAATGGTTTAAATTTTTCTAAGTTTAATAATAGGAGAAACGAACTTCTTATCCCTCAAATTAGTTACACTCTATGTCTGTGATTTGGAATGTTAAATTATCCACTTAACACAGAAAGTCAATTTATATTTCTCAGAAGCAATTATGACTTAATTGCTGTTATCAACCTAATAAATTACTAGGTGATTTCCACAAACCGGTTATACACTCAGATTTCATGTCTGATGAAAGAATAATTGTATCAATATTCTGCAAATATGAAAAGGAAATTGGTTCATTGGCCACGAGGGAAATGCATACACCTTGAGTGTAAACTCATCTATCTTTTTCTGTCTACTTTTAAGTACGCAAATTAAGATGAGAAAGATACATTTTGCCTCTCACAGGAATAATGTGCAATACGTTAATTGCTTTTCAAGAAACACAGCATGGCCTGACAAATATTCCTTGTACTTAATGAGGATGTTATGCTCTCCTTTGAAGTCTGGATATTGATGTGCATCCGTTGATAATACTTTAAATCATACAGAGTCTTTGTATAACACTGGAACACAGACATCCGAAAAGGGTTAACCCAACTGAGAAGATAATGGATGCCCTTTGGAACACAATAGAATGTTTATGAAGGAGTGTCATATCTCCTCTGGGGAAATTGATATGGCCACAATGCAGGAGGCTAAGAAGAAATTATTGGAGGATAATCTAGTGAGCCACTAAGATCAAAACAGTGAGCATTTTCATTTGTGAATCCTTTCAACAAACGTTTATGCTCACCATATTGATGAAAGTATTAATGAGATCTGGTCTCTGTCCTTCTGGTGTTCACATCTGTAGACACAGAACTGGAAACAGAATAATACACTTACTACTAGTATACTCAATGTCTAGTAGTAACATAAAAGGGACAGTGGTTTAGTTAAAAGGAAAATTAGAGACAGTTTCAAAGAATAAAGCACCCGGGCTGGTGCACTGGGATGACCCAGAGGGATGGTATGGGGAGGGAGATGGGAGGGGGGTTCAGGATGGGGAACACGTGTATACCCGTGGCAGATGCGTATTGATGTATGGCAAAACCAATACAATATTGTAAAGTAAAAAATAATACTAATATTAATAAAATTAAAAAAAATAAAATAAAGAGATACTGATTATCAAAAAAATAAATAAATAAAAATACCATTTGAGAATAGTTTAAAGCCTATATGTACACACTATTATGTCTGAAACAGATAACCAACAAAATATTGGATAGCACATGAAACTCTGCTCAGAATGGATACATGTTTATGTATGGCTGAGTGGCATTGCTGTACACCTAAAACTATAACAACATTCTTAATTGCCTATCCTTCAGTATAAAATACAAAATTAAAACTAATAAAAAAAAGGCAAAAATTTCAAACAAAGAAAGCGTCACAAGAGGGAATGTGTGAAAGAAAGAGCAATTTTACATCTGAAGAATAATAAACATTAATTATGACAGGACATGGAACAGAAGGTGAGAAAAAAGAGAATCTGAGATACAAGAGGTAGTCGGGGTCCTAGTGAAGTGATCTAATGCCATGCTAAGAACTTTAAACTATATCCCGGAGATGGAATTTCACTGGTAAAGAAAACATAATATCTGATTTGCATTTTGGTGAAGCTAGACCATCAGAGGTAATGGGATGGAAGGTGAGCAGGCAGAACAACCAGTGAGCAGGTTATTTCAATGGTTCAGGCCAAAACATTGACATGAATAAACTGTGGTCATAAAACATGAAGGTGAGAGTGTCCAGCCAAAAATTGTAAAAGGAACTGAATTTAAAAGAGTTTAAGATTAACTGGAGAGGAAACCAGGTAAGACTCTCAGCTTTCTAGATTGAATAACCACATTTATAAAGGTCACTGCTGCTCCTGCTAAGTCACTTCTGCTGCTGCTGCTGCTGCTAAGTCGCTTCAGTCGTGTCCGACTCTGTGCGACCCCCTAGACGGCAGCCCAACAGGCTCCCCAGTCCCCGGGATTCTCCTGGCAAGAACACTGGAGTGGGTTGCCATTTCCTTCTCCAATGCAGGAAAGTGAAAAGTGAAAGTGAAGTCGCTCAGTCGTGTCCGACTCTTTGCGACCCCATGGACTGCAGCCTATCAGGCTCCTCCGTCCATAGGATTTTCCAGGCAAGAGTACTGGAGTGGGGTGCCAGTACCTTCACTGCATAAAGGTCACACTTTAATCTAAAATAAGAACTACTAAAAGCAAGGCTAGGCTTGACAGGGGAAAAACATTATGTTTAGTTTGAGAGCATTTGGATGCTTAGATGTTATCCAGATTAACATGTCACACAACCAGATGGACACCAGTCTGGAGCTCCAGAGAGAAGCTGGGACCAGAGAAACAGGCTTGCAGTATATGGGACTCCAACCAGCCAAGCCTGGAGGTCCTTTAGTGAGAACTGAACAGAGTAAAGATAGAACTCTAGAGGGAAAAACACACTTAAGTGGCTGGAAAGAGAAGCAAGCCCAGGAGATGGAAGATGTGAGAGTCAAAGAGGCAAGGGGAAAAAAAGTCAATAGAGTCACTCTAGAAAGTTAAAGGAAATGTGACCTGGAGGAAGAATCAGTTTAAGGAAAGAGATGCCTCAGCATGAAAACAGTTACCTGGGCAGTTAAACCTCCACAAGTGGCAGGCTTCTAAGGCAGGTGTCTCAATGACTTGATGACTTAAATTTATCAAAATTCTAAGATATATTGATTTAAACCCAAAGCACATGGCAAGGTCAAATACACATTTTTGTTTTTGTTGTTACTGTCAGCAATTTTGCACCATCAATACTTTCTCTCCTTCTTAAATGTAAATAGGTTTGAACAGTAAGTATTAATATAACCCTTTCAACTAAACTGACATACTCATTTTGCCTCCTCTGGTCTCCTGCAGATAGGTCACACATTCCTTCTTTCTCTCATTCAACAAATGTTTCTTGAGAGCCAACTATGCACAAGGCCATGTTAAGTATCAGAAGTAAAATTGCTACCACAATTTTCTTTAGTGGGATACCTTTTAAAAGAACATGAATTAAAACACATGATAACAAATGCACTACTTCTTTTTACTGTTCATGAAAACTCCATGTGGATGCGTAAAATAGAGAGCTAGTGGGGAGCTGCTGTATAGCACAGGGAGCTCAGCTTAGTGCTCTGGGATGACCTAGATGGGTGGGGTGGAGGGGTGAGGTGGGAGGGAGGCTCAAAAGGGAAGGGGATATATCTGTACATATAGCTGATTTAGGTTTTCCCTGGTAGCTCACCTGGTGAAGAATTTGCCTGCAATGCAGGAGACCCTGGTTTGATTCCTGGGGGAAGATCTGTCATGTAACTCAGGATTTCCACAGGCTGTGTCAGCAAGATTTCCTGGAGAGGGGATAGGCTACCCATTCCAGTATTCTTAGGCTTCCCTGGTGGCTCAGACAGAATCTGCCTGCAATGTGGGACACCTGGGTTTGATCCCTGAGTTTAGAAGATCCCCTGGTGGAGGGCATGGCAACCCACTCTAGTATTCTTGCCTGGAGAATCCCCATGGACACAAGAGCCTTTTGGGCTACAGTCCATGGGGTGGCAAAGAGTCAGACACACCTGAGCAACTAAGCACAGCACAGCATAACTGATTCCTGTTGTTGTACAATAGAGGCTAACACAACATTGCAAAGTAATCATACTCTAATTAATAAAATAAAATAAAACAGTAACTACAAAAAAAAACCTTCATGTGGAGAGTCATGAAATATGGAAGCCCTATTACTTCTGAGCAATCTGCCATCTAAGAAAGTGCAGCTCTGTTCGCTTTCTTGCCTGAATAAACGCTATCTACCTATGTTTGCAGTCCATGTAGTTGGTATGTTCCTCTCACTCTTATCTATATTTGCTATGTTCTTTTCACCGCTAAGACTCCTTCTTGTTCTACTCTGTACCTCCCAATCTCTACCCTCACCAGCATTCAGCAATATACAAATTACTGGCCATGTCTTCCACCACTTATCTCTATTCCGCACACACAGCCTGTGGAAAGCCCGAGTTATACGGCAGAGGGTCTGAACTGCTTGAGTTTAAACCAGTCACAATGTGCAAGGTTTTACCACAGTTATTTGCATCCTAGAATTCTCTATTCTGCTGTAGTCTGGCAGCACTTAACTGATAAGAAAATTAGCCTTTCTTTACTATAACATACAAGGCTGTGCAAAGCAATTAAGTAGAGCACAGAGATGGAAAGTTGCTAATGAATTACAAAGGATCTCTCCCCACTTCCCCCAGCCCATCCCTGTACACAGACATTGACTCTGAGTGCTGGTTTTAAATTAATTACTCCTTACTTAGGAAAGTAAATAGTGGTCACTAGGGAGTGACGATTTTATAATATACAGCAATTATTCTCTGAGAAAATGAATCTATGTACAACTGGTTTTTGCATAATTATAAACGTATAACCATAAACAAAAAGCATAATGAGCTGAAAATAACAACAAAGAACAAACTGCAGAATTGGGATTGCTGTTGACATTAGCAAAAGATATAGATGGTAAATCAAAGTTACTGGCAATGATTTAGAAAACAGTTTGTTTGAAGTTTCTGGGCCAAAGACACACACGTGGCTTATATCTTATTTCCCAGCACATGATTCACCAGTAATGAGGTTTGTATTTACATTTTCAAGTATGTGGCAGTCTAACCATTACTTAGTTTTGATAGTAAATATATAAATTTTTTAGAGTCTACTTTGAGGAATAGGTCCATATTAACTAGATTTACAATATAAACTTTGTTAAAATAACACATATTGAAACATTTTTAACTTACAACCAAATAGGTAAATTTAGATCATTTTCAAAAAAACAAATTAAAATTAAATTATTTTTATACTGAGAAAGATAATAATACAAAGGCATCCATTTCTCACCAGCTCCATAACTAGTATTTATTTAGTGTTTATGTCAGCCAGTCTACAAAGTGTTTTTGTATGTTTTATTAATTCTCGCAGCAAACCACCATGGCCTCATTAGACCCACGGGAAATGAAAGCTTCAGTTCAGTTCAGTTCAGTCGCTTTCAATCTGAAAGCTTACAGACCTGCTTAACCATCAGGGAAGGCCAGGAGGTAATAAAACAGTCCCACCTGAAACATGAAAACTGATGGCTTCTTTTACTTCCAGGCCAATCAACAGCAGCTGTTTGACACGCAGTGAGTGGGAACTCGCAAACTCTCTTGTGTCAGTAGACCAGAAAAAAGACAGGGAAGCTTCAGGTTTTTCGAAAGACAACTTAGTGGAAATGTGAGAAAATGGGCTGAAGAAGATTGGAAGACTGGAAAGGAAATCACTTAAAAGGTCTTTGTCAAGATGAGACACAAAATTCTGGCAGAATCAAGTATCCCAAAATATTTATTAACTACGGATCTCATGTGAAAACTGGTAAGCAGGGACATAGGAATTCCCAGCCATCTATTGCAGGAAATAAGACTTTATGACCATAGTGAAATGTGGTAAAGCCTAGCAATCATGATAGGTGGAGTGCTTTGGACATTTACTCTGGAAATTTCAGTTTGAGACAGAACTCTTTGTCTTTAACATTCAGCGCTTTCCAAAAACAGAACAAGAAATGGCCACCAATGATTTCCTCCCAGCAATGCCCTCCAAAGGCAGAAGGCGCTGCCAGGTGTGTGGAGTAGAGACTTCAGAACCCATGATAAATGAAACTGGATGACATTGAATACCCTTTCCAACTTCAAAGTTTTATAGAGTGATGAAGAAAAGAAAATCTTAGTAGGAAATTAGTTTCAAAATGAATGGACTCTGTGGGTCTCTCCCTGTCTCTCTATCAAGGATAAATAGATAGTGTTCTATCATTAAAATGTCAATTTTTTTTTATACTGACCTAATTGAAAAGCACTTTTTTTTTAAACATTTTAAATAATGTTTCTAAAATCAAACTTTATAAAATGATTAAAAGAATGTGTTCAATATTATACCATGACCCACTGGGAACAAAATTTATTTAGTATTTTTTAAACACTAAAATTGAGAATATGTGGGCATGAATTAGTCAGACTTAAGTAAGTGATTACTTTATGTAACCATCTAGTTTCAAGGACACAGTTTTTCCTGGTAATTACTGTGTGAAAAGTCAATATCTGGGGAGACTTTGTTGGAACTACAACCCTTCGATAAATTAATAATTTTTTGAACTAGGCAAACTAGCAAATTTATAGGTACTCTGGGGGCACCCCTTTATAAATCTGTAATTCTTAATGGAAACAATTTAGGAAAGACTCTCTGCTGTTTGTGTGTGCATGTGTATATGTGTAAAATAAGATTGGTTTTAACCTTTCAAAAATAAAGATTTTGTGTGCCTAAGTGAGAGAAAGATGACAATGACACAGCAAATGGAGTAAAAAGTTAAGAATAGGTGAATCTAAGTAGAGAATATGTGGTATCCTTTATACTTGCAATATGTCTGTAAATAGAGTTTTACTTTTTTTCGAGCAAAATATTTTTTTAATTAAGGAATATTAGTGAGAAAAAGTTTTGGAAATAAATACAGGGGGGAAAAATTCACAGCACACACACACCCATATATGTATATTCAGATGTATATATGTGTGTATGTGTGTGTGTATATATATATATATATATATGAACCACTTTGCTGTAGAGCAGAGATTAACACAGCACTGTAAAATAACTATACTTCAATAAAAAACACTAATACAATTTTTTTAAGATTGCTTATGCTTTGGCCAAGCCTTCTTTGGAAGTTGCTGTGCATGACGGTGTGGATATGGCTGCAGGAAAGTGAACAATATTATTGTATCTACCGTCTGAGCCACCAAGGAAGTCTACTGTATCTATGCTGCTGCTGCTGCTGCTAAGTCGCTTCAGTCGTGTCCGACTCTGTGCGACCCCATAGACGGCAGCCCACCAGGCTCCCCCGTCCCTGGGATTCTCCAGGCAAGAACACTGGAGTGGATTGCCATTTCCTTCTCCAATGCATGAAAGTGAAAAGTGAAAGTGAAGTCACTCAGTCGTGTCCGACTCTTCGTGACCCCATGGACTGCAGCCTACCAGGCTCCTCCATCCATGGGATTTTCCAGGCAAGAGTACTGGAGTGGGGTGCCATTGCCTTCTCCAACTGTATCTATAGCTACTGTCAATTAATTAACAACTTTTCAATCAGGCCCTGATTCCTAAGGCTTTTCTAGGCATCAGGTTTAGCACTAACTTTGGTTAGAAGATGTCTGGCTGACATTTCTGTTAAGAGAAATAGGGTTAAGAGGAAAAAGTTATTAACCTATCATGGATTGGGCACCTATGAATGTTCATACCATAAAATTACTGTCACACTTTTGAGGAGTCAACATTATTACTCCCTATTATAGACCCAGAAGCAGAGGCACAGAGGGAAGAGTTTTTGTGTCTGGATTCAGACATAAGCTTGTTTCGTCCACCCTGCACCATGCTGTTCCATGATGCATGAGGGAAGCCAGCATGACCAGAAGATAAGCAGGGCCTCAGTTACGCTCTCACTACATCAGCCACCTGCCCGTCTTACTGTCATGCACATCTGCGGGTAACCATTTCCCTACAGGCTTTGCTCAATGCACGTGTATAATTAGAACAAAACAGGGCATCAGAGAACATGTGGAGAAATGAGCAATGGGACTCAACAGGTTATAGCGAAGCTTCCCAAATACGCTGCATGAGAAGTTCCAGAAGTGTGTTAAGGAATTTAGTTGGTGAAAAATGCAAATGAGTGTTTTTAGGGGCAGGAGGGGTGTGTGTGTGTATGTGTGTGTGTGTGTGTGTTTACTTCACCACAGAATCAAATTAAATCTTATCCATGAGTACCAAGCACATTGTCATTACTGTATCATAGGAAGCACACGAGAAGGGGGAGGTATAAATCTGGAGGGCTAAGTATAGACAAGCACTTCTAACATAAGAAATCATAAAGAAAAATAAGACTAAGGAAGTAAACATTTTAAATAGATCACACTTTTCACCATTTAAGAGTTCACTACATAAAAAGACTCGCTTGGTTCCCAAATTTTACAGTATGAGTAATAAATAAATGATAATCAAAATATTTGCCATCATACATTTAGACAGTTTAGAATATGATAATCAATTATATTAGTATTCACTATTAGATTTAGTGCCAATTATTTGAAATAAAGATGAGCTCAGATCCAGAGAATCAATGTTCCTAAGAGAGAAAATCATTATCCTGGGGAAAATACAGATTCTCCCATTTCCCCTTGTGAAAAGAAATAAAACCAGATTGGAAACATAACACTTTTGATTAAAGATGTCAGGGAGGCAAATAAAAGAGAATTTGAACCGCAATTTTCAAGAAGGGTATTTCAAATCTCATTCTGTTATTTGCTCAGTGACTTTTTGCAGCTCTATGTTTGCTAATTGAAATTTAGAAGAGAAAATTTAATTGCCGTGGGATATTTCCTTGTTGTAATTATAATAAGCATACTATAAAAGCAAATGATGCTATCAGGAAATACTCTTAGGCTTATTACACCTTAAAAAAGTTAAATTTTCTTGGAAGCAAGAGGATATGAGAGGTATCAATATTCCAGAATAAGATTTCTCAATGATAAATGATGAAGCCAGATAAATGGGTCTCTGCTTTCTTGCTCAGGAAGAATACCTTGTCCCAGATGCTGGCTGACTGTCTCATGCTCTGCCAACAGAACCACCCCAAACTCTCCACCTGCCCTGAGCATCTCTTGTTATAATCTGCATCTGTATCTATCTTTACTGCCACCCCAGGGCTACAAACTTCAAAAACGGATTAATGCAACATCCATTGCATAAAGTTAGTGTACAGAAAGGTATCACAGGCAGACTAACAATTCTCTGAGGGCCAACTGCACCTTCTTGCATCCCCTGAGTTTGGGCCATGTAGGATGGATTTAGTTTGTGCTACACTTACAAGTAGAAAGAAACTCACTGGAGTATGACTTAATATTCTATTTGACCACCAGATGTCAGTGCATAGTAAAGAATGCTAAAAACACCACTGCTTGTTTCTGGCTAGCAAGGCTATTTTGGTGAGTTTAGTTTCCAGAGTGAAACCAGGGCAGATAAATTCAGAGATAGTCCATAGGGAGAAGATATGAGACTTGCTGGGTCTTCTACCTTCTAGTTACTGATATTATGTCCTAACACATGGGAAAAGTTCTCCACTTTTTAAAAAAGGTGTGTAATAGTCTGTTGTTGTTTTTTAAAAGTAAAATAAACACTAATAAATGCATGCTAATTTGGAGCTCTGGTGGCTCAGATGGTAAAGCATCTGCCTACAATGCGGGAGACCCGGGTTCAATCTCTGGGTCGGGAAGATCCCCTGGAGAAGGAAATGGCAACCTACTCCCGTACTATTGCCTGGAAAATCCCATAGATGGAGGTAGGCTACAGTCCATGGGGTCGCAAAGAGTCGGACACAACTGAGCGACTTCACTCTCACTTTCACTTAAACCTAAATAGCTTAAACTAAATTAGAAAAATCCTAGATGTTGTAGAATTTGGATTAAAAAAATTCAAAATATATATCCATAAATTACTAGGCATTTAATAGTCATATTGGTGGGACTGTAAATTAAAAGCCAGGGAAAAAAATAAATCAATGCAAGAAAGTTATATTATATAAAAAAATCAAATATCCCACAAAGGGCTGAAAGTTCTCAAGATGTCCCAGTTGGAATTATAAAAATGTTTGCTTGTTTATTTGTTTGAATAATTAAATCTTACATTAATTATTTGGATATATGAAAATAAGAAGTATGGTTCTCAAGGTATATTGATTATGCTCCTTCAACATGGTTCAGATACATACACTTCTTCCCATTTCTGCTCCCACAATGTACTGACATGCATAACCTCTCACTCTAATCACTTTCGTATACCGCAGCTTTGCCCTTTTCAAATCCATTCTCCACCTTGCAGCCAAAAGCAAAAGTGAAGTCGCTCAGTTGTAACCCGACTCTTTGTAACCCCACGGACTGACTATAGCCTACCAGGCTCCTCAGTCCATGGGATTTTCCAGGCAAGAATACTGGAGTGGGCTGCCATCTCCTTCTCCAGGAGACCTTCCCGACCCAGGGATTGAACTTACGTCTCCCGCATTGCAGGCAGACGCTTTACTGTCTTAGCCACCAAGGAAGTCCTGCTGCTGCTGCTGCTGCTGCTGCTGCTGCTAAGTCACTTCAGTCATGTCTGACTCTGTGCGACCCCATAGATGGCAGCCCACCAAGCTTCCCTGTCCCTGGGATTCTCCAGGCAAAAACACTGGAGTGGGTTGCCATTTCCTTCTCCAATGCATGAAAGTGAAAAGTGAAAGTGAAGTCGCTCAATCATGTTTGACTCTTAGCAGCCCAATGGACTGCAGCCTACCAGGCTCCTCCATCCATGGGATTTTCCAGGCAAGAGTACTGGAGTGGGATGCCATTGCCTTCTCTGAGGAAGTCCTGAGGGATATGTGAAAACACAAATCTGACCAGGCATCCCTCTGCTTAGATCACCAGCCACTCCCTAATGCCTCCAGTTTGAAGCCCAGGGCCCTGCATGGCCTACAGGGCTCCAGAAGCTCCCTCCAGCTTCACACAGCCCCCTCTCTGTCACACACACAGGTTAGGTGCCTACTATGCATGTAGGTGTATATGATATGGCAGCATTTAACACTGCAGTAACTATAGCTGTTCAGTAAGCATTTCTCCTTTACACCTTTATGACCTCTCTTAGCTCTCCTATACTGAAACCTTATTCCAAGGCCTAGAGTTGCTATCTCAGTAACTTAAGTTCACATATCCTTAGTTACTTACAGGGTTTGAAGTAGTAGCCAGATACCTGAATCCAAGTTCTGAGCTCTTACCAAAATCCTAGGCTACTTCCAATAGCCATTAAGTGGGAATCACCTCATAGGAATACAGTAGAGGGCATTTTTAAGTATCAAGCACTTAATACTTAATAAAAGCATTAAAAATTAACACATATAACTGTACAGACATTAAGCCTTCAAAAATATTGGCATGAACTCAGAGAAGCAGAAAATTGCCAAGCTTGTCTGCCCTATCTTATTAGTACCTGAATTAGAAATCTGAAATTGCTTTCCAAAAGCTAAGCGGTCATGCTTACTGGCTTTCATTTTTACGCATTTGGCCTCTACCTTGCTAATCCTTTCCTGCCAGTGTGTTTATAGTATTCTGATGGGGTCTGCTCCTCTTCTCTCTCCACCCTCACTCTCATGTAAAGAAATACACAGAAAACTTATCTTCTTAGCCAAACATGAAGGTTCCCAGATTTCAGTAGGAATGACTGTACAGAACATCAGAGAAGGAGAGGAGGCCTGGGGTAAGCCTTTCTGATAAATAACTACGTTGATTTCCACAGCAAAAGGGAGGGTTAGAACTGGGAAGGGACTGAACAAGATGCTCAGTAAAATGTCTTTTTCATGGTGGCCTCCGTGCTTACCTGATGTTGTAGAAATCATGAAGCAATAAAACCCTTTGAGAATCTATGAGCCAGTCATAATTTTGGTTCATGAGTCCTTAAGGGACCCATACTTGCCCAGGAGCATCCATCTGGGCCTAGTAATAATAATAACAAATAATTTCCTATTCTAAAAGGCAAAGAGTGATATTTGGAGAAGAGAGTCAAAAAAGAAACTCTACTTCTTCAGATTCATTCAACACAGATCTCTGAGGTCAGGTATGTGGGCCTCTGACTTAAGTGATCTAATAACCCTCCAGCTCTCCACTGGAGCTATATTCCAACTGGATCCCAAACCCAAATCCAGGGTTGCTATTACTATCAGATACCCAGAAACTTCTTCTCCATGACCCCATTTTAGGAGCTGGTGTCCTGAAATGACTGCTGCCACCTGGAATCCTTCTGCTTCACCTCTTTCTTTGGACTAGATATTCTGGAATATGAGCACACCCACTGAGACCAGCACACAGTTGAAGTCACTCTAGGGAGTGAACACTGGAGCACTGGCTGCCTGGGGAGTGACAATTCTCTCCTACTCAGTCCCTTCACCATGTCGGATTACATTCCCTTGCCACCCTCATCCACCTGTAATATAGGCGTCACATCATTTCTCACTTTCACATTCCAACATTTCCATCCACTGAACACCAGATCAGTGAGAAAACTGAAACTAGATCAAGAAAAGAAAATACATTTAAATAGAAGGAGGAAAAAAAGAAGAAAACATGAGAAAGTAGATGGGAGGTATGAAAAATTAGGCGGAAATACATAGCTCACATAGAGTATGTATGTCATGATGACATTTCAGCTCAATGTGGTTGTGACCAGACTGTCCTACTTCTCAGGCACAGATTTAAATCTTGCAAATAAGAAGTAATACAGTGAAAGGGAAAGTATAGTTAATACTATTCAACACCTTCCTCCCTCCCAAGTTGAAGCAGTCAAGAACTAAAGAATAAGAGTGCAAAGGTTCCATGAATGCAGGGTCCCCCGAGACCCTCAGACATAGTGGACATATGAGGACATAGAGGAGAGACAGGAGCAGATGACAAGCTGAAAGAGGTAACAGCCAGTAAGCAGCAAGTAGATTGGAATCACTCCTTAACACTAAACGAAAAAAAAAAAAAAAAAAAAGTGAAATATGAGAATATGGTTAATTATGGTAGTCAATTTTATTTCATTTTCTTTTTTGGTTATAGAATACATTTTTCTACAGGCTGAGGGGACTGAACAAGTGCATAAGGAGAAACTGAACATGAAAGAAAAATAGAATTACTAATCAAGCAAATTCCCAAGTGAAATGGGAGAAGAAAGAAGCAAAAACACAACCAGAACATTTAAGATGAGAGGAAACTGAAATTAAGATTAGAGGAATTGTCTGATTTAAAAGAAAATAAAAGAGAAATAGCTATTGATTTTAAAGACTAGGTCATGAATGGTGTGATTTTCCATATTTGGAAAGCATCTTTATCTATAAAAGAAAGTTTCAGAAAATAAGATATGGTACGTTCTTTTTTCTTTTAAGGAAATTCTGTAGGAATAATTTTTCATTCTCCTCTCTCCCATTCTTGAAAGTTTTCCAGTAGTCAGCATTGACATTATAACATGATTTACTTCTGAGCAGTCATTACATTTTTCTAAGCTCTTTCCAGTATCCCCCAGTAGATAGTTTCACTAGATAAAATTAACTACCTCAAACTGCCACATTTTAAATAGAGGCTGACAGTGCCACTGATTAGCAGTCATTTTACTTTTTGCTGTTGTATCATTAGAGACTGTCTTAACAGTTTCAAGTTGTTAAAATACTGGGTTTTTTACTTCAGTCTTTTATTGCATAAATCACTACAGCAACTATTCATGTAGACAGGATAACAGCACCAGAAAATCAATCACCAATCATTGAGATCTAATTATAACTACCCAGGTAAAAATCAATCCTATAATTTTAGATGAAGGCAAAAATATTAATTTTTCCCTTGTACTTAATTTACTAAGAAACTCAAAGCCACTTCTGCATCCTACCTCTTGAAAAACTGTTTGACACAATGATGACTATTATTATGAAATGGACTTCAACATCAGGAGACGACTGAAAATGTGTTTTCTATTTATATGGTTCCTTTTACTTCAGAATCTCAAAGTTGTTTGACTTTTTCAAATTCCTATTACCTTGGCAAGCATTAAACCAAGCATCAGGAAGGAATGTTACCAGAAAAGTAAATCACAGGAAGTCTGAGTGAGTTTCTCATCCAATGTAATATCAATTTGTTTAATATCTGAGAATAGCATTTAGAATTCAAGACAGATGCCTGTGAATTCTAAATCAATTTCAAGCCAATATGCCTGGGAAATAAAAAATGCTAAAATATTCATTATGTAAATATGGAAGAGAAATCTGTAATTTTGTTACAAAGTAAAGAGCAATAAAACATTATTTTTAGTGAGAAAATTTCAAATATCGTTAAGTGCTATCCAGATTTTTTGGTGTAGCATTACACCAGTGGTAGCATTATTACTTTTGAGAAGGTACTGAAATTAATTTCATTTATTAAATAACTGTTTTTAGGGATCCACACCAAATGGAATTAGTATCTAATTCTACCGCTAATTGAGACAGTTCCACATGTTGATTTTTGTCAACATCTGAGAAACAAAATTTTAGACATTAAATAATGCTTTATGCAATTTACATAGCTTGAGAACTAATAGCCATTTAATAATAGAATATTATTTGGTTAATATACTTAGCTAATAGAATATACAATGACTTAGTTTACATATACTTAATGTAAGAATAAACCACCTAGTTAATATGTATAATGATATATAAAGTTAACAAAATATAATTAGTGA
This sequence comes from Bubalus kerabau, assembly GCF_029407905.1. NCBI lineage: Eukaryota > Metazoa > Chordata > Mammalia > Artiodactyla > Bovidae > Bubalus > Bubalus kerabau. Next base: position 58,465,331 of record NC_073634.1, read on the forward strand.
ATTAGTTAATTTTTTAGACATTTATTATTTTTAAAAATAACTTCAATTATTATATTCATGTGTTAATTTCCCAAAGCCTTGCTTGTCCAGCATGAGCAGATGCCACCCTATTAGAACAGGTGGAAAGTATATCAACATATTTTACTAATAGATTTTCCCCATATGGCCTTAAGTTTTTATCTTCTGAGTCTAAAGGTATAATACCCAGTGATGCCTCGATTGTTAAATTCACTGTGGCTAAAGGCTCCTTTTTGGAGAAGGCAATGGCACCCCACTCCAGTACTCTTGCCTGGAGGATCCCATGGACGGAGGAGCCTGGTGGGCTGCAGTCCATGGGGTCGCTAAGAGTCGGACATGACTGAGCGACTTCACTTTCACTTTTCACTTTCATGCATTGGAGAAGGAAATGGCAACCCACTCCAGTATTCTTGCCTGGAGAATCCCAGGGACAGGGGAGCCTGGTGGGCTGCTGTCTATGGGGTTGCACAGAGTCGGACACAACTGAAGTGACTTAGCAGCAGCAGCAGCAAAGGCTCCTTTGAATGAAAATCATCGAGATTGAGATCAAGATCGAGATCGAGATCGAGAATGAGAACGGGAAGCTGCAGGCATCACGTTCTTGGGAAGAAGGTGGCAGCTACTGAAGTGTCTGGACTGTCCTTCAAGAGAGTCCTCTGTATGTGCACCGCTACATTATTACCAGGTCCTCACTTAGGTTTTACTGTTTACTTTTTTATTATAAAATAAACTATGAGTATACTGCAATTGATCAAAATCTAAATAATCTACCTATTCTTAATTTTAAAAAGCACCATTTCAAAAAAAAAAAGCATCATTTCATGAAATAATTTTGTATTTGACATTGTAATTTTCTATTCTGTTTAACCGATGAGACATTTTTCGTCTAATGTACTCACTAAAAATATGGCATTATAATGTGTTAATATCTAAGTGCATGACCTACTCACTTTTGTTTCCTTAAATTGTGGGTTCATCCACTTATATTCCAGAAAAACAAACCAACAAAAAACCCTTATCATCACTCTATCAAGTTCCAAAAAAACACCCTCTTAGAATTTTTATAGGGACTGTATGAATCTTACAAAAATTGATATGGTCAATAGTTTTTCCTACCTTGGACCCTGACATCTTTTACCAAAAAGGAAAACTTACCCCTGGTAAAGGTTTCCCTACTGGCTCTGATGGTAAAGAATCGGCCTGCAATGTGGGATACCTAGGTTCTACCCCTGGATCAGGAAGATCCCCCAGAGAAGAGAATGGTAACCCACTACAGTATTCCTGCCTGGAGAATTTCATGGCCAGAGGAGCCTGGCAGGCTACCGTCCATGGGATCACAGAGTCGGACACAACTAAGCGACTTTCACTCACTCATTCACCCCTTAGTAGAGTAATTCAATTTCCTCTCTTATGTCCTCTATATCTGTACCAGGATTATTTCTAGCATCTATAATAAAATTACGTATTAAAATAATAATTTTGTAAATTAAGTAAAATAAAAGTATTGTTTTTACTGTTCATTTTGTAAACAGGATCTCTTTTCCATTATTTCATTTTTTTTTTTTTACAGTATGGAAATCTAGTGACTTTTATACGTTTATTTTAAAACTCATAAACTTATTGAAGTGTCTTATTAGTTCTAATGAATTTTATGTTGTCTCCTAAACCTTTGTGAATACACTACATATTAAGGCCCAATTTCTGGTAAATACTTGAAATTTATTACAATTAATCCTTATAAAATACTTTGGAAATAATACATAGTCTGAGTTCAATATGTATGTATATTTCTTTGACTAACTTAAAAAAATAAGGGAACGAGGAGAGCCATCTGTGAAAACAGGGAAGAATTATCTGTGTATGCCAATTATCTGGGTATGTGTGCGTGCTTAGTCATTCAGTCATGTCTGGCTCTTTGCCACCCCATGGACTTCAGGCTCCTCTATCTATGGGATTCTCCAGGCAAGAACACTAGAATGGGTAGCATTTCCCTTCTCCAGGGGATCTTCCACACCCAGGGATCAAACCTGGGTCTCCTACATCTCAGGAGGATTCTTTACTGAGCCACTAGGGAAGCCCTTATCTGTATACAAAGTGTTATAATTATCTCTCCTTTGTATCATCCATTTCCATGCCTTTAACTATCATTTCCTCCTGGTCCTCTTTTCTAACATGCAGTCAATCATCTCCTGCCAAAAATTCATGTCTACATATCCAAGAGCAAAATCATTATTTTTTTACACAGATGTTAAATAACTGATTTTTCTCCTGTGAATTTCTGTTACATTGTATTTTATCATTTAGAGTCTTGGTTCATTCTTTGTCCTTTTTCTCCTCTACAGGAAAACATAACTCTTAAAAGCAGATGCTAATTATTTACAAATGTCTGTAGCTCACAACACATATAGGCTCTCACTGAACATGAGAAAAACTCAACTGAATTCCAACTTCTCACAGATGGGCCATATCCTGACCCAGGAGTGGTGAGAGCTGTTACCCTGGACCGTTGATGACAGGCATCCTTCCAGCTCATTTTGTTGCCTCAAATATACCCAGGCTCACTGAGCCCTCCTTCCACTGCTTCCCTCATTGGGACACACCCCTAGGAACAGCAGGTTCAGAATGTGAGTCATTCAGGGGACTAGCAGAGGTGCCACCTGGGGCGGGTGAGGCAGTGCTGATGCAAGGAAGAACGGGATCCTGGATAGGACGAGAGAACAATGGAGTTTGATCGCCAGGGACTGAAAAATCAAGAAACTGAGAGCAATCCTTTACTCAGACACAGCATACGGGTACTGTACACCTACATTGCCTAGGACATTTGCCTCTTCAATAATGAAGTGCTGTGTGCTTAGTCACTCAGTCGTGTCTGATTCTTTGGGACCCTTTGGACTGTAGTCTGCTGGGTTCCTCCCCAAGGGGATCTTCCTGACCTGACCCAGGGATCAAACCTGCATGTCTCCTGCATTGTAGGCGGATTCTTTACTCACTGACCCATAGCAGAAACCCTTAATAATGAAGATAAACTGGCAAATTAAAAACTGTCCTTACTATAACAGTAAGGAAAGTTACAGTATTCAGGGTTTCTGCTTGAATGCAATCAGGTTCTTAAATATAGTTGTCAGTTCCTTCAAAGACCAGTACTAGGTTTCTACCAAGATGTCAGATTCCTAGTAAGAGTGACATATCTTATTATTATAAGCCTCCAAAAGAGGTAAATCAATACTATCTTGGTATCCCTTCATCCCTAATACGTTTTCTCAGTGAAAACACACTCCCTTCTGGATACATCCCCAGATGCTTACATCAAACTCGTTCAGAGCCGCAGCCAGCTCCCCAATGCCTGTGTGGCCTTTGGCTTCATCGGTGGGAGAGGTAGCTTGAGCAGCATTGGAGATGCCGGCAATGGCCTCCTGGACTTGTTTGAACACGTAATCTCGGTTGGCTCTGGTGGCAGCAACGTCTGGGTGGCGGAGAAAAGCTTGGGAGGCTGTGTACAGCATTGTGGCGTTCTTCTTCAGAGCTCCTCGAGCGGCTGCCATCTCATCTCGACAGTGAGGGTCCTTCAGCTCCTGTGTGTGCAAAACACAAATGTGAAGCTTGCCATGAAAGTATCTGTAACAGAGCTTAGAGTCACAGACTTCTAGGACTACATCAATTTTATTTGTATTCAGTTAATATTTTACTTTGTTTATAAGATGCTGTGTAATGACTATATGTGGTATTGGTATGTCATTAAATCTAATTTGTATTGATCAATACAAAGGTAAAAAAGTAGACCTATAAGACATGAGTTTGAGCAAACTCCAGGAGATGGTGAAGGACAGGGAAGCATAGCGTACTGCAGTCCATGGGGTCACAGAATTGGACACAACTTAGCAACTGAACAACAATATAAAATATTTATACTCTCTGAAGTCCAAGTCGAGATGCTCATTTCATGACATATATTATTTAAGTTACCAATCTAAAATCATAACATAAAATAATTTTGTGCCTGGGAAATTCCATATGACCCACCAATCCCACTACTGGGCATAAATACCCCGAGAAAACTGCAATTCTAAAAGACATATATACCCCAATGTTCACTGCAGCACTATTTACAATAGCAAGGGCATGAATGCAACCTAGATGTCCATCGACAGATGAATGGATAAAGAAATTGTGGTAAATTTAGTCAATGGAGTATTACTCAGCCATTAAAAGGCACAAATTTGAGTCAGTTGTAATGAGGTGGATGAAACTAGAGCCTCTTATACAGGCTGAAAGAAGTCAGGAAGAAAAAAACAAGTATTCTATATTAATGCATATATATGGAATTTAGAAAAACGCTACTGATGAACTTAGTTGAGAATTGTGTTGTGGACACAGTGGGGGAAGGTGAGGGTGGGACGACTTGAGAAAGTAGTATATATATATGACGACTTGACATATATATACTATCATGTGTAAAACAGATAGTGGGAAGTTGCTAAATAACAAAGGGAGCCCAGCCTGGCGCTCTGTGATGACCTAGAGGGGTGGAATGGGGGGAAGGGGAGAGAGGCTTAACAGGAAGGGGATATATATAATGTCAAAATAGTACCCACTGGCGAGTTTCTTTATTTTCAGCTTTAAAGAGTATTATAATTATGAATGATTATATTATGATTATGAATGATTCACATTGTTGAACAGCACAAACCAACACAAAATTGTAATTTAATCCACCAATTAAAAGTAAATAAAGCTTTTTAAAAATGCAATATGAATTTAAGAATTACATGTCAGTGTAGGAAAACAAGTGAAGAAGAAATATTTTTTCTACATATATTTTAGAAACCATCTCCTCTCTCTAGCTGCCAAGAATTTGTACATACTGCTCTTCCCATGTGAAATATCTGAGCTTCCCTTTCCAGCCTATCCTTTCCCTTGATGGGGTCCATCTCCTGAAAACCCACTCTCCATCCAACTCTCTAAGCTACCTCTCCTTCTAGCTGCTCCCACAAGGCCCTCTTCCCTCCAATCATTAAAATGCATCATGCTTTACGCATTTATATAAGTATATGTCTTTCTCCTAAACTGTAAGTCTAATGAGAGCAAAGAGCCCTAGCTACCTTGTTCAGTGGTTCTTCAGTCAGTAGCACAATGTCTGGCTCATAAAAATGCATCCAATAAATAATGCTGCAAGACTGTAAAACCTGAGCCACCAACAAAATGAGTGGCTTGCGTGGATCAGTTAGTTATCAGCAGATGGAAAACCCAATCTTCAATCTTCTGACACTGCGCCTGCCTCCATAATCAATTACAATTACAAACATGGGAAATCAAACTCGTCTGATTTTGCTTACTGCATCACTGGCACTTCATTATCATTTTCAGAATGGGGTTCAGTTTTAAAAAAAAAACACTTTTGATGGCAGATCTATCATTTTAGTTTAGGGAGTAATAAAGAAAATAGATCACAGATGATTTGCTTTCTAAGTTTTGGATGTCAAAATAGTACCACTGGGGAGTCTCTTTATTTTCAGCTTTAAAGAGTATTGTTAAGAAAACGTTCACGGTATTTTTAGAAATATTAAAGGCAATACTGTTCTCTCATAGCCATGCAGGACTGCCAGCTGAGCATCTCTGGGAGAAAATTTATCTAGTTTCAAAATGTATCATTAGAGGGTATTTGAACCACTGGGGTTCTATTCCTATTTGCTCAGTTGGTATATAATAGATGGATGACCTGGAAACAGTAAATCGCATCCTTTCTTTTTTTCCATCAAAATAATTCTGAGACAAGCACATTATATTTGATATCTAGGATTGGTAAGACAAACTGACAATAAGAAGTAAACAATCAGACTTCCCTGGTGGCCCCGTGGAAAGGAATCTGCCTGCCAATGCAGGGGCCATGAGTGCGATCCCCCATCCAGGAAGATTCCACGTGATGTGGGGCAACTGAGCCCATGCGCCACAACTTCTGAGCTTGTGTGCCGCAACTACTGAAGCCCACGTGTCCTAGAGCCCCAGTGCTGCAACTACCAAAGCCCATGTGCCTAGAGCCTGTGCTCTGCAACAAGAGAAGTCACCGGAATGAGAAGCCTGTGAGCTGCAACAAAGAGTAGCCCCTGCTCACAACAACTAGAGAAAGCCCCCAAGCAGCAACAAACACTCAAATAATTAAAAATAATGAATTATATAAATTTATTTTAAAAAAGCAGTAAACAATTGAGCCATCTATCCCCTTCTGCTTACGGACTAATGGATCAATGCCAGTCAACAAAATTTCTAAACCGAGACAACTTATTTTTAGCCCTAAAGCTCAACACAGATAAATAGGGAACCAACATGTGAGGGAATCCTTTACATTGGACAATTTAGGCAGTGCCATTGGAAGTTATAAAGGATCTTAATTAATGTCCAGAACGCCTGGCCAGAAATATTATATTCCATTCTGGGGTATCTACACTAATAAGAAAATCTAAATATGAAAGTGAGAAATAGAGGGTAGGAAATTCTTTCCATAAAGATACTTTTAGAAACATTTTTAATCACATGGAAGAAAACTGTAAACAATGTAAATGCTGCGTTATGAAGAACTGGTTAAGTAAACTACTGAAGTTCTCATTTGATGGACTCTTTATGAAGCGAAAGTGTTAGTTGTTCATTCATGTCTGATTCTTTGTGACCCCATGGACTGTAGCCCACCAGGCTCCTCTGTCTAGGCATTTCTCTAAGCAAGGATACTGGAGTAGGTAGCCATTCCCTTCTCCACAGGATCGTCCGGACCCAGGACGATCTGTATTGAACCCATATCTCCTGTATTGCAGGCAGATTGTTTACCATCTAGCCACCAAGGAAGTCCCTGGACTCTTTATGTGGATATTAAAAGAAGTTTCCATAAAATAATAAAATGGGTAATATACATAAAAAGAAGAATACAACATGCATACTTATATGTATAGCATGAATATAAATGTCAAAATATGAAGATAAGCAATTAAAAGGCAATCTACCAAAATATAAGTACCACGTTTTTGTGGCTGATAGATAGCTATGTGCCTTTTTTCCCCTTCTTTTCTAAATTTTCTTGAAAGAGTTTGAAACAGCAACTAGTTAAAATGATGTTAATGAGATAAAAATAAATCATATGTATGGGCATTCTGAGGTGAATATCTCTTATTATTCCCATGGATTTTAATATCAGTTACATGCTGATGATTTGATGAGGTTTGATCTCCCCTCATCTCTCTGCTATTTGACATTTCTACATGGATATCTTATAAGAATCTCAAAATCAATGTATTTAACTATGATATCTTGATACTGCTGGAAGACTGGCCGCTTTCCAGTCTTCATCCATCTCAGTAAATTCACCACCATGTACATATTTGCTGAGACAGAACCTCAGATGTGAACTGGTTGCATCATTCCCTAAACTCCCATAGCCAATTCCACAGCAGGTCCTGAGTGTTCTATTTTCAATGTAAATTTGGACTTCCTAGGTTTTTCTCCATCTTTACTGCTGCCACGCTAAAGGAGACCATCTCTGTGGCAGGAAGGACAGGGCAGGGCCCCGGAACAGCCTCATCAAGTGTAGGCATTAGGCAGAAGACAAAGTCACCTCCTTTTTTTTTTTTTTTTTTTTCTCTTAATGAGACCACAACGCATGAAGGAATGGCAACTAAAACAGAAACTCTGCAGCATCTGAGCAAGAAACTCTGAGCATGAAAACCATGGAGCAGGAACAATATAAATTCAGGACCTTCCATGTGTGGTGCCTGATGCAGGAAAATTTAAAGTGAAAAACAGCTCTTAGAATACCTGTAGCGTGGCTTCAGGAAAAAAATGCCAGGACCAGGAGCTGATGCACGCTGGTACATCAGCTCTTCCCTCAGTGAATGCTCAATCCCTAATCAAAAAGACCCCTACCCATTCAAAGGTCTACAGATAAAAGGCAGATCAACAACCCTGTGGGGCATCACTGGGTCCAAAGGACTCCCACACTCCTCTCCTTAACTTTTGCTTCTGCCCTGAATAAACTGCTACTTTGTTCTCTTTGCTCCTCAGCCTCAGAATGTGTGTTTATTTTTCCTTTGCACTTTTGTGTTCCTCACCCAAATTGTTTTGGATGAGTTGAGCAAGAGCCTGGACTTTTGATAAAGTTTTTCCGGTAAGTGTCACTCATCTAGATGACTTCAGTCCCACCCATCCACAACTAGTCTCTGCTCTTTGACACTACCCCTTCTTTGCAACAAATCTAGAAAAATATGAAAATGTAAATCTGAGACTTTGATACCAAACTCTGAACTGTTCAACCACTTGCTACTTACTTACAATAAAATCAGAACACTCTCAAGACTCTGAGTGTCCTAGTGCACACCTTTCTCCCCAGTCTCCTGCTAGGTTCACTGAAATTAAAAGTCAATGTAATTTCTTTTTTTTTTTTTTTTGGCCAAGTGTTGAAACAAGCTAAATAAATAGCTTCTGGGCCTTAAAGCTTTGCTTCAGAGTGACTTCACTCCTAACCACACTACTTATCGTGGGCTACCAGGCAAGACTCGACCTAAAGAAAGGATTCTGTTGATAACAAAATACCTGAAAGTAATCGCATGAACTAAAATCATACAAACTCTGGGAAACAGTGAGAGACAGGGAAGCCTGGCGTGCTGTAGTCCATGGGGTCGCAAAGAGTCAGACACAACTGAGCAACCAAACAACAACAAAATCATGCCTGTGTGCCCATCACAAAGCACTAGACACTCTTTAGGGAAAGGGACTAGATCTTGGTCAGATTTGTAACCCAGGTATTATTTCTGTTTGGTACAGATGAACACTCAAAATGTTGGCTAGAATTTTCCTGCTGGTCATAGAGAACATATGAAAAAAATCACTGGAAGTTGCCAGAAATCCTGGGAGCAGGATTTAACAAATCTCCCCATATTTAAAGATGCTATTTGCTAAGAAGAAAGAAAAAGATACAGTCTTCGGAGCACACAATTCTAATGGTCCCTACAGAACAAAGAGAGCTGGCCAAATGAAGGTGCCATCTTGGGACAATGGGGAGCAGAGAAAACCCAGGCCACCCACCTTCTTCAACGTGACTCAATACCTGTGCTCTCCTTCCCTCTTCCACTCCACTCTCTCTCTCTGCCTTTCCTCTATTTTTCCTCATGTTTTCTTAATCTCTTTCATAAAAGCTTTACTCTGCATGCTGCATACTTGGGAGAGAGGTGTTGTATATATATGGTGCTGTCCACAGGGTGGGGAGGTAAAAACTGAAGCCCAAGGACAGTGCCCAGGGAGTGGCCACAGTGCCACACCAGTCTGACATTTTTTAATTCAATCAGGTGAGACATAGGGAACAGACCTGTGGTGTGAAGGGGGAGAGGTATAGGGAGGGATGGATTGGGAGTTCTGGGGTCAGCAGATGCAAACTTGTACATGCAGAATGAATAAAAAATAGGGTCCTGCTGTTTAGCACTGGGAAATGTGTTCAATATCCAGAGTTAAAACATAATGGAAAAGAATATTTTTAAAAATTTTATCTATATGTATAACTCAATAACTTTGCTGTACAGCAAAAATTCACACAACATATTATTCTAGATATGTTGCAAAGATGGGAGAGTGTCAAATTATAATTTTTAGTGTAATTTCTTACATTAAAAAATAAGTAAATATAGGTCGAAAAAAAAGAGAGAAAGGTTAGAGTCTGGTGGGGTTGGCAGGGTGGTCCCCACCAGTAAGGCATGTGGCCTCTGATCAACTGTAAGTACCCAGGGGGACTGGGAGTACCAGCAGTGTACAGTGGGACCACAAGTGACCCAAGTAGGAAACTGCATTGGTGATCATAGGTCCTAGGGTATTTGATGATCTGACAAGCGGTTGATGCAGTCGATGATGCACTCTCCAGGTCTACAAAACTGCAAGATTATGCAAACTCACTCGCTTTCTCCCCTTGTTGTTGTTGTTCAGTCGCTTAGTTGTGTCCGACTTTTTGCAGCTCCATGAACTGCAGCGCACCAGGCATCCCCATCCTTCACTATCTCCCGGAGTTTGCACAAACTCATGTCCACTAAGTCGGTGATGCCATCCAACCATCTCATCCTCTGTCGCCACCTTCTTCTCCTGCCCTCAGTCTTTCTCAGCATCAGGGTCTTTTCTCCCCTAGATTTCCAAAAATTTTTCCTACCTGTTGTCTTCTCGCAGCTACATAGTTAAGTTTCACCATCTCTTTTCCAAATTCTTTAAAGCGATTTGCAAGGTCTTGCTCATTTGTAGCATTTTTGACAGCTTCCAAGGCCTCTTCCACCTGAAACAGACAAACAAAAAAAATCCAATATATTTATAACTGGATAGTATTTCAATATTGGACTTCACTGATGGTTTAGTGAAACAGAATCTGCCTGCAACACAGAAGATGCTGGTTTGATTCCTGGGTGGGGAAGATCCCCCTAGAAAAGGAAATAGCAACCCACTCCAGTATTCTTGCCTGGGAAATCCCATGGAGAGAGGAGCCTGGTGGGCTACAGTCCAAGGGTTGCAAAAGATTCGGACATGACTTAGTAAATAAACAACAACAGATTTCAACATTGGTAAACATGTTAGAAACACTAGTTGTTAAAAAATATGCATTAATATTTAAATAAAATAATAGGAAAAAAGTACCCCAACAAGCATTTATAATCAGAAAATTACATACTATTTTTTATACAAAAGATGCATGCATGCTGTCACTTCAGTCATGCCCTACTCTTTGCGACCCTATGGACTGTACAGAGGTAGGCTCCTCTGTCCATGGGAATCTCTAGGCAACAATATTGGAGTGGGTCACCGTGTCCTTCTCCAGGGGATCTTCTGACCCTGGAATGGAACCTGTGTGTCTTATGTCTCCCGCATTGACAGGAGGGTTCTTTACCACTAACACCACCTGGGAATTGCTATATAAAAGATAATTGCTAAATTTCTAAATCATATAAAACACTACATTGTTTGTATTTTGAGCTGTGATTTCCATAAGGAATACAGACTTTTACTTTCAAGTAGAAAGATAAAGAAAAATAAACTTAAGAAGACGTATGGATTTAAAAACAAACACCAGAAATCGTCACAGGAGGAAATGTTTTGTAAACAAAAACTGGAGGAACTCCTGGGCTGCAAAAAGCTTGAGATAGCTTAAATCTGCATCTTGGCATCACCTCCAAATCTGCAGCAAAGGGATTGTAATTTTATTTTTATTTCATTTATTTATTTACTTATAGCTATGCTGGGAGAAGGAAACAGCAACCCACTCCAGTACTCTTGCCTGGAAAATCCCATGGACGGAGGGACCTGGTAGGCTACAGTCCATGGGGTCTCAAAGAGTCGGACCCAACTCAGCGACTTCACTTTCATTTTTCACTTTCACTTTTCACTTTCATGCATTGGAGCAGGAAATGGCAACCCACTCCAGTATTCTTGCCTGGAAAATCCCAGGGACAGGGGAGCCTGGTGGGCTGCCATCTATGGGGTCGCACAGAGTCGGACACGACTGAAGCGACTTAGCAGCAGCAGCATGCTGAGTCTTGGTTGTGGCACACGGGCTCCTCAACGCTGCTGGCAAGATTTCTCTTGTTATGCTAAGCAGGGTCTACTCTCTAGTTGCAGCTCTTGGGCTCTAAAATGTGGGCTCAGTACTTGTGGCAGATGGGCTTAGCTACTTCAAGGAATGTGGAATCTTAGTTCTCAGACCAGGGATTGAACCCTTGTTCCTTATATTGGCAGGAAGATTCTTAAGCATTGGACCACCAAGGAAGTCCTAGGGATTGTAATTTTAAGCTGTGATTATGCATTGCCATTCCATGAAGGAGAAAACATTGAGCCTCAAGAAGTAAGTGAATTTGAAGTTTTGTTGCCATTTTAGGTGGCATCAACTAGGGTGAACAGAGTAACAACCACTGGAAATAACCAAGAACATAATCTTGAGTGAACAAGGCACAGGATGGAAATCATATTTGCAAAATCACAAGTTCTTAGTTTTGAAGAGAGTCTGGTGGAGAGGTCTCAACTAGTACAGGCTTTTGAGAAAGGCAGCAGAAAAAAAGAGAGAGAGAGATGGTAGCTCTGAGAGTTGGACCATAAAGAAGGCCGAGCGCCAAAGAATTGATGCTTTCAAATTGTGGTGTGGAGAAGACTCTTTAGAGTTCCTTGGACAGCAAGGAGATCACACTGATCAATCCTAAAGGAAATCAACCCTGAATATTCATAACTGATGCTAAAGATCTAATACTTTGGCCACCTGATGCTAACAGCCTACTCACTGGGAAAGACCCTGATGCAGGGAAAGATTGAAGGCAAAAGGAGAAGGTGATGGCAGAGGACAAAATGATTACATAGCATCACTGACACAATGGACATGAATTTGAGCAAACTCTGAGAGATAGTGGAGGACAGAGAAGCCTGGCATGCTGCAGTCCATGAAGTCACAAAGAGTCGGACACAACTTGGTGACTGAACCACAACAAAGCTCTGAAAGAGTAATAAAAAATACAGAGAATGTATGGCCTACTGCAGAATTCCAATTGCCTCTTGTAGTTTAGACCGAATCAAAAGACAACATACAGACAGTTCACGGTTGAGAATGCGGGGATCCAAATGGCCACTAAAGTGGCTAGAAAAAGTCATAGATTAACACAGTACCAAGTGATAGAGATACACAATTTGTTTAAACTGGACACAATCACAAAGGCTGCTAATCCAACTTCCTCACCAAGTTTCACTGGGTGGAGGAAGAAAACGGTGTATATAAACAAGTGATAATAGATATCATCACATCCTTTCCTCCATAGATATTATAATACCATTCAGTTTACCCAACAGACTAACATTTCATTAAGGAAAGAGTCGCAGCCAGAATGGAGGTTATTTTTAAAAATGGTGAAAGGAGCTCAATCTTGACTCCAGATAAAATTGTTTCCATTCTCATCAGCTATGGAGATTCTTCATCTTTTTTTTTCCTTTCTATTTGTAAAAACACAAAATGGTTTCATTCATCAATTTTAGTCTTTTCCAATTCCTATGCAGGCTTTAATTATACTCAAGGAAAAGAGAAGTATAATTGAGAACAGAACTGTTGTGTGTTAGGATATCTTTTAGGCACTTGAGTCAAAGGGCATTTTATAGTATGAAATGGCTCATTTAAACATTTTCATGGATTAATGAGAATCTCATATCTCAACCCTTTAAAACAACACATCAGTGATGTCTCCCTTACTAATAGATTTATAATCATTTTACCGTGGCTATCAACAGCATCACTGAGAGGAAGCTCTTGGCAGTTAATTTGTTCCTACTGCTTATTTGAGTTGTAAATCTTTTCTTAGGACATAAAACCTGGCCCCAGGGAAGAACAAAATAATTATCTCAGAAGGAACTAAATCTTGGATTTGTCTTATTTTATATATATATATTTATATAAAACAGGCTTCTTGTTGGTTTTTAATCAGGCCAATTTGGAGTATTTATTTTGCTTTGTTACACATCACTTATTTTCTTATTGTTTTTCCCTGAAGAACCCAGATGCTGGTCTGATTTTATGTTTCTAATTCAGTGAAGTTCCTTGGAAGAGCAACACCAGCGATAGTGTCTGTCTGCGTAAAGGTGGACTTCTTCATACTCAGAGTTCCAGGGTGACAGGTATCTAGTGAGAAGCTCTCATATCGAAACACACTTACGAACCTATCCACCACCCCACAGAAATGGAGAGAATGGAATTAACATCTAGGATTTAGGATACTATCACCAGCCCAGTACACTGCTATTAAAGAGATAAATGATACACAGAGAGAGCAGGAGAGAGAAAGAGAGAGAATAAATACAAGTGGAAGGGACACAGATGAGGAAGAAGAAGAAAAAAAAAAAAAAAAAACAGGGCAGGGGGAGAGACGGGCAGTGTCCAAGGCACTTCTGAAAAGTCAAAGTCAATATGAAAATCAAGTTTTTGCTTTTGAACAGAGCCAATGTTCTTTTGTTATTTTCAGGTGTCTGGAGAAAGGAAATTGACTCCACATGCCAAGCAACAAATCCTCCTGCCAATGCAGGAGACACCAGAGACTCGGGTTCAATCCCTGGATTGGGAGGATACCCTGGAGTGGGGAATGGCAACCTACTCCAGTATTCTTGCCTGGAAAATTCCATGGACAGAGGAGCCTGGTGGGCTACAGTCCATGGGGTTGCAAAGAGTTGGTCACAACTGAGAAACTGAGCATACACACACAAAAGTGAAGCTAACATCTTAAAAGGTAATCCTTATGGAGAAAAGGAACCCAGGACACTCTGTCCACCTACCTGCCCCACAGGGACACCTACAGGTCAGCACGTGTAGGGAGGGCTATGGACTCAGACTGGCCTGTGTTTGAGCCCCAGCTCTGTTATTTGTTAGCTCTGTGATCCAGGGCATGTCACTTAACCTTTCTAAATTCCAACTCCAATGTCTTCATTAATAATACAAAGGCAATAGAGTCCAGATACTACAAAAGGTTGTTCTAAGAATACTATTAGATACAAAATGAAGAAAAGAAGAAATAAAAATGGAAAATATAAAATAAGGTGGCCAACTAAGTCCTAATATAAAATAAATATAAATGAGCTAAATGCTTTAATTAGAAAACAGAAATTATCAGATGGGGCCTTTAAAAAGATCCTGCAATATGTCATCTATAGGAGACAATTTGAATAAAAATATATAAAATATTGAAAATTAAAAAAATGAAACCTTCTACACTAATGAATTTAAAAACCTACTTGAAATTGATAAATAGGTAAAATGCTAATATAGATTTTAGAAAGAAGTAACAGAACTCAAATAGACCAAAAAATGTTATAGAAATGGACATGGCAGCCAAAGATGACTTTTCTACTCTTTTCCCAAACAAACCAGGCACAGTAGGTGGGTGAAAAATGAAATGTAAAATAGCAAATACATAGCAGAATGCCTGTCAAGAATTAGGAGCTCCTTTCACAGACATGGGCTTCTCAGGTAGCGCAGTGGGTAAAGAATCGCTTGCAGTGCAAGAGATGCAGGTTCGATCCCTGGGTAGGGAAGATCCCCTGGAGGAGGGCATGCAACCCACTCCACTACTCTTACCTGGATAACCCCATGGACAGTGAAGCCTGATAGGCTATATAGTTCATGGGGTCACAAAGAGCCAGGCAGGACTGAAGCGACTGAGTCCTCATGCACGCACGCGCGCGCGCACACACACACACACAAACACACAGATACTGACTTGCTGTATAATCTACCTAAGGGTAAACATTGTTTCTGAATGACTGTAAAAAGGAAAGACTACATCTTGCTCTTGGACTATCTGCAGGTGACATGAAATCTAGGAATAGTAGAAGGACATGGTGGGCTCATGGGGGAAGTGTTGTAAGGGGAGTTTGCTGTGACTCTGTGTGCCAAGCTGAATTGGGAAATCACTTCCAACAAGCTAATAAAGAGGGCCCTCAGAGCAGTTGCCACATCCTTCCTTGTAATGAATACCCTCCTGACCTTGGGCACTACGGACAGCTGTTCTCACAAAAGCCAATCTGGACTGAAGAACACCAGTGCAAGAACCCTCAGCTCTGGCAGGTCTGTCTGTTCTTAATACTGGGAGCCTGTGCGTGGGAACAGCTGAGAAAAGTGAAAATTCTAGATAGGATATCACAGTGTCCTCTGTCTTTACTGGATTTAGATATTATTTTCAAGCTTGTTTTTCACAACTCTTGAAATCTTTGATCTTCTCACAGAGTCTGCTCAATATAGCCCTTACCCCCATTTCCAGAGCAAACCTACTTGCCACTATTATTTACTCCACAATTGTGGCAATTCGTTTGAGACAGACTCTTTAAATCTAGTCTCCAACTTTCCTGATTGAAATTTCACTCATTTACTTTGACAACATAAAAGTAGACTGAGAATTCATAAGCTAACTCAATATTTTTTAAGCACCATCTGGGGCTAGGCCGACATACAGGGATGGGCACAGCACTGGACACAGGAGTCTGACCCTCCTCCTGGACTGTGTGATATGCTTCTTCTGTGCACAGTCACTGTCCATGTTGTTAGATCAACATCTCTGTTTGGACAGACTGACTTCATTCCAGGGTCCTAATCTTGATACTCAGTTGATTGGATTTTAAGTGACACCCAATAAAACGATTTAAAACAATAAGGCCCCTATGTACAAACTTTTAAGTTGTGAACTTTCAAAGATGCCAACATGCATTCCCTAAATTGAGTGAAATTGCAGCTTGCCCTCCATCTCCTGTTGCTAACGATCCTTCAGCTCTACCATCTCCCACCTCCGCTTCCTCCCCCAGTCAGTAGCTCTTCTTGTCTGTTCACTCAATGCCAGTCCCTGTACACCAGCTGCTGTAGTGCTCTACTGTAGTTTTCAAGGATTGTATCATAAGATGAAAATGTTTTTTTTTGTTTAATTTTTTTATATGTATTATTTGTGTGAAAAGTATCATAAACCTATTACAGTACAGTACTACAGAGCTGACCATGTTCGTTGAGTACCTACGCTAATTTTGTTGGACTCATAAACAAATTGGACTTACGAACACACTCTTAGAAATGAACTCGTGTGTATGTAGCGGACTCATGGTATGTCATACGAAGTTCTCTTGTTAGGATCTGGATTTATAGTGATATTTTAAACTCTTAGGTTGGAGGAAAAATAACTACAGTTTTGGACCCTGAATTTTAAATCATTATAACTATGCTCAAGTACATATTTATTAATCAAAATAGGAACCATTACAATCAACACTTTTTTGTCAATGAAAAAAAAAAAAAGCTTGTTTATTCCTGTAGCATAAAAATCCATGCCTCATGATTTGACAAACTCTTGGAAAGTATTTTCTGAGTCCTGCTAGTTGTGGAAGCATTTTCGCTGCAAAAGTTGTCAAGATTCATGAAAAAGTGGTAGTTGGCTGGCAAGACGTCAGGTGAATATAGCAGATGAGCCAAAACTTCGTAGCCCAATTCATTCAACTTTTGAAGCAACAGTTGTGTGACATGCAGTCTGGGGTTGTCTTCGAGAACTGGGCCCTTCCTGTTGACCAATGCTGGCTGTAGGCCTTGCAGTTCTCAGTGCATCTCATTGATTTGCTGAGCATACTTCTTAGATGTAACGGTTTCTCTGGGATTCAGAAATCTGTACTGGATCACAGGGGCAGAAGACCACCAAACATTGACCATGACCCTTTTTTTGGTGCAAGTTTGGCTTTGGGAAGTGCTTTCGAGCTTCTTCTTCATCCAACCACTGAGCTGGTTGTCACTGATTGTATAAAACCCATTTTTTGTCATGTATCACAATCCAATAAAGAAATGATCTCATAGAATGAGAAGATGGTACTTCAAAATGACATTTTTTTTAATTTTTAGTCAGATCATGAGGCACCCACTTATCAAGCTTTTTCACCTTTCCAATTGGCTTCAAATGCATGATCATAGAATGGTCGACACAGTTCTTGGGCAACTCCTAGTGTAGCTGTAAGAGCTCCAGTGATGGCCCTTAATTGGTTGCTGTCCACTTTCGATGGCTGGCCATCATCTTCCTCATCTTCAAGGCGCCATCTCCTTCGTAAAATTTCTTGAAGCACCAGTGCCCTGTGTGTTCGTTAGCAGTTTCTGGGCCAAAGTGTAGTTGATATTGCAAGCTGTCTCCACTGCTTTATGATTCATTTTGAACTTGAACAAGAAAATTGCTAGAATTTGCCTTCTGTCTAACATAATTTCCACAGTCTAAAATACACATAAAATAAGCAGCAAGCAAAAATTCATTAACAAAAAATGTAAAGCAAGAAATATGTATTAAAATGATGTGTAACATTGTTACCAAAAGAGCATGTGTGTGGAGTCTGGCTGCTTGCTGCTCAAAAGCCAATAAGCAGGCCAGGCTGGTAGAAAGGAAACTTTGCTTTATTTCAGATGCCAGCAACTGCGGGGTAGGGGGAGGGTGGCAGACATCAGTCCAAAGGCTGACATCTGTCCAAAGCAGGGGGTGAGAGCATTTTATAGACAGAGACAGGGGAGGGGTTACATGCAGAAACAGCACATTCATCTCTAACACTCATATTTAATTTGGTCATCAGTGGTCTGACTAGCATCATATTGGTTGTTTTAGCTACAGTTCATCTTCAGTTCCAGGGTGCAGTTGTTCCCATTTCTTTACAGTCAATTCTCAGAATTGTGGCAGCCCAAGCCAACTTATATGCAGAGTACATCACGAGAAACACCAGGCTGGATGAAGCACAAGCTGGAATTAAGACTGCCGGGAGAAATATCAATAGCCTCAGATATGCAGATGACACCACCCTTATGGGAGAAAGTGAAGAAAAACTAAAAAGCCTCTTGATGAAAGTGAAACAAGAGAGTGAAAAAGTTGGCTTAAAGTTCAACATTCAGAAAAATAAGATCATGGCATCCAGTTGCATCACTTCACGGCAAATAGACGGGGAAACCGTGGCTGACTTTATTTTCAGGGGCTCCAAAATCACTGCAGATGGTGACTACAGCCATGAAATTAAAAGACGCTTACTCCTTGGAAGGAAAGTTATGAGCAACCTAGACAGCGTATTAAAAAGCAGAGACATGACTTTGCCAACAAAGGTCTGACTAGTCAAGGCTATGGTTTTTCCAGTAGTCATGTATGGATGTGAGAGTTGAACTGTAAAGAAAGCTGAGTGCCAAAGAATTGATGCTTTTGAACTTGGTGTTGGAGAAGACTCTTGAGAGTCCCTTGGACTGCAAGGAGATCCAACCAGCCCATCCTAAAGGAGATCAGTCCTGAGTATTCACTGGAAGGACTGATGCTGAAGCTGAAACTCCAATACTTTGGCCATCTGATATAAGAAGAGCTGATCATCTGAAAAGACCCTGATGCTGGGAAAGATTGAGGGCAGGAGGAGAAGGATGACAGAGGATGAGATGGTTGGATGGCATCACCGACTCAATGGACATGAGTCTGGATAAACTCCGGGAGCTGGTGATGGACAGGGAGGCCTGGCGTGCTGCAGTCTGTTGGGCTGCAAAGAGTCAGACATGACTAAGCAACTTAACTGAACTGAACTAAAGTCCTGGGTAGAGTCTGTCTGTAGTTAACTTCTCCACCTGGGGTTTGGTATCTATAAGACAGCTCACAGGATATGGCTCAGAATATTATCTATAGCCCTTGAGAAAGAACCTTGAGAAGGTCCTTGACGATGCTTAATGACTAAATTATTATTATTTAGTCTCCTTTGACTGTTGTCCTTTCTTTCAACATTTCTCATTTCTCTGATTAAACTTATTCTTTGACTAAGTTGCCATAGGAAGAAGGCATGAAGACAACATGGTGTGGTGGTAAGGACAACAGCCTTCTGCTCCATTTCAACATAACCATATTTATGTAAGAATATATTTCAATATTAAATGGCAAAGTTCAACAATGCAAAACCGCAATTACTTTTGCACCAACCTAAAGAGCTTGGAAGTGGAAGTTGGCCAAGTCAATGAATGAACAAATATAGAATTCTATATTTAACTACTTGTTGAATCATATAATCTGGTTTGACATTGATATCTCAGCATCATCATACTTTATCTCTCTGCCTCCTAAAGATAAGCTGCCTTCTTGATTAAATTTTCTGTTTCCTTGTGAGCAAGTGAAGAAAATGATTTCATCAGAAAGCAAGAATGATTAAATGCTAGTGTCACTGATTCATAATGTGCCATGTTTTACAAAACACAACAATAATACAGCTTGATACATTTCCAAAGTTATTTTCAGCTTGTGCAAGAAAAACGACAATAGTCAGTTTCACTGATTACTTACTGATGCATCAGTTCAGTTCAGTTCAGTCACTCAGTCGTGTTCAACTCCTTGCAACCCCATGAATCACAGCACGCCAGGCCTCCCTGTCCATCACCAGCTCCTGGAGTTTACTCAAACTCATGTCCATCGACTCAGTGATGCCATCCAGCCATCTCATCCTCTGTCATCCCCTTCTCCTCATGCCCCAAATCCCTCCCAGCATCAGGGTCTTTTCCAATGAGTCAGCTCTTTGCATGAGGTGGCCAAAGTATTGGAGTTTCAGCTTCAGCATCAGTCCTGCCAATGAATACCCAGGACTGATCTCCTTTAGGATGGACTGGTTGGATCTCCTTGCAGTCCAAGGGACTCTCAAGAGTCTTCTCCAACACCACACTTCAAAAGCATCAATTCTTTGGCACTCAGCTTTCTTCACAGTCCAACTCTCACATCCATACATGACAACTGGAAAAACCATAGCCTTGACTAGACGGACCTTTGTTGGCAAAGTAATATATCTGCTTTTCAATATGCTATCTAGGTTGGTCATAACTTTCCTTCCAAGGAGTAAGCGTCTTTTAATTTCATGGCTGCAGTCACCATCTGCAGTGATTTTTGACCCCCCAAAAATAAAGTCTGACATTGTTTCCACTGTTTCCCCATCTATTTCCCATGAAGTGATGGGACCAGATGCCATGATCTTAGTTTTCTGAATGTTGAGGTTTAAGCCAACTTTTTCACTCTCCTCTTTCACTTTCATCAAGAAGCTTTTGAGTTCCTCTTCATTTTCTGCCATAAGGGTGGTGTCATCTGCATATCTGAGGTTATTGATATTTCTCCTGGCAATCTTGATGCCAGCTTGTGCCTCTTCCAGCCCAGCGTTTCTCATGATGTATTCTGCAAATAATTTAAATAAGCAGGGTGACAATATACAGCCTTGATGTACTCCTTTTCCTATTTGGAACCAGTCTGTTGTTTCATGTCCAGTTCTAACTGTTGCTTCCTGACCTGCATATAGGTTTCTCAAGAGGCAGGTCAGGTGGTCTGCTATTCCCATCTTTTTCTGACTTTTCCACAGTTTCTTGTGATCCACACAGTCAAAGGCTTTGGCATAGTCAATAAAGCAGAAATAGATGCTTTTCTGGAACTCTCTTGCTTTTTCCATTGACACACCAGACAATGTTCCAAATGGTTTACATGTATCTAATTTAGTCCCCCCAAATAGGTCTTTGAAGTTAATACTTCTCTTGTTTCTGCTTTACAAAGGAGAACTGAGGCCAGAGGGGTGACATAGCCAGCCTGATCGGTCTCATAGCAAATCTGAGGTAATCTGGGTTTGAACCCAGGTACTTTGCTCCAGAACACATTCTTTGAACTCCTGAGCTGGACCACCTCAATTTCCCATAAAGGATGGGTTCATAAAGCTGCTGGAGTCTGGGTCTGGATCGTACTGATCAGCTGATAATGAAGATTCTTTAAGGGTCCTGCCCCATCTGATCAGTCTCCAGGTTCTAATGCTTCTACCTCTTTAATTTCTATAAAATCTATCCCCTTACTGTTCACACAGCCACTGTCTGCACTCAGCTTTCCTTTCATTCTCTGGCCTGGGTCATGTAAAACATCTCTCAATCTGTCTCCTTGATTGGGCTCACCCTTCTAATTCCTTCTCCATACTGCTACCAAAAGTATTTGTCTAAATCAGGAATTTGATTTTATTGTATAGGACTACTCAATTGCTCCCCATAATCTATAAACAGAATCTAAACAAATTTGTTGTTCAGTCACTAAGCCATGTCTGACTTCTTGTGACCCCATGAACTGTAGCATGCCAGGCTTCCCTGTCCATCACCATCTCCCAGAGCTTGCTCAAACTCATGTCCATTGAGTCGGTGATGCCATCCAACTATGTCATCTTCTGCCACTCCCTTCTCCTCTTGCCCTCAATTTTGGCAGATTCCAAACTAATTACGATAATCAAGAGGCTCCCCACCCTACATCTCTCTCTGACTGCCCCTCCCACCTAACCCCCTCTGCTCCAACTATGAATCAACCCTATTCTTGTGAATACTCCAAATTTTGCCTCACTCTCATGCCTTTGTTCTGCCCTCTGTTTGTGAAGCTCTGTGTAGGTAAAACTTTTTGCCCCACCTGAATCCATCTCCCCTCTTATGCAAGAACACCCCAGCTGTGAGCAGTAAACCACTCTCTTCTTGGGCTGGTTATCAAATCCCACCTCATGCTTTCTGCCTGTTCTGTGAACACATGGCTGAGCCCTTTAATAATTGTTCCTTTGTTAAGTTTTGTAGGGAGAGTGTGCCAGACAGGCGACAGAGGAGGAAGGGGTTTTGCTTGCTGGTCCTGGAGGGCTCCCCGGACAGAGGCAGCAGCAGGGGCAGCATCTCCAACACCAGGTGCCCCTGGGGGTGATTCTGTAGTGCAGTGTCTTCAGAAAGACATCTCTTCATGAGCAGTTTTTTTCTTGACTCCCTAAAGGGCAGATTTCTAGCAAGTTCCATTGGCTTGTGCGGCACCTCAGTATCCCTTCTATAATCCAATGATCCAGGAACATCTGGATCCTGGCCCTGGTGTGGGTGGGCTCTCTCTCAAGGGCTCCTTCCATCTGCCATTCCTATACTCCTAAGCATTCTTCCTAGTCAATCCCTTGTTACTCTTATCAGAGCTAATAACTGTTCACGTTAAACTTTCCGTGCTCAAATTACTGTGAGGCTTCACTCTCACTACTGGACAGAATGATGCCTCCTCTACTCTTTGATGTGGGCCAACCTCTTTCCAGGGGGTTCCCTGGTGGCCCAGGTGGTAAAGAATCTGCCTGTGATGAAGGAGACCCAGGTTTGATGCCTGGGTTAGGAAGATCCCCTGGAGAAGGAAATGGCAACGCACTCCGGTATTCTTGCCTGGAGAATTTCATGGACAGAGGAGCCTGATGGGCTACAGTCCATGGGTTCACAAACAGTCAGACATGTCTGAGCGACTGACACTTTCACTTTCACTCTCACAGCCTCTTTCCACACCCTCAACTCCTAGCTCTCAGCTTCAAGCTTGGGCTTGTGACCCCAGCCTGTTCAATCTGGTTCAAGCAACTGATTCAGGAAAACACAAGTCTCATTCTGTTCACTGTGACCCTTTGTTGCTGGAGAATTTGCTTGTTATGTCTTTCCCTGGAACTTGTTGGCCCTTGTGTGGCGCTTGGTTTCAGTGTCGGTATGGAGGCGTTTGATGAGCTCCTGTCAATTAATGTTCCTTGGAGTCAGGAGTTCCCTGGAGTCAGGGTTTGGACTTAAGCCTCCTACTTCCAGTTATCGGTCTTAATTTTACAGTAGTTTCAAAACTTCTCCTTCTATACAGCACCACTGATAAAACATTTACGTTAAAGATGAAAAGTTTCTCTACTGTGAGGGTCACTCAGAGAGGTTCACAGCGTTACATGGAGAAGAGAAGAGGGAGGAGGGAGTTAGAGGTGACCCAAATGAGATGAGGTGGAATCAATAGTGGAGAGAGTGGGCTAGCCAGTAGTCACTTCCTTATGTGCACTCCACAACTGGACCGCTCAGAGATGTTCACGGAGTTATACAGGGAAGAGAAGAAGGAGGCAGGAGACAGAGGTGGCCAGAAGGATAAAAGGGGGAAATGAAAAGGAGGGAGACAGATCCAGCCAGTAATCAGTTCCTTAAGTGTTCTCCACCGTCTGGAACACACAGAAATTCACAGAATTGGGTAGAGTAGAGAGGGGTTAGGGAGGAGATACAGGTGTCCTGGTGGAGAAAATGGAGAGTCCAAAGGGAGAGAGAGCAGTCAAGCCAGTAATCTCGTACACTAGTGAAAAATGGGTCCTGAAGATTGGGTTCTTAAAGGTACAAAATTGGTAACAAATACATAAAAGCAAAAATTAGAAATCTAGAGTAGAGTTTGGAATTTCAAAAATGGGATGTTAATGAAAAGAAGAAGGAAAAGAAAGAGAGAAAAAAACGAACAAAGAAAAACAAACAAGGTCGTGAAAATTATAAAGAAACTACAGGTACAAAATTGATAACTAATACCAAAAAGCAAAAATTAAAAATCTAGAGTAGAGTTTGGAATTTCAAAAATACAACGTTAAAAAAAAAAAAAGAAGAAGAAGAAGAAAAATAAAGAGAGAAAACAAACAAACCAACAAAAACAATGTCGCAAAAATTATAAAGAAAATACAGGTACAAAATTGATATCAAATACCAAAAAGCATAAATTAAAAATCTTGAGTAGAGTTTGGAATTGCAGATTCCATAACAAGCAAATTCTCCAGCAACAAAGGAACACAGCCCTGAGCTTCAAGATACAGGCTACCCAAAGTCACCCCAAAACCATAGACATCTCATAACTCATTACTGGACATTTCATTACACTCCAGAGAGAAGAAATACAGCTCTATCCACCAGAACATCGACACAAGCTTCCCTAACCAGGAAACCTTGACAAGCCACCTGTACAAACCCACACACAGCGAGGAAACGCCACAATAAAGAGAACTCCACAAACTGCCAGAATACAGAAAGGACACCCCAAACTCAGCAATTTAAACAAGATGAAGAGACAGAGGAATACCCAGCAGATAAAGGAACAGGATAAATGCCCACCAAACCAAACAAAAGAGGAAGAGATAGGGAATCTACCTGATAAAGAATTCCGAATAATGATAGTGAAATTGATCCAAAATCTTGAAATTAAAATGGAATCACAGATAAATAGCCTGGAGGCAAGGATTGAGAAGATGCAAGAAAGGTTTAACAAGGACTTGGAAGAAATAAAAAAGAGTCAATATATAATGAATAATGCAATAAGTGAAATTAAAAACACTCTGGAGGCAACAAATAGTAGAATAACAGAGGCAGAAGATAGGATTAGTGAATTAGAAGATAGAATGGTAGAAATAAATGAATCAGAGAGGATAAAAGAAAAACGAATTAAAAGAAATGAGGACAATCTCAGAGACCTCCAGGACAATATTAAACGCTACAACATTCGAATCATAGGGGTCCCAGAAGAAGAAGACAAAAAGAAAGACCATGAGAAAATACTTGAGGAGATAATAGTTGAAAACTTCCCTAAAATGGGGAAGGAAATAATCACCCAAGTCCAAGAAACCCAGAGAGTCCCAAACAGGATAAACCCAAGGTGAAACACCCCAAGACACATAGTAATCAAATTAACAAAGATCAAACACAAAGAACAAATATTAAAAGCAGCAAGGGAAAAACAACAAATAACACACAAGGGAATACCTATAAGGATAACAGCTGATCTTTCAATAGAAACTCTTCAAGCCAGGAGGGAATGGCAAGACATACTTAAAATGATGAAAGAAAATAACCTACAGCCCAGATTATTGTACCCAGCAAGGATCTCATTCAAGTATGAAGGAGAAATCAAAAGCTTTTCAGACAAGCAAAAGCTGAGAGAATTCTGCACCACCAAACCAGCTCTCCAACAAATACTACAGGATATTCTCTAGACAGGAAACACAAAAATTGTGTATAAATTGTTCACTGTGACCCATTCCTAAGTCCTGTCTTTCCCACCCACATTGCCCTTCTTCATATTATCCTGAATTCCCCAACAATACATTTGGTTGAACTGATCTCATCCTTGTCTTGCAGGTATGGTGAGGGAAAGGAACAGTGCTGACCAAACTCAGAAATCAGCATGTCCCATTTCCCCTCTAAATAATTAACTCAGAGATATGTATCTGATTTAGAGGCTGACAGAACCAACAAGCTTGTGGAACCTTTATTTGAGCTTCTAAGGAAGAGAATTTCTTCTTTTTTGCTATCTCTAGTCTAGAAGCATGTAATCGTGAGAATGTTTTGTTTTGTTTTGTTTTTTTAGATTTTTTTTTTATTTTATTTTTAGACTTTACATAACTGTATTAGTTTTGCCAAGTATCAAAATGAATCCGCCACAGGTATACATGTGTTCCCCATCCCAAACCCCCCTCCCTCCTCCCTCCCCATTCCATCCCTCTGGGTCGTCCCAGTGCACCAGCCCCAAGCATCCAGTATCATGCTTGAGATCATGAGAAAAGGGCCTACAGAGAAGAGTGTTCTTCCTGAGAAAACATAGAAAATGGTCCTTGTCACATGTTTGTACCTTGATCAAGCTCTTCCTGAAGCCAACTGCCTCTGGATTTTTAGTTTGGTGAGTCAGTATATTTCCTTTTTGAAAGACTAAGTTGGGTTGGGTTTATGTTTTAAAAATGGAAAACTTCCTAATTATTGTATTTTCCTTCCAGATGAGACCATAGCAATATGCACAATTTTCCCAACATGCACTGTACTTTTTCTTAATGTCTCCCCCACCACCAGCCTATAAAGTTTTAAAGGCAGGAGCCAAGTCTTATTTACCTTGGAAGTTATATATTGTGGCACAATGTTCTGCACACAGTAAGCATCCAATAAGTATCTCTCGAAAGGATAACTGAATAAATAAACTCTAAACAACCCAGCTATATGAAGTTAATGCTATGACAGCTCTAATGAAAAAGGAATGCTAAGAATATGGGCAGTAATTTCTACATTTATAATTAGAGACAAGGATATTTTATACTAATTGCTTGCTGTTATTCAAACATAAGAGCCACATTATGTGCAGCATAAATTAATGCAACATTGTAAATCAACCATACTATAATCAAAAAAAATTTTAAACCATATGAGAACTGCAGAAAGAAACATAAGACTATTGAGAAATAATGTTACTGGGGATTCTCTAGTCCATTTGATGCTAACGTTACAAAAAGTATAGGTAATATTAAACCTACCCCCAAAACAACTGGGCAGCAGCATTATATTTGGCCCCTGGTAGTCTCAAAGATAACCTGAATTTTCTGAGAAGTTCACTAAAGGGTTGTGTATTCTACATTGCTGTTGGCTTTCTAGGGAGAAGTTCTGAGACAATTGAGAACATCATTATTCAAGGACTCAGCTTGACTACAGAAAAAAGCGATTGTTTCCTCTGACATACACATGTCCAGGTGAGTCTGTGTGTAATGTCATCACCAACGCCAAGAACCGA
The DNA here is from genome assembly GCF_029407905.1 of Bubalus kerabau. NCBI lineage: Eukaryota > Metazoa > Chordata > Mammalia > Artiodactyla > Bovidae > Bubalus > Bubalus kerabau. The sequence continues at coordinate 58,492,213 of NC_073634.1, forward strand.
ACAATAGAATCTGATTACATTCATTCGGAGACTAGAGAAAATAAATATCGCTCTTCTGGATCACTGATTGAAATGCGAAACTCCTTTCAAAGTGTGAAGTGTCACGTCTCAGCCTAACACACTGACAATATCAGCTGATTACAGGATACACCAGGTGTCTGCAGGGAATCACTCACCAGCAACTTCAACAATACAAGTGATTATAATTCAGTAGTTTTTAATGATGTCTGATGTGCAAATGATTCTTTTAGCTTCACTCAGGAACATCAAATTCCCACTTTGGCGGTAACTCTGCTTTGAACTCTATGTCACTCACTATTTCATCAGTAACTTCTTGAATTCAAAATAACTACAGTAGCAAAAACCTTTGACAGCCCTATCGAATCTTTTATAAAGTATATTCAAGAGAGCTCAACATTAAAGCACACATGAATACTTACAAAATAAAGCAACTAGCTTCATATGAGCAGTTAGAATATCTATGTGTGTGTGCTAAGTTGCTTCACAGTCATGTCTGACTCTGTGCAACCCCATGGACTGTAGCCCGCCAGGCTCCTCTGTCCATGGGACTCTCCAGGCAAGAATACTGGAGAGGGTTGCCAGGCCTCCTCCAGGGGATCTTTCTGACCCAGGGATCAAACCCGTGTCTCTGATGTCTCCTTCACTGGCAGGCAGGTTCTTTATCATTAGTGCCACCAGGGAGGCCCGGTTACATGAAAAGATGAACTATACCAGAATAAAAACTTAAGTTTACAAATGTAATTTTAAGGCAGCAGAATGCAAAAACCTATAATCTGTCAATCACACAATCTCTGTAGAATTCCCAATTCTTTACTTGATTTGAACGATTTACTCAGGATTACTTAATTTGCCAATAATTACCTACAGGGTGCGGGACAGAAAATGAAGGCATGCATTTTAGGAGAATAAATGGACTCTCTTTCATCTACTCAGTGAATTATTGATGCAAAAACATGGAAATATGTTTCTGATAAGAAGGCAATTCTGTCCATGTTCCTGTAAGTTACTTAGAAACAAGAAAATAAATCAATATCTGGAAAGAACAGCAATACAGTTTTGGCACATGGCCTAAAAGATAAAAAGTAAAATATTATCTGTAATGCTCAAAGGTAAAATAGCTATGCAGTGGTTAACATGGCAGGAAGCTACAGGACTCCCTATAGTGTATTAATTAATCTTCAGATCCAACAGAAAATCAGTTTACTACTTTATTATCATTAGGAATCATCTGACACTCTTTTGCCCATCTATGTTCTATCATCCATTTGGTAAAGAAATTCATTTTTATTTGGAGGAAACCTTGATAACAGTATAAATGATCATTTCTAACCTGCTCCATCAAAATAAGTAATGCTATTTCCTTCACCTCACGTGTGTGCTCACTCAGTCGTGTCCGACTCTCTGCGACTCCATGGACTACAGCCCACCAGGCTCCTCTGTCCATGAGGATTTCCCAGACAAGAATACTGGAATGGGTTGCCTTTTTCTTCTTTAGGAGATCTTCTCAACCCAGGGATCAAACCCACATCTTCTGTGTCTCCTGCATTTGCAAGTGTGTTCTTTACCACTTAGACACCTGGGAAGACCCTCATTCTAAGTTAAAAACAAATAGATGCTAGCAGAGAAATTTGTTTATGAGAGGATGTACTTCTATGGAAAAAACAAAAATGCTAAGTAGAATTGTATACTATGTCTATTTGCAATTAATCGTTGACACATTGTCTTTTTTACCTGGTTGAAGCACTAGTCCCATCATATGCCAACAGTGAGAACACCAGAATCTGCAGTTCCCCAAGGACGCCACAAGAGGGCACCATTCTACCACTACTGTCCCCTGCAGAGGTTATACTCTTGAGTCCAACAAATGTGTTATTTAGTCTTACAATCATTTTAAATTCTATTGCTGACAGTCTGACAGGACTACTTAATATTGCTGGGTTGACCTTTCCATATTTTGTGCTAAATCTTTTTTTTTTTTTTAACTTCTCTTAATCTGCTGTGTTGGGAAGAGGATATAATTGACTCTACATTAGGACAGGCTGCAGCGTGATACTACCCGCGACAGCACCGGTCAAAACAGATGGATGAAAGGCAGTATTCCAGGCATCGACTGGTGCCGTGCAGCGCTCTACACACCCAGACTTCAGGAGCACCAGCCACGGCTTTCATCACTCCCCAGAAGGGGCAGAAATGGCTTTCCACAGAACGTGCACGCATGTGTGTTCAGTCTTGTTCAACTCTTTGCGACTCCATGGATTGTAGCCTGCCAGGCTCCTCTGTCCATAAGATTTTCCAGGAAAGAATACTGGAGTGGACCTTCCTCCAGGGGATCCTCCCAAGCCAGGAATTAAATTCATGTCTCCTGCATCCCCTGTACTGGCAGGCAGGTTTTTTACCTCTGAACCACCTGGGAATCCCAGCACAGAGAATGCTAACATATAAGATGTAAAGTTAATTTCCTTAGGTCCAGTCCTGTTCTCCTGGTAAAAGAAGACGGTCCCTCTGGGGAGAGATTTTTCTTACAATGTGGCTTTTGAAGACTAGGCAGGTTGTAAGAGAAAGGTAAGAAAATTTTTTCTCCAACACATTTGAGAACAAAGTCATCTGTAGCCTAACAGATGACTAAAAGCCCCACATAACTCAGGTGGGGCTGCAGGAATAGGGCCTGAGAGTGGTTCTGGAATCTGACAATGGTGACAGGCGCCACTGACCAGACACTTACTTTGCACCAGACTCTGTGATAAATGCATCACAGGAATTTCCCTGTTGAGAGCTCCCCACGGCTCCGAGGGCTGCACTGTCATTAGCCTTCATATCGACAGATGAGGTGTTTGAAACCTGAGGTTTTATTTTTTACATTATATATACACATGGGCTTCCTAAATAGTTCAGTTGGTAAAGAATCGCCTGCAATGCAGGAGACCCCGGTTCAATTCCTGGGTCGGGAAGATCTCCTGGAGAAGGGATAGGCTACCCACTCCACTATTCTTGGACTTCCCTGGTGGCTCAGCTGATAAAGAATCTGCCTGCCTGGGTTCAGTTCCTGCATTGGGAAGAATCCTGACAGGCAAGGAACATATGATGGGGTTGGTGGGGCACATGTGCACCCAGAGACCCAGTCCAGGTGTGTGAGATGAAAACTGATGCAGCAAGATTGACTTTAGTAAACAGTGGCTTCTTTTTATTGCCAGACTAAGGGAGGTTCAAAGTACATAATTCTATAAAAGGGCAATGATAGAGCAGTTAACAAAATAGAATGTAACAGGATCTATATTAAGGTGGGCAGAGGTGGTCAAGTGGCCAGCTGCCTAGAAGAGCTGCGTGTGTGTCCCATCACTCAGTCATGTCTGACTCTCTGCAGCCCCACAGACTATAGCCCGCCAGGCTCCTCTGCCCATGGAATTGTCCAGGCAAAGATACTGGAGTGGATTGCCTTTTCCTCCCCCAGGGGAACTTCCTGACCCAGGGATCGAACACCAGTCTCCCTTATTTTCCAAACTGGCAGGCAGGTTCTTTACCCCTGTGCCACCAGGGAAGCCCCTAGAAGGGCTGGCCTGGACTGAATTACTACAGGGACCTGCACTGCTCTGAATCTCAAGACAAGACCAAGGTGGGCACCCTACACAAGGCCTCTGAAGCCTGAAAGATGCACAGTTTTGTACTCCAGGAAATAAGGGGAGATTTAAACTCCATGTTTTGAGAGAAGACAATTCAAGTGAACAATCTGTATCTTTGAAAAATATATTATTGAGTATAAATTGAGTATTAGAAAAATTAAGGGCATACCACTTGGGTGAGTAACCAAGTGACCCTGTGAGCGGTGACTGTCAGTCCAGGTCAGCACAGTACTACCCACGGTCAACGCCACCATCCACATAAAGCATATTTTGATAAGTTCTACATACGTACAATTTTCAGATGAGACAAAAGCCTCATGACGTCCGCCATGTCTGCCAGGATGAGCAAGCGGGTCACAGCAGATAGCAGAGCCCGTGCCGCCCGTACCATGGTTCCGCGCTTCACCGAGGAGCAGGGGTCATCCGCAAATTCCGAAGAAGCGATGCGCATGGTCTCACCTGGAAGACACAGAGACACACGTGGGTAGACAGGAAGCTCAGACGCCGGCAGTCACTAAGATCTATGGAGGGCTAATCAGAGCTCTCACTGCAAAACCACCCTGGCCAGGTGGTACCAGCTCCCTCAGTGAAGCTGAGATTTTCAAGTCAGACCCCTTAGTGCCCCCAGACAGGTGCTGTGAACAAGACCCAAGTGTGAAATTATGTTTTTAGCATCAATAAGGAATATGTTTGATTCAGTTTGTCTAAGAGTTGAGATGAATTTGCCCGACCTGAATCATTCTCCCTCTCCAAGTCCCTTGAAACCAGTGGTATTTACTAGGCTAGTTGGTTTCTGACAGCTGAAGAATAAAGCTAACAGCTCCAGAGGGGAATAAAACTAAAGACTTTGACCTAATGAACTCGGTTCTCTTAATTGAGTTAAATAGACAATAACAGACTACAGAGACAGTCCGTGCATGCATGCTCAGTCACTCAGTTGTGTCCGACTCTTTGCAACCCCAGGGATACAAGCCCGTCAGGCTCCTCTGTCCATGGGATTCCCCAGGCAAGAACACTGGAGTAGGTTTCATGCCCCCCTCCAGGGGATCTTCCCGACCCCAGGGATCTAACCCAAGTCTCCTGCATTGGCAGGTGGATGTCATTCTGTAATACAGAGAACATTTATGAGACAATTGAACCAATTCAGCAAATATTTATTAGGCACACACTGGTAAAAATTCTCTACCAGAGTCTGGAAATGCAAAGGTGACTAAGAACGCCCTGGCCCCAGGGAGTTCACAGTCTAACCAGGACACACATTGTAAATACATACTTAAAATACAGAGATTACATGCCACCATAGACATATGACTAAGAATGAAGGCAGAAAAGGAGGAGGAAGTGATTAACTCATTTAGTGGGAGGCTGGGGGAAAAGCTGTCAATACTGATGGCCTTTGAAAAGCCAAGATGTGTGCACCTGGAAGATGAAGGTGGGCAGGGCGCCTAAGGCACTGTGAACGCCAGGAGGCTCCAGGACTTGGAGGAGGGCGCTGAGCCCAGGGAAACGCAATCACCTGAAGCTCACAGTGAGTGACGGCGTAGGCAGGAGAGGCGCCAGGGCCTGGGACACTGGGCGAGGGATTCGGACTGTGGCCTCAGGAGGAGATGACTTCACAGATTTTTATTTTGGCCGCATTATGTAAAATAAGCTGGAGGGGTCAAGACTTGTGCTGAGAAAATAGACAAGAACAATTACAATCAGAGAGAACAGACGAGGACATAGACCAGAAAAATAGGAATGGGATCCAGAGATAAGATCTGTATCAATGAGATGATGAAGGGAAACAGGAAGAGACAAGGGAGAGAATCAAGGATTTGGGGATTAATTATATATGGAAAGGTTTCCCTGATGGCTCAAAGGTAGTATTTACCAGCAATGCAGGATATGCAGGAGATGAAAGTTTGATCCCTGGGTCAGGAAGATTCCCTGGAGGAGAAAATGGCATCCCACTCCAGTTTTCTTGCCTGGAAAATTCCACGGTCAGGGGAGCCTGACAGTATATAGTGTAGGATCCCAAAGAATAGGACACGACCAAGCACACACATGCAATATGTACGGAAACCATTGAGGAGTTGGAGGTAGTGGTGAATACAGACCCACCACAATGGACTGGTACATATTTGCACAAAGGGACTCCAGGAGTGGGAAACAAAGGGAGGTCATTAACTACATGAGACAGGCCCCATGGTCATGGGGTGGATATCTACCCATGGTACAGAGAACTAGGAAAAACCATAATGGAGCTTTACACAGCAGAGCATACACAGGGGTACCAATGTTTTGATAAACCAGAAGAGTTCATATGGCCAATGATTCAACTTAGGATGACACAATACAGTCAATATTTTATTTACAAAATGATTAATTATCATCTGCCCATCAAAACAAAGCTCAAATAGTCAATTAATTCAATGAAAGTCTGTGCCTCCTAGCATTTATCCCAAGATATGAGGGAAAATAAGATATACTTCTCATAATTTTACAGCTTCTCTGATAGCTCAGTTGGTAAATAATCGCCTGGAATGCAGGAGACCCCAGATCAATTTTTGGGTCAGGAAGATCCCCTGGAGAAGGAAACAGCTACCAACTCCAGTATTCTTGGGCTTCCCTTGTGACTCAGCTGGTAAAGAATCCGCCTGCAATGAGGGAGACCTGGGTTCAATCCCTGGGTTGGGAAGATCCCCTGGCGAAGGGAACTGCTACCCACTCCAGTATTATGGCCTGGAGAATTCCATGGACTGTATAGCCCATGGGGTCGCAAAGAGTCAGACACGACTGAGCAACTTTCATTTCACTCCCTCTCATCATTTTACAGGCAGATCAAAAGATAATATAATTCCCTCAATGTTGTAGTTATTTAAACCCTCCTTTTTGTACTTAGGAAATGTGGGTGTATAAGGAAATATATTGTGTGGCTGGATCTTTTAAAGAGGCTACCATCTATGATATGTATATGATACAGTTGCACAGCTTAGTCTTTATGCCTAGGCACAAAGAGCTTGAAATATAACAACAGCATGGGAGAAGATTAAAAATTTTTTATTATGATACTGGTGAATTGTGAAGATGTATGACGCCAAAGAATTGATGCTTTTGAACTGTGGTGTTGGAGAAGATTCTTGAGAGTTTCTTGGACTGCAAAGAGATCCAACCAGTCCATTCTAAAGGAGATCAGGCCTGGGTGTTCATTGGAAGGACTGACGCTAAAGCTGAAACTCCAATACTTTGGCCACCTCATGCAAAGAGTTGACTCGTTGGAAAATACCCTGATGCTGGGAGGGATTGGGGGCAGGAGGAGAAGGGGATGACAAGAGGAAGAGATGGCTGGATGGCTTCGCCGACTTGATGGACATGAGTTTGAGTAAACTCCGGAAGTTGGTGATGGACAGGGAGGCCTGGCATTCTGCAATTCTTGGGGTCACAAAGAGTCAGACACGACTGAGTGACTGAACTGAACTGAACTGATGGCTCTAGAGGCCTAAATAAACTTTAAGGTAGAGGTTGGCAATTAAGAGATACATATTCATTGCTTTTCTGCCTTTTGGCTAAGATCAAGTGAAGAGATACATATTCAATCCAATGGTCCACAGGCTTACATAAATATCCTCTAGGGCTATTCCTTGTCCCTAAAAAAAGACTAAGCAGATATCTGTGTGGTGGGGAGAAAGCTACTTCCTTCTCACTCTGTAGAGTGCAGCCATAAAAAAACATTATATACCAAGGTGAATCTACTGAAATGTTAAGAGGGTCACCCTAAAGACTAGACGTAAGTGCAAATGGTATTGTTAATGGATAAATCAATTGCTGCTGGAAGGGATCCACTTATTCAAGGAAGGGAGCGATTCTTTTCTGCAGGTGAACCCTAGGGAGCTACACTGTTGATCTCAAATTTTTCAGGTTAAATTGCTACGAGCCATCGCTTGGGTAAGAGTGGACTATTCAGGCAGGGGTCTTCTCAGGAAAAAAGAAAGGGTCCTAATAGGAGAGTCACACCTCCTTCCAGCTTGTGGAGTAAACATGCCTAATTAAACTGATTTTCATACAGAGAGTGACCATGAAACAGGAAGGGGGCAGAGTACAACATTTAAAAGAATAACATAGCCAGAGGACACAGCATAAACTGATTAGAACAAACTAGGTCCAATGGCCAATTCAACTTCTACTTGACCTTGAGCCTCAGTATAAGCTCACTGTAACACACTCCAGGCCCCCAGTGGTTCTAACATGCATGCTCAGTCGCTTCAGTCCTGTCTGACTCTTTCCAACCCTATGGACCATAGCTTGCCAGGTTCCTCTGTCCATGGTATTCTCCAGGCAAGAATACTAGAGTGGATTGCCATGCCCTCCTCCAGGGGATCCTCCCGACACAGGGATTGAACCCTCATCTCATTATGTCTCCTGCACTGGCAGGCAGGTTCTTTACCCACTGAGCCACCTGGGAATCCTAAAGATTCCAAGGATGACCAGAAAACATCAAAAGTGGGTGGTGGCCCAATTTCTGGAAAGTCTCACTCTTTCCCAAAACAATGGAATTCTCTTCCTACTCATTAGCCTATGAAATTGCATTGCATGCATGCTCAGTCATGTCTGACTGTTTGTAACTCCATGGACTATACAGTCCATGGAATTCTCCAGGCCACAATATGGGAGTGGGTAGCCTTTCCCTTCCCCAGGGGATCTTCCCAACCCAGGGATCGAACCCAGGTCTCCTTCATTGCAGTCGGATTCTTCACCAGTGGAACCACAAGCTCCACCTGGGAAGCCCACTTAGTCTGTGAAATTACCCACCCCTATAAAAACTGACAATCCCATATTCTGGGGCCTCTCTTTAATCTTTTTCAATATGAGATGGCCCACATTCTGTCTATAGAGTATGTTTCCTTCCTGAGTAGACCTTCTTTCTCTTTACTATGGCTCACTCTTGAATTATTTCCTGTATAAAGTCAAGAACCCACACATGGAGGCTGTCCCAAGGACTCGGATGTGACCTGGGATGTGACCATCCTTTAGCTCCCCACTCTCTTTTCTACAACAACTCACTACATCCAGATGCTGACTGGCCAGAAATACTGTCTCAAAGCCCAGAGGATAACACTCAGCAGTATGGAGCTTCCAGGCAGAGTTAATTAGTGTGGGGGCCACAGTAGGTCCTCCTGGGAGAAGCTCAGGAGATGTCCATGAAAGAAAAAATGAGACCCAGAGACAAGAGACAGGAAGAATCCACATTCGTAAATGTGACTCTGCAAATGGAAATGCCATGCTAAATTCTGAGATTATCCTCAAATAAATAATAGACCATTGAATCCAATCTAAATTAAAACTAAAAACACAGTTGAAGCAGATACAAATGAGTTCATGTTTTTAAAGGTTTCAAAAGAAAGGCAAACTGAAGTCAGCTATAAATTTAATTCATTTTACATCCCTGTAGTTTTAGGATTACTAAAAGAAAACGGAAATCTATATTACAAAATGATAAGAGAGTTTATCAGAATTAAATCAGCTATTCACTTGGGAACTGCTTTTTCTATACAACTAAAATATTTAGCTGAGAAATAGCATGTGTGTGTAGGAGCAGGAAGGGAGCAATTAGGGGAGGGCACCAGAGCTGCCTGTTTCTTTTATATACACTCTTGTATTCAAGCTCATTAACTTGATTATAAACCTAAGGTCAGAGCAGGGCTTCTATGATCAAGCTTCTGATCCTCTAAAGCCACTACTACCTGCTGGAAAGAAGAAAAAAATAACATCTTCAAATAAGCGACTTAGGGGAAATAGTAATTAATATGAATACAGTGCTTCTATATAAAGGGCTATTTTGTAAGCATTATTCTAAAAGCTTTATATATATTAAGTCATGAATTAAAAGAGAATCTCTCTCTTTCTCTCTCTCCCTTCACGTGCTTGCAGGCAGATTCTTTATCACTAGCACCACCTGGGTCTTTAAAGTAACAAAGACTAAGGTCACATTCTGACCTCTCTCCAACCATTCCAAAGTTTGTAAGATCAGCAATTATTCAATTTCTGTGTTTTAGTCCCCTCAGCTGTAAAACAGGGGTGAAAGTAATAATAGCTACCTTGTAAGACTGTCATTAAAGACATCCATTCAAAACACCCAGCATAAGACCTTACCAGTAATGAGCACTTACTCATTATTGGATAGCAAGGAGATCAAACCATCAATCCTAAACAAACTATCAATACTAAAGGAAGCCAACCCTGAATATTCACTGGAAAAACTGATGCTGAAGCTGAAGCTCCAGTACTTTGACAACCTGATGCAAAGTGCCTACTTATTGGAAAAGACCCTAATGCTGGGTAAGATTGAGGGAAGGAGGAGAAGGGGCAATGGAGGATGAGATGGTTGGATGGATGGTATCACCAACTCAATGCACATGAGTTTGAGCAAATTCCAGAGATACTGAAGGACAGGGAAACCTGGTGTGCTTCAGTTCTTGGGGTTTCAAAGAGTGGGACACAACTTAGTGACTAAACAACCACCACAATAACTCATTAATACCATAAATAACATAGCTACCACTCTCACTGTGAATCTCTCCAACAAAATAAGAATAGTTGGTAAACTCCTGGTTAAAGATTTGGAAGTGCCTTTTGTGGCTGATTTCACTGCTTGTGTACACAGTAATATACAAGCAAGAAAATATCTGCCTGATAAAATTATATTACATTGAGGCAGACTATACACCCTCCTGCCCACCCTCAAAGATGGTATTGGTGCTCAGTTTTCAAATTGGTGCTTGTTTTGCTTCTTATGCTACCCAACTGGAGGAAATGGGAATGTTGCAAAGCTCCTATAAAGCAAGAGTCACAGTCCAAAAAATGGTGATTACTCTTCTGCCCAAATGCAGTAGAAGACTATGCTTTTGGAAAACAGTAAACAGTGATGTGCTAAGCCTAAAAGAAAAATGGAGTTCAGAGAATCAACACTGAATTCAGTATCATTTAATATTTTTATAAAGTAAAGAGAAAGGAAATTGATAAACACGGTCAATTTAAATGTCATTGTGCAGTGAAAGTGTTTTCAAATAACTGCGCTATTAAAATGTATAATTAAACTAAACCTATTGTAAGTAAACAAAACCTATTGTAAGCAAACAAAACTAATATAAGTAAAGCAAATAAGCATGCAATAAATTGTTTTTTTATAAATCCCAAATTTCAATAACCCTCTCTATATAAGGCAAATCTCTTTATAAGTAGCATACTGATGACTTCTTTATATTAAGTCAATCAATATTTCCATTGATCAGTGTCTTTATTGTCCTACAACCATGATTACAAATCAAAACCCACTGAGATGTCAGTAGACTGATACATAGTACTTGTTAGTTGAAATGTAAGTTCAAAAACATCTTTTAATGTGATGAGGAAGGAAAAACAAAAACCACAACATGCATCCTGACTGAACAGCAGAAATAATATTATTATAAAAAATGCTACCATCTAATCCTGAATGAAAATGGTAGGCTCACCATTCCAACATGAAAATATACAGGACACAGGTCTATTCTTGCTAAATAAGATTTCTGTTGTTCAATCACTAAGTAATTTCCAACTCTTTGCAACCCCATGGAATGCAGCACATCAAGATTCCTTGTCCTTCACCATCTCCCAGAGTTTGCTCAAACTCATGTCCATTGAGTCAGTGACACCATCCAACCATCTCACCCTCCATCACCCACTTCTCTTCCTGCCCTCATTCTTTCCCAGAATCAGGGTTTTTTTTCCAATAATTTGGCTGTTTGCATCAGGTGGTCAAAGTATTGGAGCTTCAGCTTCAGCATCAGTCCTTCCAATGAATATTCAGAGTTGGTTTCCTTTAGGATTGACTGGTTTGACTTCCTGTCCAAGGGACTCTCAAAAGAGTCTTCACCAGCACCACAGTTTAACAATATCAATTTTTGGTGCTTGGCCTTCATTATGTTATAACTCTCACATCCATGCATGATACTGGAAAAACCATAGCTTTGAGTATATGACCTTTGTTGGCAAAGTGATGTCTCAGCTTTAAATACACTGTCTTGGTTTGCCGTAGTTTTTCTTCCAAGGAGCAAGTGTCTTTTAATTTCGTGGCTGCAATCACCATCTGCAGTGATTTTAGAGCCCAAGAAAATAAAAAATCTATCTGTCACCGTTTTCACTTTCTCCCCATTTATTTGCCATGAAATGATGGTACCGGATACCATGATCTTAATTTTCTTGAATGTTGAGCTTTAAACCAGCTTTTTCACTCTCCTCTTTCACCCTCAAGAGGCTCTTTAGTACCTCCTCTCTTTCTGCCATTAGAGTGGAATTATCTACATATTTGAGGTTGTTGATATTTCTCCTGGCAAACTTGATTCCAGCTTGTGTTTCATCCAGGCTGGCATTTGCATGATGTACGCTGCATAGAATTTAAATAAGCAGGGTGACAATATACATCCTTGATGTACTCCTTTCCTAATTTGGAGCCACTCCATTGTTCCATGTCTGGTTCTAATTGTTGTTTCTTGACCTTCAAACAGGTTTCTCAAGATGCAGGTAAGGTGGTCTAGTATTCCCATCTCTTTAAGAATTTTCCACAGTTTGCTGTGATCCATGCAGTCAAAGGCTTTAGCGCAGTCAATGAAGCAGATGTTTTTCTGCAATTCCCTTGCTTTTTCTATGATCCAGCAGATATTGACAATTTGATCTCTGGTTCCTCTGCCTTTTCTATATCCAACTTGAGGTCTGGGAGTTCTCGGTATATGTACTGTTGAAGCTGGCTTGAAGGGCTTTTGAACATGACCTTGTTAGCGTGTAAAGTTAGCACAACTGTGTGGTAGTTTGAACATTCTCTAGCATTATCTTTATTTGGGATTGGGATGAAAACTTACCTTTTCCAGTCCTGTGGCCATTGCAGAGTTTTCCAAATTTGCTGGCATATTGAGTGCAGCACTTTAACAGCATTATCTATCAGGATTTTCAATAGCTCAGCTGGAAATCCATCACCTCCACCAGCTTTCTTTGTAGTAACTCTTCCTAAGGCCACTTAACTTATTAAGATACTGTTTTTCTTTTACTTTTTTAAAAAAGGTAGAATAGGAAGGTGGTGGTGGGGTGGGGATTTAATGTCCAAATTCAAGAATTTAAGAGTATATTGGAGGATATCGAACAACCCAAATCTTAGCAGGTATGACCTAAAAGACAGGACCTTCTGCCTCCCTAAGAAATCATTCCAATTTGAAAGACATCTAACTGCTCATTTTTTTTCTTCAATTATTTTGGTCTTCACTATGTTCTTCTGAACCACACAGAAAAATCTAGTCCTTTTTCCAAATCTATAAATCTTGAGAGAATTTTTTGCAATGTCCTTCATGGAGAAATGAAATGTCAAAACACACAACAGCCATTGCCTAAGAATTAACACTGCATCTAGATTATGAAAATGACAGCCTGCATAAAGAAGTGAACAAACAACTCCCCTTAGTTTCCCAAATGTTAAGTACATACTAACTAATCATTCAAGTTGGGGTGATTAGTTTGCTTTTATATAAACTTTTATGCAAGTTAATAGAGTAAACATAAAAGGCATTGTCAATTAGCTTTGGAGGGAACAAATCTGGTTTCTGGCATGTTGTGAAAACAAATGATAAGACAGATAACAATTGACAAGTCACTGGAGAAGAAAGTGGCAACCCACTCCAGTAGTCTTGCCTGGGAAATTTAATGGAAAGAGGAGCCTGGCAGGCTACAGTCCATGGGGTTGCAAAGAGTTGGATGTGACTGAACACACACACATCACTCTGGTCTTTTTCATGACCTAAATTATTACCTATATTTGAGAGATATTAAATGTGAGCTCATTAGTGGAGTCCAATTTCTTAATTTCAGAGCAGAAAAAACAAGTATCAAGAACCTTATATGGCTCACCCGAAGTCAAACAGCCAATTAATGGCAGAGTTCAGACCAGAAGCTGGGTGTCTTGACTCTTAAATTTGCTACAATTTACCACAATAGTCTTTTTCCTTGAAAAACTATTTTTGTATGGTTTCACAGATTCACAACTGTGTATTTAGTCCACATAACTTATAATTTAGTCTATATAAGTCTTTTTATACCAGTTTGGATGTCTTGATTCTATGATTAGGTGCAACTATATTTGTAAGTTCCTATGGTTTCTCATTAAATACTTGTATCACTGATTTCAATCAGCTTAGATATAAACACAAAGAAAAGGAAGTATAAAAGAAGCACATTGTATAATTTGATTTTTAGAGGCTGCAGATGAATAAACCATATTTGAAACTGTTATACTGTAAAATAACAAGTCAACTTAAGTTTTTCTAAAGTAGTATTTGGCTAAACAAAGCACAGGAACAATTCTTATAATGAGAAAAGTTGATTAAGGATAGAAAACTCTACCACACATTTCAAAATTAGAAACAAAACAAAAAAATGTTCCAAGTGATTGCTATCATGAACATGGTAAATGCTGCTTTAAAATTACAACTTAATTAAGTTATATTTTTAAAATACCTCATGGAGAAGACTGATTTTCTTCACTAGTTTGAGGATGAAAAAAAAAAAAAAGCACGAATGATTGGATTCTAGGATTTAAATGGCACAGTCCATGCTTTATTTTTTGAACTGCCATTGATTTTCCAGTCATAACAGAGAAATGGCAGATTCTTAAATGTGATTACAGCCATGTGTCTTCTGTATTATAGCCACATGACTAGAGGCTTCCTTGTCACCATCACTCTGCCTCCTATGTTAAGAGAGCTCACAGAAGGACCACATCTAAATCAACATCAGGATATCAATTACAATAAAGCCTCGCTAACAAAAATATATTTGTTCAGTGGGAGGATCTGGCAACAGGCAAGAATGAAATTGATTTAAAATAATTCAAAATCCTAAATTCAAAAAGACAGACTGCCAAAATGTGCTTATCAAAGCTTTCTTCACTTCTGTGATCAATAGCTTTTCATGTGGGTCAAGACAGATCTCAGACTGCCTTCTCTCCTTCCAGCTCAAAAGTACATTTTAAACAAAAGTGAAATAAGGTTATAACAAACATAAACCTTGAGAGGGAAAAATGTCCCAACAGGGTGACATGCAGTTTTAAGGGTGAGGGAAATTTGGAGAGTTAGAGAGTAACCGTCCAGTCTGTACAGGGCTTCCCTGGTGTCAGTTGGTAGAGATTCTGCCTGTGATGCAACAGACGGCCTGCAATGCAGGAGATGGGGATTCAGTCCCTGGGTTGAGAAGAGCCCCTGCAGAAGGAAATGGCAACCCACTTCAGTATTCTTTCCTGGGAGATCCTTAAGTTTGTAAGGGTGATTACATAAGCATATCTGTAAATGTATGCAAAATGTAGAAAGAGTCATATATCATTTCATTCATCCTTTTATTCATTCAATAAGCATTTATTAAGCTAGGTGGTTGCTATTTGCTAGGTTCTGGATATTCAAGATGAAGTCACAATTCCTGCCCTCTCCTTACTAGCATCCTGATCTTTCTGACAGATTCACTAATAAAGATCATCTGTAGAACATTTGTAGAGAAACACCCACTTATCAGGCATTTGGGAATTCTAGACAGAAGTCACATTTTGGGGAGTTGGGATTCATGAGTATGTAGAGGCTGCTTAGTCAGCTATTATAATAAGGAAGCATGGTCAAAAACTATGTATGTATATGTGCACATGTATCTATACCTATATCTAGAGAGAAGGATTAAGTTTTTCATGCTTTATCCCTGCAGTGTGTAGCTTTAAGCCATGACTCTGAGAGATGGCAGATCAGCCACACACCGATGACTTCTCTTCTCCTCCAAATCACTGTTAGATTTCTAAAAAACAAAGAGTATGGGTGAGAATGACATGGACACATACACTCTTCATCATTAGTTAGCTTCTCAGCCCTATATTTGTTTCCTTTGTGGCTCAGCTGGTAAAGAATCAGCTGCGATGTGGGAGACCTGAGTTCAATCTCTGGGTTGGGAAGATTCCCCTGGAGAAGGGAAAGGCTACCCACTCCAGTATTCTGGCTTAGAGAATTCCAAGGACTGTAAAGTCCATTGGGCTGCAAAGAGTCGGACATGACTGAGCGACTTTCACTTTCAGCCCTATATTGAGCAGGTCTTGGTGAACAGAAACATTTCAGGGTGCCTCTAATCTCTTAACTTCAAACTCTAAATGAAAAGTGGGTCTGAGGGAACTAGGACTCAAGCTCCGGGAATTGGTGATGGACAGGGAAGCCTGGCGTGCTGTAGTCAGTGGGATTGCAGAGTCGGACACGACTGAGCAACTGAACTGAATGGAACTGAATTCATTTTTCAACTAGTATTTCCAAAGGAAAGAGATCCCATCTGATCACACTAGTTTCATGAAATTGAAGATAAATATAGAAAGAGAGATGAAAGGATGAAAATTATAGGAAGTCAATGAATATTAACTTTTTCTCTCCTTCCACTGGTAGAATAATGTAGGATCTCCAATTTGTCGGGAAACATAAGACAAATTATTTTTTTAATCTGCTAGTTAATCTTTCAAATAATATTCTCTAATTTTTTTTCTTAAATCCCCAGAACATTGTTTCCTATAAAAGACAAGGTTCCAACTGTTATACTGAAAAAAAATCAACTAAATATACCCTTTTCCCTTTATTCCCTTCCCAGGTTTTGTGGATACTCTTTTGTTGTGGACACATTCTCAGATCCTCTTGCCAGTCCCAGGGTCCTTCTGCCTTTGCAGGCTGCTCTCAAGCAAAGGGAGCCCCATTCTGTGCTCTCTAGTGGTTATTTCATTCAAAGTTAATGGGAAAATAGTGATAAATTACACTGTATACACTGGCCAGTAAATGCAGGTGCCCAGTTTCCTGGTAAATATATTTCTCACTATAAATTAATAAACTCACACTGGGAGTATAATTTAACCCCCCCTGTAGATCTGCCTATAGGAATAGAATATTCTGGTCATGCTGATATTAGTATTTCACTCTGTATGGCAGCACACTAAAGATTAATACAGTAATATGGATTTTTAAAGCAAATACACACGGTTGTTTAATTCTCACATCATTTACATAGTATGAAGATGGAAGGATGAACCAGCAGTTGCTGTGGGGCATCACTGGGAGGTGTCTGATTTGTAATAAGTATGGGAACTGGTTTTGAACACTGAACAGGAGTTCATTTTCAATTCCTATTCTGAACAGCAAGTAGCTTTTCCCACCACAAAGAATGTGCAGGAAAAATTGAGGAAGGAAATGTCAAAAGAACCTATAGATGTGAAGAACTTATTTTATGAGACAGAGAATGGAAGCATTACTAAGCAAACCCAGACATAAAAAGCAAAATTCTAAGCCACTGCCAGATGGTATTGAAGGCTATGAAATAAGAAGCAGGCAACCTGGCACATTGGACAGGGGGCAATGGCAGCCAAGCACACACAGAGTTCACCATCTAGTCACACTTGTCCAGGGCTGGGCAGAGATAAAGGCCTGTATGACTCAACGTGTATCCCTTATAGGAGGCCCTATGGGTTCAATGATTTTTAATACACCCATTTGTTAGCTTCACACAATTCCATGCTAAAGAACCTTTTCAGGTATAAATGCATGAGGACACACAAACATAAGCCCACCCGAGTGTGCCCTATTTAAATACTTTAGTCAAGCTTTGGCACAGAGAGCTGGCAAAACCAGAAGATGCAAACATTTATAGAGTTTAGCCTTAAGGCTGCTTCTGCTTCATGGGCTACACACTACAATCACATTTGTGAATCCCCAAACCTAATATTTTCAATAATCAACAGATGCAACTACAGATCATGTCCAAAAATGGAAGCATTGTAAAGATCTATTTTGCCCAACTCTGGGTGGATCTGTTCAATGTTAATTAATGTTGCCTCCTCATTTCCAGTTGGCTTTAACTCATCTCCCTCTTCCCTGGGGGCTGCTGCTAAGTTGCTTCAGTCGTGTCCGACTCTGTGCGACCCCATAGACCGCAGCACACCAGGCTCCCCGTCCCTGGGATTCTCCAGGCAAGAACACTGGAGTGGGGTGCCATTTCCTTCTCCAATGCATGAAAGTGAAGTCCCTCAGTTGTGTCCGACTCTGTGTGACCCCATAGACCTCAGCCCACCAGGCTCCCCCGTCCCTGGGATTCTCCAGGCAAGAACACTGGAGTGGGGTCCCATTTCCTTCTCCAATGCATGAAAGTGAAAAGTGAAAATGAAGTCATGTCCAACACTTAGCAACCCCATGGACTGCAGCCTACTAGGCTCCTCCATCCATGGGATTTTTCCAGGCAAGAGTACTGGAGTAGGGTGCCATTGCCTTCTCCACCCTCTTCTCTAGAAATTAAGACTACATGACTAAATGATCCCAAGAACTCCTTCCAATTTTGTATACTATGATGCAAAAAGTAATAATAGCTATTTATAGAATACTATGTACTGGGCACAATGTTAAACACTTTACATTTATGATCTCACAATGAGGTGAACAACATTATCTTCATTTCAAAGATTATAAAATCATTAGCTTAATGAGGTTTATTAATTTGTCCAAGGTCAGCTTAACACTAGGAATTGAATCTGAGGCTAATGAACTGAGACGTCTGTGATCTTAGTAACCTGGAAGCTCTAAGTTAGGAGTCTGTTGATGAAAAGTGGAAGCGTGAAAGTGTTAGTTGCTCAGTTGTGTCTGACTCTTTGTGACTCTAAGGGCTGTAGCCCACCAGGCTCCTCTGTCCATGGAATTCTCCAGGCAAGAATACTGGAATGAATTGCCAGTCCTTTCTCCAGGGGATCTTCCTGACCCAGGGATCAAACTCAGGTCTCCCACATTGCAGGCAGATTCTTAACCACCTGAACCAACCTAAAACAATCTAATGATGATGATGAGATTAATAATTATAGCTAATCCTGACATGGTGCTTTTTCAGTGTCAGATCCCATTCTAAGCACCACATCTTACTCATTTAATCTTCATTAAAATCCTACAAGGTAAGTACTATTCCCATTTTACAGATGAGGAAACTGAATTACATAAAAATTAATTTGCCAAAGATGAGAAAACTTTGGATAATGGAATAAGGTTTTTAACCTAGAAAGTCTGGCTACAGCGTCTAGGATTTAACCACTTCTAAGATAATGCCCATATCAAGCAAAAAAATAAAACAATAAAAAACAATAACAAAAATGTTCTTAGCACCAACAATAGTAGTAAATTATTTTGTGGTAATATTTTTTAAATTGATCTTTTAAATAATATCTAGACTCTAAAATGATGTCCTCATGCATTATAATTTTAAGGAGCTGGGACAAGAATTTGAGCAAACTCCAGGAGATGGAAAAGGACAGGGACGTCTGGTGTCCTGCAGTCCAAGGGGTCACAAAGAGTCCAACACGGCTCAGTGACTGAACAGCATCCAAGAAGCAACATAAATTATGATAGGATGTATACAATAGGAGCTGCCATGGAAGAGGAAGGTCCTTGTCTCTCACTGTAAAATTAGACACCTTAGCACTTGTGCTTGTCTTGATTCATAGATGTCCAACTAACAATACTGTTATGTTGTGATTAGACACTACTCCTTTTTTTTGCTAATTAGGGACAATTTTAGAACATTCCTTAACTTGAAACTAGAACTGTCCAAGAGTAAGCAAAAACATCATACTTTTCTTTTAGACTGTAGAATGCTTTACATTGTGATGATGCCCAGTCAATGTTTCTGCATTAAGACTGGAGACATGTTTAAAGGGCTGCTAAATGTGCATGCAAAGATCACATATTATTTTTCAAATGCAACCCCCATTAAAACAGAGTGAGACACCAACAATAATCATCTATGGAAATTAGGCTGTTTTCCAGCTTTTATGCATTATATATGCCAAGTCATTACGGACTAAAAGAAAGAAAAAAAAAAGAACTAATAGTTCAATACATGACAGATTTGGTTAGTCTTTTTTGAATTACCACCATCTTGAAAAGTAAAGATTTAATATTTCCCACTATTAGTTGGATGGAGAAGGCAATGGCACCCCACTCCAGTACTCTTGCCTGGAAAATCCCATGGACGGAGGAGCCTGGGAGGCTGCAGTCCATGGGGTCACGAAGAGTCAGACACGACTGAGAGACTTCACTTTCACTTTTCACTTTCATGCATTGGAGAAGGAAATGGCAACCCAATCCAGTGTTCTTGCCTGGAGAATCCCAGGGACAGGGGAGCCTGATGGGCTGCCGTCTATGGGCTTGCACAGAGTCAGACACGACTGAAGCGACTTAGCAGCAGCATTAATTGGATATCAACTACCAGCTCTTTTCAGTTAGAATCAGGGGCACCTCTTAATTTTAGGCTTATTAACCTTCACACATGAAATCTAAGAATAAAGTAAAAATGTTAATAGTATTATTATAGCAAAATATTAAGTAACAAACTTACCAGTAGGATAAACTTTTAAAATAATTGTATTTTTCTTTGACAGCATACCAGTAAAGAACCTTGGCTCAGACTTCTTGAATTTAAGTCCTAGTTCTCCATTTTTTTCTTTGTGTAACCTTAGGCAAATTACTTAATCTTTCTAGGACTCAATAGTAAAATTAATAAAATAGCACCCCATGTCACAGATACATGTAAAAATTAAATGAGAGCATATAAGAGACTGAATACCAAGAAATGTATCTCATGACACCTAGAAATGCACATGAAATACAGCAAATATCTTTATAAATGGAAAAGCAATCTCTGAGCCAAAAAAAGAAAAAAAAAAGAAACAGAAATTAGCAATCTTGAAACAAAAATGTTAAATTAATTTTGAAGCACTGACAACCTTAGAATCATTAAAAGTTATTTAGAAGCTAGATTTTAATTGCCACAGATGGGACATAAGAATGTTTTGACCCTCAACAGGAATAGATCTGTCATGTTTTCTACCTAAAATAAAATTTAGAAACTGAAATTGCTGCTGCTGCTGCTAAGTCGCTTCAGTTGTGTCCAACTCTGTGCAACCCCATAGACGGCAGCCCACCAGGCTCCACCGTCCCTGGGATTCTCCAGGCAAGAACACTGGAGTGGGTTGCCACGTCCTTCTCCAATGTATGAATGTGGGAAGTGAAAGTGAAGTCGCTCAGTTGTGTCCGACTCTTCGTGACCGCATGGACTGCAGCCTACCAGGCTCCTCTGTCCATGGGATTTTCCAGGCAAGAGTACTGGAGTGGGTTGCCATTGCCTTGCTGGCTTAAAATGCTATATCAGTGAAAATATTAACTAGAAAATAAATGTGTTCTCTGGCAAAGAGAAATCATACAGAAACGTGTCTGTCTCTATTCAGGAAAAAATCATATAGTTTCATTTATATCTGATAATCATAGTTTATAATCAGTGTTTGTAAGAAACTCATTTATACTACCTACATAGAGTAGGAACAGAGATGTTATTTTAAAAATCAGTTTCAGATTGGTGGTGTGTGTTGTTCTCGTCAGAAGCAAAAGCAAATGTTTTTTGGAAGGAAGCAGAGGAATCTTTCAAATAAGACTTCATTAAAAAGTGAGTATACAGTTCAAAATTATAGAACACTGTAGATGTGCTGAGTGGCAGGATTAATTATCTTTAAGAACTTAATAATTAAACTAAAGAAATTAATGATTAAAGAACTTCAGATAATAGAAGCAGAGGGAAATTATATATGTAATAAATATTTAAAAATACTTATGGTACTAGAACAAGAATTTGAAAGCATGAATTAAGGACTATGATTCTTTGAACCAAATAGATATTAAATCTCAAAAACAAAGAATAAATAAAAATTTATATAGAACTAAGAAGAAGGGCTTATTCATTAGGGCTTCCCAGGTGGCTCAGAGGTTAAAGCATCTGCCTGCAATGTGGGAGACCTGGGTTCGATCCCTGGGTTGGGAAGATCCCCTGGAGAAGGAAATGGCAACCCACTCCAGTATTCTTGCCTGGAGAATCCCATGGACGGAGGAGCCTGGTGGGCTACAGTCCATGGGGTCGCAAAGAGTTGGACACGACCGAGCGACTTCACTAAGAAGAAAATCTGTGAACTGGAAGACTGTTAAAAAAGTTAACCAAAAAGGGGGCACAAAATCTAGAGAAACAGAAGATAAGAAAAAGAAATATATAGAGAATATAGAGAAATTTTCTAACATAAGTCTTCTTAGTTGTGTATTGCATGTTTGGCTTCCTGAATCAGGTGATAAACAGAGCGTAAAAAAGTCAGTATTTGTGAGCTAATGGCTAAGAATTTTCCAGAGTTGAATAATACATGAATACTCTGATTCAGGAAGCCAAACGTACACCAACCAAGATAAGCAAAAAGAAGTCCACATTTGATCACTTCATAATAAAACTGAAGGAAATAAATGTCATAGCAAAGATTTTAGTTTAGCTACAAATAAAAAAAGAACAGCTACAAGATAATGACAAATTATACTGACAGCATCGTATTCAGTGGCAAAATGGAAGCAAAAAGACAGTGGTAATATATGCTGAGAAAAATAATAATAGGCAAACTAGAATTTTATGCCTAGCTAAAGTATTATTTAAAACGAGATTAGGACTTCCCTGTGGTCCAGTGGTTAAGACTCGATGCTTCCACTGGAGGGGGCACAGGTTCCATCCCTGCTCAGGGAACTAAGATTCCCACACGCCATGCAGTGTGGCCAAAAGTTATTTTTAACAATAAAATGAGAGCAAAAAAATGACATTTCCAGAAAAATATGAGAAAGCTTACTGCCAAGCACCTTTACAAACTAAAAGAATCATTAAATATACATATCATGAAGAACTAGGATTCACAATAGAATGACTTTAAAAGATTAATGAAATAACATGCATGAAAATATTAAAATAACCTAATTTGTAACTAACTAGCCCAAAGGAAAAAAATTTTAATGGTGTCAAACAGTAATATTAACCAGTGATGATTGTAATAGTGTATTTTCTAATAAAGATGTCCAATAGTGTTTTATGACCTCTAGTTCTTAACTTTTATCTTTTATTATAATATCAGTGATAACCCATCTTTCTAACATATATATGATTTCAATATCTCACTTTGTGTCTTTATCTAAATGTAATCCATGACAAAGTACTACTAATTTGATCTCATCACTAATTTGATCTCATCAGTATTTTAAACAATTACAAAGTCTTCTCCATTGCCAGAGCCACTGAAAAAGTGGAAAGTGAAAGTGTTAGCAGCTCAGTTGTGTCCAACTGTTTGTGACCCCTTGGGCTCTAACCTGCCAGGCTCCTCTGTCCATGAAATTCTCCAGGCAAGAATATTGGAGTGGGTAGCCATTCTCTTCTCCAGGGAATCTTCCTGATCCAGGCAGGCAGATTCTTTACTGTCTGAGCCACAAGGGAAGCCCCAAGAATCCTAATCAAATTCTCATCTCACTACCTATGATCTTATGGACATAGTTTGAGCAAACTTTGGGAGATGGTAAGGGACAGGTAAGCCTGGGGTGCTGCAGTCCATGGGGTCACAGAAAGTCGTACGCAACTTGATCCATCCAAGTCCAACAACAACCAACAACCTATGATCTTATAAGAGAGGGCCCAATCAGTCCCCAATTTTTAGGCACATTCTCTTCTTATTCACCCCATGCTCAGAAGCAAAAGCTGTCAAGTTAATCAAATCATTAGAACCAAGACCTATAATGACAGTTAATCAGAGTATGCTATTACATTAAATCACAAACTCAAATATACAGTTTTAAAGAATTCTACCTATTATGCCTTTTTATTTCTTAATCAGACATAGCCTCTTAGTGCATTAGCTTATACTACAATCAGACATAGAAAATCTTCTAGCTTTTACTAAAGAATAGCATTCTCTTTTCTGCTTCTGAATTTTGCTCTGCTTTCTCTACCCATCACTTCCCTATATTCTTTCTTCCATGGTTAGTATACACTCCTCTGACCTAAACTGATTTTACATTTCCTTTAGCTGTAGAATCTTGGCTTACATAATTCTAGTTACTCCAAAAAATACTCAATCTTTTAAATTCTCAGTGGAATATTAAACTGAGCTCAATAAATATAATTTTAATACAAAATTTTGTCCTTTTCTAATATTTTAAAAGTAGAAACCACTTACTGAGTTAAGGAAAGCTCTATTAAATAGAGTCTCATTTTTTTCCTCTATTCTGGGCAGCACAGAAAGGACAAATCAATACAGAGTTAGGCTCACTATTATCATAATAAATATTCACAATCAGCCCTAATCACAAATATCTTAGAATAACAGCTTGCATAACACTATTATTTTTTGCTTGAACTTGGCAATTTTCAAAAAATAAAATCAACCACCTATGGAAATTACAAAAGTCTAAATAATAAGAGTACAGAACTCCTGGAAGAGCTGAGTTATTTCCTCATAGACTAAAATTATTTATAAACTGCATTTCTAGTACTTGATTTTTTAAACATCTCTTCCCAGTTTCCAACAATAAAATATGAAGAGAAAGAGTGTATTGGGAACCAGAGAGTAAGAAGACAATAAATGAGCTATGAGAGGAGAAAGAAAGTTTTTCCCTGACATTCCCCCACATACACCTAAAAAGAATCACAGAATGCATCTCTAACCTACATTCCTATATTCGCATGCTCACTTAAAAGTCTATTAGTAAATTATGCCATGGGTTAAATTGCACCCCTCCCCTCCCCTCCACAAAAGCTATATCAAATTCCTAACCTCAAAGACCTTGTTTCTGACCTTATTTGGAAAGAAAAACTCTTTGCAGATGTAATCAAGTTAGGATGATGTCATACCGAATTAGATAGAGTGTGCCCTAACTCAACATGACTCGTGTCCTTATAAGAAGAGGTAAGGTACTGACATACAAGAGAAGACTGCATGAGGATGAAGGCTGAGATGGAAGTACTAAAGATGCAAGTCAAAAAAATAAAAATAAATAAAGATGCAAGTCAAGGAACACCAAACACTACCAACAAACCAACCACAAGAGCCAGGAAGGGGTAAGGAAGGATTCTCATCTTCAAGTTTCAGAGGGACCATGGCCCTGCTGACACCTTGATTTTGGACAGAAGTATAAGAGAATAAACTTTTACTGTCTGCAGTCACCCAGTTTGCGGTGCCTTATTATAGCATCCCAAGAAAACTGATACAAAAGGAGATATGTGTACCTACCGTGTGAGATACTTTTTGCACTTAAAAAATATTTTACAATGTATTCTGCATTTCAATTTTGCTCGTTAGATTACTGAAAAATTATTCAACCCCTAGACGTCCCACAAGAGTTTGAGCTGAAGTCACTAAAATTCACACTCACAGTAAAATTTTAGTTATCCAAGGACCAGCCTTTTGGAATACCAAGCTTCTCTAATGACTGCTGACCTCACAGGAGGTAGGATTACAATGTCACCAATATAAGGTGCAAAAAAGCAGCCTCCATGAGTTCCAAGGAAGAGAGATCTACTGTCAAGAGGATTTGATGCACCAAAGACTGAACTCAGTGAACTTTGAATGGTTGTCATGTTCTGATTGACAGGAATTGTCTGTGAAAAGCCATCCCTTCCATGCAAGGCAGGAAGCAGAACCAGAAGTAGCAGGAAGTTAAAAAAAAAAAAAAGGAGAAACAGGAAAACTGGAGATGCTCAGTGGCAGCATTTAGAAGCAATGCTGCGGCAGTAAGCAATGCATACTGCACTGTGCCATTCAATGATGAGAGAGTCCAGGAGGATAGGCAGTTAGTTCTACAGTATCAAGTATCCCTCCTAGCAGTCTCATCTCTTACAGCCTTATTCTCCCTGGGATATGTATGTAGAAAACACAGATTCCTCCTGCAGCAGATGTAGCAGATACACAAGGTTCGTGCATGCTCAGTCATGTCCGACTCTGCAACTCTATGGACTGTAGCCAGCCAGGCTATTCTGTCCATGGGATTTTTCCTGGCAAGAAATACACAGGGTAATACAGCTCTAAAGCCAGTAGAATTTCAGTTGCTTACTGAGCAAGGCATCCTAAGGGTATATCAAACATCCAGTAGTTCATTGTACTTGGAAACTCTGGTAGTCACCCGGAGGACTTAATAATGACTGAAACATTTGGTAATTTTCTTACCTACATTAGCGGATTGATTCTATCTACAAATTCCATTGCTATTGCAAATACAAAACTGTATTAGAAAACTGTTTTAATGAAAATAAAATATACACAGGATTTGGTGTGTAAGACTTTTGAACAAATAACTTAAAGATGGAATTTTTAATGTGATTTTTGCCTAGAATTCCAGTAAACATCAAACAATAAGTGTTTTGTAAATAGAGCAAGGTCTACTGTAATGTTTGTACTTATCTTGAATAATCCAGTGATAACATCACTGATATTTGTTGAAGGATATTCTCACTGGGTATCCATTATATGTCATGTTCTGTGCTAGGTGATAATGACAATATCAGTATTACTAAAGTATGTACTAAAGTATGTCTATCTCCAAAAACCCAAAGGTCTGATGACTACTTCATTGAAGTCATCCCTGAGTCCACTGATGAAACTGAAAAAAAAATACTATTAAGAAAGATATTAAGTCAAAGGCGTGCATGCATGTCAAGTTGCTTCAGTTGTGCACAACTCTTTGGGACCCTATGGACTGTAGCCCACCAGACTGCTCTGTCCATGGGATTCTCCAGGCAAGAATACTGGAGTGGATTGTTATTTCCTTTGCCATGAGATCTTCCCAAGGCAGGGATCAAACCTGTGTCTCCCGGGGCTCCTACACTGCAGGAGGACTCATTACTGCTGAGCTACCAGGGAAGCCTAAGTCAAAAGCTGATGATTGTAAATATGACAAAGTGATTTTCCAAAGACAGAAAATATCATTAAAGAAGGAGAGTTTCTACAGTATTTGAGTTGCTGTTCAGGAAAAACACATGACTACACTCTACTTGCAACCCATCTGTATGAAAAAAAAAGAAAAATCCGAAAGTTATTTCCTAGCAGTCATTGTCCCAGGAAAACAAATTCTAAGGCAACCACCAGAACTACCAGATTAGGTTTTTAGATATGCAACAAAAGTCCAAACATGGCATGATAGTTCATATTTACGGTCATATCCCTGAGGCATTAAGAAAATGTTTAAATAAATATTTAACAATAAAGATAACCATTAAAAACTCTGTAATCATAACAGCCATTTAAAATAAAACAAACCAAACAAAAACCATAAGTCCTTAAGAATAAAACTAAGAAAAATGTTAAAGGTTCTTAAGAAGGAAAGTATAAAACCATTGAAATTCATAAAATAAAACATGAAATATAGAGCTATGCCTTAATGATAATTGTCTCAATATTTAAAGATGGAAATTCTCTATGAATTGATGTATAAATTCTATGCAACTATAATACAACTAAATTTTAACAGAGTTCCCGTGTAGAGAAATTAACAAGATAATACTACAATTCAGACTGAGAACAAAGGGCCAATAAAGAATAGCCAAGATAACTAAAAAACAAAAGAAAAGAGATGAGGATTTGTCCTGCCAGATAATCAATATTTATTAATAAGCCATGTAATTGAGTCAAAGAGGTATGCATGCAAAAACTGACCAATGGGATAATAGAATAAAGCACCTCGCCACAGCCTAAATTTTTTGTGTAAATATGACCTATGACAAAGGGGGATAGATTGCTTAATAAATGATGCTAATTACTGGCTATGACTGAGATAAATACTGAACTAGGTCTTAATCCACAAAAAAATCAAAGAAAATGAATATTGTAGACACAAAAATTTCAAACATTTAGAAAAAGATTTAGGAATACATATTTATGATTTGGGGTTAGAAAATAATTTCTTAAGGACACACAAAACATCCAACAGAGATCAATAAACTTATGTTTTAAAAGAATTCTATGTAAAAAATAAGGAATGAACAAAATGAAAACATTAGTTACAGACAAGGAGTGAATATTTGCAAAAAATACATAAAATACAAAGTTTTCGTTTTTAATTGAACGGGGGAGCCTGGTGGCTGCCGTCTATGGGGTCACACTGAGTTGGACACGACTGAAGTGACTTAGCATAGCATAACATAGCATGGTTGATTTACAATGTTGTGTTCACTTCAGGTGTACAGCAAAATGATTCAGTTATACATACATCTATTTTTTTTCAGATTCTTTTCTCTTATGTGTGTGTATATATATATATCTTATACATACATATATATATATAGAACATTCTTTTCTCTTATATATATAAAATATTGTGTATAGTTCCCTGTGCTATACGCTAGGTCCTTGTTGGTTATCTATTTTATAAATCATAGCATTTATATTTTAATCCCAAACTCCTAATCTATCCCTTCCCTCCCCTGTTCCTTTTGGTAACTGCAGTTATGTCTTCTATGTCTGTGGGCCTGTTTTGATTTTATATCTTTTTTTTTTTATTTTAAGATTCCACGTATAAGTGATATCAAACGATATTTGTTTGAGTATCCAAAGTTTCAGTATCCAAAATATAATTATAGCTAATTTAGATGAAGAAGAACAAACAACCTAAAGGAAAATTAAGCAAAGGAATCAAAAGACTAACACGCCCAATGGCTGATAAACAGATGAAAAACCCAGCAACTGAAAAAAATGGAAAGTGAAATAACAGTAAGATACAGTTTTACACCCAAAAGACTGGGGGAAAAAATGCTAAAAATCGTGATAAAATTTAGCAAGGATGTTGGAAACAGGAAATCTCACATATAGCCAGGAGGAGTACAAATTGTTACAGCTACTTTAGAGATTATTTTCAAAATATCCAGTGAAGGTGAATGGTAGATTACCACAGGTCTCCAAAATTCAACTTTCAGTCAGCATAAAGAGAAAACAGACAGATCTAACAACAAATCACTGTCAGTTATTTTCCCAAGAAAGCAAGTTCCAAGACAACTGTTAGACGTTACACCTGTTTATGGGCTGCCTTATTTAACAATGCTACTTGTAGCTATATTCCCATAAGACACTCCTGTACTTGTTCACAAGAACAGGCACAGAAAGACTGGTTTACTTCAGCTCTGGGTGTTATAGGCAGACATTAGAAAAGCTCGAAAAGCCCAACAGTAAGAAAATAATCTGTGCATCTAATGGAATAATATATGGAACTGACTACATTCTTTCAGTAAAGATAACAAATTCAATGGTAAATGTAATTTGCAATACAATATAATGTAAATATTAGAGAGATTACAAGTCATCATATATATTATTTATAACTGAAGATATCTATTGCAAGAGGACTTTATTAAAATGATTTCAAAAAAAAAATCAAAGAGGAATCTTCATTGTCAATCTTCAATGTCAAGGCTATTCTGTGGTTAAGACAGAGAACTAGATCCCTTCCAAGAATACTTTGTTTGTATTGTATTATTGGCTCATACTTGACAATTAAAGGATGACACAGGGCACCTCAATTTGAATAGACTAGTTTTTCTGGGTGACATGCAATACAGAGAAAGAAATCAAGATTTAAGTAAATGGAATGCTTTTTCCCACCAGCCTCTGGACTACAATGGCTAAAGGATACATTATCTGGAAGAGGTCACGATTCCTGGAATGAGTTTTTAACAGACAATTTTCACCAAAATTCACTCTCTCTGAAGAGAGAGGCGTAGTGAGAGCATTGCTTTTGATCGGGAAAGGAGTCTGAGAAAGGCAGGCATTTCAGTGTAGTTAAATGAGAGAAAAAAAGGCCCTGATTCCTATGATTGTCCCCAAAGGAATCAGAGGCCAGGAATAGAGCTGAGAGCAATGACACTGGAAGACAATCATTTTCTGCTTTGCAATTTTGCCTAGGGCCAGCCCACCTTTCTAACATAACTCTGTTTTCAGCCAAGTATAAACCCTCTTGTGAGCCATGGAACTGGGTTCTACCTATTAAGCTTTGAGAAAATTCTCAAAATCTAAGGCCTAAAGATAGTCCAATAACCATAGAGTCTAAATTCTTTCTGGCGAGCTTTCTTTTCTTACTTTATTTTAAAATTAATTTTTATAGAAGTATATTTGCTTTACAATGGTGTGTTTGTTTCTACTGTAAAGCAAAATGAATTAGCCATATGTATACAGATATTCCTTCCTTTCTGGACTTCTTCTTCATCCAGGTCACCATAGTTCACTAAATAGAGTTCCCTGTCCCAAGTTCTCATTGGTTATCTCATTGGTTATACAGAGTATCAACAGTGCATATGTGTCAATCCCAATCTTCTAATTCCTCCCAACTTGGTATCCAAATATGTGCTCTCTATTTCTGTTTGCAAATATGATAGTCTATACCATCTTTCTAGATTCCTGATATATGCGTTAATATACAATATTTGTTTTTCTGACCTACTTCACTCTATATGACAGTCTCTAGGTCCATCCACCTCTCAACAAATGACCCAATTTCATTCTGATTTATACATACATTAATATGTTTACAAATATACCATTTGTAAGGGTTTAATGTTGGCTCGCATTTGAATCAGTTTCATTTCCTAAGAACAAAACAAGTAAAAAGAGGTAACTACAATCAGCAGCAATATAAGACAGAGTAAGATTTTAAAATTCGTAAGACTGTGAAAACATAATGGTTGGTGGAGAAATGGCTGGATATACAGTGGACACTGTCACATTTGGTACCAGCATCACTAAATAACCACATCAAGGCCTTGTGCAGGCACACAAGGAGCCTTCAACAAATGTTCAACCCATTTAATATTCATTGATTCAGGAACGCAAGTACTGTGACTGAATGCCGAAATGAAATTGCAGACAGGCCTGCTTTTGTTTGGATGCACATGAAGACAAAGGACCGAGGCTCCGTCTGGTCTCTTCCAGCAAAACAAAGCATGACTGAACAATCTATATAAACATAATGGCCAGAAACAGCATACCAGAACACTGACAGGTTCACCGAAGGTAAAGACAGACAAAACCCAGACCACGTCAATGTAAATGGAGTAATACTCAAGAGAGAAAGCACATTCGGCATTTAGCTGCCATAGAAATAACTTCTCAGGTAGAAGTTTAAGGTAAAAGCATAGGCAACTCTGTGTTAATGTAACAAATCTGCCAGGGCAACTGAAAGCACTTGATCAGTAAATGCTTTATAAAAATCAGGGAGGCCTAGACCCAAGTCAGAACATTCACCACAGGGATTAATCATGCATTGTTTCAGATAATAGCTAGGCAACAGTTCCCCTAGGTCCTTTAGGAGTGTTTTCTTTCTCACTATGTTGCATATTGAACGTGGCCATAGGCAATGCAGGCCATACATTTTAGAAATGCAATATGATAAGTGAGACTGAAGTTAAGGGTATATCACAGGGCAAGTGAAAATCTTAACAGGAAAATGACTACAGGCACTTAATTTTAGAGCCAAAACTTGAGGGGAGGGAACACATGTATACCTGTGGCGGATTCATTTTGATATTTGGCAAAACTAATACAATTTTGTAAAGTTTAAAAATAAAATAAAATTAAAAAAAAAAACAAACTTGAGGGGAAAGCCAAATGCTTTAAGGAATGAGTGAACTACAACTTTGTATCATATCCCTGAGAAGATTATTGGGAAAAAAATTTTTAAAAATGTCAAACATCAGAAAGAAAACCAAAGAAAATGCAGAAATTATTAATCATCTACATGAAATTTACTTTAATATTTGTAAGGAATTAGAGGCTACTATAAATAAGCAGGGAATGAAAAGAAATATTAGAATGAGAACTTTTTTTTTAATTGAAGGTTAGAAGATTGAAATTGCTCTGGTAAGGATTTTAAAAACGTGTATTTTCAGTGAATGAACAGTGAGAACAAAAGAATCCATCTAGTAAAATGACAGTAGGAATTGGAAATGAGGCATGAGGAAATAGCTGAATTACCAATTACCTTGCAACAATCTTTACAGAGGAAAAGCTGGAGTGCCATCCAAATGAGTTATCATATTTCCCAGTATGATTTTGAGTCAAATTGTATTAAGAGGAAAATGTGGAAAGAATTCAGTGCTTCTCAAGCAATGTGAAGCAACACAGACAGAAAATAACTTGTTTATCTAAAAGCACTAAAAAATGATGACATTTAAAGCCATGGACAGTAAATAAAAACAGAGAAGAGAGGAGGATCTAGTACTGAGATCTAACCTAAAAGAGTAAGAAAATCCAGCCACAAAATGAGAAAGGAATAGTGAATGACAAAGAGGTAACTGGTGTTCTCAAAGTCAATTTGTTGCAGCAAAACCACAAATGAGCAAATGGTCTTTGGTGCAAACCAGCCAAAGAGGCCTTTAAAATTAAGCAATCCTGCTTATTCTTTAGGAGAAGGCAATGGCACCCCACTCCAGGACTCTTGCCTGGAAAATCCCATGGATGGAGAAGCCTGGTAGGCTACAGTCCATGGGGTCCCTAAGAGTCGGACATGACTGAGCAACTTCACTTTAGCTTTTCACTTTCATGCATTGGAGAAGGAAATGGCAACCCACTCCAGTGTTCTTGCCTGGAGAATCCCAGGGACAGGGTAGCCTAGTGGGCTGCCATCTATGGGTTCACACAGAGTCGGACACGACTGAAGCAACTTAGCAGCAGCAGTTATTCTTTAGCTGTTACAACTAAGAAACACTTGGAGCTACACTTGTCCTTCATAAAACTAATTACTCTCTGACTCCAAATGAATTATATTCTGTACCTGGCATTCTTCTCCTCTGCATTTCCTTGCAGCATTCTTCATTTCAGAAAGGAGGTCATAGGCCGATAGCCTCAGAGACACCAGATCTGGTTATTGAGCCGCCTGACACCAGGTTTGGCCATAAATTTTGCAGAAGAATTGCAGGACTTTCCCCACTCTAATCCTTTTCACCTTCCCCAGACTACAAGCACTGTCTATAAAACTTTGCCCCGATAGCTCAGTTGGTAAAGAATCCACCTGCAATGTAGAAGATCCAGGCTCAATTCCTGGGTCAGGAAGATTCGCTGGAGAAGGGATAGGCTACCCACTCCAGTATTCTGGGGCTTCCCTTGTGGCCCAGCTGGTAAAGATCCGCCTGCAATGCAGGACACCTGGGTTCAATCCCTAAGTTAGGAAGTTCCCATGGAGAAGGGAAAGGAAATTCTCCAAGCCAGGCTTCAGCAATACGTGAACTTCCAGACGTTCAAGCTGGTTTTAGAAAAGGCAGAGGAACCAGAGATCAAATTGCCAAGATTCACTGGATCATCAAAAAAGCAAGAGAGTTTCAGAAAAACATCTATTGGGAATACCAAACCACCTGATCTGCCTCTTGAGAAACCTGTATACAGGTCAGGAAGCAACAGTTAGAACTGGACATGGAACAACAGACTGGTTCCAAATAGGAAAAGGAGTACCTCAAGGCTGTATATTGTCACCCTGCTTATTTAACTTATATGCAGGGTACATCATGAGAAACGCTGGGCTGGAAGAAGCACAAGCTGGAATCAAGATTGCCGGGAAAAATATTAATAACCTCAGATATGCAAATGACATCACCCTCATGGCAGAAAGTGAAGAAGAACTAAAGAGCCTCTTGATGAAAGTGAAAGAGGAAAGTGAAAAAGTTGGCTTAAAGCTCAACATTCAGAAAACGAAGATCATGGCATCTGGTCCCATCACTTGATGACAAATAGATGGAGAAACAGTGGAAACAGTGTTAGACTTTATTTGTGGGGGCTCCAAAATCACTGCAGATGGTTAACTGCAGCCATGATATTAAAAGATGCTTACTCCTTGGAAGGAAAGTCATGACCAACCTAGACAGCATATTAAAAAGCAGAGACTACTTTGCCAACAAAGGTCTGTCTAGTCAAAGCTATGAATTTCCCAGTAGTCATGTATGGATGTGAGAGTTGGACACATCTCAGAAAGCTGAGTGCCGAAGAATTGATGCTTTTGAAGTGTGGTGTTGGAGAAGACTCTTGAGAGTCCCTTGGACTGCAAGGAGATCCAATCCATCCATTCTAAAGGAAATCAGTCCTGGGTGTTCATTGGAAGGACTGATGTTGAAGCTGAAACTCCAATACTTTGGCTACCTGATGTGAAGAGCTGACTCATTGGAAAAGACTCTGATGCTGGGAGGGATTGGGGGCAGGAGGAGAAGGGGACGACAGAGGAAGAGATGATTGGATGGAATCACTGACTCAATGGATATGAGTTTGGATGAACTCTGGGAGTTGGTGATGGACAGGGAAACCTGGTGTGCTGCGGTTCACGGAGTCACAAAGAGTCAGACACAACTAAGCGACTGAACTGAACTAACTCAACCCACTCCAGTATTCTGGCCTGGAGAATTCCATGGACCATACCAGAAGTCCATGGGGTCCCAAAATGTTGGACACTACTGCACGACTTTCAATTTTCACTTATTCCCCAGGGAAGGAGGCACAGTTCCTGAGGCTCTAGCCTGCTATGTTCCCTCTTTGCCTGACAAAGAAATAAAGCTACTCTCTCTCTTTCCTCCAAAACATTTTCCATATTTCTATTCAGCATTGGTGCACAGAGGGCCAATATTTTGGCAACCAACTGAATCAAGTTAGAACATGGCAAGAGTGATTTCATTGGGGTGAGGAATCGTACTTCCGATCAGTGAGGGTCAAAAATAGATGAGAGGAGAGAGAGATGGTGAGAACAGATAAATACTTTGAAGAAAGTTCACTATAAAGGAGTGGAGAAATAGGGCAGAACTTGAAGAAGCATGTGTGAGTTTGGGGGAAGTAAAGTTTTTGGTTTTCCAAGCAGGGAAAAGTCACAGAAATTTCTTACTGGTGGCAATAACACAGTAAACAGAACTTTGATAATGAAGGAAAGTGAGAGGTAAGTAAAGTCCTTGAGTAGCAGGTGCTAAGATGTGGGATCTAGGACATAAAGGAAAGGACTGATATTAGGGGCAAGGACAGAACCCTATTATAATAAAAAGAGGAAAATACACATGGCTACAAAAGCTGGAAGATTGATAGATTTGCCAGTGGAAGCAACGGGAGTTCTCTCTTGATTGTTCCTATTTTCTCACTGAAATAAAAAGCAGGATTATAAGATGTAAGTGGATGGTGAAGGGAACATACCGAAAGCTTAAAGAGAAATGAGAGAGTTTGAAGTGGATCTCTTAGAAAATGAGAGAGCAGGCTGACCAGGAAAATATAATAGAATTGCCAGGCATTGCCAAGGGCCCACTTGAGGTTTATAGTCCTATTTCTGGATTTTGCCTTCATTATCTGACAGGCTTAATCCTGTTTTTGCCATGATGGATACCTGCTTCTTTTTTGTTTTCAACGTTAGCAAATCCAATGGAAAGAAACAGCCTTTTTACCAAGAGAATGCCAATAAAAATCTGTGTGAGCTCTCACATATGGGACCTCAGTCCTTGTTCAGGCTTTATCTCATTGCTGTGTTTGGGAGGATTCTGTCCTCTAATTAGCTGGCCTGTATGTCCTCCCAGGAGCTTGGGGTTGCAGTGGATTCAGCCCCGTTAAACACAAGGATATGATTGGGGAGGGTGGCATCCTATAGAAAATCACAGTACATGTTACCATATCTATCCTTATGAAGGTGGAAAACGAACTGGGCAATACAGCCAATATCCATGGTGCTCATTATTGGCATGTAATTTACTGAAAAACTTGCCAGGGTGAGTCAAATGTCATAAATAACCTCTATGAACATTTCCATTTTCTTGTTATTCAGTTGTTTAGTCATGTCTGGGTCTTTGCAATCCCATGGACTGCAGGATGCCAGGTTTTCCTGTCCTTCACTATCTCCAGGGCTTGCTCAAACTCATGTCCATCAAGTTGGTGATGCCATCCACCCATCTCATCCTCTATCATCCCCTTATCCTCCTGCCTTCAATCTTTCCCAGTAGCAGGGTCTTTTTTAATGGAAAGTCAGCTCTTTGCATCAGGTAGCCAAAGTATTGGTTTCAGCTTCAGCATCAATCCTTCCAATGAATATTCAGGACTGATTTCCTTTATAATTGACTGGTTTGATCTCCTTGCAGTCCAACGGACTCTCAAGAGTATTCTCCAACACCACAGTTCAAAAGCATTAATTCTTCAGTGCTCAGTCTTCTTTACAGTATAACTCTCATATCCTTATATGACTATTGGAAAAACCATAATTTTAACTACAGGGATCTTTGTTGGCAAAGTAACGTCTCTGCTTTTTAATACGCTGTCTAGATTTATCATAGCTTTTCTCTGAAGGAGCAAGTGTCTTTTAATTTCATGACTGCAGTCACCATCTGCAGAGATTTTGGAGTCCAGGAAAATAAAGTCTGTCACTGTTTCTTTCCCCATCTATTTACCATGAAGTGATGGAACCGGATCCCATTTTTTGAATGTTGAATTTTAAGACAACTTTTTTACTCTCCTCTTTCACTTTCATGAAGAGTTTAGTTCCTCTTTGCTTTCTGCCATAAGGGTGGTGTCGTCTGCATATCTGAGGTTATTGATATTTCTCCCAGCAATATTGATTACAGTTTGTGCTTCATCCAGCCCAGCATTTCACATGATGTACTCTGCATATAAGTTAAATAGCAGGGTGACAATATATAGCCTTGACATACTCCTTTCCCAATTTGGAACCAGTCCGTTGTTCCATGTCCATTTCTAC
The DNA here is from genome assembly GCF_029407905.1 of Bubalus kerabau. Classification (NCBI taxonomy): domain Eukaryota; kingdom Metazoa; phylum Chordata; class Mammalia; order Artiodactyla; family Bovidae; genus Bubalus; species Bubalus kerabau. The sequence continues at coordinate 58,528,466 of NC_073634.1, forward strand.
CTGTTGCTTCTTGACCTGCATTCAGTTTTCTCAGGAGGCAGATAAGGTGGTCTGGTAGTCCCATCTATTGAAGAATTTTCCACAATTTGTTGTGATCCACACAGGCAAAGGCTTTAAGTTAGTCAATGAAGCAGAAATAGATGTCTTTCTGGAACTCTTTTGCTTTTTCTATGATCCAATGGATATTGGCAATTTGATCTCTGTTTCCTCTGCCTCTTCTATATCTAGCTTGAACATCTGGAAGTTCTTGGTTCACATACTCTTGAAGCTGAGCTTGAAGAATTTTGAGCATTACTTTGCTAGTGTGTGAAATGAGTGCAGTTGTGAGGTAGTTTGAACATTCTTTGGCATTGCATTTCTTTGGGATTGGAACAAAAACTGACCTTTCCATTTTAATACTCTTAAATTCTCTAGTTTTGAAACTCCCAAACTGGGCACCTTTGGCTGGGAACAAGAATGATCCTACAGTAACATGATTGATGATTATCATCTGTCTTCTGAAATATTCACCAGGTATATCTATTCAATATATTAAAAAATAAAGTTAAAAATAAAAACACTAAAAGAGAGAGATGGGAGAGAGTTTGGGAAAGGAATTCTGGGCTATTAGTGTTAAGAATCTAAATAATGCAAAGCTTTACAAGGAAAACACTGTAAATATGAGTATATTGGAAGTGGCTTAAGAGTTGAAAAAATGAAAAACAGTTTAAAAGTAACTATAATATACTTCAATGAAAAAAATAATCACTTTTCTTATTTTACTTATTTCCAAATTTATTTAAACACTTTTTAGTCTACCAACAAAAACCAAAGTTTACAACTCTTACAAAAATCTAATATACTGTGAGAACCCTGCACATTTGTTTGTAAGAAGGATATGGAGTTAATTTTTTTGTAAAATGATTAAGTAAAGTATAGTCATTTGGCCTGTTAGGTTCACATGGATCAAAAAGACAGTGTGATTTATGGTTTTCAACTTCATACACTTAACAGAGCAAGAAGAGAAGTGGGAATGGGAGTAACAATAGGTCACATTTGGAAATGAAAGCAATAAAAGACAAACCAGTTACCACAGGCACCTTTTTCAATTACCATGAATTAATAATTATAACATTTCATAAAAATACACCTCCAACATTACACCAAGCATGGTGTTCTGGCAGGGCAGAATATCAAAATACCTTTGGAAACTCACAGGGTAACTTTCTGGGAACTGTCAGCACATGATAATAGGAATAGGCATCAGATCAAACCCAGGCAGGTTGCATTTAATTTGTTGCCTCTGTAAACACCAGGGTCTTCCTTTTTACAGCCTGCATTTGTCATTTTGAACAGAAGCCTGGAGCTCTAGTTTTCTGCTTCCTGCCTCCAGACCAGCTTGTCAAATGCCTCAAGCCAGGAGCCATATTGCTTTCATTATCTTCCTGGGGTGGATCACAATGTCAAGTGCAGGTGAACATTAAATAAATGCTCCTGGATGCCTGAAGCCAGATCATGCCTGGACAGCACTGTGAAGCAGACAGAGTCTCCCTTTGAGAGTTCCAGGAGTCCTTTTTAGGTTTTGATTTGGAGTTTTTTGAGCATCTACTCCACTTCCTCTTTTAGAGGGCTGGCCTACCACCTGCTCCTCACCAGTTCTACTGCTCAGCAGATGAGGCTGCATCCAGTCCACGTCTTCTCAGAGCTTCTTTTCGATCCATGGACTACTTCAGAGTCAGCATGAGGACTCTTCCCTTGGGCTTTCTCTGAATTCCAGAGTAACACAGCAGGCCATAGGGCCAACTTCTACCAAGCCAAAACGAATGACAGACAGCAGCTGACAATACCCTGGATAAATACTCCATTTTCCTTAGACCTTCCAGCAGGATCTCTGAGATGGGTTTTACATTGCATCCCATAGGTTCCCAGTAACAATAGGAACTGTTGTTAGCTCCCTGATCTGTCTCAAGCATCTCTATGGATGCTTCTTGGGATTATCTCTTAATAGAACCCAGGTCTCCTACACTGCAGGCATATTGTTTCTGAGCCACCAGGGAAACCCCTAAATAAATTACTGTACTGGAATCCTTTACTCAAAGTCAGTTTCTGGGGTCACTGAAGGAGATGTGTGTGTGTGTGTGTGTGTGTGTGTGTGTGTGTGTGCACACAATCATGTCTGACTCTTTGAGACCCTATGGACTGTAGCCCGCCAGGCTCCTCTTTCCATGGGATTTTCTTGGCAAGAATACCAAAGTGGGTTGCCATTTCCTTCTCCAGGGGATTTTCCTGGCTCAGGGATCGAACCTAAGTCTCCCACGTCTCCTGCATTGCAGGCAGATTCTTTACCGCTGAGCCATCCGGGAAGCCCATGAAATAGATATACTCCAGTCAAAATCTGCTATCATTAAATAGTGTAAGCAGGTCAATTATACTCTACCATGCATTTAAGCCAACATATTTTACCTAATGTTGAATAATTTGTATCTTTAGACATCTGTCTACAGGAATACAAACTGCCCTTTTAAAAAACAGACACATGTAAACAGGTGAATGTAGGGCATTTTATAGAAGTAAGTTTGTTCACAAGGAGTAAGCAGCTTCCCAGTGTATTCTTCCTACAGATCTCTGATCATCATCAAACATAAGAGTCAGTTCCTTCAAAAATGTTTTACTTTTGAAGTGCTCAGATATCAACAGTTTCTTCAAGTAGAAACTGGATCCTTTCAAATAATTCATTGGGGCAGGGGTCCTAAACATTTCACTTACATATATCAGTAAGTCCATTAAGGAAGATTCAATTCATGCTGAAGCTTTTTGACAGTTCTTCAGTCAATCTAATTAATGTGGGCCATTCATTTGGCCAATTGTGACAAATATCCCAGTTCAGACCAGTGGTTCTTGGTTTCAGGTGTGCATCAGAATGACCCCTGCTTGTGAAAACAAACTTTCTGATTTACTAGGACTGGACTGAGGGAGAGAATTTGCATTTCTAACAAGTTCTCAGGTGACAGAGATGTTGTTAGTTGATCTACAGCTGTAGACAACTTTTATATTCTCCTTCCACACACTGCATCTTTAAATTCAATAGAGTCTTCTGCATCTCCTTCAGTAAACACAGCCCAACAGCAGACACTTTTTTCCTAGGACTTGTCTCTCTTGCTTTACTGGCTGCCTGAAAGGAAAGGCCATTACTTTACAATTGATCCTTAATATAGCTTTTTCAGTATTCTTTCTTGCTTGTTAAAGTCACCTTCTCCTTTAAGCCATCACTCTGCACAGTAAAAGGAAATTCTCTACATTCACTCAACAATGAAGGTAATTTTCTGCCAGGCAGTGAATAAGAAAGACATGGTTCCCATACTAAGTTGTATTTGCATTGTTTTGCACTGTTCTAGCTTATAAATGCACAAAAACAAAATACCACAATAATCATGATTGTATCTCAAAAATGTTGCATCTTAGATTTAGTTGGCAAAGACAGCATTTGGCAATCTGTTGAAAGTGCTGTCTTTCGTATAGAAATGAAATGCCAAAAATAAAAGACCTATTTTAATATAACAACTTGAAGGAAAAATTGTCAAATGCACAAGATCTTTAATAAAAAGAACAGATGCAGGTGGTGATTAACTTTCATAGCTTGCCTTTAACTTCATATTTAAGTTATTCTAATGTAACAATATATAGAACTTAATATATATATTATATATATATAACTTAATATATAGATCATACTATAAAAAGTAATTACTTAGGACAAGTAATCAAAGAAATAATAGGATAAACAAAAGGTATCATTTTGAAGATTCAGGAACATAATAGATTTTCCACAGACCAGATAAAAATGTGACTTTGTCTTCAGAAAATAAAACAGTAGACTAATGCGAATTCAACTCTGATTTTAGATATCTTGTATAGAATTGTTTGTGTTCACAATGCAATGCTTTTTTCATAACTGCATGACAGTGTGGTTATCATTGTCACTTATTACAGATCCTGTTTTTCCTTTCCTAAAGTTTATGTAATTTTATTTCATTCCATTTTTATTGAGATATAATTGACATACAATACTATGTAAGTTAAAGATGTACAGCATAATTATTTGACTTACATACTTTATGAAATGTTTACCAAAATAACCTGAATGAACATCCATCATCTCATACAGATTCAAAATTAAAGAAAAACAGATAAAAAGCTTTTGTCATGTGACAAGAACTCTTAGGATTTACTCATGTAACAAATTTCATATACAACATAAGGAAGTGTTAATTATATTTATCATGGTTTATGTTATCCCTGATACTTATTTACATTTTCTAATTGGACTTTTGTACCTTTTGACCATCTTTATCCAATTCCCCTGCCCATACCCTACCTCTGGTAACCACAAGTCTGATCTCTTTTTCTATAACTTTTTTTTGTCTGTTTTTGAAGACACTTTTCTAAAGAATATATGCAGATGGCCACAGGCACATTGCCACTCAAAAGATGCTCAACATCATTAATCATCAGGGAAATACAAATCAAAACCACAGTGAGCTATCACTTCATACCTGTCAGAATGGCTGTTATCAAAAAAGACAACATACAAGAATTGAGGAAGATATGGAGGAATGGGAACTCTTCTGCATTGTTGCTGGGAATATAAATTGGTATAGCCAGTATATAAAACAGCATGAAGATACTTTCCCTCTGTCTAATTCCTTTGCTTCTACAAAGTTTTATTTCTCTTGTTAAAAGATAAGACTCAAAAAAAAAAATCATACAATTATTCCCAAGGATATGGAACAATATGGGACTGCCTAGAAGGCAATGGCACCCCACTCCAGTACTCTTGCCTGGAGAATCCCATGGATGGAGGAGCCTGGTGGGCTGCAGTCCATGCTAAGGGTCGGACACGACTGAGCGACTTCACTTTCACTTTTCACTTTCATGCACTGAAGAAGGAAATGGCAACCCACTCCAGTGTTCTTGCCTGGAGAATCCCAGGGACGGGGGAGCCTGGTGGGCTGCCATCTATGGGGTCTCACAGAGTCGGACACAACTGAAGTGACTTAGCAGCACCAGTTGCTTACTGGTAAAGAACCCAGCAGCCAATGCAGGGAGTGTGGGCTTGATCTCCTGGTTGGGAAGACCCCCTGGAGAAGGAGACGACAACGCACTCCAGTATTTTTTCCTGGGGAATACCATGGACAGAGGAACCTGGCGGGCGACAGTCTATAGGGTTGAAAAAAGGGTTGGACATGACTTAGCAACTAAACAATAGTAACAACATAGGAAAAATTCCCTTTTCCTATGTAAACAGTTGTAAATGTAAACAGTTGCTTGTATAGCAAGAGTATCTAGGTGATTGCTGATTGCAAGACCCATTCTAATTCTAGCTGTTTCTTCAGGTACACAGGAGGGCATTCGACCTGGGACACTTGGATGATGTGTCATCCTTGGTCACCTTGGTCATCATCCATGTGCAAGTTTACTGCTTCTTATATTAAAGGTTTGCTAGTTTGCATTTTGGTATAAAGACGGCTGAACATTTACAAATCGATGCTTTCAAACTGTGGTGCTGGAGAAGACTCTTGAGAGCTCCTTGGATAGCATGGAGATCAAACCAGTCAATCCTAAAGGAAATTAACCCTGAATATTCATTGGAAGGACAGATGATGAAGCTGAAGCTCCAATATTTGGCCACCTGATGAGAATATCTGACTCCTTAGAAAAGACCCTGATGCTGGGAAAGATTAAGATAGGAGGAAAAGAGGGTGACAGAGGATGAGATAGTTGGATGGCACCATCGACTCAATGGACATGAGTTTGAGCAAACTGCAAGAGACAGTGAAGGACAGGGAGACCTGGTATGCTGCAGTCCATGGTGTCACAAAGAGACAAGACTGAGTTACTGAACAACAAAAATAATTTGGTATCAAAGAAATGGTTCCCCACATTCCTATGCCTGCTAATCTCCTGACTGACTCCTTCCTGATTTTCTAGTTGTGTTCAACAAAACATCCTGATTATTTGCCTTTTTAAACAATTAAAATCTATTTGTCATGTGGATAATTTTGTTTTGGCTAAATATTTTAAAGCCACCAGAGTAGCCTGAACTTTAGACATTCTTTGATAATCAAAAACAGTAATTTCCTTGAAAAACTCCACATGGCTTTATGCCATAAGCCTGAATGTATTTAATAAAGTGAACAGTGTCTCTGAAGTCAATTTAATGACTCCTCATTGTCTTCCTGTGTCTGGATATGATCAGATTACCTTCTTTCATTGAATCATGCCACTCTTTAAGCCCAACTCAAAGCTTGTTCCATTACACCTCTATTCTCTTTCCTTGATGATTGTGTTTAAAGGTGATCATACTTGTGAAATCAGAAAGAAGTCTATACACAGAGCCCTCACTGAAAGGCAACGGAAGAAGCTGAATTAGTCTAATACACCTCTCATAGAAGTGCACACACATGCATATTTTCCTGTTCCTTGGCATTACGATTTGTGACAGCAAGGGAGACCTTGACTCCTTATTCAGTCCCAGAAGACACCTGGGTAGAAAGATGATGATGGCCCCAGATGCTCCAGGAGGCCTTGAGTACTTGGTTTGGTTGAGACCAAATGTCCATTGTCTTAAGATCCCTGTAATGCCCCCCTACTCCAATTACCAGGACTGTGGGGGGTTTAAGTCATAAGAAATGACAAATACTCTTTCACTACATCATCTCTGACAAAATTCAGACTCATGTCTCGGATCCAGTACATCCTTTCTCTTTTTGCATTCAGGTAATTTTATCTGGGTATTATGAAATTTTCCTATAGACATGAATGTCCCTTAGTTTTCAATGCTTTATTTCTCAAAATAGTACTTATGAAAGAAAAAATATACCCAATATACCATGTAAGTGGTCACCTGTAGAATCTGAATGTCTCAACGAATTACCAAGTTATTTTTCCTTTTTCCTCTATAGTGGGAAGGACTAATATTCAGAGTAACATACAAACTGATGTTTCTAATATCTATTTATTGTATTTACTATGACATGTCACTTTTGTATATGTGTCTAGGATATATTTCATTAATACTATTTTTATATTTTGGGAAAGTGAATTCCATCCAGAGACCTAAACAAAGCAATGAAAAAGGAGGGAATGGCATTTATAGTTCTTCCATATAGTTAGCATAATGTCACAATATCACATACTATACAGCGTCACTATATTGTCTAGCAATATACTGATATTTACAGGATTGCAAAGTGACAATGCAATCATTCTCAAATGGTAAAGAATCTGCCTACAATGTGGGAGACCCAGGTTCGATTCCTGGTCAGGAAAATCCCCTGGAGAAAGAACAGCTATCAACTCTAGAATTCTTGCTTGGAGAATTCCATGGACAGAGGAGCCTGGCAGGCTACAGTCCATGAGGTCACAAAGAGCCAGGCAAGACTGAGTGACTAACACTTTCATTTCATGTACCCAAGGTAATGAGAAATGGATATTTGTATCTTCCTCTAAATGCTGGAGACACTTGGGAGTAAGTTCCTAGCATCCTCATTTTTTTTCTCTACCTTTCTTTCGTAGATCAACCTGGCCATCCCTAAGGCTCTAAATATCATCTGTATCATATCTCCTAAGTTTCTAACTCCATCCCTTACCTTGTCTATAATTTCAAATTCTTATTTCCAATTACACTTTTATAACATTATTTTTGTCAGAACCTTAATCTTAGTCCCAAACTGAGTTCTCTATTCCATCCTCTCCCCTACTGCTCAAGTTTAATCCACATCTTGTCTTTTTTCAGTAATGGCACAACTATCTCCCTGGCTACTCAAGCCAGATAAATGGGAAACATCTTTCATTTGTCTTTCCCCTCCTTACTTCCATGTTCCATATATATCAGCCTTCTCTTAATCACCACTGCCAACATTTTGAACCATTTCCTCTCTCACTAAAACCATTCAAAAACTCAAACTGGTGCTTCACCATTTCACCCTCAATACACTTTTCAACGTGGCAGACAATAATCTTCTAGAATTTTAAAGCCTGTGATGACTGTAATACCTTCTGTTGAACTTAAGGCTGAACTCTTGCTGAGCTCAGCAAGCTTACTGAAGGCTTGCTGACTCCATGATTCGGCTCCTGTTGCCTACTTCCACCTCATTTTGTTTCTCTCCATCTTGCTCTAACTCCAGCTATAATAGCCCAATTTCATTTACTAGAGCTCAGCAAAGGTCTTCTTCCTTAAGACTCTTAGTCCTCAGGCTTTTTTTCTGCCTGAAAAGCAACTCTGTCCCTCTTCTTACCATAATCAGCTCTCTTTCAGTCTAGAAATGACATATGAAAATACAACTCAGGCTGGCCATCCTTGGTCATCCTCTCTGAAATAGTTCTCTCCTCTTATCCAAAACCATAGTACCTTATTCATTCTGTTTACTTTAGATATCACCTTATTTTTGTTTACTTGCTTCATATCTGTCTCTGCCCACTGGATTCATACTCTTGGAGGGTAGAAGCTAATTCTGCAAGTTAGTCACTATCACCCCTTCCCAGCAAAATGGTCTGCATATAGTAGGCATTCTAATAAAAACAATAAGAATGTTATACAGTAATAAGTATGATGATTATAATATCAGTCTATTTGCTCTTAATAAGATATTAACACTGTTATCAGTGTTTTGTGTGTATTAACTCATTTAAAGAGATAAGTACATTGATTATTCCTCTGTGAGCACAGAGCAGTTAAGTACTGGCTAAGTCATAAAGTACTGTCTTAGCCACTGGCTAAGCAAGTGGCAGAACAGGGATTCAAATTTTTGTGTTTTGACCCCAAACACCCAAGCTCATAACTATCCTACTAGGCTACTTATTGAAACATGAGGTCAAACAACAATCAAGGAATCCAAGGATAGTAGAACATATTTAATGAAATATATAAATACAAGACACAGGGTTTAACAAAAGTCAAGGAATTTAAAGCCAAAATACATTTAATAGTAATAATTTTTTTTTAAAATCGTGAACTTTTTTGATGATTCAGTACATGGGTCATGAAGCATCTCAGCATATCATAATGATTATTAGGCATCTATAATAGCTAAGAATGTATAATACAAGCCCAGTCTCACTTGATTCTGTGGAATATTCTTTATTTTTAAAATATCTTGTTCAAGATCCTTCAGTCTGATTTTTACTTTGTGCTAAGTCGCTTAAGTTGTGTCCAACTCTTTGTGACTATGGACTGTAGCCCAAAAGTCTCCTCTGTCCATGAGATTTTTCAGGCAAGAATACTGGAGTGGGTTGTCATGCCCTCCTTCAGGGAATCTTCCCAATCCAGGGATTGAACCCATGTCTCTCATGTCTCCTGCATTGGCTGGCAGGCTCTTTACCACTAGCACCACTCAGAAAGCCAATTTTCACTTTATATGAGTTCAAAAGACAATGCCAGGTATTTGACCAAACTAGGCTAAATTTGGAGAAAACAGGAGTATTATTACTCCTGAATAGTTTGCAGACTCACAGCATTGGGACAGCAGGTCTGTTTCTTCAAAAGCAATCTGGAAAGATACAACATGGCTTGCCATGTCCTCAAACTGATGTCTAATCCTCAGACTCATTGTGGCACTCTTAAAAACACTATATAACCCCAAAGTAGCCATGGATACACTCATCTACTGGCTCATATAACTACTAAAAGTTATTCCCAACCAGGGTGACCCATGCTTGGGGTATGATAATTTCAAAATCAATTAGGAAAAAAAAAAAGATGGAGGGCTGTATTTGTCCTCTGGGTAATTCAGAGAAACCATATTTGGCAACAGCAAGTTGTGAAAACAACATTTATCAGCATCAAAACCAGGCTCCAGAGGAGATCTGATTTGGGCTCTCAGATGCTCAGAAGTTGAAGCATGGCAGGTTGTTTGAAAAGATAAAGACTGGACTCTGCCTGTTTTCATTTCTCCCTACAAACTTTTTCAAGATCTTATCTCATTTCCTTTCCCTCTTTAAAGTGTGCTTTCGATCTTCTTTCCAAAAGAGACACAGCTCCCTGGATTTATCACTATTTTTGGCTTCTTAAAAGGTCTTTATGTTTAATCCTCAGGAGTAAACAAACTTCTTCAATCTCTCTAACTAAGACTAAATATAGAACCAGATCTTAGGGTTGTTATCTACCCAGAGCACCTGATGGCATTTGGGAGGTGGGGATGGGAAAGGGGACTTAAAAATGATAAACAGCTTAGTTTTCCATGTCATTTTCTATAACTAACAATATCATATACAACAATATCCCAAGGAAACATGATTAATCTGTGGTTAAATATTTTAAAATTATTTAGAGTTACAATTGAATAGGAGTTTGACCCCATCCATAATCTAGGGACATTTAAGCTTCTCTCCCTTTTCCTCTGATTGTAAGAGATACTCCATCATAAACTCCATGAGATGGGTTGGTTCTGTCTTTTAAATAGCTCATATTCATAAGATTTAAAATGTAAAGTATTTTTATTGTTCACAGACTTAATAAATTTTTATTGACTGCCTATTATTCTTCTTATTAGGTTCTATGTTGTTGTTGTTTAGTTGCTAAGTCATGTCCAACTCTCTTTTTTGACCCATGAACTATAGTCCACCAGGTTTCTCTGTCCATGGGATTTTCCAGCAAGAATACTGGAGTGGGTTGCCATTTCCTTCTCCAACAGATCTTCCCAATCTAGGGATCAAACCCACATCTCCTTTGGCAGGTGGATTCTTTACCATTGAGCCACCAGTGAGGCCCATACTCAGCAATAAAATAATCAACAGTCATGGCTCAAGCTCTGACTAATAAAACATTTCAGTGAGGACAAGGCACCCTGCTCTGATTCTTTAGTGGGAGAACCTGACAAGGGTCATCAAGAAAGTCATCTCTGAAGAAATTATTTTTTTACTGACATCTAAAACATGAGAAGACTTCCCTGGTGGTCCAGTGGCGAAGACTCCACACTTCCATTGCAGGGGGGGCACAGGTTCAATCCGTAGTAGGGAAGCTAAGATCCCAAACGCTGCATCAAAAGGTCAATAAACAAATAAATACATAAAAACATTAGGAGAAAAAAAATATATCAGGAAAAAGACCAGCATATGACAGGAAAGAGCCTATGGAGGTCAAAGGATTGAAGATGAGTATGATTGCAATCTGATCAGGGAAGGTGGTGGGCAAAGTAGAGAGGGAGGGTATAAAGTGTGTCCTAAGGATCTGGGAGGAGATGAGCCACATGTGGCTTTATAGGCCACACTCAAGAGTTCTGTCTTTATTCTAAAAATACAGAGAGCCCCCTCACATGTTTTAAATTGGAAGCCCAAGTTAACAAGGAATGTGCCCTGGAAAGAGCCCTCTACAGACTAGAGAAGAGACTACAGGGATTTACGTACGGGTGGGCAGTGGTGTGAGAAGACACTGCAGTAACAAGTGAGGAAACAATGATTTGGGCCAGGAGGTGGGAGGATGGACAAAAGCATAATGAGTTGAGGGATATTAAGAGGCAACGTGAGCCAGACTTGGGAGCAAACTAGACATCAGGGTAAAGGGAGAAGTGTGGAGAATGACTCCTGTGCTATTATGTACTTCATACCATTTAACATGAATTCCACTCAAATAGATAAAGGTGGTTAACACAGTGCTATACTATGAGAAGTGAAATGAAAGTGTTAGTCGCTTAGTTGTGTCCAACTCTTTAAGATCCCAGAGACTGCAACCTGCCAGGCTCCTCTGTCCATAGAATTCTCCAGGTAAGAATATTGGAGTGGGTAGCTATTCCTTTCTCCAGGGGATCTTCTAAACCCAGAGATCAAACCCGGGTCTCCTGATTGCAGGAAGCCTTTTTACCGCCATGGGCTTCCCTTGTAGCTCAGTTGGTAAAGAATCTGCCTGCAGTGAAGGAGACCCAGGTTCGATCCCTGGGTTGGAAGATCCCCTGGAGAAGCAAATGGCAACCCACTCCAGTATCCTTGCCTGGAAAATCTCATGGACAGAGAAGCCTGGTGGGCTGCAGTACATGGGGTTGCAAAGAGTCGGGCACGACTGAGCGACTCGCACTTACTTACTTTTTACTGTCTAAGCCAACAGAAAAGCCCATACTATGAGATGCTGGTACTAAATGTAAATGCTTATATTTGCATATTGGGATGAAGTACTTCATTAGGCTTTAATTCATTTATCCTAAATAAAGAAGAGTTTCAAATTAATAAAAAATTGTCCACTAAACTACATTAGCAGCAAAAATTATAATGAGTTTCATTGCAATAACTTTGGGAAGAACAAAAAGCACTGAATTTCTATTATATGTAGGGAATTAATTAGTCTAATATTAGTTTCCTAAAGATGGAATTTTAAAAAATTAATCACAGATCCTGAAGAAACACTGGAGTCAAATATCAATACCCAGGTAATTGACAAAAGACTTTTCATTAGTGTAACTGTAATTTTAAAAAATAAAGCTACCAAAGGACAGGCAGATAATTTGTTTTTAAGTGTAATATCTGAGCAGTTACACTAGCAAAATCATCCTATTCTTTTATGAGGAATAAATTATAAACAAAATAATAACTGGAAAAGGGTAAAGAAAAGCATTCTGTTTCAAGATTTTAGTAAATCTTTGCTGTATTTTTCTTAACTTTTAGTTTGCAAAATACATATAAAGCTGAAAAACAGCTCTAGACTTCAAAGTCTAGTAGACATCAATTCAATACACTCTCCAATGTGGTAGATATGGAAAAAATACCAATTAAACAATGCTCAAACCAGGCTTTTGTTCTGTAATTTCTGTACAGAACAAATCCACTGATTTCCTATCTGTCCATCATATCCCTTACTTATTTCAAAAACTGAATTCATATAATTCACTTTTTTCAGGAAGATGACATATATTGCTTTCTTCCTCAACATTTGGTACACAGTATAGAATGTATCTTATACTTTCCTTTATTCTTTAATTTTCATATATCTCCTGTTCAACTAATTTTTGTTTTTGTTGTTTTAAATATTTATTATTTATTTATTTGACTGTACCACATTTTAGCTGCAGCACATGCAATCTTCAGTCTTCATTGCAGCAGGCAGCATATGGGATCTTCACTGTGGCATGCAGGATCTAGTTCTCTGACCAGGGATCAAACCTGGGCCCCCTGTGTTGGAAGCATGAAGTCTTACCACTCAATCACTAAGGAAGTTCCCCGTTCAACTAGTTTTATGTACTCAAGATAACTTTGTTTTTTCCTGATCATTTAAGTGTTCAGCATCTAAAAACAATTAAAGCGTAAGAACTGAATGAATGAATGAATATATTTTATCTTGTGTGTGTGTGTATGTGCTGTGCTCAGTCATGTATGACTCTTTGCAATCGCATGGACTAGAGCCCACAAGGCTCCTCTGTCCATGTAATTTTCCAGGCAAGAATACTGGAGTGGGTTGTCATTTCCTACTCCAGGGGATCATCCTGATCCAGGGATTGAACCCACGTCTCTTGCATCTCCTGCATTGGCAGGCTGATTCTTTACCACTGAGTCACTTGGGATCTTATAGGGGAGTTAACAGTTCACACCAGCTTGTATTTGTGTTTTGTTTTTCCTCTTAATGTGACAAACTGAAGAAAAGTGTGCAGTATCCTTAAAAGGTTCAGTTTTCAGTTTTTATGTCATTTCTATGATATTTATTTTGCTCATGTTATATTAGTATTATGAAACCCTATGAAGACATAAACATATTAATTGAAATAAAACCAATCATTCTAGGAAATACATGAAAGATAAAAATACTATTAACAGTTTTCTGTGGAATTGCCATTTGCAAAACTCCATCCTCATATAATATTTCAACTGATACTGGGAAAATAAATACTGAGTGGAGAGCAGAGGTTCGGTGTTTAAACTGGAGCTGTGCAGCTAAGCAATATTTCCCAGTAGCTCGTGCTCATGATCAGTCACTTCAGTCATGCCCAATTCTTTGTAACCCTGTGAACTGTAGGCCACCAGGCTCCTCTGTCCATGGGATTCTCCAGTGAATAGCCATGCCCTCCTCCAGGGGATCTTCTCAACCCAGTGGCCAAACCCAGGTCTCCTGCATTGCAAGCAGATTCTCTACCCACAGAGCCATGTGGGAAGCCTCTTATTTCCCAGTATAAGTCATCTCATTTTGAAGAACTTGAGAGGAACTGAAGTTAAAAGAGAAATGAATGTAAACTTTTCAGAAATGTTTCACAACAAATATGGTGAATTTCAGACATTTCCTTTCTCCCCCTTTCCTTTATAATAAATTATGTGAACAATTAACAAATTTATTGAGTATGTGTGTTCAGTTGCTCAATTGGGCCCAACTGTTTGTAGTCCCATGGCCTGTAGCTGGCCAGGCTCCTCCATCCATGGGATTTCCCAGGCAAAAATACTAGAATGGGTAGCCATTCCCTTCCCAACCCAGGGATTGAAACCTAGTCTTTTGTGTCACCTGCAGGTGGATTCTTTACCACTGTGCCAAATTTAAATTGAACACAATACTTTAAATCCAGGGAAGCCAGGACTAAAGGATTCCCTATGTTTTCAACTATTGAGAATGAGTAGAAAGACTTTCCAAAGATAAGGAGTTCAGCCAAGTGGGAAATCTGCAGCTTCCTTCTGTCATGTATGGGTCTATGCTTGCTACTTCATTGTATTTCCTGGTAAATAACTGCCATTTTCAAAAATAAACCTTGTTTGTGTGCTACACGTGAATTGGGATGAAAATTCCAGATGTGGTGAAGAAAGGGAAATTGTGCATGATAATATATGAATCAAATTTCCCAGAGATTTCACAGAAGTTGGGCATTACATAGGTAAGAAAGAATGTAATAAAACAACCATGGGCTAACAACATCAGCCTTTGTTGTTGTAAACAATATATGACCCTTGAAAAATTGTACAGCATTTTCATCATTTTCCAGCTGAATTTCATTTTAGTTTTGGGAACATTTTCTTTTTATTTTTTAATATAAATTTATTTATTTTAATTGGAGGTTAATTACTTTACAATATTGTATTGGTTTTGTCATACATCAATATGAATCCGCCACAGGTATACACATGTTCCCCATCCTGAACCCTCCTCCCACCTCCCTCCCTGTACCATCCCTCTGGGTCATTTGAAGTTCTTCAAACATCAAAGGAAGCTGTTACTTTTTCTGATGTTCTTAACTCATATGTAGATACTAAAGTAGTTATGATATTTACAAGGTAGGGAGAACTCCTGGCATTCATTCAGTCAGGTAAGTGACATTCCTGAGTACAGTGCTAAGGACATACAAAAATGCATGTGGTCTCTATATGCTAGGAGTTATGAAGACTGGAGGAGACAGAGAAGGAAGTAATTAAGTAAATAATTATAAAGACTATGTATTGACGTAACTACAGTACATACAGTAAGTCATAGAACACAGAGGATGGAGTTCTGTGACATTTTAAAGACAGAGAACAAATAATAAATAGGGCCAAAGTACTACTTACTTTTTATTTTGTTTTGTTTGAATTCACCTGCAATCCAGGAGACACCAGTTTTATTCCTGGGTCAGGAAGATCCCCTGGAGAAGGGAATGGCAACCCACTCCAGTATTCTTGCCTGGAGAATCCCCATGGACAGAGAAGCCTGGGGGGCTACAGTCCATGGGGTCGCAAAGAGTGGGACACGAGTGAGCGACTAAGCACAGCACAGCAGAGTGCTTTGTTTATTGAGTTTGCTTGAAATGCAATTATGACCTATCTTTATCTGTTTCTGCATTTAAAAGGATGTGACACAAAATCTACAGGGAAGCTGTTAACAAAATCTAAAAAGCAAACAAACAAAATATCTTTTATATAACTTGCCTAAAAGAGAAACTGGGCCATAAAGGCAGTAAAATTTTCAAGATTCTAGGGTTTAGGGGTCCTTGGTTTTATCTAAAATGACATAATTAACAGTCTTTTAGAAAAAAACTCACAATATCCATTTAAGAAAAACATCAAATATGCTAACTGTGATATTTACACTCCATCTTAAGTAAAATCAAATTATGAAAAATGAATAATATAAAAGTGAACAAAAAGTAAACTTTTTAATGTAATCTGTTGTCATCTGCTTTCGTTATATAATTGAAGACATTATTTTCAAGGTAATAAGCACTCAGAAAAATAAATGCTTAAGGGTAGATAAGAACTATATAAATAACCCAGGAGCTAATGAGGCCTACTGAAAAGAGCAGATTAAAAACAGAAGCTAAATACGCAAGAGGGTAAATGTGACATTAGCAGAACAGCATAAAGTTCTTCACCACATATCTTCAAAAGCTCTGTTTTTGAGAGGTGGGTGATTTACACTGGGCAGTGTAATATGGTTTTAAGTGAATGGCCCTCTAGCAAGATGTTTTATCTCCTTCTTCAAATTCTGTAACAATTTGTTGTCAGAATCATTCTCTTCTTTATTCAAGTTACCCGTTTACTGTCCGTTTCACATTCTCAGACCTCAATAAAATTAAATGCATGTTAAAGGCAAAGCTCATGTCCTCTTTACTTTGGTTTTGCCTTTGGTAATTCACACAAGACTTCATAAAAGGTCTCATAAGAGAATGTGACTGTGAGTTGGGTGCTTAAATACTAAGAGAGGTCACCAGTCACCAAGAGGAAAAGCCATTATAGACAGAGCAAAGGGAAGAGGGAAGACACGGGACATGGTTCAGTGTGGTTATGGTAGTGCTGGAGAAAGAGTATGCCACAAAGAACATCTTAGGAGATGAGGCTGAAAATGTGGACAAGAGCCCAATCAAAGCTTTATTATCCTAAGGGCCATGCAGAACCCCTGGCAGGGTTAGACAAGAGATTAATATTTGGTTACTGATTTAATTTTGAAAAAGGCAAGAGAGAGAGATGAGTACATATTCTAGTCTAGATGATCAGGAAAATGAATCTATTTCATCCATGAAATAAGATGAAGAGATGAGCTAATTTAGTTAAAAAACAAATAATCAGTGATTTGGGGATTTACTTAATGACTGAAATGGAGAAGAATGGGGAGGTACAGGGCTTCCCTGATGGCTCAAGCAGTAAAGAATCCACCTGCAATGCAGGAGATACAGGAGATGTGGGTTCAATTCCGGGGTTGGGAAGATTCCCTGAAGAAGGAAATGGCAACCTACTTCAGTATTCTTGCCTGGAAAATCCTGTGGACACAGGACTCTGGCAGGCTACAGTCCATAGGGTTGCAAAGAATTGGACACAGCTGAGCATGCATGCATGGGGAGGTACAGACAGGGAGAACCAACAGTTTTGGTTTAAATATTGTGAAGGTTTGAGATGTCTTTCACCTGCCAGTTTTATCACTATAAAGAAGCTATTAATATTTCAACTCCCTAGTTTCCTCATTTATAATATGGGGATAATAATAAAGTTACTGTAAGTAAATGAAAAGTGCTTAGATAAAGTGCCAAACAGCCATAAAAGCCAAAAATGTTAGCACGTACTACTATCATTAAGCATCAGCAGCAGCACTCTGTGGACCTGCCTTTGGGAAAGAAGATACACTCTTCTGGTTTCCAGGAAAACCTTTTTAGAACTTTGCATGACCTCGGTATTGATTTCTTTTTCCCCAGTCTTCTTGAAATAGGACACAAGCTTCTGCTCTTTCTGTTCCTCTTCATTCACTCTGCCCTGGTCTCTTCCTGTGCTCATCCTCCAAATGTTGGTGAGTTCCTTTGTTATTATTTTTGGAGGTTGGGCTTCAAGCAATTTTTGAATCCTTACAATGGGCTGCAGTTGTTATGGGTTAAATCATGTATCACACACACACAAAAATGTATGTTGAAGTCTAAACTACTTCACCACTTGACCTTACTAAAAATAGAGTTATTGCAGATGCAACTAAGATGAGGTCATATCAGAGTAAGTTAGTCGCTCAGTTGTGTCTGACTCTTTGCGACCCCATGAATCGCAGCATGCCAGGCCTCCCTGTCCATCACCAACTCCCGGAGTTCACACAGACTCACGTCCATTGAGTCAGTGATGCCATTCAGCCATCTCATCCTCTGTCGTCCCCTTCTCCTCCTGCCCCAAATCCTTCCCAGCATCAGAGTTTTTTCCAATGAGTCAACTATTCACATGAGGTGGCCAAAGTACTGGAGTTTCAGCTTTAGCATCATTCCTTCCAAAGAAATCCCAGGGCTGATCTCCTTCAGAATGGACTGGTTGGATCTCCTTGCAGTCCAAGGGACTCTCAAGAGTCTTCTCCAACACCACAGTTCAAAAGCATCAATTCTTCGGCACTCAGCCTTCTTTACAGTCCAACTCTCACAGTCATACATGACCAGAGGAAAAACCATAGCCTTGACTAGATGGACCTTTGGTGGCAAAGTAATATATCTGCTTTTCAATATGCTATCTAGGTTGGTCATAAATTTCCTTCCAAGGACTAAGCGTCTTTTAATTTCATGGTTGCAGTCACCATCTGCAGTGATTTTGGAGCCCAAAAAAATAAAGTCTGACACTGTTTCCACTGTTTCCCCATCTATTTCAAATGAAGTGATGGGACCGGATGCCATGATCTTCGTTTTCTGAATGTTGAGCTTTAAGCCAACTTTTTCACTTTCCATTTTCACTTTCATCAAGAGGCTTTTGAGTTCCTCTTCACTTTCTGCCATAAGGGTGGTGTCATCTGCATATCTGAGGTTATTGATATTTCTCCCGGCAATCTTGATTCCAGCTTTAGTCCAGCGTTTCTCATGATGTACTCTGCATATAAGTTAAATAAGCAGGGTGAAAATATACAGCCTTGACGAACTCCTTTTCCTATTTGGTACCAGTCTGTTGTTCCATGTTATAACTGTTCTAACTGTTGCTTCCTGACCTGCATACAAATTTCTCAAGAGGCAGATCAGTCTCTTTCAGAATTTTCCACAGTTTATTGTGATCCACACAGTCAAAGGCTTTGGCATAGTCAATAAAGCAGAAATAGATGCTTTTCTGGAACTCTCTTGCTCTTTCCATGATCCATCGGATGTTGGCAATTTGATCTCTGGTTCCTCTGCCTTTTCTAAAACCAGCTTGAACATCAGGAAGTTCACAGTTCACATATTGCTGAAGCCTGGCTTGGAGAATTTTGAGCATTACTTTACTAGCATGTGAGATGAGTGCAATTGTGCGGTAGTTTGAGCATTCTTTGGCATTGCCTTTCTTTGGGATTGGAATGAAAACTGACCTTTTCCAGTCCTGTGGCCACTGCTGAGTTTTCCAAATGTGCTGGCATATTGAGTGCAGCACTTTCACAGCATCATCTTTCAGGATTTGGAATAGCTCAACTGGAATTCCATCACCTCCACTAGCTTTGTTCATAGTGATGCTTTCTAAGGCCCACTTGACTTCACATTCCAGGATGTCTGGCTCTAGGTCATTGATCACACCATCGTGATTATCTGGGTCATGAAGATCTTTTTTGTACAGTTCTTATGTGTATTCTTGCCATCTCTTCTTAATGTCTTCTGCTTCTGTTAGGTCCATACCATTTCTGTCCTTTATCGACCCCAGTGAAATGTTCCCTTGGTATCTCTAATTTTCTTGAAGAGATCTCTAGTCTTTCCCATTCTGTTGTTTTCCTCTATTTCTTTGCATTGATCGCTGAAGAAGGCTTTCTTATCTCTCCTTGCTATTCTTTGGAACTCTGCATTCAGATGCTTATATCTTTTCTTTTCTCCTTTGCTTTTTGCTTCTCTTCTTTTCACAGCCATTTGTAAGGCCTCCCCAGACAGCCATTTTGCTTTTTTGCATTTCTTTTCTATGGGAATGGTCTTGATCCCTGTCTCCTGTACAATGTCATGAACCTCATTCCATAGTTCATCAGGCACTCTATGTATCAGATCTAGGCCCTTAAATCTATTTCTCACTTCCACTGTATAATCATAAGGGATTTGATTTAGGTCATACCTGAATGGTCTAGTGGTTTTCCCTACTTTCTTCAATTTAAGTCTGAATTTGGCAATAAGGAGTTCATGATCTGAGCCACAGTCAGCTCCTGGTCTTGTTTTTGCTGACTGTATAGAGCTTCTCCATCTTTGGCTGCAAAGAATATAATCAATCTGATTTCGGTGTTGACCATCTGGTGATGTCCATGTATAGAGTCTTCTCTTGTGTTGTTGGAAGAGGGTGTTTGTTATGACCAGTGCATTTTCTTGGCAAAACTCTATTAGTCTTTGCCCTGCTTCATTCCGTATTCCAAGGCCAAATTTGCCTGTTACTCCAGGTGTTTCTTGAGTAAGGTGGGCTCTTAATCAATATGATTGATATCCAATACTTTAGAAGAAAAGGGCAGAGAAACAGAGAGCAGAGGCACGAATGGCATCTGAGGCAGAGACTGGAGTGATGCAACTGCCAGTCAAAGGATGCCCAGGCCTGACAGCCACTACAAGAGAGGAAGAGACCAGGAAGAAGCTTCTGTTACAGATTTCAGAGGGACCATGGCCCTGCCAACACATTGATTTTGGATTGCTAGCCTCTAGAACCATGAGACAAGATATCTCTGTTGTTTTAAGACATCCATTTTTCTTAGGACTCCTTTGTTAAATGAGCCTTGAGAAACTAATATATAAATAGATATAAGAATGTGCTATTTTTCTAAAAAGAGAGTTCTGAGCTTTTCATCAGATTCTCAGAAGGACTTGAAACCCCCAGGAAAACTTCAGCACCAACTGTTTCTTCCACTCTCTTCTGGCGATCCCATGTACTCCTTTGACATTAACTGGAACCTGGGTGTCTCTGCTTCCCAAATCTATACACTAAGCTATACTTTTCTGGAGCACTGGAACTCTATGTCCACTTGAAATCTCTTCTCACATATCCACCACTGAGTGGAGGACATGCTGAGCTATCATTACCTTCCTCATTTCACTAAACGATGCCACAATTCACTTAACTGTTCAAACTCAACACAGAAAAGGCCTCATAATCCATAATCTCACCCATCATTAAGCATTGTTAGCCTAATATCTAAAATAAATCACGAATATGTCCATTTCTCTTCCCCCTTTGCTCCCACTACTCTAGGCTGCCAATCTCACACCTGTCATGGAGTAAAACAATCGCCTCCCCAGCTGGCTTCCTCACTTCCTCTTTTGTCTTCCTCTTATTCATTGTTTTGGTGAGATGCCAGGACAGAGATTAACATGAAGTTAAGCAATGTGTGTTCCCCTGTGGAGGAAAGGAATGAAAAATGGGATTTTGGAGACAGAGGAGTTGGGTTGTAAAGATTAGGGTGACCAACTCATCCTTTTTTTGCCTAGGACAACAGATTGACTGCTTTGCCCCTAACACCAGGAATCAAGAAAGGATGACCTCAGATGTTACTCCTATTCACCATAATAAAAGAAATCTTAGACAGTGCAATAAGGCAAGAAAAAGAAAGGAAAGAAATATAGAATGAAGAATAATGAAGAAGCATTAATAAAATTTTCTCTATCCAAATAAAATACAGTTGTCTGCTAAAACTAATAAATGAGTTTAGTAACTCATAGGATATAAAATCAATCACACACACACACATAACTATATAATAGCAATGAACAACTGGAAATTGAATTTTTTTAGAAGTATCATTTAAAATAATATGAAATAATACTTATGTATACATATAATGGAATACATGCAAGATCTATATGTTGAACACTGATTAGAAATTTTAAAACATCTGAATAAACTGAGAAAAATACTGTTTGCATAGACTGGAAATCTCAATAATGTTAAGATGACAGTTCTCCCTAAGTAAATCCATTGATTCAACCCATCCCAATCTGAAACCCAGTGAAACATATTTAATTTAAAAAGCTGACTGGGAGAATGGCATTGAAACATATATAATATCATACAAGAAACGAATGGCCAGTCCAGGTTTGATGCAGGATACAGCATGCTTGGGGCTGGTGCACTGGGATGACCCAGAGGGATGGTATGGGGAGAGAGGTGGGAGGGGGGTTCAGGATGGGGAGCACGTGTACACCCGTGGTGGATTCATGTTGATGTATGGCAAAACCAATACAATATTGTAAAGTAATTAACCTCCAATTAAAATAAATATTTTTTTTTAATGGTCAAAATGGTGGGGGAGGTTCAACAGGGAGGTGACATAAGTATACCTATGGCTGATTCATGTTGATATTTGGCAGAAACCAACATAACACTGTAAAACAATTATCCTCCAAATATCCTCCTTTGTATTTATATCTACAATTATTCTCCTTTTTATTTATTTAAAAATAAATAAATCTCATTAAAAAATAAATAAAAAGCTGATTCAAAAGACTATGCAGAAAACAAAGGAAGTTGAATATCTAAAACAAATTTGAAAAAAAAAAGTTGGAAAACTCATACTGATTTCAAGATTTATTACAAAGATACAATATAGTGTAGTAGCAACAATAGACACATAGATGATAAACAGATTTTTGTCAAAGGTGCAAAAGTAATTCAATGGCAAAGGATAACCTTTTTAAAAAAGCCTATTTAAGATGCTAGTAGTACAAATGGGCATTCATATACTAAATAAATAAATGTGTGCATGTTAAGTCGCTTCAGTTGTGTCTGACTCTTTGCAACCCTATGGACTGTAGCCTGCCAGACTCCTCTGTTCATAAGATTCTCTAGGCAAGAATACTAGAGTGGGTAGCCATTCCCTGCTCCAGGGGATCTTCCTGATCCAGGGATTGAACCCACGTCTTCTGTGGTTCCTGCATTGCAGGTGGATTCTTTACCACTAAGCCACTGGGATTTCTTTGGAGGGAATGATGCTAAAGCTGAAACTCCAGTACTTTGGCCACCTCATGTGAAGAGTTGACTTATTGGAAAAGACTCTGATGCTGGGAGGGATTAGGGGCAGGAGGAGAAGGGGACGACAGAGGATGAGATGGCTGGATGGCATCACTGACTTGATGGACGTGAGTTTGAGTGAACTCCGGGAGTTGGTGATGAACAGGGAGGCCTGGCGTGCTGCAATTCATGGGGCTGCAAGGAGTTGGACACAACTGAGCGACTGAACTGAACTGAACTGTGAAGCCCAAATAAATATATACATAAATAAATAAATGACTTTGACCACTACCTCACCCGTACATGAAAATTATCTCAAAGTGAATGAAAAACTCAAATGTAGAGCTGGAAACTATAAAATTCGAGAAAAAAGGGAGGATAAAATTGATGTGACCTTGGGTTAAGTAAAAATTTCTTAAATACAAAACAAAAATCATGCTCCATAATACAATGAAAATTTACAAACTGGAAATTATAAAAATAAAAATGTCTCTGATTTGAAAGATTCTATAAAGAAAATGAAAAGATGAGACAGAAACAGGTGACACAGTCCACTGCAGAAGCTTTGGGTTCTACCTCATCTTTCAAGCCAAAGACATGCTTTCCCCAAGCAGTTTAACCAGTGACTGGGACCTGATCATTTCTGCTTGATGAATAATTCCTCCAAAGTGGCACCAGAATTCCCCACTGGCCATGCCAAGATGTTTTCAGAGCTGTAACACAGTCTGAGGTTCTTATTACCCATTCTCCTTTCCTTCTACTCCTACTCCTGGTTCCTCTCTCTTTATCTTTCATATATACCTTTCATACATACATGCGACTTTTAATTTTTTTTCTTTTTTTTTGGCATTTCTAACTCCAGAGGATGCAAAACTGGCACAGTAAGTAAGGTCTCAATCATTAAGGGCATTGAAAGCCATGGCAAGAATTTGGAAACTTATCCACTAAAGAGAAAGTGTTTTGAAATACTTTAAAGCACAACCATCAGCATTTCAATTATATGCATTAAATTTCACAACTTAAGTGCCTCGTAAAAAACAATTTTTTAAAAAAGATTTATATCATAGATCATAGTGAATTCTTAAAGGAAAATAACAGTAGCAATCAGGTACTTTAAAAACCTGAAAAGTGCTGCTGTTTTGCAAGTTTGGGTTATCTACTTATAAACTCATAATATCAAAGTAAGAAATTTCATAAATGCAAAAGAACAGGAAATCTGCTACCATACCAGAAAAGCACAATTTCCTACCAACATTCTTAGCTTTCCTTTTCCCAGAACAATATCTTGGTATTTACAATTCACATAATAGCATTGTATTTTTTTTAAAAAATCCAAGAGGAGCAGTTGTAACTTAAATAAAAGATTTTAAACACATCAGCACTTGTCTTCCTTAAATGAGTAATGTAACTGCTATTCATTCAATGTCAGCACTTTAACTCATTTTTAGAAAAGAAACTTTAGCAATTTTCAAGGAACTAATATATTATTTGAACACTGAGTGAAATAAAATAAATGCAGCAAGTCTGGGAGAATTAACATTGCATTACCTCAAGTGAAATTTGATAGAGCATGTTTTCCTTTCAGTCACTAGGAACAATTTAAATTATAGAGAATTATGATGCTTAACAGAGAAGGCAATGGCACCCCACTCCAATACTCTTGCCTGGAAAATCGCATGGACAGAGGAGCCTGGTAGGCTCCAGTCCATGGGGTCGCTAAGAGTCGGGCACGACTGAGTGACTTCACTTTCACTTTTCACTTTCATGCATTGGAGAAGGAAATGTCAACCCACTCCAGTATTCTTGCCTGGAGAACCCCAGGGACAGAGGAGCCTAGTGGGCTGCTGTCAGTGGGGTCGCACAGAGTTGGACACAACTGAAGCGACTTAGTAGCAGCAGCAACAGCAGCATGATGCTTAAAATTAAGATGAGAAAAGTGTTTTTAATATGCAATTATTTAATGCAGATTATGGCTAAAGGCTGACTTAGCAACGATTCAGAGAAACCATAAGCTTAATTTTAACCTTCCATAAATATCTTTTTAGAAAGGGGATGGTAAGAACATTAAAGAATAAAAGCCATGTATCTGCAGAAAACAGGATAAAGAAGAAATGTACGAGGAAAAGAATTCCAAGTCTATCAAAATGGATGAACAAAGCAATAAATATTTATGTAACAATGGGTTATTTAGTGATGAAAGTGAGAGCAAGTTTCATTAAAATGATGGCAAAGGCAGATGTGCTGCAGGGATAAGAGTGGGGGTGACTGTGTGGAGACGGTAAATATATGAGGCTCTCCAAGGTAAATATATGAGACTTGCTAGAGAGGGGAAAAGATTGCGCTGGAAAGGGATGAGATAGGACCCCGAGCAGCGGTTTTGTTCTAGGACGAAGAATGCTTAAGCGTATCAGCTGCTAGAAGCAAGGATACAGATGAGAAGGTTACTTGGCAGTTAGTGTGGTTCAGTCCTTAATGTGTACCTATTATATGGTGCACATGAAGTATGACAAGTGACAACACAATCTAGTCTATCCCAGAGACACTATAACTTTGTAGCAAGAGGAAGGGATAGGATTTAGAAAAGGGTCAACCCAGGGAGGCAGCTGGTTTCCAGCTAAAGGCTCACCCTGGGGAGAAGGCAGGCATGGGAGGCTGGGATAGTCACAAGGGTCATGAGATAAGGACAGGCAGTGTGAGTATAGGGCCCTCTGTTTTGTCAGGTGGACACTTTCTCAAAGTGTCCATGGACAGAGAGGGGACAGGAAGGGGGTAGGGCAGGGGCTTCATGGGTTCCAGACACAGTCCTCTCCCATTTCGCCCAGCTAGTAGTACTCCAAACTATCACCTCCCTCCCTATCCCTTCACTTTTAGCAGATAATTTCCTCATCCATTTTATTAAAATCATAGTAATCACTTCTTTCCTACTTGGATGCTTGTTATTGTTGTTGTTTAGTGTCTAGATCATGTCTGATGCTTTTGAGACCCAATGGACTATAGCCCTTCAGGCTCCTTTGTCCATGGGATTTCCCAGGCAAGACTACTGGAGTGGGTTGCCATTCCCTCCTCCAGGGGATCTTCCCGACCCAGGGATCAAACCCATGTCTCCTGTCTCCTGCATTGGCAGGCAGATTCTTTACCACTGAGCCACCAGGAAAGTCCAGTAGAGAGTAATATATAGGAACAAAATTTACCACCTTCAAATGTGTTTCTTTGACATGAGGATTAATTTGGACTGATTATTTATAAGAAACAGAAGAGTCATAAAGTGTTAATCTGTCTTATGCGTCTTCCTACTTAATTGCCTGAAAAAATTTAGATAAAGGGCCAGTTCTTGGACTAGAGCTGTTACCAGAGATATGTGCAAAGAACAGGGGCTGGGGAGGTGGGGAATGCAGAGAGGCTTAGAGATCAGAGTCTACTCTGTGTCTCATTGTCTCTTCAGGGCCCTTTTTATCTCTGTGTAAATTGCCTTCCGCTCATTTGAAGCCCCAAATCAGGACCCTCGACATCTTCTTTTGTCTTTAGCTGAAGACAGAATCTGTTGTGAGGGTTTCAGCCATTTTGGCAAGTTACTTAAGTTTCCTGGGTCTCTCCCCTGCATACATGTTATTGAACTTTCATTTATTTTTTTTTCCTGTTAATCTGTCTCATGTCAATTTACTTCTTAGACCAGCCAGAAGAATTCAGAAGGGAATTTTTTTTCCTTTTTTTCTGACATGTGTATAACTAACAAAAGATTTTCAGAGGAGCAGGAAAATGAATTTATTGAATATACTGACACTACATGGAAAACTGATAAGGAAAAGACAGATCCAAATGATTATTTTTTTAATTTACTGTTCTCTGAAAATGATGGACTAATCATTCTTTTCTTTTCACCTAAATTTTCTTTTTTTTACTGTTGGAAAAATGAAGGACTCTGCAAAACAGAACTTGTAGCTAAAATTAATATTCTGACAAAGGAGCTCACTAATATGCTATTTTCCTCAACTATACTACTTGATGGAGGAGGGGATCTCATTCTTAGATTTATCAATCAGCAACAGAATAGGTCTCCTAGTTACAATTTATCCTTCCACCTTAAAAAATATATAAACAGAAGCCTCAATTAAATAAAATCCCTTCTCCAGGGGATTGTCCTAACCCAGGGATTGAACCCAGGTCTCCCTACATTGCAGGTAGATTCTTTACCAGCTGAGCCACAACAGAAGCCAAATAATATTGGAGTGGGTAGTCTATCCCTTCTACAGAGGATCTTCCCGACCCAGGAATGGAACCAGTGTTTCTTGCACTGCAGGCAGACTCTTTACCAACTGAGCTATCAGGGAAGCCCAATTAAATAGAGTTGAGATACCAGAAGTGGAAGTTGTCACACTGGTGACAATAGCAGAGTCTGGCAGGAAGAAGGCAAGGACTCAGCTAATAAAAACAATAGACTTTTGTTTATTACAGCCCTCCTACTTCCTTTTCCCCTATAAAAGAGTTATCCTTCCCTTGCCATGCAGAGATATCACAGGGCATTCCATGGTTTCAGACCCTGAGTTGCAATTCTCTGCTGCTCTGGAATAAATCCATCTTTGTTGGAGAAATATGTGATAGTCTATTGGTTTTAGGGTGCCATTTTTGTGGCCCATATGAGGACTACGGGCTTCTCTGGTGGCTCAGATGGTAAAGTTAACCTGCAGTGCAGGAGACCTGGGTTCAATCAAAGTATGTCAAAGCTATGGTTTTTCCAGTAGTCATGTATGGATGTGAGACTTGGACCATAAAGAAGACTGAGCACTGAAGAACTGATACTTTCAAACAGTGGTGCTGGAGAAGACTCTTGAGAGGCCCTTGGAAAGCAAGGAGATCAAACCAGTTAATCCTAAAGGAAATCAACCCTGAATATTCACTGGAAGGACTGATGCTGTTCTAATATTTTGGCCACCTGATGCTAAAAGCTGACTCATTGGTAAAGACCCTCATGCTGGGAAACATTGAGGGCAGGAGGAGAAGGGCAGGGACAGAGGATGAGATTGAGAGAGTAACAGGCAGGAAGGCTGCGGGGAGGTGGGGGGCAGTCTTCAAAGGGAGGAAATAGGCGGCAAGTGTCAGACATTTTTTTAATCTCTTCCTTAAGTGGCAGGAGGAAACAAACTGCAAGTGTCAGATTTTTTTCCTTCTCCATACAAAATTAAAAGGAGGTTTCTCTAAGGAAATGTTTTTCTTAAGCTATGTTAATGAAACTATGTATTTGCTTTGGAATTTGCCTTTCTTCAAAATGGGTCCACCTAAGACTAACTTTTTTCTTTTCTCAAACCTTGGGCTGATAATGGCTCAACAAACCAGTATTCATATCAATTGTTTTACGGCTGGGGGATGACACACCTCATGCCATCCTCTCTCAAAAATGCATGTTGTGGGAGAAGGGCCTGGTGAAACTCCATAAGCCTCAGGGTGTCTCTCTTATCTGATTAATAGCTTTCTAACAGACATAAAACAGCTTGCTAAAGCTAGCAGCGGGGGGCACTCTCCGTCCCCCTGCTGATGTCTATGTCAGAAGCTTTCTCTTTCCCTTTTTATTTATTTATTTTTTTTAATTTAATTTAATTTTATTTTATTTTTAAACCTGAAACACTGTATTAGTTTATACTTTAATGAAACTCGGCTATACAAAAGCTCTTGAGTGATCAAGCCTAGTCCCTGGTCCCAAAGTTAAAACTTCTTCTTTGGAGATCACGAGTCCGACACCGTTCACCATAAGCTATCAAGATGATTGTATAGCATCACAGATTCAATGGACATTAGCTTGAGCAAACTCCAGGAGACAGTGAAGGACAGGGAAGCCTGGTGTGCTGCAATCTGCAGGGTTGCAAAGAGTCAGACACAACTTAGTGACTGAACAACAACAAAATGAGGACAAAAGAAGACCCCTAATAGCTCAAGATTAGTGAGCAAACAGGTATAGTACCTGTGACAGAGTCCACTGAGCTTACTGCTTTTCTCACCTGGATTTTGAGTTCTTTTCCTAGATCTGAGCATTTGCTCTCTTTGTGTCTAAAGCTCTCCAGGCTTTAATCAAAATCTATGTTAAGGTTTTGTTCTTTAAGGTTCAGGCCTTGTTCTATTTGGCAATACTCATTTGGCAATTTGATGTCATTTTTAGATAAGACTGTTTCAACCAAGGCTGACTGCAAAGCTGTTAGTCAATCTTTAAGAAACAGGGGCTACTTCACTGAAACTGTGCCACTTCAGTCTTTAGCCCATTCCTTTGAAGTGGGGGCTGTTATCTGGAAACTGACTGAAGAGTCTTTGGTCTGGATCTTGTAGGACCAAGCCTATTTCCTTAGAATTGGCTGATATTAGTTTGTAGGTTGGAGAAGGCAATGGCACCCCACTCCAGTACTCTTGCCTGGAAAATCCCATGGATGGAGGAGCCTGGTGGGCTACAGTCTATGGGGTCGCTAAGAGTCAGACACGACTGAGTGACTTCACTTTCAATTTTCACTTTCATGCATTGGAGAAGGAAATGGCAACCCACTCCAGTGTTCTTGCCTGGAGAATCCCAGGGATGGGGGAGCCTGGTGGGCTGCCATTTATGGAGTCGCACAGAGTTGGACACGACTGAAGCGACTTAGCAGCAGCAGCAGCAGCAGAAGTTTGTAGGCTGTTTGAATTGAGTTGTTTAAGTTGCAAGTTATTTGAGCTATTGGAAAATTATTCTTCACTCTAGAGAAAAATCATTGAAATATAGAATACTGGTTATTTAAATACCTTGAAGGCATCCCCTGCACCCTCCTACAGGGACTACACAAGGTGATTTTATGTTTAAAAGCCATGTTCCTTCCTCATGTGCATTCCTAACTAAATGGACCAACCTGACAAATGGCAATGAAGAATATCAATGGCCATTATGGGGAACTTTTGAAATTTCCACGTTTAATTTTATTAAAATTAAATTGGACTACAATAGCTCAAAAATGTTCATAATTGAGTGGTATGCCTACTTTGATTGGTTTTTGAGGCTTCCAAACATTATCAGGAGCCAAGTCTTGCCTCCATGCAAAATTAGATTTGAAGACTCACTGCAGCCAACAAATGATTAAAGAAAGATGTAAGGGCTCCCAAAGCTTCAGACTTTTCTTCTTTGGTTTCTTTCTCTTAGGATCCTTCTCTGACACCATTTTATCTCTATTTGTCCACACCCTCCTGGCCAGATTCTGCCTCCAGCATCATCATCTTCCTCTCTCCTATTCCACCTACACCTCCTACTGTACTGTCAGTTCCCCCATACAAAGACCTTTGCTGAATTCCTTTTTTCTCTCAAACTTGTCCCACTTTCTTTCCCTCTGATCTTGTCAAAACCTGTCCTTTTAAAATTAAGCCTTCTGAGCATCCAGAGATGAAATCCTCCATTTCTTATATTCCCTGAACTAAAGCTAAACTGAAATTCACAGTCAAAAAATTCCCAAAGTAAATTGGGAATGCAAAAATCCTCACAGCCTGGCTGAAGAATATATTAGTCATTCAAACTCATCAACCTGGTTTCTCTCACTTATGTCAGCTGCTTCATCTGCTTGTAAGTGCACACCAAGCCCAACAGAGGATGACAGCTGCTAACTGGGAAAATTCTGCAAGCTCTA
This sequence comes from Bubalus kerabau, assembly GCF_029407905.1. Lineage (NCBI taxonomy): Eukaryota > Metazoa > Chordata > Mammalia > Artiodactyla > Bovidae > Bubalus > Bubalus kerabau. The sequence goes on from NC_073634.1 coordinate 58,558,879, forward strand.
GAACTCCAGTTGGAAGAGCAGCCCTCTAACTTATTATATGATCAGGCTCAGACAAGAGCCTGACAACTTCATCAGCAATTACGTCTACTTCTGATTTAGTTAACCTGGCAGACTAGCTCTTTCACACTCTAGAAGAGTCACCTCCAAGGAAGACCACCAAAATTCTTTATCTTCAACTCCAGCAAAAGAAGGCTTCATAACAAAATCAAAATCCTCCTCGTTTTTGCTATTATTTCCAACAGTTATGACATTGAAAAGAGACTGTCACAAATGTAAGTCCTCCAGGCACATTCATCCATCTAACCAGACTTTCCAATATCCTCCCAGTCCTCGATGATGGGCTCTGAGGAACTATATACAGGAATTCGTCTCAGTCTTCCCTCTAAATCATCCTAGAGAAACATTTTTTCAGTTTGGGGATGAATGCCTTCCAGTCCTAACTGACAATGTAGCCACTGCTCAAACCCACCGCCGTAAACCAGCCCCTGCTTCAGAGTACTTAAACAGTTCAAACTGTGGGAATCTCTAGCGAAACTCAAAAGGTTCCTGGCTCTGAACTTATTCCCTTATGTTTAGGCTTTTTGAGATATACACCTTTTTCTCCTTAGTTCCTCTACTTTTTCCATTTATTAGGCCAAAATTTATTTTAAAAGTATCATGACAAATATCGTATATTAATGAATATATGTGGAATCTGAAAAAAAACTGGTATAGACAATCTTATTTACAAGGCAGAAATAGAGACACAGACGTAGAAAACAAATCTATGGATACCAACAGGGGTGGAATGAATTGGAAGACTGGGGTTGACATATATACACTATTGATACTATGTATAAGATAACTGATAAGAACCTATAGTATAGCACAGGGAACTCTACTCAGTGCTCTGTGGTGACTTAAATGGGAAGGAAATTCAAAAAAGAGGGGATATATGTATACGTATAGCTGATTCACTTTGCTATAGAGTAGAAAACTAACACAACACTGTAAAGCAACTCCAAAAAAATTATTTTAAAAAAGTATCATACCAAGCTATTGCAAAATGTGCTGCCACAAACATTAGGGTACATGTGTCTCATTTAATTACAGTTTTCTCAGGGTATATGCCCAGTAGTGGCATTGTTGGGTCTTTCACTAGTTCTGTTCCTATTCTTTTAAGGAATCTCCATACTGCTCTTCATAGTGGCTGGATCAATTTACAGTCCTATCAACAGTGCAAGAGGGTTCCCAGTATGCAAACATATATATATATTACCATATGTAAAATATATAGCATGTGGGAATTTGCTGTGTGACACAGGGAGCTCAACCCAGTGCTCTGTGACAACCTGTAAGGGTGAGATGGCTGATTTATACTGATCTATGGCAGAAACCAACACAATATTGTAAAGCAATTATCCTCCAATTAAAAAACAATTAATTGGCACAAAAATGTATCATGCCAGAAATTCTTTTTCTCTCAAAAGAGAGAAACAATTCTAGAATTTGACATTAGTCATCAAAGTAACCAATGAAGTGAAAAAATGATCCCTTGACATTTTTTATATGTTTTGTATCAGACAGCCAACTCAGGAAACATGAATCATTTATTCCTACAGAATCCACTAGCACTTTCCTTACAGGCAGTATCACCAACAGACATTGGTAAAATTACCAGTGCCTTTCCCATCTCGATTCAAGTAGATCCCTCAAAACCTCTTTCCAGAAATAAGCAGTATCCTATTAGTAAAGAAGCCCTTCAAGACACAAACCCTGTAAAAGAAAGCTGTGCTCAAGACCTCATTATCCCTTGTACTATCCACTGCATTATCCCTATTTTGCTGGTGAGAAAATAGGGATAAGTTTGCATAAAATCGCCAAAAAGATTGGAGGTTTGTCTAGAATCTCCAAGCAGTAGACACCACCATCATCCCTCAACACCCTATTGCTCATAGCACTCCTACTTTACTAACATCATTTCCACCAGAAGTTAAGTTCTTCACTGCAAGTGATGCATGCAGTGCATTCTTCAGTGTTGTCATCAATGAAGCTAGCCAATGCCTTTTTGCCTTCATTTACAGGGACAATAATGTCTCAGGGTTTACTGAGAGTACTTATTTCTTGTAAATCCTGAAGGCTGATCCAGATGCTATAAAGTTCCCTAGAGGGTCTACACTATTGCAATCTGTGGATACTTTGATTTTTGCTCTCTTTCCTAAGCCTCCTCACAGGAAGACAGAATCCACTTGATAGTTTTTAGCCTTTATGGGAAATAAAGTGTGACATCCAGGTTCAATATTTGTGGTATCTGATATCAGAACAAGCCCTACACCTTGATCCACATGGATTTCATGACTTTCTAAAACCCCAAACTGAGCACTAACTATGAGGTTTTCTTTATTTCTACTTGGTTATTGCTGAAACGGGGTTTCAAATTGCTATTTTATGGCCAAATCTCTAATTTGTATTGTTTTACTAAACAATAAAAACCCTAATTTTATGGGAAGAACAAGACAACATAGCTATCAAAGCCTTCAAGAAGAGTCTGATGCACACAATTGCCTTTGGGCATACCAACTGTCAGACTCTCTTTCATTTTGTATGTGAAAAAGAAGGGAATGCCCTTGCAGTACTCAGCCCAAAATACAGGGATCACTAGCAATCCATAGGACATTACAGGTAGCGGCTGACTCTGCCACACAAAGACGCCTCCTTGTCACTGAGCCATTACAGCCACTGCCCATTTGATGAATGTCACCATGAAAATTGTTGTAGCATCCACTTTAAACATTCTTTAGACCCCATACAGAAGAAGTTCTCATGAATTCTCACCTCACTCAACATTTCTCAGTCAGCCATCTCACTTCCCAGGAAGACCTTTTGTTAACCTCTCCCTACATAACACTTACACTATAATAACTTTAACCCTGTTTCCCTTCTCCCGTCCAGTCTGACAAACTTTCTTACTACTGCCTTAACACTGAAGGATCACTTCTTGACTCCTCTTCATGATCTATAGGAAATTCCTCTGGTAATGTTGATATTTCATGGTTCTTATTTGAGAGGTGACAATGGCAAATACTATGCTTGGTATGCTACTGAATATTCTTTTGATGTTGTTGAGGCAGAATCTTGACCTATGGCCATTCAGCCAAACAGGTGGAATTATATGCTCTTACCTAGGCATGTACTTTCTGTGTATGCTACGTTGCTTCGGTCACGTCCAACGCTTTGCGAGTCTGTGGACTGTAACCCGCCTGGTTTCTCTGTCCATGGGATTTTCCAAACAACCCTGGAGTGGGTTGCCACGCCCTCCTCCAAAGGATCTTCCTGACCCAGGGATCAAACTCATGTCTCCTGCATTGGCAGACAAGTTCTTCACCACTACCACCACCTCAGAAGCCCCAGATTTGCACTTTAGCAAGGCCCAAACTATCAATATTTATTCTGACAGTAGATATCCTTTCAGAGTAGCTCATGATTTTGGAATGTTGTGGAAGCAACATGGCTTCCTTACTTCCAACAGAAATAAAACTAAGAATGATCCTTATATTCAGGAATTACCTGCCACTTTAAAATTCTAGGGCATTCTAAACTTGACTCTCTGGAAACTAAGGGAAATCACCTTGATGTTATTTCCACAAGAAAATGCTGCCTTTAAAGGGAACAAGGGCAGCCAAACTTCAAAAGGAATATTTCCCCCAAAGATAACTTTAAAACTGGCCAGAGGAATCCAAAAACTGGTCTCAGTAAATTAAAAAGTAGATTGTAAAAGAAGTTCTGGTTTTGACCAAATGACAACCTGGTTCTACTGAAAGCAAAAGGTACTCAGTTGTGTCAGACTCTTTGTGACCCCACGGACTATACAGTCCATGGAATTCTCCAGGCCAGAATACTGGAGTGGGTAGCCTTTCCCTTCTCCAGGGAATCTTCCCAACCCAGGGATTGAACCCAGGTCTCCCGCATTGCAGGCGGATTCTTTACCAGCTAAGCCACAAGGGAAGTCCAACAATACTGGAATGGGTAGCCTATCCCTTCTCCACTGGATCTTTTAAACCCAGGATTCAAACCCGGGTTGCCTACATTGCAGGCGGATTCTTTACCAATTGAGCTATTAGGGAAGCCCTGGTCCTACTGGAGACTCTAAAATTTCCACTCACCATTGTACCTGTATAAAACTATGGGTCTCCTGATAAAATGATGATATTCATAAATCAATATTGGTGGGAAAACATTAACAAGGTTGAAAATATGCCTACTTCACTTGTCCCATTTGTCCCAGGTATTACCCAAGGAAGCCTCTTTGTAGTGCTCCCAGATATTTTAAACAGCCTAATGGACCAGATGGGCTTCCCAGGTGGCACTAATGGTAAAGAACCCACCCATCAATGCAGGAGATGTAAGAGACATGGGTTCAATACTTGGGTCGGGAAGATCGCCTAGGGGAGGGCATGGCAAACCACTCCAGTATTTTTGCATGGAGAATCCCATGGACAGTGGAATCTGGTGGACTACAGTCCATAGGGGCGCAAAGAGTTGGACATGATTGAAGTGACTTTCCATGCATGCATGCACACAATGGCCCAGTATGGCAAATGGGTTTCATACAATTTTCTCCATGTCATGTGTATAAATATGTTTTAGTTATGGTCTGTATGTTTTCACACTGAACTGAAACCTTCCCTGCAGACAGGATACTGCTTTTCCATGGCTAAAGTCCTTTACGAAAAGATTTTATCCCTGCCTAGGGAATCCTCTTGAGCTTCATAGTGATCAAGACCCATACTGGCCAGATACTTTAACAAGTCTGTGCTGTTTGACTTGTGTCATGACACTTTCAATGTGCTCATCACTCTCAATACTCTGATTTAGTTAAACACACTAAAGACACTGAAAAAAAATGAAAGTCACTCAGTCGTGTCTGACTCTGTGACCCCCACTCTTTGCAACCCCATGGACTGACTCTTGGCAAGCCCATGGACGGTAGCCCACCAGGCTCCTCTGTCCATGGAATTCTCCAGGCAAGGATCCTGGAGTGAGTAGCCATTCCTTTTTCCAGGAGATCTTTCCAAATCAGGGATTGAACCTGGGGTCTCCTCCATTACAGGCAGACTCTACCATCTGAGCCACCAGAGAAGCCCATTATTAACACTCAGCTAGCAGAATTTGTAAAAGTCTTCCAAATAGCATAGTCAAGAGCATTATCACTGATCCTTTTATTTTTTAGTGACAAAGATGCTCTAAATTTATTAATACTTAGAAATAATTTTATGTTTTTAGTTTAACACAATATATACATTTGAAAATACTAATAAATATATGTGACAGATAATATATTATATATTCAGTCCAAAGACAATGCCTTTTTGCCTGTTTTGGATTCCAAATCCATTTTAATAGTAGTTTGAAAGATTCCTTCTGGGCCTGGTGACTGCTAGGTCATAAGTCAGGGTGTTAGACTAACTTAATCACACAAATATCTGTGGAGAATAATAAATCCTCTGCAAAAGCAAAAAAACATAACAATAATTAAAAAAACACTTTCCTGCTGAAATAAGTTTGGAAAATAATGCACATTAATCTTTCAGAATTTCCCACAGTTTCTTGTGATCCACACAGTCAAAGGCTTTGGCATAGTCAATAAAGCAGAAATAGATGTTTAGAGAACTGCAAATCATAACTACAATGATATATCACCTCACACCAGTCAGAATAGCCCTCATCAAAAAGTCTACAAACAATAAATGCTGGCAAGGGTGTAGAGAAAGGAAACACTCTTGCCCTGTTGGTGGGAATGTAAATTGATACAACCACTATGGAAGACGGTATGGAGATTCCTTAGAAAACTAGGTATAAAACCACCATATGACACAGCAATTCCACTCCTAGGCATACACCCTGAGGAAACTAAAATTGAAAGAAACACATGTATCCCATTGTTCATTGCAGCACTATTTACAATAGCTAGAACATGGAAGCCACCTAGAAGTCCATCGACAGATGAGTGGATAAAGAAGTTGTGGTATATATACACAATGGAATATTACTCAGCCATAAAAATGAATACATTTGAGTCAGTTCTAATGAGGTGGATGAACCTAGAACCTATTATACAGAGTGAAATAAATTAGAAAGAGAAAGATAAATACTGTATTCTAACACAATTATATGGACTCTAGACAAATGGTACTGAATAATTTATTTACAGGGCAACAACAGAGAAACAGATATAGAGAATAGACTTATGGAAATGGGGAGAGGGAAGGAGAGGGTGAGATGTATGGAAAGAGTAACATGGAAACTTACATTACCATATGTAAAATATTTAGCCAATGGGAATTTGCTGTATGGCTCAGGAAACTCAAACAGGGGCTATGTATCAACCTAGAAGGATGGGATTGGGAGGGAGATGGGAGGGAGTTTCAAAAGCGAGAGGATATATGTATACCTATGGCTGATTTATGTTGATGTTTGACAGAAAACTGCAAAATTCTGTAAAGTAATTATCCTTCAATAAAAAATAAATTAATTTTAAAAAGTCATCTAATGTTTTTCTTCATCAGGTAGATTTTGTCTTTCCTAGCAGTTCAGCACATGTTAAAAAATTAATATTCTTTTCTAGGATTAAAAAAATTGGCAATTTACCAATATAGTTTATGTAAGGACTGATTAGTCACTATATGATAAAAGAAGAACACACTGAAATAATTAGATATGTAAAAGAAAAAAATTCCATATCTAGGAACATGATTAAGATTGCAATTTTTAACCTCCTTTGGAAAGACTTAAACATTTCTGAAAATTTTTTGAAATACCTTTCTGATGAACTATAATGGGTTTAAAATTTGGCTTGGAAAACCAGTGACTCAACTACCATATGGTCAGTTGCCCTTTAGTCATGGGTCTAATAGTATTTATCCAGACTTTCTTTTTTTTATGTGCATCAGGGTAACAATTATCATCTAATCATTTTCTTCATTTATGAAATATCCCTACCAAGAATGGCTCTTTAATTAGCGTACTTTCTCTTGCATACAAACTATAATAAAACTTAGACACAGGCTTATAATCAATCTGATGTTTTCTCTAGCCAGACTAACTGAATTCTAAGAGGATGTGTCATGGTTTAGGGCATTTATCAAGCACACTGGTTTTTTAGAAGTGCAAAAAATAGAGCATAAATGAAAAAGCATATAAAATCATTCTCCTGTGAGGGCAAAACATTCAATGGAGATGTAAATCTTTGAAAACAATGTTAACAATATGTAACGTAAAAATCTCCTTGATAAATAGTCTAAACAAATACCAATCTAATAACACTATTACCAATAAGCAGGCATTTATATCATTATATATGTAATATTAAATTTATACTGAACTTGCTTTTACACAGCTTTTTACTTTTTAAAATGTTTCAAAGCCATTATGCCATTTCATCTTATTTTGTGTATTACAACATAATTCTGCTTTTCCTGTTCTTGCACATTAAGAACAGAAAGAGAAAAGATTATACATTCAAAAGTAATTTTAAAAGCATTTTCTGTCACCAGAAATGACAAGGGATAAACATAATACATGGAAAGACATGTAACCAAGACATTTTACCATTTTACCAAATAAGTGGTCTTCCAAGTGTGTCTTTCCTGCCACCATTTGAGTCTCTTTGCTTTATTTCATATCCCCAACTACTCCTATAATGATAGTCTTTCTTATCATTTTCTTCAGAGACTTTTTTAGGGTAGTTGCTGCTGCTACTGCTGCTAAGTCGCTTCAGTCGTTGTCCGACTCTGTGCGACCCCATAGACGGCAGCCCACTAGGCTCCTCTGTCCCTGGGATTCTCCAGGCAAGAACACTGGAGTGGGTTGCCATTTCCTTCTCCAATGCATGAAAGTGAAAAGTGAAAGTGAAGTCACTCAGTCGTGCCCGACTCTTAGCGACCCCATGGACTGCAGGCTACCAGGCTCCTTCATCCATGGGATTTTCCAGGCAACAGTACTGGAGTGGGTTGCCGTTGCCTTCTCCATTTAGGGTAGTAAAGACCCATAATCCAGCTGCATAACCAGAACGGTGTGGGCCAGAAGGAGCTCAGTTCACTAAGATCCCTCGATGCTACTCAGCCCAAGAATTAAGTCAACAGGGTCCCAGAAAAAAAATCACAAATCCTGCAAATGTAAAATTTGGCATAATGGACTAAAATCACTCAATTATCTGACATTACCATTTAACAGCATCAACATTTTCCGGAAGTAATTAATACCTATGGCTCTATTTTGTACATAGAGGAAGGGCTAGTTTATGTGAGAATATGACCTGTGTTACCATAAGTTAGCTTTAAGACATTAACCCTTTGTGCTTGGAAAGAAAATTCCTTTAGGGAATCTGAGATATATCTCTCAACTACTTACTATAGCCCTGGTGCTGAAGGTGATCATTTAGAACAGAATTCGTTAACAATATTTATTATCGTTTCCTATGAAAGACACTCAATCTCATTCATCATTAATGATAAGCAAAATAACTATTATTTGTTGATCACCTTTTTGGTGCCAGGTACAAATCAAAGCCCTTCGAGTAGACTGCGCATGTGCTTGTCACTCCGTTGTGTCTGACTCTTTGTGACCCATGGACTGTAGTGCGCCAGGCTTCTCTGTTCATGGCATTTTCCAGGCAAGGATACTGGAGTGGGTAGAGTAGCTCATTATAATCTATTATTAAATATAACAACTCAGTGATAGAAATTTAATTCTGTAACCTTCAGGGGTGTTCTATCCGACTACATGCTTTCAATGCTTCAGCCCCTACTACTGCATCTCATTTCCTTCTCTTTCTGTTTTTGCTCTTCTCTGGCAATCTTCTCCTCTTGGCCTAGGTAAATTCCAAGCTGCAGAAGGCACTGGTGTACATGAGAACCACAGGGGTTTGAACTGGAGTTCTTTACTTGGAGCTTATCAGCGAACCCCCAGAGTTTCCTTACCCATCACACAATTCATGGCACTATTCAATCTGGCGGGTTACTTGGTCTGAGTGAGAGATTTGTCATGATTCTTCTGGTTGTTTCAGGGAGTGATACAGATGAAATAAATGGTAACATGGGCTTCCCTAGTGGCTTAGACAGTAAAGAATCTACCTCCAATGCAGGAGATGTGGGTTCTATCCCTGAGTCAGGAAGACTCCTTGGAGAAGGGAATGGTTACCCACTCTAATATTTAAAGGCAATCAACACTAAATATTCATTGGAAGGACTGATAATGAAGCTGAAACTCCAATACTTTGGCCACCTGTTGCAAAGACCCAACTCATTGGAAAAGACCCTGATGCTGGGAAAGATTGAAGGCAGGAAGAGAAGGGGATGACAGAAGACAAGATGGTTGGATGGCATCACTGACTCAATGGCCATGAGGTTGAGGAAACACCAGGAGATGGTTAAAGACATGGAAGCCTGGCATGCTGCAGTCCATGGGGTTGCAAAGAGTTGGACATGACGGAGTGACTAAACAACAACCCACTCCAATATTCTTGCCTGGGAAATACCATGGTTAGTGGAGCCTGGTAGGCTACAGCCCATGGGGTTGCAAAGAGTCGGACATGACTGAGCAACTAAGCATACATGAGAATCACAAATCCTGCATACTTTTGATGTTTGCAGTAGGCACTAATTGTTCCTCTTGGGATGCAGTATTAATTCTGATGTATCTTTTCCAGAGAGGAGGGATCAGAGGTTTCTTATTCTTTCCTATGGTACTGGCTTATATTTCTACAGGTCAGAGAATTAACTTGAGGGTTCCACCCCTACTTTGAGTATTCATCCAAATTTTGTACACAAAACCCAAGAAAATTAGCAGAGAATGAGTCTCTGAACCACTGGATGAAACTATGAGACAATAAAAGTGAATATGATGTTTCCAAATGCCTAGGAGTATCCCTCCCCTACCTAATACACCAGTCAGTTACCTTTTCCATATCATTTCAGAATCTCATCCTGAAGGTTTGCTTTCAAGGGCTATTTCTAGTACCAAGTGTCTTAGCCTGAGTTCTTGCAAAGTAAATTCTTAAGAAAGAGATTGTGTTGATTATTTTGGGAAGAAATTCCTCTAAAAGGAAAAGTGAATAATTACAGAAAGAGAAACAGAGCAAAAGGGAAAAAAATTCCAATGATATACTTTCAAGTTGATTCCTACTACAGGGATTTGGAACTTGAGAACCCTGGGCATCTTTGCAGAGGCATGTAAAATGGACCTCATCAATGTCTGCTCAAGGCAGAGAAAAAGAGGCTCTTACCTATTGGCTCCAGTGCCTTGATCTGGAGGAGGTTCAATGACCTGAAACTCAAATTTATACATGACTCAGTGTCTAGATGGCTTCTCCCCAGAGTTCTGAAAATCTGTGACAGAGAAGTGCCCCAGGGAAGAAAGCAAGAGAAGGAAGATGCAACTGAGCCAGATGCTGTTATTACAGGAGTTGGGAAGCTGATTAATCCACAAGGGTTAAGGCACATGAAGTGGGCACAGGGGATTTCTGTACATTCTCTCATCTTGTTTAAAATAATTCACCCTCTATAATAAATTAAACAGTTGAGAAACAATTCTCAAACCCTGTCCAACTTTTCTAAAGAGCCTTTAATTAGCAAATAAACTGCTAACTATTACCTCTGCTTGACAGAGGTAATGACAAAAAGCACAAACCTGGGTGTCAGGCATTCTGGGTTAAAATATCTTTATAGCTTCCCTGATACATTAATCTAGAAGTGATAACTGAATATATTTAAGGATTTCAAGGACCAGCTCTTTTAAACCCATTGCCAGAACCCCTTTATATTGTTTCTAAATGATCTGAGCCTTTCTAACCAAATGCAAACAATCAATGGTATCACACTGTACCAAAATAATAACTAGCTATCATTTGCTAAGCCTCTTAAACGATCATGTGCCCCACCACAATTTGGTTTCAGCAGGAAACTTATCAGAAAATGTACAGATTACTCAACAAAACTTCAGCAAGCTCTTAGTGGACTCCCAGCAACACACCTCTCTAGAACTGGGGTTCCTCATTTCTTGGCTGTTGCGTTTTTCTGCAGGTTAAAGTGATCTGTTTTGGGCACCTGCTGGCTGGCTCCTCTAAACTCCCCAAGGCACCAGTCAATCCTCCATTAAGAGAGAAGATGCTGTCAAGACTATCCAAACTGACTCATTTTGGCATCTCCTTTATTTTTCAATATTGGAGCTGTATTGTGAAGAATCTTGACAAGTAGCAGTAAAACCAATTACACATGAGAATCAATGAGGAAGTCAATTTTCACCCAGAAAGAGAATCAGAACTGAATCCGAGTGAGAGGCATATATCTATGCCAACTACAAATTGACACTCGCCACCTACTTCTACAAGGATTAAATCATGAGTTGCTAAGGCTGCTGACTTTCAACACCCACTGAAAGGAGCTCAGGGTGGAGAGCAGGAATGAGGCACTCTGTGCTCAGGGAAAAACTGGCAGAACAGGTCTTTAGATAGTTAGGCATTTTCAGAAGCTGATTTTATGAGCCCGATTCTTGTATCTCCTAATATCTAGGAAAGCACTAAAATCATTAACGGTGACATCTGCTCCTTTTTACTAGCAGCAGGCTTTTGCAAAAATTTGTGCGAGTACCCCACTTCACTAAAGTTTTATGTAACACTGACCTTCCCCCTAAACTACTTGCAGTTTCTCAGAGTTATCTTAAATGCTGTCTCCTGGGCTATAGTCCTCATTTTGCCCCAAAATTCACAACTATAATTTTGTGCGTTTTTTTTTTTTTTTTTTTTAAGTCTACATCTGAATGCAATAGGAGATTGCCTGGAGTTGAGAAAAGAAATTAGAGCCAAAGTTTCAGGACTTAGGGTAGCCACTGGAAAAGGTTTTGGCTGATTCAATAAGCTCCAACAGAGAAGGGGCCATTTTATCCTCAGTGTTTAGCATAAGAGAGGCACAGAGTGAGCCTGAAAGCACAGCTACCTTTTCGTTCATAATTCAACACTCAATTTTCTGAGAAATTCTTAAAATTTTCTAACTTTCTAAGGTACTTTAAAATCCCTTGTTATAAAAACACATTTTCTTTCCAAATGTGGATTCTAATCATCACACAGGTTCTCTCTTGCATTTTACTTGACAAAGTAATGACATTCGGCAAAATCTGAAATTTATCTGAACATTTCAGATAAATTTACTCTATAAATTAGATTAGACACATAAACTTAATCTATTATGTCTAATCCACATATGACTGTGAAATCCTATAAGAAACAATCCTGTGTAACATTTGGGAAATGGTATCAGTCTTTTGGCCTTTCAGATCATGGGTCTGTTTCTCCTTTAAAACTTGAACATCCTTGAAATCTTCCCTCCTAAGAAAAACTGGCATTATCATATCATTCCATAGACTGTTATGACCATGACTATTGACCTGCATCTGTGTCTAAGATGTTGCTTTCTTTATGACATATGAAAAAAAATATGTTTTTGTAATGATCACTATCATAACCCTGTGGAAAAATAAATTAAATATAGTTTATAAAATGAAAAGAATATGCTAATGTGACATTAAGACTGCAAATGTGAGGCTCCTTTCAGTTCAATGATGCTAAACAATTTGAATAAAAAATATAAAAGCTACAGTAATAGTTTTCTTGCTCTCTCTCCTAAGTTTCATTATTTGTTCCAAAGATATATCAGCCCAACTAATACCTCCACGTCCTTGTTATATACAGTAAAACAGTGGGAACTTTACATTTCTGTAGCATTCTTCATAGGTTGTACAACATAGGTTGCCTTTCTGAACAGAACGACAAGGAAAGCTTTTGGAGGGGAAAAACTCAAATTGTGCCATGAAGGTCCCATTTTTTATTAGTTCAACAGCTATACATACATTTTTAATCTTATTGAAGTATCAGTTCAGTTCAGTCGCTCAGTCATGTCTGACTCTTTGTGACCCCATGGACTGCAGCACACCAGTATTGAAGTGTAGTTGCTTAACAATATTGTATTAATTTCTGCTATATAGCAAAGTGACTCATATATATAAATTTTCATATTCTATTCCATTATGTATCATCACAGGATACTGAATACAGTTCCCTGTGTTATACAGTAAGACTTTGTTATTCATCCATTCTATATATACTAGTTTGCATCTGCTAATCTCAAACTCCCAATTCAAGAAGGTCCCTTTTCAATCTGCTTTATGGAGGCAAGCCTATGGAGGCTCAATACTGCAGGAAGCCTAAGCAGAGACAAGATTAAAGGACGTACACATTTAGATACACATGTACACAGCACTTATATACATGTGAGTATATGTAAGTACCTAAAAATACATGCAAGTACAGCAGAAAAGGGGAAATGAGGGCTGGCAGGGTTTGAAATAATATCTGAAATTACACAGAGATTTTACCTGAAACCAGAGACCCAAACAGTGGTTTAATTTCTCCAAAATCACAAGCAGGCCCTGCCTACAACTTCCTCTAATCTCAAATGGCTAGATTGCAAAATATGGACAATGGCTCTCCAGAGGAAACCAAAAAAAAAAAAAAAAAAGAATGAAAATGAACTTTATAACTGACATTCATCCAGTTTTCTTTGAGAATACATGAGAAGACTTTTTTTTTTTTTACAATTTTATTTTTAATTGAAGGATAATTGCTTTACAATGTTGTGTTGGTTTCTGCCATACATAAACATGAATCAGCCACAAGAATACATATGTCCCCTCCCTCTTGAACCGTCCTCCATCCCCCACCCCATCCCAAGCCCTCTAGCTTGGGATGACTTGTTTTTAATGTTCTTCTGCTAATTCTTCCCTTAACACTCGGGAAATTCAGAGGTTCACTGAAACTCCGAGTCCTCTAGTTTTCATGTCTTCTGGGAGTGAAAATAAATGATACCACTGTCCTGGGAAAAAATGTGCTTTATGATGATATCCTCAAAGTGTTATTGAAAATCCCTGTCTTCCAGGAATTTATATCAGTGTTTTCAAATTTACTCTCATTTTTAGGCATTCAAGTATCTATCTCCTCCTTTCAATTAGTGAGACTGAGTTCTTCTGAGTCCCCTTTGAAATCTCAGCTTGGTCATATCATAATTTCTTGATGCCTCACATTAACTTGCTATTCTTTTAAGCACAATTTTAGTTTCATTAAAAAGGCTCCCATGTTATATAAATGACTTGATTTTTACTAGCACCTGTTTCATCCCAGTGCTTCATCTCCTATTCTGAATTTTGTGTTTAAAAGATTTTAATTTTCAAAAAAAAAAAAAAAACACTCTATTTTAATCTAACTGATTAAAAACAGGAAAAAAAAATGTCCTGTTGTACAATACTGTGTAGACCTGACAGAATTTTTTTTTCCTTTTTTGTAATGCAAGTGCCTGATTTAAGCTTTGATTGCTGAGCCATCCATTTCAAAGAGGCATCCACTTCAAAGAAGCCTGTCTCAAATAAACCTGTGACCAGGCAGCGACTAGACAGAGAGGCAGGCCACCTCCCCCAACTGAGCCTCCTTTATTTTAAAGATTCTGGTTGATTTCAATAACTGGCCTATGAGCTACTTGGCTTTTTTCTCTTCCCATGCTTTAACTTCTCATTCAAATGTTTAAAATTTACCAGTACAGAGTCGACTCATTGGAAAAGACCCTGATGCTGGGAAAGATGGAGGGTAGGAGGAAAAGGGGGTGACAGAGGATGAGATGGTTGGATGGCATCACCAACTCAATGGACATGAGTTTGAGCAAACTCTGAGAGGTAGTAAAGGACAGGGAGGCCTGGCGTGCTGCAGTCCATGGGTTCACAAAGACCTGGACACAACTTAGCAACTGAACAACAGACTGAGCCCTCAAATTCCTAGGTCCCCACCCTTGACCCTAATAAAAGCAGAACTCCAGACTGATGAGCTCTCTCTCTGATAAATGGAATATCACTTGCCATATGGGTAAACAGAGAAAGTCACAGTCATCAGAGATTGCTGCCGTAGCTGATGGCAAGCTGATGAGCCCTGAGGAAACTCAGGATATGAAAACATAGGATTCTGGCCCCAGATGGCTGAGGTCCATACCAAAGGGATAATTTCAATGTGCCCAGACTCTTGCATCGTCCCATGTGTATGTGTGTGCATGCTGGGGGGTGTGTGTGTGTGTGTGTGTGTGTGTGAGTTGCTCAGTGCTGTCTGATTCTTTGCTACCCCATGAACTGTCTTTGAAATTCTCTAGGCAAGAATATTGGAGTGGGTTGCCATTCCCTTCTCCATGGGATCTTCCCAATCCAGGGATCGAACCTGGGTCTCCTGCACTGCAGGCAGATTCTTTACCATCTGAGCTAAAATGGAAGCACTAAAGCCCCTAACTTGAGATATCTGGTCTTCCTTATTTAACAATAACCTTTTGATATTCCAGCTACCTGTCCTCTGTTGCAAAACTTCTATATAACCCGTCTGCCCCCAACTATCACCTTCTTGGGACAGTTTTCTCAGGGTTACCTGCGATGCTGTCTCCTGGGCTTAACATCTTAAAAATTCCCACTGAATACACACAACTCTAAACTTTTAGGTTGTGAATGTTTTTTTAGTCAACACTCTCTCTACCTCAACATTGCTATGTGGCTTTAGGTGTGCTCTGTAATTTTAGATAAGTAATAACCCTTTTATTTTTTAAAAGCTACCTGCTGGTTATTGCTGAAGGGCATCTTGCCATTAGAGTAGAAAAGCACAAAGGCAAGTCCAACCACAATAGTGGTTACTGATGCTGCAACTGGCACTAAACATAATATTAGGAAGTTTTGATAGATTTGGAATACTGAGTTTTTAAAAGTCCAGGACCCCCAGGACACTAACAGTTATGTTCTTGACATGAAGCTCAATATAAAAAACATTAGAGTAGGATTCTGAAGACCAGCTGGAGAAGGCAATGGCACCCCACTCCAGAACTCTTGCCTGGAAAATCCCATGGACAGAGGAGCCTGGTAGGCTGCAGTCCATGGGGTCGCTAAGAGTCTGACACGACTGAGCAACTTCACTTTCACTTTTCACTTTAATGCATTGGAGAAGGAAATGGCAACCCACTCCAGTGTTCTTGCCTGGAGAATCCAAGGGAGAGGGGAGCCTGATGGGCTGCCATCTATGATGTCGCACAGAGTTGGACATAACTGAAGTGACTTAGCAGCAGCAGCAGCTGAAGACCGGGGATTAGTACATCTTTCTTTTGAGGCAGGGGACAGATGGGACCCAGGCTAAACATTTTCTCCCCTGTGGACAGAAGCTCCATAATTATCAGAAACTCCATAAAAGCAGGATAATGGAGGAGGCTGGGCCCTGCCCAGACAAAAGACCACCTAGTCCTCATTCTCAAAGTCAAGGAGACCTTCCCTTCTTCACATGTGCAGAAAGGCTCCTTGGAGGTCAAAATGGGAGCATCACTTCATAGTAAGTGATGTCAACCTATTCATAGGTCTCTTCCCTGGAATCCATCCTAGCTAAGAGATGGACATGTGCAAACGGGAGGACCCTGAGATAAACCAAATACAGACTCAGAACCAGGCAGAGCAAGACGACAGGTCAAAGAAAACCTGGAAGAAATGCCCAATAAAAATGATGCGAACTAGCACGAGGAGCAACTCTGGGTCCTCCTGTGTATCTATCCACACATACTGTACTCTTTTTCCTCCCAATAAACACTCTATTTGTTTCACTACTTTCCGTCTCTATGTGGAAACTCTTTTCCACACGCAGTTGATGGGCTACTTGGCCACTGGTCCTGGTGGTCTAGTGATCAGGGTTCCATGCTCTCGCTGTTGCAGCCTGACCTCAATACCTCTGATTGAGAATCAAAACCCTGCTTCAAGCCACTGCAGGCTGAGGTCACCTGAAATCAGAACCAGAGGAGTAAGACTAGACCTGTGGATCAAAACCCCTTGGAAGTCTTAGTCAAAACAATTATCGCTGGGCCCCATCCCAGAATGTCTGACTCAGCAGTCTGAGGTGGGGTGGAGAAACTGCATTCCTAACAAGTTCCCAGATGATGTTGATACTGCAGGTCTTGGGACCATACTCTGAGATCCTCCAGATTAGTTAAGGAGAAAGATCTCCCTTTTCTCAGGGAACATATATAGATAAATATATAAAACTATATAAATATTGATAGATAAATAGATATCTTTCTGAAAAAAGGTACATTAGTAACAGTGAAAGGGGGATGCAGGAATGCTTTCTGTGAAACAGGTATAAGTATAAAGAAGAATAAATGATAAGGATGTTTCATTTAATGAAGCTGACATGTGAGAACAAAGCAATCCTCTAAAGCATCTCATGGTAACCATTAATTTTTACAAAAAAGGAATTTTTTTTCCTTATGTTTACAATTAAGACAAGTAGAAGATATTTAACTCAAATTTTTAGAATATTTAACTCCTAATCACAAATTCTTTTTGTAAATCAAAGTAAGAGAAATTTGTAAATGTAAATAAGTGGTTCAGATGGTAGAGAATCTGCCTACAATGCAGGAGACCTGAGTTCAATCCCTGGGTCGGGAAGATCCTCAGAGAAAGGAATGGCTACCCACTCCAGTTTTCTTGCCTAGAGAATTCCATGGACAGAGAAGCCTGGCGGGCTACAGTCCATGAGGTCACAAAGAGCTGGACATGACTGAGCAACTAACACATTCACTTTTTTCACTTTTAAAATATTTAACTTCTAATCACAAATTCTTTTTGTAAATCAAATTAACAGAAATTTGTAAATTTAATTTGTAAATGTAAATAGACAAACAGGAGAAACAGAGGCAACTTATGTTAGACTAATCCACTCTTGCTTCTAACAAAGTTTAACTTTCCTATTTAGGCAAGAGAAACGAGTATTACCTCCTTTTAGGTGACATGGTGGCCTGGCACACCCTAAGTTTTTTCTGACCTCCCCACTCTCCAACACATCCTATCCACCCTCTATCTGAGTTATGTTAGATGACTACCTAGTTACTTCCTCATTCTAGGCCTTCACATATTTTGTAGAACAAAAGCAAAAACTCCTTTCATAGCACTCTGGTATTAAAGGCTTGTATTGATAATGTTTTATACATTCGATACATGGTTTATATTTTGAAAGGTATCTTTTAAAGACAATCTTAATTTTTTTTTTTATAATATCATATATGAAACGAGTCACCAGTCCAGGTTTGATGCACAATACTGGATGCTTGGGGCTGGTGCACTGGGACGACCCAGAGGGATGATACGGGGAGGGAGGAGGGAGGAGGGTTCAGGATGGGGAACACGTGTATACCTGTGGCGGATTCATGTTGATATATAGCAAAACCAGTACAATACTGTCAAGTTAAAAAATAAAATAAAATAATAAAATAAATAAAATAAAGACAATCTTAATGAGAATTGCAACAACCGAGCTGGAAATGAAGAGGAAGGCCCTTCCTCTGAGGTTCTGGAAATCACACTGAAAGTGATCAGTTTAATTTGCATAACTAGATTTTGAGTCTCACAAGTCACATCTTTCTCCACTGGAATACCTTCTAGAAAGCTAATATCACACTCCAGGTCGTGGCAGGAATGGTTAATACATCCTGGGTAGATTGTCTGTGTTTGGCATATACAGGGAAGAATCTTGTATTTGCATTCCTAGTAACTGACTCAGATCATACTGTAGCCATTTCTCATTACCTAGCTGATGCTACTATATGCATTTTTCTTTCCAACCTGATTCTCTTACTTGTCTGGAAACTCTGGATCTGCCAAAGGTGACACAACTCTGAACAACACATGTTTGGCAGGTCCATCTGTTGCTTCTCAGTGGGTTCCATCTCTGCCTGTTGGATGCCGCTGTCCCAAGTTTTTTTTTTTTTTTTTAAGGGACTCTAACATACTTGAAGTCAGAAGTTAATTATTATCACTGCATGTGTGTTGGTTTTGTTTTTCATATATATATATATATATATATATATATATTTTTTTTTTTTTTTTGCAGGGAAAGGAGAAGCATTTGTTTTTTTAAAAAAAATTTAAGTAGCTCTTGAAAGGATTATAATGTCAAAAGCTTTACTAGGTTCCAGAAAGATCTTATATTTAATTAACTTTGCATGGTCTACCTCTGTCCTTACAATGGTGCACAGGGTCCCTGTTCAGGGCTCTCTTTAAGGCTCTCAGATATCACAAACAGAAAAAAATTATATGTAATAAAGAACAGAGTGGGTAGCCATTCCCTTCTCTAGGGGTTCTTCCCGAACCAGAGATTAAACCTGGGTCTCATGCATTGTAGGCATATTCTTTACCATCTGAGCCACCAGGGAAGCCCAGTAAAGAGCAAATGGACATTTCTGTCCTTTGGGATCTGGTGTTGTGAAACCTATATCCCTAAATACCCATTCTCACAGCAAAGATATTTTAGGGGCCAGAGAAACCATTTTTCATATATATTGCCCAATATCCTCAAAAAAAAAGCATATGCTAAGAATTCTCATATGTTGTTAGAAACAGATATTTCTGCTGAGAATCAGAGGTTTGAAGCGAAGCATCTATTTCAATAATAATACAAATTAATGTACCCTTTCCCTAAGACAAACTCAGCACAGTAGATTATCATACAGAGACGTATTTTTTTCACAGCAGTGTTATGTGGCTACTTTTTGATTCCCTTCCTGTTTCAAACTGTGGTTCTAGGTCACAGGCTAAGGATCACAGTATTCACATCAGTTGCATATGGAGACAGATAAATATAATATTAAGCAATTTATATCACTCTTAAATTTATATAAATTTAGGTTGAAATATAGCATGTGTCAATCACGATACAGGTTTTATTTTTGGCTACTAGAAAGCCATGGAATAGTGCAATTGCTAATAATTTCATTTCATGAGATTTAATTTTTTTAACTAACTAAATGCACAGCTTTATTATTTTACAATTGATTCAAAAATTTTATAGCCATTGTTACATATTTATTGTGCCTTATAATTACAGAAGTTACTTTTGAACATATCAGAGCAGAAGTCATTTTTAAGTCACTGATGTAACAAAATATTATATACCCTCACCTAAGAGTTTCTGTGTGAGCTCAAGCAAGTTATTAAGAGAGCAATAATAAAAAAAATATATTTACTTATTTCTTCTCTCCCAGAAGAACTTGAGATGCCAAGAATTCTAAAGATCTTCAGGTGTTACCTGCCACAGGACAACAGTACCATGGGGCTGGGCATAATGGATGCTTAACAAAACCCACAGAAGTTTTGTTACAGGAAGGAACTCTGAGCTTAGGGAAACCCAGTCTTTTATGGATAGCAACATATCTGTCCTCTGTTCCATGGGAGACATTTTTCATTTATTATTACACTGGACAGTCAGCATGCCTCCCCTTAGTGCTGAAGGGAGACAGACTGAGGTAGAAGGCAAATGGGCCCTTGGGCTGAGCAGCTGGAGTTTGCCAAGGGGCATGAATTGGAGTGTGTGTTCCCTTGAATCTTCAAGGAAACACTGAATGGCAGAAGCTCAGCTTCGCTGAGGTACAGAGACAAGATAACCATATCTACCACTCCTGAGGTCAAGGAGACCTCCCCGATTGAATGTGTACACAAAGGCTCCTCGGGGGTCAAAAAGGGAAGCGATGCTATCCCTTAATACGTGCCATGAATCTCCCAGAGGCTTTGGCACTAGAATTCATCTTGGTTAAAAGATGCACACGCATATCTAGGAGGGCCCAGGGACAGGTCCCCTTCTTTTCTCAGATGTGGGAAAAGAAGTGAGATGATTTGCCAGAGGAAAGGAATGACCTAAAAGAACTGCCCCATGTAAGTGATTTAAATCACCTCTCTGGCACCCCCTCATTCGAGGACACACACACACCCTTCTTTGGGTGCCTTGCTTCTGTCTTAAATAAATAAACTGCTTCTCTCTGTGCTCTCCCACATATTGTGCTGTGCTTCTAATAATGAACCTGGTTTTACAATTTCTCTTTGAAAAATTCTTGTATTCAAATGGAGACAAGAGCCAAGGCAGCTTTGCTTCTAGGCTCTAACCCCTGGTAGACTACCAGCTAGAATTCTTGGTTTTCACCCAGGCTACCTGGATTCAATTCCTGGGCAAGAAACTAAGATACTGCTTCAAACTACTGCCCACTGCTGTCTCTCAAAGATCACTACCTCTATCTTTTAAGAATGCAAACAAATGTGCCCCTCGCCCCAGAGGGAGACACTATCTATATCCATGGTCATTGACTAGACAAACATCTTTGAAAAGATAATCTCATACAAAGGGCCCTCAGTCTTTCTGCTCACAGTATGTGCAGAGATGTGAGAGACCCATAGAACATTGTCTTCCAAGACAAGGACTATGAGAGTAGAGAACATATCAGTCACCTACATGGCTATACTCCTAGAACTGAGAAAAAAAGGCCTGATAAAAACAAAAAAATATTTTTTAAAGCATTGGGCATTTTATTGATGACAAGAAATAACATCCAATGAACAAAGGAAAAAGTTGGCACAGTTGCTTGTGTCAAGATGCAAAGCTCTGTGATTTCATTCAATCCCATGGCTGTTAATATTATCTAGGTACAAATAACTTTCAAATCTATATACTTGGTGCTAATATCCTTTTTTTTTCAATTATCTAATGAACAAAATCTCCATTTGGTGGTTTAATAAGATCATTAAATTAACACATTCAAGATAGAACGCATGGTACTTCTGAAGTGCCGTGAAGTGAAAGTCACTCAGCTACGTCCGACTCTTTGCAAACTCATGGACTATACTGCCCATGGAATGCTCCAGGCCAGAATACCAGAGTGGGTAGCCTTTCCCTTCTCTAGGGGATCTTCTCAACCGAGGGATTGAACCCAGGTCTTCCACATTGTAGGTGGGTTGCTTCCCAGCTGTGCCACAGGGAAGCTCGCATGGTACTTTTACTTCCAAACATCTTTCTCTAGCTTCTCTCTCGCTCCTTTTTTCTTTCTTTTTTTTTTTTTTTTTTTTTTGCAGTTTTATTGGAATATAGCTGATTTACAATATTGTGTTAGTTTCAGGTGTACAGCAAAATGATTCAGTTTTACATATACATCACCACAGAATACTGGATAGAGTACTATGTGGGGGTTTTGTGGTGGTTTAGTTGCTAAGTCATGTCCGACCCTTGCAACCCCATAGACTGTAGCCCGCCAGGCTCCTCTGTCCATGGGATTTTCCAGGCAAGAGTATTGGAGTGGGTTGCCATTACTAAAACAAAAAATATTTTGTTAAATGAAAAAAATTAAAACAAGTGGCATAAATTTACATCCACCACACATAAAAATGTGTTAATGTTTAACTGTATTTAAATTTCGCTCCTAAGACATTTAATGGTGAGTTCAAGAGACTATTCTTCCTCTCTCTTTAGAGTTACACATAATATAGATGTCTCTATCACACCTGAGGAAGGAAGGGCTTCTGGTATACAGCCAAGAATGATGACAGCTCATTGCTCAAGTTACACATGATCCCTTGCTTCATGAGGGCAGAATCTTTCTAAATACTGTACTGTGGAGTCCTTAAAAGGATCTGGATTTTGATATTTGGCAAAACTAATACAGTTATGTAAAGTTTAAAAATAAAATAAAATTAAAAAAAAAATGTTTTCAAAAAAAAGAAAAAGGATCTGGAGGGACTCTCCCCTGGGGTCCTTCCAGAGCTCAGTCATGGGTTTGTTCTTTGTAAGGAACATAGTCCTCCATTTGCCTCTCAGTGTTAGAGAATCACTCCCACTTCTTTCTTCTTCCTCTTTTCCTAACAGGGAAGAGCAAAATCTGACTCCTTGTTGGTTCTGTTTCTTTGACTTTACCCTTTGCTTTTTGTTGCATTTGTTAGTACAATCATACATAATGACCTGCCTTTGGAAATCCTGCCCCTCTGCCTGAATGTTAAACTTAAGTGCCTTTGTTCAGCACACAGGGAGGCAATCTGACCCTGCCCACCTGTGAATGTCTGCAGAAAGAAGAAATTAACACACCTCCTCTCATCTGCTGGCCAAACCAGGAAATGTTTCACAAAACTAATGGCCTTTTTTAGTTCAGTTCAGTCGCTCAGTTGTGTCTGACTTTTTGTGACCCCATGAAGTGCAGCATGCCAGGCCTCCCTGTCCATCACCAACTCCCGGAGTCCACCCAAACCCACGTCCATCAAGTTGATGATGTCATCAAACCATCTCATCCTCTGTCATCTCTTCTGCTCCTGCCCTTAATCTTTCCCAGCATCAGGGTGTTTTCAAATGAATTAGATCTTCGCACCAGGTGGCCAAACTATTGGAGTTGCAGCTTCAAAATCAGTCCTACCAATGAACACCTAGGAATGAGCTCCTTTAGAATGGACTACTGGTTGGATCTCCTTGCAGTCCAAGGGACTCTCAGGAGTCTTCTCCAGCACCACAGTTCAAAAGGCTCAATTCTTTGGCACTCACCTTTCTTTATAGTCCAACTCTCACATCCATACATGACCACTGGAAAAACCATAGCCTTGACTAGACAGACCTTTGTTGACAAAGTAGTATCCCTGCTTTTAATATGCTGTCTAGGCTGGTCATAACTTTCCTTCCAAGGAGTAAGTGTCTTTTAATTTCATGGCTGCAATCACCATCGGCAGTGATTTTGAAGCCCCCCAAAATAAAGTCAGCCACTGTTTCCACTGTTCCCCCATCTATTTCCCATGAAGTGATGGGATGGGATGCCATGATCTTAGTTTTCTGAATGTTGAGCTTTAAGCCAACTTTTTCACTTTCCTCTTTCACTTTCATCAAGAGGCCCTTTAGTTGTTCTTCACTTTCTGCCGTAAGGGTGATGTCATCTGCATATCTGAGGTTATTGATATTTCTCCCAGAAATCTTGATTCCAGCCTATGCTTCCTCCAGTCCAGCGTTTCTCATGATGTACTCCGCATATAAATTAAATAAGCAGGGTGACAATATACAGCCTTGATATACTCCTTTTCCTATTTGGAACCAGTCTGTTGTTCCATGTCCAGTTCTAATGATTGCTTCCTGACCTGCATACAGGTTTCTAAGGAGGCAGGTCAGGTGATCTGGTATTCCCATCTCTGGAAGAATTTTCCAGTTTATTGTGATCCACACCGTCAAAGGCTTTGACATAGTCAATAAAGCAGAAATAGATGTTTTTCTGGAACTTTCTTGCTTTTTTGATGATCCACGGATGTTGGCAATTTGATCTCTGGTTCCTCTGTCTTTTCTAAATCCAGCTTGAACATCTGGAAGTTCACGGTCCACGAATTGCTGAAGCCTGACTTGGAGAATTTTAAGCATTACTTTACTAGCATGTGAGATGAGAGCAACTGTGCGGTAGTTGGAGAATTCTTTGGCATTGCCTTTCTTTGGGATTGGAATGAAAACTGACCTTTTCCAGTCCTGTGGCCACTGCTGACTTTTCCAAATTTGCTGGCATATTGAGTGTAGCACTTTCACAGCATCATCTTCCTGGATTTGAAATAGTACAACTGGAATTCCATCACCTCCACTACCTTTGTTCGTAGAGATGCTTCTTAAGGCTCATTTGACTTCACATTCCAGGATGTCTGGCTCTAGATGAGTGATCACACAATTGTGATTATCTGGGTTGTGAATATCTTTTTTGTACAGTTCTTCTGTGTATTCTTGCCACCTCTTCTTAATATCTTCTGCTTATGTCAGGTCCCTACCATTTCTGTCCTTTATTGAGCCCATCTTTGCATGAAATATTCCCTTGGTATCTCTAATTTTCTTGAAGAGATCTCTAGTCTTTCCCTTTCTATTGTTTTTCTCTCTTTCTTTGCATTGATTGCTGAAGAAGGTTTTCTTATCTCTCCTTGCTATTCTTTGGAACTCTGCATTCAAATTGGTATATCTTTCCTTTTTTCCTTTGATTTTCAATTCTCTTCTTTTCACAGCTATTTGTAAGGCCTCCTCAGACAGCCATTTTGCTTTTTTGCATTTCTTTTTCTTGGGGAATGTCTTGATTCCTGTCTCCTGTACAATGTCATGAACCTCCGTCCATAGTTCATCAGGCACTCTGTCTATCAGATCTAATCCCTTAAATCTATTTCTCACTTCCACTGTATAGTCGTAAGGGATTTGATTTAAATCATACCTGAATGGTCTAGTGGTTTTCTCCACTTTTTTCACTTTCAGTCTGAATGGCCTTTTTACCCTCCCCTTTTCTCTTCTATTTAAAAAAAAAACTGGCATCCAGACTCCGTTGAGATGTTTTTCATGGACACCACCTTCTTGGACACCCCATTTTCCAAATACAGTAGCTATTCTTTGCCTCTGCACCTTGTCTCTCAATTTACTGGCCTGTCATTTGCAGAGCAATGTTAGACCAGAGACGTTGTCATACTCTTCTTTTCTTCTCCACTCTAGCATTATTCTTTCAAGGAGGGTATGTTTTTATAAAACAAAGAAAGCCTATATAAATAGGCAATCTTACCACACTGACATAACCACACACGGAAGCCTAATTACTTCCTTGAGGAGAAATGTAGGCATGTCCCCCTCTGCCTTGCAAAGCAATAAAGCTATTCCTTTCTACTTCTTGTTTCAGACATTCGATTCAGCACCAGTGCACAGCTTTTAGCATCAGGTAGAATGAAATAAATACTAATATTTTAAAACATCATTTGACATAAGGCTATAAGTAACCATGTAAAAAAATATTTATTTATTTGGCTGTGCCATGTCTTAGTTGCTGCAGACAGGATTCCTGATCTCTGCTGTGGCATGCAAACACTTAGTTGCATGTGGGGAATTCAGGTCTTAAACCAGGGATCAAACTCAGGCCCCCGGCATTGGACGCACAGAGTCTAAGCCATTGGACCATCAGGGGAGTCCCAGTAAGTACTGTTTTGTTTTGTTTTAATTTTACAAACCTTTGGGTGATAAAAGGAGAGGTAAAAAGGACCAATTGAGGAATATTTGGTAAAGTAATGGGCCTGGCGTGCTGCAGTCAATGGGGTCGCTAAGAGTTGGACACGACTGAGCGACTGAACTGAACTGAACTGAAAGGGCAAAAGAACCTAGATTTAACTTTGGGGTTTTAGGGACCTCATGAATTTATTTGCTCTACAACTCAAACTGTAACCTCTTACACTGTTAATACTCCAATATCCAGTGACATCAACTAACAGATCTCCGATGGCCTTTTCTACATCTGAGGACTAACTTGGAGGCTGAAGATATTATTTAAATCGTTTTTCAATTCTACCAATGATTATTTGGGGCTAATTTTATGTCTCTGCCCAACTGAACATACTTTGTAAACCACAAATCAAAGTCTAATATATGCAGGTTTGAATTCATCCAAAATGAAATACTCAACTCATAGAAGATAAGATATAAAAGGCTTAATCAACCCATCAATATCCATTCTCTGAGTTTTAAGCGATCTGCAAAATAATCCTCAATTCTACTTCTTAGAAAATATGCCAGATGAAAATAAATCTTTAGCCTTATCATTTATAAGTTGTCTAAGATTGTCTGAGAGTGCTAAGTTATAACCACTGGACCATCAGGGAATTCCTAGATTGTTTTCTTAAGTGATGGATAGCCAGTGATGGATTTACAACTGGATTGAATTTGCATTTTAGGCCAACATTTGTGTGTGTGTGTGTGTCCTCCTTGGGGCATGAGAGCTTTCTCTAGTTGTAGCATGGACTAAGTCACCCTGATGCAGGATCTCAGTTCCCCAACCAGAGATCGAATCTGTGTCCCCTGCATTGGAAGGCAGATTCTTAATCACTGGGCCACCAGGAAGTTCCATCAATTACTTCCTTAATCATTCCAGAGTTTTCAGTCCTTATGTCACTCACCCTTTCTGTGCCCTCTGACCTTGTTACCTATTCCCTCTTTCCTGGGTCCTTCCCTTTACTCTCATCTCTGATACCATTCTGCTTGGTAATTTTCCTGGCAGCATTTACACAGTTCTTAGCTGAGAATCCTCTTTTCCTGTTCCCCAGGGTTCTGTTACTCTCTCCTTCCGTAAACACTACCTAAGATACTGCACCCGCTATTATGACTTCAGCTGCCACTATACTGATGACTACAAAACACTACTGACGTGTCTCATTTGTCCTCTGTGCATTTCCCCAAATGTAGATATTCCCTGAGGTACCCTTTTCTGGTTCTTTTCTCTTCTCTCATGATCTGTTCTCTCTAATTGGTTCACTTCCTCCCAGGAGTTGAATTTCCATCTTTTCATCACTGAATGCCAAATCAGGATGTCTAGCCTAAAAGTCTTCTGAGATTCAGGACCATATGCCCCACTGCCTATTCGTGGATCTCTACCTGGATGAACAGGAAGCATGTCAAATGCATACGTAAATACTAAGAGGCCATCTTCCGAGAAGCCCCATCTTTTCTCTCATAATCACAATCTTAATAAGTGCTCTGGGGCCCAGAGTAGGTCGCTCCCAAATGTGTTTCAAAGGCATGTCAATTATTTTGAATTAAAATTACTTAAGAAGTGACCAATACAAGAGGAACACTGACCAATATTTCTGTTTCTCTGAAAATTGGAAAGAAGTCTTTCATGTGAAAGGTTTTCCCAGCATCTGGAGATAGAAACATCCTTATCAGTAAAGGTAGGAAATTTACAGGCTGTGATGCTCATGTAAACAAGGCTGGTTATTTCTTTAATTTACTACCCTAGAAGTCCAAACTCTGTTTAGATGTCTCACTAATTGATCTAAAACTTAAGTTTCATTGTCCTGTCAATACCTCATAAATGTATTATTTATTTGTCTAAAAAGTGTAACAGGTGGCTCAGATGGTAAAGAATCTGCCTTCCATGCAGCAGACCTGGGTTTGATCTCTGGGTTGGGAAGATCCCCTGGAGGAGGGCATGTAAATTGGTGTAACCACTGTGCAAAACAGCATGGAGGTTTCTCAAAAAACTAAAAAGAGAGGTACTATATGGCCCAGCAATTCCACTCCTTGTATATATCCCCCCAAAATAAAAACACTACTAATTTGTAAAGATACTAGCACCCCAATGTTCATAATAGCATTATTTACAATCAATTGCCAAGATATGGAAGCAACCTGAGTCTATCAACACATGAACAGATAAAGCAGATATTGTGTGTGTGTGTGTGTATACATACACGTACTTCATAAAATGAATAGTATTTCATAAAATGAAATATTACTCAGCCATAATAATAAATGAAATATATCCATTTGCAGCAACATGGATGGACTTGGAGGGTGTTATGATAAGTGAAGTAAGTCAGAAAAGACAAAGAGTATGTGATATCACTTATGTGTAAAATCTAAAAAATACAATAAACTGGTGAATATAACAAAAAAGAAGCAGACTCATAGATCTAGAGAACGAACTAATGATTACTAGCAAAAACAAAGGAGGAAGGGGGAAGAGGGACAGGGGAGGGGCAATGGGGGTGATGCAGTGATTATTTTGAAGCTGAGATGATTTAGGCTGTTTCAAGGAGGTCAAATAATTTATTATTGTTTTTACAGTCCTAACTTCTTAGAAAGGAATCAAAATGAAATTTTACGAACAGTGAAGAATATAGAGGCAAGAATGAGTCAGTTTATTGAAAGGAGACAAGGCCAAAGCTAGTTGAGGAACTGGATTTGATAGATAATCCAATGTTTTAAAGAAAAGGATGAGTACTTGATGGTGAGAAAGAAGCAAAGCAAAATTCTAAGACAGATAGAGAGTTCAAAAAGCAGGAATATTCAACTTTAATTGATGACAATGGATTGAAGAATAATGAGAAACTAATAAATTTCATAGATAATGGGAGGTGAGGAAAAAGAGATGAGTTAGAGAGTTATAAAAAACTGGTGCTGAAAAACACAAATGTTAATAAGTATCATAATTAAATCTCTGTGGGATGTTATCCCTCTAATATACGCTTTACCATTGTTGTGTAAGACAGGCTCATCATAGCAAGCTCTTTTAGTGTGTCCTAAGGCAGTTAAAATGGCACCCCACTCCAGTACTCTTACTTGGAAAATCCCATGGACAGAGGAGCCTGGTAGGCTGCAGTCCATGGGGTTGCTAAGGGTCAGACATGATTGAGCAACTTCACTTTCACTTTTCACTTTCATGCATTGGAGAAGGAAATGGCAACCCACTCCAGTGTTCTTGCCTGGAGAATCCCAGGGATGGGGGAGCCTGGTGGGCTGCCGTCTATGGGGTCGCACAGAGTCAGACACGACTGAAGCAACTTAGCAGCTTAGCAGCAAGGCAGTTAAAGAGAATGTACTATTAGTTTAATTTATGTGTGACCTTCACTTCACCTTCGCCCACTCTTCTAAAGCAAATGTCTGGTTCTTCTATGCCCCTTCAAAAAAAAAAAAAAAAAAATTCTCTACTTAATTTATCAGCTTTCCAAGGTGAAATAAGTTGAAT
Source organism: Bubalus kerabau (assembly GCF_029407905.1). Classification (NCBI taxonomy): domain Eukaryota; kingdom Metazoa; phylum Chordata; class Mammalia; order Artiodactyla; family Bovidae; genus Bubalus; species Bubalus kerabau. The sequence goes on from NC_073634.1 coordinate 58,588,266, forward strand.
GTTTTAACAGTAAATCTCAAAGTAGAGTGTGTTTAATTAGTGACCTTACATTTTTTATTATGTGTAAAATTGAAATAAAGCTATTTTTCCAGATGAAAATATGCCAACTGAGTCTCTGTATTTAGGGTCAAAAATAAAGCTAACATACTAGTTAGAGTATTCTTTCCCTTTGCTAGTTTCAATGAATAAAATTAGAAGATTTAAACCCACATTTACTTATTGTTCTGTGTTCTGCTTTTGTATTTAAATAGCATTTAATTTTAACATGGTCATCTGCTTTTCACATTTGGTAAGGCATACAGAAACACCTGTTAGTGTTTTCAGATATTTTTCTATATCCTGTGAGCAGCAGTGAGTCTCCTTATAGAATGTAGGGACATTTCCTCACAGGTGTTGGGGGACTCCTCTTCTCTGCCCCATTTAAAATAATTTAGCTGACTTCTCCTTTTAGTTATACATTTGTATAAGACAATAATAAAGAAAATGTAAACAATACCATAAAAGTAGCTATTAATGAGCTTTTTCTTTAGGATATACTTCCAAAGTTAATATAGAAATACCAGGTCATAGGAGCTGGTAAATACTGCAGGTCTTATCACACTGAGTACCTGTTTACAACTGCTTTCATTTATTCAACAAATATTCACTAAGATCCAACTAGGTATCAGGCCCTGCTCTAGACACTAAAGATGCAGGAGGAACCCACTGATGATCAAACACCAAACATCCCTGCCCTCTAAACAATTTAGAAAAGAGAGAAATATAAGAAAGAGAATAGAAATATAGTTTATCCTGTGATAATACACTGAAAAAATTAAGTAGTTAAGGTGGCTGGGAAGCAGTAAGGGTACTATTTTATACAGTACAGTCATGGATGGTTTCTCTGGTAAGGAAACACTGGAGCAGAGATCAGAAGAGGTGAGGTAGCAAACGGAATGTGTATTGAGACACAGCACTGACATACAGTAACTGACCAGCAGAAATGTCCTGAGGGAGAGCTGTGGTTGGCATCAAGGGGTCAGAGTGGCTGGAGTCCACTGAGAAATGGTGTAGGTAAGAGAAAGTGCAGCCAAGAGGGGTGGGGACTGTGTACAGGCCAGGTGGAGCCTTGCCTGGCCTTTGGCATATATTCTGTGAAACTCAGGAAGCCACTGGAGCTTCTGAGTTAAAGTGATTTAGACTGAGTTGTCTTTAAAAAGAAAATCCTGGGGACTTCCACAGCAATACAGTGGTTAAGACTTTCTCTTCCAGTGCCGGGGGTGTGGGTTTGATCCCTGGTCTGAGGACTGAGGTCCCACATGTCAGGGGTACACCAAAAAAAAAAAATCACCCTGGGACTGACATATACACTACTATGTATAAAATAGATAACTAATGAGAACCTAGTGGATAGCACAGGGAACTCTATTAAATACTCAAGTGTGCTAAGTCACTTCAGTCATTTCTGACTCTGTGACCCCATGGACTGTAGCCTGCCAGGCTTATCTGTCCATGGGATTCTCCAGGCAAGAACAGTGGAGTGGGTTGCCATTTCCTACTCCAGGGGATCTTCCGAACCCAGGGATTGAACCTGCATCTCTTAATGTCTCCGGCATTGGCAGGCGAGTTCTATATCACTAGCGCCACCTGGGAAGCCCAAATGCTCTGTGATGACCTAAATGGAAAGGAAATCCAAAACAGAGGGGATATATGTATACGTATAGCTGACTCACTTTGCTGTACAGCAGAACACACAACACAGTTAAATGAGTATATTCCACTAAAAATTAAAAAAAAAAAAAGACAACCTGGCTACACACTGTAGGAGAGACAGCAGAAGCAGCGGTATCAGGTAGGAGGCCACTGCTGTGATCTGGTGAGAGATGACAGTGTTGGACCAGGGAGGTAGCAGTGCCTACCCATATTATTTTCATAGAAATATCACATACTAAGGTATCATATAGAAAAGTTCATCACAAATGGATAACTCGATACATGCTCATAAACTAGACATGCCAGATGCTCCTTCATAATCCTTTCTAATCTCTAACCTTCAAGGGAAACCTGATTTCTAATAGCATAGGTTAGTTCCACCTACTTTTGTACTTTATATAAAAAAATCACATAAAAGCATGAATAGGCTTCTTTCAACATTTTGTCAGATTCATCCATAGCATTACAATAGATCTCAGATAATTCTCATCAGTACACAAATGCCAAGTATGACTACATCATATTTTACATACAAATTCTAGATATAGTTTAAAAGTAGAGCCCACAGAATATGAAGACAGAAGGCATGTATGGTATTTGAGAGAAGAATGGACTGTAACTCCAAATATGGTCTGAGAAATTGGAACTGAAATACAGAAAACTGGGGAAGAGCAGGTTTAGGAAGAAAATCAGGATTTTGGTTTTGAACACATTAAGTTGAGATGTGTAGGATCCTCTCAATAGAGTCATCCAATAAACGGATATTTGAGCCTGTGGTTCTGAGGAGAGATACAAGTCAATGATAAAAATACGAGAGCTGCTTATGGAGCCACTGATCAAATTAATTACCTGGGGAGTGAGTTATAAGTAGAGAAGCATGTATGGGCATGAGTGTGCCCTTAGACATTTGAACAAGCCTGTAGAATATAAACATTTCACACATAAAAGTAGCTCAGATTTTGGTTTGGGTTAAGTGTATTTTCCTTAGGCTGAGCCACTGCTGGGGAGAGGGTTCAGCAGAGGTAGGTAATGCTGTCAGTCAGCAGGTACACTGCTTGCTAAAAGTCATTCCTGTCCATGTAAACTCTGATCTAGTCCATTCACATCAACAGTATGTGAACCGAGAACTTCCAGATGTTCAAGCTGCATTTAGAAAAGGCAGGGGAACTAGAGATCATATTGCCAACATTCACTGGATCATAGAAAAAGCAAGAGAATTCGAAAAAATATCTACTTCTGCTACACTGATTATGCTAAAGCCTTTGACTGTGTGGATCACCACAAACTGCAGAAAATTCTTAAAGAGATGGGAATACCAGATCACCTTACCTGCCTTCCGAGAAATACAGATTTCGCGGGAGGCAGGAAAAGAAGCAACAGTTAGAACCAGACATAAAACAACAGACTGAGTCTAAGTTGGGGAAGGAGTACATCAAGGCTGTATATTGTCACCCTGCTTATTTAACTTATATGCAGAGTACATCATGCAAAATGCTAGGCTGGATGATGCACAAGCTGGAATCAAGATTGCTGGGATAAATATCAATAACCTCAGCTATGCAGATGACACCACCCTTATGGCAGAAAGTGAAGAAGAACTAAAAAGCCTCTTGATGAAGGTGAAAGAGGAGAGTGAAAACCCTGGCTTAAAACTCAACATTCAAAAAACAAAAATGACAGCATCCGGTCCCATCACTTCATGGCAAAAAGATGGGGAAAACAATGGAAAGAGTGACAGACTTTATTTTTTGGACTCCAAAATCACTGTAGATGGTGACTGCAGCCATGAAATTAAAAGATGCTTGCTCCGTGGAAGAAAAGCTATGACAAACCTAGACAGCATATTAAAAAGCAGAGACATTACTTTGCCAACAAAGGTAGTCAGAGCTATGGTTTTCTAGTAGTCACGTATGGGATGTGAGATTTGGACCATAAAGAAAGCTGAGCGCCAAAGAATTGACCTTTTGAACTGTGATATTTATTGGAGAAGACGCTTGAGAGTCCCTTGGACTGCAAGGAAATCAATCAGTCCTAAAGGAAATCAGTTCTGAATATTCATTGGAAGGACTGATGCTGACAGAGCTGAAGCTCCAATACTTTGGCCACCTGATGTGAACAGCCAATTCCTTAGAAAAGATGCTGATGCTGGGAAAAGATTGAAAGCAGAAGGAGAAGGGGGCAACAGAGGATGAGATGGTTGGATGGCATCACTGACTCGATGGACATGAGTTTGAGCATGCTCTGGAAGTTAGTGATGGACAGGGAAGCCTGGTGTACTGCAGTCCATGGGGTCACAAAGAGTCAGACATGACTGACTGAACTAAACTGAATGCATTTACTTATTTCAATATGTGCAGAAGAAAAAGTGAACTTCCATATTAATTTAATCATAAAACTAAAAAACCAACAACATTATTAGAACTTTTCTCAGAGTAGCTGCAATTAAATGTGCAAAGGCTCAATAAATGTTGAATGAATAATTTCATATACAATTCAAGAATATTTAGTGACTATATATATCCATTTCACTGTGATCTGTGAAAGTTAAAGAATCATCCTTACAATTTAGTTGAGAGAATGAACTCGTTTCATTAAATGTATCTAGATAATCTTCCTCCTGTGTGTGTGAATTAAGTAGGGGCAGGAGATATATGTTCTTACCTGGGAAAGTACCCTATCTCTTGAGACTGTATTCACAAAATCTCAAGTAAGACTGAACCGTTGGAAGGTTGAAGGTAGAAATCATGCTTTCCTGTGGTGACCACATTATCTCCAAGGATGTCTGAGTTCCATGTCCATCTCTGCTTATGAGTTGGAAAGCAAGGGGCTTGGCCAAGGTGAATGGGAAAATTTGAGGCTTTTTTTAAAGATCCCTTTGTGAATACTTCATTTTGGAAAAGTCCTTTGTTTTCTTCCTTGTACTATTTTATTGTTCTCCCATAGAGATTGTTTGAATCACTCAGCTTAAAAAGAACAAAAAAACAAAACAATTTAAATCAACAACAACAAAGCATGCCCACTGCGGGCAGGGAAAGAAGTAAAGAGTAGAGGGGGATGTGAGGGGAGTGAAGTCCTAGGGACAAGCACAGTAGGGGTAGAGATCATCAAATTAAACAAGTAAACATTGTAATATGCTTAGTCACTCGGTTGTGTCCAACTCTTTGCAACCGCATGGACTATAGCCCACCAGGCTCCTCTGTCCATAGGGTTCTCCAGGCAAGAGTACTAGAGTGGGTTGCTATGACCTCCTCAAGGGGATCTTCCCAACCCAGGGATTGATCCCAGGTCTCCCACATTGAAGACAGATTATTTACTGTCTGAGTCACCAGGGAAGCCCAGACATTGTAATAGGCAGGCCAATATGTATGGTTATAGCTGTAGACAGCATACCTTTAGTGGTTATAGTAACAAAAGCAGTGGAAAGCAAAGGTTAAAGTAAAAGAAACATCCAACATGGAATCAGACTAACTCCATGTTGACATGTTGACTTGACTCCATGTTGGTTCTGTTTCTTCTACTTTCACCTTTGCTTTCTGCTGCCTTTGTTACTGTAACCACTAATGGGATGCTGTCTACAGCTATAACAATACATAATGGCCTGCCTTGGGGAACCCTACCCCTCTGCTTGAATGTTAAACTAAAGTGCTTTTTTTTAGCTCACAGGGAGACTTTCTAACCCTGTGAATGGACACCACAAGAAAGAAGAAATTAACACATCCCTTCCCCAAGGCTGAGGCTGACCAAAGCAGGAGATGTTTTGCAAGACTTAACGGCAATTTTACTTTACATCTTCACCCCCTCTCTGTTCTATGAAAGAAACTAGCATCCAGCTCACCTTTCTGCATAAAATTATTATTCCTTGCCTCAACAACGCATTGCCCAATTTACTGGCTCGCTGTGTAACTTGGACCGAGCTTGGACTCAGTAACAACATGATATCAGTGAAATTTAGGAGGTGAGAGGGAAAACACTCTTTATACTCTGGAAGTTCTGTAGAGTTTAAGATAAGGAATGTCATAAAATCACAAGCTTTTGTGTGATGAATTGACAAGAAAAAATCCCCAGAAGTGTTCAGAAGAGAGGAAAAAAAATACAGTGAGGGAGTTGAAGAGGTGTTTCTAGAAAAGGTGAATCTAAGAGGGGCCGTGCAGTTAACTGTTGTTTTTGTTCATCCACTCAGTCATGTCTGACTCTGCGACCCCATGGATTGCAGCACATCAGGCTTCGCTGTGCTTCACTATCTTCCGGAGTTTGCTCAAACTCATGTCCATTGAGTTGATGATGCTATCAGTCAGACACCCTAGTAGAGATTTCACTTCTGCTGGCTGGATGCAACAGAAAAAGGCCTCTTCCTGGAAAAGCATGGTTAATAATTTTCTGCAATTGGCTGAGTCACAAATGTCACATGACTAAATCTAATTAACTAGAAAGCTCCATGAACCTCAGACTTTGGCCCTGGCCATCCTTTGCACAGATTTCCAGCTCCTGGCAATCCAGCAGCTTCCCTAAGCTCCTCCTCTTTTTCCCATCAATGGTCACCAGGGTGCAAAGGACCCTAAAACGTGAAGATTAAATATTTTCAAGAGAAAACTCTGGTTGACAGCTGACTTGAAATAAAAAATGACCCATCACAACAGCAGACAATTAGGGGAATTAATTTAAAAAGAAAGAGGGGAACTGGTAGGAGAAAAAATCAAGACAAACCCTGTGAAGATCAGAGGCAGAAGGAAACATACCCAAGGTATGAAAGAGGTGAGGTGGGCTGAGTGAAGAGGGAGGACAAAGCCAGGTTGGCAAAAACTAAAAGCAGTTGCCTGTAGACCACCAATGCCTTCCTTTCCTTTCTTGTAAATGAATTTGCATTCTTTTTCCTGCAGGCCCCAGACTTGTAGGTAGCTGGGCTTTAGCTGCTCAACAGCTGCTACATTGTACCCTAGAGGCAACTGCTTTCACTGCCAGGCAAACTAATTCTTATGTAGAGATTGAACAATTAAGTACTTAGGTGTTCTGCCCTTGAAGGAAGACAGCAGATGTCACCACAACATTCGTGGGGGGAAAAGAAGAAATTTCTCTTCTGCAAATTTAAATGAAAACCTTGGAGCTGATTTTCCTTTAAAGGAATACTTATATGTGGAATCTTGAAAAAAAAAAAAAAAAGGTACAAAAGAACTTATTTACAAAACAGAAATAGACTCACAGACATAGAAAACAAACATACCCTTAGCAAAGCGGGAAGGGGTAAATTAAGAGTTGGGGTTTAAAATATACACAACATTAATAGGGACAGAATAAGGGGACAAAGTAGGTGATTCAACAGTTAATCCCACTAGGGAATCTTAAGTAGAGAGAAAAGTATGGAATACCTTGCAAATTAATGATCACTTAAAAGAGCAAGCTTGTTTAGCAACAAAACAGTGCAGCAGCTCAGGCCATGCCCCCAAACAATGAAACAATGGTGGAATAAGACCTACATCCTGCCCACTGAAGTCAGCAAGCTAAATGATACTTGAGAGAGGCTTCTTCTGCATAAACTAAGAGCAGAAATTAAGGGAAAAGGTGACAATATACTGAAACCTGAAAAGAGGTACAGTATATATATATATATACATGCCTTTTTGTTCATTTCCATTGCACCTTGACAGTCCTGTTGGCCCATAGAAGGTCAAAAACTACCCCAAGACATGTAGGAGGAGTTAATGTCTCTCACAAGCACTCTAAATAGTACTAATAAACTCTTTCCTTACCTGTAATTCTGCCTCTCATTAAGTTCTTTTTGTGCCAAGACAGAAAAACTTATGCTTTACTAAGAACCAAAATCTGGAGGAGAAAATGGCAACCCACTCCAGTATTCTTGCCTGGAGAATCCCATGGACAGGAGGCTGGTGGGCTATGGTCCATATGGGGTCGCAAAGGGTCAGACACAACTGAAGTGACAAATACACTGTATTTGTACCCAAATACATTCTGCATTTTCACTACTATATAACAGATAACCAACAGGGTCCTACTCTATACCACAGGGAACTATATTCAATATCTTGTAATTACCTATAATGGAAGAGAAGCTGAAAAAGAATAAATTTGTATATATATATTTTATATAAAACTTTGTGGAAAGCTAATTCCTTTTATTATTTCATACATAACTGAATCACACTGCTGTACACCTGAAACTAACACAACATTGTAAATGAGTTATATTTTAGTAAAACTTAAAAAACAAAGGAGGGCAGGCAGCAGCACATTCGGTTAGATAATCTCTTTTAAAGGCCACTTGTTAATTTTCATTATATACATAAAACTAATCATATTTTAAATATATCCTAAGAAAATTTAGATATTTGCCAAGCAACTAAGGCTGAATACTAACTTGATTCTGCTAAATGACACAATAATTCATTCTTTCACTTTAAGCACAATAAATGCATGTACAAAAGTGAAAGACCAAAGAAAGATGTTTTCTTCTAAACTAGAGGAGCTTTAAAAAGCAAAGGGATTTGGTGGCGTAATTCTGATTATTTTTAGATTCCCATTCAAATACCTCAGAGTAACCAATAAAGAGAAGAAAGTATTTTTTCATTATTGTAGAGTTTATATTATTTACACTATGTCCTCCAATTCCTCTGGATATCAGACATTTGGGTATGTAAAATTTCAGACTGAATAGTGCCTGTTTTACCCTACCTGTAGACATTTTAGAACCTTTATTTATTATGTGTATGCATGCATACACACACACTCATTTTGAAAAATTACAATCAGTCATGCATATATTTGTCCAAGTTTCCTTAAATTTGAACTGTCTAGAAAGCTACTTCCTTTTATTCTTTCTTTGCTCAACTAAAATTTAGATACATTTAAGCAAGTATCAGATATTAACCTTCCAAAAAATGAAATATAAAAATCAATTACATTGCATTTAAGAAACCATTAATTAGTGTCACCACGTAAGAGCATGTCTTCTATTGCTTTTGACATATGTGATGTAATCTAAGGTTTCTTGGACATTCCTTATATTTTTCTCTTTTAAAAACTGTTTTTGTAAGACAGCACTAGAAAAAGAAAAGAAAATACTATCTTTAAATCCTCTTCCTGGAGGTGCCTGAAACTGTACATTGGATATTTTATTATAGGGATACATATATACCTATAATAAATAGCTATAATAACATAGGTATATAAAATATACCCATGATAATACATAATATATTCATATATATATGAATAAAATTTCAATTAAATGTGTGAAAGGATAAGTTGTATGAATTTTATGAAGCAAAAAGATACTTCCTAAGTAAACAGTAAGTGCAGAAATCTAAAATAATTCATAATAGACAAAAGACATAATTGTCTTTCTACCTAAATGTAGAGAAGGGATTAGTTGGGACTGTCTTACCTCCTTAGGCCACTTGGGACACTAGACCACATCAGGATCCTTAACCTGGGTTCTAAAAATGAGAGTTCACAAGGAGTTCATAAAACCCTAAAACTGTGTGCAATGTATGTGTGGGTGTATGTGGTGTCTCTGCATAATTATGTATTTGATAGGAAGACAGTCTTTAGTTTTTAATCAGACTTCAGAGGCATGTGTGTTCCCCATATGAGTTTAAAAACTGAGCTAGAAGATTTCCAAGATTCTCAGAAATGATATAAGTTTTATCAGATCAAGAGTGAAATGAACATCAGGTAAACATGAACTTTGAAGTTCAACATTCACTGCTCCTCCCTGAATGACTATCATCTGGTAATTTCCCACCCTGAACAATCCATCCATGACATTCATGGGTAACATGGAGACCTCAGGAGAGCAAAAAAGCGAAAGTTGCTTAGCCGTGTCCGACTCTTAGTGACCCCATGAACTACACAGTCTATGGAATTCTCTCCAGGCCAGAATACTGGAGTGAGTAGCCGTTCCCTTCTCCAGGGGATCTTCCCAACCCAGGAATCAAACCCAGGTATCCCACATTGCAGGCAGATTCTTTACCAGATGAGCCACCAGAGAAGCCCATTTTTCTCACCACACACCAACACACACACAAAGTGGGTAACTTGCCATTCTAAATGCCTAGCTTGGCACATCAGCCTGCCCTTGGCTAGAATAAAGTGCTTTTCTAACCAAGGGAATGGCTCTAATTTTAGGTGCAACCCATTAAAGGACTCTTGCTCCTTGGAAGAAAAGCTATGACAAACCGAGATGGCGTATTAAACAGGAGAAATATTACTTTGCCAACAAAGGTCTGTATAGTCAAAGCTATGGTTTTTCCAGTAGTCATGTATGAATGTGAGAGTTGGACCATAAAGAAAGCTGAGAAACGAAGAATTGATGTTTTTGAACTGTGGTGTTGGAAAACACTCTTGGGAGTCCCTTGGAATTCAAGAAGATCAAACCAGTCAAACCTAAAGGGAATCAATACTGAATGTTCATTGGAAGGACTGATGATGAGGCTGAAGCTTGAATACTTTGGCCACTTGATGCAAAGACTGGACTCATTAGAAAAGACCCTGATGCTGGGTAAGACTGAAGGCAGGAGGAGAAGGGGACAACAGAGGACGAGATGGTTTGATGGCATCATGGGCTCAATAGCCCTGAGTTTCAGCAAGCTCCAGGAGATGGTGAAAGACAGGAAAACCTGGTGTTCTGCAGTCCATGGGGTTAAAGAGTCAGACAGGACTGAGCGACTGAACAACAACAACTTAAGACAAGAGTTGGCAAACAATATCTCATGGGGTTAATCCTGCCTGCCACTTGTTTTTATAGTGCTTACAAGCTAAAAATGGTTTTTATCTTTTAAAATACTTGTTGTCTCAAATATATATACATAATAGATTTGATTTTCCCTTTCAGGCAACAAACCTTAAATTATTTCTTGCTCTTCATAGAAAAACAAGTTTGCTTACATTTCGTCCAAAAAAATAAATGTCACAGTGAGACAGACATAAAAGAAAATAAATTTCATTTAATCTGATTTATCAATGTGGATTGCAAGCATCTTAAATACAATATATATAGACATATAATATATCTCAAAATATTAAAAATATCCATATATTATTCATATTTATTATGATGAAATGATTTCCTCCAGGAGTTCAAGAATATTTCAATATCAGAATCTTCAGGAATATAGTTAACATATTGAGAGGTTAAAAGAGAAAAACTAGAAGCATGAAGGAAAAGCACGTAAGGATATAATGGAATACAAAACTGTCATGACTGAGGCTGTACTGGAAACAATGAGACACCACTGTTTGATTCAGACAGATCTAGTCCAACAGGTCACATCATTTGTTTTCTATGTACGTGTTCAATTGTGTCTGACTATTTGCAACCCTATGGACTGTACCCCACCAGGATCCTCTCTGTCCATGGAACTCTCCAGGCAAGAATACTGGAGTTGGGTTGCCATTTCCTATTCTAGGGGATTTTCTTGACCCAGGGATCAAACTCACATATCTTGTATCTCCTGCATTGGCAGGCAGATTCTTTACCACTGTGCCACCTGGGAAGCACTATGTCACTTGGTTTATTTGAGTTTAAAAAAATAAAAATCGTCTCCTTTCATTCCTGTTCCTGGCAAAAGAAGCACCAAAACTGGTGGACTTTAGCTACCTGGACATTTCTTCCTTGCAAATATATACCCCGTCTTTGTTATCTTTCCACCAACTCATTTAGAGAAGCATTATGGAGAAATGAGGATGTCATTTTTTTCCCTCTTATAGGAAAAATCAGTTTGTCATTAGATGTTTCATTAAATAAAACGTGCTCTGATTCCCATACTTCTTTCTGGGAAGGTGGGTCTTAATTCTATATCCTATGCTGATGCATCAAGTGTCCAGTACAGAGAATGAAGCAACCTTGGTGCTGCACACACAACAGTGCCGTGGTGAAGTTAGTGGGCCTGGGAGCACACAGCTTGCCTGTGAATCGCTGTTCTAGTAATAATTAAAATGTCACCCTGCTGGTAAGTCACCCTGTTCCTCAAAGCACCAGTTTTTTTTCATTTAAAAATCAAGGATAATAATAATAATACACACATACACACACACACTCACACACTATAAAAGTGCCTGGCATAGAGTTCAGTACATATTGACTCTTCTTATAGTAAAATATATATAGTAGAGAAATCTCTCAGTTATTGATAGCTTGCTTTTATTTTAGGTCATTTTACAATAGGGCTTCCATAAGGTCCAGCTGTATAGTAAATAGTTCCTCTTTTAGAGTCCCAAGAGCTCTACTCTAGAATTAATGCAAATTCCCTCCTTTTCAGTTGGTTTGATGAGGCTTGAATATCTGCAACAATGCTCTGGTGGGAAAGCTGGGCCACAGGCTGCACAGATGTGGTTTAAGCCAGCTGGTGCCCAAGCAGGTCTTGCATATGAAAGTCAAGCTAATCTGCATAAATCACGTTGTAAGCTAATTCCAAGGGGATTGTTTCATTATTTGTAAAGGAGTACTCATGGAACATACTCTTAGCATTTAATAATAAAAAAAAAAATTAGAAATTGTACCAATGAGACTGGGCTCTTTCACCAATTCCATGTGATTTTGGCTCAAATAATGAAAAGAGTTGGAGATTAAACTAATTCTTTTATCTCCTGGGCTACATAATCAGGAAATGTATTATCTGTGGAATATAAGAACAGCCATCTGTTCACAATTTAAAAATGTATGATATTATTACAAAAATATGATGTCATTATTTCACTGTTTTTGAAATATGAGGAACAAACCAATGAAAGATAAGATATTCAGGTGGCATTTCAGAACTATTTATGATATGTGGATCTAAATTTCTGTATGTGCTGATATATTTGGCAATGATTTTATCCCAATTGAGCTGATGATGGCTGCTGTTCAATTGTCTGAGTGATTTCTTTTTATATAGTGTCTCTTCCCCTGACCATTCTAAACTTGTCTTAGTATTTTAATGTAGCTTTTATAAGAATGTAAATTTGGAAAGCCCTTAGTTATAGAGAAGATAACTGTTATCATAATACTTGTTTTCATAATGTCCAGACATAATCATGCCAAAAAGAATCACATGGTACCTCTCTACTTTTATATACTGGCTGCTCATTATTTACTTAAAAAAATAACAAAAGCATATGAGTTGGCATGATCTTTTAGGCATTCAGTTCAGACATATATAAACAAAACAAAACAAAAAACTGTTGTTACCCTAAAGGAACCTAGTGACTAGTAAGATCTGCCCTATGAAGTCAGCAACATGACTGAGTGAAGAGGGCAAAGGTAATCCAGTAGTTTTAAGGAACCAAATAAATGATAATTGTTTAAAGAGCCCATATTTTAAATTTATGGATAAATTAAAGGTTATTATTTTCATTAGTTTGTGCCTGAACATCTCTCTTTCTACTCAAATAAACTTTGGGGACTTAAATCTTCCAAGTCTGCAGCTCATAAAACAGAAATATAATCGTATGACTCTTGTCTATTAAAACTTAATAAGTGATTCTCAAGGTTCTATTTACATGACTTTTCCCTTAATTATACCCTTACCAACCCTAGAGAGAATTCTGAGTTATGAGACTAAAGTACTTTCTAATCTTCATAGAAAGGAGGATTTATGAGATTTATCTAGCAAATTTAGAAACTACAATAACAAAGTTCGTATTACATTACCATTCAAGAGCGCCATCTGGCCCCTGGTAGAGGTGGTGGTTATGGAAACCATGTAGTGTGTAACACCAAGCACGAAACTCAAAGGTAAAGACAATGAAAAGAACAACATAAAATGATACTTCTCTTTGTTTTCAAAATATGAAAAATATTCCACATGCCTTCTACTTCACTGTTATATTTTAATGGGCCTCAACTTTCATTTTTAAAAAAACACTAGAACTTATCTGAGTTTCCCTTATATTCCAAATACTGTTTGATTCTTTGATATTTGCCCACCCTTATTTGTAGCCTCTTGAAAAATGCTAATACTGGTAATGCCGAAATATGTTAAGTAAATCAATCTATTATGGAAGCACGGCTAAAAATTTAAAAAGTTAAAGCAAATAAAAATTTAAATAGACGTAACTGTCTGGATCCTCTACAACCACAATACCATAAAAATGAAGAATCTTTAAAACAGAATATAAAAAGGTCCAGGGCTTCAGTTGCTATCAGAACTGCTTTCTAAACTGTCATTCATTCCTTGTTGACCGTACCAAATGGCTGGAACCCAACACTGTCTATCTTTCAGCAGCTGCTACCATTGTTAAGTCTTTCCTAAGAGCATTGTCTCCTTCCCAAGCAGTGCTCAAATTAGATGAGCTCAGTAGTATTAAAGATACAGTCCAGCCAAAAATGGGTGACTTTGAAATAATCTTCAATGATAGACTTCACTCCTAATGTCCTGATGCAGGCTGAGTTATAGGATTATTCATCTTTGAAAGTTACAAATGTCCAAGGTAGGAAGAAATGATTCTCCATGCCCTGAAAGCTTAGGAATCTATCCCTTAGTAAGTAGCGTGAAAGTGAGGAAGAGAATAAGGCTCAGAATATGTGATATTGAGGCACAGACTTTACACAAACTGAATATTATTTTGTTGGGTGCTATATGGTCAGGGCACTCCAGATGGCTGTTCTTTTGCTCTCTGTACATCTCCTGACTGACCAGTGCCTGCTTCACCTACACCCTACTCACGTGACTGACTGACCTTTCTACAGACCTGCCCTTGGACCCAGCTAGTGATTGTTCCCACTAGTTTTTCAAAGGGGTTGTAAGTGGTGTGCCCTTCTGCAGGTTTTCCTGGGAACTGACGAGCCTTCCTTATGTCAATTCCTCCTATAACGAGTAACCTTCCCCCTACCCTGCCATGCAAATGGTGGGTGTCACTCTAGGACCTTGCTTCTGACAGGTAGGCTCCCCCATCCATTAAACCATTGATGTTTCTGTCACTGACTCCAGATTCTTTATTTGATCTTGAAGCTGGGAAAGTAAAGGCCTTGCAGGCCTGCATGGTACAACTCAACAGGTGCGTTTAAAAAATAATCTAATAGCCCTATTTTGTAGTTATTCATTGCTTTTATAGATAGTTTTTAGTTCAATCCTAAACCCCGGGAGTTGGTGATGGACAGGGAGGCCTGGCGTGCTGCGATTCATAGGGTCGCAAAGAGTCGGACACGACTGAGTGACTGAACTGAACTGAACTGCTCTATTTACTCATAACCATGCCTTCTTCTCAGAGCTGTTTCCCAAAGCTCTCCTAGGAATGGGGCCTTGAACCATTACATGTGCTCACAGGACTGCCCAGTTCCTCTGTGACTCCATCCCTGGCACACAATGACTAGAAGAAGGTTGTCACAGTCACTTACTACTCATTAAAAAACAAAACAAAACAAACAAAAAAAACAACCCTTTCTTATTTTCTGTGACAGGGGTTAAGGGATAGCAGGAGTCTTCTGAACTCACACAAACAGGCCCATTCAACCACAGGATCAGCTGTGCTAGAGGATCGAAATTGCCCTCACTCACATTTAGCAATTGGCACCAGTTGTTGGCTGGGGACTGGGGTTAGCTGGGATGCCTCATCTCTTTTTCTGTTCAGTCTTTAAACTTGGGGTCCTCATGCATTGGTTTTCTAAGGTCAGTGCTACAACAGGACACAATCAAAAGCTATAAAACCTCTTGAGATCTGGGTGTAACTCACTCACTGTCACTTCTGCCATAATTGGTCAGTCAAAGCAAGTCATAAAGTAATCCTAGGTCCAACGGGTGTATAAACAGATTGCGCCTCTTGTTGAGAGGAGTGATGGAGTCACACTGCAAAGGAACATGGACCCATTGGTGGCAGCCACCTTTGAAAAAAAGTCTACCGCATGAAGTGGGCACCTCACCCAAGATGCTCCTTAACACAGCATTCAGATTCTATTCTGCCTCTCTCTGTTGAAACTCAGATGGTATTGGTGGTATCCACCCAATTAGCACTTTGAGGACAGCAGAATAATACACGGTTATCAGCTTGAAAAAAAATTGGCTCAAAAAAGGACAAAGCTGAGACATGTGGAGGAATTCATGACATCTCAGTCCCTGATCTGGCTCTCCCTGAGGCTTCTCAGAGGTGCCTCGAGATACTTTTTGTCCATAGGATACCTTCCCTCCTTGGTGAACTTAATTTGGATAGGATTCTGTCACTCGTCCCTAAAAAAGAGTCTTAAACTCACACAGATATACAGATATATACAAATATACATACATATACATATCCATGTATATACATAAGCAGATACATATGTATGTCTGTGAGTATATATATGTATATGCATGTGTGCATGCTTGGTCGTTCTGTCGTGTCTGACTCTGCAGCCCCGTGGACTGTAGACTACCAGACTTCTCTGATGTTTTTAGACAAGAATACTGGAATGAATTTAGGCAAGAATTCTGGATGTTTTTAGGCAAGAATACTGGAGTGGTTGCCATTTCCTTCTCCAGGGGATCGTCCTGACTCAGGGATCGAACCCGCATCTCCTGTGTCTCTTGCATTGGCAGGCAGATTCTTTTTTTTTTTTTTTTTTTTTTAACAGGGGAAAGCGCGAACGCAGTCCCCCACTACCACAAATTATGCAGTCGAGTTTCCCACATTTGGGGAAATCGCAGGGGTCAGCGCATCCGGAGTGCAATGGATAAGCCTCGCCCTGGGAAAACGACCTTCGTGATCATGGTATCTCCCCTGGCAGGCAGATTCTTTACCACTGAGTCATGCGGGAAATTCTTATATATGTGTATATATTCATGTGGTTTTCAGTTTATGATATAGTTCTTCACTCCAGTTTTTCTCGTTCTCATGGCTGTTTCCACATTACTGGATGCTTTTTATTTTTTTATTTTTTTTTAAATATTAATTTAATTTATTTATTTATTTGGCTATACCAGGTCTTAGTTGGGACATGCAAGATCTTTAGTTGAAACATGCAAACTCTTAAGTTTCAGCACATGGGATCTAGTTCCCCAACCAGGGACTGAATCTGGGCCCCCTGCATTGGGAGCTTGGAGTCTTAGCCGCTGGACCACCAGAGAAGTCCCACAATCATCGTTGTTATGGTCAGTAAAGATAGGTGATTTTCTCTCTCTCTTTTTTTAATTGAAGTATAGTTGATTGTTGTTCCAATTTATTTTCTGGAGGTAAATGTACTTGGAAGGCTTACAGGAAAAAAAAAAAAAATGTAATTAAGCAAACACTAAAACACACCTAATCCCACAGTGAGATAAAGTTCCTAAAATAGTACTTTAATGTGTGACAGATCAACTAAAAATGCTACATTTAAGTCTTTGAACATTTTCAAAAAATTCATTCTGGCATTACCAATAGCCTAAGATGAGTCTAGCATAGTGCTTTGCATTGGGTACATAAAAATGACCAAATATCCCAGGTCATCATGATGCATATAACTCAGGCAGAGAGCATATAAGCACATATATGTCATGTGTAAGCACCAAAAAGTTAATTGCCAAAACAGGTATGCAGCCAGTTGACAGTTGGTCCATAACATCTACTTTCTACTTCCTCTACCTTTTGAGAATATTAGCTGAACACATGGGCGATCAGCCAAAGACTATATTCCCCAGGCCCCTTTGCCATTATATAATCTAGGAAGTAGGTTGTGAACAATGGGAAATGATGTGTACCCTCAAGACTATGTTCTCCTGCTCACTGTACCTCTTTCTGAAGTAAACTTGCTGAGAGAAAGTGGAGCAGCTACCTTGGACTAAGAAGTAAAAACCACACACTGAGAACAGCAGACGTTGACCACTCACTCATCCCTGAACTGTTATCTTGTTATCTAGGGCATTGCACTTTGTATCTTTTTATTACAGCATCATTGAGTCAACGGACATGAGTTTGAGCAAACTCCAAGTGTAGTGAAGGTTGGGGAACCTGGGGTGCTGCAGTCCATTAGGTTGCAAAGAGTCAGATATGACTGACTAACTGAACAACAATAGCATATATATTAACTATAGTTGTCCACTGGTATCCACACAGGATTGCTTCCAAGATCCATTGCAGAAACCTAAATCCACAGATGTTCCAGGCCCACAGTTGGCCTTTCATATTCATATCCATGGCTCTACATCTGCAGATTCAACCAACCGTGCAGATGTAGTACTGCAGTACTTATTTAAAAACCCATATGTAAATGGACTCGCCAGTTCAAAACCACGCTATTCAAGAGTCAACTGTACTTTGACATGTGGGAACTGCTAGCTGAGGGAACGCAGACATTTGAGGGATTGATTCTCTAAGGAAAGGGTTTTAGGCCATGAGGGTACCTGGTGAATGTAGTTTCTTTAACATCAAACTGATTAAGGTCACTATCCTTTCCCTTTGTATCCCCAGGGCTTAGCTCTGTGGCTGAAATTCTGTAGGTAATTTATAAATATTAGTGAAAGGAAAGAAGAAAGAAAAAGAGGGAGGGAAGGAACGTGGACAGAAGAAAACATGGACAGAAAGCAATTTCAGGATCTCATAGTATAGCAAGTTTTCTCTTCCCTCATCCCCATTCCCACCACTTGATAATGATAATTTATTATTATTATTACTAGCAACACTGACAAAAGCTCATTATAATACAAAATGCAGGAAATTGATATAGGTTCTAAAGTAGGATTTTGATAAGAATCCTAACACTCATACATAATTTATGTTAAAAAGGCTCAAGGTTATTCTGTTTGGAAGAGCACAACGTACCATACAGTCAAGACAATGACTTCCAAAATACATGATACTTTTATGCTCTACGTATCTACTATCAGCTTAATAAACTCTGACTTTACAAGAAATAAGTTTACAGAATAGGATTAGTTTTTAAAATAAGTACAATCTCACACTCTTTGGTATTTACCCAAAGGAGCTGAAATTGTGTCCACACAGAAACTTGTACAAGGATGTTTATAACAGCTTTATTCATAAGTGCTAAAAGTTGAAAGTAACCAAGGAATCCTACAGTAGGCAAATGGGCAAATAAACTGTGGTATAAGTCATGGAAAAACATGGAGGAATTTTAAATTCATATTTAAGTAAAAGAAGACAATCTGAAAAGGCTGCATACTGTATGATTCCAACTACATGACACTTCTTGAAAAGGCAAAACTATGAAGACCATACAAATATCAGTGGTTACTGGGAGGACAGAAAAGATATGTATAGGTGAAGCACAGAGAATTTTTAGGGTAGCAAAATAATCTATATGATATCATAATAAAGAATATGTATCATAACACATTTGTCCAAAACCACAGGTTGTATAACACCAAGAGTGAATCCTAACACAACCTATGAACTCTGGCTGATTACAATGTGCCAGTACAGGTTCACACTTGGCCAGGAATGTCCCCTACTGCTGAGTGATGCTGACAGTGTGTTGGGGCAGGAGACATGAGAAATCTCTACCTCCCTCTCCATTCTGCTGTAAACCTAAAACTGCTCTAAAACACTAAATTCTTATAAAAAATAAGTACAATCTACACCACATATTTTCCCACCACAATTCACCACAGACTAGGTAGTTTGATTTGGAAAACAGAACACCCTTGTCTTACAATGATAAGTAGGTTGTGATTAGAAGTTCCATGGGGTTAGTAGCCATTCAGCTCAATCTGGACTCTCACTCCTCCTCTGCCACTAGCTAATATTTAACTTGCTTACTCTCTTAAACTTTGAGCAATAGTTTCTTCATCTAAAAATTAACAAGGTAGATTATGTACAAGTTAGGGCTATATTTCACTTAAAGTTAGAATGAGGTTTGAAACCAAAAACTACTGATGTCTAGTTATCAAAACTCTGGCTGTTTATTTAAGCTCTCCAAGCCACTCTCAACTATAAAAAGAGGGAAACATTGTTTAACTAACCCAGTTGTATAGCAAAGAGCAAATATATCTCTCTTGGTAATCAGAACTGGAATAAGTAATGTTTTTTGAAGTATAATTGATTTATAAAGTGCTAATTTCCAATGTATAGCAAAGTGATTCAGATACACATATAAACACATCCTTTATCTCATTCTTTTACATTATGGCCTTTATCAAAGGATATTAAATATAGTTCTATGTGCTATACAATAAGACCTTGTTGTTTATCCATTCTATACGTACTAGTTTGTATCTGCTAATCCCCAAATCCTACTCCATTCCTCCCTCAACCCTCCTTTCTTTGGCAACCACAAGTCTGTTCTCTATGTCTATTTCTGTTTCATTGATAAAATCATTTGTGTCATATTTTAGATTCCACATAAGTGGTATCATATGCTATTTGTCTTTCTTTTTCTTGTTAATTTCACTTCATATGATAATCTCTATTTCCATCCATGTCGCTGTAAATGACATTATTTTATTATTAATTTTTTTAAATGGCTGAGTAGTATTCAACTGCAGGCTTCCTTGTCGGCCCAGAAGGTAAAGAATCTGCCTGCAATGCTAGAGACCTGGGTTAAATCCCTGGGTTGGGAAGATCCTCTGGAGGAGGACATGGCAACCCACTGTAGTATTCTTGCCTGGAGAATCCCCATGGACAGCGGAGCCTGGTGAGCTACAGTCCATGGGGTCTCAAAGATTTGGATACGACTGAATGACTAAGCACATGGCACAGTCTTTGACTGTATATATGTGTACCACATCTTCTTTATTTGGAATAAGAAATGCTTTACATTTTTGTTCCCTATATCAATATAAAAACATATTGCTCATATTTTTTAAATGCTAAGAGTTTATTTACCTTAATACTATGTAGCAATTTTATGGATAATGAATATGCCTTACTGCACACAGATAGTGTTTTGATGAAATGCCTGGTCCATCTTCAGCGTTATCCTTTACTTATAGGAATTTCCTGCTTTCACAGTCCACAGTTCAGTCGCTCAGTCGTGTCCAACTCTTTGCGACCCCATGAATCGCAGCACGCCAGGCCTCCCTGTCCATCACCACCAACTCCCGGAGTTCACTGAGACTCACGTCCATCGAGTCAGTGATGCCATCCAGCCATCTCATCCTCTGTCGTCCCCTCGTCCTCCTGCCCCCAATCCCTCCCAGCATCAGAGTCTTTTCCAATGAGTCAACTCTTCACATGAGGTGGCCAAAGTACTGGAGTTTCAGCTTTAGCATCATTCCCTCCAAAGAAATCCAGGGCTGATCTCCTTCAGAATGAACTGGTTGGATCTCCTTGCAGTCCAAGGGACTCTCAAGAGTCTTCTCCAACACCACAGTTCAAAAGCATCAATTCTTTGGCGCTCAGCTTTCTTCACAGTCCAACTCTCACATCCATACACGACCACTGGAAAAACCATAGCCTTGACTAGACGGACCTTTCTTGGAAAAGTAATGTCTCTGCTTTTCATTATGCTATCTAGGTTGGTCATAACTTTTCTTCCAAGGAGTAAGCATTTTTTAATTTAATGGCTACAGTCACCATCTGCAGTGATTTTGGAGCCCCAAAAAATAAAGTCTGACACTGTTTCCACTGTTTCCCCACCTATTTCCCATGAAGTGATGGGACCAGATGCCATGATCTTCGTTTTCTGAATGTTGAGCTTTAAGCCAACTTTTTCACTCTCTTCTTTCACTTTCATCAAGAGGCTTTTGAGTTCCTCTTCACTTTCTGCCATAAGGATGGTGTCATCTGCATATCTGAGGTTATTGATATTTCTCCTGGCAATCTTGATTCCAGCTTGTGCTTCTTCCCATCCAGCGTTTCTCATGATGTACTCTGCATAGAAGTTAAACAAGCAGGGTGACAATATACAGCCTTGATGTACTCTTCCTATTTGGAACCAGTCTGTTGTTCCATGTCCAGTTCTAAGTGTTGCTTCCTGACCTGCATACAAATTTCTCAAGAGGCAGGTCAGGTGGTCTGGTATTCCCATCTCTTTCAGAATTTTCCACAGTTTATTGTGATCCACACAGTCTCCAGTACTTTTGCCTGGAAAATCCCATGGATGGAGGAGCCTGGTAGGCTGCAGTCCATGGGGTCGCTGAGGGTCGGACGCGCCTGAGTGACTTCACTTTCACTTTTCACTTCCGTGCATTGGAGAAGGAAATGGCAACCCACTCCAGTGTTCTTGCCTTGAGAATCCCAGGGATGGGGGAGCCTGGTGGGCTGCTGACTATGGGGTCGCACAGAGTTGGACACAACTGAAGCAACTTAGCAGCAGCAGCAGCACACAGTCAAAGGCTTTGGCATAGTCAATAAGGCAGAAATAGATGTTTTTCTGGAACTCTCTTGCTTTTTCAATGATCCAGCAGATGTTGACAATTTGATCTCTGGTTCCTCTGCCTTTTCTAAAACCAGCTTGAACATCTGGAAGTTCCTGCTTGAGGGAGCTTATAAAGACTATCTATCCTTGTATGTGTCAACTGTCTATATATATTTTTATCAGAATGATACACTTCTAACACTTTTGGTGTTGACTAGTTGGCCTTTTATTCTATTTCTTTTTCTGCAGTTTAGAGGCCATTAACCAAATACATACTAACACATCATTAGGAACTGAGAAGAGGAACCCACTCTCCTCTGACAAATCTTAGACTCTAGGTGGGGTTTCTCAAACTCAGCAGCATTGGCATTTTGGACCAGATCATTCTTTGTGTAAAGGGCTGCCCTATGCAAGTTTGGCAACATCCTTGATCTCTACCCACTAGATGCTGTAGCATGCCTCTCTAAATGTGACAACCAAAAATGTCTCCATACATTATTAAATATCCCTTGGGAGGAAAGGGCAAAACCATCTACTGTTCTAGATCTATTCTGTCCAACAGAGAAACTATGCAAAATTAACTTCAATCACTTACCTGTGGAATCTGAAAAATGATACAAACACTTGGTGCCTCAGTCACACTGGTCACACTTTAGGTGCTCAACGGCCACATGGGGTCAGCACAGATATAAAATGTTTCCATCACTGCAGAACTGCATAAAATCAAAAACTATGACCAAATATAATAATGACAAAGAAAGAATAATAATGGCACCATTCCAGGATATCTTCCATTATGGAACTTCTAATTGTTAGAAGATCAATTCCAATTTAATTCCTTCTTTAAAAGCTTCCTCATCTCAAACATTAACAAGAATTTCTAAGCAGCTTATTCCCAGTAGTTCAAAATGTGACTAATACTTAAGGATAATTGCAAATCATGTAATTATTAGATAGTCACAATGACAAAGCTGGGGTGTTAGTTAATCTCTGCTGCTGCTAAGTCGCTTCAGTCATGTCAGACTCTGTGCGACCCCAGAGATGACAGCCCACCAGGCTCCCCCGTCCCTGGGATTCTCCAGGCAAGAACACTGGAGTGGGTTGCCATTTCCTCCTCCAATGCATGAAAGTGAAAAGTGAAAGTGAAGTTGCTCAGTCGTGTCCGACTCTTAGCGACCCCATGGACTGCAGCCTACCAGGCTCCTCAGTCCATGGGATTTTCCAGGCAAGAGTACTGGAGTGGGGTGCCATTGCCTTCTCCAAGTTAATCTCTAATAGCTAAATCAGAAAGAAGTGGGAAAAGAATCTTAAACAGGTATATAATCCAGCAATGTCTGACGATTTGATCTCACTTGAGACCCTGTTGTTAATGCAACCACAGGATGAAAACATCAATTGAACTTACAGAGAGCTTCACTTCGACAAAACCTGAGGTGGCCTGCACAGCCATCTAGCTTTGAGCACATTAGCTCCTTAAGCATCTCAGACAGCTGGCTGAAGGGAAGTTTATTGATTAAAGGTCATTCCTTGTTTCAAGATCACCAGGTTACCCTCAACCTGGTGAGGTAACACAAGAGCAGGCTGAACAATAAAGAGGACAATGACAAATAGAAGTCAAGATTATGGGGTGATTATTACAGGAATTATAGAGGATCCTATGAAAAACTTTAAGAACATTCACATAAGCTGCCTCCATCTTCACAAAACCTGAGCTCTTACTGGCTGCATGTGAGTGTGACTCTGAGAGACAGCATGGGTGTGTGTGTGTACAGATGCATGTGTGTGCTGGGGAAATACACCTTTGTGTATAAAGCTTCAAATTTAATAAATCTCTCAAAACACAACTAATATTCTCTCTCCAACCTTAATCCCCAAATTGAAGAAATGATACGCTGGGTGCTGTCGCTCAGTCGTGTCTGACTCTTTGCAACACTATGGATTACAGTCAGCTAGGCTCCTCTGTTTATGGGATTTCCTAGGCAAGAATACTTGAGTGAGTTGCCATTTCCTCCTCCAGGGGAATCTTCCTGACCCAGGGATCGAACCTGTATCTCTTGGGTCTCCTGCATTGGCAGGTGGATTCTTTATGACCGTGCCACCTGGGAAGCCTAATACTTCCTTTCAAATTTGCCAATTTTAGGCATGTGATGCTATTGTGGCCTCACTGATTCAGAAAGTAGTTTCTGACCATCAACTATGTCCTTATTTCAGACATAAGTTCCCAGTAACAAATTCATTTTTTAAAAGTTCCTATTAAATGTCACACACATATTGACCATTGAAAATTTACACAAATAAGAACATTCTCAGAATAATTATAATCACAGAATGGCAGAAGGGCAAAAAATGACCAAGTAGGCTAGTAATAACAGCAACAGAATAGAAAATACACTGTCAGAGTTATAAATTATAACTGGCTGGCTGCTCAAAAAGAGAAAGTACATCTCATGGAAATTCAGAAGTCTTTCTGGAGGTGATCTTTAAACTACATTTTGAGGATTAGGTAGGATTCTGCCATATTCCCGTGGGAAGAAATGCTATTTCCAACTAAAGCCAAACTTTAACACAGAAGAAATAGTATGTGTTCTGAAGTGTGTGGTATAGGCTGGGATGTGGGGACAGATCTCACTGGACAAGTAGTCTGGGAGTTCAGTAACAGCTTTCAGCATCTCTCTCTTTTCTCCCTCTCTCCTCCCAAATAAAAAGACTCTTACTCAATGTGCATATGGAATTTATATTTAACAAGTTCCCCAGGCGATTTTAATGTACTACTGAAGTTTGAAAACCATTTCAGGAAAAGAATATTTGAAAATAAGAAGTTAGGGAATGTCGTTAATTTGGATGGTTTTTTCTCTGCAAATGTCTAACAAAGAGGGGAGATAATATTTTCTTCTGTAATTTTTAATGAAAATAAACATCATTTCAACCAATGATCAACAAGTGTTTATTTAGACAAATATTGAATTCAATACTTTTGCATGTATTATCAAAACCAGACTGTACACACTACTGAGCCAGCATGCTGCAACCACTGGAGCCCCCACACCTAAAGCCGGTGCTACATAACAAGAGAAGCCACTGAATGAGAAGCCTGTGTACTACAGCTAGAGAGTAGCCCCTACTCTCCGCAGCTAGAGAAGGCCTTCACACGGCAATGAAGACCTAGTACAGCCAAAAATTAGCAAATACATAAAAACACAGTGTGCAAATATGTTTTTGAGGATAAAGTAAAAACTCACTGTCTTGCTGAAGAATGATGAAAGAAACAGATCTGATCCTTAATTTCCTATTCTTTTTCCTATCCACTACCATAACCTCTAATTACTTCTACTATTTCTAAGACATAGGCCTACTGGATGGGGGATTCCCAGGTGGCTCAGTGGTAAAAGAATCTGCCTGCTGATGCAGGAGATGCAGAAGACACAGTTTCGATCTCTGGGTCAGGAAAATCCCCTGGAGGAAGAAATGGCAGCCCGCTCCAGTATTCTTGCCTGGGAAATCCCATGGAGAGAGGAACATGGCAGGCTATACTCCATGGGGTCGCAAAGTGTTAGACACAACTGAGCCACTAGGCATGCACACACACCTACTGGATACCAGAGATACCGTAAGAGGCTCTCCAGACAAAACTACCCTGTCATCTCCCCGGGTTTGGGGTGCATCTCTTCCTAGCTTGATGGATCACACCTAAGCCTTTCTATTATCCCTTCAGCTTAGATAGACACTCTGATTGTTTCACACCCTTACCCATGGGACCACATGCTGTTCTTAGTCCTATCTAAGGGAAAAGACACTGCTAAGATCCTTGTCCTAAAGCTCCAGGAAAAATTTGCTATGTCACCCACTTCTTTCTTTTTTTCTGGACCCTCTATGGTCTCAAAGCTCTCTGGCCTCTGGAGGCTTGTTTTGTTGGTGGACCCTCAGACTTATCAAAGAATGCAAATTCTGTTTCTTACAAATGCAATTTTATGAAAGAAAAGTGAAAGTCACTCAGTCATGTCTGACTCTCTGTGACCCCATGGACTGTAGCCTGCCAGGCTCCTCTGTCCATGGGATTCCCCAGGCAAGAATACTGGAGAGGGTAGCCATTCTTTTCTTCAAGGGATCTTCCCAACACAGGACTTGGACCCAGGTCTCCCATATTGCAAGTGGATCTTTACCATCTGATCAACCAGGGAAGCCCAATTTTATGAACTTTCACTTTAATATTCAATCCATCAGGACTGTAAGCACTACCCTAATCCTCACCATTTAACACAATAAAAGTTTATTTCTCTCTGTTACTACTCCAATGAGGGACAAATGTGGGGTTGGAGAGACCTGATTATTTAAGGACCCATACACTTGAATCCTAAGGATCTCAGGGTCTTACACTGGATTCTCCTCCTCATGTAACACATAGGATAGAAGGTGGTAGAGGATCATATCAGTATTTCAGGGGCAGGGACTGGAAATGTTATATATCACATTTGTCAACATTCTATTAGCCATATCCCAGTCACACACCCTCAGCTGCCTGCAGAGGAAGGTGGTAAATGTAACTTACTTTTATGTCAGGAAGAAAATGAAATAGTTTGGTAAGCAGAGTCTACTATAGTTATGCCATCAGTATTGATAGCTGCTAATTATGCACTTTAATTATAGATCACTGTTACCCGCTTCATTATCAATTTAGTCTGTTGCGGATTGTTTGAATAATGTTAGTGATACAAAACTTTTCAATAGCACTGTTGGCCTAAATTTTTCAATATTAGACTTCATGTTGTAATTCAAATAAGACTCTCCACATATTTATCGCAAATGTAAATACACTATATATTTTGATTATTTGAAAGATACTTCATCGGTAATATCTTGCCTGCCAGTCTGTGCTACTGAATAACTGGAAACACAGGCTTGTGTGTCTGTGCTCAGTCACTCAGGTCTGACTCTTTGTGACCCAGTTTCCCCTGTCCATGGGATTTTCCCAGCAAGAATACTGGAATGGGCTGCTATTTCCTTCTCCAGGGGATCTTCCCCACCCCGGGATTGAACCCAGGTCTCCTGCACTGCAGGCAGGTTCTTTAACACTGAGCCACCAAGGAATCCCAGGAAGCACACGGCTAAAATAAGTGAAAACAAATTACTGGGTTAACTTTAAATTTAGAAGATAGTTTTTCATATGAAATATTTTGCTATGAAACACTTCTCAAGTGGTTCAGATGGTAAAGAATCCACCTGCAATGCAGAAGACCTGGGTTCGATCTCTGGGTCTGGAAGAACCCCTGGAGAAGGGAATGGCTACCCACTCCAGTATTCTTGCCTGGGAAATCCTATGGACAGAGGAGCCTGGCAGGCTACAGTCCATGGGGTAACAAAGAGTCAGACATGACTGAGCGACTAACACATACACGTGCGTGTATGCACACACACGTGCACACACATACACACTTTGTTAATTAAAGGCAATTCATAAATGTTGCTGTGTGTGTGTGTGTGTGTGTGTGTGTGTGTGCGTGGGCGTGCGCACGTACGCACTAAGTCATTTCAGCTGTGTCCAAACTCTGTGCAATCCTATGGACTGTAGCCCTCCAGGCTTCTCTGTCCATGGGATTCTCCAAGCAAGAATAGTGGAGTGGGTTGCCATGCCCTCTCCTCCAGGGGATCTTCTCAACCCAGGGATTGAACCTGTGTCTCTTGAGTCTCCTGCATTGGCAAGCAGGTTCTTTACCACTAGCACCACCTGGGAAGCCCATAAATGTTGCTAACCAATGTTTATTATAAATCATTCAACTAACTTCTCTACACTTTTTTTTATAACACTGAATTTCACTTTCTTCACTGGACAGTAGGAACTGGTAGCATCAGTGAAAATATTTTTTGTCCCTCCTATGTTGACCCACTAGGACAGTCACCTATCTGTGTAATTAGCTGTGCAACCCCAAGGATGCCACTTTCCAGTATGTCTTTGGGCCATTTCACTATTCTTATTTTTAAGGGGACAGGGTATAGATAGTATGAGATTTTGCCTAAATATGAGCTCTAATGCATTCCAAGTATCACACAGCCAACTAAGTTTTGAAATACAACTTCTATCCGCTTGTGAAGTTGCTCAGTCATGTCCGACTCTTCGCGACCCCATGGACTGCAGCCTACCAGGCTCCTCCATCCATGGGATTTTCCAGGCAAGGGTTCTGGAGTGGGGTGCCATTGCCTTCTCCGATCCACTTGATTACTTCATATTAAACAATACAGGGCAAAAAAGGCATCATATCTGAAAACCCATCCTCTAGTCTTGATCCTCCTCTAATAGGCTATGAAATTTAGTGCAGCTAAATTTCTAAAGCAATATCTAGGAGTCAGATTCCTGGTCTTTAGAATATCACAAAATAATGCAACCCTCAAGTTCCTTTTCAGATCAAAAACTGTATGACTTTATGACAGTGGCTGTACCATAACACAGAAGGATGGTACTAGATATTACATTTGATGGTGACTTTCACAAAAATGGAAAAATGATACTACTATGCTGAGATGTTAAAAAGTATATAAGAAATAATAAGCAGTTTAGTACTTCTAATGCATAGCCTACTTTTTTACTTTGTAAAGCCTTTCAAAATAAAAGGAAAAGCTGGAAATATAAACAGACAATATTGATAGTCAAGGTGAAAAAAACATACAAGTAACAAATGCCAAAATAGTTATTTTCTGGATGAAAAGGCAATGGAGGAGAAGCTACACACAAAGAAGCTGGGGATCAAAGTGTACAATAAATTCAAATCAATTTTTGCAGCGTGAAAGAAAAATATTGGGGTCTGTGCAAGATGAAAATAAAGTTGAATTATTCAACAAAACACAGACCAAACTTAGCAGCATCAATCTTATTCTCTATCTGGAATAACTGGCTTGAGCTTATAACATTTTACAATAGAGAGATGTAAATGGAACATTATAAAAAACACAGACCAAAAATATTAATGGCATAAATTTGATTAAGATGAAAAGAGAAAGGTAGAGTTGTTATCTAAATTGTCGATCACAAAAATTGTCAAGTAGGACTGTTTCTAAATATCTGAATGACATGAAAAATTCCTAGAGCAAGACTCCCCAAAACTCAAAGTATTTGGTTAAAGTTCTAGTAAACTAATGGTTAATTCTGAAAGGTGTTTGTTCTAATCCTTGAAAGCCTTTCTAAAATACCCTAATGTTTACTACTCTTAAAGTAGAATGTACTCATTTGCAATAAAAACAAACAACATAATATTGTGTAGATATATGAGTTATGGATAACTAAACTTCAGTAGATCTTGACTTAAGATCATTATCATTATTAGAGATTAAGATCATCATCTTTATATTATTATATGGATATAAGATCATTATTATTAAATTCGTATAACTGCATATTTCAGGATTTATGTTTTTCTTGAAAGCTGAGTATGGGGTAGAAAAGAGTAGAAAAATTTTGAATTATTTTAGTGGTTATTTTCATTTACTCAAGAGAGAACATTATAAATGAAGTATAAAGACTAATTACAGGTGTTGATTTTTAACCAGGTCCTGCAATAAATAGGTCAATTATCTACAAATTATTGCTAATACCTCTTTTAGCTTTATTGTTCAAGCTCGAGAACACTCTATGCAAGGGATATCTTATCCAGAACTGAAAAAAAAAAAAAACTAATAAAAAGCATGAAATCTATTTATTTTCCTCAGATCACAATCCCCAAACAATGCAATGATCTGTTTCCCAATGCTGAAATAAAAGAATTAGAAGGGACTTCTGCAAGAAAGCTGTATTTTTCTTTAAAACGTTTATACCTCAGTTTTTGGTGTGTGTTTTTTTTTTTTTTCAGTGTTCTCCCTGGCACTTCCCTTGCCTTCACAATAAGAATAGAAGCTCCTCTGGAACATAATCATGTCTTGGTTGACTAAAAAAATCCAACATAGGCAATTAACAAATTGAAGGGCATCTTACAAGAAGGGAGAAAATATTTGCAAACCATGTATCTGATAGGGATTAATATCTAAAATATATAAGGAACTCATAAAATTCAATAGCAAAAAAAAAATAATCCAATTAAAACTACATCCTAAACAAGGCATACGTCCTAAACAGACATTTTTTCCAATGAAGACAAACAGACGGTCCACGAGTACTTGAAAATATGCTCAACAATGCTCAGTGATCGGGGAAATGCAAATCGAGACCACAATAAGATATTACCTCACATCTCTTCAAATGTCTATTAGTAAAAGGACAAGTGAAAGCAAAGGTTGGAAAGGATAAATATGTGATGGAATATTATTCATTCTTTAGAAAGAAAGATATCCTACCATTTGTGACAACATGGATGAACCCTGAGGGCATCCATGAAATAAAATAAGTCTAACAGAAAAAGGCAAACATTGTATGTTTTCACTTATATGTGGTATCTAGAAAAGCTGAACTCATACAGAGAACAAGCTTCTGCTTCCCAGAAGCTGTGGGGTGGGGCAGATAAGGATATGCTGGTTAAAAGATACAATTTCCAATCATAGAAAGAAAACATTCTGGGGATGTGATGTACAGAATGGTGACTATAGTTAAAACATTGTATTTTATATGTGACAGTTGCTAGGAAAGTAGATCTGAAATAGTCTCACCATAACAATAACGACAAAATGCTAATTATATGAGGTGAAGTAGGTGTTAACTAACCTATTGTGATAAATGTTTTACAATATACCGGTATCAAATCTTCACATTGTATACTTAAGCAATATTATATGCCAACTATGTCTCAGTAAAATTGGAAAAATTATTTAAACAAAATCCAACATACAGAGCTGCGCATACTTCGTCTTAATTGTTCTTTTTCTTCCTTTTTCAAACAAGGCCAAAATATATAGGAGATATTAGAGAATAGCTCATTTGAAGATAGTGTTTCTTAGATAAGAAATTAAGACCTGAGAGGAAGGTAAGCTTTCTCAGTGCCACACAGCTTGATTAATGATGAATCTATCTTTCTTCCCTTCTCTTGAAGAAAACAAGCAAATACATGGACGTTCTCACAAGATTAATGTACCAAGAACAACCTCCTGTTATTCAGAGCTTTTGGCAAGGAAAGGAGACATTAGTTATAATAATTACATTTATATTTTAAACACCATCTACTGTTTCAACAGAAGCCCGTAGAGAATTAAATTAATCTTTTCAGTTGTGATATTTAAGAAAATTACCAAAGCAGTAAGTTAATAAAGTCTACAACTGGATGTAAACCAATTAGTTTTTCTTTTCGCCTATATTAAAAAAAAATCCCCCATATTCTAATGAATATAAATACTTAATATTTCTGATCTTTCATCCCTTAAATAGTCCCATAAGAAATTGCATCAGTGAACTATAATGCAATAATTATAAGGAGTTACAAACTGCAGCCCATTCAAATAGAGTGCACATTTTATGGGCTTTTTAAAAGGCAATATTACTAAGCATTTGTATGCTTTAAAAAGGCAATCACACTTGAGCTCAAATTTTATTCCATCCATGAGAGCAAAAATAATACAAAAAGAAATGGCATAAACACTGAAATACTTTATTTCAACAATATGCACTGACTTACATAGCATCAATTACTTTTAGAAATTCAAACTGAGAGGCCAGATTGGCTTAATAGTGACAACAAATTTGTTGTTCTTTTTGGTTGTTAGAAGCATTTTTCAAAGGTAGGATTTCAAACAAATCAAGACAACAGTTCAGTATTTCTTTCTCATCCACATTAAAATGATATGAAATAAAATCTAAAACATGAATTAAATCAAATATGGAAAAATTACCTAAATACTTACTTAGAATATATAGTAAGTCCCCTACACATGAACTTTCAAGTTGCAAACTTTGTATGTTCGCATGTCCAATCATGTAAGTTAGTGCACGAGTCTGACATACATCGTCACATGAGAGCATCCTCTACACGTGGTGTGCTTTTGTGTAGTTTACCGTACAGTACAGTATAGAGTACAGTAGTACAGTATCTTTATTTCAAGCCCAGGATGTCCAGAAGCATAAAAGCAGTGGTGATGTAGCTGGTACTGCTGAGAAGCTCCAAGCCATAATGATGGAATCAAAAGTAAAAATAATTGAGAGAGTGGAAAGAGGCAAAAAGATGGTAGACATGGCTCCTTCTTGTAACATGCATCGGTCAATCATCGACATCGACAAGATCATGGAACATGTGAAGTCTGCTGTGCCGATGATGTTGGCAATAATAGCGAAGAAGCCTGGAAATATGATGGAGAAACTTCTCAGTGTGAGGATGCAGGATGCAGGATCAGCATCAGTGTCATGTCCCATTCAGCGTAATGCTAATTCAAGAGAAAGCTAAAAGCTTTTATGAAGACTTGAAGAAGAAACATGGAAAAGAATCCAGAAAGCACATCTTTCAATGCCAGCTGCAGATGGTTTCATTCATTCAAGGGCACACTTTTATGTGTGCCTACCTTCATAAAAATAAGTGGGAAATCAGCCAGTGCAGATATGTAGCCTCCAGAAAATTTCCCAAAATGCATCAAGAAATTATCAATGAAGGTGCACATTTACCCAAGCAGGTTTTTATGTGGATTATATAGGACTGTAGTGGAGGAGGATGCCAGACTGAAATAATATCAGTAAGAAGGAAAAGTTGATGCCAGGCTATTAAGCAGCAAAGGATAGCATAACTCTGTTGGTTGGCAGCAATGCTTCTGGTGATAAGAAGTTGACGTGCTCTTAGCTTACTATTTAAAGAACCTAAGTGCCCTTAAAATCGTAGCCAAGGGCTGTCTCCTTGATGTGTGGAAGAGTAACCCCAAAGCCTGGGTTACGCAGGCCATTTTCCAGGACTGGTTTTTCCACCAGTTTATCATGGAAGTAGAGAAGTATTTCAATCCTAAAGGAAATTAACCCTGAATATTTATTAGAAGGACTGATGCTGAAGCAGAAGCTTCAATACTTTGGTCACCTGATGTGAAGAGCTAACTCATTGGAAAGATTCTGATGCTGGAAAAGATTGAGGGCAGGAGGAAAAGGAGGTGATAGAGCACAGGATGGTTGGATGGTATCACCAACTCAATGGACAAAAGCTTGAGCAAACTCTGGGAGACAGCGAAGGACAGGGAAGCCTGGCATGTTGCAGTCTATGAGGCCACGAAAAGTCTGACACAACTCAGTGACTGAACAACAAAGAAATATTGCTTGAAGAAGGAGATCCTATTCAACATTATTTTGCTACATGACAATGCTTCAGGCCACCCCCCATTTACTGATGACTTTCCTCCCAATGTCAAAGTAGTGAATCTGCCACTGAATACTAAGTCACCCATCCAACCTATGGATCAGGGACTTATAGCAAATTTCAATAAATATTTATGTCTCACTTTTGGCCAGACATTAAAGGCAAGTGATGAATCAGGAGAAACCTCGTGACAATTTTGGAAGGACTATAACATCTACAGGGTTGGGAAAATCCCCTGGAGAAGGGAAAGGCTATCCACTCCAGTATTCTTGCACAGAGAAGCCTGGCAGGCTATAGTCCACAGGAGCACAAAGTATTAGACATGACTTAGCAACTGATTCCCTCCTCAACCTTTTATAAAATCTACAAGGCCATAAAAACATTGACTTTGCTTTGCATGAAGTTACAGCTGTCACCATGAATGAGGTTTGAAAAAATATTTGTCCCCAGTTTGTTCATGATTTTTGTGAACTTGAGAAGGTGACCGAGGAGTCCAAGGAGATCTTAAGTGACACAGTGATGCTCAACGAAAAGCTGAAGCTAGATCTGCAAGAGATTGACTTCACTGAATTCCTTGCTGTGCACCACAAGAAGCTTACTAGTGAAAACCTAATGGAATTAGATGCCCAAAGAAAGGATTAAGAGAGACAAGAGCAAGAAGAAGTAACTGAAGAACTGAACAGATTCACAATTAAGGAAATTGCAAAGGGATTGTCTTTATTTGAGGAGGCACTGTTGATTTTTGAGGCTCAGGACCCAAATGTGGAATAGTACACAAAGATTGCAGCAGACATTCAGAATGCAATCCAGTACTATCATATTATCTATGATGAGAAAAAAAAAGAGCTACTACACAGAAAGCACTGGATTGTTTTTTCAAGAGGATAGATAGAATTGAATCCAGTGAGGAACCAGAACCTGTGCCATCAACGTCAGGCATGAGTGAAATTGCAGCTTGCCCTCATCTCCTATTGATGATTACCCTTCAGCTCTTCCACCTTCCACCTCCTCTCCCTCCTCCAGTCAGTAACTCTTCTTGTCTGTTCACTCGAAGCCAGCCCTTGTCTGCCAGCTATTGTACAGTATTAATCTACTTTTCAAGGTATTGTACTATAAGTTTAAAAATAATGTCTTTTCTGTGTGTTTTTCTGTATTATTTGTATGAAAGTATTAAAAACCTATTACAATAAAATACTATATAACTGATTGTGTTAGTTCGGTATCTAGCTAACTTTGTTGAACTTATGAACAAAGTGGACTTAAGAAAACTCAGAATGGAACTCGTTCATATATAGGGAACTTACTGTACAGTTTTTTGGCTTATCTTTTAGTTTCATTTTTTAAAGCATGCCTTTAAAAGCAATTGAATATTCACAAGTTCAATTTGAAAAGTGCTTCATGTTTTCTCAAATTATCTCTTGGTATTTATCTAATTCTTAAAATTTTGTGGATTAGATGTTGTTGTTTAGTCACTAAATTGTGTCCAGCTCTTTGCAACTCCATGGACTGCAGCACACCAGACTCCCCTGTCCTTCACAATCTCCCAGAGTTTGCTCAAATCCATCTCCATTAAGTCAGTGATACCATCCAACCATTTTATCCTCTGTTTCCCCTTCTCCTCTTGCACTCAATCTTTCCCAGGACCAGAGTCTTCTCCAATGAGTCAGCTCTTTGCATTAGGTGGTCAAAGTATTGGCCCACAGCCTCCAGAAGGAAAACCATAATCGCAGAAAACTAACCAAAATGGTCACAGGGATCACAGCCTTCACTGAAGCTTTGAGCCATGCTGTGCAGGGCCACCCAAGATGGATGGGTCATGGTGGAGCGTTTTGACAAAACATGGTCCACTGGAGAAGGGAATGGCAAACCACTCCAGTATTCTTGCTCCAAGAACTCCGTGAGCAGTATGAAAAACATTAGACGGAACTATATCATTATCTGACAAACAAGAATTCTGACACAAGATGTATGGTTGCACAAGATGGCTTTTGGCAGAACTAAACCTCCACTGTCCCCCCGAAACACATATGAAAACCACCAAGCCCCTCGTCTGGCATCTGTAACACCACAGTCTTCATTTGGTACGTAGGTTAAGGGTCTTTAAAGTGATATCCAGCACCAAATAGCAACATATTCCCAAGGGAAAGTTCACAAACACTGCATAATATGGAGGTTTACAAAAAACATAGTCTCGTCTATATGTAATCATTTCATATTCAGAAAAGTCATCATTAACTGTCACCCATGGTGAGGATTAGTCTAACTTATCAACCTGGTCAGACTATGGCACCTAGTTATTTAATCAAGCACTAATACAGGTGAAGCCATCATAGTATTTTGTAGATGTGGTGAAAATCTATTATTGGTTTATTTTAAGTAAAGAAGATTACCCTTGATAACGTGGGTGGGCCTCATCCAATTGATTGGAAGTCCTTAAAAGCAAAACCAAAGAACTGCCCTAAGAAAGTAGAAGAAATTACGCCTCAAGACTGAAGCACTGACTCCTGTCTGTTTCTAGTCCACCAGCACCCCCTCACTTGCAAACCTCTACAATCACATGAACCAATTCCTTAAAATAAATCTAATATATATATATACAGCCTACTGGCTCTGTAGCCTTCTCCCCCACAAAATATGTATTTTTTTCTACCTTGTTCTTTATGGAGGGATTAGAAAAGGCCTTTCTGAATAAGTGTTTTAAATTAGCATGTATACAATGCTTACTACGTGTCAGTCGTTGATTTAACTACTTTGTCTATATCAACTACTACCCCATAAGACAGATACTATAATTACTTAGAATGTACAGATACTGAAACTGAGGCCTATGGGAAATTAAGTGACTTACACACAGTTGGTAAGTGCTAGAGTGACGTTTCAAATTTGGTTTGTCTTGTTTCATAACTTACATTATAGCTAAATGCTATATTGCCTTAAAACGGACGGATTTAGGATATATTTTTGAGTTAGGCTGATAACATTAAATTATGGTTTGGATGTGAGGGGGAAAAGGAATAAAGTATAACTCACTCTACTGACTGAAGCAACTGTTAGTCCCATGCCTCAATGGGGAAAAATAAAGGAAGGTGTATTTGGAGAAATATTACACAGATTTACCTACAGCCAAGATCCAGAGGTAAACATTTTAGAGTCTCAAATATAGATTGAGATGATTGACAAACAAGAAGAGAAAGCCCAAGTCTGAGCCTTGACACCCAAAATTTAGAATCTTAAGCAGACATGGAACCAGAAGTGGAGGAAAGAAGATACTGTGAAAGTCAAGAGTCATGAGAAAAAGTGGGTGACCCAGGAGAAAAAGGTGGTTGTCAACTCCATATGATGCTGGAGGCTGAGCAAAGCTATAGAGAGAAATGGACAGATACAACCACAAGTGAACCTAGTAACTGACCAGAGTACATTCCACAGAGTGGTCAGTCTGAAAGCCAGAATAGTGTGGGTGAAAGAGAGACCATTCATAGCACATTTATTTTAAAAACTCTTGGGAAATAGATTCTTGATAGGACAAGTACATCAAACTGTTAATGCCAGACTTAGGTGGCAGTTTTGCTTATATAGGATTCCCTATAAAACTGTTCAACTTCTGAACATTTTCATAATAAAATGATGGGGGAAATGCATAGAAAATACGGACATCAAAGTTAGGACTGTGGTTCCCTGGCCAAGCTGAGCAGTGGCAGCAGGAAGGGAAGGAAATATGGACAGTGAGGTGTAAGCAGGCAGCTCCCACTGCATGGACAAAGTTTTCTTTCTTGAGCAAAGGGTATACTGGCATTCCTGACATTCCTCATGTGGTTCTGTATCTATTATATTGCACAATAAAAAGAAAAGTGACTGTGGGGCAAGGAAATTGTACAAGTGGGTATGGATTACTCTTTGAAAAGTTTTATTTTAAAAAGGCAGAAAAATGGGGTTGTTGGAAGGCATCTACAGTTAGGTAAGAGTTTCTGTTTGTTTTAACCTATCACACATTTGCATGTTGCTTGAACTATTTCAGTAGAAAAGAAGAAATTCCAGCGTTGAATGATATCACCAAATGATATCATCCAAAAGGTGACAGGGGAAGGGACCAGAAGCTCCATGGCAGGATTGGCTTTGGGAGGAGTGGCTCTTCATTCTTTACTGACCCATGGAAACGAGAGAACAGGTAAACAGTATCAGGCAGTGAGTCTTGGTTTAAAAAGAAGTCATTCATCTGATGGCTTTCATACCTGCCCTTTTCTCTCCAATTTAACAGAATGGACATGATCGGCTTTTAATAATTAAGATGTCTCCCTGGTTAGCTTTCCCATGTTGGGATGGCATCTCCATAATTTATTGTAAGATCTGATTTTTCCATACTACCTACTGTATGTCTCCTGAAGTCTGATCTTCTAGGACTTTATATTAACATGCACTTAGCAGATTCAGCATGGTTTTAGAAGCTGTTTGCCTTGCCTGTTTATTTTCTTTTCCAAAAACAGGCTCGCTCAGTCTCTATGTCAGAGGGATCCACTACTAATGAAGACGACCTGCGTTACATCAAGTTGCCGGCATGTATCATAATTAGGGATGCATCAGTGAATCAGCTTCATTTTGAACAATCTTATCCTGTTGTTTTTCAAGATGTTTACGTCAAATGCATTTTTTATTGAATTACAGACTTAGCTATTAGGGAGGAAGTGCTTGATAAACAGGTTTCTTTATGTAATGTAGCATATTTCCTTTCATGCATGGTAAGAATCAGATGCTGTAATTTTAGCTTAAAGCAA
Organism: Bubalus kerabau; assembly: GCF_029407905.1. Taxonomy (NCBI): domain Eukaryota; kingdom Metazoa; phylum Chordata; class Mammalia; order Artiodactyla; family Bovidae; genus Bubalus; species Bubalus kerabau. Next base: position 58,626,158 of record NC_073634.1, read on the forward strand.
GGTGAAATTAAAAAGAAATGGAGGTTATTTAGAGATCTACCTGAAAGATTATTTTTAATTTTTTAATTAAAATATCATAAAACTTTATATTTACAACCAGTCTGTTATAAAGCACAAGGGCCCAATGTGTTGCTCAATGTAGCAAGTACCATAACAATGATGATAATGATAAAGATGATAGCCACCAGGCTTTTAAAGCCTGCAGCTGCTAGAGCTGACACTAAGCACTTTACACGCATCCTGTCATCTGCGCTCCACAACAGTCCTGGAAGTGTGTGTATGCATAGCCCCACTTAATTCATGCAAGCACTAGGGCAGAGGATAAGTAGCTTGCTCACATCACACAGCTCATGCAGCAAGAAAACTGCGATATGTAATCTAACTCTGGTGGAACCACTGCCGCCGCCACCCATTCTGCCCCTTCCTGACATCTGGCCCATTCCGGGTTGGAATGGTATAAATAGCGTGCTGGGGCATTAATGTGTTCCTTGGCTCCTCTTTAGTTTTCAAACGTTGTTTTTTTCTTCTTTTCCATGGATTTCTATTTTCTTTCTTACTGTGCTCTGTATATCCCTGTAAGCCTCTTTAAATCTCTTCTGTGAAAGCAAGAATGGTTTGACAAGTCTGGATAAAGAGTATTAAAAAGAATAGACCTCAGTTGGTACTAGTTGACTTCCCATTTTTACATTTATGCAGATGTATAATTTACCATCCTTTGCAAGTCAATTTAAGGATAAGAATATTTCAGCATCCACACTGCATTTGTTCTTGTCGTTTTGCTAAGCTATATACAAAAGGATTTGTTATTTTGGTTTTTCACTATTGTGCTCAGCTCAACTAATAATGTACCAATATTGGTTCACTAACTCTCACAAACATATCATAATGATATTAGATGTTAATAATAGGAAAACTGGATGTAGGGTTATGGAAGTTTTCTGTATTACCTTTGCAAATTTCATGAAAATCTAAAACTATTCTTAAAGTGTATTTTATTTTTTTAATGCAAGAAGGTTAGGTGAATTTTTAGAGACATGAGTTTTCAAATCAGTAGGGTAAGTCCCTAGGACTGAGATTGATGTGTTGTATGGTATTTCTATTTTTAGCTGTATTTTAAAACCAATGCCAAACTCTCTTCCAAAGAGGCTATCTCATTTTGCATCTGAATGAACAAGAGTTGTCTATTGTTCCACATCCTCACCAGAATTTGTTATTGTTAATTTGGGGGATTTAATTGATTCTAGTAGGCATACAATGAAATCTCTTTCTTGTATTAATTTGCATTTTCCTAATGATAAAAGATGTTGAGCATTTTTTTCATATGTTTGCCATCTGTGTGTCTTCAATGGTGACCTATCTTTTCAGGTTATTTGCCCATTTTTGAATCTGGTGGTTCCTCTTCTTATTGTTGAATTTTAAGAGTTCTTTATATAGTTCAGATATAAGTCCTTTACCAGATATATGACTTGCAAATATTTTCTCTAGGTCTATGATTTTCCTTCACTGTCTTTCGCAGAGAAAAAGAGTTCAAGTTCTACTTATCAATTTATCTTTCATTTATCATACTTTTGGTGGTTCTATTTGTAATTGCACTTCTATAGCCTGAAATCATCACTCTGCTTATTTTTTTAATTAATTATCTGTCTCATATCAGAATGTAATATTCTTATCGGCAGAAAATGTCTGCTTTCTTCTATATTTTAAACTCCCAGCTCTTTGATAGTACATGTGCAAAATACATACTTAATAAATATTTGTTGAATTTGTAAATTGATGGACATGAAGTTCTTTCAGCATCAGTATGGATAATAACATTTGAAATGACTAACGGAATAACATTGCCAACTAAAAATTGTCACTTGCCATCTGCCTCTACAAGGATCAGGTCACTAGCCACTGCAGTTAATTTCAACACCCCCTGAAAGGAGGTCAAGAATATGCTCTGGGAAAATACAGGCAGAACAGGCTTCTGATACTTAGGTATTTTCAGGAAAAGATTTTATTAGCTCAATTGCTTATATCCTCTTACATCTAGAAAAACACTAAAATCATTAATGGATGAACAGCAACCTTCTTGTGACTAACAACAACCTCTGCCAAAATATGTGGTCGATTGCACATATCCTCCTTCACCAAAATCGTATATATACACTGACAAACTCCAACCCCAATCCAGAGCAGTCCCTCAGAGCTATCTGAGAGTCTGTCTCCCAGGCTATAGTTCTCATTTTGCTCCAAATAAAATTTAACTCACAACTCTCATGTTGGGCATTTTTTTCAGTCAGCTGTGTTAAGGAAATACAGATAAAGTATATTACAAATGCAATAACAACCAATAGATGGAAGCTATTATGTTTATTATTCTTGCTGAAACATTACAGCATTTTAAAAAGTTAAGGTCTCCAGCAAGAGGGGTAAGATGAAAGAGCTGTCTAGTGTTCTTTCTCGAGTGTGAATACTCATTCACTCAGTCGTGTCTGACTCTTTGTGACCCAATAGACTATAGGCTACCAGGCTTCTCAGTCCATGGAATTCTCCAGGCCAGAATACTGGAGTACGTTGCCCTTTTCTACCCCAGGGTATCTTCTCAACCCAGGAACTGAACCTATGTCTCTTGCATCTTCTTGCATCTTGCATAGGCAGGTGGATTCTTTATCACTGAGCCACCTGGGAACCCCTCTGTTATCTCTTAATACGTTGCAACAAAAGCCATAAACAGGGCTCCAGGTTCAAGTAGCATATTCCTGGGTTTGCAACTAGCAAAAAATTTTGCACACAGGATATTTTATTTAACAAAACATGCAATACTTAAAAGTATTACAAATGATAAAATTTGTATTAAGATGAATCCTAAGGTATATGGCATTTTCACATTTATGCACTTTTTCTTCATGATATTTTCACATCAAACCTCTTATCATTTTTGTCATTGTATATATCTCTAGGTTTTTATATTTTTAACTTGTATTAAAGCTGCTGAAGATTTATCTCATTCCTGGATAGCATCCTTTTCAATGGAAATAAAGGCTTTAATTAAAGATGATGTGTATAAAGATGCAATACACTTAGGCTATTAGCAATTCTCAAAATTTGGAAGCATAAGATTCACTTGGTTCCTATCTGGAAATAAAGATTCCCAGTATTACTCCAGCTACACTGAATCTAAGTTTGTGGCTGTGTGCGTGTTAGTCACTCAGTTGTGTCCAACTCTCTGTGACCCCACGGACTGTAGCCCACCAGTCTCCTCTATTCATGGAATTTTTCAGGCAAGAATACTGGAGTAGATAGCCATTCCCTTCTCCAGGGGATCTTCTCAAGCAGAGATCAAACCCAGGTCTCCTGAATTGAAAGCAGAATCTTTACTGTCTGAGCCATCTGGGAAGCTTTTGGCTAGGCAGGAATACAAACTTTTATGGATAGCTCTCATCCTCACCCAGGTAATTCTGAACTGTGCGGTCTGTGAACTTCACTCTGAGGAACGCTTGTGAAAAAAGCTTCTATAAAGGAGGGAAGGAGGCTCCTTGGGAGGGACGGTGAACAGTGGTATGTGGACACAACAGATGATCACCAGATCCTTGACTCAGCTGCACTGAGACTGAAAAGACACTCACCATACCAACTTCAAGGTCTTCTCTTCACTCGATCTAATAAACATGTATCTGCTATATTACTTGAATATTATTTTTTAAATAATATTATTTTTTAAATTAATGGATCTACACTCAGCAGAATACAGATTCCAAGTGGGGCAGGAAAGAGGAGACTGCCTTCCTTCTTCCAGGACTGGACTGTGTTGATTTACATATTAATATGTAATATAAATATGGTGGCTAAAGGAAGAGAGGCAGGATTCCAATGTGACATTAGAAGCTTCTTGTCTAGGGAAATAGGGCTTCCCAAGTGGTGCTAGTGGTAAAGAACCCACTCACCAATGCAGGAGATGCAGGTTTGATCACTGGTTCCAGAATATCCCCTGGAGTAGGAAATGGCATCCCACTCCAGTAATCTTGCCTGGAGAATTCCATGGGGAGAGAAGCCTGGTGGATTACATTCCATGGGGTCCCAAAGGGTCAGACACACCCGAGTAACTGAGCATGCCCATCCAGGGAAATGGCCTTTTTAACTGCATCCAAGGAAGGAATAACCATCAGTTTTATTCAATAAATGCAATTTTTTGAAATGTGAGAGAGTCACACAGATGCTAGCAACAGACAAAAAAATATAAAAGCATCTACAAAAGTGTTCAACTATCAGATATCCATGGTCTGTTAAAATCACTTCCTTTTTCATTCAAAATAATTGAGATCACTTCATCCAAACTGCTTTTTTTTTTTTTTGATGTTTTCTATAGAACCCATTGTTGGGTATATCTCTCTTTCCTACTAGCTTTGGAGATAAAGAAATCTGCATGGCCTCATGTGACCAACCTGCATTTTGTCCCTTTGTATCCACAATTCACCTACCAGTGGCTCCCTCTCTTGACACAGGCTCTGACACTTCTGAATGAGGCTGAACAAAATAAGCAGGCAAGCAAACAATCATATTCTCTGCTTGTCCACAACACTTTCTCCAATTACTCTTCTATTTCTCTCCTTCCATTCTGAGACAATGTTCAGGGTCAGGCATTAAGTGTTCTCATGTGTCAGGCACTGTGCCAGTCTTCAGAGGTGAGATAAATAACAAAATAAATAACAAAATGATAACACATAGTCCCTCATTTGAGTCCAAGACTACCTTAAGGGAAAAAAAAAAAAGAAAATGTGCAGTATATAGTGCAATAATGATCAAAGAAGGGGATGGGCAGATTTCCTGCCTACATTCTTTACTATGCAATCTACTCTCTTCTTTTAGCATCTTTTTTTTTTTTTAAGGTATTATCCTTGTAGCCTCCTGAAAATGTACTTTAAATACAATTAATGGCATATTTCTAGCAAAATCCAAGGTGTTTTCTCATTAACTATCCTCCATGATCGCAGAAGAATTTGACCTGATTGCAACAGCATTCCCAGTTTGGACTGATCACCGTCTTTTTCGCAGAATATTCTATTCTCCTGGATTCAAGATTCTGTACTCTGTTTGCTCTCTGGTCACATTTCAAGGCATGCCTTTCCTCTCTGATTCATTTCTATCCCATTTTCAGCATTAATGCAGCTTTTCTTCTAAAACTAAACCTCTTTCCTTCTCTATCTATTGGAAAGTACTATACTCAAAGGAAGCTCTGATTCTGAAGGCTCTATTTATCACCTCCAAAAACTTGCAAATTTCGGATTTCCCAAAGTTGCAGATGACACCATCCTTATGGCAGAAAGTGAAGAAGAACTAAAGAGACTCTTGATGAAAATGAAAGAGAAGAGTGAAAAAGTTGGCTTAAAACTCAAGTATTACTCAGCCATTAAAAAGAATACATTTGAATCAGTTCTAATGAGGTGGATGAAACTGGAGCCTATTATACAGAGTGAAGTAAGCCAGAAAGAAAAACACCAATACAGCATACTAATGCATATATATGGAATTTAGAAAGATGGTAACAATAACCCTGTGTACGAGACAGCAAAAGAGACACTGATGTATACAACAGTCTTTTGGACTCTGTGGGAGAGGGAGAGGGTGGGATGATTTGGGAGAATGGCATTGAAATATGTATAATATCATATATGAAATGAGTCATCAGTCCAGGTTTGATGCACGATACTGGATGCTTGGGGCTGGTGCACTGGGACGACCCAGAGGGATGGCATGGGGAGGGAGGAGGGAAGAGGGTTTAGGATGGGGAACACGTGTATACCTGTGTCAGATTCATTTTGATGTATGGCAAAACCAATACAATATTGTAAAGTTAAATAAAATAAAATTAAAAAAAAAACTCAACATTCAGAAAACTAAGATCACAGAATCCAGTCCCATCACTTCATAGCAAATAGATGGGGAAATAAGGGAAACAGTGTGAGACTTTATTTTGAGGTGGCTCCAAAATCACTGCAGATGGTGACTGCAGCCGTGAAGTTAAAAGACACTTGCTCCTTGAAAGAAGAGCTATGACAAACCTAGACAGCATATTAAAAAACAGAGACATTAATTTGCCAACAAAGGTCCATATGGTCAGAGATATGGTTTTTCCAGTATTCTTGTATGGATGTGAGAGTTGGACCATAAAGAAAGCTGAGCGCCAAAGAATTGATGCTTTTGAACTGTGGTGTTGGAGAAGACTCTTGAGTGTCTCCTTGCAAGGAGATCAACCAGTCCATCCTAAAGGAGATCAGTCCTGAATATTCTTTGGAAGGACTGATGCTGAAGCTGAAGCTCCTGTACTTTGGCCACTTCATGCAAAGAGCCAGCTCCTTAGAAAAGACCCTGATGCTGGGAAAGACTGAAGGCAGGAGGAGAAGGAGGCGACAGAGGATGAGATAATTGGATGGTATCACCGACTCGATAGACATGAGTTTGAGCAAGCTCTGGGAGTTGGTGATGGATAGGGAAGCCTGGCGTGCTGCAGTCCATAGGGTGGCAAAGAGTCAGACATGACTGAGGAACTGAACTGAACTGAACTGAAAGTTTCATTTCCATAGCATTAACCATCTGTTAGGCAGTTCCCTTTATCCACTGATGTTTAAAATCAAATTGGTCCTGCTTCCTCAACTATCATCTCTTAACGTATCACAATTAGGTTTTCTAAGGCCAAAAACATGGAATAAATGTTGACTTTTGTCTCTTCCCTTCAACAAGTGCCAAATCTTTTATTCTTTTTTGCCGTGTCTATAATATTTTGGTTCTTATTTCTATTCCCATGACCATCACTCCAATCCCAGACACTCAAAGTATTTCTCTTTCTGTTTGGTTTTCTCTGAAATGTTACAATAATGCCTAAGCAATCTGAGTCCTGTCTTTCTATGACTTAGTCAACTTTTCATGAAGTTGCCAAACAAATCTTTCTGAAATATCACTTAAATGGGTACAAACCAACATTCTAACTGCCTTCTTGTTTCTCTTGTATCATGTGTCTATATGTCACCTAGTTCCTGAACTTTTCCTAATCTGGTCCATATCCACCATCTTATTATATTTCTAATTATGCCTGAATATGAAAATTCTCATCAAATCAGGATTTTTGTAGCTATCTCCCAAATATCAATGTCATTTGTATCTCTTTACCTTTTAAAATTGTGTTAATTTCACATGTTAGCAAGGTAATGCTCAAAATCCTTCAAGCTAGACTTCAACCATATATGAACAGAGAACTCCCAGATGTACAAGATGGATTTAGAAAAGGCAGAGGAATCAGAGATCAAATTTCCAACATTTGTTGGATCATGGAGGAAGCAAGGGAGGTCAGGAAAAACATCTACTTCTGCTTCACTGATTATGTCAAAGCCTTTGACTGTGTGGATCACAACAAACTGTGGAGAGTTCTTAAAGAGATGGGAATATCAGACTACTTTACCTACCTCCTGAAAATCCTGTAGAAAGGTCAAGAAGCAACAGTTAGAACTGGACATGGAACAACAGGTTCTTTCAAAATTGGGAAAGGAGTATGTCAAAGCAATATATTGTTACCCTGCTTATTTAACTTACATGCAGAGTACATCATGCAAAATGCTGGGCTGGATGAATCACAAACTGGGATGAAGATAGCCAGGAGAAATATTAATAACCTCAGATATGCAGATGACACCACCCTTATGGCAGAAAGCAAAGAGGAACTAAAGAACCTCTAAAAGGAAGTGAAAGAGGAGAGTGAAAAATCTGGCTTAAAATTCAACATTCAAAAACTAAGATCATGGCATCCAGTCTCATCATTTCATGGCAAATAGAAGCAGAAAAATTGGAAACAGTGACAGACTTTATTTTCTTAGGCTCCAAAATCACTGCAGATGGTGATTGCAGCCATGAAATTAAAAGATGTTTGCCCCTTAGAAGAAAATCTATGACAAACCTAAACCACATATTAAAAACCAAAGACATGACTTTGCCAACAAAGGTCTGTCTAGTCAAAGCTATGGTTTTTTCAGTAGTCACGTACAGATGTGAGAGTTGGCCCATAAAGAAGGCTGAGCACTGAAGAATCGATGCTTTCAAACTGGGCTGTTGGAGAAGGCTATTGAGAATCCCTTGGACTGCAGGAGATCAAACCAGTCAATTCTAAAGGAAATCGACCCTTAATATTCATTGGAAGGACTGATGCTGGAGTTGAAAATGCTGACTGTCTTATAGATTTAGCTCCCTAGTAGATACTCAACACATATTCCCTGAGTGCCTACAGAATACCAAACTAGGTAAAACATCTTTTGGTATAGAGTTATGCTTATCCACAACATCTAAATATTGAATGCCAGGCTGTTTCTGCTATATCAGTTCCCCCTATCTAACTTTATGTAAGCTACAAGCTCATTAATCTTATAAAATGACTGATTTCCCTCAGCTCCCTAAAGTGAAACAATTGCTAACATACACTAATGAGTCATCAGGTGGGACTCATAAGCAAGAAGAATATTAGTCCATTTCTTTTCAAATTGGTCGCACAATGAAATCATATGGGGAGCTTTAAAAATCTCAAGATTTTGGTTCCACCCCAGAGTTCCTGACTTAAATGATAAGGTCTGAGGCCTGGACATCAGGAAGTTCAAAATCCTTCCAAATCATTCTAATATTCACTAAAAAAATGAGAACCCCTAGATTAACACCTCCTGGTGAAGGAAATGGCAACCCACTCCAACATTCTCGCCTGGGGAATCCCATAGACAGAGGACCCTGGCGGGCTATAGTCCATGGGTTTGCAAAGGAGTCTGACACAACTCAGTGATTAAACAATAAGATTAGCCCATAGCTTAAAAACTAGAGTTTTCAGTCCAGAGTATGGTGGTAAACATTTAAAATGTTTTGACATTCTCTGTCCCAAAGCTGGCCAGAGCTTCAATATGAAGACCTGATTGAGATAACTGCCTCCGCAATCCTTATGCATAATACATGGGTTATACAATTATCCAATCATGGTTTGCTAAGACCACTTACAATGACTACCAATTCTAAGCCACAATGAGTTATGCAATCCTCTTCAGAGAGACTGCAAGACCCTGATTCAATTCTCTAAGATCCTTTGTCTAGCATTGTTTATTAATAGGAAAGCCAGCTATTGTCTTAAGGAGTACAGATTGATTTCATAAATTATAAAGAATAAATTTTGTCTGACATTTATGTAAAATTTAATTTTTCAAAAATCTTTTGTGCCTTCCTTATGTAAAACAAGCCAGTGAGGCCAAAACGATTATTACCTCTTTTTGAAAATTGGAGACACTAAGGCTGAAACAAGTTTGGTGATTTAGCTTAAATTGTGCAGTCAATGGCCAAAATAACACTGGAAGTCAGATATACTAATCAAACATCCAATTCTCTGCTAACTTCACATAAAAATCTCTTTGAATATAACTTGCCATGTGCTGGAGCATCATGCCAGGTCCTTTAAGAACAAAAAGAAACATACATATCCTGGTGAAGTTTAAACTTAAATTAGGAAGATAATATACATATATGTAATACTATATCTATGATAAACAGACACACACACGTGCACGCACACACACACACACCCTTGACCAACCATCTTTACCTAAAATATCCCATTTTTATCCAAGTCTAAAATATCAGTATTCTAGGCTTTGACTATGATTTCTCTTTTTTATATATATTTAAGTAATTTATTTTCATTACTTATTTTTAATAGAAATGCTGCTCATATAGTTCTTTTGCAGTCTATAATTTAGAGTACAGGAAAATCTTCTACTGAAATATTCTAGGGCAAAAATATTGTCTACCAGTCCAGTATTCTTGCTTGGAGAATTGCATGGGCAGAGGAGTTTGGCAGGCTATAGTTCATGGAGTCACAAAGAGTTGGACATGACTGAGTAACTGAGCACACAAAAATATTATCACCACTCATACTGAGCACCTAAAAAAAATCTGACATGCAGCTTAGGATTAAAAGATACATATTTTTAGTGATTACAAAATTCAACACAAAGTTTAATTATATGAGATACAATGATGACATAGTTAAATAAATAATTTCATATATAATCTTCCCAGATTACAGTAATTATAATCATGAGTGTTGTAAAACTTTGAGAGAATAACAGTAAATGATTCTATATTTAAAATATGAAAATGAAGATGTACTATACTAAAACTTCAGGCATTTAGCTCAGGCTGAAAATATTTTTTAAAAGTGACAATACTTTTCACCATTTGATTTAAAGAAGCAAAAACAATTCAACAGAAAAGATTATGCACAATAGATTCGATTCCTAAAGTATATATCATTTAATAAGTAAGCATGTGTGGATTCTAGAGCCACATTAAAGAAGGAAAGTGTTTTCACAATTTCTGAATTTAGAAAGAGATTTCTATGCTGGAAGGAAAGACTGTTGTTGATGTTGTTTAGTCACTATGCCCAACTCTTTTGCGACCCATGGGCTGTAGTCTGCCAGGCTCCTCTGTTCATGGGATTTCCCAGGCAAGAATACTGGAGTGAGTTCCATTTCTTTCTCCAAGAGAAGATACCTAAGTTTCAAAGTTTTAGTGACTAAATATTCCTACCCTAGTCCTCACATGCTCCCTCATCCTCCTTGCTCCCCATCTTTCTCTCTCAGCCTCTCACTTGTAAATAAAATCTGGGTAATAGTCAGTCAGAAAATCTGTGCAAAGCCAGACAGGCTAGGGGGTTATACAATAAAGAACCAAGTTGGAGCAGAAAGCAGAAAAACAGCCTGTGGGCACAGAACTGAAAGGAGGGCCCAAGGACTCTGCTGTCAGAGATGAAAAGCATACACACCACAGACATGTGAAGTATACCTGAGAGTATTTGAAGATAGGAGAAACAGAAAAAATAATTTCAAAGTATTTTTCCAGGAAAATTTATTTTGTAAATATAACAACACTTCCTTGAATTCGATCTTGTTCAGAAAAGGACATGTCGCATCTGGGCTTGATACATAAATATCATTCCTTATGCATAATTTCTCAGTAACAGGAAATCACTAGTATAATGGAAATTTATAATATTCTCTAGAATAACAACAGTGATAAGCTGTCCTAAATTAACTACTTTATAATTTCTCACTCTAATATTCCTAGGACATTCTGGCCAAAAACTTTGCTAGTTATTATATTATGCCACCAAAACAGCATTTCAGACAAGCTTTGAGAAACATAAAATATTAATTTCTACAGAAGATGTGAAAACCAACTTCTAAGGATAAAATAAAGTTAAGGGTGGTTAAGGGAACTAAATGGAAAAATGTAACTTGTCTGATGACAGATAAATCTTTGAGAAAATAGCCTAGAGGCCAGTTAATAAAATCCCTCTGGAGTAGGAGAGGTTCACTATATTGACGGTGCTGATAGTTTCATGGTAGACATCTGTCAAAACTTATCAAATTTATCAAAACTTATCACACTTTAAATGTGTGAAATTTATTATCTCCCAGTCAACCTAAAAAAAGAAAAAGAAAGTATCCAGGCTACAGATGCATGAACACAAGTGTCCATCTGCAATTCAGAAGGAATACCAGTTTTCAATAGCACTTAGAAACTTGGAAGCTATCATGTTGCTAAAACACATATATAAATATATTCCATCCACATTAGATGAAATATGTAAAATTTAACACTTTGAATTAAAGTAGCAATTTACATGAGTGTTATGTAAATAAAATTAACATTTAGGTTGAAGAAGAGGCTAGGAAGCACATGGCAGTATGAAGAAGGATGATTATTTGGTATGGAAGGGTGTTTGGTGTTTCCAGGGACCAAATACCCATCTGCAAATTAAAAAAGTGGCTGGTTTGCAAGTAGAAAGGTGATAGAACACTCAATCATCTATTCCTTCATTTATTTAACGAATACTTCTTGAAGTCTTATGAATGCTAAGCATTGCAAATCAATGGTTGCAAAAGAGACACAGGGTGTTCTCTATCTTCATTAATTTCCAGTGTGGCAGAGAACAAAGCTATCAATCAAGTCACCTCACAAAAATTATATTATCCAGTGGAAAGTGACAAGGAAATATCCATGAAAGAGTATCCCAGTAGTGTCAGGGACGGGTTCCCTGGAAAGGTGTTCTTTGAGCTGGGATGTGCAGAATGAGTCTTTCTTAACTATGAGAGAGAAGACAGAATGTATAAAGACCCTGGAGAAGGTAAAACACGGTGCTTCTGAATAACTAAAACAGAAGTTGGTCAATTTAAGAGGTCACCCCACTCTGGTACTCTTGCCTGGAAAGTCCCATGGATGGAGGAGCCTGGCGGGCTGCAGTCCATGGGGTCGCTAAGAGTCAGGCACGACTGGGCGACTTCCCTTACTTTTCACTTTCATGCATTGGAGAAGTATTCCAATACACTCCAGTATTCTTGCCTGGAGAATCCCAGGGACAGAGGAGTCTAGTGGGCCGCTGTCTATGGGGTCGCACAGAGTCGGACATGACTGAAGCGACTTAGCAGAAGCAGCAGGAGTTAAAAAATCTATGTGTCTTTGTGGTAGACTGTGTTTGGAAGGAGACAGAAGTAGCAAGCATGATATCAAGATTTCTGCAAGTGAATACATATATGTGGCATCACTGCAGATGATGACTATGGCCATGAAATCAGAAGATGGTTGCTTCTTGGCAAGAAAGTGATGACAAACCTAGACAGTGTATTGAAAATCAGAGACTTTACTCTGCCGACAAAGGTCCACATGGTCAAGGCTAGGGTTTTCCCAGTGGTCACGTATGGCTATGAGAGCTGGACCACAAAGAAGGCAGAGCACCAAAGAATTGATGCCTTGGATCTGTGGTGCTGGAGAAGACTCCTGAAAGTCCCTTGGACAACAAGGAGATCAAACCAGTCAGTCTTAAGGGAAATGAACCCTGAATATTTGTTGGAAGGACTGATGTTGAAGCTGAAGCTTCAGTATTTTGGTCATCTGATACAAACTGCTGACTCATTGGAAAAGTCCTCGATGCCAGGAAAGATTGAGGGCAGAAAGAGAAGAGGGCAGCAGAGGATGAGATGGCTAGATGGCATCACCAATGCAATGGACATGAACTTGGGCAAACTTTAGGAGATGATGAAGAACAGGCAGGCCTAGTGTGCTGCAGTCTATGGTGTCACAGAGTTGGACACGACTGGGAGACTGAATAACAAAAAATGTGGCATTTATGAGACAGAAAACAGAGGACAGAGGTGAGGCTGGAGGTAGGTGTTTGTTCTAATTTCATGGTGTCCTAGAATTTTCCACTAAAGCTGCTAAACAAGACCACAACACAATTTTAAATGTCTGTGTATCAAAGGATACAATCAACAGAGTGAAAAGGCAGCCCATAGGAAGGGAGAAAATATTTGCAAAACAATATCTGATAAAGGGTCTACTCTTATAACTCTACAACAACAAGGCAATGGGCTTAAATAAACATTTATTCAAGGAAGATATAAATATAGCCAACAAGCACATGAAACAATACTCAATATAGCCAATCATTAGAGAAATGGAAATCAAAATCACAATTAGATATCATCTGACATCCACTGTGATTACTACTATAAGATTAAAAAAAATCACAGAAAATCACAAGGGTCGCCAAGGATATAGAGAAACTAGAACCCTTGTGCACTATTAGTAGAAGTATAAAATGGCACGGCTGCTATGGAAAACAGTATAGAAGTTCCTCAAAGAATTTAAAAGATAACTACATATGATCTAGCAATATCACCTCTGGATGTAAATCCAAAATAATTGAAAGCAGGGTGATAAAGAGATATCTGTATACTCATGCTCATAGCTGGATTATTCACAATGGCCAAAAGGTTAAAGGCACACAAATGTCCACCAACAGATGAATGGATAAATAAAACACAGTATAAATATACAATAAAATAATATCCAGCCCTAAAAAGGAAAGGCATTTTGACATATGCCACAATATGCATAAACCTTGAGGACCTTATGCTAACTGAAATAAACCAATTACAATAAGACAAACACGTGTACCCCAATGTTCATCGCAGCACTGTTTATAATAGCCAGGACATGGAAGCAACCTAGATGTCCATCAGCAGATGAATGGATAAGAAAGCTGTGGTACATATACACAATGGAGTATTACTCAGCCATTAAAAAGAATACATTTGAATCAGTTCTAATGAGGTGGACGAAACTGGAGCCTATTATACAGAGTGAAGTAAGCCAGAAAGAAAAACACCAATACAGTATACTAACGCATATATATGGAATTTAGAAAGATGGTAACAATAACCCTGTGTACGAGACAGCAAAAGAGACACTGATGTATAGAACAGTCTTATGGACTCTGTGAGAGAGGGAGAGGGTGGGAAGATTTGGGAGAATGGCATTGAAACATGTAAAATATCATGTATGAAACGAGTTGCCAGTCCAGGTTCGATGCACGATACTGGATGCTTGGGGCTGGAGCACTGGGACGACCCAGAGGGATGGAATGGGGAGGGAGGAGGGAGGAGGGTTCAGGATGGGGAACACATGTATACCTGTGGCAGATTCATTTTGATATTTGGCAAAACTAATACAATTATGTAAAGTTTAAAAATAAAATAAAATGTAAAAAAAAACAATAAGACAAACACTATGATTCCACTTATATGCATCTAGAGTAGTAAAACTCATCAAAAAAGAAACTCACATAGTGATTGCCAGTGGCTTGGGGGAAGGCAAACTTGGAGGTTGTTTAATAGGTATAGAATTTCAGTTTTGCAAGGTGAAAAAGTTATGGAGATTAGTGACTCAACCATATGATTATACTTTACATGACCAAACTACACACTTAAAATGGTTATAATAATATATTTTATGTGTATTTTACAATTAAAAATTTTAAATATACTAAATAAATAGTATTATTGATAGCTTCCTAGCTATATAATTGATCAACTGGTAGCCAGTTAACCAGATAGAGAGATTTTTGAGAAAAACCATGAACAGAAAATAGAAATTTGGGAATCATACAAAAGCAATAATAATTTTATTACACTGTATTCTTCTCCTCCCTTCATCCATCAAATCTTGACTTTTCAGTGACTTTATAAATATAAAGGCTTCTCATCCTGTCCTCCCCAAAACCTAAGTTTGACAAGAGAGTCTGGTTTCATTAACCAGGTGAAAACAATTTGAAGAGCAACAGCAGACATGGAGTGTCTGTAGCTGTGTTAAACTGCCACAACAAAGAAATCTCTACCTGCCTAAACATCTAATTCCAGCAAAATTAAAAATGAGAAGTGTAGATAGAGGCAAAAAATAAATAAATAAATAAATAAGACTACTCAAAAGAGTAGTCTTATTTAAGAGTAGTCTTATTTTCCTAGAAAAATCCACTGTTTAAACATCATATACATCCCTCTAAAATAATATTATTCTTCCTACCTTGTTTGCGTACATCCTCAACAGCAGCAACCAGTTCTTCTTTGAGATCTTGACTCTCCTTAGCAATCTGTTCACCTTTTTCCAGAAAGTTCTGAGTGGCTTGCTCTACAGATGCAGCCAGTACATGGGCTTTCTTTGACCTTCCTTTCTTTTTGCCGGATGGGCCTTTGTTGCTTGTGTTGACAAGCGTTGTCACCTTAAGTACAAAAAAAAACAATTGTAAAATTCCTTTGCATAAATGTCCAGAAATCGTGTATTATTATCTCATAATTTTAAAATATCCTTTGTATATTAAATCATGAATACATATCACATAGCCTCATCTTAAGGAAAATGTGGAATTATACAGATTAGCATATAAATTAATAGCTATTTATCTCCTGCAGGGGGAAAAAAAAAAAAAGAATGTGAATAAAGGAGGAAGAGCAGACTTGTAAGTAGCTCAAATTTTTCAATCCACTGGAGGTTGTGCTTTCACAGATTGACAAATACAGTGCTGATTAGAGTACCTAGCTTCAGGGAGGAAAGAAAATAGAATAAACGGTGGAAATGCCTTTGAGCTTTCAGTCAGGAAAACCAGTACCCAAGTGAGCTCAAAAGTGAGGACAGAGATGAAATAGTAGTTAATAAATGGTGGACTATCAAAATACCTGATTTACATGTCACTTTCCAAAGGCTTTAAATGAAGATGATTGCTATTTCCGATTTCATCTTATAAAAACAATGTGGTAAATTTGATCCGAAGAGCCTGAATGACTCAGTCTCAACATTTGGTTAACCTGCGAAAATTTCCAGAATAGAAACTAGATTTGCATTATCACTCCTTTTCTAGGTATCATAATTTGGATACATATTTCAATTGCCAAACTTCTTTTAGTGCTACATCTAGAGCAATTTAATCTGCTAACAAAGCTTTTAATATCTTTTAAACCTTATCTCCTATCGACTTCCGAATATTTTCTGCCAGTGAGAAGTCTGGGAGGGAAATGAATGCAACTGTTTCATATTCTCTTTAGCTAGTCATCTACACCTCTGCATTATTTTTATCAGATTCATAGGAATGTGGGTGTTGTAGTTTATTTGCACTGAGGTGTCTATCCTGCTTAGCAAACTAAAGCTTTTATTGGAAGTTATCAAGAAAGCTAGTCTACAGAAAAGTTCTAAATGCTTTAGTCTCTGCTCTTTACTCCAAATTACAGAGCAAGCAAAGTGATTTGGCAAGTCACAATCAACGTCTAGTCAGTTTATTGGGAAAGATATAATACCAGAAGGGAAAAAAAAAGGTATTAAAAAAATGAACTAAGATGATGAATGAAGTAGAACCATTACTTCACATGTGGTTACTATAGAAATGGGAGCCATCATATTCAGCTTTCTTTTGATTGCTAATTAATTAGATACAGAGAATTAAAGAAGGACTCTCTAAGGACATTTAAGCACATAGACTAGCTAAAAAATAGAAAGATAAAATCATTAAGAATAAGACTGCCCAAAAATGGTAGTTAGCTGTAAAATGTATATGGAGTCAGTCAAACTTTATAGTCTTTCCAGTTCACCTACAGAAAGAGCTAGTCACTCAGTTGTGTCTGGCCCTTTGCAACCCCAAGGGCTGTAACCTCTGTCTGTGGAATTCTCCAGGCAGGAATACTGAAGTGGGTAGCTATTCCCTTCTCCAGGGGATCTTCCCAATCCAGGTATCAAACCCAGGTCTCCTGCATTGTGGGCAGATTCTTTACCATCTGAGCTACAAGAGAAGCCCCAACTTACAGAGGCAACCTTCAGAAGACAGACAGTATGTCTCCAAAGTCAATTTACTTAGGGACAAGAGCATTCTCCTTAATGTGGATTTACTCTAACACATTGATGTATAAAAGATATGACACTGAAAGATGAACTCCCAGGTAGGTAGGTGCCCAATATGCTACTGGAAAAGAGAGGAGAAACAGCTGAAGAAGGAGTGAAGAGGCTGAGCCAAAGCGAAAACAACAACCAGTTGTGGATGTGACTGGGGATGGAAGTAAAGTCAGATGCTGTAAAGAACAATATTGCATAGGAAACTGAAAGCTAAGTCGATGAATCAAGGTAAATTGGAAGTGGTCAAACAGGAGATAGTAAGAGTGAACATTGACATTTTAGGAATCAGTGAATTAAAATGGACCAGAATGTGTGAATTTAATTCAGATGACCATTATATCTACTACTGTGGCCAACAATCCCTTAGAAGAAATGGATTAGCCTTCATACTCAACAGAAGAGTCCAAAATGCAGTACTTGTGTGCAATCTCAAAAATGACAGAATGATCTCGGTTCATCTCCAAGGCAAACCATTCAATATCACAGCAATCCAAGTCTATGTCCTAACCACTAATGCTGAAGAAGCTGAAGTTGAATGAAGTCGAATGAAGACCTTTTAGAACTAACACCAAAAAAGATGCCCTTTTCATCATAGGGGACTGGAATGCAAAAGTAGGAAGTCAAGAGATACCTGCAGTAAGAGGCAAGTATGGTCTTGGAGTACACAATGAAGCAGAGCAAAGATTAACAGAGTTTTGTCAAGAGAATGCCCTGGTCATAGAAAACACCCTCTTACAACAACACAAGAGATGACTCAACACAGGGACACCACCAGATGGTCAACACTGAAATCAGAATGATTCTATTATTTGCAGCTGAAGATGGAGAAGCTCTATACAGTCAGCAAAAACAAGACCAGGAGCTGACTGCAGCTCACATCATGAACTCCTTATTGCCAAATTCAGACTTAAATTGAATAAAGTAGGGAAAACCACTAGAACATTCAGGTATGACCTAAATCAAATCCTTTATGATTATACAGTGGAAGTGACAAATAGATTCAAGGGATCAGATCTGATAGAGTGTCTGAACAACTATGGACAGAAGTTTGTAACATTGTACAGGAGGCGGTGGTCAAAACCATCCCCAGGAAGAAGCAATGCAAAAAGGCAGAATGGTTGTCTGAAGAGGCCTTACAGATAGCTGAGAAAAGAAGAGAAGCTAAAGGCAAAGGAGAAAAGGAAAGATATATCCATCTGAATGCAGAGTTCCAAAGAATAGCAAGGAGAGATAAGAAAGCCTTCCTCTGTGCAAAGAAATAGAGGAAAACAACACAATGGGAAAGACTAGAGATCTCTTCAAGGACATCAGAGATACCGAGGGAACATTTCATGCAAAAATAGGCACAATAAAGGACAGAAATGGTATGGACCTAACGGAGGCAGAAGATATTAAGAGGTGGCAAAAATACACAGAAGTATACAAAAAAGATCTTAATGACCCTGATAAGCACAATGGTGTGATCTCTCACCTAGAGCCAGAGATCCTAGAGTGTGAAGTCAAGTGGGTCTTAGGAAATATTACTACGGAAAAGCTAGTGAAGGTGATGGAATTCCAGCTGAGTTATTCCAAATCCTAAAAGGTGATGATGTGAAAGTACTGCACTCATTATGCCAGCAAGTTTGGAAAACTCAGCAGGGGCCACAGGACTGGAAAAGGTCAGTTTTCATTCCAATCCCAAAGAAAGGCAATGCCAAAGAATGCTCAAACTAATGCACAATTGCACTCATCTCACACACTAGCAAAGCACTGCTTCAAATTCTCCAAGCTACGCTTTAACAGTATGTGAACCAAGAACTTCCAGATATTCAAACTGGATTTAGAAAAGGCAGAGGGACCAGAAATCAAATTGCCAACATCTGTTGGATCATAGAAAAAGCAAGAGAATTCTAGAAAAACATCTACTTCTGCTTCATTGACTATGCTATATATAGTCTTTGACTGTGTGTATCACAACAAATTATGGAAAATTCTTAAAAGAGCTGGGAATGCCAGACCACCTTACCTGCCTCCTGAGAAATCTGTATGCAGGTCAAGAAGCAACAGTTAGTACCAGGCATGGAACAATGGACTGGTTCCAAATTGGGAAAGGAGTATGTTAAGTCACTATATTGTCACCTTGCTTATTTAACTTGTACGCAAAATGCTGGGTTGGATGAAGCACAAGCTGACAATGAATCTATCAAAATGATTACATTGTGGTTCATTTTCTGTGAAGACAGACAAATTTCAATTTTTCTGTTATCTCATGGTTCATTACTGTATTAAGCACAGTTTAGGTAATGTTCATAATAGGAAGTCTGTACGAAGTGTCTGTTATGTTTATGCCAAAAAATAAAACATGGAATATTACCAGGAAGGTCCTAAGAAAAGTGTGATTACTTTCAAATGCAGCAAATCAATTCAGTCCTCTTTTAGAAAGCAAACTCATTTACTCACCTGTGGAAGAATGTAAATGGATGTAACAGCACAGAATAGAGGGAAAATTAGGTGGCTCCAAAATACTCATGTCTTAATCAGTTTAGAATAAAGAAATAATTGTTAACTCTCCCCATTGTTATTCAGTGTTTTGTTAAAGTACAAAGTCAACAATTTAGATATGAAAAGAGACAGGACAGATATAAATATTATAAAGGTAGATACTAAATTGTCATTACTTACAAAGATTATGATGGTATCAAGAAAATATAAAAAAAGAAAAGAAAAACTATTAGAACTATTTGTGGCTAATACTAGACAGCAATACAAATCAAGTTGAACAACATTGCCAGTGAAAAATCTAGTTTAAAATACCCTATTCACAATAACCATAAATTGATATTATCCAAGATAACCGTGACACAAAATATAGAACATTGTATGAAGAAAAGTATAATTTTAATGAGGAACATAAAAGATGATCTAAATAATAAAGACACATACCAATAAGCCCTGGAGACTATAAACTTCTGTGCTTAAGTTTGACATTGAGGTTAGGACTGGGTCTGGGGCAGACGTGGCTTACAGACTTTTACATGTCTAGTGCATCTTCTTGGTAATCTTTTAAGAGATGATTATTCTGTAGAAATTCTTGGTTGAATGTCATGCCTCTTCTTACCCTAACCAGGCACTGTCTAATCCCATACCAACTTTCACCCAAGAGTCATTCAAGATCTACACAGTCCCATTACCTCTCTAACAATTTGCAAGCATATCTTTTGTGCAGGAAAAAAAAAAAGAAAACATAAAAGCAACAGATATGCAGAATAATAGCATGAACACAGAAATGTGAAAATGGACATGGTGTTTTCTAGGCAGTAAGGAGACCACTCTCACTTGAGAAGGGAGCTGTACATCAATGATAAAAAAAACAAGGTTGGCAGATGTGGTGGGATAAAACTTTGAAAGGTTCTGAGAGCTGAGCAAAGGAGTCTAGATTTTATTAGTCAGTGCGAATATTTTTTTGAAAATGAGAAGCATGTTTGTTAAAGTGTCCTTGTTCTCCTTCCATTAATTTCTCAGCCCACTGACATTTTACTTTCATTCCCACACATCTTGAAGCAGAGTCCTCTTTAAACTGATCTCTCACTAAGGTAGTTAAAGAATTGCCCGAATCAAATTATTTTTATCTTATCAGACTACTCTGTCTCATTTAGCGCTATTGACTTACCTCTTCTTTCTCCTAGAAATATTTCCTGGCTCGTTCTCTTAGCAACATATCTTCCTTCTCCAAACTCCAATAGCTTTTAGGAAGGCCATCAAGCTTACATCTTTCTGTCCCTACCTTTATCTTCTCCCTTCTACATTAGTAAAGACTTGCTGCTACACCAACCATTTCTTTAAAAATTTATTTTGCTGACTATGCCAAAGCCTTTGACTGTGAAGATCACAATAAACTGTGGAAAATTCTGAAAGAGATGGGAATAGCAGACCATCTGACCTGCCTCTTGAGAAACCTGTATGCAGGTCAGGAAGCAACAGTTAGAACTGGACATGGAACAACAGACTGGTTCCAAATAGGAAACGGAGTACATCAAGGCTGTATATTGTCACCCTGCTTAATTATATGCAGAGTACATCATGATAAACACTGGGCTGGATGAAGCACAAGACGGAATCAAGATTGCCAGGAGAAATATCAATAACCTCAGATATTCAGATGACACCACCCTTATGGCAGAAAGTGAAGAGGAACTCAAAAGCCTCTTGATGAGAGTGAAAGAGGACAGTGAAAAAGTTGGCTTAAAGCTCAACATTCAGAAAACGAAGATCATGGCATCTGGTCCCATCACTTCATGAGAAATAGATGGGGAAACAGTGGAAACAGTGTCAGACTTTATTTTTGGGGACTCCAAAATCACTGCAGATGGTGATTGCAGCCATGAAATTATAAGACGCCTACTCCTTGGAAGAAAAGTTATGACCAACCTAGATAGCATATTGAAAAGCAGAGACATTACTTTGCCAACAAAGGTGCATCTAGTCAAGGCTATGGTTTTTCCAGTGGTCATGTATGGATGTGAGAGTTGGACTGTGAAGAAAGCTGAGCGCTGAAGAATTGATGCTTTTGAACTGTGGTGTTGGAGAAGACTCTTGAGAGTCTCTTGGACTGCAAGGAGATCCAACCAGTCCATCCTAAAGAAGATCAACCCTGGGATTTCTTAGGAAGGAATGATGCTAAAGCTGAAACTCCAGTACTTTGGCCACCTCATGCAAAGAGTTGATTCATTGGAAAAGACTCTGATGCTGGGAGGGATTAGGGACAGGAGGAAAATGGGACAGCGGAGGATGAGATGGTTGGATGGCATCACCGACTCGATGGACATGGATTTGAGTGAACTCCAGGAGTTGGTGATGGACAGGGAGGCCTGGCGTGCTGCAATTGATGGCGTTCCAAAAAGTCGGACACAACTGAGTGACTAAAGTGAACTGAACTGAACTGATAGTTGATTTACAACATTGTATTAATTTCTGCTGTACAGCGAAGTGATTGTTATACAACTTTTTCATATTCTTTTCCATTATGGCTTATCACAGTATATTGAATATGGTTTTCTGTACTGTACAGTAGAACCCTGGTGTTTATCCATTGTATAAATAATAATTTGCATCTGCTCATCCCAAACACCCAATCCATCCCTCCCCCACCTCTTCTCCCCTGTGGCAACCACAAGTTTGTTCTCTATGACTCTGTTTCTGTTTTAAATATAGTTCATTTGTGTCCTTTTCAGATTCCACATATAAGTGATATCATATATTTGTCTTTCTCTTTCTGACTTACTTCACTTAGTATGATAATCTCTAGGTCAATCCATGTTGCTTCAATTTGCATTGTTTCATTATGTTTTTATGACTGAGCAATATTCCATTGTGTGTATATATATATACATATATACGTACATATACCACAATTTTATCAATTTATCTTTCAATGGACATTTAGGTTATTTCCATGACTTGGCTATTGTGAATAATGCACTATGAACATAGGGGTTCTTGTATCATTTCTAAGTATAGTTTTGTATCAACACTCTTTAAGTGGATCTACTGATCACATCATTCAGACTCAATAGCTGTGTCAACTTCTCTCTAAATTTTCAATAAGGTCCCTCTCAGTACATTCCTCAACCTTAGCTTAGAAGGATTCTTGACTTTATCTAGTTCCACCTCAAATATTTCCTCAAAGTCTCTGCCTCTCATCAAAGAAGAGAAAAAATCCTGCAGTTCATAGATGAGAGTATAAGTGGTCAATGGTCTTGCCACCTTGACATAATGATGATCCCAGTGAACCCTGGCCAGTGGAAAAGCTCAGCAGTAGCAGAGGTTTGGCACCTGTTTTCAGATATGTCATGGTATGGTGCTGTTGTCGTTCAATCACTAAATCGTGTATGACTCTCTGTGACCTCATGGACTGTAGCATGCCAGGCTTCCCTGTCCTTTACTATCTCTTGGAGTTTGCTCAAAGTCATGTCCACTGGGTCAGTAATGCTATCTAACCATCTCATCCTCTGCTTCCCTCTTCTCCTTTTCCCTTTAACCTTTCCCAACATCAGGGTCTTTTCCAATGAGTTGGCTCTTCCCATCAGGTGGCCAAAGTACTGGAGCTTCAGCTTCAGAATCAGTCCTTTCAATGAATATTCAGGGTTGATTTCCTTTTGAATTGATTGGTTTCATCTCCTTGCATTCCAAGGAACCCTCAAGAGTCTTCTCCAGACCACAATTCAAAAGCATCAATTCTTCAACATTCAGCCTTCTACACAGTCCAACTCTCACATCCGTACATGACTTCTGGAAAAACCAAAGCTTTGACTATACAGACCTTTGTCAGTAAAGTGTTGTCTCTGCTTTTTAATATGCTGTCTAGGTTTGTCATCACTTTCCTTCCAAGGAGCACATCTTTTAATTTTATGGCTACAGTCAAGGTTCACAGAGTTTCGAGCCCAAGAAAATAAAGTCTGTCACTGCTTCCACTTTTCCCCCTTCTATTTGCCATGAAGTGATGGGATCAGTGTGATATGAGTATAAAACTATGTGACCTATGTCCACCTAATATTCTCATCACCTAATATTCTATTATAGGAATAGACCCTCCATTCTTATACAATGGCAAGTAATGCAGTTAGCCAACACCATTTCATCCTTTCTTTTTCTTGCAATGTGTTTTATTGTAAGACAACTTATCTGACTACATCTCTTCTATTTGATCAGTTCTCTGCTTCCTGGATATATAAGCACAATAAACACAGAAGACATTTTCCAAAATGATAAGCAATGGTGAGGGCACTAAGGCATTTTGTCTTAGCAATTGTGTCCATAACCAACAACAGTGTAGTTTGTCTAAGCCTTACCATAGGGCAGTTGATTCAAAGTAAGCTCTGGAGATTATCACTGTCACCTAGGAACTGTTAGAAATATAGACTCTAAGGCACACTCCAGACCTACTAAAAGAGATTCTGTAATTTAACAAGATTCCTAAGTAATTCATATGCTCAATAAAATCTGAGAAGCACTGAATTCTAGAAAAGCGATTATCAGATTTATCATACCTTAGAGTCACCTTGATCTTGTTAGAAGGCAAATTTGTAGATCTTACAGTGCTTCTGTCTATGTACGTCTCTGCTAGGATATTTCACAATCATCACATAAAATTAGGATATGTATCATTTATAGACTTTACTTTCAGAAACAGCAGTTTAGCTGAAGCAAAAGAAAGTGAGCAAGAAATAGCAATGGCTTCTAGAGGTAAATCTTTCCTCTTATTTTAGGGGCCATGACATATAAAAAACAACTTATCAATGAATTGATCAAATGGTTGAAAGGCAATTTTCTCTATTAGGCAATCACAAGAAACTTGGAAAAGTAAGAGTACACAGATGTGAATGCTGTTACTTAAGCCAATATTTGAACTCGCCAGAAAAACCAATAAAAGAGAACCAAGAGTTGAAAATTAAAAAAAAAAAAAATGATGACTTGGCCACCATTTGACTAGATTCATGTACTCTTCAGATGTGGGTAGTAAGACTTTGTGAATTCTGTTGCTGCACTGCTCTGAGGTATTTCATTTGTCATAATTACTCAGCAAACATAACAGAGAGAGAGAGCTTTGATTACTGTTGCAGCTTAAAAAAATAGCAAGAGCACTGTGAAGTGAATATTTGAAAACAAAATTATCAAAAACAAGTTGTTTATTCCCAAGCAACTAAAGATAAATGAAAAACTCCTTAAAGAGGAAAACTCTTTAATGGAGTTAAAATGCTCTAATGGTAATAGAATCTTAAGTCAGGTTTTGAGAAGTGCCAAGTTAAAAAAATAATTACCAAGTAATGAGTCAAAATGTAGTCTTTCTTGAATAACTCCCAGATAACCTAATCTATCTGGGGCTTTCCTGGTGGCTCAGACAGTAAAGAATCTGCCTGCAATGTAGGAGGCCCAGGTTTGACCCCTGGATCGGGAAGATCCCTGGAGAAGGAAATGGCAACCCACTCCAGTATTCTTGCTTGGAAAATTCTGTGGATAGAAGAGCTTGGTAGGTTACTGTCTAAGGGGTTGCAAAAAGTTGGACACAACTGAGCAGCCAACACTTTCACTTTCAACCTAATCTAGGGTTTCGCTGGTGGCTCAGATGGTAAAGTTTCTGCCTGTAATGCAGGAGACACAGGAGATGCAGGTTCAATCCCTGGGCTGGGAAGAACCCCTGGTGAAGGGAATGGCAACCTACTTCAGTATTCTTGCCTGGACAATTCCATGGACAGAGGAGCCTGGTGGGCTACAGTCTATGGGATCACAAAGAGTCAGAATGGACTGAATGACTAATGTACACACACACACAACTTAATCTATTCATTTAGTATTATATAATAAGCATAAATATGGCTTACTATATATGCTCACCTTGTGGTATAGCCCATTAAAAGTTATTTCCTTGCACAGAATCTCCATGAAATTTAAGGTATATGTATACTGTACATTTTGGAGAGAAACCAGCATGATGATGCTAGTGCTCTATCAAAAAGAAGTGATAATACAGACCTATAGTAGTCACACGGATAACTAAAGTAATATTTCCATGCCATAGAAACTACTGCATTAGAATTTTGTATTGAACTGGTGTTTTTTCCCAAACACAACTACATATACTGCTTTAGAAAAAAAGAAGTAATTACAAGAACCATAGTTATTGATGCTTCCACAGCTTCAGAAGTCAGGATTACAAATGATCTTTTGAAATGATGCACTAGTCATTTAAAGAGGAATAAGAATGAGAAAACAGTGGAAACAGTGGCTGACTTTATTTTGGGGGCTCCAAAATCACTGCAGATGGTGACTGCAGCCATGAAATTAAAAGATGCTTGCTCCTTGAAAGGAAAGTTATGACCAACCTAGACAGCATATTAAAAAGCAGAGATATTACTTTGTCAACAAAGGTCCATCTAGTCAAGGCTATGGTTTTTCCAGTAGTCATGTATGGATGTGAGAGTTGGACTATAAAGAAAGCTGAGCACTGAAGAATTGATGCTTTTGAACTGTGGGGTTGGAGAAGACTCTTGAGAGTCTCTTGGACTGCAAGGAGACCCAACCAGTCCATCCTAAAGAAGATCAGTCCTGGGTGTTTATTGGAAGGACTGATGATGAAGCTGAAACTCCTTTACTTTGGCCACCTGATGGGAAGAGCTCACTCACTGGAAAAGACCCTGATGTTGGGAAAGATTGAGGAGGGCAGGAGGAGAAGGGGATGACAGAGGATGAGATAGTTGAATGGCATCACTGATTCAATGGACATGATTTTGGGTAAACTCCGGGAGTTGGTGATGAACAGAGAGGCTTGGTGTGCTATGGTTCATGGGATCTCAAAGAGTCAGACACGACTGAACTTAACTGAAGAATAATTCTCATCATTTTGTCTTTGAAATTTCCTCCCAGTTATCTGATATTGACAAGGTAGATCAGGATGTATGTTCACTGATACAGAGTCCTGGAAGCATGCATTCTTAAGCTTTGAAGGTAAGGTTTTATTATATCTAAAACAGACCTGAACTGCCACTAGTTGATTACTACTATAAAGAAAGCCTATATGTAATGTTTCCCATTTATTATTTTTGGTAGACTTATTCCCAACTTTTAAATAGGGCCTTCTCACTAAGATGCTTTGATATCTTTCCCCAAATACTTTATCTTGAAGAGTATACAGTTTCCAACTTATGGTGGTGTTACTTACAGACTTTTCAACTTAACAATGGTGAGAAAGCGATATACATTCAGTAGAAATATACATTCATTCTTTGAACATTGATTTTTTATCTTTTCCTGGGCTAGCAATATGTGCTATGATACTCTCTCATGATGCTGGGTAGCTGCTGCTGCTGCTAAGTCGCTTCAGTCGTGTCCAACTCTGTGCGACCCCATAGACGGCAGCCCATCAGGTTCCCTTGTCCCTGGGATTCTCCAGGCAAGAACACTGGAGTGGGTTGCCATTTCCTTCTCCAATGCATGAAAGTGAAAAGTGAAAGTGAAGTCACTCGGTCGTGTCTGACTCTTAGCGACCCCATGGACTGCAGCCTACCAGGCTCCTCCGTCCATGGGATTTTCCAGGCAAGAGTACTGACTGGAGTGGGGTGCTGATGCTGGGTAGATGCAGCCTCAATTCCCAGTCAACCCACCATTCCATGATCACAAGGAGAACTTGTGATCACTTATAACTATTCTGTACTCATACAACTATTCCATTTTTCACTTTCAGTACAGTATTCAATCAGTTACATTAGGGATTCAACACTTTATTTAAAATATGCTTCAGTTATCCATATACATGTATCTATTCTTTTTCAAATTATTTTCCCATGTAGGCTAAAGAATGGAGAAGGCAATAGCACCCCACTCCAGTACTCTTGCCTGGAAAATCCCATGGACGGAGGAGCCTGGTAAGCTGCAGTTCATGAGGTCACTAAGAGTTGGACACGACTGAGTGACTTCACTTTCACTTTTCACTTTCATGCATAGGAGAAGGGAATGGCAACCCACTCCAGTGTTCTTGCCTGGAGAATCCCAGGGATGGGGGAGCCTAGTGGGCTGCTATCTATGGGGTCACACAGAGTCTGACACGACTGAAGCAACTTAGCAGCAGCAGCAGCATAATGAGCTAAATTTCTTGTAACCTCCAAGGAGTATGATCTAGATATACTGCCATCCAGAACTTGTCTGAGAGAAGCAGTATTCAGTTGTGCTTGAAGGAAGTTCAGGCCACCTCTCTCTCCACCTATTATATATCTCAAACACACTAAAAAAAATAAGCAAAGAGAGAAATGGTATTATACTGGACACTGGTGGAAATGTTTATACTGCCTCACTGTTTTATCACTTATCTCAACAGAGGGGTACTCACAAAGGATAGTAGAAAGCTTACTGTGTGTAATCTAAAGTCATAGATAGGATATCATTCTTAACATAATACTGAGAAAGTTTTGTATGATTCTAGTACTTCCAAGAATACTGGAACCTCTCCTTAGAAGCTGGTTTGACTTTATTTCATGGACATTAAATTGTGTAATAGATAAATTGTTCCTTTTTGCACTAATTTTAATTTAAAAAAAAGGCTTAACCAAAGTCTGTGGCCCTATTATAAATGATATAGTTTAATATTTACTATTACTGTATTAGTCTCAATCTTCACTCATCTATACTCATATTCATTTTTTTTTAAATCACTGTCCTTTAAGGTATGTTAACATTTCAGTATTTTATATATACTTTAAAATCTCCAAAAGTCTTTAATGGAAGACAGAAGATACACATTTTCCCCCACACTTTTAAATATGCAAAGTGAGGATGAATTCTATAATCTTTACCATGTAAAAGGTACATTTGATAGAATTTTATTTTTTCTTAAAGGTTTTTAAATATACATATCTTACAATTGATGGCATCTTAGATATGATAAAACATGTAAATCAATCACATGAAACAAACTTGTTTAAAAGATCTAATAACAACACAGATTTTCCTAAAATCTGCATAACTTTCAAAATGTCTACACATACAGCAATGAAAAATGATGCTCAAAATCAAGACACTGAAACAGTGTCAGAATTCACTGAAAGAGCAACTACTTAGAATTGGGGATTTTAAGTGAGTGACGTGTTTCCATTTTTAAAAATCCTAAATGTTCTAAACATTAGCGCTCATCTGAGAAAATCCCAGGCTGTTCTTAATGTACCCTTAAATTGAAGAATGACTAACTTATGTTCATGATTCACTATTTTGAATTTAAAGTTCAAATAAAATGAATAAAGAAACTAGACTATTACAAGAAAGAGTAGACACACACAAATCTGAAACTGCAATAAATAAAAACTATTTTCCAATCAACACTATGTTAACTAAAGGATCCAGCTAAACAAAGCTTCTGTAACTGGAAAATTCATCTAGTCTTTTTACTATAATCTTTGATTGACAACTCCACTTTATTCAACATCTTCCTTCTTTAAAGTCAGTGGATTCCAACACAGGGTACAAACACCCTATGGGACATAGTGGATAATCCATGGGATCCAAGAAAAATGCCAAGACACTATACTGGCTTTTTTTCTAAAATAAGAAATCAAAAGTTAAGCCAGAGTAATGTTTCATACAATGACTTAAACTGGTGCCACCATCCCACTTCTACATCAGATGGCCTTGAGCCTCATATGACAAGTGGGGCATCTTGAAAGAAAGGTGAGGTCCACAAAGCCAAGGAATTGGCAATGGTGATCTTACACTTCAATGTATACCTCGTTAAGAGGATTTAAGGATTATATTAACCAGTTTCTCAAACACATACAAAAACACCCTTGCAAAGCAGACCAGAAACTTAAATGGACCCCAGCAAAAAGACATGAGATTAACGATAGTACTAAAAGTGTGAACACCATTCAACTACAAGCAAGGATCCCCTCCCCTTTTAACTTTTTATTTTGTATTGAGGTATAGACAATTAACAAACAATGTTGTGATAGTTTCAGGTGAACACTGAAGAGACTAGGCCATATATATACGTGTATCCATCGTCTCCAAACTTGCCTCCCATCCAGGCAGTCACATAACACTGAACAAAGTTCTCTGTGCTATACAGTAGGTCCCTTTTGGTTATCTATTTTAAATATAGCAGAGTGTATATGTTCATTCCAAACTTCCTAATTGCCCTCCCTCTACTCTTAATATAAGTTCTTTGTCAACACTTTGTGAGGCTGAAAAAAAGACCAGCTATTTAGAGCTGAGAATTTGAAATATATATGTACATCCATTACTTCTTCTAACAATGAATCTCATTCCAGTTTCCTTGAGATATTAGCTAATGATGGCCTAAAGCAACTATGATTTGCAAAACTCTAAAAATATTAAAGCATATAGAAGATGTAACCATTTAAATTATATATTATATATTTATTTTTAGTGAAAAGTGGGTTTATTTATTATTTTCATTATTGTTCTGTTCAAAAGGTAAGACTGTGTTTCCCAGGATCCCTTGGAGTTTGTGTGGTCAGTTAACAATTCTAACCAACAGAAGGTGAGCCTCAAGTGATATGTGCTCTTCTCAACCTGGGCCACTTAAACCTCCTCTATGATTTCTCCCCCAAGCTAGAAATTTGGAAACAGATGTTGAAGATGATGAAGCCACAAGTTGAAAGGCACTGAAGCCCTTAAATTTTCCCTTGGAGGTAATCAACCCATGGATCAGAAAGGCCCGTTTGGATATTATGTCATGAAAAGAAAACTTCTATGATGTTAAGCCTCTGATATTTTGAGATTTATTTGTCACAGTAGCTAATATTAACTACATCACTATTATTTATAGATAATATGTATGTGTATGTATATATACATATATATATAATGTATATATTGTAAACTCACAGTAAGTCTAGTTAACCTCTATCACCACATAATACATTTTTTTTCTTGTGATGAGAACTTCTAATATTTACTCTCTTAGCAACTTCCAAGTCCACATTATAGTACTATTATCTATAGTAACCATGTTGTACATTACAACCCCAGGACTTATATCTATGCATTCATTTTTCTTGCTTGTTTAGGTTCCACATGTAAGTAAGATTATATTTGTCTTTCTCTGACTTATTTCACTTAGCATAATGCCCTCAAGGCCCATCCATGTTGTCACAAACAACAAAACTTCTTTCTTTCTTATGGCTAAACAGTCTTCCTCTGTGTATGTTTATAAATAACTTTATTTATTTATTCACCCATTCAGGGAAAGATTATTTCCATGACTTGACTAGTGTAAACAATGCTGCCATGAACATTATGTTCAGATATCTTTCCCAGTTACTGTTTTATTTTCCTTTAGATAAATATCCAGAAATGGAATTGCTGGATCATATGATAGAACTATTTTTAATTTTTGAAGAACCTCCATCTGTTTTCCATTGTGGCTCTACCAAATTACATTTCCAATAACAATGCACAATTCCCTTTTTTCTACAAACTGTGTATATTTTATAATTGTATATAATATGTTAGGTTCAAAAATGTAAATTTATTTAGAAAAATAAAGAACACATTCACTAAATCTGTATGTATAAATACATACACATAAACAAGCAAACATTTTTTAAAACCATGGTACATTACTATAATAATATTTGGTAGATAAAGCTTTGGGTAACAGTTTTTCACATTTTATCCAGCTTTGTAGGCACTTCTTTCCATGAACTGCTGTGAATGTTTCCATTTTCCATATGAAAAAGTTTAAAAGAGCCAAGCCCTTTTCTTAGGCAATATTCAAAAGTCATTCTCCTCACACCAATTCAGTGACCTAGGCATAACCTGATAGTTAACAGCATGTTTCTGATAACAAAAAAACAATAGAGATTAAGATAACATTGAATTTATTTTTCAAGTCAGATTACACATTTTCTCTTCAGGTTATGATCCAATTACTGAATCTAAGGATTATTAAATATGGAAGTTTAAGAAGCCAGCTAATGCCTTTAGTAAACTGGGACATTCACATAGATATTGTTAAATAAGCCCATAGATATAGGTACATTAAATTATTACTTATACAGCCCAACATGTTTAAAAAGACTTTCAAATTTTTTCTTGTGGATTTTATAACCTTTTACTCATTTTTGATTTGAGGAGACAGGTATCTGCTATCTGAGAGAACTTTATCTAAATATGCTTTTAACTTTTAAGGAAATAAACTTGGACTTCGCTGGTGGTCCAGTGGTTAAAAGTCTACCTGCTAATGCAGGTGAGATGGATTCGATTCTTGGTCAAGAACTACTGAGCCTGCATACCTAGAGCTGGTGCTCTGCAACAAGAGAAGCCACTGCAATGAGAAGACCGCTCATTGCAAGGAAGAATAGCCCCAGCTCACCACAACTAGAGAAAGCTCATGTGCAGCCACAAAGACCCAGCACAGTCAAAAATAAATAAGTAAATTAAAAAAAAATAAAGAAATAAACTGTATTTGGTGCTAAATATATGAAAACATAGTTGTGACATACATAAAGTTATAGGATAAATATTTTCCCTCCCCCTTATCAATTTGAGAGAGCTTTAAGGAACTACTATTAAACACTTGATGATATCCCTCATGTCAGGATACTTCCCTCAATACTACCTACCTTAATACACCTCACCAACTACCAGCCAGATTTTCCTCCTATTCAAAATCCTTACCAAGCTTGCACCAACCATGCATCTTCTATTTCAGTCCACCCACAGGCATCTTAAATTATCCATTTCCTCTGGACCCAAACGATAAGTAAAACCCAAGGTATAACTGAGCACATGACACTCCTGCTCAGATCAGCCCTGTGGTTAGAAATAGCCTATAACACCTCCCCTTGTCAGTGAAAGGCTTTCCTGGTGGCTCAGCTGGTAAAGAATCTGCCTGCAATGTGGGAGACCTGGGTTCAATCCCTGGGTTGGAAAGATCCCCTAGAGAAGGGAATGGGTACCCACTCCAGTATTCTGGCCTAGAGAACTCCACAGACTGTATAGTCCATGGGGTCGCAAAGAGTCAGACACAACTGAGCGACTTTCACTTTGTCAGTGAGGTCTGCGTTACTGGTGTTTTCAAAAGTTATCAATCAACTCAAGTATGGGGTACAACAAAACATGTTAATCGGTTCTTGAGCAATCACAAAAGGTTACTTAGAAACAGATCGACACATTCAGCAAACACTGGTGATGCCAAAAGTGACAGCAGAGCTCCTGGAAACAACACTTCTAGTAGCAAATCTAAAAGCATCCGTGAAATCATACTTATAATGCAGGTCATTCATTGCTTTATCACCATGCTCTATCTATTCTTATATCACTTGTTAATATTTGTGCCTAGTAAGACTACTACGTAGAAACAACTTTCAAACGTAACAGATTTTAAAACAAAGAAATCATGCAGTAACCTTAAAAAAAAAAAAGAAAAAGAAATCCAAATTCTAACATGGACCAGAAGATTTTAGCCTAAATCCTGCTGATCTTAAGTTAACAATAAAACAGAGAATCAAATGGTCAGGCTATTCAGAAGCATGTCTTTATGCTTACCTAGTATCTTAAATGTATTTAAAGAAAATTTTCCAGCGGGAAAGTAGTAATATAAACTTCATCACAGGAAATAAAAATGATGTGTTCATTTTCTCAAACACTTTGCAGTAGCCACTAAATATATCTTTTCTCTTTTTCTCCCCTCACTTCCTCTCTCCCCCTCTTCTTACCCCCTCTCCCGTGTATGTATGTGTACACAAGCACACTCACCACACATACAGAAGGGAAAATACAGGCTAGAAATATTATTATACCATTTTGACTTTTACGTTTTGTTTTTTTTTATGACATATATTTTACCTTTTTTATGCTTAAGATTTAGTTAATCGCTCAAGTCATATCCAACTCTTTGCGACCCCAAGGACTGTAGCTCACCAGGCTCCTCTGTCGAGGGGATTTTTCAGGCAAGAATACTGGAGTGGGTTGCCATTCCCTTCTCCAAGGGATCTTCTGGAACAAGGGACTAAAGCGTGTTGTGTCTCCTGCATCTCCTGCATTACAGGTGGATACTTTGTCATCTGAACCACCCATTTACTTGGCTGTAAGTGCTGTACAAAGAGATCCATATCACATGTCATTCATTCATGCATACATATATTAAGTAAGTATTTATTCAATATGGATGATATACCAGGGAATATTTGGATGGTAGGAATACTGTAGTGAAAAAGGCCAGGTCCCTGGCTCTTGGAAAATATAATCAAATGGAGGAAATAGACAATAAACAAATAAACAAGTTAAAATAGACTTCCAACTTAATATGGAGATGTTACTGTTCCTAACTCACCAACAACACATCAAAGGCATATATGCACAAGGAAAAGGTACAGAGAGAAGATGACAGGAGATGACTATGGGTATCAGTAGATCACTGAAAGCAACAACATTTTGGAAGCTGGGAAACAGAAGGACATGAAGGTAACTAACTCAGTAGACCAAAGAAGGGTGGCACATATGCCTTTAGCAATGGGACCACGATAGTTCATGCTGCAGAACTCCCAAGGAGGACTCCAAGATCAGGTACCTCTGGAGGCAGGTGTGCTGTGAGGGGCTGAATAAAGTACATGTGACATATATTTTTAAAATGTGTCAGATTCCAGATTCTGATAACTATCATGTTTGAAATGTAAATTTCAAGCCACTCTTTGAAAGTATTGATAAAGAGGCTTTAGATTCTTGGTAAACACAAAAATATAATGACTAGAATTAAAACTAAAATGAAAAATACAGAAGCCATAATATTAGCACTGCTTGGAACACAAGTGACATTACTAGTCTCACATACAGGGAAGGATACTTGCAAGCCACAGAGGATTCACCTAACACAAAAGCAATAAATTCTGAAACAAGATTTTTCCACTTGCATATTTAAAAATAGTTTTTCTCCAAAATCAAGAAGCAAAATAATACCACCCAAACCTCTTCCTTTCTATTGTTGATTAGTCTTTACACTAGAATCAAAATTAATCATTACTAATAATGCGACCTCATTTTTTCCTTAAGAGAACCCTAAGCACTAAGTGTTCCTAGATATGCCCAGGTTAATACACACAGAGCACAAGTCTGTGAGAATGAGGAAATGAAAGTATTATTGCTATTACTCTGATAACAACATGAAGCACTGAGAAAGTCACTTGGCAGAGCTCATAAAGCCGACTGAAGGAGAAGAATTCTGGTTTTAATGTGTCTGAGTCTGGCAGTTTATTCCCCTAAGACAATGTTCAACACATATTTGCCTCATTTTACATACAGTACAAATTTCTCAAACTAAAAGCAACTAACTGTATTTTATAGCTAGAAAATGGATGTGGCTACACAATTTCATTACAGTGTGCATGCCATACCCCTTTTTAAAATGTT
This sequence comes from Bubalus kerabau, assembly GCF_029407905.1. NCBI lineage: Eukaryota > Metazoa > Chordata > Mammalia > Artiodactyla > Bovidae > Bubalus > Bubalus kerabau. Next base: position 58,661,324 of record NC_073634.1, read on the forward strand.
CCCTTTCTTCCAAAGATGTAATTATATCATCTACTGACATTTTCTGAGTTTGATATGTAAGTGTACTTTATTATTCTCCCATTAAGCTACAAGCCGCTGATAAAATGCCAATGGCTTGAATAAAGAGCACAGTGACATTTTACTGTAGGGTCACTGCGCTATGGACAGAATGCCAGCCTTCCACTTGAATGTACTGCATATTGTCTAGCTGCGTTTCTTAAGCATCACTTCTCAAAGGCTCCAAGGTTCTTGGAAATTGTTGATGAAATAAAGGGGAAAACGAGCAGGTTCTAATTATCTTGTCAAGATTCTTCTTGTGAACATTTATTTGGACAACTCACAAAAAAGCAAGCATCTCATTTACTAATTAAGAATATCATTTCTCCTAAAAAAAACTGTATTAGTATCTTTGAAATCGTAGAGTGGGGTCTAGAGGATCAGTCTTGAAGCAACACTGCATACTGAAATGTCAGTAAAAGAGCAATGGAGAGAAGGCAGGCTTTGGAGCTACCATGTTTCATCTGGCCAAGAAATTACTCAATATGAGACTCAGTTTTCTATTCTGAAAAATGAAGGTAATCATATATACCTCAAAGGTATGTTCTGGGCTTCCCAGGTGGCGAAAGCAGTAAAGAATCTGCCTGTCAATGAAGGAGACATAAGAGATGCGGGTTCAATCCCTGGGTCGGGAAGATCCCCTGGAGGAGAGCACAGCAACCCACTCTAGTATTCTTGCCTAGAGAATCCCCATGGACAAAGGAGCTTGGAGGGCTACAGTCCATAGGGTTGCAAAGAGTCAGACAGAACTGAAGCAACTTAGCATGCACACAAGGTATGTTCTGATGTTTAAATACGACAGCTTATTTAGAATACTTAGCTCTGTAACAGAGGTGCACGTGTGTGTGCTAAGTCACTTTCTAGCAAGCTCCAGGAAATGGTGAAGGACAGGGAAACCTGACATGCTGCAGTCCATGGGGTCACAAAGAGTCGGACAAGACTGAACGACTGAACAACAAATCCTTTGTATCCTAAATAAATAAGTGGGAGATTACTAATTTAACAAAGAAGTTTCTGATGTCAAAGGGATTAACAAAGGAGTCCAGAGAAGGCAATGGCACCCCACTCCAGTACTCTTACCTGGAAAATCCCATGGGTGGAGGAGCCTGGTAGGCTGCAGTCCATGGGGTCACTAAGAGTAGGACACGACTGAGCGACTTCACTTTCACTTTTCACTTTCATGCATTGGAGAAGGAAATGGCAACCCACTCCAGTGTTCTTGCCTGGAGAATCCCAGGGATGGGGGAGCCTGGTGGGCTGCCGTCTATGGGGTCGTACAGAGTTGGACATGACTGAAGTGACTTAGCAATAGCAGCAGCAACAAACAAGTCTCAGAAATTTCCTTTTCAGGGATCCTCTAGAGTAATTTGGGTGTCTTACTGAAAGCCTTCTGGGGCTCATGGGGAGCCCTGCTGATGCCTGGGAACCATTCATGTTTCTTGCATGCATGCACTGTGCTCTGTCATGTCTGACTCTTTTGCAACCCCATGGACTATAACCCGCCAAACTCCTCTGTCCATGGAATTTCTTTACCCAAGTATTTTATGAAGTTCCTCATAATTTTCTTTAGATATGCACTTCATTTTTTTTCATTATTTTTTTTTAATTTTATTTTATTTTTTAAACTTTACATAATTGTATTAGTTTTGCCAAATATCAAAATGAATCTGCCACAGGTATACATGTGTTCCCCATCCTGAACCCTCCTCCCTCCTCCCTCCCCACACCTTATAACCTTCTAAACTGACATGTGAAGAGTTGACACATTGGAAAAGACTCTGATGCTGGGAGGGATTGGGGGCAGGAGGACGAGGAGGGGACGACAGAGGATGAGATGGCTGGATGGCATCACTGACTCGATGGACGTGAGTCTCAGTGAACTCCGGGAGTTGGTGATGGACAGGGAGGCCTGGAGTGCTGCGATTCATGGGGTCGAAAAGAGTCGGACACAACTGAGAGACTGAACTGAACTGAAACTGGCAATACCTATATAGCACCATTAAATGAGCTTAATTGCAAAATCTAAATTTGCATTTTCTTTACTTTTTTCATATAGACTACGTACAGTAGTTGAATAACTTTTAAAATTGAATATTTACATTGTGGAAAAGTATACTTTTAGCAATGTTCTAGTGGTTCTGAAGAGCAGGAGTTTGCTCAGCCAGGAAATCTTAGGCAGGTGTTTAATTAGACTAATTAACCTAGTCACTTCCGGTTTTCCATTTGCTCTTTGTAAATGCAGATAAGCAACACAACTGATTGCCTCATTAGACTATTTAAAACCCACTCACTTTTTATAGCCAAGGAAATTTTTGAACTCAAAATTACAAACTCAAAACATAACATGTGGTCTCATTGCACATATTTTTCTTGCTCTAACCACCATTTTTCTAATTTGATTTTTTCATATAACTTTAACAATATTAGTGTAGGGAATAGAGTAATAAAACGTACTCCATATATAAAGGACATAAAAGCTACATGGTTTACTGCTCTCACAGCTTTTCTCAGCACAGATAAAATATGTCTTCCTTGCCTGACTCATTCTTAAGAAAAATCAATATATTTTGTTGGTTTAGGGATCAAATCTGAAAGACTGGTCTCATTAACACTATAACCACTTAAATCAACTGGCAATAAATCTCTTGTAGTTAGCAAAATTCAGATGGAGAAGAACAAAATATAATCTTCCTTTTCTTATATTTCTTATTCCCCTACCTATAGACATTAAAGATACCTTCAAAATTCAATTTTAAATCACCAGCCTACACAACAAATTCAAGACCATTTTAGGTCCTGTTTATATATTCTTGAGTAGTGTGCATACAAATTAGGGTGTACATATACATATATATATATAGAGAGAGAAACAGATATATATATAGATATATAAATAGATACAGATAATGGATATAGATATTTTTTCCCAACTGCAAACTGCTGGCAATTCTATATGGTCTATGCATCTAAGCTAAAATAAGCACAGTCTCACCCCTGTACTTGGAGCCATGCAGGCCACAGGTCAGCTGGCACATGGACAAATGTGCAAGTAGCCAACTCACATGTACTTACTTGCAATATCAATAGCATCTCATCACTTAATGTGTTTTAACTACTTACTCCTGGGCTACAGAGCATCTTCTAGGAGAAAGAAGGACCATACAAGATACATGGCAAGCCTACACTTCACAGAGATTTTGTAGGAAAGAACTCTCATAAGCCATTAAGGGAAGAAGGTGTTTCATAATACACAACAAGACAATTCCATAATAAGGTAATCATATTCCAGAGAACTGATTACTAAAAAAGAAAAAAAAAGTAAATAAGGATGAAAATAAGAGATGACAGGAAGAAGTCATACAGTAGTTAGATGATCAGATTTTCTTAGACACCTAGATAAGTATAGTTATGAGATCTGAGAAGATGCTCACAGACCCTACCCAAACCAAGATATGCAATCTATTTATTACTAACCTTAGGATACTAGATAAATTTAAATCAATATTCAGCAACTGGCCCTTCTCCCTGGATGGAAAGGAAAGTACATTCTTGGAGCGCTTGCTCTGTAAAAGCTTTTTTGCTGAGTACTTATGATACTTTCTCTCAATGAATCTGCACAATACTGAATAAGGATATGAATCTTATCACAGAAAGCAATAACACCAGATGGAATCTTGTTTAAAGTAATGTAGAAGTCAGTAGCTATAGTCCATGTTTGCAGCCAGACCTGGGTACTCGTCCTCTTTGCCTGCATGCAAGCTCAGTAGCTTCACTCATGCCCGCCTCTTTGTGACCCAGTGGATTGTAGCCTACCAGGCTCCTCTCTCCATGGAATTCTCCAGCAAGAATACTGGAGTGGGTTGCTATTCCCCTCCAGGGGATCCTCCTGACCCAGGGATGGAACCCACACCTTTTATGTCTCCTGAATTGGCAGAAGGGCTCTTTACCACTAGTTCCACCTAGGAAGCCCCTCATTGCCTGATCATCCTTTGTTTTATGTTTGCATAGCAAGATAGATTTTGGACAATTTAGTTAGAGACATTTTGTTTTATAATATAAAACAAACTTTTATAAATTTTATCTGGATTTCAGATAAAATTGATATAAAGTCAGCATTATGGCATGCTACATTTGAAAGACAGGTATCATCATGGAATTAGAACCACAACTTCTAGTTACAATGAAAGTGTATGCAGCTCACTTTCTGGGCTAAAATTCTGAAAAATGTACCCAATGAGAACATTAGACCAAACATTTTCTATGGTCTCTTCTAGCTGTGATGTGCTATTAAACTGTGTCATTCAGCTGGAGAAAGCCAGGCAGCCAGGGCAGCACAATGACCAGGGGTGGGTATCCCAGAGTATGTGTGTTGCACAGACAAGCTACTCACTCCTGACTGACTCATGATTTCTTAAAAAGATGCCACCACTGAAAATGAATATCTCGAGGAAACAGCACTAAGTCTACTCCATCCCTTTAACATCTGAGAAAAGCAGAGGGTCCCCATGTTCCCAGGAAGGCTTCGAGAGGAGCCACCAGCTAAAGCAGGAAAACAAAGGGCACATCTCCTGGGATTCAGAGAGCACCAGGCATTAAGGTCCCTAGGCTCCCCTTCCTGTGCTTTTTGCCCTTAAGAGGAATCATTCGTCACAGTACGAGCAGGAACAAAGAGATGTTGACTGAGTTTAACTGAGAAGAGAATGAGTGAGAGAACCAGAGAAGTCCAGAAGAGAATGATGAGATCAGAGAGCCGTCAGAGAACACTGGGTGCTACAATGCTCCATGCTGGGTTGGCGACACAAGTTTCACAAACACCAAGTGGGGAGTCCAGAGCTGTCATGGTAGGGCAGGAATCCCTGGCTGCTTCTGAGTCTGTTGCTCTAAGCTAGGCAGTGGGTGCTGATGTTATGTTGAATCCAAACAAACTGTCCATTCGGGCTGAGATCTAGGCAGAAGCTAAGGAATCTGGAGACAGGACTCAGGCTTTTAAACTCAGTCATGAGATAACAAAGCCAGGAGCTCAGGAGAGATTCAGTCCCCAAGCTCCTGGGCTTTACTATGGAGAAGGACCTCGGCAGCAATAGAAAAGAGGCAAGGAAAATGAATCAAAAGATCAATCCTAAAAACTGAACTAATATACAGTCATACCTTAGAGATACTGCAGCTTCAGTTCCAAAACACTGCAATAAATTATCACCAACAATGCAAGACACACAAAATTCTTGGCTTCCCAGTGCATATAAAAGTTATATCTATACTATACTACAATCTAGAAAGTGTGTAACAGTACTATGTACGTGTGTGTTAAGCTGCTTCAGCCATGCACGACTATTTGCCACCCCATGGACTGCAGCATGCCAGACTCCTCTGTCCATGGGATTTTCCAGGCAAGAACACTGGGGTGGGTTGCCATGCCCTCCTCCAGGGATCTTCCTGACCCAGAGATCGAACCCACATGTCTTACGTCTCCTGCCACTGGCCAGAGAGTTCTTTACCACTAGTGCCACCTGGGAAGCAAAAAAAAAAAAAAAAAAAAAAAACTTATATACTTTAATTTAAAAATAAAACTTTATTGATAAAAAATGCTAACCATCATGTGACAACCCAATTATTACAGATCTTCAATTTGCAGAATTGAAGGTAAAACCAGTATCTGCAAAGCACAATAAAGTGAAGGACAATGAAACAAGGAAAGTCTGCAGTGGAGTGGGGGTGGGAAATACTAACTCACATGTCTCCATCTCCTGGACACAAAGTATGATATATACTCAGACTTTGGACTGTAAGAAGATCAAACCAGTCAATCCTAAAGGAAATCAATTCTGAATATTCATTGGAAGGACTGATGCTGAAGCTGAAGCTCCGAAACTTTGACTACCTGATGTGAAGAGCTGACTCATTAGAAAAGACCCTGATGCTAGGAAAGATTGAAGGCAGGAGGAAACCTGGACAACAGAGAATGAGATGGTTGGATGGCATCACCGACTCAGTGGACATGAGTTTGGGCAGGCTCTGAGAGATGGTGTAGGACAGGGAGACCTGGGGTGCTGCAGTCCATGGGGTCACAAAGAGTTGCACATGACTGAGCGACTGAACAACTCAACAACAAAAGACTCAGTTCCACAATCCATATGGTAAGGATTACGCTACAGGGAAGGGACTTCCAAGGTGGCACTAGTTGTAAAGAATCCGTCTGCCAATGCAAGAGACATAGATTCGATTCCTGAGTCGGGAAGATCCCCTGGAGTAGGAAACAGCAACTCACTCCAGTATTCTTGCCTGGAAAATTCCATGGACAGAGGAGCCTGATGCGGTGCAGTCCATGGGGTCTCAAAGAGTCAGACACAACAGAGCACAAACAGCACAGATGCCATAGGGAAGCCTTCCATTCTTGTTATGACTGCCCTGGACACTGGACAGGCCTACACTTCTTGTATGCATTTCACCTTTTAACCCGTCTAGTATCTTCCTCGGAGAAGGCGATGGCACCCCACTCCAGTACTCTTGCCTGGAAAATCCCATGGATGGAGGAGCCTGGTAGGCTGCAGTCCATGGGGCTGCACATAGTTGGACAGGAATGAAGTGACTTAGCAGCAGCATCTTCCTATGATAAACACAGTCTGACGTTTGCAGAGAACCAGGATATATCCAGGTGTAGCTCATGAAGAAGTAGCCACTTTTTGATGGATACAGCTTGTTCTGGGAACAATTTACAATTTCTACTTAGCTGATGCTGGAATAATAGGTAAACAGACAATATCTACATATATTGGGATCACAGAGTCATTGAAACAAAGAGTGAGACATTAAAATTCGAACCTGGTATGTAACATATAAATACTCGACCATCTCCTAGTTTGTTTTCTTTTATTTAAAGTGCATCACCCCTGTTTTTACTCTCACTAGCTACTCTGATGCCCGTGGTGAAAGGCAATCTATATTTAGAAATGACTTTTGACAAACAATGCAACTGAAAAGATTCTTTTCGCAAGAGAGGAGAAAGTATTGCCAAAATATATAGGAGGGTTTCAAGAGAGCCCTACTATAAATCCAAACTTCACAAGACCAATAGGACTTGTAAAGGAATAATTGAGATGAAAAACCATGTGAGGCTTCAGGGAATGATGAAGGCATCCATCTAACTTTGTTTTATGGCAGAAAAATTTTTTCATGGAAATAACTACAGCAGAAAAAAAATTTTTTTAAGGACCTTAATAAATGTTACAATATCTCATTTGTCTATTCTTGGCTTTCTTACTTCATCATATTTACTTATTTTCATTTCCTTTTATACTAATATATATATATATATATATATATATATATATATATATAATCTTCTTCAGCTTCCCAGGTAGCTCAGTGGTAAAGAATCCGCCTACCAATGCAGGAGACACAGGTGACACGGTTTCGATTCTTAGGTCAGGAAGATCCCCAGGAGAAGGAAATGGTAACCCACTGCAGTATTTTTGTCTAGAAAATTGCATGGACAGAGGAGCTTGGCAGGGTATAGTACATGGGATCACAAAGAGTCAGATATGACTGAGCACATGTGCAAAATCTTCTTCAGCATAAAAATAAAAGGCAGTTTCCATTTTGTTGAAAGGTTAAAACTCATCAAGGAACAATCAGCATCACAACTCAAAGTAACATTACACTCAACTACATGAATATGATCAGCCATAACTGGATGCTCAAGCTTAGCAATTCACTTTTCAGCTTCAGTATATATTTATTGAGCACCTCCTACATCTACTTCCCTGCTGGCTCAGAGGGTAAAGAGTCTGCCTGCAATGCGGGAGACCCGGGTTCTATCTCTGGGTTGGAAAGATCCTCTGGAGAAGGAAATGGCAACCCACTCCAGTACTCTTGCCTGGAAAATCTCATGGATGGAGGAGCCTGGCAAGCTACAGCCCCATGGGGTCGCAAAGAGTCGGACACGACTCAGCGACTTCACTTTCACTCTCACTTTACTACATCTACATGCCATGTACTACATACTACATCCATGTCAGGATACAGAGCAATGGGTGTATTCAAGTGAATAAAAGAGATACTTTCCCTGTCTTCATGGCATGAGAATCTAGTAGTAGTGGGAGAAAAACACTAATGAAATAAATGTAAAATATACATAACAGAAAACTTTCTCAGTGAGATAAAGGAAATGGGTACTGTGTTCTGAGTTGGGGCAGTTTAGATGAATAGTCAAGAAAGATTGCAGGGGTTAGGTTACATGATCTCAGAGAGAGAAATTGTGTGAGATCTGAAAGTACCACTCAATGCTGATGCAGCTAGTTAGGATAACTGTGAGAAATTTCAACCTTCTAATTAATAACCACTCTAGACACCCAGTCAACACTTCAGCTAATCACCTGTTTTTGTTAACTCCATGTGCATTTTTGAGAGCATGAGGATTCTTATTTCATACTCACACTCTCCAACAAAACAAATCCAACCAAGGCTTCCACCTCATGCAATAAAACCCAGCCCAGTTTACCCACTCACATATTTAACTGGCCCATTTTAGTATCTGGCTTATTAAATGTGGTAAATATATTGCCTTCTTATCAGTGACTATGTTGCTCATCATTATATGCCCAGGGCTCACATGGACCATGGCTCAAAAATGTAAGTTTAAAGAATGAATAAAGGACTACATCTACTCCTGCTAAATATTTATGTAATTTACAATTTTAGAAAATTGAATCAAAGTCAAATGTGAAAGACTGTGGCAGAAAATCCATTTGAAAAGTGATAAGATATTTATTAAGCAATCTATTTATATTTTTCTCCAATTATCTTTTTCTGATTTAGTTAAATTTGGGCCCATCTTTGGGTATACTGGAGAAGACTCTTGAAAGTTCTTTGTACTGCAAGGGGATCAAAAGAGTCAATCCTAAAGGAAATCAACCCTGAATATTCATTGGAAGGAATGCTGATGAAGCTGAAGCTCTAATACTTCGGCCACCTGATGCAAACAGCTGACTCATTGGAAAAGACCCTGATGCTGGGGAAGATTGAAGGCAAAACAAGAAGGGGGCAACAGCGGATGACACGGTTATAGCATCACCGACTCAATGGACATGAATTTGAACAAATTCCAGGAGACAGTGAAGGTCAGGGAAGACTGACATGCTGCAATTCACAGGAATTGTGAAGAGTCAGACATGACTTAGTGACTGAAAACAACAAATCAGTGTATTTATAGCATTACTGTAAAAACAGAAAACATTTTTCATTATATTACATAATGCCTCCTTAACAAAGCTGGTATTGCTTCACATCATCACCCAAATATATTAATTTGAAAACTAGAACATACAATGGTGACAGCATATTTTTCTAATAATAAGAAATCTCTGTGATTTAAGTACCAAACTTGAATATATTCAATAGAATAGCTACTATATTAAAAGGTTTGATATTCTCTGTTAGCGTTCAAAATTATTTAGTACCTATTATACAAACAAAGTCTTTTTACTAGATAATATTTAGGGAGTAAATACATGTGTTTATGTTCAGATAACACCATTCCTACCCACAAGCAAGTTATTAAGCAGTAAAGCAAAGCAAGTACAATATAAGATCTCCTGTGTAGAGCAGAATTCTCCAGATACAGAGCAGAAAAATTACCAGACTGCAAAATACTTGAACTGAGTGAGCATAATAATGGAGATTTTATGTGAGTAAGAACCATGATGTGGTATAAATCATACTTTTCTGGATGGATGAGAGGTTAGATTATGAATTTTGTCTCTTAAATCCCATGTTAGTTTATAGATGATTTTCTCATGATGAAACAGATGGACATGTACACACTGCTATATTTAAAATGGATAACCAACAAGGACCTACTGCAGAGCACATGGAACTCTGCTCAATATTATATAGCAGCCTGGACTGGAGGAGAGTTTGGAGGAGAATGGGTACATGTATATACATATGGCTGAATCCCTTCATCTGAAACTATCACAACATTGTTAATAGGCTATACCCCAATACAAAATCAAAGGTTTAAAAAAAAACACACACATATAGACATGCTACTCTGATGGTTATTTCCTTCCCTGGGTCTTGCAGAGTTAAAAGAATTGTGGTAACATTGCCCTAATAATACATTGTCCATGTGTTAGCTTTCCCATTGAAAGCATAAGATGTTTTGGACAAAAACCTATGCATGACACCGGTATACTCTCTCAAAGTAAAATAATCTTAGCTATTCTTTAGATGTGTCTGCATTTCCTTATCTATTTTTTTATAAGCCAACAAAGAAGGCAATGAAAGTAACTTTCAAGGAGAAAGTGTCTTCTGAAAAAGTTGAGTCTAATTTTTAGGTGTGATGCATTCCCAAAGGCATCATCTTTTAAGTCACAGCCTGAATTACACACACTCTCTTTTAACATCAAACTAATAGATTAAGGCAGCAAGAACTCTAAAGTAGGGTAAAGTCAGAACTGATCATTTTTTATCCCTGTTAACTAACTGACTCAGGGGAAACTTGAAATTTTCAGAATTAATGAACCAATTTCATTGATAATTAATTTATTAACAGTGTCAAATTTTATGGCAGGCATATTATAAGCCTCTCAGATACCCACAGTATACTGAATGTGACTCCCCTAATCTCTATTGGGTTTCATCATTAAGGAAAGAGAATCATTCTATCATGAACTCTAGGTCAGATATCTCAATAAATGCATTTGGTAACTTCATCTGAGAAGTCATCAACATTATGTCAGTAAGTAAAAAAGACCATACAGTTATCTGCAAGGGAGATACTATAGCTATAGGCATATACTAAATTCCCTGATTTTACTTCCCCTTTTATGGAGCCAAAATTATTTCACAAGTATCAAACCTAACCTAAGAGGTTACTCAGAAGTTCTAAAGTCAACTGGCCCATAGGAGATTTCAGATGATCTCAGTCCTGGGAAAGCAAATGTACCTGAAAGAGATGCACACATCCACCCTGGACTCCATAGATTTATCAAAACCCCATTCCAACCTGGAGGGTTTTGGCCTCAGCCCAGACAATGAACATCTTCTGACTCATGTCCACTAGTGCATGTATCTAGAATGGAAGGCAGGCTCTGGTTTAGGTCTATGTAGGACACGACTGAACGACTTCACTTCCACTTTTCACTTCCACGCAATAGAGAAGGAAATGGCAACCTACTCCAGTGTTCTTGCCTGGAGAATCCCAGGGACAGCAGAGCCTGGTGGGCTGCTGTCTATGGGGTCGCAGAGTTGGACACGACTGAGGCAACTTAGCAGCAGCAGCAGCAATATTTACTCTCCAGGCTGTGCCACTTCTATGTCCCACATAATCTCTGAGGTTGGTCCCACCCTCCTGGACTGTTCTCCATAGACAGACCTGCCTTGACATGAAATTTGACTCTTCAAGTAACTCACCAACTGTCACTTGTACCTGGACCTTGTAGTCACCTTGACTACACTTACTCCTAACTTTCTCCTATCATGTGACCAATAGTAGTCAGTTCAGTCCTGGAGTCGGTCATGGACTATAACTCACCAGGTTCCTCTGTCCATGGGATTTTTCAGGCAAGAATATTGGGATGGTTTACCATTTCCTTCTCAAGGGAAATCTTCCCAACCCAGGGATTGAACCCATGTTTACTGTATCAAAGGCAGATTCTTTACCACTGAGCCACCAGGGAAGACCTTATCTATAAATACACATTATACAATATAAGACATTTTTGTTTATATACCCTAGAGCCATGGAACATGTGCTTGATTTGATCATGGTTAAATACTGAGGTTCAGGTACCTATTGGAAGGAGTTTATTTTTTAAATTACTCAACAAACCAGGTGTTAAATTTCTTTCTATAGCAGAGTTTTTCAGTTCTGACAACTCCATTCTAAATTAAAATGGTGTCCACTTAGAAAGGGTAGAATTTCCTTTTCTGCTAATATTTTTCAGCCCAACAGCAGCACAAGCTTTTTGAGTCCACAGACAAAGTAGAATAGGAGTGTGTTCCATTCCAGTTGTAGAGGCCTTGGCTGTTCCCATCCCAGGGCCTCTGTTTACCTCCTGGAGTGGGTGAATTACACTTTATTAGGACATTGTGAGGACTCTCTGAAAGCCAGTTTGTAACTGGTGAGCAGTGTTTCATTCATAGTAAATTCTTAACAAATGAAACCTCCTGGTATTTACCACTTGCTGGAGTTTTCATGGATCCAAGCACATAGATAATTTCTAAGATGTAGTCTGTGTACTTAGGATATAATTAGTAACCTGGTGGTTAAGTGGTAAAGAATCCACCTGCAATGCAGGACCCTAGGGTTCAATCCCTGAGTCAAGAACACAGGTATACATTTGTTCCCCATCCTGAACCCTCCTCCCTCCCTATACCCTCCCTCTGGGTCGTCCCAGTGCACCAGCCCCAAGCATCCAGTATCGTGCATCAAACCTGGACTGGTGACTTGTTTCATATATGATATTATACGTATTTCAATGTCATTCTCCCAAATCATCCCACCCTCTCCATCTCCCACAGAGTCCAAAAGACTGTTCTATACATCAGTGTCTCTTTTGCTGTCTCATACACAGAGTTATTGTTACTATCTTTCTAAATTCCATACATGTGCATTAGTATACTATATTGGTGTTTTTCTTTCTGGCTTACTTCACTCTGTATAATAGGCTCCAGTTTCATCCACCTCATTAGAACTCATTCAAATGTATTCTTTTAATGGCTGAGTAATACTCCATTGTGTATATGTACCACTGCTTTCTTATCCATTCATCTGCTGATGGACATCTAGGTTGCTTCCATGTCCTGGCTATTATAAACAGTGCTGAGATGAACATTGGGGTACACGTGTCTCTTTCAATTCTGGTTTCCTCAGTGTGTATGCCCAGCAGTGGGATTGCTGGATCATAAGGCAGTTCTATTTCCAGTTTTTTAAGGAATCTCCACACTGTTCTCCATAGTGGCTGTACTAGTTTGCATTCCCACCAACAGTGTAAGAGGGTTCCCTTTTCTCCACACCCTCTCCAGCAGGCCAGGCTTTCCTGTCCTTCACTATCTCCCGGAGCTTGCTCAAAATCAAGTCCATTGAGTTAGTGATGTCATCCAACCATCTCATCCTCTGTTGCCCCCTTCTCCTTCTGCCCTCAATCTTTCCCAGTATCAGGGTCTTTTCCAATAAATGAAATGTCCCTAGATAGAATTTAAATCCTGGGGTGATTTTTATTTCAAAGTAGATAAAAGTTATATTTAGTATAGTGTTTCCAAGTCTTCCTACCCTATACACTAATTTCCTTCAGTTAGGCTAGCCCTTCTGTGAAGCCTGATAAACCTGTCCATGGTGATGGCAACAAATCTACATGAATAGAGTAGGAAATGGAAATACTCTCTGCCTCCTTATTCACCTTTGTCTCCATGCCATGTGTAATGTACTATAGAGAGCACTGCATTCTGAGTAGTGACTAGCAACACGGGCAATGGGAGAGCTCCTGGCAGAGCTGGGAGTCAGGGGAGCCAATACTGATGAGATGTAAGCCCCACAAAGGCAGGGATCTAGGTCAGTTCTGTTTATCAATATATTCCAAGCAATTAGAACAGTTCTCAGGACTGAGTACATTCTTAAACATTTATAGGATGAATCAATGATTCACAGGGATGTTTTAAAAATTCAATTTATTATTATTTGGGTCATGAAAAATTTTAATTAAATGAAAGACTTTTTAAGTTCTATAGTGCTTTACAATTTTCAAAAGTTTTACACATATGTTTTCATAGAATCCTATAATTTTTTTTCCCCTCACCTCTCTATTGTTTTGTCCTCCTTCCCTCTACTGGCTTGTTCTGTATATATGACACAAATAAAAAGTGTTGGCAAGGATGTAGAGAAAAGGGAACCCTCTTACACTATTGTTGAGAGTGAAAATTGGTGTAGTATGGCAGTTTCTCAAAAAAGTAAAAAGAGAACTACCTTATAACTTACCAATTCTACTCCTGGATATATATCTTAAAAAACAAAACCACAAAATTGAAAAGAAATATGTTCCGCAATACTTATAGCAACATTATTTATAACTGCCAAGATATGGAAGAAACTTGTGTTCATCCACAGAAGAATGGACAAAGATGTGGTTTTTCTCAGGATATATGTCCAGGAGTAGGATTTCTGGATCACATGATAGCTCTGTTTTTAGTTTTTAAGGAACCTCTATACTGTTCTCCCGGAGAAGGCAATGGCACCCCACTCCAGTACTCTTGCCTGGAAAATCTCATGGACGGAGGGGCCTGGTGGGCTGCAGTCCATGGGGTCACTAGGAGTTGGACACGACTGCGAGACTTCATTTTATTTTTTTACTTTCATGCATTGAAGGAGGAAAAGGCAACGTTGCCACTCCAGTGTTCTTGCCTGGAGAATCCCAGGGATGGGGAGCCTGGTGGGCTGCCATCTATGGGGTCGCACAGAGTGGGACACGACTGAAGCCACTTAGCAGCAGCAGCAGCATACTGTTCTCCACAGTGGCTGCACCAAATTACATTCCTACCAACAGTGTAGGAGGGTTCCCTTTTCTCCACACCCTTTCCAGCATTTATTTTTTGTAAATTTTTTGGATGATGATCATTCTAAGTGCTGTTACATTCATTTTTCTAATTATCAGCAATGCTGATGCTGGGAAAGACAGAAGGCAGAAGGAGAAGGGGACAACAGAGGATAAGATGGTTGGATGGCCTAACCAACTCGATGCACATTAGTTTGAGCAAGCTCCAGGAGGTGGTGACGGACAGGGAAGTCTGGCATGCTGCAGTCCATAGGGTCGCAAAGAGTCAGACACGACTGAGTGACTGAACTATACTGAGCAATGTTGAGCATCTTTTCGTGTGCCTCTTGGCCATCTGTATGTATTCCTTGGAGGAATGTCTATTTAGGTCTTCTGCTCAGTTTCAAACATACTTTTAATATATAGGGCCACATGAGCTGTTTGTAAATTCTGAAGACTAATCCCTTGTCAGTTGCATCATTTGCAAATATTTTCTCCCATTTTGTGGGTTGTCTTTTTGTTTGTTTGTTTGTTTTGTATGGTTTCTTTTGCTGTGCAAAAGCTTTTGATTTTAATTAGGCCCCATTTTTTTACTTTTGCTTTTATTTTCATTATGTTTGGAGACGAAGAAGATATTGCTGTGATTTATGCCAAAGCATGTTCTGCCTATGTTTTCCATGAAGAGATTTATATTATCTGGTCTTACACTTAGGTGTTCAATCCACTTGGAGTTCATTTTTGTGTATGGTGTTAAAGAATATCCCAATTTCATTATTTAACATGTAGCTGTCCAGTTTTCCTGGCACCATTTATTGAAGAGACTGTCTTTCCTCCATTGTACAGTTTTGCCTCCCTTGTTGTAGATTAATTGACCAAAGTTGCACAGGTTTATCTCTGGCTTTTTATCTTGTTCCATAGATATATATCTCTGTTTTTGATCTGTAGTATAATCTGAACTCAGAGAGTTTGCTTCTTTCAGCTCCATTTTTCTCTCTCAAGATTGCTTTGGCATGGAGGCAACCTAAATGTCCATCAACCGATGAATGAACAAAGATGTGGTACATAAATACAATAAAATAGTCAGTCAGTCAGTTCAGTCACTCAGTTGTGTCCAACTCTTTGCAACCCCATGGACTGTAGCATGCCAGGCTTCCCTGTCCATCACCAAGTCCTGGAGCTTGCTCAAACTCATGTCCATCAAGTCGGTGATGCCATCCAACCATCTCATCCTCTGTTGTCCCCTTCTCTACCTTCAATATTTCCCAGCATTAGGGTCTTTTCTACCTATCAAGTGGCCAAAGTATTAGAGCTTCAGCTTCAGCACCAGTCCTTCCAATGATTGCCACACAACAGAATACTACTCAGCCATAAAAAACTGAAATTTTGTTATTTGCAGCAACATGGATAGACTTGGAGGACATTATGCTTAGTGAAATAAGTCAGCAAAAGATAATACTTTATCATATCATTTATATGTGAAATATAAAAAAGTACAGCAAACTAGTGAATAAAGCAAAAAAGAAGCAGACTCACAGATTAAAGTCTAATTTTAAATTCTGAACAGAAGTTATTATGACCTGAATTGATTACTGACTTCCTTCCTTCTTTCCTTTATCTCTTTCTTTCTCTCCCTCTGTTCCCTCCTTCCTTCCTTTCTTCCTTTCTTTTTCTCTACTTACCTCCTTTCTTCCTTCCTTTCTCTCTCTTTCTTTCAAAAACTTACAGGATACCAATATTTTTTTTTTCTAAGGAGTCACATACCTCTTGCTTAAAAATCTGTTCTTGAATACTGCAAGGCATCTTAATTCCACTTATTCATCCAAGTATCAACAGTTTACTCTTCTTTTGTGAAAATTATGACAAAGCTAGAACTTTATGTCTAAGCATAATTTATCTGTGATTTGTTAAACATTACCTTTGAGATTTCTTTTACATATTATTTTAAATTTCAAGAATAGTTAATTACTGAATTAATTACTCAATCACACATGTCAATGAAATTTGCACTGATGAATACTTACAATTCTAGAATACCATTATATTAATATTGAACAAGTCTAGTCTATATTATTCTTTAAAAACTGGTTCATATCTTACCTGTCTGCCCTAACTGTGCCTCTCCTTTACTGTATCTCCCTTTACCAACTATATCATCAGTTCAAATTTCAGTCATTTGTTGATGTACTGCCTTATAACTAATCCTATGAGATTGGGAGGAATACTTTACTCTTTCCAATTATATTATACTGCTAATGGATGTAAGCATTATTCTAGAGGTAGAGGAAAAACACTTCATATTTTAATTTAACAGTCTTAACACTAATTTTTATTTTTTTATTTTATTATTTTTTTAATTTGTGATTTTATTTTAATTTTTTTTATTTTTTAATTTTTTTTGGTAATCCCATTATCTTTTTTTTTTAATTTTATTTTATTTTTAAACTTTACAATATTGTATTAGTTTTGCCAAATATCGAAATGAATCCGCCACAGGTATACCTGTGTTCCCCATCCTGAACCCTCCTCCCTCCTCCCTCCCCATACCATCCCTCTGGGTCGTCCCAGTGCACCAGCCCCAAGCATCCAGTATCATGCATCGAACCTGGACTGGCGACTGATTTCATACATGATATTATACATGTTTCAATGCCATTCTTCCAAATCTCCCCACTCTCTCCCTCTCCCACAGGGTCCATAAGACTATTCTATACATCAGTGTCTCTTTTGCTGTCTCGTATACAGGGTTATTGTTACCATCTTTCTAAATTCCATATA
Source organism: Bubalus kerabau (assembly GCF_029407905.1). NCBI lineage: Eukaryota > Metazoa > Chordata > Mammalia > Artiodactyla > Bovidae > Bubalus > Bubalus kerabau. Next base: position 58,678,684 of record NC_073634.1, read on the forward strand.
TATGCATTAGTATACTGTATTGGTGTTTTTCTTTCTGGCTTACTTCACTCTGTATAATAGGCTCCAGTTTCATCCACCTCATTAGAACTCATTCAAATGTATTCTTTTTAATGGCTGAGTAATACTCCATTGTGTATATGTACCACTGCTTTCTTATCCATTCATCTGCTGATGGACATCTAGGTTGCTTCCATGTCCTGGCTATAATAAACAGTGCTGCGATGAACATTGGGGTACACGTGTCTCTTTCAATTCTGGTTTCCTCAGTGTGTATGCCCAGCAGTGGGATTGCTGGATCATAAGGCAGTTCTATTTCCAGTTTTTTAAGGAATCTCCACACTGTTCTCCATAATGGCTGTACTAGTTTGCATTCCCACCAATAGTGTAAGAGGGTTCCCTTTTCTCCACACCCTCTAATTTTTAAAGTTGCAAAGTTCTTCAGAACTTTCAGAATTCTAAGAGCCTCAAAACAACCACATAGCAATGAGAGTAGTATTCAGATTTTACAAATGTGATGAAAATGCAAAGAAGTAAAGTCTTTTTTCCCAGGGTTGCACTGTCTGATAAAAGCTGAACACGAGGCTTCAACTTACCAACAGGGTGACAGAAATTTCCTAACTTCTCTGAGCCTAAACTTGCTCTAAATATTGAAATAATAATGTCTATCACAGAAATGCTTACAGACTAAGTGAGATGACACATCAAGTATTTGCCTCAATGCCGTGTATATGGTAAATGTTCAATAAATGGGAGATATTGTCATTGACAGACTATGGTTAATGAGCCAGATCTGACCTCCCACTTGGTTCTTTCAATCTGCAAACTGAGAACGATACTTACATTTTCAAATATTTTTTAAAAATCTAAATCATAATGATTCATGATACATGAAAATATATAAAATTCTAATTTAATTTTCCATAAATATGTTTTATGGGAACACAGACACACCATTCATTTAGGCGGATTCATTTTGATATTTGGCAAAACTAATACAATTATGTAAAGTTTAAAAATAAAATAAAATTAAAAAAAATAATCTACAGTAACTTTTTCACTACCAAGGCATAGTATGAATATCAATAGCATATGGCTCACAGCACCTAAAATATTTACTCTCTGGCCCTTTAAAGAAAAAGTTTCCCAACCCTGTTCTTAACTATCAAGCTAAAGTTTTCTGATGAGCTGCGATGACACAGTAATTCTTTTCCTGCCTGCCTTATGTATGCATCTCCTCACTTTACCTTTTATTTATAAGAAAATAAGGAGAAGGGATGTCATAGGGAAAACTAAACAGTTTGTTATTATTAGGAAAAGTATTGAAGGCTTATGATAACTTGTCTTTTCTTTTTATCAACTCCTCCTTCCTTTTGCCTCAGAAAGGAAGGTGGGGGCAGAAAGAAAGAAATTAGGCCAGCTCAAGTTCCAGTGCTATTAATCACAGGGCCCGATATGCTTTCCTCCTGCAGCCAATCTGGACTCAAAGAAAAGAAATAGCAGAGGCAATATAATGCAGCTAAATGCAGTGTCAACAACAGTCTTCGAACCACTTCATCTTCAGTCTATTCTCATTGTCCATTAGACAAAGAAATAAAGAATAAATCAAAACAATATCAATTGAGAGACTGCCAGAGGTTTTCTTATTTCAAAGAAAGGTAAAACTATGCTAGAGTTATCATTCCACTTGACAACCATACAGAGTCCAAAGCAAGTATCTTGAGAGCCTCTTTGTGCTTAATGCTGTTTCACAAATTCTCTCTAGGCTTTAAAATAACAAGGAAAAAACGAGAGCATTTTACTAATGTCCTACAAACTACTTCTCCCCTCTTGTTCAGCTGAAAGCTGTGTATATGATTGTGTTTGATGCAAAAGTATCCTTTGCTAAAAATGCCTCAAGGTACATCTAGCCCATAAAGACTGGATAAATGATAGCTCAAACAGAAAAGAAACACAAAAAAATAATGGAACTACTGAAGTGGGGGTTTAAGTCCCCCTAGACTTTTCTCTGAAAAATAAAGGATGTGCACATTACTAAGTGGGCATATGTGTATATTCACAGACAGACCCACAGGTGCACACAACACAAATACAATATACACATGAACACTGTCTTCTCTTAACATGAAAGAAAGTGATGTCACTCAGTCATGTCCGACTCTTTGCGACCCCATGGACTGTAGCCCACCAGGCTCCTCCATCCATGGAATTTTCTAGGTAAGAGTACTGGAGTGGGTTGCCATTTCCATCTCCAGGGGATCTTCCCAACCCAGGGATCGAACCCAGGTCTCCTGCATTGCAGGCAGACGCTTTACTGTCTGAGCCACCAGGGAATCCCTTAACATTGTCATATTTAAAATTAATTTACAAGCAGTGTAAATACCTCTGTGACATCTCTTACAGAAAGGATTCAGATAATAAAAATAGGATGTTGAAACTCAATGTTCTCGCTACATCTAATATGTCTCCCAGCACTCATAACATGTTCCATTGACAGACACATTCATTCACATCTTCTCTCTAATGACTAATATTGTTTCCTACATATAGAAGCATCTCCCCTTCATATGTGTTATCAAACTAGGTTTTTTGCACTTTCTCAAAATGTTTTGAGCGCATAAGTCAGTATATGCACATTAGAAAAATATAGTATTTTCGGAGTAGAAAAAGTAAGATAATCAATAGCTATAATACTATGAATATAAGAAATCCAACCATTAAGGAATTGGTATTTTTTTTAAATGGGAAAAAGCAACTTTGAGGTCTCCTTCATCGTAAGAAACACAACTTCTCAGACCTACTCAGACAAGCCGTCAGACCTGAGTCAGAGTTCCTACCATATTCCCAACTCTGCAAAGTGACTCCAAAAAATTATCCCTCTTGTTGTGCACCGGTTTACTAAACTCACGAGAAACAAATATAGGAATCACTTCTTGATAAAGCTCTTCCCAGGAGAAAATGACCGATCTGACATTAACAGTTCATGGGTGCCATTATGAAGCTTCAAGTCTGAATCTGGCCAAAGCAGAACTTACTCTGTTTCCATCTCTGACCTGAATGCCCATTCCTGACTGGCATTTGCCATTCCTGTTAATGTCTTTATCATCCTCCCAGTCATCCCCTGGCCCTTCAAAAGTGACTGTGATGTCTTTGATTTCATGACCTTAATATCTCTTCTTCTACTCTTCCTTTCTTTAGTCCAACTCCAGAACTGCACCGGCCCCTACCTCCCAAACCTGATTCAAGTTTTCATGATCCCTTCTAACCAGGAATATCTCAATCACAATCATCTTCTTACTTGTCTTCCCAACTCTTGTTTCTGACCCCTTAAGCTAATCCCAAGGCAGCTAAGCTTTAGCAACAGGGTAGCCGTGACTCCTGCTCAAAACCTTCAATGAATCCCCAGTGCCTACCAAAAAAGAGAGCAAACTCCTTAGCTGTACTCATGATTATTTATTATTATTATTTCCTCTCCTGTTCATGCTTACTAGTCTGCATGGTAACCTAGATGATCTATCACTAGGGGAACATCTCAAAAGTCATCTTGTTTTTGGAGTGCCAAGTATATTTCATTTAGTACTTCTAATCTCTGTATTTATCCTGTAAGACACGCATTTTATCCCTATTTTATGGACAGGAAGAAAAAAAAATCTCAGAAAAATGTGCTGACTTTCCCATTGCCCTTTGTCCCTGGTATAATACTTTCTGTATACTTTATATTCTTTATATAGTTATTAAATAAATGATTATTTCTTCTTATCCTATCTGTTGTGTTAAAGTAGATGATACTATGAAATTTTTCATTCACAGAAAAAGTGACTTTTTTATTCATTCACAGAAAAAATGACTTTTGATTAACCATGAGAATTCATCCTCTGTGAGGTTCAGATGTAGGAGGTGCCATGCTCCCTAGGGTCCAAACCCTCTTGATTCAAGACAAAGGTGGCAATTCACTAGCCTGTACAGTAATTAAAGGCTCCTTCTCTAATGTATAAGGTCTAGTGAAGGAAATATAATTTATTTTAATTTTAAATTTTATTCCACTCTAGCTGCCTGATTGAAATGGAAATCCTCCCACTAAACATTTAATACTGTAATAGGTCAAGAATATCAAGGACTCTTTCACCATCTTCACTCAAATTGAAAAAGGAAAAGAAAATTTTGTTTAGTGCTAAGTGGCTTCCCTGATAGCTCAGGTATAAAGAATCTGCCTGCAATATAGAAGACCCCAGTTCAATTCCTGGGTAATGAAGATCCACTGGAAAAGAGATAGGCTACCCACTCCAGTATTCTTGAGCTTCCTTTGTAGCTCAGCTGGTAAAAAAAATACCTGGGTTCAATCCCTGGGTTGGGAAGATTCCCTGGAGAAGGGAAAGGCTACCCACTCCAGTTTTCTGGCTTGGAGAATCCCATGGAGTCCAGGGGTTGCAAAGAGTCAGACACAACTGAACAACTTTCACTTTCAAGTAGTATATTATTACCTTTGGCCAGGAAGACTGCAATAATTTCTAAAACAGTTCTGCCATCTCTCACAGGAGAATTACGTCAAGCAACAATCTATGTAAGGATATTCTGATCAACATGAGTTCTATAAATATTAATTTATAAAAGATACCACTGAAATGACAGGTCTATGGTAACTGTTTACAAAACCAATATGATTTTCTGAAGATTCATTATTTTATTATTTGCTAAATTATCCTTATTTTCCTTAAAATACCTACACATGTAAAATTACACTTAAATTGCATTTTGAATTCAGTAGAGTATGTAAAGTCAAAACCACCACAATATTGTAATTATCCTCCAATTAAAATAAATGAATTGTTTAAAAAAGCTTGAAAAAAATTATGAAATTGTTTGCTTCTTAAATAATTTTATATTCTTTGATTTTTCAAAAATATTTTAATGTTTATTTAAGTGAGCACAGATTAAATTTTTTAAGACATTTACAATGGCTGAACAGGGTGTGCAAACAGAAAACCAGAATATAGATCTTATAAAACATTAAAGGAAAAATCAAATACCATAAAATAAAGTTCTTCTTCAACATCAAAGACAGAGAAGAATGAATATACATCAGATGAAAAGAGTCACATAGAAGTTCCCACTTACCTGCTGGGTGTGACTAATCAACATGCTATAATCAAGGAGGCAAAACTCACCACAGGAAATATTTATTACAGCTTTCAGAAGAGCAATGAAAACTACTGGGACAAATACTGAAATAAGCAGAATACATTATACAGACAAACAGAAGAAACAGAGAAGCATAATGTAACTCCCAGTACAATCTCTTGATCTAAAAACAGTCCATGAGCATCACTGCAATGCCTGGGTGTTTAAATTTTTTAATTTTATGTATTGCTGTGCTTAGTAGCTCAGTCATGTTGGACTCTCTGCGACCCCATGGACTGAAGCCCACCAGGTTCCTCTGTCAATGGGGATTCTCTAGGCAAGACTACTGGAATGGGTTTCCATGCCTTCCTCCATGGGATCTTCCCAATCGAGGGATTGAACCCAGGTCTCCCAAATTACAGGTGGATTCTTGACCGTCTGAGCCACCAGGGAAGCCCTTTTAATGTTATATTACTACCAAATTGCAGAAAAGAGAAAGTTCATAAATTATTTAACATTGAGATCAAGACAGATCTAATCATATGATTTCTTGGGTTTAAATGTAATTCCTTACCTTCAGTCTATTTGTTCTGAGGAATTACACAAGATACACAGGAAAAGTTAGATACTAGGGACACTAGCTCAGGACTTGGGGAATACTATTGTTCCCTGACATAGAAAACCCCTAAATGGCTTGAGGAATAATGGTGCATTTAGAGCAGACACTCAGGACTAAGGTTTGGAGTTCAATGTCAATGGAACGATGTGAGAAGTTGCTGTCTTCAGAACATACTCAAGTTGGAACACTTTTTACCAAAGGAGTTGAATACAATGTTATCTTTTCCCACAATCCCAGTGGAAGATACTGGGATGTTTTGGTGTGCAGAAGAACCATGCAAATAAAAAGTGAAGGTGTGAATAAACCATTTGCTTCTTAGGATGCTGAAGAAAAAGAATGGATTTAAGTGCCAGAAGGAATGAAAAGGATGAGATAAAGGGGAAAGGACACCAAGTTGTGGATGTGTCTGGTGCTAAAAGTAAAGTTCAATGCTATAAAGAACAATATTGCATAGGAACCTGGAATGTTAGGTCCATGAATCAAGGTAAATTGGAAATGGTCAAACAGGCAAGAGTGAACATCAACATTTTAGGCATCAGTGAACGAAAATGGATCAGAATGGGCAAATTTAATTCAAATGACCATTATATCTACTACTGTGGGCAAGAATCACTTCGAAGAAATGAAGTAGCCCTCAAAGTCAGCAAAAGAGTCCGAAATGCAGTACTACTGGTACAATCTTAAAAACAACACAATGATCTCTGATAGTTTCCAAGGCAAACCATTTAATATAACAGTAATCCAAGAAAGCTGAGCACTGAAGAAATGATGCTTTTGAACTGTGGTATTGGAGAAGACTCTTGAGAGTTCCTTGGACTGCAAGGAGATCAAACCAGTCAATCCTAAAGAAAATCAGTTCTGAATATTCATTGGAAGGACTGATGCTGAAGCGGAAGCTCCAATACGTTGGCCACCAGATAAGAAGAGTCGACTCAATGGAAAAGACCCTGATGCTGGGAAAGATTGAAGGCAGAAGGAGGAGGGGATGACAGAAGATGAGATGGTTGGATGGTATCATTGACCCAATGGATACGAGTTTGAGCAAGCTCTGAAAGATGGTGAAGGACATCAAAGCCGGGCATGCTGCGGCCCATGGGGTCGCAAAGAGTCAGACATGACTAAGCAACTGAACTCAGCAGAAGAGCAGTGGTTAAGCTCAGATTTGTAACTGATAAAGGCACTAAACAGATATGGCTGCAGAGTCAGAGGAATTCCTCTTGGAAGTCGTAAAGGCCTGGTTTAAGCAACAAAGTGTATCAATATAGGTGGTATACAGACTGAGGAATTTACCAGAACCAAGCCATCTACCTTTATAATGAGGTGGCGTAAGAGGTTCATTCATAGTAGACACAGCTCTACAGACACATGTGGATGCACACAAATACACCCACAGACATACACAGATCTGATCTTTCAGTATGTATAATTATACTGTGTATAATTATACTAATGTGTAATTATACTAATCTGCAATGAATTGTGGCTCTTAGTTTATCCTCTTCAGAGGCCCTGTGTGCAATAACACCGTTTTTGGTCTGTTCTAGACCACAGTTTTTGGTCTGCCTCATCTTGTAGGATTTGAAATTGCTCAGCTGGAATTCCATCACCTGTTACCACAAAGGAATGTGGCAGAAGGGGTGACAGTGAGTCTGAAATCCACCATTCCTTCCTTTCACAAGCCAGTGGCCATGGCCTGTTATCCTGGCATGGGTTACCAGAGCAAGGAGAAGGAAGCGTCTTTCTAAATGGCCTTCCAGCCCTTTGTGTGATTTATAAAAATGCCCTAGAGCGGCTAATGCCAGCTCTGATTCTTTTGGCATTTTATAATGCTGAAATTAGGGAATGCCTCCAGGGTCATATGTTAAATGTACGTTCAAACCAAGCTGCCATTTCCTGACATTCTGTGCAGCCAGGATTCTGTGGCTGAGGGACCAGAGCAGGTAAGCAACATGCCTCATTATACTGTAAAAGGTGCTCATGTCTGTCTAGGTAACTACCATGGGGTAATAATAACAACAATAATAAAATCAGAATACACAGCTCCAAAATTACAAGACATCTGCTCATGAAAAATACCATAAGAGCACCCACTCAGACCCTATGTGAAATGAGGAACTAGGCACGCTATGACCTGGGTGTGCATGCACCATCTCAAATGTCCTTATTTTGTAAGTCCCTGCTAATACCACTCTTATCTCCTCAACCATCTAGAACTCTTACTACCAAGTGAGTCAGTTTTATTTTTATAAAGAGAACCAGCTAGATATACTTTGTACCCTGAAGGTCCTTTGGAGACATAATGTCCCTAGACACATATTTCTGTTTTAAAGATGACAGCAGGAAAGGAAAATTTTTAAACCAAATGAAGAGGGCTTTTAACAATGAAACTTCAAGCATGATGGCACGTAAGCATGAATCTTTGGGGGTAAAATACTGGTTCTTTTCCAACCTGCTCTGGGCCTTTGTCCTTAAATAACCCTAAGTGGAAAAATTACTAATTTCATCCTGCTAATTTTTAATCAGAATACAATAAGGAACTTTGACCCCTCCAAGCCTTTCAGGATACTGTTATTTCTACACAGAATGCCCTTCTCTCTCTCATTTTTCCCACCTGAAAACCTGCTTACATGTCTCCTTCTTACATGTTACCTCTTCTCTTTAGCTTATTCTGTTTCTCCCCAGACCGCCTCCAGGCTTAGTGGCTTCTTCCTCCCTCACCTATATTCACATAGTACTTTATAAATATTTTAATACTACTTATTGATTCATAACTTTTTATCTCTTATAGTATTCTCAGCCAGATAGCTCTTTGCAAACTAGGATTTCTATCTTTTAAATCTTTGTTACAGATAGCATGCTGGATAATAGAGAAATATTTATTGCAATAAAGTATACACAATGTACTATTAAAATGTTATTCTTTTATATTTATATTTTGGTGGTATTTTTTCTTTCCATATTGCCATTTCATATGATTCCCCGGGTAAAGGCAAAAAAATAAAAAATATCAAGACTTGGACTCAAGCAGGAAATGAACTGTGTGATTCTGAACAAATCTCTCAGCATTCCATCTGCAGTTTGCACATGAGTAAAATCAGGGATTGGTTTGGAACAGGGTTTTCCAACCCTGGCATTGTTGACATTGTGGAACAGATCATTCTATTTGTGGGGAGGAGTGAGAGGTGACTGTTTGTTGCCTGAAGAATGTTTAGCACATTCCTGGTTGATATCCACTAATTATCTGTAGCACTCACTCAGATCTATCAGTTAAAACGTATACACAACTACTATATGATGCCTTCAAACTGTGGTGCTAAAGAAGACTTTTGAGAGCCCCTTGGATAGCAAGATCAAACCAGTCAATCCTTAAGGAAATCAACCCTGAATATTCACTGAAAGGACTGATGCTGAAGCTGAAGCTCCATTACTTTTGCCACCTGATGCGAAGAGCTGCCTCACTGGAAAAGACCCTGATGCTGGGGAAGACTGATGGCAGGAAGAGAAGGGGGTGGCAAAGGATGAGATAGTTGGATGTTATCAATGACTCAATGGACATGAGTTTCAGCAAGCTCTGGGAGATGGTGAAGGACAGGGAAGCCTAGTGTGCTGCAGTCCATGTGATCGTAAAGAGTTGGACAGGATTGAGTGACTGAAGAACAATAAGTACATAAAATAATCAACACGGACTTAGTGTACAACACAGGGAACTCTACTGAACATTTTGTAATAAGCTGTGTGAGAAAAGAATTTGAAAAAGAATGGATATATGTATATGTATAACTGAATCACTCAGCTGTACACCTGAAACTAACACAAAGCTGTAAATCAACTATGTTGTTGTTCAGCTGCTAAGTTGTGTCTGACTCTTTGCAATCCCATGGACTATATCATGCCAGGCTCCTCTCTCCTCTATCTTCTGGAGTTTGCTCAAATTCATGTCCATTGAGTCAAATATGCTATTTAACCATCTCCTCCTCTACTGCCCACTTCTAATATAAAATAAAAATTAAATTTAAAAATGTCTCTAGACATTGACAAATGTTCCCTCCTACCCTCATCAAGAGGGCACTAAGACCACTGCAGGTTAAAAACCGCTGGTCTAGACTAGATGTTTTCCACAGCTTTGAGCACAAGACACTTTTTTTCCTAAAGAAATATCATACATTGTATAGACAAATAACATAAGCAAAGTGCAGGGCTCTGCTTTAAAGGGTCAGAGAGAGAATTGCTGAAAATCCTTTAATTTCTATGATATTCTGATTTTAAAGAAACACAAATGAATTCACTCAAAGCACATGCCAGATGCCTGCTTTTCACTTACTCCAAGATATTTACCACTAGAAACTGAGATTTGAAAGATCAAGCTGAATTCATGCACCGATGTTAAACATCGGTCACACAATGGTAGATGGTGGAGTCAAAATATTCTTTCTTTAATCCACGGAAGGGAGTCCTCTGCTAAAGTCACAATACAGTAAGAAAAGCGGTCATATGTTTCTGGCATTAAGAAAATGCTATTAATTCATAAAATAACATATATCAGGCAGTAAACTTTTTAAAGACAGATCCAATAAGGGTTATACATCTCCACTTAAGAAATGTTTTTCACTGATGTATAGAACAGTCTTATGGACTCTGTGAGACAGGGAGAGGGTGGGAAGATTTGGGAGAATGGCATTGAAACATGTAAAATATCACGTATGAAACGAGTTGCCAGTCCAGGTTCGATGCACGATACTGGATGCTTGGGGCTGGTGCACTGGGACGACCCAGAGGGATGGAATGGGGAGGGAGGAGGGAGGCGGATTCGGGATGGGGAACACATGTATACCTGTGGCAGATTCATTTTGATATTTGGCAAAACTAATACAGTTATGTAAAGTCTAAAAATAAAATAAAATTAAAAAAAAAAAGAACTGTTTTTCATTTGTGTGACAAATATTGAAAAGATTCCTATTACATAAGAGCTGTTTGATGCTAAGGGTACAATGATGAACACATATCTATATGTGTGTACATCTATGTATATTCCTATGTATATATTTGTGTGCATATATACATAACTTATTTTACCAAATATATATAAACTTTCTATTAATTATGAACTTAATTAAAATGTGACCTAAAGATGATGACTTACTAATTTTAAAACAAAATTATGTATGCAAATATACAATGGAATCATTACCAGGTATAAATATATTCATTCATTCACTATTCTATTAAATAACTTCTCTAAAATATTAAAAGATTTAATCATTGATTTTCTTTTTGTCACAAGAATATAAGAGATTTTACTGAAAAAATTTTAAAATGTTTACTAATACTTAAAAGTAAGTTCTAAATTAAAAACATAGCCCTCTTGAAAATCAACATAAATATTCAGTTCAAAGTTATCCCTGTGTTTAATAATTCTGAAGAACAGGAATTAAAGATTAACATAAAACAGCAACATTGTCTGATGTATCTCATCAGTAGGCAGTAGACAAAAAGTTCTGAAAGGAGAGTTCAATTTAAAATTTTAACAGTAAAAAAAAAAAAAAAAGGAACTGCTAACACTGGGACCCACATTAAATTTTTCTCTATTCTATGGTGACTCAAAGCAAATGAGTGGATATTAAGAAGAAGGATTTCTGTTTCCAAAAGTAAGCAATAAGGCAAAATTCAGAAATGTTAACAAAAGAGAGGAAACTGGATGGCTCATCTTGTTAACTCATTGCCATCCTCTTATTCCAGTTATGAAAACAACTAATAATCCATTATGCTGATAGTAGTTTTTGAACAACTGCCTTTCTGTGTTTTCAACCCGATGTTTAATCCTTGGGTATGCAATGTTTCAAAATAGACATGCAGATTAGAACTCACTCACCTGTCAAATGTAGCAGAAAATAGCCTCTCTGCTGAGTTGGAGAAAGATGAATTGTCTCACAGAGTTATAACAAGCTCTCCATATTTCTCTTCAATGTTTTGAATCTAGATGCCTGATCACAGCTGTTCACAGTCTATTTCCCTGCTTTTATTTTACCAAAGCTTCCTCTGAATGGAATATTTCCTTTAAAGGTGACCACTTGACCAGTGATACCTACTGACCTCTGCTGTGTGTGTGTGTTTGTGCATGTGTACATGTGCACCAGGCTTGGGAACACAAAGAGAAGCCCATTTCTTTAGGACTCACTAAATTACTGGGCTGCCCTGGCAGCTCAGTGGTAAAGAATCTGCTTGTAATACAGTAGATATGGAGATGTGGGTTCGATCCCTGGGTCAGGAAGATCCCCTGGAGGAGGGTATGGCAACCCACTCCAGTAATCCTGCCCAGAAAATCCCACCAGGGTCGCAACAGGATCAGACACAAACTAGTGACTAGACAACAACAACAATTTAATGTCACAATTGTGTTAATAATTTAAGACTCAGAAGCAGAGGTAAAGTGAGGGTCTAAAATGAGTAACATGGGAATTCCCTGGTGGTCCAGGGTTAGTACTCACAACTGCTGCAGACTGAGTTCAGTTCCACAAGCCATGCTGCATTGGCCCATAAATAAATAAATAAAATGGGTAACACTGACTCCTTGCCCCACTTTCAAATGAGAACCCACTCATTTCAGACAAGTCCTATATTATGAAAGGGGCAAACAATGAATGCTATAATTAGACTACTAACTAACAAAACTTCTGAAACAGTCTAAGAGATACGAGAATTACTCTTGATAAAACTGCTTCCCCAGAAAGGTAAGGCAAGAAAACGTGAAAGGAAGCAAATTAGTTAAGATTCAAATTAAGAAAATTTGAGGTGCTTACACTCATTGGATGTTCCCATTGTCTTTCAGAATAAAAATGAAAATCCCTTGATGTGAACTATAGGAATCTTCTGATCTGACTCCATACCAACCTTTCATTACTCATTTATCCTATCATCCTTTACAGCAAGAGTCAGAAAATTTGTTCTGCAAATGCCAGGTAGTAACTATTTTAGGCTCTGTAGACCGTATTTTCTTCCATACACAACTACTCAGCTCTGCTGTTACAGCATGAGTGCAGCCTTAAGCAATGCACTGAAAATAAGAATATGGCTGTGTTCTAATAAAATTCCATTTATGGGCACTAAAATGTGAATTTCATATAATTTTCATATGTCACAGAGTATAGTTGTTCATATTAAATATTTTTTAACAATTCAAAAATATAAAAACAGAGGAACAATGGGGCTTCCCAAGTAGCTCAGTCGGTAAAGTATCTGCCTGCAATGCGGGAGACCTGGGTTCAATTCCTGGGTCGGGAAGTTCCCCTAGAGAAGGAAAGGGCAACCCACTCCAATATTCTTGCCTGGAGAATGCCATGGACAGAGGAGCCCGGCAGGCTACAGTTCATGGGACTGCAAGAGTCGGACACGGCTTAGCACTATCTTTCTTTCTATACAGAAACAGACAGTGCTCCACAGTCATAGTTTGCCCGTCTTCACACCTCTACAGCCTCCAGCTCCCTATGTCTATAGTCTGAGTCTATAGCTTAAAGTACTTTGAGGACTCCATACAAGCTATGGTCTTTTGGGCATCAAAGGCATTGTATTTGTTCCTTTTCTTGCAATACTCTCACCACATCCTTCTTCAGCAAACAAACTAATTTCTGCTTACCTTACACTTCTCAATTTCTCTGAGAGGTCTTCCTGAGTCCCTCATGTCTGAGCTTCACCCCCTCTTCCAAATGCCCTGTGACACACTAGAGCTTTACATCACAGGACTAGTGACACTGTGCTTAGTTTTAGACCGAGTACAACCTAGTCTGAATTGCTATCCACTGTGTCTCCTGTGCCAAGGCATTAAGTTGCTGCTCAGTAAGTACTGATTGACTAAATGACTGAAGGGCTTCCCAGGTGGCACAGTGGTAAAGAATCCTCTTTCCAATGCAGGAGATGTGGGTTCGAGCCCTGGGTCTGGAAGATCCCTGGAGAAGGAAATAGCAACTCACTCCAGTATTCTTGCCTGGGAAATCCCATGGACAAAGGAATCAGATACGCTACAGTCCATAGTGTTGCAAAGAGTAGGACACAGCTGAGAGACTAAACAACAACAAATGACCAAAGGAGGGATCTGAAGAACATTAGGATGGCAAGTTGACCTAGGTTAGACAAGTCAGTGGGGTTTGGAGGGCTTTCTGTACTGACAAGTTTGGATGAATAAATAGCTATTTGGATGCAGCAGTATGGCACAGCGATTAAGAGAATAGGTCCTGACACCAAACCTGCTTGAGCTCTGTGTGACTCGGGGCAAGTGGCCAGTGTTCTCTAAGACAATATTCTCATCGTGGAGATGCAAATGGCACTATTTCATAAGAACATAATGTGCTCATGCTAGTGGAACTTAGTGCTTAAAACACAATGAGCTATCAATTAAAATATAGCAATCATTAGGACTGGTATCAGGCAGAAAGAAATCTAACCTTATGGACTCTACGGACTAAAAGTGAGAACCTATATTTTATTTTTCATCAAGAACTTTAATGACTCACTGACCCTCAAAAAACTGTGCCTAGCAGAATCAGTCTGATTTGAAAAATTGAAACAAAGAGTAGAAAACAAATTTATCTTCAGAGCTTGAGTCTATAGATACACAAAACATCTAGAATTACATATATAGGTATGTTGTTTTTGTTCAGTCGCTATGTCATGTCTACTCTTTGCAACCCCATGGATTCTAGCATGCTAAACTCCTCTGTCTTCACTATCTCTTGGAGTTTGCTCAAATTCACATCCATTGAGTCAGTGATGCTATCTAATTATCTCATCCTCTAATACCCTCTTCTCCTTTTGCCTTCAATCTTCCCCAGCATCAGGGTCTTTCCCAGTGAACTGGCTCTTTTCATCAGGTGGCCAAAGTAATGGAGCTTCAGCTTGAGCATCAGTCCTTCCAATGAATATTCAGTGTTGATCTCCTTTCAGATCGACTGGTTTGATCTCCTTGCTGTCCAAGGGACTCTCAAGAGTCTTTTTCAGCACCACAATTTGAAAGCATCAATTATTTGGTGCTCAGCCTTCTTTATGGTCCAACTTTTGTATCTGTACATGATTTTTGGAAAAACCATTGCTTTGGATATATATATATATATATATATATAATAGTTATGTATGTACATATACATATATATAGATATGTACACACACATACACATATATATATATATATATATATATGTATAGATAAAGATATATAGATATGGAGACAGAGTGAGGTTTGTCACTTCACACCAATACATTATAAACTGGATGACCGAAGGTGCAGGACTAATGACTTGAGTTGGACAGCCTTGCCAATGACAGATAAGGAGGAGGACTGCTTTCTCCCTATCACAGCCTAAACCTCCCTCTACCATCTGTGTTCCCCCAATTCCCTAGGAGGTGGCAGTAGACAAAGGGCATGACAAACACAGGGAGCTGCGGATGGAAGGTAGCCTTAATATGTTACCACGATGTTTCACAGCCCTTGTCACCTTTTTTTCATTTTTGTAACATCTCAATCCCTTTACCCTTATTTTCCATTCTAAGGAGGGCATACAGCAAGATTGTCCATAGGCCCCTTATTGTAGCAGTTCAGGTGAAGCCCCCATTGTTGGTACTGTGCAGGAAGGGACTGCAGACAGCTGTCTCTCTACTGACTACTGAAATCTGCTCCCCTGGCAGCCCCACTGTCTTATAAGCCCCATCCCTCTCTCCCTCTGGAGTTATGTCTATGGCTGAACAGAATGTATCAGCATCAGAAGTTTCATTAAGTTATATCTTACTACTCCTGTAGGCCATAAGTTCAGTTCAGCTCAGTCGCTCAGTCGTGTCCGCGACCCAGTGAATCGCAGCACGCCAGGCCTCCCTGTCCATCACCAACTCCCGGAGTTCACCCAGACTTACATCCATCGAGTCGGTGATGCCATCCAACCATCTCATCCTCTGTCGTCCCCTTTTCCTCCTGCCCCCAATCCCTCCCAGCATCAGGGTCTTTCCCAATGAGTCAACTCTTCGCATGAGGTGGCCAAAGTACTGGAGTTTCAGCTTTAGCATCATTCCTTCCAAAGAAATCCCAAGACTGATCTCCTTTAGAATAGACTGGTTGGATCTCCTTGCAGCCCAAGGGACTCTCAAAAGTCTTCTCCAGCACCACAGTTCAAAAGCATCAATTCTTCGGTGCTCAGCCTTCTTCACAGTCCAACTCTCACATCCAAACATGACCACTGGAAAAACCATAGCTTGGACTACACGGACCTTTGTTGGCAAAGTAATGTCTCTGCTTTTCAATATGCTATCTAGGTTGGTCATAACTTTCCTTCCAAGGAGTAAGTGTCTTTTAATTTTATGGCTGCAGTCACCATCTGCAGGGATTTTGCAGCCCCCCCAAAAATAAAGTCTGACACTGTTTCCACTGTTTCCCCATCTATTTCCCATGAAGTGATGGGACCAGATGCCATGATCTTAGTTTTCTGAATGTTGAGCTTTAAGCCAACTTTTTCACTCTCCTCTTTCACTTTCATGAAGAGGCTTTTTAGTTCCTCTTCACTTTCTGCCATAAGGGTGGTGTCATTTGCATATCTGAGGTTATTGATATTTCTCCTGGCAATCTTGATTCCAGCTTGTGCTTCTTCCAGCTCAGTGTTTCTCATGATGTACTCTGCATAGAAGTTAAATAAGCAGGGTGACAATATACAGCCTTGAGGTACTCCTTTCCCTGTTTGGAACCAGTCTGTCGTTCCATGTCCAGTTCTAACTGTTGCTTCCTGACCTGCATACAAATTTCTCAAGAGGCAGATCAGGTGGTCTGGTATTCCCATCTTTTTAAAAATTTTCCACAGTTTATTGTGATCCACATAGTCAAAGGCTTTGGCATAGTCAATAAAGCAGAAATTGATGTTTTTCTGGAACTCTCTTGCTTTTTCAATGATCCAGTGGATGTTGGCAATTTGGTCTCTGGTTCCTTTGCCTTCTCTAAAACCAGCTTGAACATCTGGAAGTTCACTGTTCACATATTGCTGAAGCCTGGCTTGGAGAATTTTGAGCATTACTTTACTAGCGTGTGAGGTCATAGGGAATACAAATTATAATTCTTACTGTGACAATTTCAAAATTTCTATGATAAGTAAAATACTACTTATAACACTATGATAATTACTGCATGGATGTTTCATATATAACCAGATACACTGAAGTCCATGCTAGTGATACTCCATCTTACACTGCAAACAGACATAATTTGATCACTGAATACATTTGAATAAAAAGAATTTTGCAAAGCTGGCTCAGTATGGAAATATCACTAGGATTTTCCTAGGCTTGGCAGGTGGAAAGAATTATTTTTCATTGAAGTAAGTGTTTTTTTTTTTTTTTTTTTGAATGATGATTCCTATGGAGGAGGTATAACTTACAAAAAAAAAAAAACATTCTGTATGTGTTTTAACTGTGTTGACTTCATTATCCCCATGGTTGGTTGTTGCTGCTGTTCAGTTACCACATCATGTCCAACTCTTTGCAACCCCATGGATACAGCAGGCCAGGCTTCCCTATCCCTCACCATCTCCTGGGGTTTGTTCAAACTCATGTGAATTGAGTCAGTTACGCCATTCAGCCATCTGATCTTCTGTTGCCTCCCTCTTCTCCTGCCTTCAGTCTTTCCCCGCATCATGGTACTGGCCTTTTAAATTATGTGCCTCTGAGTCTTTCAATTTATATATCTATTATCTTAATAAGCAATTGTAGAAATGAAAAAAATAAGTAAAAAAATATTAGTATGATACCAGTGTGAATTTTGTATAGATTTTTCTGTATACATATGTTTGTTCTTGATGAACCATATATTTCTATATAATACTGTTTACAACTATAAGCTAACATTTATTGAGCCCCTACTATTTGTCTTTTTAATCCATTCTCTTATCTAGGGGATCTTCCCAACATACGGATAAAACCCGGGTCTCCTGCATTGCAGGCAGATTCTTTACAATCTGAGCCACCAGGGAAGCCCATCTATCTACCTACCATTTTATTTCTTAGAATAAAAACAATAACATATGTGCTTTTATTATTCTCATCCTACAAATGAGGCAACAGGAACAGAAAAGTGAAGTAACTAACCCAAGGTCATAAACAAGGAAACAGCAAATCTCATTAATACTCAAGTATATCAAGTTTCTGGCTAAATTTTACTAATTTTATTCATCATTTATTATGATTTTAGTCAGAAAAACTTATAAATGTTACCTTGTCACTATGTCCTACAGGTATATTTTAAAGGTGGTTTTTGTGGATTTTTAGGATAACAGTATACTAATTTCTTAGCATACTTTGCATGCTAGCATATATAATTAGGGCTTCCCAGTGGTTCATTTGTAAAGAATCTGCCTGCCAATGCAGCAGACATGGATTCGATCCCTGGGTCAAGAATATCTCTTGGAGAAGGAAACAGTAACCCACTACAGTATTCTTGCCTGGGAAATCTCATGAACAGAGGAGCCTGGGGGGCTACAGTTCATGGGGTCACAAAGAGTTGGACATGACTTAGTAACTAAACACTAACAGCAATAGATAGCTAACAATATATTTTTCAGCAGAAATTTTATTTAAGGTAAAGAGACAAACCACAGTCAAATGAATGCAGAAAATGTATCTGTTCACTTAAAATTCTATCCATTACTCAATTTATTCACACAGGAGGATCAAATAGAATTCAATATTTTCTACCAATTTTTGATAAATTTTCACAAATGTGCACTCAAAAATCTGACAGTCAACTGGAAAATTGCCCTTTATACAGTATTGCTGAGAAAAATATCCTCAGGGAAGTCTTTTTAACCAGGATTTTCTTAGCTGCTTTCTTTAAAAAAGAGATTATGTTTATCAGGACCAAAGTATAAAATAAGCCACATTTATCTCAAGAACATATACACACAATGCATATACACACATGTACACACATGCAAACATATGTATACAAATCTCCTTTAGTATCTTGCTCTTTGCTTCTTGTTTCCTACCTCATTCCCAAAGAACCATGTCCTTAGCAAACTATAAAACAACCCCTATTAATATACTGGGAGTGAATTACTCAAGCATTACTCTTCCAAAAAGGGTAAATTTAGTTTGACCCATGAAATGGACACCATCTCTGTACCAAACAATTATATTTCATTTATGATCATTTAAAAATTCTCTTTTACCCAATGGAAGTACTAGATCTTGCAGTTGAAACTGTATGTTGCTATTTAAGATTTTAAATAGAAACAAAACTCCAAATGGTAACATACAATGTAATTACTGAAGTAACTTTTTTTTACATCTTATTTATCACTATACTTCTGATTTACTGTTTAAATGTAAGACTATATAGTACCACAGATTCTAAAGACATGAACTACATCCTAAGAGAACTTGAATAATTCCAAACTGATATGAACTCAAGAATTACCCCTGAATTGAACACAGAGCCTACAAACCAAGTGTATAGTTGGGAGTTATCCAAATTAGCTCCTATATGATGTGAGCATGTTCAGTTGCCCAGCCATGTCTCACTCTTTGCAACCCCATGGACTGTAGTCTGCCAGATTCCTCTGTCCATGGGATTGTCCAGGCCAGAATACTGGAGTGGGCTGCCATTTCCTACTCCAGGATCCTATATGATACATTATGCCTAAAATATAAAATAAACTAATGAAAGTTAACATACATATTATTGTAATTCAACAACAATCACAGAATCTTTTTAGAACTTCCACCAAAAAAAAAAAAAAAGTGTCTTGAGAATGAATATATTAGCACTGCTGAGAGTTGATATAACACAGTATTAATAAAAAGTCGACTAACTTTGCAAGGTTTTATCATTTAAAAAAAATTATCTAGATTATATTCCCTTCTTGCTGGTCCCTGGGTTATTCTAACCACCATACTCTTGATGCATCACTGAAGGAAGAGAAAATCTGGTGAGTTTCAACTGAAATACCATGTGAAAGTGATTTATAACTTGCAAATTAGTACACCAAAGCAAGATGTGAATTTGTTTTAAGAAGCATTCTCTGGAAGATTGAAAGGGCTTGTTCACAAAGGAATGGTTGATTATTCACAAGATTTCAGATGATTTCAAGGAGGATGAGATGTGCGTGCACACGGTCTAGCACTCTTGTGTATGCCCGATCGTTTCAATAGTATTCGACTCATTGCAACCTTATGGACTGTAGCCTGCCAGGCTCCTCTGTCCATCGAATTTTCTAGGCAAGAATACTGGAGTGGGTTGCCATTCCCTCCTCCAGGGGATCTTTCTGACCCAGGGATCGAACTCGTGTCTCCTGTAGCTCCTGCACTGCAGACATTCTTTACCACTGAACCACTGGGGAAGCCCCTAGTACTCTTGCTGCTGCTGCTGCTGCTAAGTCACTTCAGTCATGTCCAACTCTGTGCGACTCCAGAGACGGCAGCCCACCAGGCTCCCCCGTCCCTGGGATTCTCCAGGCAAGAACACTGGAGTGGGTTGCCACTCTTAGCTCTATGCAAAAAAAGAGATACATCCATAAAATCAGGCAAGAAAGTCTTCAATGTGATCACACACAAGTTACAAGAAAATTATCCTATTTCTGTGCAACACTTTTGAAAGGCAACTCAAAGATGTAATTTCTAGTTACATATGCTAGATATCCAGGAAAATGCAAGGAACTGAACTTGACTGGTTGTGTTGACAGTGTGTCAGAACTGCAGGCAGTTTCCAGAGGAAAACGTGGGAGTAAAATACACAAGAAATGGAGACACATCACTGATTCTGTTTTAAATGCATGGAAGTTTACAGTAGCAGTGATTGACTTCAGACTCTAGTTCTACAAAGTTTGTCAGGAGGGGAATTGCATAACTGGGGAAACTATTTTCACACTTCAATTAGACTAACATCTTGGTGAGTCTAGATTTTTAAAATTAGGTTTCTTACAAAACTCGCCAAATTCTATTTAAATTGTTAAGACTTATATTGATGTATACCCTCTACTCTAAAACTGGGACTACTAAATAACCAACTGGCTATGTGACCTTGGGCAAACCGGTTCATCTCCAGCCATCGATTTCTCCTGAGTTAAACAAGAGTTTAGAATTGACCACCTATGACCCTCTTTAGATCTATGATCTGATATAAACATTTTAGATCTATAATCTGGTATATAAATTTTATATCTATGATCTGATATACAAAATAGCTTAGAACAGATAGCAATTAAATTCTCTTGAGTGCTTGTCTCACCTGAAAGCTGTTGAAACCTGTTTCCTTAGTTCAAAGATTATACTGACTTGCCAAAATCAAGTTATGTAAGAAAAGTCTCCCTAGAAAAGGCAATTTCAAGGATTTAATCCTGATTCTAGAATTATTTCAAATTATTCAGGTTAGTATACTAAAGTGTGGTCAAGATGACAACTCTTCCCTAACTCAAAATACTTGTAAATGAGTGTGAAAGAATCCATGACCTTCAAAATGTAACAGAACTGAGCTTAGCAGTTGTTAAAATTCCACATGTAACCAGTGTTTTTTCAAAGGCAGTGTTTCCTTTAAAAAAAAAAAAGAAAAAAAAAAAGGCAATGTAGAAAAAGCTTTTCTTTTTTAGCCTAAATTACCAAAGAAGTAAGGCACCATTTAATATGGCCTTGGAGATTCTACCAATGATGCTGTTTTAGGTGGATATAAAATGGGTGATTTTCCTTTAACAACAACAGATGCCTTGCATTTTATTTCTTCAGTTTGCCATGAATCACTATAGAACTCACAGCAAAGTAAATGAGAATGTGTTCCTTTCTTGACTCCCTGCCATTGTTAATTCACTATTTCTTAAAGGTAGAATGAGTTTTAAGAAAGCCAAATGTTGCCAACTGTACTTTCTGTTAAAATCCCTTTTAGTTCTTTATGGGACGACATGACAGAGTTCAGAACAATGACTGATTTAAATTAACACAGCAGAAAAACAGAGAATCTCCCCCTAAAAAATTCTCAGTAACATATCCAGCACTCATAGGACCACCAGATATGATTTGAAGCTTATAATTTACTTCTCTGACATCCTCTATTCACATGTGAAATCATTTCTCAATATAAGAGAACAGAAATGAAGTTTAAATATTAGTTTTTATAGAATGCAAAGTTATTCTAAATTTTGACAAAGAAAAAAAAAAAAGGTGCAATACACGCCTTACCCTATCTCAGTTAAAAATAACTTCTAAAACACAGAGCTGGACGTTTATTGCAATTATAATGCTGTCCAAAAAACCAGTGACAAAAAATTAAATGGTTGACTATTTTCTTTCATAATATAGTTTTCTTTGTTGCATTGTCTAAATACTTTTTTCTAAACCTTAGTTAGCATTAAAAACTTTATGAATAGCTTGCCTGACTCACGACCACTTACTGTCTTCCTTAAAACTGAATCTTTAGAATTGAAGTTTTAAGTGTATCATTTCTAAGTTAGACTAGGCAACTTGTCAGAACCATAAAAAAATAAAATTAAGTTTGTCGTTGTTGTGAGGTTGTCTGAGTGGAGAGAAGAAACCCTCTCCAGTCTTTGAATAATCTCTACAATTTATTACTGTTTAGGTTATTTATGTTGGTATGTGAAAACTTTACATGAATGATAGGATAATATCTAAAAAAACAAACAAAAAAAAAAACACTGCCCTCTATTTTTTCTAATGTCTCCACATTGATTCCACTGGAAAATACTCATAACCACAGAGATCAAATAGGCCCTTATGGATGCCCAAAATCATCCCAATGATTACTTCTTTATCTCTTTCTCAATACAATTCTGTCCTCTCCTACTTCATTCTCACCTGCTAACCTCCTTGCCTCTTGTTTAGTATTTCTAAGGAAACCACAAGTGATGAGAAGATACGTTGTTCATACCCCACCATCACCTCTACCTACCACTTGACCTAGTACTCTGAGTTCCTCCCTGGAACTTGCTGATAAAGTTCCCATGTTTCCAACTGACTGCCTGTAAACAGCTTTGTTTTCTCACTTGACTCCAACCCTTATTGACTATTCAAAGACATTGTCCCTGCAATTATATCACTCTCTAGGAATAATCAGTTTTTTCTCTCTTTCGAACTATCTCATTTGTGTAAAAACACTGTGTGTTCACTGATGTTGGCAGCTTAATTTAAAATTAATTTTTAAAAAGCAGATGAAATGATGAATGAATAAATGAATAGACATGCAACAAAGCAACTGCAGCAAAATGCAGAGAACCAAGGTGGCAGGGCTATAAACACTGAACTGCTACCTTCTTTCAACTTTTCTGTATATTAGAAAAATTCCACAATAGAATATTATTTAGAAACTAATCTAATTCCTCCCAGTTTAAACAGAAAAATCCTCACCTGCTTCTTCACCACTCATTTCTTTTTTTCTAATTTATTTTATTTTATTTTTTATTTTATTTTATTTTTTAAATTTACAATATTGTATTGGTTTTGCCATATATCAACATGAATCCGCCACAGGTATACACGTGTTTCCCATCCTGAACCCTCCTCCCTCTTCCCTCCCCGTACCATTGCTGTGAGTCGTCCCAGTGCACCAGCCCCAAGTAACCAGTATCGTTCATCAAACCTGGACTGGCAACTCGTTTCATATATGATATTATTCATGTTTCAATGCCATTCTCCCAAATCATCCCACCCTCTCCCTCTCCCACAGAGTCCAAAAGACTGTTCTATACATCAGTGTCTCTTTTGCTGTCTCGTATACAGGGTTATTGTTACCTTCTTTCTAAATTCCATATATACGCGTTAGTATACTGTATTGGTGTTTTTCTTTCTGGCTTACTTCACTCTGTATAATAGGCTCCAGTTTCATCCACCTCATTAGAACTCATTCAAATGTATTCTTTTTAATGGCTGAGTAATACTCCATTGTGTATATGTACCACTGCTTTCTTATCCATTCATCTGCTGATGGACATCTAGGTTGCTTCCATGTCCTGGCTATTATAAACAGTGCTGCGATGAACATTGGGGTACACGTGTCTCTTTCAATTCTGGTTTCCTCAGTGTGTATGCCCAGCAGTGGGATTGCTGGGTCATAAGGCAGTTCTATTTCCAGTTTTTTAAGGAATATCCACACTGTTCTCCATAGTGGCTGTACTAGTTTGCATTCCCACCAACAGTGTAAGAGGGTTCCCTTTTCTCCACACCCTCTCCAGCATTTATTGCTTGTAGACTTTTGGATTGCAGCCATTCTGACTGGCATGAAATGGTACCTTATAGTGGTTTTCATTTGCATTTCTCTGATAATGAGTGATGTTGAGCATCTTTTCATGTGTTTGTTAGCCATCTGGATGTCTTCTTTGGAGAAATGCCTGTTTAGTTCTTTGGCCCATTTTTTGATTGGGTCGTTTATTTTTCTGGAATTGAGCTGTAGGAGTTGTTGTATATTTTTGAGATTAGTTGTTTGTCAGTTGCTTCATTTGCTATTATCTTCTCCCATTCTGAAGGCTGTCTTTTCACCTTGCTAATAGTTTCCTTTGACGTGCAGAAGCTTTTAAGTTTAATTAGGTCCCATTTGTTTATTTTTGCTTTTATTTCCAATATTCTGGGAGGTGGGTCATAGAGAATCCTGCTGTGATGTATGTCTGAGAGTGTTTTGCCTATGTTTCTCCTCTAGGAGTTTTATAGTTTCTGGTCTTACATTGAGATCTTTAATCCATTTGAGTTTATTTTTGTGTATGGTGTTAGAAAGTGTTCTAGTTTCATTCTTTTACAAGTGGTTGACCAGTTTTCCCAGCACCACTTGTTAAAGAGATTGTCTTTAATCCATTGTATATTCTTGCCTCCTTTGTCAAAGATAAGGTGTCCATATGTGCGTGGATTTATCTCTGGGCTTTCTATTTTGTTTCATTGATCTGTATTTCTGTCTTTGTGCCAGTACCATACTGTCTTGATGACTGTGGCTTTGTAGTAGAGCCTGAAGTCAGGCAGGTTGATTCCTCCAGTTCTATTCTTCTTTTCATGATTGCTTTGGCTATTCGAGGTTTTTTGTATTTCCATACAAATTGTGAAATTATTTGTTCTAGCTCTGTGGAGAATACCATCGATAGCTTGATAGGGATTGCATTGAATCTATAAATTGCTTTGGGTAGTATACTCATTTTCACTATATTGATTCTTCCAATCCATGAACATGGTATATTTCTCCATCTGTTAGTGTCCTCTTTGATTTCTTTCACCAGTGTTTTATAGTTTTCTATATATAGGTCTTTAGTTTCTTTAGGTAGATATATTCCTAAGTATTTTATTCTTTCCGTTGCAATGGTGAATGGAATTGTTTCCTTAATTTCTCTTTCTGTTTTCTCATTATTAGTGTATAGGAATGCAAGGGATTTCTGGGTGTTGATTTTATATCCTGCAACTTTACTATAATCATTGATTAGTTCTAGTAATTTTCTGGTGGAATCTTTAGGGTTTTCTATGTAGAGAATCATGTCATCTGCAAAGAGTGAGAGCTTTACTTCTTCTTTTCCAATTTGGATTCCTTTTATTTCTTTTTCTGCTCTGATTGCTGTGGCCAAAACTTCCAAAACTATGTTGAAAAGTAATGGTGAAAGTGGGCACCCTTGTCTTGTTCCTGACTTTAGAGCAAATGCTTTCAATTTTTCACCATTGAGGATAATGTTTGCTGTGGGTTTGTCATATATAGCTTTGATTATGTTGAGGTATGTTCCTTCTATTCCTGCTTTCTGGAGAGTTTTTATCATAAATGGATGTTGAATTTCGTCAAAGGCTTTCTCTGCATCTATTGAGATAATCATATGGTTTTTATTTTTCAATTTGTTAATGTTCACCACTCATTTCTTTGTTTCCCCCTACTCCTACAAAAGTGAAAGTCAAAGTCAAAGTCAAGTTGCTCAGTCATGTCTGACTCTTTGCAACCCCATGGACTGTAGCCTGCCAGGCTCTCCATCCATGGGATTTTCCAGGCAAGAATACTGGAGTGGGCTGCCATTTCCTAAATGTTTTCACACTTATATCATTCAATTAATAAAAGGTTCATATCAGGGGATAGCCAGAGAAGTTTTTCTATCAGTTAATGTCCAAACATTCTGTATCATTATAATTAAAAACATATCTCATAGATATTTTACAGGCTTTTTTTAATCCAGCTAGAAAATCTTTGTCTTTTAATTGGAGTACTTAGTCTCTTTATTAAATTACTAATGTTTTACCATTAGCAATGTATATCTTAATACTGCTCTATGTAGTAGACTACATGTGATCATCTGCATGGTACACACTAAGAGAGTTGTGAAATAACACACAACTAACAAGCTAACATAGGGGTAGTTGACTAAAAATAGATAAATAATATAAAATAAAGGAAGGGAAAATAGGACAGATCACTACTTTTACCAAAATCTGGACAATGCAACAATCTTAAATTAGTTAACTTTTATTTACTGCTGATTCTACCCTCAAGCATGTGTGTGTTTATAAGTCATACATTTAATTATTTTCATATTTCACCTCAAAAAACATTATTATTGTAGTTTTACATAGTCAACATTCATTTGAATTTACCCACATATTTACACTTTGTTCCACATTCTTTATCTCTATGTTTCCATTCAAGATCATTTTCTTGCATGAAGATCACTCAAGTATATTCTTCAAGTGTGGATCTGCTGGTAATAAATTTCAATTTTTGTTTACATGAAACTCTATTTATTTCAACTTTGTTTATGAATACTATCTGGCTAGGATAAAAATTATAGGATAGCAATTTCAGTACACTAACTAGTTCATTCCATTAATTTTGGCAATCGTTTTCACTAGCTAAAAGCCAGTTGTCTCTTATTTGATCTCTTTGTCACTAGCTAAAAGTCAGTTCTTTCTTAAGTTGACATGTCTTTTTTTCTCTTAGTGTTCTTAAGATTTACCTTTCATTTTTGAAGTTTTCTTATGAAATAACCACATGCAGTTTTCTTGAAGGGCATGGAACTTCTGAATCTGTGTAGTTATGTATTTCATCAGTCTTGGAAAATTCTTGCATGTCAACCTTTATGTTTTTCAACCTCCTGTTTCTGTATATTTTATTCTGGATATTAACTCTGACATATTTCACTTAACAAATTCTTTCTTCAGGTTTGCCTAACTGCTGGCAACTAAAACTATTAACTAAAGCTATTGAATTCATTTCAGTTATTTTAACTTTTAATTATAGAATTTCTATTTCATTCTTTTTATAGCTCCCTGCCTCTGCTGTAAATCTTCATTTGACATTTAATTTCCTGAACATATTAACTTACAGAACTTTAAAATCCTTGTTTGATAACTCTAATATTTGCATCTTTGGTGGATTACTTTTTTATTATATATTCCTCTTTGTTTCAGTCAAGATTTTTAATGTCTTATTATTAATTTAATATCACATTTATATTACATATACTGTGCACTATATACTATATTCTTATACACTGTAGAATAAATCAGTTATAGATGATGATATTTTCTTCTAGAGAGAAATTAGTTTGGTTGTGAGCGGAATATTATGGTAGAGATAGATCATCTTAATCTAGTACGAGACTGAACTGATTTGAAAGTAGGCTTTTGGGGAGCTTCCCTGGTGGCTCAGATGGTAAGGAATCTGCCTGCAATACAGGAGACCTGGGTTTGATCCCTGGGTCAGGAAGATCCCCTGGAGAAGGGAATGGCACCCCACTCCAGTATTCTTGCCCGGGAAATCCAATGGACAGAGGAGCCTGGTGGGCTACAGTCCATGGGGTCACAGAGTCAGACATGACTGAGCAACAAACACATACTTTTTTCTTTGTAAAATCTGATCCCCATATTCCATGCATTCCAGGGTCCCAGATAAAAATGTGGGATGTTGTGGCAGATGATAATTTCCAAAGATGGTCCTAACAGTCTATGTCCATTTATCTTGATCCTGAACATGCCTCTGTGACAACCTTATCAATATATTAGAATAGAAATTCTAGCATGTGATTTCTGACTATAGGTCACAAAAATGCCTTGTACTTGTGCCTTTTTTTCTTTGAGATTCTCATTCTTGAATACCAGCCACAATGCTAAGAGGAATCCCATACTAGAACGTTTGGAGATACTAGGTCACATCTTGTGTTTGGTATGACAGGTTACAGCTGACAGACAGCATCAAGTCCTAAACATATATGTGAAGGCTCCTCACCCTCCAGACTATTCCAGTCCCCAGACATCACACTACTCCCAGCCTTTGAATCTTCCCAGCTGAAGCTTCAAACACTATGGAGCAAAGATAAGGCACTCTGCTGTAATCTCAAAGAATTCATGAACCACAGAATCTCCAGCATAATAAAAATTGTTATACAACATTACATCTGGGGTTATTTGCATGCAGCAATAGTAACTGGAACAGGTGCCTTCCAGACCGTTTGTTCCTGAACTTCAATTTCTTTCCCCCTAGACTAAGGAAACTACCAAAAGTGTTTCTCACCTCCTAGTTGCCTTACTAACTGCTTTGTAATTGGCAGATATTCATACTTCTGGATTTCCCCTTTCCAAAATCTTGACTCAAGAGCTTACTCACTTAGTATTTTTCTAGTGCTTTTAATTTTTTAGTTATTCTTGTTTGGGAGGGTTCATCTGAAATAATTTAATTCTTCTTTTGGGAAGCATATGTTAACTCACCTCAAAGAATTTTTAATTTAAATCATTACACACACACCCACAGATAATTTTAACTTCTAGAAGTCCTATTTAGGTCATTTTAAATTGTGTCATTCTTAATTCTTAAAACATATTACATAAAATTATTTTCTTCGCTATGTCTGATAATTCCATTCTCTGTAGCTTTTAAAAATGTAATTCTCTTATGCTTTGTTTATTCTACTGGCTCCCACTTACAGTATATATTAATTATTTTTTAACCTTAAACACATTATTTTTGACATATATCTCAAAAATATTTTGGAAATTATTTATGCCTTATGTAAATTTTCATATTTCCAGAAAACCTGTTTCTGCCAATTGCTTAGTTTACTATCCTCCTAGAATCAACCTACATTAAATTCTTCTTTTGGGATTTGAACACACAGATAGCATGATTTCTGGCTCCAAAACTTGTTGGACAACTCAAATTTTACAGGGAAACATTGATTTTTCCTCTACTCAAGTCCAAATTAATCAAGACAAGATGGTTTCATTCTTTTTGGATTTAGTTTAATGATAATTTGCTGTTGTCCTTTGGTATTCCCACTCTGTGAAGGGAGTTTCTTATTTACCTCACTATCTCCTGCAAAAAGCAGACTTTATATCCTTTCTACTCTGGGTTATGTATCTTCAACAGAAAACTGAAACAAACCTTGCCACATAACCTATAGGTGAAATCTAGTTTGGGCACTAATCTTTCAAACGTTCCTTTTTTCTTTTTTAGTATTTTGGGACTTTTATTGTTTTCCTATATCACAATATATTCAAAGGACGTTTGCACATTTTGTCTAACTGAGTTCTATTCATTAAAAAAATCATTCAGATACTCAGCCATCTCTGTACCCTCCTTCAATATGGCAGCCAAGAATCCAGATTTATATGTGATTTTTTCATGTGATTGCTGTTTAGTCTCAAAGTCATGTCCAAATCTTTAGTGATTCCAAGCACTGTAGCTCACCGGGCTCCTCTGTCCATCAGATTTCCCAGGCAAGAATCCTGGAATGAGTTGCCATTTACTCCTCCAGGGAATCCTCCCAACACAGGGATCAAACCCATGTCTCCTGAATTGGCAGACGGATTCCTTACCACTGAGCCACCAGGGAAGCCTTTTATGTGATATGTCAGTTAAAAATGTTATCACAAAGCAAACAAAACAAAGTGGGTTCAGCCCTGAGAGCAACAGTCTGTCCCCTCTGGCCAGTGCAAATAAAAGCAAAAGCTGATTTAAAAAAAAAAAAAAAAAAAGCATCTGGAAGTGCAAAACTTGGACCCAAACAACATGTTATATCTTTTTGCTTCAGTTTAACATGGTAATATCTAAACTATTTTTGTTCTTAACGCAATTTCTCTCTCATATACTAATAAACACTGGAGGGTTACCATGCCCCCTAAGGACTTGAAAATGAGGGATACAAGATGACACTTTGAAGGTTAAATTAAAATTCAACACTTAGATCTAAAGTGAGCCAGGAGCATCATACGATCCCAGCAGTATATACTTACATTTTATTCACCTAAATCTCTTAATTCCATGCTCACCAAGCAACCTCCTGAGTCCCACATAAGCCTATCTGTGAGCAGAGAATATGCTGATCATGCTGACAGGACTATTTCTATTCTGGGTTACAGTCATTTCTGTTGGTAAATCAATAAAGGACATCTGGCAATGATTTGGCTTAACCAAAGAGCAACATAAGCTTATTATGCTGACAGAACATTTCTGCCAGATGTAACCATTCTGTTTCTCACTTTAAACCAATAGAGTGGCATTTTAGGTGTTTCCCCCTGCTCATTCATGAATTTTGATGATCTCTCAGTCTTCTTTCATTCCAGACATTGACCAGATCAGTATTTTTCAAACCTGGATTTCCATATCATCAGGAACGCAATGTAGGGTTCCAGGGAATGTGAGAAAGGAACAGTACAGGATATCTTTCTGGAACAATATTTAATAGAAACAGTAGAGAAAGAGACAAAGAGCTTCCTTTTTACTAAAAGAAGCACAAATATATTTGGAAAGAAATTATATTCATCACAAAAATAAAATTGAGATTTCTTAAAAATTTGCCACTTGATATGGACACATGAGGCTCTATCACCAGATGCCCAGGGCTGCTTCAGTGACAAAATTAACAAGCCAATATTTGGCCAATACATATCATAAAGCACCATATCACATTTCTGTCATCCACTGTTTGGATGGTTGATTGCTTTATTTTTAATGACTATGATTCTCTTTTTCTAGTTCTTCTCTTTCCCATTCTATGATCGATAATCTGTTTACAACATGGATGAATTCTATTTTGTGTTAATGACAGACTGATTTTGTTTGTTTCTCAGAACATAACCACTACCCAGTTCAATCAATGAGTAAGGAGTATAGTAGAAACTAAATTATCAGTAACTATATAAAGTATCTCATAGCTAGACAGTCTGTATGAAAGCTACAATAAATTATATTGGAAACATTTATATTAGGTTTATTCCCAAGGACTTGGAAGAAAGTTTTCATGTTTTGCACCTTCTTTCTTTGGCTCCTGGAATTAGCATGGCAGCTATAATTCAAGCTGTGTTTAGAATGACAAATAGCATTGACCTACCTCCTTACCCAAACTCTTAAATAGCTTACTCTTGCCTCTAGAATAAAGTTCAATGCCCTTAGCATGGCATAAAGCATGATCCATAAGGCATTAAAGTAAGCCTCCAGCTTACTACTCAGAGTCTCATCTCTTGCCATACCTTGTCCTCAAACTGCCTATGTGGCAAATTGAAATTCTTTCAGTGTCTTAACCTCTCTATTCTCATTCTCATGTCAGGGCCTTGGAAATTCATGCTTCCTCTGCCCTGAACACCTGGTCCCCATTATTTGGTAGTTAACTTCACTTTTCAGATATTCACCTAGATAGGAAGCCCCTCCCATTCTGCCTTCCGAGTTTGGCTTGCACGCCCCTCAATGTAGGACTTCAGCGGTCAATGCTCTATGCATGCCTCTCACTGAATTTTCAATATCTCATTATAAAATCTCATTTGGTTCCCATATCCTTTAATGGACTGTAAGTCAACTAGAACACTAATTTCCAATCTTGGCATCTTTCATCTGATTGATTACTACTTACCCCTTTAGAGCTTTTGGCAGATGATGCTAATGTCCACCCTTTATCCATTCTTCCTTTAACTTGTAGCACCCACATTTTAGCTGGATGTCTGGTTATCCAATACAGAATATATCTCCCAATCTCCTCTGCAACTAAATGTGGCCTGGGGATGGGAGCAGAACACTTATGTGCAATTTTCAGTGCATCTCTACAAGGACACTTGTCCTTGATTCTCTGTCCACCCTCTTGATGGCTAGGAAAGGTTGATAGTTTGGACCTAAACTTGGAAGCCACATGTCAAAATTGGTATAAATACCTCACTAAGCCTATAATCCTTAGTCCACATTGCTATATATGAGAGAACTGTATGAGATAGAACTTTTATGAGATAAAACTGTATCTCTTATTTGAGTCAGTTGAGAGAATCAACTCTCTGTGATACAGTAGCCAAGAACATAGAGGTCAATTTAGATGTCATTTCTTCAAGAGCACTTCCATGCATCTGTCACCAGACTATAAATTCCATTAACACTAGATACTGAATTCACATTTGTTTAATGACACATAAATTAATAAATGAATGAATGACTCCAGGAATCTAAAGTTATATAATAAGTTGACTAATGAATATAATTTCAAAAGTTTGCAATAAAATAGAAGCATAAGTAATTAAGTAGCATCTGAAAAAAATTAGTGGGAATAATGTATTTAATTATAGAGTATAAGACTGTTTAAGATCAGTATATCTATTAATGTTATTTTATTGATCAAAGCAGAAGTAAAATGCAAACACCATTAGGTTGAAAACTTGGAGCAAAGGGAGAAAGTAATTCTCTCATGAAGTAATGTACTCTCTCCACCATCTGCATAAATTGCAGCATCCTTCCCGGGTGGTGCTAGTGGTAATGAATCCGCCTGCAATGCAGGAGACACAGGAAACATGGGTTAGATCCCTGGATGGGAATGATCCCCTGGAGGAAAGCATGGCAACCCACTTCAGTATTCTTGCCTGGAGAAGCCTGTGGACAGAGGAGCCTGGCAGGCTACAGTCCACAGAGTCGCACAAGGTAGGACACAACTGAAGCAACTTAGCACACACCAGCTCATGAGGAACTGGGCTGGAAAGAGAGCCCAGAAGAAGAACAAGGAAAGCAGTCAGCTCAGTTTAGTCAGTTCAGTTCAGTTGCTCAGTTGTGTCTGACTCTATGCAACCCCATGGACTGCAGCACTCCAGACCTCCGTGTCCATCACCAACTCCCAGGGTTTACTCAAACTCATGTGCAGTGAGTCTATGATGCCATCCAACCATCTCATCCTCTGTCATCCCCTTCTCCTCCTGCCTTCAATCTTTCCCAACAGCAGGGTCTTTTGCAGTGAGTCAGTTCTTCGCATCTGGTGGCCAAAATATTGGAGTTTCACTTTCAGCATCAGGCCTTCCAATAAATATTCAGGACGAATTTCTTTTAGGATGGACTGGTTGGATATCCCTGCAGTTCAAGGGACTCTCTAGAGTCTTCTCCAACACCACAGTTCAAAAGCATCAATTCTTCGGCACTCAGCTTCCATTATAGTCTGACTCTCATATCGACACATGACTACTGGAAAAACCAAAGCTTTGACTAGACAGACCTTTGTTGATAAAGTAATGTCTTTGCTTTTGAATATGCTATCTAGGTTGATCATAACTTTTCTTCCAAGGAGCAAACATCTTTTAATTTCATGGCTGCAGTCATCATTTGTAGTGATTTTGGAGCACATAAAAATAAAAGTCTGTCAATGTTTCCACTGTTTCCACATCTATTTCCCATGAAGTGATGGGACCGGATGCCATGATCTTCGTTTTCTGAATGTTGAGCTTTAAGCCAACTTTTTCACTCTCTTCTTTCACTTTCATCAAGAGGCTCTTTAGTTCTTCTTCACTTTCTGCAATAAGGGTGGTGTTATCTGCATATCTGAGGTTACTGATATTTCTCCCGGCAATCTTGATTCCAGCTTGTGCTTCATCCAGCCTAGTGTTTCTCATGATGTACTCTGCATATAAGTTAAATAAGTAGGGTAACAATATACAGCTTTGACATACTCCTTTCCCTATTTGGAACCAGTCTGTTGTTCCATGTCCAGTTCTAACTGTTGCTTCCTGACCTACATACAGATTTCTCAAGAGGCAGGTCAGGTGGTTTGTATTTTCATCTCTTTCAGAATTTTCCACATTTTATTGTGATCCACATAGTCAAAGGCTTTGGCACAGTCAATAAGGCAGAAATAGATGTTTTTCTAGAACTCTCTTGCTTTTTCAATGATCCAATGGATATTGGCAAATTGATCTCTGGTTCCTCTGCCTTTTCTAAATCCAGTTTGAACATCTGGAAGTTCACCATTCACCTATTGTTGAAGCCTGTCTTGGAGAATTTTGAGTACTACTTTGCTAGAGTGTGAGATGAGTGCAATTGTGCGGTAGTTTGAACATTCTTTGGCATTATCTTTCTTTGGGAATGGAATGAAAACTGACCTTTTCCAGTCCTGTGGCCACTGCTGAGTTTTCCAAATTTGCTGGCATATTGACTGCAGCACTTTAACAGCATCATCTTTTAGGATTTGCAATAGTTTAACTGGAATTCCATTACCTCCACTAGCTTTGTTAGTGGTAATGCTTCCTAAGGCCCACTTGACTTCACATTCCAGAATGTCTGGCTCTAGGTGAGTGATCACACCATCATGATTATCCAAGTCATGAAGATCTTTTTTGTATAGTTCTTCTGTGTATTCTGGACACCTCTTCTTAATATCTTCTGCTTTTGTTAGGTCCATACCATTTCTGTCTTTTATTGTGCCCATCTTTACATAAAATGTTCCCTTGGTATCTCTAATTGTCTTGAAGAGATCTCTA
The DNA here is from genome assembly GCF_029407905.1 of Bubalus kerabau. Lineage (NCBI taxonomy): Eukaryota > Metazoa > Chordata > Mammalia > Artiodactyla > Bovidae > Bubalus > Bubalus kerabau. The sequence continues at coordinate 58,713,092 of NC_073634.1, forward strand.
GCCTTTCCCATTCTATTGTTTCCCTCTATTTCTTTGCACTGATCACTGAGGAAGGCTTTCTTATCTCTCCTTGCTATTCTTTGGATTCTTAACTCTGCATTTAAATGGGTGTATCTTTCCTTTTCGCCCTTGCCTTTCACTTCTCTTCTATTCACAGCTATTTGTAAGGTCTCCTTAGATAACCATTTTGCCTTTTTGCACTTCCTTTCCTTGGGGATGGTCTTGATCCCTGTCTCCTATACAATGTCAGGAACCTCTGTCCATAGGTCTTCTATGGACACTGTGTCTATGGTCTTGTATGGTACTCTGTCTAACAGATCTAATCCCTTGAATCTATTTGTTACTGCCACTGTATAATAGTCAGCTCAGGAGGAGGTAAAAAGAAAGCAATGCATTTAAAGAAAACTTGGACAAATCTTCAGTCTCATCTATTGACATAAAGGAAAGGAAACATGTTATCTCCATTTCATGGCAAACAAAGCAGCACATACTGATCAATGCACCATGGACTAAATTCCCTCATGCAATTTAACCAAAATAATTATTGTATTTGTTACACATTCTATTACTATTTTCATTTCTGGTTTCAAATAATTCAATAAAGTGTTGTAAACCTTTATGCAAATAACTATCACAACTTACATATAAAAATAATAGCCAATAATATTAATAAATGACTCTGTGCTGTATGTCAGATTATTTGGTAAGTACTTTATATGGGTTATCTCTGAAATTTGCTTAAAAACAATCTAGTAGACCCCTATTGTCAGTGTTGATTCATGTTAGTTCTTATTTAACTATTGTATACACATGTATGACAAGGAGAACAACAAGGCTATATACTGTCACCCTGTTTAACTTATATACAGAGTACATCATGAGAAATGCCAGGCTGGATGAACCACAAGCTGGAATCAAGATTGCCAGGAGAAATATCAACAACCTCAGATACGCAGTTGATACTACCCTAAATGGTAGAAAGTGAAAAGAAACTAAAGAGCCTCTAGATGAGGGTGAAAAAGGAGAGTGAACTAACTGGGTTAAAACTCAACATTCAAAAAACTAAGATTATAGAAACAAGTCCCATGACTTAATGGCAAATAGAAGGGGAAAAAGTAGAAGCAGAGACAGATCTTATTTTCTTGGGCTCCAAAATCACTGCAGACAGTGACTGCAGCCACAGATTTAAAAAAACACTTGCTCCTTGGAAGACAAGCTATGACAAACCTTGTTCTCGTTGTTGTTCAGTTGCTAAGTTTTTACCGACTCTTTTTGACCCCATTGACTGCAGCACACCAGACTTCTCTGTCCCTTATCATTTTCCAGAGTTTGCCCAAGTTCATGTCCACTGAATCAGTGATGCCATCCAACCATCTTATGCTCTGTTGTCCCCTTCTCCTTCTGCCTTCAATCTTTCCCAGCATCAGGGTCTTTTCCAATAAGTGAGTTCTTTGCATCAGGTAGCCAAAGTATTGGAGCTTTAGCTTCAACATCAGTCCTTTCATAGAATATTCGGAATAGAATATTTCCTTTAAGATTGACTGGCTTGATCTCCTTGCTTTCCAATGGACTCTCAAGAGTTTTCTCTAGCACCACAGTTCTAAAGCGTCAATTCTTTAGCAAAGTGATGTCTTTGCTCTCTCTTTTTTTTTTTTTTTTTTTTTGTCTAGGTTGTCATGCTTTCCTGCCAAGAAGCAATCACCTTCTAATTACATGGATGCAGTCACCATCCACGTGATTTAAGAGCCCAAGAAGAGGAAATCTATCACTGCTTCCACATTTTCCCCTTTTATTTGCCATCAAGTGATGGGACTAGAAACCATCTTAGTTTTTTTTATTTAATACTGAGTTTTAAGCTGGTTTTTTCACTCTCTTCCTTCACCCTCATCAAAAGGCTGTTTAGCTCCTCTTCACTTTCTGCCATTAGAGTAGTGTCACCCACACATCTGAGGTTGTTGATATCTCTACATTCTCAATCCTGAATCAGTCAGTTGTTCCATACAGGGTTCTAACTGTTGCTTCTTGACCCGCATACAGGTTTCTCAGGAGACAAGTAAGACAGTCTGGTATCTCTTTAAGAATTTTCCAGTTTGTTATGATCCACACAGTCAAAGGCTTTAGTGTAGTCAATGAAACAGAGGTAGATGTTTTTTCTGGAATTCCCTTGCTTTCTCTCTGGTCCAGTGAATGTTGGCAATTTGCTCTCTGGTTCCTCTGCTTTTTCTAAACCAAGCTTGAAAATCTGGAAGTTCTCGGTTCACATAATGATAAAGCCTAACCTGGAGGATTTTGAGTATAACCTTACTAGCATGGGATCCCTTCATGGATCACTGCCTTGTCATGGTGAAGGGGCTTGCAAAACTCAATGAAGCTATGAATCATGCTGTTTAAGGCCACCCAAGACGGATGGGTTAGTGGAGAGTTCTGACAAAACGTTATCCATTGGAGGAGGAAATGGTGAACCACTCTAGTATAATAGCCATGAGAACTCCATGAACTACAAAAGGAGGCAAAAAAAAATGACAAACCTAGATAGTATATTAAAAAGCAGAGACATCACTTTGCTGACAAATGTCTGTATAGTCAGGGCAGGGGGAGAAGGGGGCAACAGAAGCTGAAATTGTTGATGGCATCACTGACTTAATGGGCATGAGTTTGGGCAAACTCTGGTTGTCAGGGAACTAAGATCCTGCATGCCACGTGGTGCAGCCAAAAAAAAAAAAAAATACACATATATATATATATATATTTTTTTCCCCCTACACCAAGACCAAACAAAAAACACAGAAGCACAAACTTTATGAGCTCTGTTTTAAATTATTTAATGCATCTCTGGTATAACTTTAAAAAGGCTCAAGTATAATTTCATGACTCATTTACATTGGAACATTTTTAAATGTTTTATTTATGTTATGAGATTTTGTGAGCATTTTATAAATTGTGAAAGTGGCAGCACCTTTTATTCAGGCTTTAAATTGCAGTCTCGCCAAAAGAAGGGAACCAGATTACTTCAATTCAAATCAATGTAGGTTCAGATTTTTTATGCAAATTTTTAGCTTATATTTAGCCTAAAAAAATGTAAAGAAAACTGATTTCACTCGACAAACAGAAAGTAGATGTTAATCCAAAGAAATTCAGTCCTCAAGTTTTTTTTGTTCATCTGTACTTATTAGTCTTATTAGTATAAAACAGGAGCAATGCCACTTCCCAGGAACAAATCAAATTTCAAGTATAATTCTGTACTAACAAAGGTCTTCTCTTTTACCTCGAAAATATCTTTTTTAAGTTCACTAAGGGAGATTTTGAGAATTTTCTCTTATTTTCACAGTCAATACCATTTACCATCTCTAGGACAAGTGGTCCAAATAACTAGCCAGACACGTATCCAGTGATTACAGGGTCAAGTTAATTTTCCATATTACATTCTATGTTACCTGTATAAATTGCATGAAAACCATATGCATATTAATGAATTTTAGTAGAAAATGAAGGTTCAGGGAACTCCCTGCTAAGACAGCACTTCTACTGCAATGGCCCAGGTTCAATTCCTGGTTGGAGAACTGAGATCCCTCAAGCTGCATAGTGTAGCCAAAAAATAATAATAATTTTAAAAATTTAAAAAGAAAAGAAAATGAAAGCTCAGGTCTGTATAATTATGTCCTAAGAGTTACTTTTGTCTGAAGTAATAGGAAAATGGAGGCAAACAATTTTGATAAATGTGTAAAAAGCTGACTTGTGTGAAGGGGTCAGTTCGAGGTTTCATCTTGCTCAATCATACTGTACTAACAACCTCAGTGGATATTTACGGATAGCTCTTTTTGCTTATCTCATTTAACTCTCTTAAAACCCACTGACATCTCTACTGTTACCACTATCACCCTCCTATCGCAGTAAAGGAAACAGAGACTTAGAGGGATGAAGTTAATAGGTACAGAGATGCAGGGCTTGGAAGTGGCAGAGCGTGGATTCGAACACGTCAGTGTGATGCCAAAATCTGTACATTTAATAGCTCTGCTATGCAGTCTAGTTGGAGGTCCCTTTATTTAACAAAATGGAAGGGCTTTACAAAAAGTAGGATATCTTCAGAAAGAAATGCCTTCAAGGACTGCATGGAGCAGGGGGCAGGAAAAAAATACCATACAAAAAACTGACAGAAAAGTGTTAGAAGTGATGATACAAAATTGTACCTTCTTAAAATTTTCCAGTTAACTTCCTATCTCCTATTGCTGTCCTGAAATTCTGCAGAGCTGAAGCTCCCAGCTCTGCATTGCAGCAGCCATTCAGAACAGGTGATGCACGTAATTACATAAGCAAAGCTTCACCTGATCAAAAGTCACTTTTCCTCTTTCCAGAATTTTACAAGGATCCCCTGGAGATAGCAGCAATAATACTTCGTATTTATGTTGACTTTTCACATTACTGGAAATACCTTTAGACGAAACACATCAAGAATGTCCTAATACTAAGTTTTCCCAAAACTCTTCTGAATCAATAACACATATTTGATGAAATTCTGTATCAGTGGCATGCATGTGTACTTGCTAAGTCACTAAGTAGTGTCCAATGCTGTGTGACCCTGTGGACTATAGCCCGCCAGGCTCCTCTCTGTCCATAGGATTCTCCAGGCAAGAATACTGGAGTGGGTTGCTATGCCTTCTCCAGGTGATATTCCTAACCCAGGGGTCAAACTGACATCTGACAGGTCTCCTGCATTGGCAGGCAGGTTCTTCACCATTAGCGCCACCTGGGAAGCCCCATCACTGGCATGTGAAAGTGAAAGTCGCTCAGTCATGTCCGACTCTTTGCAACCCCATGGACTGTAGCCTGCCAGGCTCCTCTGTCCATGGCAAGAATACTGGAGTGGGTTGCCATATCCTCCTTCGGGGATCTTCCCAACCCAGGGATCGAACCCAGGTGTCCCGCAATGCAGGCAGATTCTTTACCATCTGAGCCACCAGGGAAGCCCATGAATGCTGGACTGGGTAGCCTATCCCTTCTCCAGGAGATCTTCCTGACCCAGGAATCGAACCTGGGTCTCCTGTATTGCATGCAGATTCTTTACCAACTGAGCTATCAGGGAAGCCCCATCACTGGCATCCATGATATCTAATGGTGTTCCTGGTTCTGTAAAACTTCAGGAGTCTCCTCCAATGAAAACTAGATAATTTTTTTTAAGGCTCCAGAGACAAGGTCCTAACCTCCCAGTAGTTCCCAGTACGATACACTGAATGACAAGTCATCGTTTTATGCACACAATCCATTTTTTCTGTCTTTTAATTTTTTTTATTTTTGGTTAACTTCAGTGAACCCTTTTCCATGGAGGAAATAAGATAAAAAATGCAAATACATCAGTAAGACTGTCCCCTCCCCTTCTGTGAGTCCACTGGCAGAGCAGGAGCATGTACAATACAAAGTGTCCTTTGTTGACTGGCCTCAAACTAAAAATAACATTCAAATACCCTATGTCTTCAGTATAAAGGAATTAGCTGGATCCACAATGTAAATATTCATGAAAGGAAAGGGATCCTAAGGGAAGATAAATCTCTAAATCCCTGAGACTTTGTTTTCTTCATTTGCTGCCTAGTTTAAAACACCACCAAAACCAAGAACTTTCATGGTAAAAGTTGCTGCCAAGTGTCAGTGAGAATGAGTTCAAAAATAAGAATAACCCTTTCCAAATTTGTTATAAAACATTTTTGGTTGCTCAAGGTTGGGGCAATAGGGATAAATTAGGAATTTGGTATTAACACATGCTGCATGTAGGCTAAGTTGCTTCAGTTGTGTCTCTTTACAACCCTACGAACTGTAGCCTGCCGGGCTCCTGTCTCCTATGTCTCCTGCATTGGCAGGAAAATTCTTTACCATTAGCGCCACCTGGGAAGTATGTACACCACTGTATATAAAACAGATAGACAGCAAGGATCTACTATACAGTACAGGGAGCTCTACTCAATATTCTGTGATAACTTATAAGGTAAAAGAATCTGAAAAAAAAAAGATATATATGTATGTATAACTGAATCACTTGGCTGTACACCTAAAACTAACACAACATTGTAAATCAACTATGTGCTGTGTGCTTAGTCGCTCAGTCATGTCTGACTCTTTGCAATCCCATGGACTGCAGCCTGCCAGGCTCCTCTGTCCATGGCAAGAATACTGTGGAGTGGGTTGCCATACCCTCCTTCAGGGGATCTTCCCAACCCAAGGCTCGAACCCAGGTGTCCTGCAATGCAGTCAGATTCTTTACCATCTGAGCCACCAGGGAAGCCCATGAATACTGGACTGGTTATCCTATCCCTTCTCCAGGGCATCTTCCTGACCCAGGAATCAAACCAGGGTCTCTTGCATTACAGGCAGATTCTTTACCATCTGAGCCACCAGGGAAGCCCCAATTATACTTTGATTTTTTTTTAATCTAAATAAATTAAAGAAACATTTCTGGTTCCTCAAATGAAACCTGGAGGAACATCCAACTTCTAACAATTAGCACAGGTAGAGCCTAATCCAGAGGCAAAAACTGCAAAGTGTTCTAAGAGGGCCTCTTGGAGATGATTCTTGTGTTCTGAAAGGGAAAAGGGGGCAGGTAAGGACAAAGGGAACCACTCTTCTCACTGTATCGCTTGACTGAGAAGAGGTTAAACATTCCAATGCCTCCTCCCCTCCGTACCCATCAAAGGGGATTTGTTGCACATTGGGCTTCTCACGTGGCACTAATGGTAAAGAATCTGCCTGTCAAAGCAGGAGATACAGGTTCCATCCCTGGGTCAGGAAGATCCCCTGGAGAAGGGAATGGCACCCTACTCTAGTATTCTTGCCTGGAGAATCCCTATAGACAGAGGAGCCTGGAGGGCTACAGTCTGTGGGGTTGCAAAGAGTCGGATATGACTGAGCACAGCATACAACACAGTGAAGCAGGAGGAAGAGGTTATAGGATGTTTAAAGAGTAAAAGTACCAGAAAAATCAGAAGACATTAAGGAAGCAAATATCTAGACTGGCCTGGGAAGTACTGACACCGAAACAAAACCCACTAGCAGTCAGAGCACAGGTGGGGCTGCCTGAGGACCCCAGGGGCAGGAAAGGGGCTCTGGTGGGGTGAGGTTCACAGCTGCACATAAAGAAGAAGAAAGGGATGGACAGAGGCCCCAGAGCAGGATATCTTTCATTTTGTCTTCAAACATGAATTTCATTGTATTTTTTTCAGATTGGAAAGGAAAGATTTAAACTCTATTTACAGATATCATCTTACAGATTGAAAATCCAAGGAATCCACTTTTGTTTTTTGCATATTTGATAAACTCATTTCACTTATTTACTTGTTTTTACATTCCTTTTTAATATTCTTTTCCATTATGGTTTATCATAGGCTACTGCATACAGTTCTCTATGCTATACAGTAGGACCTTGTTGTTTATCCATTCTGTATATAAGAGCTTACATCTGTTAACCCCAACCTCCCACTCCATCCCTCCCACAACATGATCCCCCTTGGCAACCATCAGTCTGTTCTCTATGTCCATGATTCTGTTTCTGTTTCACAAAGAGGTTCATTTGTGTGCACCTTTATGTTCACAGCAGCGCTGTTCACAATAGCCAAGACATGGAAACAATTTAAATGTCCCTCGACAGATGAATGGATAAAGAAGATGTGGTACACATGTACAATGAAGCAGAATAACTTTAATGACTGCCAGTGCAGACAGGTGAGTTATCACAAGTCTTCCAGGGAAATGGCTTAGGGACGTAGTGGGGAAAAGGGGTGGAGTGAGGAGCAATGTGGGACCCCAGCTCATCCAGTTGGGGGCTTTATTATTAATATACACCTTGAATTCTCTCTCTCAGGCTGTTACCACCTGTGTGCTCATCTGAAAAAAAAATTCATTCTGTTTATTCAAAATATTTTCTAGATGTAAAACCAATCACTTAAAGAAAGTTAAACTATATTGTAAATACCCCAGGGAAACACAGTTTTGAAAGTAAATGACCATAAAAGCGCTAGGAAGCAAAGAAAGCTCAATTTTATAATGTGGATAATCAACTTCAAATTATCTATTTTGTAAATATGCATTCTGGGGTTTTAATTCTCTATAAAGTAGGCCACACAGAAATAGCTTAGTTTATATACATATACACAAATACAACTGAAGTAAAAATAAATAAAAACCTGAACAGTAGAGGAAGAGCCATGAAGGCAGTGGTAGCAGAAGCAGCTGTCTATAGAATCAGAAAGTGTTGGGGAATATTTGGAGATTTTAATGAGCTGGACATTGTGTCTGGACGATGTTGTCTTTAAGAAAGAGGCTTTCACACTCATAGTGAAGGAGACAGCAAGTGGATATTTCAAGAGGACTCAAAGTTCTAAGAAAAATATGAAGTTTAGAAAGTTGGGAAAACAACCCCCAAGAAAACCAAAGCCACAATTCTGCTTTTAAAGATGCAAATAACCCAGGAGGTGAATGTCGATGACTCGTGACAGGCACAGTCAGACAGTGAAGGGTCTGCAGCTTGAACAAGGTGGACATGGGAACACGGGGGTTTGGTGACTCATCCTATCACTGGGAAAAACCTTTAATTCTTATGAGGGAAAAACTACAGGGATGGAGGCTTTTTCCCTTCAAGTGTGATAGATAATGCCTGAATTTGGGCCATTAAACTTGGGCAGTTGATCGGCTGGAATTTTCTCATAACCAGGTTATCCAGGGGAGAGATCTGGGCATAAGATAGCAGATTCTGAAGATAACTCGGCCTTCTCTCTGTAATTTGCTTTCTGTAGACAGTTTGCTTCCCAGATCCTCAAGAACCATCACATTACCACTATAGTAAAAATAAAAACAAGCTGCTATTTTCTATGAACTTACTATGAGCCAAGCACTGGGTCAAGCTTTTTGTTGTTGTTTTAAAATTTTTTATCTATTCTTCAATGACCTGCAACAAATCTTAACTGCCTTTCTTGAGGACAGGATGCCCATGTTCGATATGTCCAAAAAGTGTGCTTACTTAGTGTACTTTGTCTTTTTCTACAGCCTTCCACAGCATTCACAGGCCTCTGAATTCTTTTCTGTCAAACAAACCTTTTATTTTTATTTTTAACTGAGAATAATTAGTCTATGTTCATGGCAAATAGATGGGGAAACAGTGGAAACAGTGGCTGACTTTTTTTTTTTGAGGGTCTCTAAAATCACTGCTGAATCACTCCAAAATCACAGTTAATATCACTGGGCTATGATATCGTGATGGTTTCTGCCATACATCAACATGAAATGGCCATAGTTATACATATGTCCCCTCCCTGCTGAATCTCCCTCCCCATCCTATCCCTCTAGGTTGTCACAAACCACTGGCTTTGGTTTCCCTGTGTCATATAGCAAATTCCCACTGGCTATCTATTTTACATATGGTCATGTATATGTTTCAATGCTACTTTCTCAAATCATCCCACCCTCTCCTTCCCCACTGTGTCCAAAAGTCTGTTCTTCATGTCTGCATCTCCTTTGCTTCCCCACAAGTAGTATCATTGGTACTACCTTTCTAGATTCCATATATATGTGTTAATATAGGATATTTGTCTTTCTCTTTCTTACTTCAATCTGTGTAATAGACTCTAAGTTCATCCACCTCATTAGAGCTGACTCAAATGGATTCGTTTTTATAGTTGAGTCATATTCCATTGTATATATGTACCACAACTTCTTTATCCATTCATCTGTTGATAGACGCCTAGGTTGCTTCCATGTATGAGCTATTGTAAATAGTGCTGCAAAGAACATTGGGGCACATGTGACTTTTTCAAGTATGGTTTCATCAAAGTATATGCTTAGTAGTGGGATTGCTAGGTCATATGGTATAGAAACACAAAAGACCCCAAAGAGCCAAAGCAATCTTGAGAAAGAAGAATGAAGCTGGAGTAATCAATGTTCCTGACTTCAGACTGTACTACAAAGCTACAGTCATCAAGACAGTATGATACTGGCACAAACACACTCTTTATATTTAATTTTTAGAAATTAATGTTATTCTTATCTCCTCTAGTCCATTCTTTAAAGTATTATTATGGTGGTTAGATAATCACATGGCACAAATATTTGGAAAGAAGATCTATATAGGGTGAAGGGTTTGGCTGAGTGATGCACAAAGTTCCTACAAACCCTAAGCTGGATGATTTTATCATGAGCTTTGAGGAGGAATCTCAAAGTTCTGAGAGCTTACACATTAGGACAAAAAGGCTGAGAGTATTTAAATAATTTTCCCAAAGACCACAGGGCACTTAGTGATGTTGTAGGACAGTATTTAGAATATTAACATGTATATGTGTGTGTGCATTATTACCGCTCTTTATTTTACCTATTTCCTCTTCCCCATTTGGAACACCTAAGCCACTTGGACTTATTGCTTAAGATTAGGGAAGCTTTAGTGGAAAAAAAAAAAAGAGGGGAAAAAAGAGCCCCAGGAGAGGACTCACTCAGCAAACAGATAGCAGATTTGGCAGATTACCTGAAGAAGAACTAGGTTGCCTATCATAAGGCAGATTCTTTACTGACTGAGCTACCAGGGAAGCCCATCACAAGTTTAACCATCCCCTACACAGGATTCTACAATCTGGAAGAAGGTGGACTGTCTGAAGAGAAAGTAGAAGATATTTAGGCAATCATAGGCCCCTGAGGAAAGAGACCCTGGACCTTGACCCCATGCCTCAGATAATCCTTGAATAAATAATCATATACTTTATTACCAAAGCGACACTATAGATAATTACCTAAAAACAGGTGTAAACTCAGACTGTACTGGGAAAACCTCACAGAGGATTACCCTACCTCTGAGGATGAGAAGGTAATAGAGCCTCCCACAAAAAGGCAGAAAGAACCTGTGCTCTTTTCTCAGCAAAGCCATAGGGACAGAAAAAATCCTTAAGAATCAGTGAGTCTAGGTAGCTGATGTATTTATAAGGCTTTTCAGAATTCCTTGCATCTCAGAATGAATCCTTTCCGCCACATAGTGGCTTTGAGTTTTCTGTTTTATAGTTTATAATTGCTATTTATTTGTATTTTATAGTGTAGCTTTTCCTCAAACATCTGCTAAGTCTTGATTATATGCTCATATTTATAGCTAAATCCTCTTTTGACTGCATGCTGTATCTGTTCTTGGGGCAGAGACCCACACTGGCATCTGGACAGAATATTCAGTGGTGGTGGGGAAGCACTGCAACTTTTCCCCTGATTCTGAATATATCCTATTCCCCTAGGCTGTGTCCAGCCACCCTGAGACCCATTTGCTCCCTCAAATCAAAATCCCAGACTTGCTATTCTCAACTAGATTCAGAAATCACAGCTGATACTAGACCCCAGGGAGGGGCATGAGGTCTTGAGAATGAACTGAGCAGCATCTCATCACCTGTGGCCTAGGCCAATCACCCTTGCTCTCAGTTTCATCCACTCCTGAATGTGAATTTAGTACTGTGTGCATGTTCTTCATGAGGAGGCACCCACAGAACTCCTGAGCTGTAATTTCCTTCTTCAATCAGTTCTGTCTTATGTGAATCCTTCATTATTCTTATTCCACCAAAAGTTCCCAAACATGCCTTTGAGCTCAGCTATTTAATTTTCTCTTATTTATTCAGTTAAGTATCTTTTTGATCATCTCCTGGATTTTGATGGAAGAGAGGAAGACTACAGCATGTAGCAGTAACTGTGAAATTACACCTATTACAGCATGTAGTTGGAACTGTGAGATGAAAGCTAAGGGCCAACTCAGCAAGGACCTGGGTGTTCTGAGAGCAGGAGACCAGCTAATCAATGGGCTTCTCTCCAAGTCTGGTGGGGGCTTATGTACAGATGACCCCTGGGGGGTACATAATGAACCCAGTATCCAGACATTACACTATATTAACCTCACTCCCAAACTTAGGTCCAGTAGAACATAGGAGCAACCTAGAAATTGACTAAGAATGCATTTCTTCCTCCCCAACGGAATAAGAGCTTAAAACAAGTTAAATTTATCATAAAAAAATGAAGTTGCATTATTTACATCCTTGTAAAGGTAGCAGAATCAGAAATATTCATTAATGCATTCATCCTAGAAATTTTTATAATTTTATTTGCCAAACACTGTTCTAAATCCTAAAGACAGCATGATGAAACTGATAATATATCCATGTCTCCTGACTTCTACTCAGTTTCTTATTAAGGAACTCTCAGAAGTATCTTGTCTTTCATAAAGTAATTGACTATTTTATAAATAAGATATTTAATGCTTAAAAATAATTTGAAAATAAAGTTGTACCTAGTTAAAGTTGCATTTTACCTATATGTTTCAGCAATCAGATAAAACTACATATTTGTTTTTTATAGGATATGAAGCAATGATATAATTCCTAAGTTCCAAACAGCTCTTTCAAATCATAAACATAATATGCCTTTTCTTCATAGAAAAGTAAAAATGCCTTATTTCAACTTTACCCACATACTGTCTCTACCCTTTTGAAAATAAACCTAAGTCTTTTTAATATTCCAAGAAAAAATAATGCATTTTCCACAGACATAAAATTAGACACTATTGGTTTTTTACAGTTTGAATCAATACCAATTATACACCTGCGGGTCTGGTCTCTTCTCTAGTCTAGTGGCTTCTATTCAAGTACTAGATAATTATTTCTCTCATTTTCTTCAGCTAAAAGTAAATTGTGAAGAAATCAATTCCATTTTGGATACTTATATTCATGATATTTATTGTATTCCCACATTTTACATCACAGAATATGTGCTCATTATTGCGGCTAAACCAAAAGATATACAACTAGAAACAATTCACTAATAATATTCTATCTCAGCTTGTTATTGTTTAAATATACAACTGTAGATGCTACCAAGATAATTAAAATTAAGAAAGCTAATGTTAATATATTCTGTTAACAAGTAGAATTATCCAATACGGCATTAGTAAAAAAAGTATCTAATAAATCTTTCCTGTGGTAATTCTAGATGGAACTTAAATCCAACTGAAAATAACATGTAGAAACTTTAGAAAACAGATCTCAGAACCAAGCACTTTTAGAGACTAAGGTTTTTTCTTGAACATCAGTTGAGGCTGCCAATAATAAAAAGTTAAAGTAAAAACAGTTTAGTGTACTTAACAAGTATTTTGTTGGCATTAACCAACTTCAAGTCTTCTTTTACTATTTCCTATATATTATATAATATATAGAATTTTAAATAGTCATCTGTCATATATATTTATATATATAAATATATATTATATATATTATATAATATATATAATTTTACATAGTCATCTGTCATATATATTTATATTTATAGTTTGATACATATTTATGTATATTTCAAATATATATTTCATCTGTTCTATTCAAAGTAAATAGGAGACCATGAGATCAGGATCAAGTCAGAAATGCAGAAAACCAGAAGCTGGAGAATCCAGAGAACATTTTAAACAAGTTCTCTGTTTATCTAGTATGCTGTTTTCACTGTTATGATGATTTACATGGGGTCATCACGACACTTAGCAATTTCTCATCCATTCTTTTCTATCATGTGAGTATATATTTGAAGAATGGCACATTCTTGGACTAGACAACAGCAGACAAGGCAGATAACATGATGCACATAAATTAAAGTTGCAGAGGTGGCACCAAGCAGTGAAGACAGAGGATGAGAGGGCTCTGGAGTAGTCTGTGTTTCTCCTTAAAATTAACTGTTGCATCTCCAACAAACTAAATTCTCCAAACCTGCTTAATATTTACTTCCTTCAAGAAGCCTTCTCCAGAGCATTGACATTTCTAACAACTATGTGGAAGTCAAGGTGTTGTATTCGTTTGAATATTACAGATAGTCCTTGACTTATGATGGTTTAACTTATCATAATGGTGTAAAAGTGATATACATGCGGTAGAAACTGTACTTCAAAGTTTGAAATTTGATCTTTTCTCAGGTGAGCAGTATGTGGTTCAGTGCTCTCTCCTGCTGCTAGGCAACTGCAGCCGTAGTTCCCATTCAGCCCACAATCGTAAGAACACGAGAGAAAACAACCCACTCACATACAACCATTCTGTTTTCCACTTTCAGTATTCAGAATTATACGTGATAGTCCACACTTTATTATGAAAGAGGCTTTGTCTTAGATGGTTTCTTGCCCACCTATAGGCTAACATAAGTATTCTGAACACATGTAAGGTAGGCTCGACTAAGCTATACTATTTTGTAGGTTAGGTGTACTCAATGCATTTTCGATGTACTGTATGTTTGAGACAAAACCCCATTGTAGGTTGAGGAAGATCTGTACCCTTCATCGGAGTGCAATTCAAGAGCCATATGTATTAGATCACACAGGGTAAGATTTAAAAACACAGATTCCCCAGGTATCACCCCAGATGTTCCAAATCTGAAACTCAAGAAATGGTGCCCTGCAACTTGCATTTAAATGAGCTCCCGGACTAACAACCTTATATACTAAAGTTTAAGAACCACTGTCCCATAGCTTCCGACACAGGTCAGTAAACAGTGATTGAATTAGGATTTGGGGCCATGGAAGAGAAGAATACATTCACAAGGGTAAACATGAACATAAACTTAGAATGTGCCTTACTAGGAAACGAAACACTCAACATAGACAGGGGTGTCTAACGCAACAGAGAGAGTACACATATAAAAATCAAAGTGATCACAAGCACACTGAGAAACACTGTAGAAGTAATCAGATATTCAAAGAAATGCTGAAACACACACATGCAGAAATCACTAGGATAAAAGATGAGTGTTTTCTATTTTAAAAGGCAAACAGCCATTCCTTTATTTTTACAAATTCACAAAAAGTCTGCCTTAAATGCTAAAAAAGATGACTGAAGAAAAGGTTTTCTTATTTTGCATTCACAAAGGAAAACAAACAAAATAGTTCTTTCTAGGCAAAGTCAATTTTTAAAGAAGAAAATCATTAGATTCTTTCTCCCTCACATCCTTTATGTTTTTCTAGTAAAAATTATATATATTTAAGGTATACAACATGATGTTTGGGTATACATACACAAACATCTATATAGTGATTACTACAGTCAAGCTAATCAAATTAACACATCTATCATCCCATATGGGACTTCTCAGGTGGCTCAGTGGTAAAGAATCCACCTGCCAAGTAGGAGACACAGGTTCAATCCTTGGGTCTGGAAGATACCCTAGAGAAGGAAATGGAAACACACTCCATTATTCTTGCCTGGGAAAACAGAGGAGCCTGGTGGGCTATACTCCATGGGGCCACAAAAGAGTGGGACACGACTTACTGACTAAACAACAAAATTGTCCCATATAGGTACTTTGTGTGTGTGTGCACATTTGTGTACTGAGAGCACCTGAAATTTACTCTTTTTGCAAATTTCCAGTATAAACTACAATATTTTAAAATATAACCATCATGCTCTACATTTAATGTCTAGAACTTATTCATCCAACATAATTGCAACTTTGTACCCTTAGACCAACCATTTCCCCACTTCCCATTCTGCTTCTATGTATTCACTGTTTTTAGATTTCACATAGTGAGATTATGTAGCATTTTTCCTTGTGCCTGGCTTATTTCACTGAGTATCATATCCTCCAGGTTCATACAGGCATCATTCATACATACAGCCTTCTCTTTAAGGCTGAATAATATTTCATTATGTGTGTGTGTCACTCAGTTATATCTGACTCTTTGTGACCTCATGGACTATAGGCTGCCAGGCTCCTCTGTCCATGGAATTCTCCAGACAAGAATACTGGAGTGGATTGCCATTCCTCTTTCCAGGTGATCTTCCCAACCCAGGGATCAAACTGTGTCTCCTGCACTGCAGGCATATTCTTTACTGTCTGAGCCACCAGGAAAGACTGGGGAAAATCTAAATATTCCAAACAATAAAAAGAAAACGGTTAGATCAAATCTTCAAAGATGAATCTGGTATAATAACATGAAGTCATAAAAAGTCATATAAAAGAATATTTAATGACATGGGAAAAATACATGATATAAAGCAAATTAATTTTTTCCCTGAATCATCTTGAAGTTTTACATAGGAAACTATTAAGATGAATCAACATTTCAGTTAGCTATTTTATTTTCCATTGTCGTCTTAGTGAATTTTTCTAGATTTTCAGATTTTCTAAAATGTATGTTAACTTACAATGATGAAAATAAATATATAAAAATAAAGGATGGTATTATTTTGATCACATTTTTTCAAAAAGTTCACGTTACATTTTGAGATCTCTTTCATGTAATTCTACAAAATCACAGCTTTCTTGGAATTAAAGAGACTTTTTCTATTCATGTTCTGTTCTTTTTAACTTGACTAAATTTGATTTAACTTTGGTGATTATTGTTAATGATCATGAGTGAGTAATGACTAAATCTCTGGTTTGCTTTTTTCTGCAGAATATATTTCCTATTAACTTTTCATAGTGCCAAGGCTAATGCATATATTAAAATGGTTATACCAAGAGAAAAATATGATCTGAAATGATACATACATACCAATGTTCATTGCAGCACTGTTTAAAATAGCCAAGACATGTAAGCAACCTAAATGTCCACTGACAGAGGAATAGGTAAAGATGTTATACATATATACAATGGTATATTACTCAGCCACTAAAAGGAATGAAATAATGCCATTTTCAGCAACCTGGATGGGCCTAGAGAGTGTCATACTGAGTGAAGTAAGTCAGAGAGAAGGAGAAATATTGTATGACATCACTTATATGTGGAATCTAAAAAGAAATTATATAAATAAACTTAGTTTCAAAACAAAAAGAGACTCACAGACTTAGAGAGCAAACTTATGATTGCGGGGGGCAGGAAGGGATAGTTAGGGACTTTGGGAAGGTCGTGTTCACACTGTTATATCCAAAATGGATAACCAACAAGGATCTACTGTATACCACATGGAACTCCACTCAATGTTATGTGCCAGCCTGGATGGGAGGAGGTCTTGAGGGATAATGGATACATGTACATGAATGGCTGAGTCCCTTTGCTGTTCACCTGAAACTATCATAATGTTGTTAACTGGCTATACCTCAGTAGAAAATAAAATTTTAAAGTTCGGGGAAAAAATGATGGTTGAATAACTTTACTTCAGGAACTCACCTAGGGCCAGGGATTTTATTAACCTTACAAGAATACAATCTTGGTCAGAGGTTTTTGATGTCCATTAACTTGTAAAATGGCACCCCACTCCAGTACTCCTGCCTGGAAAATCCCGTGGACGGAGGAGCCTGGTAGGCTGCAGTCCACGGGGTCGCTAAGAGTTGGACACGACTGAGCGACTTCACTTTCACTTTTCACTTTCATGCATTGGAGAAGGAAATGGCAACCCACTCCAGTGTTCTTGCCTGGAGAACCCCATGGACGGGTGGGCTGCCGTCTCTGGGGGTGCACAGAGTCGGACATGACTGAAGCGACTTAGCAGCAACAGCAGCAGCAACTTGTAAAATATTTGTTGTTGTTGTAGAAAATAAGTATTTGTTATTTTGTTGTACAAAATATTTGTTTAGCTCATAAACTGTGTATGTGGAGAAAATTAATTTGATCTTTGGAGCTATAAATTAACTCAGCAGCCTTGGGCTATTTACTGTCCACTGTACATACATGCATGGTTAGTTTACCCACAAAAATGAGAAAGAAATTTATCATTCTACAATAGATTCTCCTTTGTCACTTGTGATCTACACACAATGGGATGTTCTATCTCTCAGTGACTAAAAGGACAGTAATCCAGGAATCAGGTCTGTGGAAATTTGATGACTCTCTGGTTGACTTTGGATCTCATTTATTCTTTTTTTTAAATACAAATTTATCTATTTTAATTGAAGGGTAACTACAATATTGTATTGGTTTTTCCATATATTGACATGAATCTGCCATGGGTGTACATGTGTTCCCCATCCTGAATCCCCCTCCCTCTTCCCTCCCCATCCCATCCCTCTGGGTCAACCCAGTGCACCGGCTCTGAGCACCCTGTATCATGCATCGAACCTGGAGTGGCAATTCATTTCACATATGATATTATACATGTTTCAATGCCATTCTCCCAAATCATCCCACCCTCACCCTCTCTCACAGAGTCCAAAAGACTGTTCTATATATCTGTGTCTCTTTTGCTGTCTCTCATACAGGGTTATCATTACCATCTTTCTAAATTCCATTATATATGCGTTATATATATGCATTATTATACTATATTGGTGTTTTTCTTTCTGGCTTACTTCACTCTGTATAATAGGCTCCAGTTTCATCCACCTCATTAGAACTGATTCAAATGTATTCTTTTTAATGGCTGAGTAATACTCCATTGTGTATATGTACCACAGCTTTCTTATCAATTCGTCTGCTGATGGACATCTAGGTTGCTTCCATGTCCTGGCTATTATAAACAGTGCTGCAGGATCCTCTATGACGCACCTCCGAGAATATTGGAAATAAAGCAAAAATAAACAAGTGGGACCTAATTAAAATTAAAAGCTTCTGCACAACAAGGGAAACTATAAGCAAGGTGAAAAGACAGCCTTCAGAATGGGAGAAAATAATAGCAAATGAAGCAACTGACTAAGAACTAATCTCAAAAATATACAACCAACTCCTGCTGCTCAATTCCAGAAAAATAAACGACCCAATCAAAAAATGTGCCAAAGAACTAAACAGACATTTCTCCAAAGAAGACATACAGATGGCTAACAAACACATGAAAAGATGCTCAACAGCACTCAGTATCGGAGAAATGCAGATCAAAACCATAATGAGGTACCATTTCACGCCAGTCAGAATGGCTGCTATCCAAAAGTCTACAAGCAATAAATGCTGGAGAGGGTGTGGAGAAAAAGGAACCCTCTTACACTGTTGGTGGGAATGCAAACTAGTACAGCCACTATGCAAAACAGTGTGGGGATTCCTTAAAAAACTGGAAACAGAACTGCCATATGACCCAGCAACCCCACTGCTGGGCATACACACCAAGGAAACCAGAATTGAAAGGGACACATGTACCCCCATGTTCATCATTTATTCTTAATGTATACTAATATTCAGGGCTTCCTAGGTGGTGTTAGTAGTAAAGAACCCACCTGCCAATGCAAGAGACATAAGAGATGTGGGTTCGATGCTTGGATCAGAAAGATCCCCTGAAGGAGGAAATGGCAACCCACGTCAGTATTCTTGCCTGGAGAATCCCATGGACAGAGGAGGCTGGCAGGCTACACAGTCCACAGTGTTGCAAAGAGTCAGGCGTGATTGAAGCAACTTAGCATGCATACACTAGAAGTCACATAGCATTTCTTCCCCAAAGAGCAGCAAAATATAGTATGCATTTTTAAGTACCAAACACTAAGAGGTCTCAAGGCATTATCACATTTGTTTCTCACTGCTTCTTCTGGCACTTAAAACAGTTGAAAATCCACTCCTTTTTGAAAGATGAAATTTCAAAATTTAACCTTGATTTCCTGCTTTCATCAGAATTTTGTCTCTTCTTCTCCATGAAGATATCTAGCTCAAAACTATATGTTTTAATGATCAGAGTTTCTTGTCATCTTCTTTAACTTTTTTTGAGACAAACAATTGGATGGAAAGGAGGTAATAATCTCCTCTGTCAGAGTGTATGGGAAAAAGTCCAGAGTATTTTGAACATGGGACTACTGAGAAAGCACAGAATGTTTTCCATGCTATCACTTATCTGAGCTACACTGAGTTGAATCTAGTAAAAATGCTGACCATGGCATCTAGCATTGGTTACCGTGGGCACTTCACTTCATACTGCTTCTTACTCCTTTCAGCTTCAGGGGAGCAAAATTTCCGAGCCTAAAATATCTCTCTGGCATGTGGATTATTTTGTGGTAAAACAATCAAGGCCCACAGGCTCAGGAAGAAATTTTGACTTGCCCCCTTAACTGCCTAACAGAATAAAGGGCCTGTTCCTGGAATGAAGATATCACTGACTAAGATACCTATAAATAATATGGGCTGGGGGTGCTGGGGGAACTCAAGACAGCACCTGAAGACCAGAGTTCACTGTGTCCCATAGTCTCTGCAGGCCCAGCAAACATTTGTCTATCAAACATTTGCTCATTCATCTCTATGTGAATCCTTTGAAGTCCAAAACTAGCCCCCCCAATATACTTTTTTGTCTTTAGCTGAAGATGGTATTTAAGGTAAAGATTTCAGCCATTTTGGCAAATCATTCAGTTTTCTTGGGTCTCTCCCATGTCTACATGTTATTAAACTTTTGTTTAATTTTCTCCTGCTAATCTGTCTCACATGATTTTAATTCTTAGACCAGTGAAAAGAACTTAGAAGGGTAGAGGAAAATCTCTTCTTCCTGACATGGCATTCTAACAGAATAAAAATTATAAAATTAATAACCAGAAATCTCACTTTACAAAAGTTGGGAGACCAGAAGGAGGAGCTCTAATGCCCATGATGATAATAGAGCCCAACAGGAAGAAGAAACATCCCTGTTTTTTCCCAGCAAAGACTCACCCAATGAAAAGTCATGGAAGCTTTGTTTACCACAACCCTCCCAACTTGTTTTCCGCTCTATAAAAGAGTTCTCCTTCCCTTGCTGTGGGGGGACTTTCACATGGTTGGCCACGTTGCAGACCCCAAACTGCAATTCTCTGCTGATCCTGAATAAACTCATTTTTCTCTGGAGAAATATCTGGCCATTTATTTATTTCAGGTCAATGACATAATGCAGAGGTTATCAGCCCAGCAACAATATTCACTCCCAAATGATAGACCTCACATGGCAGCATCCCTTAAGGGATTATTTCATCCACAGGATTGCAGTAGCCCTGTACATTCACCATCTCAGTCTCTGTTGTGAGCAGCTATCAGTGGAATTATTATTTCTTTAGGGATGGGAGCAAATTTCACTTAAACATATTTTCCATTTTCAGCTTTATCTATTGGTATGTCTTTTAAAGTGTTGGAAAAATTTTGAGAAAACTTGTTTACAGTCTTGATTTTGATATAGAAAAGGAAATATGAATTACAAATTAAGGCAGGAAGTAGAAATGAAACACTGAAATCAAGATTAGCTTAGAAAATGTAAGCAAACTGAACATGACAAGTAAGAAATAAATATGTGATTCAAAGCCAAAAGCATTAACCACAAATCTTGGCTTCAATTAACCAAACTCAAATTGTCAAAAAAAACACGGTGTCAAAGTATCATTTTTACAAAAATATATAGATATTGCTAATATTAAAAGTAAGATTATATAGATACTCAGAATTTCTAGACCTTAGTTGGCAAAGCATTGTCTCTGCTTTTCAATATGCTATCTAGGTTGGTCATAGCTCTTTTTCCAAGGAGCAAGTGTCTTTTAATTTCATGGCTGCAGTCATCATCTGCAGTGATTCTGGAGCTCAAGAAAATAAAGTCTATCACTGTTTCCATTGTTTACCCATCTTTCTGCCATATGGAACCAGATGCCATGATCTTTGTTTTTTGAAAGTTGAGTTTTAAGCCAGTATTTTCATTCTCCTCTTTCACTTTCATCAAGAGACTTTCATTCCTCTTCACTTTCTGTGATAAGGGTGGTGTCATCTGCGTATCTGAAGTTATTGATACTTCTACCGGCAATCTTGATTCCAGCTTGTGCTTCATCCAGTCCAGTGTTTCTCATGATATACTCTCCATATAAGTTATACAAGCAGGGTGACAATATACAGCCTTGACGTACTCCTTTTCCTATTGGGAACCAGTCTGCTGTTTCATGTCCACTTCTAACTGTTGCTTCCTGACCTGCATACAGATTTCTCAAGAGGCCGGTCAGGTGGTTTGGTATTCCCATCTCTCTAAGAATTTTCCAGAGTTTGTTGTGGTCCACATAGTCAAAGGCCTTGGCATAGTTAATAAAGCAGAAATAGATGTTTTTCTGGAACTTTCCTGCTTTTTCGATGATCCAACGGATGTTGGCAATTTGATCTCTGGTTCCTCTGCCTTTTCTAAAACCAGCTTGAACATCCAGAAGTTCTTAGTTCACATACTTTTGAAGCCTTGCTTGGACAATTTTGAGCATTACTTTGCTAGCATGTGACATGAGTGCAGTAACTTGAACATTCTTTGGCATTGCCTTTCTTTAGGACTGGAATAAAAACTGACATTTTTCAGTCCTGTGGCCACTGCTGAGTTTTCCAAATTTACTGGCATATTGAGTGCAGCACTTTCACAGCATCATCTTTTAGTACTTGAAATAGCTCAGTTGGCCCACCTCCACTAGCTTTGTTTATAGTGATGCTTCCTAAGGCACACTTGACTTCGCATTCCAGGATGTCTGGTTATAGGTGAGAGATCACACCTTTGTGGTTATCTGGGTTATTAAAATCTTTTTTATATAGTTCTTCTGTGTATTCTGACACCTCTTAATATCTTCTGCTTCTGTTAGGTTCATACCATTTCTGTCTTTTATTGTGCCCATCTTTCCATGAAATATTCCCTTGGTATCTCTAATTTTCTTGAAAAGATTGCCACTCTTTTCCATTTTATTGTTTCCTGTATTTTTTTGCATTGATCACTGAGGAAGTCTTTCTTATTTCTCCTTGCTATTCTTTGGAACTCTGCATTCAGGTGGGTATAGCTTTCCTTTTCTCCTTTGCCTTTAGCTTCTCTTCTTTTCTCAGCTATTTGTAAGGCCTCCTCAGACAACCATTTTATCTTTTTGCATTTCTTTTTCCTGAGGATGGTCTTGATCACTGCCTCCTGTACAGTGTCATGAACCTCTGTCCATAGTTCTTCAGGCGCTCGTTCTATCAGATCTAATCCCTTGAATCTATTTGTTACTTCCACTGTACAATAATAAGGGATTGGATTTATGTCAATCCTGAATCCTAGTGGTTTTCCCTACTTTCTTTTATTTAAATCTGAATTTGCAATAAGGAGTTCATGATCTGAGCCACAGTCAGCTCCTGGTCTTGTTTTTGCTGACTGTATAGAGATTCTCCATCTTTGGCTGCAAAGAATATAATCAATGAGTTTTCAGTATTAACCATCTGGTGATGTCCATGTGTAGAGTCTTCTCTCATGTTGCTGGGAGAGGGTGTTTGCTATGACCAGTGCATTCTCTTGGCAAAACTCTGTTAGCCTTAGGTCTGCTTCATTTTGTACTCCAAGGACAAACTTGCCTGTTACTTCAGGTATTTCTTGACTTCCTACTTTTCCATTTTAGTCCCCTATAATGAAAAGGACATTTTTTTTTTTTGGTGTTAGTTCTAGAAGGTCTTGTAGGTCTTCATAGAACTGTTCAATTTCAGCTTCTTTAGCATTTGTGGTTGGGGCATAGACTTGGATTACTGTGCTATTGAATGGTCTACCTTGGAAACTAACAGAGATCATTCTGTCATTTTTGAGATTGCATCCAAGTACTGCATTTTGGACTCTTATATTGACTATGAGGGCTACTCCATTTCTTCTAAGGGATTCTTGCCCCACAGTAGTAGATATAATGGTCATCTGAATTAAATTCGCCTATTCTAGTCCATTTTAATTCACTGATTCCTAATATGTCGATGTTCACTCTTGCCATCTTCTATTTGACCATTTCCAACTTGCCTTGATTCATGGACCTAACCTTCCAGGTTCCTATGCAGTATTGCTCTTTACAGCATCAGACTTTACTTCCATCACCAGTCACATCTGCAAGTGGGCGTTATTTTCGCTTTGGCTCCATCTTCATTCTTTCTGGAGTTATTTCTCCACTCTTCTCCATTAGCATACTGGGCACCTATCAACCTGGGGATTTCATATTTCAGTGTCATATCTTTTTGCCTTTTCATACTGTTCATGGGGTTCTCAAGGCAAAAATACTGAAGTGGTTTGTCATTCCCTTCTCCAGGGGACCGCGTTTTGTCAGAACTCTCCATTATGACCTGTCCATCTTGGGTGGCCCTACATGGCACGACCCATAGTTTCATTCAGTTAGATAAACCTGTGGTCCATGTGATTAGTTTGGTTAGTTTCCTATGATTGTGGTTTTCACTCTCTCCGCCCTCAGATGGATAAGAATAAGAGGCTAATGGAAGCTTCCTGATGGGAGAGACTGACTGTGTGGGAAACTGGGTCTTTTATTTCTTAGAAGAATGTAAAGTCATGAGAAGGGTAATATGGTAATAATGTGAAAGATCACTAGTTCCAAAAGGTATATGTCCTTCTTGAAAAAAGTAATTGGAACATTTTAATAAGAAAATAAAGCAATATTCAAAGAGCTGGTTCTTATTTCCTAAGGCCTGGATTCAAAGTCATGCTGAATGTTAATGAGGAAATTGATACTAATACTCCCTGAAGTAGATGCATAAATAGGAAAACTAGGAAGTTTTCAAAAAATTAATGGAGAGTTTAAAACTAGGTAATAGGAATAAATTAATAAATGCACTCATTTGAAATGGCTTAAGTCATTAAACTATTAAAAGTCCACCTGGCTAGAAACAAACAAGGGAAAGAAATTCCATGTTCTTCTAAACTAACAGAAAAGAAAAAAGATGCTTAAGTTTTCACTATCATGAATTATAGTTGGTGAAAAATTTCAGAATAATGTATGGTTAATTTGAAATATTACAAATCATGCATACATTTTAATCACTCCTTTCTACAGTTTTTATGCATGTGCTTAATTTGTTGTGCAAACCTGAGTACATTAATATATGTCTTCTGGAAATAACTCTATCCAGTAACTACACACTATGCTAAGATTGATTACGCTTCCACACGAATAGCTTGTAATGAAATAACTTGCTATTAGCATACGAAAGTGCAACTTCTGTTGCAGAGTAATATGGCATGGATGGCAAAACTGTAAATTATTTTGAGAATTTATCTTCTAGATGCCTTCCCATCATAATGGTTTTTGACTTAATCCATTGCTGCTAGATTTTATTCAAAAAGAACTACAGATTCTCACAATTCAAGAACCTCAAAATGTTTAATTTGGAGGATGATTTGTTCAGTAGAACTCCAAATACATGTTAAACATCAAAAAAAAAAAAGCCCTCAAGAAAAAGTAAACCATAAGAAATTCATTTGAAATAAAAAGTAATCTAATTCTCTGATCATGAGCACACGAGAAAAAAAAGGCAAGGGAAAGAAAATAAATATCTGTGCCTTAATGATCTCCCACAAGTACACAAAAAGCCAAAAACATTTTGGGAAATGCCAGACTGGATGAATCACAAAATAGAATTAAGATCTCTGGGAGAAATATCAACAACCTCAGGTATGCAAATGATACCACTCTAGTGGCAGAAAGAAAAGAGGAATAAAGGAGCCTCTTAATGAGGGTGAAAGAGTAGAGTGATAAAGCTGGTGTAAAACTCAACATTCAAAAAATGAAGTTCATGGCGTTCCATCACGTAAATGCAAATATGCTAAGTCACTTCAGTCATGTCCAACTCTGTATGACCCCATAGACGGCAGCCCACCAGGCTGCCCCGTCCCTGGGATTCTCCAGGCAAGAACACTGGAGTGGGTTGCCATTTCCTTCTCCAATGCATGAAAGTGAAAAGTGAAAGTGAAGTCACTCAGTTGTGTCCGACTCTTCGCGATCCCACAGCCTGCAGCCTACCAGGCTCCTCCGCCCATGGGATTTTCCAGGCAAGAGTACTGAAGTGGGGTGCCATTGCCTTCTCCGGTAAATGCAAATAGAAGAGGATAAAGTTGAAACAGTGACAAATTTTATTTTCTTGAGTTCCAGAATCACTGTAGCCATGAAATCAAAAGATGCTTGCTTTTTGGAGGAAAGCTATGAAAAAATTAGAAAGCGTATTAAAAATCAGAGACATCACTTTGCCAACAGATGTCTATATAGTCAAAGTCATAGTTTTACCAGTAATCATATATGGATGTGAGAGTTGGATGTAAAGAAGACTGAGTGTCAAAGAATTGATGCTTTCAAATTGTGGTGCTGGAGAAGACGCTTGAGAGTCTCTTGAATGGCAAGGAGATCAAACCAGTCAATCCTACAGGATATCAACCCTAAATGTTCACTGGAAGGACTGATGCTGAAGCAGAAACTCCAATACTTTGGCCACCTGATGTGAAGAGCTAACTCACTGGAAAAGACCCTGATGCTGGGAAAAACTGAGGTCAGGAGAAGAGAGCAGCAGAGCATGAGATGGTTGGATGGCATCCTCTCAGTGGACTCAATGGATATGAGTTTGAGCAAACTCCAGGAGACAGTGAAGGAACCCTGCCACACTGCAATCCATGGGGTCTCGAAGATTTGGACACGACTGAGCAACTGAACAGCAATAGGGCAAACTACTCTCATACATGAAAGCTACCAGCAGAGTAGTATATTTTGAGCTATTCCACTGTGTAAAACATCAGATTTACCAGAGATGGTTACCTTATCTTTAAGAGAAATCTAGATATTAAACGTAGGCAAACGTGTTGTCTAAGTGACTTAATTTACATTTCAAGAACTCTGTTTTAGAGTTAGGAGGACAAAGGAGAGTGACATTTTTAGTCTTAAGAGTCTGGAAAAAAAAAAAGAAAAAGAAAATAGTCTTTGCATCTTCTCTTACATTCCTCTTTAGATTCTTTCCTGATTAAAGGGAGAAATACAAGTTAAGTTATTAGGCCTTCCTTTTATCTCTGGAGGATTTTGTAGAACTTCATTCTGGAGAGGCAGCCATTCTGTGACCATGAGGATTAGGCTAAGAAAATGGAAAATATGACCCTGAGCCCTCACTCTGCTCAGCTGTTAAACTGACTCAAGTTCATATGTGCAAAACAAGCCCTCCTTGTGTAAACCACTTTCTTTTGGGTACCTTATTACTTTCAGCCAAAGAACATGGCAAACTTCACTAACATGACAAGAGAGATAGTTCATGGCTCCTGAACTCCAATGATCTTGCTTATCTATTACCATGAAAGGAACTGAATTTGTAGATTTCAAAGGGCAAACTACAATGATACACACTTCTGAAGATAACTACAAGTTACAAAGAGAAGTTCCTTTGACAACATGGCTTTAGCTTTTTCCATGTATATTTTCTTCAGAAAAAATGTATATGCACTCTTTAGACTTCTCTACAACTTCAAAACACCATACCTATCATCACAAAAGATTACTCTTGGTTTAAAAAAAAAAAAGCATGACTCAATGGTGTCCATTAGTGAATTAATTCCCAGTAACCATGTTTCATATAAACAAGCAGGTAAAATATATGTGTTTTCTAGCTAAGGCTTAGTTGCTATTTTTTTTTTCCCTTTCTAATGACCAGTTTTTAATTTGGGCCATTATCACCTTTCAAGTTTCAAGGAAGGAAAACCATGAACTACTCTTACTTACAAGTTTACCCTCTGCATGTTTTTTTTTTCCCATACATAATAATTATTCACAGATTTTCCAAACCCGTCTGTCACTTCTTTCACTTACTTTTTACTAACAAATTTGATTTTTTAATTGTTTCCCTCATATGCTCTGATGTCCCCTAAAAAGAATGAAGTCTTAATCACTCTACTTCCTTTTCACACATGAATCTATATCTTCTTTTCTCACAGGCCTATTTTTTAAACTGCTATCCAATTTCTTTCCTTTTTCAATTTTATTTCTTCATCATTCAAAATGATGATCTTGAGAATGTCTTTCCATCACTCAGAGTGACTGAAAAATACAGAGTCATCTTGCATCATTTTTACTCCATAAACCACCAAACCTGCAATTTGCAGTTTAACAGGAGCTTGCTAAAAATGCTAGTGTCGATGGTGTCTTCTCTGTTTGATCACATGATGCTCTTGTGCAAAGTGAGCCCTCCAGTTTCTGATTACTGAATGCCAGGTTGTATTTAGTTGAAGTTTGCTTCCTAGAAATCTGCAGAATTGTCACATGGTGTGATACTCTAATTATGAGTCAGAATCACAGGACTGAAGGTGTGGAAGTCTCTAATGTAACCCAGACAGGGAAAAGACACAGGCTCTTTATATTCCAGGAGAGTACACAGGAGTAGGGGGTGTCAGGTATGTGTAATTTGTATTGGTAACTGACAAAAAAAAAATCCACACAAGTGAGTTTCCTTAACTGAAATCCACAGAGAGAGATCAATTCTGAAAGGGCGTAACTTAAGCAACAGAATTCAATAGTATCAGATTAATTTTGGGACTGGCCACTCAGCACATCTCAGAAAACATCTATGACAGAGTTTGCTCAGTCTCTAAAGCTGCCCACAGTTATGGTGTCTTGAGGGCTAAATCGCTTCAGTCATATCCAACTCTTACTCTATAGACTGTAGCCCAACAGGATCCTCTGTCCATGGGATTCTCTAGGCAAGAACACTGGAGTAGGTTGTCACGTGCTCCTCCAGGGGACCTTCCTAACCCAGTTTCTGATTCCTGAATGCCAGGTTGTACTTAGTTGATTTTTGCTTCCTAGGAATATACAGAATTGCCACATGGTGTGAACTGCCATATGGTGTGATCCAGGGATCAAACTTGTGTCTCTTACATCTCCTCCATTGGTGGGTGTGTTCTTTACCACTAGACACCATTATGGTATCTTAGATCTCGAGCATTTCAAAGAAATCATTTTGGTTCAAACAGAAAGAAATTGCAGGCTAATATATGGGAAATATATTACATTAAAACCTGAGTAACGTCCCAAACGTCACAAGTTTATAAGCAGAGAGTAAAAACAAAGATCTTGATGTATTCTCTCCACTATCTGCAGAACCTTCCAGAACTTTCTGTGCCCTGGCTTGTGATCAGTCCCTGGGCCTTGTTCTAAACCCAGTTAATCATTTTTTTATCTATACAACAATGCTTTAGAAATAGTTATTTACCATGAGAACAGATTCAAGAATAAGATCTAAACTAAACAATCATGAAGTGAACTTGTACAGTGAGGTACTTCTAACTTCTGGAACTGACTTGTGCTTGAGTAGCCAAAGAAAAGTTAAATTCTATCAGGCTACAGGTCCTCAGATATGCACCAAAACTTAATTTCAAGAATGTATGTGACAGAGAGTACTAATACTCCCACAATATCCATTTTATCCTCCCTCTTTGTAAGAATAGGTCAAGCATATGTTCTTCTTGAAGCTAGATGTGGCTATGTGGCTACCTTCTCACTGAGATGTGAGTGGATATGATATATGTAATATCCAGCTCTTACCCTTAAAAGAAAGGACATACTCTTTATTTCTTTTCTCTCCTTTGATTAGTTGAGACTCGGATATGGAGGTCCTGAACTACACAGACAAACCACAGGTAATGACAGATGAGAAGATGTCTGAGCAACATTGTAAATTCTTGAACCCGGCACTATCTTGTGGATCAAGGTAACTCACCCCTGGGAGGTCCACTTTGGACTTTTACAAATAGACAAAAAATAAATATCTACTTTAAATAAGAAATTAGTATTTGGTGTTTCTTATAGCACTGAAGAAGTTAGGGTAGCTAAAGCTCTTTGCTATAAAAAATATACTTAAAATTTTCCACACAGTAGAATTTTGAGTATCAAATCCAGAATGGATGACCCTTCCTGTTCTACACAAAGACTCAATATTTGGAGTGGGTACTCCAAGGAGTGACTAAGAGTTCCAGCATCTTTCCAACCTCTGGTTCCACTGAATTCCACAAACGGGTTTCCATACTCACTGGACTCATCTGCATCAAGCCTTAGAAAAGGGGCTTTACTGGGAGAGGACTGGGAGTGGCATGCATTGCTTCCGCTCACATTCCATGCCTGCACCTCCCTACAAGTGAGGCTGGGGAGAGTAGTGAATAACTGAGAGAGAAGAAGAAACAGGTGTGTAAACAGTTCCCTGTGATCTGCCACAGCATTCAAATAATCCTCAAGTTATTTCAAAGACATCTTAACAAGTAAACTTTTTGTTATCCTATTATATAATATTTATCATTTCCAAAGTTATCTTATTGCAGTGCAACCTGGCTCAGTCTTGAGGTAAAGAATTTTAAAGCAACATCTGACAATCTCTTATTTCAGCAGTTATTGAATATCATCCATATCTGTGTGGTTAATCATCTATGACAATAGTGATGACAATTCCAGGAAGCCTACATGAGTCACAAAAATAGTCTAAAAATTTTAATACTGGTGAAAATCATTTTTATCATGCTTGAATAACTCAGCTTAAGGGAATTTTGTCTCATCTCTTCATAAAATTCCCCTTGGGGATGCAAACAAGCTTGGAAAGTTTCAGTCAACAGTGTAAATTGAGAGTTTGTGTTAAATTAGCCATTGAAAACTGCAGTTTAGAATGAAATTACCATCTTAGCTATTACCACAGGGTTCCATAGTACATTTACAATGGCTATGTTTTGCAATAACATCATATTCAAGTCATTTATACATTTTTTTCCATTTTATTTATTTATTTATTTATTTTGGATTTTTTTCATTTTTAAAGTTAACTACCATGCTGCAGGTGATCTTAAAAAATCAAGCATATTTTTTACTTTCCCTTTATTTTTCAAAGCCCAGAAAATAATATGGCAAAAATTACCTATACTCTTAGGATAATAAAGCACAAAATCACCAGTAAGAAGACTGACAGTAGAAATGATATTCTCACAGGCTCATTAATCTTTGAATTACACTTTGAAAATTATTTATTTTTATTAAATTAAAGTTAATATATAATGTGCTGGTTTCAAGTATACAGAAAAGTGATTCACTTATACATATACATACATATATATATATATATATAATCTTCTTCAGATTTTTTTCTGTATAGGTTATTACAAGTTACTGAGTGTAGTTCCCTGTGCTATTCACGGGTCCCTGTTGTTTACTTATTTGATATATAATAGTGTGTATATGAGTAGAGTTATTCAAACTCTGAATTTATTTCTTCCACCTCATCTATCTCCTTTGGAAACCATAAGTTTGTTTTCTATGTCTGCAAGTCTATTTCTGTTTGATAAATAAGTTCATTTGTATCAAATTTTAGATCCCACATGTAAGTAAGCACTATCATATGATATTTATCTTTCACTGTCTGGCTTACTTTACACAGTACTGCAAATAGCACTATTTCATTCTTTTTATGGCTGAGTAATATTTCATTGTGCATGTATACACACCACATCTTTTTTTTCAATACACATTACATACCACATCTTATTTTTTTGCAATATGCATTACAATATTTATTTCTATATCCTATTAAAAAGCAGAGACATTACTTTGCCAACAAAGGTCCGTCTAGTCAAGGCTACGGTTTTTCCAGTGGTCATGTATGGATGTGAGAGTTGGACTGTGAAGAAAGCTGAACGCCCAAGAATTGATGCTTTTGAACTGTGGTGCTGGTGAAGACTCTTGAGAGTCCCTTGGACTACAAGGAGATCCAACCAGTCCATTCTAGAGGAGATCAGTCCTGGGTGTTCTTTGGAAGGAATGATGCTAAAGCTGAAACTCCAGTACTTTGGACACCTCATGCGAAGAGTTGCCTCTTTGGAAAATACTCTAATGCTGGTAGGGATTGGGGCAGGAGGAGAAGGGGACGACAGAGGATGAGATGGCTAGATGGCATCACCGACTCGATGGATATGAGTTTGACGATGGACATGATGGATATGAGTTGGTGATGGACAGGGCGGCCTGGTGTGCTGCAATTCATGGGGTCACAAAGAGTAGGACATGACTGAGCGACTGAACTGAACTGAACTGAACATGGATAATCTGAAATACAATTAGCAAGCAACTTCATTTCTAGTAACACAAAAAAGAATAAGATGCTTATGAATAAATCTAATACAAAAAACTACAACACATTGAAAGAAATTAAAGAAGACTAATATAAATGGGAAAACATCCCATAGTCATAAATCTGAAAACAACACTGTTAACACAGAAATGCTATCAAATTGTTACACAGAGTCACTGCAATTCTTATTAATATTGTAGTTGCCCATTTTACAGACCAAGTTTATCTTACAAGTCATACAGAAATGCAGCAAATCCAGAATTATCAAAACTATCTTAGAACAACATGAAAGTTTGCAAACTTAACAACTCATAATTTTAAAACTTATTAAAGTTCTATGGTATCAAGACTACTATATGTTATGTGGTATAGGCATAAAGATAGATGTGTGTTTTTCAGTGGAATAGATCTGACAGTTCAGAAATGAGCCTTTACATTTATACTCAGTTGATTTTGAACAAATATGCTAAGGTAACTCAATAGGGTAAAAATAGTCTTTGTGGAAAATTTTACTTGGTCAAGCAGATATCCACATACAAGTGATTAAAATTCTATTTCTTCCTCATATTCAAAAACTAAATTTAAATGCATAGTGAAAGTTTTAGTAGCTCAGTCGGATCTGACTCTTTGCAACCCCATGGACCGTAGCCCATCGGGCTCCTCTGTCCATGGCATTCTCCAGGCAAGAATACTGGCGTGAGTTGCCATGTCCTTCTCCAGGGAATCCTCCTGATCCAGGGAATCTTCCTGACCCTGGGATCAAACCCAGGTCTCCTGTATTGCAGACAGATTTTTTACCATCTGAGCCACATCAGGGAAGACCTAAATGTAATAGCTAAAACAATAAGTCTAAGAAGAAAACAGAGGTATAAATACCACAACCTTGAGTTTGGCAATGGTTTCTTAGTGATGATGCTGAAAGCAAAAAAAAATAAAAGAAAACTGCACATATATTCAATTTCTTCAAAATCAGAAATGTTTGGGCTTCAAAGGATATCATCAGTATAATGTAAACCAAACCTACAGTATGGCATAAAATATTTGCTAGTCAAATGTCTGATGTTACATATCTAGGACATATAAATAACTATTAGAGCTCAATAATAAAAACACAATAACCTAACTTTCAAAAATAAGCAGTGAATTTGAATAAACATTTATCCAAAGAAGATATAGAAAGGGCCAATAAACACATAAAGAGATGCTCATTGGACATAATAAATTTTAGAAAAAAACACTGTTAATTCTTAGTAGACATACAACTTAACTGACAGAATATTGAGGTATATGTCATATGGAAGAGTGGTTGGCTAAAGGGAAAATCACTGCTAAGTTGATGTAAACAGATTAATGATAAGATCTACTGCATCCAAAGTACACAGCACTTTACAGCTAATAGTATGGCACTACCACATCTTTATCCACTCATTTGTCGACTGACATTAGATTGCTTCCCTATCTTGACTATTGTACATAGTGCTACTATGAACACTGGGGCTCATGTATCATTTTGAATTCAAGTTTTTAAAAATATAATTTAAAATACTGAATAACATAATGCATAATTACAATCAAATTGCTCCAGGAAACTGTATCTTCGTTCTACTTATATTGGACTCTTGCCTTAATCAAGAGTGAGAGCAAAATCAAGAGAGGAAGATTCTCATTATAAAGAGGGTGGATACTATGTCAGCAAAGAAATCATAATTCTGCTAGTCATTCAACAGAAATTTACTTTGCATGCCAAGGCCAAGACAAGGATATAAAGAGTATGAAATATACAGTTTTGTGGACAATAAAGACAACACATGCAAGCATGCATGCATACTAACACACACACACACACACACACACACATGCACGCACACACACATATACACACACACATAAACACACACTTAAAACCAAGAATCTTAACACTGCAGGATTATACATGTCAGGGGAAGGGAAAGATGCTGTAAAAATATAGTGGAGACCTAGCCCAGTTTTGTGGGTGCCAAAAAAACTGAGGAAGGCAGCCTCCAGGCTAAGAACTGAAGGATGCTTGGGTGTCAAACCGTCTAAGGTAAGAGAATTTCAAGCTCATGTGAAATGAGATACCACATACTTCTAGAGAGTGTAATAAGTTCTTTTCACATTGAGGGTAGAGATTGAGTCAGGGATGATAAGAAAAGGAGCAAAATGAAAAAATAGGAAAAGGTCTTAAAGAAGAATTTATACTTCATTTAAAGTGAAGTCGTCAAAAATTGTTCTAAAAAGCAGCACTGAAAAACTCTGCTTATTCTTTCCTATACTGCTTACATATCACTTGAGATACTAAATTTGACATTATCTAAAATTTACAAATGAGTGATGAAATCAATTTCTACTTCAGAACAATAACAACAACAATTTTTTAGTGTAAGTGTGTCTCAAATATTTCATGGGACATATTTATACTACAAAATGATTTGCTGTTTATCTGAAATTTAAATTTAACCTGAATGCCCTGGATTTTTAGTATTAAAGTTGACAACCATGGTCAACAGGCAATCAATGGAGAATTTTTAGGATAGTGAACTTACTCAAACTACCACACAACTGCACTCATCTCACACACTAGTAAAGTAATGCTCAAAATTCTCCAAGCCAGGCTTCAACAATATGTGAACCGTGAATTTCCAGATGTTCAAGCTGGTTTTAGAAAAGGCATAGGAACCAGAGATCAAATTGCCAACATCCGCTGTATCATCAAAAAAGTAAGAGAGTTCCTGAAAAACATCTATTTCTGATTTATTGACTATGCCAAAGCCTTTGACTGTGTGGATCACAATAAACTATGAAAAATTCTGAAAGAGATGGGGATACCAGACCACCTGACCTGCCTCTTGAGAAACCTGTATGCAGGTCAGGAAGCAACATTTAGAGCTGGACATGGAACAACAGACTGGTTCCAAATAGGAAAAGGAGTATGTCAAGGCTGTATATTGTCACCCTGCTTATTTAATTTATATGCGGAGTACATCATGAGAAACTCTGGACTGGATGAACCACAAGCTGGAGTCAAGATTGCCGGGAGAAATATCAATAACCTCAGATATGCAGATGACACCACCCTATGGCAGAAAGTGAAGAGGAAATAAAGAGCCTCTTCATGAAAGTGAAAGAGGAGAGTGAAAAGGCTGGCTTAAAGCTCAACATTCAGAAAACTAAGATCATGGCATCTGGTCCCATCACTTCATGTCAAATACACGGGGAAACAGTGGAAACAGTGGCTGACTTTATTTTTCTGGGCTCCAAAATCATTCCAGATGGTGACTGCAGCCATGAAATTAAAAGATGCTTACTCCTTGGAAGAAAGGTTATGACCAACATAGACAGCATATTAAAAAGCAGAGACATTACTTTGTCAACAAAGGTCCATCTAGTCAAAGCTATGGTTTTTCCAGTAGTCATGTATGGATGTGAGAGTTGGACTATAAAGAAAGCTGTGCACAGAAGAATTGATGCTTTTGAATTGTGGGTTGAAGAAGACTCTTGAGAGTCCCTTGAACTGCAAAGAGATCCAACCAGTCCATCCTAAAGGAGATCAGTCCTGAATATTCATCGGAAGGACTGATGTTGAAGCTCAAACTCCAATATTTTGGCCACCTGATGTGAAGAGCTGACTCATTTGAAAAGACCCTGATGTTGGGAAAGATTGAAGGCAGGAGGAAAAGGGGACGACAGAGGATGAGATGGTTGGATGGCATCACGGACTCAATGGACATGAGTTTGGGTAAACTCTGGGAGTTGGTGATGGACAGGGAGGCCTGGCATGCTGCGGTTCACAGGGTAGCAAAGAGTCGGACACAACTGAGCAATTGAACTGAACTGATCTGAACTGAACTTAGTGACACAAGAGTGATAACGGCCGTGTACCTATATTCCAATGCCAGTTTGAATAATAGGAACTTTGTAACATTTTGAGAAATTTTAACAAAGCTCACTTTGTCTACTATTTTTAACTCCCACAAATCCCTTTGAATATTAATAATTGAGAGTATATATAATAATTCAATTGGGTTGAATTGAACATAAGGTCAAGAAAATTCGTTTTCTTAGAAAAATAAAAATGCACATATAGGCAATATGAAAGATTAATTTTCTCTACATGTACATATATAAATGTCATATACAATGTATATGTTATATATATGTATACAATGTCTTTTATTATAAAGATAAAATAGAGGACAAGATGGTTGGATGGCATCAGCAACTCCATGGACATGAGTTTGAGCAAGCTCCAGGAGATGGTGAAGGAAAGGGAAGCCTAGCATACTGCAGTTCATGGGGTCACAAGGAGTCTGACACAACTGAGCAACTGAACAACAAATTAAAAATTCCATTGCAAAAACCAAAACATTATTTCTAAATTTGGTCACTAGATATCAAACCACTGATACACATTCTTAAAAAGTTAATGAATATTTTCATCCATGAAATCCCAAACAATTATCACAGTTGTCAACATTTCATAAAACAACTTCTGCAACATATAATTACATTTACTACTGACTAATTTTGGAAGAATGAGGCAGGCAAAGAATATATACACACTGCATTTCTTTTTAAGGAAGAATGTTTATTTAAACATATTTATCAAAAAATATTTATCAAACTTTTTTCTGTACAGAGATACTGGGAACATATGTTTGAACCAGACTAACAACATCCGTGTCCTTGTGGAGTTGTCCACCTTTTGAATGAGTCAGACAAAATGCACACAAAGAAACATGTGAGCCAATTATGGATAGTGGAAAGTACTCTGAATGAAAGAAACAGATCACAGAGAAGCTGGTACAAAAAGTATGTACTTTTTTCTAAAATAATAATAATAATAAGCATAGTCAGGAAAATCCTCTGTGACAGAGGAGAAATGATAAGACAGGAGCAGAAAGGTACAAGGGAGCCAGCATCAGAAAGTTGGCATCATCTTATGAGGAAGAAGCAGCTTGTGCAAAGGGCCGAGGCAAGAAGAGAACCCAGTTCATCCAAGAAACTGAGAGAAGTGCTCTGTGGCTTGAACATGGTGACTAAAGGTGCACCGGGAAAGTTCCCAGTACTAGCTTGTAGCAAAGGACAGTGATCACTCTGGTGTTCAGAAGTTCAAGGAAGTACACAAAACAGGGACTGGCAGATGATTCAAAAAGTGACTACACTGGTCTGGTTTGGAAAGGACTTGGGCTTGGAATAAGGACTTGGACAACAAGAGTTGGAGAGAGGTGGGCAGGTTTGAGGAAAGACAAACCAGAGAGACTTTTTAGCTGTGAGAATAGGGTTCTGTGAAAAGCGTGGGCTGAGGTACAAATTGAGTCCCTGTCAGCATATTGATCATATCAACACCTAAGGCTGTAGGGATGGGCAGAACCATCTGAGGAGAGAATGAAGAAAAAAAAAAAAAAAAGAGAAGTTCTAAGTCTAAACCCTGAAAAACAGAAGCTGAGGTAGGGAAATAAGATAGAGCAAAGGCAGAAGACACAGCTACTGAAGCCCACCTGTCCATGTTACAAGAAGGTCTGGGAGTTACTTCAGAATGGAAGAAAAACAGCTGGTTAGATTTTCCCTTACTGTTCCTGGCTTTCTTCCTTCTTAACTGTGTGAAAACAAAGCACATCTTTTGTTCTTTCAATATGATGACAAGAAAGGGAAAAGCAGGTGTATTAACATGCCTTAATCCTTTATCTCAGATCTCTGACAAACTTTAATTAGTTTGCTAGTTGAGGGTTTCCTGAGTAAATGCAATTCTGTCACTTCCAAGCCATTCTGGTGCTTGGTGTAACAGATTTTTTTGATCTCCAGCTTAGATAACATTTCTACATTATCAAAAATAGTTATAAGCAATTTTGTTAGTTAACCTCCTATGATTTCTCCCTGATATTTTTGAAATAGTGTGCATAAAATTTCAGAATTGTCCTGTTTCAAGAACATAAAAAAGTCATTATTTGTTTCTGACATTAATTTTTAAATTTAGCTTTAAATTCCATTTTCCCATTTAAAATAGCTACACTCACTGAAATGGAAAAATACAAGAGAAAAACAATACTTTTAGGGCTTGAGATTTTGCCAAACTGAAGAGTTACTGCTAAATTTAGGTATTCACTTTCATAACTATTTAAGAGGAAAAATGGGTTTTCAGATTAACTTATTCATTTGAATGTTAAGGATTTTCTTTAGGTCATGTTTGCTGAAGAATTAGCTGATGCAAGCAAGAAAAGGAATGAATACTTGACTGTAAAAAATATATTTGGTTATCTTCTGCTTGCTCTCTTTTCTCTGCCTGTTTAACATAGGGAGTTCTCCCTTTCCCTCACCTCCAATTTGTTCCTTTACATTCCTGCCTTTTCACTCTGTACATTCTTGGTATTGATGTACTCTCAACTTCCATGTCACTTTTTTCAGCTAATGTTTCCCTTAGGAGCTGCAGATCTACTCAGTCTGCTTAATTCACCTTAGGTCTTTTATTATGCAATCTAAGTCTCTCTCTTTTTCATCTATAAAGTGGAGAAAATAAGACTGAGTTTACAAAGCTGACTCAAGGAGTAATGAAAACTGGAAATACCTAGCATAGTATCAGGCACCTAGTAACTACTCAAGAAACATTAGAGCCTTTCCCCTTTCTCTTTAGAGG
Organism: Bubalus kerabau; assembly: GCF_029407905.1. Classification (NCBI taxonomy): domain Eukaryota; kingdom Metazoa; phylum Chordata; class Mammalia; order Artiodactyla; family Bovidae; genus Bubalus; species Bubalus kerabau. Next base: position 58,751,440 of record NC_073634.1, read on the forward strand.
CTCTAGATAACCTGTGGTCAATTCAATACAAATAAGAAGAGCTCCAACTAAGACCAGAACAGTGAGGACTATTCAAAGCAAAGACAAGATTCTAATGAAAGTAATTTAGAAAGTTTAGTTCAGCAGCCGGGACCCAGCCTTATGATGTGCGTCAAAGAATTACATGCAAGGGAAGCCAGGTCTGGAGATCTAGGGGAAACCCCTCCAAGCCTCCTTTTTCCTTAAGAATAAGAAATTAATAAGTTGAGATAGTATGTAAAGCACTCATTTCATAGTACCTTAAACTTCTCTTTTATCCTCTACTAAATGGGATTTCTTTTACTAGCATTCACAAAATAGTCACTGTGTTTAAACCAGAAAATTTTGAAAGTAAATATTTTGATGGAGGGTAAGTTAGTTGCATCATTCTAGTTTTTTTTCAGCAACATATTTCTTTATATTCTTAGAATTGGATTATAAGTTTCAAACCTCATCCAATTTTTAAATCATTAAAATAATAAGCTTTCTAGACTTTTAGTAATAATACTAAATGCCAGAATAAATGGAACTACATCGAAGTTTTGATGCTAAAGCTGAAACTCCAGTACTTTGGCCACCTCATGCGAAGAGATGACTCATTGGAAAAGACTCTGATGCTGGGAGGGATTGGGGGCAGGAGGAGAAGGGGACGACAGAGGATGAGATGGCTGGATAGCATCACTGACTCAATGGACGTGGGTCTGAGTGAACTCCGGGAGTTGGTGATGAACAGGGAGGCCTGGCTGCTGGGATTCATGGGGTCACAGAGTCGGACATGACTGAGTGACTGAACTGAACTGAACTGAACTGAAGTTAGAAATATAGTGTTCTATTCATACTTAAACAAGTGGAACAAAAATGTCATAAATTTTTTAGCTAAGCAAAAATTCATGAATTTTTTGAAATATATATATTATACATACTATGTATATGTATACAAAAGCTATTCTACTACACTTGATAAAGTCTTGAGAAAGAAAAAAAAAATGGAGAAATTGGAAAACAAACTAAAAAAAAATAGGACCACTGAATATGAAATAGAAAAAGTGAAACAAATTAGGTAAAAGTAAAAGATCATCATATAGTTTAGGTGTTTTTAAACATGGTTGTTCATTAGAATCATATCTGGAACTCTGGAGAAAAAAACAATACCTGGGCATTTGTATTTTTCAAAAAATTACAAGATAATTCTAATATCCATCTGGATTTTAAGAAGGGTGGTATGGGGAGGGATGAGGGAGGGGGGTTCAGGATGGGGAACACATGTACACCCGTGGTGGATGCATGTTGATGGATGGCAAAACCAATACAATATTGTAAAGTAAAAAAAAATAATAATAAATAAATATAAATTATAAATGTTAAAAAAAAACTGATTATAGATTTCTCCATTAAGAGGTAGATTTAGTGATACAGAGTTCTATTATTTTCTGTTGACCAATCATGATACAGTGATAATAAAATGAATAATAATTACATAATCACAACAGTAAAAGATGTTTATCAGTTTTCACAATCAATAGCCAGACAAAAAAATAAAAGACAGCTACAATTGAAAGCCATAATGGAAGTATGATTAAACTAACAATATAAAATATTTACATATATTTGAGGGAGTTAAACAGAGTGATGTGGTAAGTGGAAGTTCATATATGCACATGGTCTCATCTCCCCAGCAAGCCTATGTCTTTTGGTTGGTATATTTAATCCATTTATAGTTAACGCAATTATCAATATATATAATTCTACTGTCATGTTCTTAATTGTTTTGGGTTATTTTGTGTAGGTCTTTTCCTTCTCTTGTGTTTCCTGCCTAGAAAAGTTCCTTTAGTACTTGTTGTAAAGCTAGAATTCTCTTAACTTCTGCTTGTTTGGAAGGCTTGTGATTTCTCCATCAAATCTGAACAAGAGTCTTGCTGGGTAGAGTATTCTTGGCTATAAGTTCTTCTTTTTCATCATTTCAAATATATCATGCCATTCCCTTCCAGTTTGTAGAGTTTCTGTCGAGAAATCAGCTGATAGCCTGATGGGAGTTCCCTTGTACGTTATTTGTTGTTTTTTCCTTTATTGCTTTTAATATTTTATCTTCATCTTTAATTTTGATTATTATGATGTGAATGTTGATGTGTTTAATGTTGTCCCATAGGTCGCCTGAACAGTCATTTTTTTTCATTCTTTTTTTTTTTCCTATATTCTCTTTTGCAGTAGTGATTTCTGCCATGCTGTTTTCAAAGTCCTTATCCAAGTCCTTATCTGTTCTTCTGCCTAAGTTATCCTGTCATCAGTTCCTTCTAGTGTACTGTTCATCTCTGTTTGTTTGTTCTTTAGTGCTTCCAGGTGTTTGGTAAATATTTCTGCATCTTCTCCATTCTTTTTCTAAGATCCAGGATCATCTTCCCTATCATTCTGAATTCTTTTTCTGGAAGGCTGCCTGTCTCCACTTCATTTAGTTGTTTTTCTGGGAGATAACTTTCATCTGGAACATAACCCTCTGTCTTTCATTCTGATTAACTTTCTGCAAGTTTTCATTTTGGTGACTGCGGGATGGTAGTACTTCTTGCTTCTTCTGTCTCCCCCCTGGAGGATGAGGTTAAAAGACTTGTGTAGGCTTCTGGATGAGAAGGACTCATGGTAGGAAAAATTGGGTCTTGCTCTGGTGGGCACAGCCACACTCAGTAAAACTTTAATCCTATTGTCTGCTGATGGCTGGGGCTGGGCTCCCTCCTTCTTAGATGTTGACCTGAGGTAACCCAGCCCTGGAGTCCACAGGCTCTATGGTAGGGTTAATGAATACCTCCAACAGGGATCACATCAGGAGACACCTAGGACTGTGGCTGCTAGTGCTCCTGTCCCCTCAATAAGATATTGCTAATCCACACCTCCACATGAGATCCTTCAACACTAGCAGGTAGGTCTGCTTCAGGCTCCTGTGGTCATTGCTCCTTTCCCCTGGGTCCTGGTGTGCTCAAGATTTTGTTTGTGCTCTTGAAGAATGGAGTTCATACTTCCCCCAGTCCTGTGGAAGTCCTATAGTCGAATACCACTGGCCTTCAAAGTCAGATTCTCTGGGGATTCTTGGCCCCTTTGTTGGATCCGCAGACTGAGAAGCCTGTCATGAGGCTCAGAACTTTCACAACAGTGGGAGAACTTCTGTGGTATTACTGTTCTCTAGTTTGTGGGTCGCCTACCCAGCAGGTATGTGAGATTTGATTTTATCTTAATTGTGCTCCTTCTACCATTTTGTTGTGGCTGGCTTCTTCTTTGTCTTTGGATATGGGGTATCTTTTTCTAGTGTCCTCTTCGGAGAAGGCAATGGCACCCCACTCCAGTACTCTTGCCTGGAAAATCCTATGGACGGAGGAGCCTGGTAGGCTGCAGTCCATGGGGTCGATAAGAGTCGGGCACGACTCAGTGACTTCACTTTCACTTTTCACTTTCCTGCATTGGAGAAGGAAATGGCAACCCACTCCAGTTTTCTTGCCTGGAGAATCCCAGGGATGGGGGGAGCCTGGTGGGCTGCTGTCTATGGGGTCGCACAGAGTCGGACACAACTGACGCGACTTACCGGCATCAGCAGCAGTGTCCTCCTGTTGATGCTTTAGTTGTGTCATTCTTAATACAGTTGCATGCTAACTCACTTCAGTCATGCCTGACTCTTCACGACCCTATGGGCTGTAGTCCGACAGGCTCCTCTGCCCATGAGATTCTCCAGGCAAGAATACTGGAGTGGGTTGCCATGCTCTCCTCCAGGGGATCTTCCTGGATGGAACTGGAGTCTTCTGCGGCTCCTGCATTGCAGGCAGCTTCTTTACTGCTGAATCACATCTAAAACCATAACAATGCCTTACTACTTAACTTTTACTGCCCTGGGCTAATGAGAGAGGAACAGAGGCAGACGCTATCTGTTAAATGTAAGTATATTTGTGGTTAAAAAAAAAAAAAAGTGAAATGATGGCATGGTGGACTCAATAGTTATTTCTTGCATAGTTGGTCCTAATGGTACACAAGGTAATGAGTGTTTGCCAAACACAAAAGACCTAGAGCTAAAGTAGTTACCAACATATCTATGTTGTACCCAATGATTTAAGGTCAGAAAAACATCATCCATCAAATTAATGAAAATTTCAATTTTCTTATTTTGTTTTGTTACTTATTTTATAAATTTCTTAATGAATAAAAATATGTGCAAACATAATTTCATGTTTTTAATACTACTTTAAGCCCACTCTAAGATTTGGGAGGATTTTTTTGGCTTTCATTTTGGGTTTAAAAGGATTCTACACATTACTCAAGTTTCAAAACTTTGCTAATACAGCTGGCCTCATAACAAAAAGAACATCACTCCAATCTGGTGGCAGACATCAAAATTTTGAACATAATTTCAAAACAGAAATTAATCTTAACTCTAGACTAGACACTAGTCAATTAAATTCCTATTTCAAAAGTGACAAACACAATAACTGCCAAGTAATCCAACATATGACATCAATTCAAAGAAGTACTTGAAACATAATGAATTACTTTTAGTTGTGGGTACCAAACATTAAAAAAAGTACAACTTAAGAAGTGTTAATATTAGGGATTAATATTCGTTTGGCTGTTTCCATGGAGTGAAGTAAAACTCAGCGGTTACTTACGGATATTAATTATGGATATTAATTAGGGATTAATATTACAGCCATAACTGTAAAATAATAAACACACTTTATAGCCTTTCAATTAAATATTAATATATGTCATAAAGGTAAACTTCCCAAAGCATAATCTCAATCAGCTCAGTTCAGTTCAGTTGCTCAGTCATGTCCAACTCTTTGAGACCCCATGAATCACAGCACACCAGGCCTCCCTGTCCATCACCAACTCCCAGAGTTTACTCAAACGCATGTCCATCGAGTCAGTGATGTCATCCAGCCATCTCATCCTCTGTTGTCCCCTTCTCATCCTTTCCCAAATCCCTCCCAGCATCAGAGTCTTTTCCAATTAGTCAACTTTTTGCAAGAGGTGGCCAAAGTATTGGAGCTTCAGCTTCAGCATCAGTCCTTCCAATGAACACCCAGCACTGGTCTCCTTTAGAATGGACTGGTTGGATCTCCTTGCAGTCCAAGGGACTCTCAAGAGTCTTCTCCAACACCACAGTTCAAAAGCATCAATTCTTTGGCACTCAGCTTTCTTCACAGTCCAACGTTAACATCCATACATGACCATTGGAAAAACCATAGCCTTGACTAGATGGATCTTCGTTGGCAAAGTAGTGTCTCTGCTTTTAAATATGCTATCTAGGTTGGTCATAACTTTCCTTCCAAGGAGTAAGAGTCTTTTAATTTCATGGCTGCAGTCACCATCTGCAGTGATTTTGGAGCCCCCAAAAATAAAGTCTAACACTGTTTCCACTGTTTCCCCATCTTTTTCCCATGAAGTGATGGGACCAGATGCCATGATCTTAGTTTTCTGAATGTTGAGCTTTAAGCCAACTTTTTCACTCTCTTCTTTCACTTTCATCAAGAGGCTTTTTAGTTCCTCTTCACTTTCTGCCATAAGGGTGGTGTCATCTGCATATCTGAGGTTATTGATATTTCTCCCGGCAATCTTGATTCCAGCTTGTGCTTCTTCCAGGCCAGAATTTCTCATGATGTACTCTGCATATAAGTTAAATAAGCAGGGGGACAATATACAGCCTTGACATACTCTTTTTCCTATTTGGAACCAGTCTGTTGTTCCATGTCCAGTTCTAACTGTTGATTCCTGACCTGCATATAGGTTTCTCAAGAGGCAGGTCAGGTGCTCTGGTATTCCTATCTCTTCCAGAATTTTCCAGTTTATTGTGATCCACACAGTCAAAGGCTTTGGCATAGTCAATAAAACAGAAGTAGATGTTTTTCTGGAACTCTCTTGCTTTTTCTATAATCCAGCAGATGTTGGCAATTTGATCTCTGGTTCCTCTGCCTTTTCTAAAACCAGCTTGAACACCTGGAAGTTCATGGTTCATATATTACTGAAGCCTGGCTTGGAGAATTTTGAGCATTACTTTACTCTAGTGTGATATGAGTGCAATTGTGTGGTCGTTTGAGCATTCTTTGGCATTGCCTTTTGGGATTAGAATGAAAACTGACCTTTTCTAGTCCTGTGGCCACTGCTGAGTTTTCCAAATTTGCTGGCATATTGAGTGCAACACTTTCACAGCATCATCTTTCAGGATTTGAAATAGCTCAACTGGAATTTCATCACCTCCACTAGCTTTGTTTGTAGTGATGATTTCTAAGGCCCACTTGACTTCACATTCCAGGATGTCTGGCTCTAGGTGAGTGATCACACCATCGTGATTATCTGGGTCATGAAGATCTTTTTTGTACAGTTCTTCTGTGTATTCTTGCCACCTCTTCTTAATATCTTCTGCTTCTGTTAGATCCATATCATTTCTGTCCTTTATCAAGCCCATCTTTGCATGAAATGTTCCCTTGGTATCTCTAATTTTCTTGAAGAGATCTCATTACATGTATTCAAATCCTATTTTTAATATATGTTATTTTTTATTTCACAAGGAAAGATATGGAGGTTTTAAATAAAGTTATTCAGCCACAAAACCTTCTAATAAAGACAGATAAACATTTTTCCAAGTCAGAAAAACAGCTTTTAAGAATTAAAATGGGAATTGGTATTTTAAAAACAAAAAGAGGAAAATATTTGGAAACAGGTTAACCACATTACACCTAAATTTGATCAAATAAATAAATAAGCTTATTAGAATTCCCATTGTTTGCTTTTAGTACATTCTTCGCCTTCACACAGTTCCAATCCTCTGACAAAGATGAATAATCAACTTATTACAACATTATAGTATCACCATGGAACCATCCAAATGTATTAATCTTCGAATCTCATGAATAAAACATGAATTAAGGTAGTTTCAATAGTGATATTTTCTGGACAGATGGAGAAAGGATACAATGAGACATCATTTCATACTTCTTTTCTTTAGGTAAATTCATATACAAAATATATTGTAAACAGTATAAGACAGAGTACTCTTGTCTGGAAAATCCCATGGACGGAGGAGCCTGGTAGGCTGCAGTCCATGGGGTCGCTAAGAGTCTGACACAACTGAGCGACTTCACTTTCACTTTTCACTTTCATGCATTGGAGGAGGAAATGGCAACCCACTCCAGTGTTCTTGCCTGGAGAATCCCAGAGACGGCGGGGCCTGGTGGGCTGCCGTCTATGGGGTCGTACAGAGTCAGACGCGACTGAAGCAACTTAGCAGCAGTAGCAGCAGCATAAGACAGAGTATGATACAACAAAAAGACACATACTGACTTAATTCTCAGAAGTTATTTCATTTCTGAGTATCAGTTTATTTCTCTAATCACTCTCCAACTTTAAAATCTCTAATTTTAAATCTAAATCTGTTTCCCTGATTCAATGCACAGAAGAATTTAACTATTGTTGTGAGTCACAAAGAGGTGATTCATGTATAAGGACTAATACCAAAAGGTGGATAAAATAAGTTATTTTTTAAAGCATAAAATTGAATTTTTAAATTTTGAAATAATATTTTAAGGATATAATATTCTAATTATTTAGGTTTTGAGATAAGTATTAACTTTTTGAGTAAAGTTTAAAAAGACCTAAATATAGAAGGCATTAGAGCCCAACCTAATAGGGCCCCATGGACATTACTGAAAATGATACAGAAAAAGATTAAAGAGAGCTCCTCTTCTCAGGAGGTTCTTTCCCCATCAGGCCAATTTAGAACAGCTCATTAAACATCAATGGTATTCTTTTATCAGATGCTTAGGGTTATTTCTTAAGTTGCATATTCATCTTTCTATAGAGAAACAAGGAACAAAATTCTAACATTTCATCCTGTACTATTGTGATGGCCTTAGCTTCATTAGTTTACTGAAATGTTTAAGGCTGAATTCCAGTAATTTTATAAGTTTTTCCCTTAGTTATCTTTGGTTAAATGTAAAACATAAATAATTCTTCTAAATCTACATTAAAATGTTTTTTTTCTAAAGAAAATATCCAATGAATCCCTATTTTATACATGGCATCCAATTCCTAGTAATAATTAATTACTACCCAGTAAGTCACATCTATCAAGTAATAAAGCCATTACTATCAAGCCAGTACTACCAAGTAATAAAGAACATTGCATTGAGAGCAAACCTATATTACTGTGAAGGACAGGGAAGCCTGGTGTGCTGCAGTTCATAGGATTGCAAAGAGTTGGAGATGACTTAGTGACTGAACAACAATATTACTATGAGAACACTGTCATACACTTAAGAACTCATTTTAATAGACTGTCTCAGGTACCACTTTAATAATCTTATGACGTATCCATAACTTACATATGAGGACAGATTAAGTAACATATTCAAGCTCTGATTCACAATCAAGCCTTCCTAATTTCAAAGCTTGTATAAACATAATCACTACTTCAATGGTGTGAAAATAATAAATTGCAACTTACAAATCTAAAAAATTAAGGTAGATTTTGCATTGGAAAAATAATGGCCTTCTGTATATACTTTTTAATTACAAAGAGAATATTTACATTTTCATTTCTAACTGGTTTGCATAGACAAAACTATCTTTGTATATTTATATTATATCAGGCTATCTTACCTTATTCTCACATTAATTTCAATGGTACACAATAATATTATAAAAGGAAGATTTTATCTGTCCTATTCCTATGTTTACGCAAAGAGTCAGACACGACTGAGCGACTGATCTGTTCTGATCTGATTCTTATTAAAAGTTTTTATTAGAAGAGATTACAAAATTCTGTCAAATATCTGTTTAGTATCCCAGGGTATAATCTATTGAGAAACTAAAATCTTTTTGTTTCCTGATAACATACTATCATTATATTCTTTAAAAAGTCTTATTTTGTTATGAATATGCTAAACTTTTGATACACTGCTGGATACTTTCTACATCTTATAGAATTTTTTTTGCATTTAAATTCAGAAATAAGATTGAATTATCACTGTCCTTTTTTAAAGTTATTTTAGAGTGTCTTGAATTTTTAATATAAAAGCTATGTTTCTTCAAGAACTACTGAGGAACTGTTAAATTTTTTCTATGGTTGAAGCAGAACTTTAAGTAACACTGCAATTATCAGTTCTTTAAATATCAGATAGTATTCAGCTAGACATCCATCTGTTCTGGTGCTTTTTAATAACAGATCTTTAAAAGCTTTCCAGTATTTATATGGCCTAATCCAGTTTTCCACTTCCTCTTGGATAAATTTTGATTATTTTAATCTTTCTAGGATTTTATTCCCTTCCTCTATGTTTTCATTTTCCTAGGTGTAGAGTTGCATGTAATATTCAACTATGCTTCTTTTAATCTCTCTTGTTCCTAGAGTTCTTTCTGCTTTCCGACTCATAATCTTACGTATTCTTTATATGTTTTCCATAATATGTGCCTGAGGGATTTATATTGGCCATTTCAAGAAAGAATCAGGGCTTCCCTGGTGGTCCAGTGGTTGGGAGTCGCCTGGCAATGCAAGGAACATGTAGTGGATTTCTGCTCCAGGAATATCCTACACACTGCAGGGCAATTAAGCCACTGCACCACAACTACTTGAGCCAGCGCTCACGAACTGCAACTGCTGAGCCATGTGTGCTGCAACTCCTGAGGCCTGAATGGCTCAAGTCCACGCTCTGCAAACAAGAGAAGCCAGCTCAAGGAGAGGCCCATGGAGCACAATCAGAAAGTGGCCCTCATTCTTCACAACTAGAGAAAGCCGTTGTACAACAGCAAAGACCCAGCACAACCAAAAATAAATAAATAAATGGCATCTTTGACCAAAAAAAAAAAAAAAAAAAGAATTAATTTAACCCTTTGAACTCACTATTTTAGTGATTCCAGCTTTTATGGTTATTAAATTCTGATTTCCTAGTTTCTTTTGATGTTTTTTCTAATTTGTTGAATACTTAGTTTATTTCTGGTTTTTCTTTAGTAAAAAAGGCATTTAAAGCTAAAATTTTGTACTAAGCACAGTTTTAGTGGGTATGTATATTTTGTTAAGAAGAGATCATCTTTTTCATTAAGTCATATATAGTTTATAATTTCCCTTTGCTTTTAAGAGTTATCTAAGAGTGTGTCCTAATTTCCTAATAAATTTGCCAAATATAGTCTTTCCATTTCCTAATAAAGCTTAGTATCACAGAACATGGCCTATTAAAGATTTTTACTCTCTTGAATTTATAAAAGTTCAGGCATCTTTTTCAAGGTCTAAAATGAATCTTTTCTCACACAAAATTGCATGATTTCCATAATGTAAATTTTTTCCAAAAAGAATCTTGCCATTTCAACATTGTAAGTTAAACATGCACCTCATATACATTATGATAGAAATGAGGTAAAGTTTTGTTTACTACTTTAAATAGTTACAGATGGTAAACTCCTGACATCATTTTTCTTATGACAGTGAATGAATTTTATTGAGAATTCCTAACCTTCTGGTGTTTATTCCAACTCTACCCAGCTTTATATAAACTGCAGGATGGCTACAGGCATATACAGTCACTGGATATTTCAATGAATTTTATTCCATTCATAAAACTGTAATATGTGTTTGGTTCATATGGGGCTTTGTTTAGGTTAGTTTTCTCTCTCATTTCCACCTTTTGCTTTAAATGTTGAACATGGAGTTTATATCTAATATTATCTTCAGATCAGATCAGATCAGTCTCTCAGTCGTGTCCGACTCTTTGCGACCCCATGAATCCCAGCACTCCAGGCCACCCTGTCCATCACCAACTGCTGGAGTTCACTCAGACTCACGTCCATCGAGTCGGTGATGTCATCCAGCCATCTCATCCTCTGTCGTCCCCTTCTCCTCTTGCCCCCAATCCCTCCCAGCATCAGAGTCTTTGCCAATGAGTCAACTCTTCGCATGAGGTGGCCAAAGTACTGGAGTTTCAGCTTTAGCATCATTTCTTCCAAAGAAATCCCAGGGCTGATCTCCTTCAGAATGGACTGGTTGGATCTCCTTGCAGTCCAAGGGACTGTCAAGAGTCTTCTCCAACACCACAGTTCAAAAGCATCAATTCTTCGGTGCTCAGCCTTCTTCACAGTCCAACTCTCACATCCATACATGACCACAGGAAAAACCATAGCCTTGACTAGACAGACCTTTGTTGGCAAAGTAATGTCTCTGCTTTTGAATATGCTATCTAGGTTGGTCATAACTTTCCTTCCAAGGAGTAAGAGTCTTTTAATTTCATGGTTGCAGTCACCATCTGCAGTGATTTTGGAGCCCCCAAAAATAAAGTCTGACACTGTTTCCACTGTTTCCCCATCTATTTCCCATGAAGTGATGGGACCAGATGCCATGATCTTCATTTTCTGAATGTTGAGCTTTAAGCCAACTTTTTCACTCTCCTCTTTCACTTTCATCAAGAGGCTTTTGAGTTCCTCTTCACTTTCTGCCTTAAGGGTGGTGTCATCTGCATATCTGAGGTTATTGATATTTCTCCCGGCAATCTTGATTCCAGCTTGTGCTTCTTCCAGTCCAGCGTTTCTCATGATGTACTCTGCATAGAAGTTAAATAAACAGGGTGACAATATATAGCCTTGATGTACTCCTTTTCCTATTTGGAACCAGTCTGTTGTTCCATGTCCAGTTCTAACTGTTGCTTCCTGACCTGCATACAAATTTCTCAAGAGGCAGATCAGGTGGTCTGGTATTCTCATCTCTTTTAGAATTTTCCACAGTTTATTGTGATCCACACAGTCAAAGGCTTTGGCATAGTCAATAAAGCAGAAATAGATGTTTTTCTGGAACTCTCTTGTTTTTTCCATGATCCAGCGGATGTTGGCAATTTGATCTCTGGTTCCTCTTCCTTTTCTAATATTATCTTATCTCTCCTAAAGTATTCATATGTCTTCCAAGGATCAACAATCATATTAATATTACCCTTAAGATTTCATTCCAGGGGTGGGAATGGTGAGTCTTGATAACACAAGCATATTATCACGAAACAATATTTACAAAAGCCTGTCTTAAAAGTCACATTTTTGAGAGAATCATTTTTTTATTTTTTTTAAATCACTGTAGGAACACTAGTAAGAAAGGCAAGCCAATTAGATATTAGGAGACACTGGAAGGGTGTTAAGAATAGTTACAGTACTAAGTCACAGTGTGAAATTCAACAAGACTTTGTAAGTATTTTCTTGTATTAAGTGAAAGAATATGAATTAGACTATTAACTGTCTTTATTTTCAACAAATATTTTTTAATGTATTGCCTTTATTGATAGAAGAATTTGAAATGACTGGATTGAAAGATACATGGAAAAGGCTGTAATTTTTAAATGTAACCTTAGATATTTTGGTCTTTAGATAAGTCAAGAGCAAATATGTAAAGATATGAAACTTTTAAGAAATGAGACAGTTTATGTGTAATACTGTGCTTGCCCATGCTAGATTCACTCATATCCTTCTCACTGACATACAGTATTGGTTTACGACCAGTATGAACCTGAAATACAACCATCAAGAAAAGAAAAATGGAGACTACATTTAATCAACACAGGGCACTATGTTCTAATTATTGCTTCATTTCATCTGCATGATAAGGATTAAATATATTGGCATGAATCTGAAGTGAAAATTCCAACACTAGAAAAAGGTAATCTGTGTTAGTAACCCAGCCGACAGAACTACATTTCCGAGCAGACCAACCACAAAGAACCTCCCAAATCAGGCTTTTTCAAGCTATCTATGATGAAAGGTCAAATATATGTTATTCTAAAAGTGCATAAACCAAAGATTTTTAAAAATACAAGACAATGAATAACATCAGAAATTTAAAGATAAAAAGCTCAAATTTTATGATTAGCTTCAACATGCATAAAATTACTCTATAAAACTACCATAAATTTTTCAAAGCACTTACTTTGAATTTCTGTGCTTATTACTGTCCAATAACAAATAATTCATGGATCAGTCTTAGTCCACAAACCACAATTGCAGCAGCCAACATACTCTCAAATCTAAGAGTCTATCAGTATTAGGTGTTTCTTGAATAAATTTGTATAGCACTAATAAGAATCATGACCACATTAAAAAAGGGCATAAATCTAATGAAATGTTTCAACAATTACAAACATGTCTACTTCCTAATCGTTAGAACCTGTGAATGTATTACCTTAAATGGCAAAAGGGACTCTGCAGAAGATCTCAAGATCCAGGGATTATTTTAGAATATCTGGGTGACCCCAATATAATCACAGGAGTTCTTATAAGAGGGAGCTTCCCTGATAGCTCATATGGTAAAGAATCTGTCTGGAATTCAGGAAGGAGGAGGATTAAAGTCAGAGGTCAAGATATGATGGTAGAAGCTGAAATCAGAGGAAAGATTTAAAGGTGCTAAACTATTGGCTTTAATGATGGAGGAAAGCACCACAACCAAGGGCACAGGTGCACTCCTGATGCTAAAAATAGGAATGAACTTCCTCCTTAAGAACACATCCCTACCAACATCTTGCTACCAACATCTTGCGTTTAGGATCTTTGACCCCTAGAATTGTATGATAATAGATGGGTGTTGTTTAAACTACTAAGATTGTGGTAATTTGTCATAGTGGCAACTGGAAGCATATAGGCATACAGACCTTGGTTCTGGGAAGTAGGGTGTTGCTATAACAACTACCTGAAAATGTGGAAATGGCTTTGAAATTGACGGTAGGCAGAGGCTGGGAACATTTTAAGGAGCATCATAGAAAAAGCCTAGATCACCTTGAACAGAGAGTAAAATATGGATGTTAAAAGCCCTTCCGGTGAGGACTCAGAAGGAAGTGAACAGCATGGTAGAGTAAGCTTTTATCATTTTAGAAATTATTGAAATCATTATAAATGGACAGTTAAAGGAGGGCTCAGAAGGAAGTGAAAAACATGTTATTGGAAAATGGAGAAAAAACAATATTTGTTATAGAGTAGAAGAAAACTTAGCTGAATTGCTTCCTATAATTATGTAGAAATCAGAATTATAAGTGATGACCTTGAATATTTAGCTGAGAAGATTTCCAAGCAAAGTATTGAAGGAGTGGCCTAGTTTCTTCTTCCTGCTTATAGCGAAATGTAAGAGGAGTTAGTGATGGACAGGGAGGCCTGGTGTGCTGCAATTCATGGGGTTGCAAAGAGTCAGACACGACTGAGTGACTGAACTGAACTGAACTGAAGAAGAAAGAAACATATTGAGTCAAGATTTATTGGTACTTCCCTGGTGGTCCAGTGGTTAAGACTTCATGCCTCTACTTCACGGGGCATGGGTTCAATCCCTGGTTAGTGAATGTAAGATCCTGCCACATGCCACAAGATGCAGCCAGAAAAAAAATTTTTTTTGTTAAGAATATTAAGTTGAAAGGAACCAAGACCCAATGATTCAGAAACTTCTCAGCCTAGGCAGATTGCAAGAGGTGTTAAAATTAGAAGTCTCAGTTTCAGGAAATAGTGGCTCTTAAGAAAAAGTCAACTTGGTGTCTACATAACCTTCGGTTAGTGCTTTGCAAAGATTAAAACCTTGGTATGTTCATTCACACAAGGAGCTCTTGGAAAGATTGGACATGGGATTCATGGATTCCCTCAGTGATTTCAGCAGAAGACAAATTGGAGATGAGGTTATCCATGAAAGATCTACAAAGTATCCTGTTTTCTAATAGAGAAAATCTCAGATATATCAAGAGAGAACCACAGGTTTCTCAAGAATGTTATATCAGTTGAAATACCGACAATCTGAACTGAAAAAAAGAGATGAATTTCAAAAAAAGCTGTTGCACTTTCAAGTTACACAGGCAGGAAATATTCAACTGAAAATACATGCTATCTTTCATGAAAAAAGAATAATGATTCTTAGAGTAAAGAACCAGGCCCAGAGGGCAGAGCCTTGAGCCACAGAGGATTATCACCAAGCTGTGAAATCTAACTGAGTTTGCCTAGTTGGAATTCTAAACTTCCTGAGACTGGTAACCATTTTTTTTCTTCCACATTCTCTCTTTTTAAATGAAAATGTCTGCACCTGTTATGTTATGCTTGTCCCACAATGCATTTTGAAGGTATATGATTTATTTTCTAATTTCACTGGTACATAGATGGAGAGAAATTTTGCTTGAAAAATGAATATAACTAGAACCTTGATGATAAGCAAGAGAATGCTCAATTACGTCTAACTCTTTGCATCCCAATGGACTGTAGCCCGCCAGGCTCCTCTGTCCATGGAATTTTACAGGTACGAATACTGAAGTGGGTTGCCATTTCCTACTCCAGGGGATCTTTCCCACTCAGGGATTGAAACCATGTCTCTTGTGTTTCCTGTACTAACAGGTAGATTCTTTACTACTTCACCACCTGGGGAGTCCCTATCTAAACCTTACTCATACCTAATTTATAAGATTTAGATGATGAGATTTGGAAATTTTTAGCTGATGAATTTTAGATGAGATTTTGTCCATATTCTAACCCCTTGAAAGTCTGAATATGCTACCTAAAAATGGCAAGAGAGACTTTTCAGATGTGATTTGCTCAAAGATCTTGAGATGAGGACATTATTCTAGAGTATCTGTGTGGGCCCAATGTAATCATAAGGGTCCTTATAAGAGTGAGACAAGATGAGATATGAGGACATGAGCAGAGGTCAGTCAGAGAGAGATTTGAAGATGCCTCACTGCTGGCTTTGATTATGGAGGAAGGGGCCAAAGAAGGGAGTAGCCTCTAGAACACGGAAAAGGCAAAGAAACAGATTTTCTACTCGAGCCTCCAGAAGGAATGCTTCTTTACCAATATCCTAACATTAGGACCTCTGACTTCTAGAACCATAAGATAATAAACTTGTGATGCTTTACACCACCAAGTTTACAGTAATTTGCTATAGAAGCTACAGAAAACCAATATAAGTGATTTCTACCCAATATAAATGGTCTCTACTTAATTTGTCATGGCATTTCTCTACAAATATACCCATAAAATCTTGAATTTTAACTTTCTGAAATTCTTTCTGAAATATAGCAAATAATATGCTTCACAAGACACACAAAAAATTAATTTTTAAAATCTAAAAATCCAGAGGATGTTTTTCTGTTCATGGTCCTCATGTGGAAATGTGACAACATAAAAATGGAACATTTCATCATTTCAACATGATGAATTTTCCCTTTTAAACTAAAGACAAAGTAATTCAATAAATATACTTCGCTCTTAAATAGTCAATAGAGTTCTTCCTAACTGCATTAGCATCTAAAAGCAAGCTAGGCATGATTTATTTAGACTTTGAAGCCATTACTGCAAATGAGGGTCCCCTTCATCAAAGCCCCTTCTTTAATTATCTCATCAACTTAATTTCAAAAATCACATGAAAACTTTTTGTAAAAAGCACTCCAAATCTTATTGAGAAGAAAAAAAAAAAACTGTCCACAGTTGGGGCAAGAATACATATTAAGTAATTAGCAATGTGGCATGATTCATTCATGCTTAAGGATTTTCACGTTCTTCATAAAGTCATGATATAATCACAATAGAAATATATACAGGTAACAGTATTTCAGAGCATCTCTTACCTGTGTAACGAGCGGTTCCAAAAGCCTCTCCACTGTTAGGGTCCGGATTTCCAAACTTTTGGGGTCCCATTTTAAAATGATCGGTGAAGTTGCCGAAGTCATGCTCCCTACAGAAACACACATTATCCATTAGAAATAATGATCACAGAAATAATGTGAGCTTAGGGGTTCAAAATGAGTAAGTCACCAAAACTTAGAACATACTTGAGGATTACCTGTCTGGTTCAACCTCATCAAGTTAGAGCTAGGGAAATCAGAAAATAGAACTATGTGAAGTGGTGATGTCAGGATCAGATTGAAAATGGGTATTTCTTAAGGGTACCTGTATACATTAGACAAACTTTTGGGGGCCCAACTGACACTGAACTATGTCACCCACTCAGTGTTTAGTACACATATCCGCCTGCTATATACTGGGAAGGGGATTCCCAAGAACCCACCTGCCAATGCAGGAGACTCAGGAGATGCGGGTTTGATCCCTGGATTGGGAAGATTCCATGGAGGAGGGCATGAAACCCACCCTAGTATCCTTGGCTGGAGAAACCCACAGACAGAAGAGCCTGGCAGGCTACCGTCCGTGGGGTCGCAAAGAGTTAGACACAACTGAAGCGACTTAGCACATACACACACATTTGCTGGGAAAGCCTTGGTCATTGCCCTCCAGTACCTGTGGTTTCAAATAGCAGAGGTTGGCCATAGTTATGTCTCAGTGTGGCCTGTGCTGTGATCAAGGAATACAGAGAAAGCCACAGAAGAACTGAAGAAAGGACATCAAAGTCAGTCACCAAAGGAGATCAGCAAAGACTTTAAAGAAGTACAATAAACTCATCATGACAATCAGATGAAAGACCCCAGGTCCTAACAAAAGGCTTCTTTGTTTTTTTCACACCATAACTGACCACTGAGGATATTATGCTTCCTGGAAGAGCTGAGTTTTATTCTCTTAAATAGGAGAGATATTACAAAATGAGTCGCAATGATTCTGAAAATTAGCTTGCTGCTATTTACATACGCTCTGATTACTCACTGCATTTACATTCTTATCCCATAAAATGAGTGTCTGATAAGGTTATTTATTTCATTCTACAACAATCCTTTTCTACCTAAGAACCACGGGTGTGCACGTAGCAACCTTGCATATATCGAGCACATGATATCATCCCAGCCTCAAAAGAGTAAATCAGACATTCTGTTAGGGGTGTGCTTCTCACTGAGAAGTTGACTGTTCTCTGATGAATATGTTTTGACAACTAACCACTGGACAAGAAACCTTAGACTGTGCAAGGTGAATCTGAATCATTTGCTTTAATATCATCATAAATCAAACTGTTCATAGCTGTTCTCTTTTGAATCAATGTCCCCGCTCCATTCCACTCTTATAAATCAATGTAGATGAGTATTTCTATTAGAATTAACACTACAAAAAAGGTCTATCGCAAGAGGCACATGTCTCTTTACTGCCCTGCTACAGCTAGTCCTTTTGCAAACAGACCTAACAAATTTGCTTCAAGAAAAAAAAAAAGGCAAAGATGCAGTATGCTGGTATTTTACCTCTCTCCAAATGCCATGTTTTAAATAAACTAAGCATAGCAATCCAACCATATAGACCAATTTAGACTTGGGTTCCTTCACAACAACAATAGTTGGCAAGGATATGTTGCCTGTCCTCCAAAAACCAAAAAAACTTTACACATTTCCCATTCACACTACCAACTGCTACATAACAGCTCTAACATGCCCAGAATTCTGCTGTTAGGCAGCACACCTTCCTGTGTTGTGAAAGGATGAAAATGCCAGATTCTTTCTACCCACACAGGATACCTTCATCCTTGTCGAAGCCAGGCCTACCTAAGTAACCCAGCTCTTTGTTGTTGTTGTTGTTCAGTCATTAAGTCACGTTCGACTCTTGTGACCTCATGAACTGCAGCGTGCCAGGTTCCCTGTCCTTCACAATCTCTCAGAGTTTGCTCAAATTTATGTCCACTGAGTCGGTAATGCTATCCAACCATTCCTCCTCTGTCATCCCCTTCTCCTCCTGCCCTCAATCTTTCCCAGCATCTCTTAGGACACAATGGTTTCCAGTCCCCAAGAAGTTCCCTGTAAACTTCTTCCCAGCTCTGATGGAATAATAAGTGGCCTCAGTAACGATGATGCACAACAAGGTCCTACAGGAAAGACAGCTGGATAACTAGTAGTGGCGTAGTGAAGTCATTTTAACACAGTAGTGAAAGGTAGTAAGTAGACTATGCAAAGAATCACCACTATTACACAAGCATGCTTGTGCATATAAGCTGGTGGAACAGGAAGGCACACAACATCTTTATGCATGTTCTGATGTATTATTAAAGAGATGAACAAAAAATACTGACGTGAGAAATAAAAATGCTGGGACACTTAGAGACACTAATCTAGCAAGCATCAAGCAAAAATGGGAGATTCTTAAAAAAGACTTCAAGGCAACTGTGAATCAAGAAGCAGAATTAGAGCAAAGCCTTGGATCCTGATGGTTGGAAGACTTATAAATCTAAAACTGAAAGGACAAGAGTGACCAAGCAAATCATTGGACTCAATTTATTCCTTTGGGGATCAATCTTTTAGTCAGTTCTTTTGACACAGGCAAAATTCAAGAGCAAAAGGCAAGGAAAGGTTATGTGGTATTAATTTGTTGAAGGGGAAAACCTAGTCATAGACACTTGTTCCTCTGTGTGGAATAAGCAATTGACTTCAAATAAGAAAGAAAGTGAACAAATGAAGTGTGCAATCATACACCAGCCTCTCACATTCCAAAGGAGCATGTCTCAAAACCATACTAGGCATCCACATATTTAATGCAGACTGCTGTGCCCACAAAAGAGATTCTATATAAAGAAAATATATATTTTTCAATAATTTAAATTCAAAGAAAAATGACATATTATAGTTGCTTTTGGTAGGAAACTTAGAATATCGACTGGACACAAATAGCAACAAAAAGGGGTAAAATAAAAAAAAAAAAGAAAAGACAATAGCGTTGTCCTTGTCCATATACCACAATTTTACAAGCCCATGAACAAGCTCTTAGCAATTTATTTAATCTCTGAGAAGATATTCTTGAAAAGTGTCAAACTGCATATACATAAAAGGTGATAAAACAACCTGCATAGTAATAACTTAGATAACTTCAGACTTTCTCCATGGGGGTAAGGAAGAAGCATGTGTCAAGGTGTTAGCAGCCATTCATCACTCACAACAACAATAACAAAAAACATGACAAAAAAGACCAACAGAGTAAAACAAGCTCCATTATGAGCAGCCAAAGGTCAAGTACTTTGTTAATTAGACATTTTCCTGATAAATAGAAAATCTTTTGAGGTGCCTGTGCCAAGGAGTGCCTTCAAATGACATATATGTTACTCTAATGCATAATTCACTAAATAAATTCCCCTTTCCAGATTTTCCTCAAAAAATGTCTTTGAGCCCTCTGCCTACACTTTCTGAGTTCTCACCATTCCTTCTATTGTTCTTTTGTAAAACAATGGTCCAGGACAACTGACAGTTACTCAGGAGGCCACCCAAACCTGCCTTCCCTCCACAGGACTCCAGCTTCAGGTTCCTTTCATGGACTTTTCTCTTTACCGATACTGAGTGAGCACTACTGCCTACAAACTCTGTGAGGCCTTTTTTAGAAGACAAGTTAGCTTTGGTTAACAAGTAAAGTCATGAGAAGTTAATGACTAATACTGTGTTTTATTCACCTATCTCCATATGTAGGCTATTGACTCAGCTACCTCACCTAAGCTTCAGTTTCATCCTGTAAAACAAAAATGGTAACAGCCTTATATAATTTATGAATTTATCCTGAAAATCATGACATTGCATATGCAAACCCTGATGGGTTTACTTCTTTGCCATGTTTTTGTATGATTATCATTCTAGCCAGTTCAAGATATCCATTAGGGTGGGGGCCAAGGCAAGAAGCTTTAAAACAAAGTTTTGGTGAGAAAGTGAGAGATGTGAAAAAGCGAGAGAATTTTCTAAGTTTCCTCAAGAATCAAGCCTGGATACACTGAACTTATTGTTTCTTCTCTGAGTATTAGTAATACTGGCTAATGATCTGACATTGTTATTATTTGCCATTTACAGATAGGTAAGCTGAGGCATGAAACAGTTAAGAGAGCTACCCAAGGTCACAAACTTTGAAACTGAACTGCCTGGCTTCAGGCTCTGTGCTCATAAGCACCATGAAGCATTGTTTCACTTCTTATAAAGAGGAATTCCTAGGCTTAGGTCTATGCCAGCATCACCACAGTGCTTCTGAACCATGGAAGGGAGACAGAGACATAGACAAGAATGGAGCTAACCACTTCTGGAGAATGAGGAGCTAAATCCAGGAGCTAACCACTTCTGGGGAATGAGAGAGAGAGCGGATGCAGAGGGACACAGAGGAATGGTAGATGCGATGAGGGGGACACAAAGGACAGGTGCCCTGATGCGCATGTGGAACCCGTGGGAAACGTGCTTCACTTCCTGGTGAAGCAGAACAGATTCCTTTAGCCACTTTGATCCCTGGGGCAAGAATGGGATGCTGATGGTGAGGCTGGGCCACCGAGGGAGCAACATGGCACCCAGGAAAGTTAAGAGAAAGACCTTATGATGAGTTATGCCAAGTAAACAGAATTTTGGTCCCCAGGACCTCAGACTCTTTGTTTTAAACTTGTGATTATGTTATATTTCATGGTGAAGAGGATTTTGAAGATATAATTAAGGTTATTAATAAGTGACGTAGGTGAAGTCACTCAGTCGTGTCCAACTCTTTGCGACCCCATGGACTGCAGCCTGCCAGGCTCCTCCGTCCATGGAATTTTCCAGGCAAGAATACTGCAGTGGGTTGTCATTTCATTCTCCAGGGAATTAATAACCTTCTAAAGGTTATTAATAACTGGACCTTAAAATATGGACATGACCTTAGATTATCAATGTGGCCCCAATGTATCACTGAACACTTAAAAACAACTTCATCCTGGCTGGGGGCAGAAGAGGCAGTCGTAGAGATGCAGCAGACAAAGACATCAGGTAGGGCAGAAGAGGGAGGCAGAGGGATTCAAAGTGTGAAAGGGACTCGACCCACCATTGTAGAGAGATGAAAACCATGAAAGGAAATGTGGGTAGATTCTGGAAGCTAAGAGTGTACCCTGCCTGGTTGACCTCCAACAATGAAAGAGGGACCTCAGTTTACAACCACCAGGTACTGAACAGTCAAAACCCTGAATGAGGTTGGAAGCGAATTCTTCTCCAGTGCCTTCAGTAAGGAATTCAGCGCTATCAACATCATTATTTCAGCCTTGTGAAATGCTAAAGAGAGGACCCAGACACATCTGCCTGGGCTTCTGATCTTCAGAGAGTACAAGTAAGAAATCTGTGCTGCTTTTAGCTGCTAAATGTGTGGTCAATTTTTACAACAGCAACAGGAAACTATGACAGGTGGCTGTCATAGTGGTCGAATTTGTGTGCGTATCATATCACCTGGAGGGCACATTCATACACAAAGCAATCCAGAGAGTTTCTGATTCATTAGGTCTAGGGTGGGTCTGAGAAACTGCTTTTTTTTTTTTTTTTTTGCATTTGGAACCAGTGCCCAGATGATTTTACTGGTCCAGGAATTGCACTTGGAAAAGCACTATTGTGATCACAGTCCATGGCCATGCGTGCCAGGAGGGAAGTGGTGATCAGGAAGATGTGGGGTATCTCTGTAGAGATCCTAGGACCAGTAATAATAACACTGCTGTTATTACAAGTATCACTGGGATCATTATATCAATACTTTCTGGATGGTATTTATGCTTTTCCAATGCCTTGAAGTGACTCTCAATGGGAAAATGAAATGGCATACCAAAATCATTTCAGTTTTTTTAAACCACATGTACACCAACCTCCAACATCCCCAAAAGTTCTCAGAGTTTCCCCAGAAGATGCCTTTTCTAATTAGTATCCCTGCCACTGGAGAAGGCAAAGGCACCCCACTCCAGTACTCTTGCCTGGAAAATCCCATGGATGGAGGAGCCTGGTAGGCTGCAGTCCATGGGGTCGCTGAGGGTCGGCCACGACTGAGTGACTTCACTTTCACTTCTCACTTTCATGCATTGGAGACAGAAATGGTAGTGATCCCTGTGAAGAATGTAAAGTAACAGTGGGAGACAGCCATGCCCCTCAGTTCACCAAAATCAGAAATGAGGGTCCAGGAATAATTGCTTAATAGAGAATAATGTTTCCAAAGAATCAGTTCCTAAATATTTTGATGTTATTTGAGGGCTATGAAAAAAAGTTTTAAAAAAATGCCATCTGAAATATGATAGTAATTCTCATTTTTTGTTGTACTAGTAAAGGAAGTTACCTCTAACATTCCGCCCCTCTATTGTAAGAGGCAATTTTTCTAGAGTTGAGAATGTGCATATGCATTTCAGACATGAGTAGAAGTTGAGAACCAAAAGCAGAGAAGGAGGCATCTCATCTGATTCAAAAACCCTCAGAGAATAAAAGGCACACTGATTCCTACCTGCATCAGCACCAGATCTAAAAAGATAGTAACAGGTATTCAGTACTCTTCCTGGTGGTACCCTGACTATGAAAATAACCTGGCTCCTAACTTGAACCTTTTTACCTGAAATCTCCATCAACATCCATACAGGACTGCTGTGAGGATTATATGAGTTATGTGTGTAGAACATTTGGCAGAGTGGGGAAGCATAGCCTAGATTCTTAGGATATATGGTAGCTACCTCTGCTAATACTCCTAGCAGCAGCGGCAACATTAATAAATGGCAGGCATATTTACGGTAGGAAATAAGCTGGGAAACCCTGCTACTGATAGTTCACCATTAATTTTGCTCAATTTCGCTCATTTCTTTTCCTGTGACTATAAGGAAGCAGTGTGTTGCCCATCACTGTCCTCGACATAATAAGCATTCAGAGTCCTTGCTCAGTGAACTGAAAGGTGACCCAAGATGCAAGCTGCTGCTGCAATTAGAAGATCCATCACCATTTTTAATACAAAACTGAGGTGACATGTAATTTTCAACTGCTCTTTGCTGTTTGCAGTAGAAGAGAGTGGGGTAGTTATTTCTGATACTGTTAAAGTTTAACATAGCCCTTAAGTACTACATCTGCAAGATCTCTATGTATGGTAAGCTCATACCTTTAACAAAACACTGAAAGAACTACTGTTGAACAAAAGCATCATTCTAATAATTTTAAAAGGTTGTAATAATAATACCTGTCTAAGCATAAATGCCTGAAAAGTATACCTTAATATTTTAAGCAAATATTAAATAAGTATTAAACTCTTAAATTCTCTTCAGAGCCTCTTTTTTAATTCTACCCAAATAAACAAAACATCACCAAAAGGGAATATAAGAATAAAGCTCCACAGCCTAAAGGCTGTCAGGATGACAAGTGTAGACTAATAATATATAGCCTAGAGCTTGCTGATTAAAAAAGAAATATCCATGTCCATATCTCACTGAAATGAGTTTTTACACTTACAATAGCATACTCATAAAATTTAAAACTATGTGCCAACTTAATAGAAATTCACTACTCCTGATATATGCTAACAGAAAGCCAGTAATTTGAAATTCAAAATGAAAACTAGTATCTGTCAAATTCATTTCCGTGCTTTTCACTACATTCATAGTCTCGTCATTTAAATTCATTTGGGAGCATAAACAGACTCAATCTACTCCTAAAGTATGACTTGCTTTCCATTTGGATGTGAACATATGTGATATCCAGGTAGGCAGTGCTCATTGTAAATGCTGTTAGGTTTCCTAAGTCCTAACAAGGACTCGGTTTTTCTAAACAAAATATATCTGACCAAAGGTTAACTAACACTGCTCTACTATTATTCCAGCTATTATTCTTCAGCAGCATTTCAATTCTGATTTAGGTAGTAGATTCCAAAAACTGAAAATAATAACTGTTACTATTTCAGATAACATATTTTGAGAAATTATCTTTATAGTCCAAAAGTAACATCAAATTATTTAATAGGAACACACTATTTAATTGGCAATTAACTTATTCTCTGTCCTTCTAACCTCCTGTAAATTAGAAATCCATACGCAATGATTATATAACGTTAATCTTCATAAGAATCTCAACATTTCATATTCAGATTACAGAAAAATAACCACAAACTGCTCCCTTTATCTTTCATTTTGATGTATAATGCAGCCCAAACTAATTTTCTGAAACATTCCTTTTGTAGAACAAAGTAACTGCTTAACTCTCTTCTCCAACAATTCCCAAGTCTTTGTAACACAGCTGTCACTCTACTTTTTGAGCACGGGCTACTGGATCTTATTTCTTTTTTTTTTTTTTTTAATTTTATTTTATTTTTTAAACGTTACATAATTGTATTAGTTTTGCCAAATATCAAAATGAATCCACCACAGGTATACATGTGTTCCCCATCCTGAACCCTCCTCCCTCCTCCCTCCCCATTCCATCCCTCTGGGTCGTCCCAGTGCACCAGCCCCAAGCTGGATCTTATTTCTTTAACGAGAGCCTACTGCTGAAAACAGGTCTGGAATACATTATAACACAGGGTTTATGCCATTTCCCAAAGTTCCCACCATACTGTGCTCCTTCTCACCCTCCAAAATCCAGACACCGACATCTTCACATTATAATAAACCCTAAATTGCTACTGGATTTACAGTCAGCAGCAAATGATCATACTTTATTTTTTTTTGTAAGAGGCTCATTGCTGTGAAATTGACATTAGTTTTAAATAAGGTTATAAACTTAGACTTATAACTAGATTATAAACTCATTAAGGCACAAATCTGTATAACAGCATATTAGATCATATGTATGATCTTCATAAATGTATGATTAAATACAAATACATAAAATATGGCCCAAATACTTATCTAATTTTTTCAAGTATCAACTTTTTATCTTTTCAATAGTGGAGTGCACTTCCTAGAGAGTATTTTTGAAATATCTTTTGGACATATTTTTAGATATAGGCCAGTACTTCTTAGAGACCTAAAACAAGTGATATCTTGGTATGGCTAAGGGCACATAAATTTATATTTTATTTATAAGCCATTTATGTTATATTTGGGCTTGCCTGGTGGCTCAGATGGTAGAGAATCCACCTGTAATGCAGGAGACCTGGGTTAATTCCCTGGATTGGGAAGAACCCCTGGAGAATGGGATGGCTACTTACTCCAGTATTCTTGTCTGGAGAATCCCCATGGACGGAGAAGCCTAGCAGGCTACGGTCCATGGGGTCACAAAGAGTCGGACATGACTGAGCAACACACACACACACACATTAAAAAAAAAAAAACTATGTTATATTTATATTTATGCTTAATTTAAATATATACCTATGGTTTTTATGTACATATTTTTACTCAATATATTCATTTTTAATTGGAGGATGATTGCTTTAAAACGTTATGTTGGTTTCTGCCATATAACTGGATCACTAGTTTTTATTTATTATGTTTTAAATCTAGGTGTCATTTTTGTTCAGGAAAAACTAACCTCAGGGCTTCCTTCAGCAAAGCAGTGAGGCCTTGGTATTTGATTGCTGAGATCCATGTGGCAAGTTTTTCATGAAGGATTGTACAAGCTCCACGAGTTGGCCCACAACAGCCCTTAGGAAATATTTCTTCTCCTCACTGACCCAAATTGCCTTTTTTCCCCAAGGCCCAGTGTCTTTCCCTTTCTCTGAATTCCATCAGTATTCCATCTAATCAGAATAGCCAGCGCATAATATTTAATCTGAATACAAAGTGTCTTGTGTTGCTCTCTCCTTGCTTTATATAAATTTGTCCTCTCAAATACACTCAGGGACAGGGAATTTGCTCCCTTTACAATGATTAGGATGGTACTGAACATTTAGTAAAAATGCCAAGTTCAAATCTCATAATCAAATACATACACCCACACACAAAATGATTCTAGTTAAAATACAATACTAGTGCTTTTTTGCAAAAAGGGAGATTTTCTACTCAGAACACAATAGTTCAGATATCACTTATCTGAAAAACAGAACCCAAAATGATTTTCCTTGCTCAGAATGCCTTCCATATTCTAGCAGAAAAGGCAAATCGCATATGCTCCAATTCTCCCTTCCTTTATCCATTTATCCAACCATTCACTTAATCAGGGTAAGTGTACTAATCACCCAATATATATCATACTTCATGCTGATTGTTAAGATGAAACTGGCTCTAATTCATCATATTTTAAAAGCAAGAACAATTCATCGAGCAAGGAGTGTTCAGAGCATGAGCTTGGATGAGAATGGACACCTGTAGGGCCAGTGTCCTTCCATTTCACCAGGGGACTTATATCAGGCAATAGGTAACCAAGAGCACCTTCAAATTTTAGATGCATTGGTCAAGCAATATAGGAGTTTGTGCAACCAAAAAACAGGGGAAAATTCACACCCTTTTGAACTGTTGCCAGAAAAATGCTCTCCAAAAAGTGAGCAAGAGTATGAAAAAACATTCAAGTAACCTCGGGACATAGAGTGAAAAAGATAAAGTAATCAGAATATTAAGATATGATGTAAAGAAATGAATGCAGATATTTAGATAAGAGCTATTTTAAATGTTCAGTGATTATAAGAATACTTGTGTGTGTGTGTGTTAGTTGCTCAGTCGTATATGATGACTCTCTGCAACCCCATGGACTGTGTAGCCTGTCAGGCTCCTCTGTCCATGGAATTCTCCAGGCAAGAACACTGGAGTGAGTAGCCATTATTCCCTTCTCCAAAGGATCTTCCTGACCCAGGGATCAAACCTGGGTTTCCCACATTGCAGGCAATGTATGAGCTACCAGGAAGCTCATACCAGGAAGAATATGTAACTAATACTCAAGCATTCGATTTTTAAAGCAAGCTCAAATGTGTTATTTTATTTTAAAAGGCAAAGTTAAATCCACTGATGCGCTGTTAACAAGGAATTAAGTTGCAGGGATTCAGAAATGATTTAAGCCTAACACCGCTGCTTCTTTCAGTTTCCCATTTTAAAGTGGCTTATTCACCTGGCGTAACCACCAGGCACTGCTGTTGGGATGGTGGCAGTTTAGTAAATGGAAGATAATTCACCTGCATTGCGTTATCCCTGCCTCGTTCAACTGAATTACTAGGTGTGAGAGGTCGTAACACATTATAGCAATTATATTTGCTTACAAGTCTTTTGTTCTGAGGATTGATATTTCGGCATCAGTGGTACTCAGCATATACTCCTGCTGATAAATCACCTTATCAAGCTTGTTGTTAGAAAAAGTCATATGTGAAAAGAGAAACTAATCCAGATTTCATCCTGGTCATCTGAGGCATTTAATTTTGTCTTATGAAACAAAAAGTACCTCAGGGGCTATGCTTTTGTAAAGACAAAACTAAAAGGTACAGTGGCATTTAGGACATGCAGATGGGCTCTGTTAACTCTGCACATTTCGTGGTAGTACTCCTTTCCATTTAGTTCATCATATTTACATTTCACAGCAACTAAGACTTCACCGAACATTCCTGGTCACTGGCCAAAGTTTATTATCATTATTAACAGTTTCATGTTTCTGTCAGGAAGCCCTGCTATGTAGCAGTGAAAGGGAGACCCTGAACCCTGAGAGGGACAAGATATGTATGAGAAAGTAACATACAAGGATGCTAATGTGTGGTAACACATATATTACTAGCTGTGCTATCTTCTATTTGCCTTAAGATCAACATGATGATATTCCAATTTTACAAGAGAAGAGAACTAAAGCACAAGTATATTATTTTTTCCAAAGTTAATGAAACTCAATCAAGATTTATTTTAAATTTGTTTCCCACACCATATAATGCAACTTCCCTAGGTTAAATACTATACTTCACAGGGGCCAGACAAGCTAACAAAGTACACACAGAAACATGTGGATAATAAATACTTACTAGGTTATTTGAGGTAACTAAACCATTTGGGGATCATTCCCGAGCTTCCATTTGTTCAGAGAAGACTAGACTTTTCTAACATACATCTCTTGGGACCCTTCTCAGGATGTAAGCATGCAGATCATCTTATCCAATATTGCAGTTTCCTGTCTCATGCAAGTTTGGAAAGACTTCCGCAAATATCTCATTACACATGGGTAACAACCATCTTCATTCTGGTGACAAGAATCATGCCAGGTGACCACTGGCAAACTTATCAAAATATTTTCCCACCCTCCCCTTCCTCCCAGTTTCCTTCTTGGAAGATAGGGTTTGGTCTCTCTTTCCTACTCCTTCCTTCCCTGACTCCTAAGGCCTCAACTCTATCAGTCACAATCTCTACTTTTTTATCTTTAATTCATACCTCTTAGTCGGCTCCTTCTAGTCAGTCATATCCAACTCTTTGTGACCCCATGGACTGTAGCCTACCACACTCCTCCGACCATGGGATTTTCCAGGCAAGAGTACTAAAGTGGGTTACCATTTCCTTCTCCAGAGGATCTTCCCAACCCAGGGATTGAACCCGGGGTCTCCAGCATTGTGGGCAGATGCTTTACTGTCTGAGCCACCAGAGAAGTCCAGTCAGTGAGAAGTCTTGTCCAAGTGAAAATTGAAAATATAAAAGAAAAAAAAAATCCCTCTTCATCCTACTCCTTTCTTGACATCTACTTCCCTTTCCCTTCACAACCTGGTTTCTTGAGAGAGCTGTCTGTAATGTTTGTTCCGTTTCCTCACTGCCCACCCATTCCCCAGCCCACACAACCTGGCTCCTACCCTCACTATTCCACTGAAATTAGCCATACAAAGTTATAAATGATCTCCCAGTTGCTTAATTCAACAGACACCATGGGCCCCCCAGCTTATATATTAAAATTAGGACAGATGTAGAAAAGATTATCATGGACTTTGGACAAGAATGACAACCAAATTTCATGCAGTGTCTCCTATTTTTATAATGGGTACTCATTTTGTTATATATAGACATATATCTAGACATATCTAGGTAGAGAATGTATTTAAATATAGAAAAAATCTAAAAAGATATACATCATAATTTTAGCAATAGTTATGCTGGCTGATGAGATGTATGGTAATTCCTAAGTTATATATAATTATGTATATTTCCACTAAATATATATATATATTTTTTATCACTATATGCATATATATCTCATTATATATTTTCAAATTACATAATGGTCACATATACCTTTTCTAAATAAATATAAATCTATCACCTCAAACCCCTTTATGGGTCACAGCCTTGTTATGGTGAAGGGGCTTGCATAACTCAGTGAAGCTATGAACCATACCACACAGGGCCACCCAAAATGGACTGGTCATAGTGAAGAGTTCTGATAAAATGTGGTCCACTGGAGAAGGGAATGGCAACACACTCCAGTATTCTTACCACAAGAACCCCATGAATAGAATGCAAACACAAAAAGATATAACACTGGAAGATGAGCCCCCTGGTCAGAAGGTGTCTGAAGGTGTTGGAAGGTATGCTATTAGGGAAGAGTGGAGGGCAATTACTAATAGCTCCAGAAAGAATGAAGGGGCTGACAAAAGTGGAAATGACACTCAATTGTGGGTGTGTCTGGTGATGAAAGTAAAGTCTGATGCTGTAAAGAAAAATATTGCATAGGAACCTGGAATATTAGGCTCATGAATCAAGGTAAATTGTATGCGGTCAAGCAGGAGATGGCAAGAGTGAACCCCAACATCTTAGGAATCTGAGTAAAATGGACAGAATGGACGAATTTCATTAAGATGACCACTAAATCTACTACTGTGGGCAAGAATTCTAGCTAGTCAACAAAAGAGTCCAAAATGCATTACTTTGGTGCAACCTTATAAATGACTAATGATCTCGTTCCATTTTCAAGGCAAACCATTCAACATCACAGTAATTTAAGTCTATTCCCAAACTGCATGCCAAAGAAGTTGAAGTTGACCAGTTCTATGAAGAGCTACAACAATTTCTAGAACTCACACCAAAAAAGTTGACCTTTTCACCATAGGGGATTGGAATGCAAAGGTAGGAAGTCAAGAGGTACCCAGAATAACAGGCAAGTTTGGTCTTGGAGCACAAAATGGAGTAGGGCAAATGCTAACAGAGTTTTGTCAAGAGAACATGCTTGTCATAGTAAAAACACCAATTTCCAAAAACCCAAGACAACTCTCCACATGGACATCAGCAGATGGTCAATACTGAAATCAGACTGCTTATATTATTTGCAGCTGAAGATGGAGAAGCTCTATACAGTCTGCAAAAACAAGACCTAAATGGCTCATATTATGAGCTTCTTATTGTAAAATTTAGGCTTAAAGTGAAGAAGTAGGGAAAACCACTAAGCCATTCATGTATGACCTAAATCAAATCCCTTATGATTATACAGTGGAGGTGACAAATAAAATTCAAGGAATTAGATCTGGTAGACAGAGTACCTAAAGAACTATGGATGAAATTTGGTAACACGGTATAGGAGGCAGTGACCAAAACAATCCTAAATAGAAAAAGAAATGCAAGAAAGCAAAGTGGTTGTCCGAAGAGCCCTTACAAGAGCTGAGGAAAGAAGAGACATGAAAGGCAATGGAGAAAGGGAAAGATATACCCATGTGAATGCAAAGTTCCAGTGAATAGCAAGGAGAGATAAAGAAGGCCTTCTTAAGTGAACAATGCAAAGAAATAGAGGAAAACAATAGGATGGGTAAAACTAGAGAACTCTTCAAGAAAATTGGAGATATCAAGGAAACATTTCATGTAAGGAAGGGTACAATAAAGGACAGATGGTAGGGATCTAACAGAAGTAGAAGAGATTAAGAAGAGGTGGCAAATATACAGAAGAACTACTCAAGAAAGGTCTGGATAAACATGGTGCTGAGGTCACTCACTTAGAGCCAGACATCCTGGAGTGTGAAGTCAAGTGGGCCTTAGGAAGCATCACTACAAAAAAAGCTAGTGGAGGTGATAGAATTCCATTAAAGCTATTTAAAATCCTAAAAGATGATGCAGTTAATGTGCTGTACTCAATATATCAGCAAATTTGGAAAACTCAGCAATGGCCATAGGACTAGAAAAGGTAAGTTTTCATTGCCATCCCAAAGCAGGGCAATGAAAAGAATCTTCAAAACACCATTCACATACAATCATTTCACATACTAGCAAGGTTATGCTCAAAATCTTTCAAGTTAGGCTTCAGTAGTATGTGACCCTAGAACTTCCAGATGTACAAGATGCATATGGAAGAGGCAGAGCAGAGATCAAATTGCCAACATTCATTGGATCAAGGAGAAAGCAAAGGAGTTACAGAAAAACATCTATTTCATTGACTATGCTAAAGCCTTTGACTGTGTGGATCACAACAAACTGGAAAATTCTTAAAGAGATGGGAGTACCAAACCACCTTATCTTTCTCCCAAGAAACATGTATGCAGGTGAAGAAGCAATGATCAGAATTGGACATGGAACAACTGACTGGTTCAAAATTCGAAAGGAGTACAACAGGGCTGTATATTGTCACCCTGCTTATTTAACTTATATGCAGTTATATCATGTGAAATGCCAGCCTGGATGAATCACAAGCTGGAATCAAGATTGCTGGGAGAAATATCAACAACCTCTTGGATGCAGATGTCACCACTCTAATGGCAGAAAGTGAAGAGGAACTAAAGAGCCTCTTGATGAGTGTGAAAGAAGGTGAAAATGCTGGCTTAAAACTCAACAGTCAAAAAAATGAAGATCATGGCATCCAGTCCCATCGCTTCATGGAAATACAAGGGGAAAAAGTGGAAGCAGTGACAGAGTTGGGGTCTGAAATTACTGCAGGTGGTGACTGCACCATGAAATTAAAAGACGTTCTTTGGAAGGAAAGTATGACAACTCTAGATAGCATATTAAAAAGCAGAGGCATCACTTTTGCTGGCAATTTTCCATGTGATCAAAGCTATGATTTTTTCCAGTAGTCATATACAGATAAGAAAGTTGGACCATCAAGAAGGCTGTTGTTGTTGTCCAGTCACCCAGTCGTGTCTGACTCATTGTGACCCCATGGACTCTAAGAAGGCTGAGAGCTAATGAATTGATGCTTTTGAGTTGTGGTGCTGGTGAAGACTCTTGAGAATCTCTATACTGCAAGGAGATCAAACCAATGAATCCTAAAGGAAATCAACTCTTAATATTCATTGGAAAGACCGATGCTCAAGCTGAAGCTTCAGTATTTTGGTTATCTGATATGAGGGACCAACTCATTAGCAAAGACCCTGATACTGGGAAAGATTGAAAGCAAAAGGACAAGGTGGTGGCAGAGGATGAGATGGCATCACTAGATAGGTGCCATCACACATTAGATAGCATCACTAACTCAACTGACCTGAATCTGAGCAAACTCCGGGAGACAGTGGAGGACAGGGGTATCTGGCATTCTTCAGTTCGTGGGGTTGCAAAGAGTGGCACAGAACTTAGTGACTGAATAACAACAAATCACCTCAAAATATCCAGTGGTCCCATTTCAGTTCTTATCTTACTTGACCATTCAGAAGTATTGATAATATTTTTGATTGATAAAATTGATAATAATTTTACTCTTTCCTTGGTTTCAAGGACACCACTCTCTTCTTTCTTCCTCTACCCACTTGTTGCCCTCAGTCTTAGCTACCTCTGATTCCTCCTCTATTCTGCAGTGAGTTTTTTTTTTCCAAAGTATAAATTATATCATGTCACTCTGTTGAAAAGCCTCTGATGACTTCCACTGCAGCGAGAGTTCCAATTGTACTAAATGTCCAGCAGTATTGACTCATTACTCAGCATTCATTCACCTTGCATCTTAAGTCTTTAGACTCCAGATTCAGTGAACTGCTATTTGTTCACATGTTCTTCATTTTCTCTGCTCTTTGTATAGTCTCTGGTTGGTCTCATTCATGTCAGCCGTTTACATTATGTTGAGAACTCCCAAATCTATTTCTCTAGCTCTGGGCCCTTGCTTGAGTTCTAGCCCCTTATAGTAATTACCAGTTTTCCAATCACTTCAACATCAACATGCTTAAAAGTGAACTCATCATCTTTCCCCCCAAACTGATCCAACTCCTGTCATACGTCAATGAGGAAAACCACTCACTATTCATCAAGCCCTGTCAGAAACGTAGGAGTCATTTTTAATTCCTTTCCTTGATGCTACCTCCTACATGAAATCGCTCATCAGGTCAAAAACATTCTACCTTTGATATTTCAAAATTATACCTTTTTTTCTCCATCACTACTGCCTTTATCAAGGCTCTCATTCGTTCTTCCCTAGATTATTGAAAAGCCTCTTTTGCCTGATCATGTTGCCCACAGCCTTAGCCCACTCTGATTCTTCCTCTATTCTGCAGTGATTTTTTTTCCCCAAAATACAAATTTCATCATGTCACCCTCTATTTTTTTTTCCCCTGATAGCTCAGTTGGTAAAGAATCTGCCTGAAATGCAGGAGAGAGACCCTGGTTCAATTCCTGGGTCAGGAAGATCTGCTGGAGAAGGGATAGGCTACCCACTCCAGTATTCTTGGGCTTCCCTTGTGGCTCAGCTGGTCAAGAATCCACCTGCAATGTGGGAGACCTGGGTTGGATCCCTGGGTTGAGAAGATCCCCTGGAGAAGGGAACGGCTACCCACTCCAGTATTCTGGCCTGGAGAATTCCATGGACTGTATAGTCCATGGGGTCACAAAGAGCTGGACACGACTGAGCAACTTTTACTTTCACTTTCATGTCACTCTCTATTGAAAAGCCTTTGATGACTTCCATTGCAGAGGGATAAAGTTCCAATTGTACTGACTGTCCATCAGTATTGACTCATTACTCAACATTCATTCACCTTGTATCTTAAGTCTTTAGGAACTCCAGATTCAGTGAGTTGCTAGTTGTTCTTCAAACACTCCATATTCTCTGATACCTCTCAACCTTTGTCCTGTCATTCCTTCCACAGGGAAGCCCTTTCCCTGTTTTCTTTAGTTAAGTTAAAACTTAACTCAGGTAGCATTTCTAGACCTGCTCACACCCACTCTTGCTCTTACAGCATATCATGCTTGCCTCTAGTGTGCCCTAATTCACAGCCTGTTTTAACTGTTCATTCATTTGTAGCTATCACACTACTAGAACGTTGGAATCCTTGAGGATAGTGCTGAGCATTTAATTCTTTAAACAAACACATAAGTGAATGACTGGCATAAAGCAGGTGGATATGATGCAATGGAGATGCAAAACAAGGCCTCTATGCACAAAATATTACTGTGTCACTCTTTAAAATTACTGAAGTAAACATAAGTGCATCTAAGGGCATGTGTTCAATCCCAAATCTGACAACTTAAAGAGCTCAAAATTCAGGAAGAATTTCCAGTAAATAAAGCTGGAACTTGAATTAGAACCATCCCTACTGACAAGCATAAGGTCTTTCATGATGGCATTTTGTTGCAGGATGTCATGATGCTATGCAGGGAACACAGAAAATCAAGTGGGAAACCAGATTTTACTTATCTCTTTACTTTCCAGCCACCCAAATGATTCTCTTGGTAAATCACTTGCTTTATCTGAAATTATAGGACGGTGCCTTTATGAGCCTAAAAGAACGAGATGGTCTTCTGTATTCCCTTTTACACTAAAATAAACAAGTATAAGATTTCATTGAGAATACTTTTCAACCAAAATTATTTTCAGTTCCTATAA
Organism: Bubalus kerabau; assembly: GCF_029407905.1. NCBI lineage: Eukaryota > Metazoa > Chordata > Mammalia > Artiodactyla > Bovidae > Bubalus > Bubalus kerabau. Next base: position 58,786,704 of record NC_073634.1, read on the forward strand.
CACAAACCAGGTTATATACTAACTAGGTAGAATTATCTGATTATCTAGGGGCCTATTGAAGATGTTCCTTAAGGACTACCAAGTAATCTTTGTTAACCAAATTTAAATGCTGCCTTCCATACACTGGTATTATGGACTTCACAGCAGAAAGTATGACTTTACATCAGCTCATCAACACTACAGAGAGATTACCTGTAATCAATAGGTAGAACTTTGGTACAGGTTCCTCTCTCTTCTCTGACCAAAATACAGGCATGCATGAATGCTCCCTTTAACAGGTGGAAAACAGGGAAACAAATGGCCTCAAATAGCACTGAATACTGATTATGTATACAAATACAGATTATGTGTAACCAACATGGAAAATACTACATCTCACAGACAACTTCCTCCAGTAACCTCTCAAAGCCTGCTGCTCTTTCTCTCAAACACAATCTCAGTTCCTTCAAGTATTATGTATCTACAGGGCTTGATCTTTCTCCAGCCCAAGGAAGAAGCTTAGCTTTTACCCATGGCATTTATGCAGAATTCCACATAATTGAAATTTTTTACCCTCACCCAAAATACCAACCGTGATCCTATTAAGAAATAATACTAATACCCGAAAAAGCTCTTAACTTGATGTTATGACCTATGAATGTTTTTCTCATCGTACCTACCACTACAAATGTGGTAAGTTTATCAGCACCAGTAAATAGCAAATTAGAAATACAGTATGGAACACACTATTGATCCTCATTAGGTTTTTGCTGCTTGATTAGAGGAAATATATGTATAGTTATTTTAGGAGATATTTATAAAACCAAAGTTTTCTGTTTTAGGGGCTCATTTAGATGTAAACAGAACATCCCAAGTTCTCTTCTAAGATACAAGTTGGCTCTGCACAGAAATTTTATTGAAGCATATTTTACTTTACATTCATGAATTTTTAAGTGCTTTCTACTTTCAATTTTACAGAGTGATTATAATTTCTTTGGAGTTCCTTTTATATTAGGCAGTATTTTATAAATAGTGATAATTATTTTCATTCCTGCTTTAATAAAAAGACCTTGAAATATTTTATTGGAAGAAACTAAATTAGCCTCAGTATAGAGATCTGAATTTGAAAGAAAAGCATATGCACTGGAAACCACTGCAACTGCTTCACAATTAGAAATATACACCATTAACTACATAGTCAGCTGAACATGAACATTAAAAGGGTTTAAAAAGCTGTGAACTGAATTCTAAAAGCAATTCAAGGGATATAAAACAAACCCATCTTCAGTGGAATATACCATAGATCCTAAAAATGTTAATTCACCTACAATTGCTATTTCAATCAAGACACTGAAAAACTAAAGATTAGGAAAATCAAGCAAAGGGACTGCTTCAGTGAGACTGGAAGGATAGTTTGGACATGTGGCGGATTCATTTTGATATTTGGCAAAACTAATACAATTTTGTAAAGTTTAAAAATAAAATAAAATTAAAAAAAAAAAGAAATGGAGAGCACTTCAACTTTTCAGATTTCAGCCAATTTATTTTTTCTGTTTTATCAAATATGGAAGGCCATAAGAAAAAGGCACTAACGTGCTCTGAACTTCACAGGTCACAAGTATTATCCCAGTTTACTAATTCCTTTCATGTTCTTTGAGAGTTAGGGTTTCTTATATATTTACAGGACAAAACCACCTAAAGGTCTTCTCAATATTCATGAAAGAAGTGCCACCAATTCCTCTCCTATCTAAAAGGGTTGTGCTGAATCTATGAAAATGCTTTGCTATGTAACAGTCCCCTGGTTAGACTGCAAATGTTGTTAAGGCACTGCTGCCTGGAAGACATGCAGTGGTTCTGTGACTGTGAGCAATGGGAAAGTCATTTCAGCTTGGACCCCAAATATGAATGATTCTGCCTGCACAAAAAAATGTAAAAGGAATGTACACATCTCACAGGTATAGAGGATTTGATCTAACAAGCATGTAGCTGGTAGAGATAAGACATGAAGGACAGTACGCTCACACTGACAGAACTGATTGAACAGACAAATATAAGCAAAATTAGGAGTTAGCACATCAGGTAATGCAGCATCATAAGCACAGCAAAGAGAAAGAAAGGAAAACCTTCAAAACAACTGTGCTTAAAAGGAACACTGAACACATATACCAGAGAAACTCAGGATTCTCATAAAATGCAGCAGGAAAAAAAGAAAAAACTTGAAACATAACACAAAAAACAGGATCCCACAAAATAGGAGAAAAGAACACAGGACTTCCCTGGTGGTCCAGTGGTTAAGAAGCCACTTGTAGGTGACACAGTGTTCAATCCTTGATGTGGGAAGATTCCACATGCCGAGGGGCAACTAAACCCACGCACCACAACTACTGAGCCCGCGTGCCCCCAACTACTGAAGCCCACACACCCTAGAGCCTGTATTCTACGACAAGAGACGCCACCACACTGAGAAGTCCAACTACTGCAACTAGAGAAGAGCTCCCACTTGCCACAACTAGAAAAAACCTGTGTGCAGCAGTGAAGACCCAACAAAGCCAAAAAATAAAAAAAAAATTTTGAAAAGAAAAGAACACAGCTAAGGAATAGAAGGATTTTAGCCAGTTTTCAGTGACAAAGAAGTGGAAATTGTTATCCAAAGGTACCATATTCATACCCTGCTACATTTATGTGTACAATAAAATGCACTGTACATAATTCTCAGCTTAGAGACAAACTCAACCATTTCCAAAAGGAAAAAAAAAATGTTGCTGTAGAAAAAAGCGAAGGCTCACCCACATAGTGGTGTGTGGTAAATGTACCTGGATCAGTGGCTCCTCTGTCACAGTCACATGCCCCAAAGGCACAAAAGTTAGGTTAAGTGATAACATCTTTAAACCAGACTTTAAATCATACACTGGAGAAGGAAATGGCAAACTACTCCAGTGTCCTCACCTGGAAAATCCCGTGGACAGAGGAGCCTGCTGGGCTGCAGTCCGGGGGGTAGCAAAGAGTCGGGCATGACTGAGTGACTAACACTTGAATCATACAAAATGTTTCGTAATAATTGAAAAAGAATTATGAAATATAGATTAAAAAAAATTTCATTCAACCTTTTGATGTTATTTAATGTCAGACTATTTGTGTCTATCTCACGCAATGTATACTGGAAGTTTTTCTTTAAAACTGGGACTAATATATACTGTTTTAAACAACCTGCCTTGTTTGTTGTTTATTTTACATGGTAGATCAATTTTCAACATTAATGTGTTTCTGTGTGTAAAAGCTACAATGTAGGCTATTTTATTTAATTTTCCTGACCAATTCTTTGTGGTTAAAGACATGACAGGTAGAACCAGACATGGAACGATAGACTGGTTCCAAATTGGGAAAGGAGTACGTCAAGGCTGGATATTGTCACCATGATTATTTAACTTATATGCAGAAATATCATTATGTGAAATGCCAGGCTGGATGAAGCATAAGCTGGAATCAAGATTGCCGGGAGAAATATCAATAACCTCAGATATGCAGATGACACCACCCTTATGGCAGAAAGCGAAGAAGAACTAAAGAGCCTCTTGATGAAAGTGAAAGAGGAGAGTGAAAAAGCTGGCTTAAAACTCAACATTCAAAAAAAATAAGTTCATGGCATTCAGTCCCATCACTTCATGGCAAATAGATAGAGAAACAACGGAAACAGTGACAGACTTTATTTTCTTGGGCTCCAAAATCACTGCAGATAGTGAGTGCACCCATGAAATTTAAAAGATGCTTACTCCTTGGAAGAAAAGCTATGACAAACTTAGACAGCATATTACAAAGCAGAGACATTACTTTGCTGACAAAGGTCTACCTAGTCAAAGTTATGTTTTTTCCAGTGGTCATGTATGGATGTGAGAGTTGGACTATAAAGAAAGTTGAGTGTCGAAGAGTTGATGCTTTTGAACTGTGGTGTTGCAGAAGATTCTTGAGAGTCCCTTGGACTGCAAGGAGATCAAACCAGTCAATCCGAAAGGAAATCAGTCCTGAATATTCAATGAAAGGACTGATATTGAAGCTGAAACTCCAATCTTTTGGCCACTTGGTGCAAAGAACTGACTCATTGGAAAAGATCCTGATGCTGGGAAAGATTAAAGGCAGGAGGAGAAGGGGATGACAGAACATGAGATGGTTGGATGGCATCACCGACTCAATGGACATGAGTTTGAGCAAGGTCCAGGAGTTGGTGAAGGACAGAGAAGCCTGGAGTGCTGCAGTCCATGGGGTTGCAGAGTCAGAAACGACTGAATGACTGAGAGATGTACAGTGTCTTCCAGTTGTAAATGTACCTGGGATTTGATCACAGTTGGCTGAGCTATGGAGAAGTCAATGCCATGAAAGGAGCTTTATACTCACAGTTCTCAAGAAAAGGAAGCATGCTCTATATCACAAGACCACATGGGGAAGCTAAGGGGTAAGTCAGGAGGCAGAAAGGGATGAAGAGAGAGAGACTTTATTATAGCTCCAAGGGAAACAATGGGTGAGTCAGAATACGTAAGTTTGAGATAAGTTTAGAACTGGATAGATTGAATAATTCAGTGGGCTCTGAACTATAGGGATGATCCAAAGTTGTCTAATACCTAGTCCTGGGGTGATTCAGGACGGGAGAAATAATTGGCTTGTGTGGAAGTTAGATAAAGGAGGTAGTTCCATCTAAGATCTTTGAATTGGTTGGTTTACCATGAAAGGTATGCTCCCAGGCAAGTTATTGACTGTCTTTAAAAATTAGCCAGCCCCCAGGGGAGTCTCTCCAGGACCAGCAAGGCACCAAGATGTTCCCTATGTGTGTTTATTCATGGACTGTAGCTTGCCAGGCTTCTCTGTCCATGGAATTTTCCAGGCAAGAATACTGGAGTGGGTTGCCATTTTGTCCTCCAGGGGATCTTTCCAACCCAGGGAATGAACCCACATCTTCTGCATCTCCTGCACTGTCAGGCAGATTCTTTATCACTGAGCCACCAGGGAAGCCCAAGATGTTAAAACATCCTAAAATACAAAGAAATATATAAAACATGATGAATATGCCCACATACAATCTTTTTGAGCTTCCTCTCCTCCCTCTGCTGCTAAGTAACTTCAGTCGTGTCCGACTCTGTGCAACCCCATAGACGGCAGCCCACCAGGCTCCCCCGTCCCTGGGATTCTCAAGGCAAGAACACTGGAGTGGGTTGCCATTTCCTTCTCCAATGCATGAAAGTGAAAAGTGAAAGTGACATCGCTCAGTTGTGTCCGACTCTCAGCGACCCCATAGACTGCAGCCTTCCAGGCTCTTTTGTCCATGGGATTTTCCAGGCAGGAGTACTGGAGTGGGGTGCCATTGCCTTCTCTGCTCTCCTCCCTCTATCATCTGCTAAAACACTAAGATTCAACCCATGTATATCACAATGCCTTCATCATCTGGCCCATTCTTCTTTAACCTCTGGTATTATTCTTTGATGAACTCAAAGCCCTGAGTCTAAATCATCTAAGACTCCAAACTGTCCAACACTGATTTTTCTTTCTCTCCATCTCAGTTACTCATTCCACACAACTAATTTCTTGGTCTAGCAATCACCAGAACCACCTCTACCCGCCAAAAAGCAGTGCTGGGAGCTATAAGGCCAAAGGGTTAAGGGTTCAGGGATTTTTTAAAATAATTAAGCAACTCAAAGCTGGGTTCTTCCAGCATTCAAAAGATTAGCAAAATATGCCCAAGATCAAAGCATCTAAAAGGGCATCAGTACAAGTTGAGATAAATGGACTCTTCCCAAAACAACAATGGACAGACAGCTGTTTGGGGGTTAAGTTTGTACTCTAATTTTTTAATCAAAAATTTAATTTTCATATCTTTTACTTGTGAAATTCAACTTCCAGTCATTTATTTCACTGACAAAATTTATAAAACGTGATTTTCACTATGTTCACACTCTCATAATGTCTGGACAACTGCACAAGGGCCACTGTGCCTAGAATATGAGGGAAGAAGAAATCTGAGAACTGGAAAGGGACAGGTCACATGAGGGCTCATGGGACAAAGGTAAAAATCTGGACTTTATTCTCAGTGCAAAGGGAAACACACATGAGGTTTTCAGGAATAGAGTTAACTCCAAAAGTAAAGCTGTTAGGTTTCTGAAAGATGCCTGAAGGGGTACAACTATGAAGAGCAGAAAAAAAGACAAAACTGCTGTTGATGATACGAGAGCAAAATATTTTGAAAACCATGTAAAATGATAGAAATCATACTTTCAAGAAAGGAAAGAAAACACAATAAAGACATTGGTAAAGCTAGGAGAAAGTAAGTCAGAGGTTATCTAAAAACTACAGGAGAGGAGGGGGGGATGATTTGGGAGAATGGCATTGAAACATATATAATATCATATAATAAACAAATCGCCAGTCCAGGTTTGATTCAGGATACAGGATGCTTGGGGCTGGTGCACTGGGATGACCCAGAGGGATGGTATGGGGAGGGAGGTGGGAGGGGGGTTCAGGATTGGGAACACATTTACACCCATGGCAGACTCATGTTGATGTATGGCAAAACCAATACAATATTATAAAGTAATTAGCCTCCAATTAAAATAGATTAATTAAAAAAAAAAAAAAAAAAAACTACGGGAGAAAAATTCCACTGGGCAAAATACCTTAACAACAAGTTAAGTGATACCTCACAGCTGAAAAGAGAAAACAGCAAGAATAATCTGAACTGGTTTCCTGAAAGAAAAAAAAATAATTTGGCATGATCTATAGTCAAGAGAAATGTTGGTAATAAATTCTTCAAAAGCAAAAACAGATTTTCAATAAAAGTTTTATAAAGAAAAATTCAGTGTTCCACAATTGACAACTTCACCAATTTCAGGCAACTTTTCCAATTCTAAGTTGTTAATTTTTTTAAAAATGTGTTTCTCAAATTGGAAATGCCTAGATCAAAATATCAACTCAGTTTCATGAGAACCTGAAGAATGACTTAAAATTACAAATAGACCATTTTAAAAATAAATCTACACTATGAAATATACAGGTTTCCCTGGTGGCTCAGACAGTAAAGAATCTGCCTGCACTGCAGGAGACCTGAGTTTGATCCCTGAGTCTGGAAGATCCCCCGGAGAAAGGAATGGTTACCCACTCCAATACTCTTGCCTGGAGAATTCCATGGACTACATTCAACCTACTGAGCAGGGAATTCACCATTCCATATTATAGCGTCCTCACTGTTTGGCACAACGTCAAAGTTATTCAAAGAACAGTATGTTTCCTCTCATAAAACAGAAAGCGTGTATTTAAAAAAGCATGTTTTTAAGACATCAAGTATCAAAAGCCTTGAACAAGAAATGTTAACACTTTCACAGTGTGTAGTTAAACACTAAATAAATTAACTAATAGATTCCAAAAATAAATCACCAATTGAATGTTTAGATTGGGAGTTACATGAAAATTTTCTAAGTCATTTGAAGCACAAAGGATTACTGTCAAAATATAGCATAGTGGAATTCCCTTTTGTAACAAACAACAGGAAGCATGATTCAATAGAGAAGTACCATGATATAACAAGGGAGTTTGACCATGTGTGTGCGTATGGAGAAAGAATTTCACCTGTGATGTAATCACAGCTAAGATATAACCAGCTCAAAATAGTGAAACCACACTTTTCTGTTCTACCAGATGGGTCACACACCCATGGGAAATCTGGAGTAGAGAAGGCGGCAGGCAGCGCTGAGGATATTTACAGGATAATAATCATCCCACAAACTTCCCTTAAAGGAGCTCTGAGAACATGAATGTGTAGTCTTATCATTATGTATGTTAAACCCTCCTTGGCATATTTCAAGTAACTCTGGGAGTTTCTATGCTCCTTGGACTTATATGCTAACTTGTTTTTATGGTGTATGGGAAAACAGAAAGCCATTGCTGAAATAACTAAGAACCACGGGCTTTTGGAGTTGGAATAAAACAGTTTCTTTTTTTTTTTTTTTGAAACAACACATTCTTCAATGGAAAAGCCATCCATATCTTTAGAAAGAGCGTTGTAACTCTTTTCCTTCATGTTTGAATGGTGATCTCAAAATGTGGAACCAAAATACACTCCCAGAGTTATAGCCCCCAAAACTTCTGCCATAGAAGCAGTCCTGAGGTGAAAGAATTACACAGAAGGTAAGACCCAGGGATATGCGAGCTTGGAAAACCTGCATCAAATTATACATCTTTACCAAAATGAATCAACAATTTGATTGTACCGAAGCATGCAGATGAGACCACCCTTATGGCAGAAAGTGAAGAGGAACTAAAAAGCCTCTTGATGAAAGTAAAGGAGGAGAGTGAAAAAGTTGGCTTAAAGCTCAACATTCAGAAAACGAAGATCATGGCATCTGGTCCCATCACTTCATGGCAAATAGATGGGGAAACAGTGGAAACAGTGTCAGACTTTATTTTTCGGGGCTCCAAAATCACTGCAGATGGTGATTGCAGCCATGAAATTAAAAGACGCTTACTCCTTGGAAGGAAAGTTATGACCAACCTAGATAGCATATTCAAAAGCAGAAACATCACTTTGCCAACAAAGGTCCGTCTAGTCAAGGATATGGTTTTTCCAGTGGTTGTGTATGGATGTGAGAGTTGGACTATGAAAAAGCTGAGCGCCGAAGAATTGATGCTTTTGAACTGTGTTGTTAGAGAAGACTCTTGAGAGTCTCTTGGACTGCAAGGAGATCCAACCAGTCCATTCTAAAAGAGATCAGTCCTGGGTGTTCTTTGGAAGGAATGATGCTAAAGCTGAAACTCCAGTAGTTTGGCCACCTCATGTGAAGAGTTGGCTCATTGGGAAAGACTCTGACTAAAAGGCTTTTTAGTTCCTCTTCACTTTTTGCCATAAGGGTGGTGTCATCTGCATGCTTGCTGGTGCTGCTGCTGCTAAGTCACTTCAGTCGTGTCCGACTTTGTGCGACCCCATAGACGGTAGCCCACCAGGCTCCCCCGTCCCTGGGATTCTCAAGGCAAGAACACTGGAGTGGGTTGCCATTTCCTTCTTCAATGCATGAAAGTGAAAAGTGAAAGTGAAGTCATGTAGTCATGTCCGACTCTTTGCGACCCCATGGACTGCAGCCTACCAGGCTCCTCCATGCATGGGATTTTCCAGGCAAGAGTACTGGAGTGGGGTGCCATTGCCTTCTCCGATCTGCATGCTTAGGTACAATCAAACTGTTGATTCATTTTGGTAGAGATGTATAATTTGATGCAGGTTTTCCAAGCTCTCATATCCCTGGGGTCTTACCTTCTGTGTAATTCTTTCACCTCAGGACTGCTTCTATGGCAGATTGGAGGCAGGAGGAGAAGGGGATGACAGGGGGTGAGATGGCTGGATGGCATCACCAACTCGATGGACATGAGTTTAGGTGAACTCTGGGAGTTGGTGATGGACAGGGAGGCCTGGCATGCTGCAATTCATGGGGTTGCAAAGAGTCAGACACGACTGAGTGACTGAACTGAACTGACACAAACATGCCAAATACTTAAAATTGGTAATTATATTTCTATAACTGTACTAGAAAATTTTCCTACTGAAACAGTCTCCATCTCCTTGCCCCAATCTTGAAGCTTTCCACATAACCCACCGCACTAGCCCCTGAGTAACTGTTCTAAACTATAACCCAATATTGTTTCTGAAAGACGACTTAAAATCCTTCAGCATTTGCCTACCATTATCTCCTACCACACAAGGCTGTTCAACATCTAGTCCTGCTCAGCTGCCCACAATTCTCCTCAAGCCACCTACAGCATACTTTTCAGATTCACATTCACCTACCACACCTTTCCCATCTTCTCAGGACTACAAACACAAACACAAACAAACACATACACACTAACCAACTTGCCATTCTTAGGATATATATGCCGATTTAAACACATAGGATTATGCAAAAGTTTTGTCTGTGTCTCTCTTGCCCAGCAAACAAGGTCCCACTGATCTTTAATGTCTCAACAAAGGCATGCTTTCTTGTCTTATTTGATGTACTCTGCATATAAGTTAAAGAAACAGGTTGACAACATACAGCCTTGACATACTCCTCTCTCAATTTAGAACCAGTCCGTGGTTCCATTTCTGGTTCTAACTGTTGCTTCTTGACCTTCATGTAGGTTTCTCAGAAGGAGGTAAGGTGGTCTGGTTGTCCCATCTCTTGAAGAGTTTTCCAAAGTTTGTTGCAAGCCACACAGTCAAAGGCTTTAATGTAGTCAATGAAGCAGAAGTAGATATTTATCTAGAATTCTCTTGCTTTTTCTATGATCAAACGGATGTTGGCAATTTGATCTCTGGCTCTTCTGCCTTTTCTAAATCTAGCTTGAACATCTGGAAGTTCTCAGTTCACGTACTCTTGAAGCCTAGTTTGGAGAATTTTGAGCATTACTTTGCTAGTGTGAAATGAGTGCAATTGTGCGGTACGTTGAACATTCTTTGGAATTGCCTTTCTTTGGGATTGGAATGAAAACTGACCTTTATCATGTGCAAATTTTACCAGTTCTGTGTGTATATAGGTCTTTTTCTCAAAAATGTGCTTTTTCACTTCCTCCCCTCCATTCTCCACTCCCTGGACTAATGTCTAATTACAGCTTAATATCAAATTAACACATCTCTTATCCTGAAAAGCTTCATTTGAAGTCCCTGTTCTGGGATTGCTGTTTCCCCTATGTGCTTCCTGTTTCTAAGCACAAGGCATATTCTATTAAAATTAAAGATATGGTCACCTCAGAAGGGTCACTTGCTGTCTTGTGTAAAATGCTATTTGAAGAAGTGATTGGTGAGATTAACCTTCTATCTCACAGACCTAAAAGAGGATGGAGCTCTCATAGGAAGTCTGTTTTCTCTCCATTTAATGAAAGCAGATGAAGCAGAGAACTAGTTAAATGTCCCTCCAAATACATACTTGCAACTACTCCTTCCTTAATTTCCCCAAACTGAGCCAGAAAGAACATAGATCTCATCCAATATGCCCAGAAATCTTCAAAGCTGCCAGGGGGTCAGTGAGAATCTCTGAAGGCTAGGGAATATAGATCATTAATGAACTATTTGCACAGGGCAGACACCCTTCTGAGCTAACCATTATTCTCAGTTTATCTTCATCACAACTAAGGAAGCACCTGGAGGATCTGAGACTGAGTCACCTTGGGACTGAAGGCATGGGTGTCAATGTTGCCACTGTAGTTTTGCTGATGGTTCTTGCTTCGGGCTCAGGACAAACATGCCCAGATCCTGGTCTTCTGATGCTACCCCTGGTTCTTTCTCAGCATGTACACCATGGGGAAACTGCTCCTTCTTCATTACAATGACTTTCAGGGCTCTTTGACACCAACCCACAGTAAGAAATACATTTTCTGTGTCCACTCAAGGGCACACAAACATCCATGAATATACTCAGAATAAAAGCTTTAAAGTACTTACTTTTTCAGATTCTGTTTTCTATTTTATTATGTTTTGAATCATTAAGCAGGCCTCAGTATACTGATTCCACAGGCCACTAATATCAATCTACCCCTTCAGTTAGAAAAATACTGATATTTTTTAAAGAGGTGTAAGTATCATATTTACAACTATTGAGAGTCATAATTTTCTAGTTCTCAATTATAACAATTATCATATCACAATCTATGAATCACTCATCAAACAAATATTGTATGTATGTGTTAAGTCGTTTCACTCATGTCCAACTCTTAGCGACCCTATTAATTGAGCCTCAATTATATGATTGAAAGAACCCTTTGTTGATCATCCTCTCTCTTTCTGGGCACTTCACTTCACTTTATAATATCAGTCCATCAATGGCTAAACTCTGGAAACGCTGAATCTATCTTAAATTTCTTTCCTATCTTCTGATACTTTGTGCAAAAGAACCATGGATTGTCTCCCCAAATATGTCTATTTGCAGACTCTTGCTAACCCTTCTGCGCTTTGGATTCCACTCCTTTTTTGTGTGTGCCTTTCCTGATACATCCATCTAGAAGGATTCTGGCACTCCTAGTATGCCCTCCATGCAGGATGCTGCCACATGTTGCCATTAGAAAAATAATTATGCTCCACGGTAATTGCATAGTCAGCACCTGAAACGAGAGAAAGGGCCACCTAGCTGATCCCATGCCCAATCTGAGTCAGAAATCTGTTTCCCAATCCATATGCACACACCACACAGTAACACTCCACAGTAATGCAAACTTCTCACCATAACTAGAATACATACTCTTTGATTACAGAAACTGTTCTCACCAATGATTCTCCCAGGATCTGGTATAGAAATCAAAGCATAATAGGCTATCAATGAATATTGACTTAATTAATGCTCAACACCAAAAACATCCTGGTGACTTAGTTTCTACATACTAGTTTTAACCCAGCATCCTCTACTTGATTGAAATCCTTGCCGACAGTACCTTTGCTAAAATAACTTCCCAATTGTAGTGTGTTTCTTGAGTTGTTCTTTGCACATTTTCCAATCCCTTCTCCTGGCTCCATTTCATCAAATTTCCTCACCTGGTAAACATTCTTCAATTTTAATTACATGCTTATTGTGGTGAACCACAATCGAAGTAATTTTAGAAGGTGAGATATCTGCTAACTGTAAAGGAAAAAAAGACTAATGAAATTCAGATATCTTCCCTTGCTTATTATCCAAATTTACAGCTGTTTGCATAGCTCTACTTAATGAATATAGATTTTTCATATCCAGCGGAATTCCTAATCTCTTCCTTGTTTCTGTTTAAAACTGTCTATCCTCCCCCAGAAATCAGGAAATAAACTTTCTTTTTTTAAACCTGATTTGCCTAGAGTTTTCCTCACATTTGCTGCAGAAAAATATTTAAACATATTTTGGGAATTCCCCTGAAAAGAAGCAGAAGAAAAGTAAGGAAAACAAAAAGGTGGTAGGTGATGAGAGATGGGGAGAGAGAGAGAGATCTCTTCCATATGGCTCAAGAATTCTTTCATGACTGATGAAAGTCAAACTATGGAGATACTACTAAGAATGTGCCTAGGTGACAGACTGGTTTAGTTTCTGTAAAAGTTCCTAAAACCTTTATTATAAAACTTGAAACAAAAGTAAAAATCCATTGAAATGAATCCTCTAGCTCTTTCAATCTAAACTGAATTTCCTTTCCATTTATTGTCAATCATGAAAAATCCAATGTCTTGCATAAAAACAATGTTTGTAGAATATATACATGCATCTGGTCATTTCTGAATACTTGTCTGCAATAGTGGAAATTAGTTATCATAATATTTAATATTAAAGTTCTACATTCTATAATTTTAATAATATCCCTAATCCCATGTTGAATCTACAAAATACATATAAAAGAACTCATTAAATCTGTAATGATTATAAAACATTTTATGTCCAGATTCATGCAAATTTCAGGTTTATGGTATTTCATCAGGATATTCTCATCAGTATTTACTTGCAATGGAAGGAATGGATAGGCTGTGATAGGAGAGTCTCACAAGAGCCTGGAGACACAGAGGCTGATTATTCTGTCTTATTGTTAACTTTAAGTCCCTGGTTAAAATTCTTCATGGAGTACTTGCCCCTGTAGGTGTATATCCCTAAGTCTGTGTTGATAATGCTGGCCAGCCTCTCAGAAAATGCAACCATTATAAGTGCACATAAATGGATAAGGACACCTTTCTTACCACCATCAGCAAAATGTCAAGTACTCACACAAGGTTCAGAACATCCTCTCCACATACAATAGCCCAAACACCATTATTAGCTCTAGGACAACCAAAGTTCTTCTCAGAACAACAAAAACCAAATGCTGATGGACTATGATTCATGAAAATCTCCTTCCTAAAATCTCCCCTAAAAAACTTATTTCAAAACAGCACAAACCTACTAGGATGGTTTTGCAACAATATTTATTGAACTCCTATGTGAGTCCTAGCTCTTAGTCCCTCATCAGTGATTTTCACAGTTAATGGGCAGACAAAAAGAGATTCTATTTTAAGAAAGGATAATGCCTCATTAAAAATTAGTTTCCATATATTATTCAAAGAACTGTTTTTTTAGTATATATGAGTCATAGTAAGGTATCTTCTACAGGTCTGGCTACCAAAACTCTCTCTCCCATTTGTCCTCCCTGCAAACCCCACATACTGGGAAAAAGGACAGGCAGGAGGAAAAATACTCCAAGGCTGCAGTAATAGTTTATCTGTAACATATGAAATGTCTAGTTCTCTGAGTCACCCTGATAAATAGTCATCTAAATATAAATGCTTGTTACTAACTCTGCCTGCACTGATACTGAAATGAGGAGCTAGGGAGTGTCTATCAAGCATTTAGTGTCCCAAGTGTCTCAGTGGTAAAGCATCCACCTGCCAATGCAAGAGACACAGGTTTGCTCCTTGGGTCAGGAAGATCCCCTGGAGAAGAACTGTCTACCCACTTCAGTATACTTGCCCGGAAAACCCCATGGGCAGAGGAGCCTGGGAGGCTACATACAATCCATGGGGTTGCAAGACTCAGATATCACTTAGTGACTAAATAACAACAAATAAACCAGTTGAAAAATAATGGCTCTTATCATTGTTATTAGGATAATTCTGCCTTTGTTTGTTTTCTTTGATAGGAGGAATGTTAAAAATGTCACTTATCAAATATCCATCACAGTTTAAATGACCATGAAATAAATTTTTCTCCTTCTCTTAAGAATTGTTATGTAATTTATATATGATGTTTTCAAAGTTTCATGCATCTGGCTTCAAAAGATTGACGGTTTCATCAAAAAAGGGAGTAATACACAGGGGAATTCATAAACAAACAGAATATTTAAGAAAATGAAATAAATTCTTTCTACTGGATCACTAATACTTTCTTAAACACTGAGATAGATTCCTTCTTCATATTCATATTGAACATTGGTGAAGATTAAAGAGAACTGGAAGAGACTCTCCATTTTTAATGAGCCTTTTTTATTTAACTAAAAAACATACTTTATTCAGATTTCCTCAATTTTTACCTAAAGTCCTTTTTCAGTTCCAAAATTGCATTCAGAATAACAAACTGCATTTAACTTGTCATATCTCCTTAGGCTTCTCTGGGTTGTAAGAGCATCTCAGATGTTCCTTGTTTGATGATTTTGACAGTTTTGAGATGTACTGGTTGGGTATTTCGTAGAAAGATCCTCATTTAAGATTTGTCTGATATTTTCTCATAATTAGGCTAGGGCTATGGGTTTTGGAG
The DNA here is from genome assembly GCF_029407905.1 of Bubalus kerabau. NCBI lineage: Eukaryota > Metazoa > Chordata > Mammalia > Artiodactyla > Bovidae > Bubalus > Bubalus kerabau. The sequence goes on from NC_073634.1 coordinate 58,801,913, forward strand.
AAGATGACCATGAATGCACTGATGTATAGAACAGTCTTATGGACTCTGTGGGAGAGGGAGAGGGTGGGAAGATTTGGGAGAATGGCATTGAAACATGTACAATATCATGTATGTAACGAGTTGCCAGTCCAGGTTCGATGCACGATACTGGATGCTTGGGGCTAGTGCACTGGAACGACCCAGAGGGATGGTATGGGGAGGGAGGAGGGAGGAGGGTTCAGGGTGGGGCACACATGTATACCTGTGGCGGATTCATTTTGATATTTGGCAAAACTAATACAATTATGTAAAGTTTAAAAATAAAATTAAAAAAAAAAATGACACAGTCAGGAATTGGGTTAAATGAATTTTAGTTATATAAAATTTGAGGGCATTTCCACATGAGTTTTATTTTTCATTATGTAGTATTATTATTTTTAGAACATATAAAAATGAGTAAATTAATTTCTGTCTTACTATAAACAATTCCAGTTTCCTCTTTCATGAATTTGTGATACTGTAGGCTTTTTGTACATTGATTAGATTTATAATTTGCAATTATTTTTATCTCTTTAATTTAGAAACAAAGTTTTCACTATCTCTTGTATTATCTTTTAAAATATCAAGGGATTCAGCTTTGAACAAAAACAATAGGAATAAAAAATACAAACGTTATCTAGGAAAAAAAAAAGAGCCATTTTCATCACATAAGCTATTAATGTGCTCAGTTGCTTAGTTGTGTCTAGCTCTTTGTGAACCCCTGGACTGTATCCTGCCAGGCTCCTCTGTCCATGAAATTTTCCAGGCAAGAATACTGGAGTGGATTGCCATTTCTTACTCCAGAAGCTATCAACATGACATCACTATTTACATTAAACTTGATCACCTGGGTGACAGTATTTGGTAAGTTCATCTGCTGTAAAATTACTCTCCTTCAACACTGCAGTCTGTAGAAGGAACTAATTACGTACAGTCCATGCTTAAGGAGTAGAGAGTTAAGCTACATAAATTATTAGAAATGTTTTTACATTGGATATGTCTATTCTCCTTCATTTATTTATTCAATCATGTATTTACATCAGATGAATTTGTGATTTTATACTTCCTGTTATAATACAATACTACTTTATGTTGTAGTTCCAATTGCCCCTGCATGCCTTTCTTGGGGCTCCCAAGAACTGCTAGTGGTAAAGAATCTGCCTGCCAACGCAAGAGATGTGGGTTCAATCCCTGGGGCCCTTTTACATGTCCCCATTCATTGTGTTTTTGATATTTTCCTTATTTCCTAGCACTTTAAGATGCGCTAGGCTCATATTGAAGATTTCTGGCTCAAACCTACAATCAACCATTTCTCCAAGGAGTTGTGGTTCCTTTCACTGGAGAATGTATTAGAAACCGAGTTCTGAGTGCTAGGTGTACTCACTGTTTCTAAGACCTCTCAGCTACCAGAACACAGAAAATTGCATGTATATACTAACCCAGGAATATACACAAATCTATAAACATTTTTGTAGGTTACCACGTTAATCTATATTAAGTAAACATGATTTATTCCAGCTCTTGCCTATCTGCGGTCTTCCTCACCAAAACCTATAACGTCAGTCTAGTCATGAGAAAAAAAAAATAGTGATTCAAATATTCTATACTCCTTTCATGAAATGCAATGCAACAGACAGGCAATATATTTTGGTCAGCACGGTCAACAGCACTGTTCTTCAGTGGTCTCTGCCACAGCCTTCAAGGAGGGCCTGGGTCAAGTTCAAAGACACAGCCATGACCCTGGATCAACTGGAGTGAAGAATCAGAAAGTTGGAAGGCGCTGGAATGAGTGGGCTTCATAGGTGTGATCAGGAGTTTGTAAATTATCAATGGATGTTGAAGTTTGTGAGGAATATTAAGCCACTCAATGACATAAATAGATCTGCAAGTCTTGGCTACAGACATTTAACTGCTGGTGGGTACAGAGCACAACAAAGCCAGATTAGAATCCATCATGATAATTTTTTTTTTAACTTACTAGGGAAAAGACTCCCATAGTCTAGCATCCTACTCATGTTACTTACTGTAGATTGATACAATTTAAACTGCAAAAAAAAATTTTTTTCAATCTGAAAATCAAGTGAGTCAGTAAAAAAGAGAACTTTATTTTCTTTTCTTTAGAAGCATACCTCCTATGTGCAAGGTAGAAAATGTTTAAGCCTGCGGTTAAGTACTATATTGCTGTGCAAATTTTCTGGCTCTCACATAAGATGCACCTGCTTTTAAGTCAAGGAGATTATGAGATGCAGAATCTGTCTGAGCCATTTAATATCAGTGAAGCAGGCAACAGTAGCAGGGGTATTTTTCATGACACACCTATTGAAATGTGATGCTATATTCAAACACTTTCTTAATGACAACCATTCACCCACAATATTAAGGAGCCTCAAATAAGGTGTTTTAAAATCTGGAGATTCAACTCCTGTGTCAAAACAACTCAAGGTGTAAAGTGAAAATGACTATTGGGAAACCAGAAAAGTAATAAAATTAGAAAACTGCAATAAATAATGTCAGCAGGGCCCACTGCAGCCAAGGTTAAACAATCTGTTCTTCAGGTATTATTAAGGCAATGAGACCTGAAGTCATGCTAGCATCGCTGTTGTGGGCGTAACCTCAGACAGCTGGAACTGATACTCAATTATCACTCTTTGTGTAGGATCTGGCACTGCAGTGGCTTTCTTCTTTTATAATTTTCATCACCAGTTAAGGAGAGAATGTGTTCATTCTCTTCAAACCTAACGGAGTACAGTAGCTGGCACTCTTCATTTAAGGCTCATATACATGTCTGTATGCACACTCCTTCTCTCTAACTTCAAACCGAGCTTCAGGAAGATTAGCCTCTGACTCACACATTTATGAACTTTCATAGCATCTAACACAGGATGGGCTCTTATATGTATTCTAGCTCTAATGTACTACAAGACTTGATTTACTGAATGACAATCTTAGATTTCAGAAATAAGAAAGAAGCATACATAAATGTTCTGAAAACTTGGAGAAGAAAAACAAGAGGGCAGATGAGGCATTTATTCAGTGAACAAATGTTACAGAACTTACATGAAAGAACATTTAAGAGCACTGCTTTCAGGGTTTAAGAAGCAAACCTTAGGCATTTTTTTAAAAATTCATTTTATTTGAGTATAGTTGATTTCAACATTGTGTTAATGTCTGCTATACAGCACAGTGATTCAGTTACACACACACGTAAATATATATATACCCATGCATATATATATATATTTTTTTTTTAATTGGAGGATAATTGCTTTACAATGTTATGTTGGTTTCTGCTGTACAAAAACATGAATCAGCTATAAGTATACATATTTCCCGTTCTTCTTGAGCCTCCCTCACATCGCTCCCCTATCCTACCCTCTAGGTCATCACAGAACACAGCATATATATTTTACACATGATACTGTATATATGCCAGTGCTAATCTCTTAATTCATCCCACCCTCTCCTTCCCTCACTGTATCCACAAATCTGTTCTCTATGTCTGTGTCTCTATTTCTGCCCTGTGAATAGGTTCATCAGTATCATTTTTCTAGAATCCATCCTTTATCATATTCTTTTCCACACCTTATTTGAGGCTCCTTAATATTTTGGATGAATAGTTGTTGTTAATAAATTGCCTAAATATAGCATCACGTTTCAATAGGTGGGTCATGAAAAACACCCCTGCTGCTGTTGCCTGCTCTACTGACATTAACTTGGCAGATATTATACCACTGAATATAGTTCCCTGTGATATACAGTAGGATCTTGTAATTTATGGGGCTTCCCTTGTGGCTCAGATGATACAGAAGCTGCCTGCAATGCAGGAGACCCAGGTTTGAACTGTGGGTCAGGAAGATCCCCTGGAGAAGGGAATGGCTACTCACTCCAGTATTCTTGATTTTTAATCCATGATTAACTCAGAATGACAAAAAGTCTGAAGTAACCATAGTGGCTCAGATGGTAAAGATCCCCTGGAGAAGGGACTGGCTACCCACTCTAGTATTCTTGTTTGGAGAACTGCACGGACAGAGGAGGCTCAAGAGCAACAGTCCATGGGGTCACAAAGAGTTGGACAAAACTGAGCAACTAACAGCTTCACTTGTTACTTACCCATTCTCCACATAATAGTTTGCATCTGCTAATTCCAAACTCTCAGATGTTATATTTTCTTTTTCTTCATCAGCAAACTAAACCTCTCACTGACACAGGAATTACATATTAATACCTCATAAGTTATCTCAAACCATCAACCCTAAGAACTGGTTTTGAACATCAGGCAGATGGAAGCAATCCTTTAACTACTGTAAAAAGAAGAATGCTTACAGAATATGAGAAAATCTTGAGCAAAAATTAATATACATTGGGAAAATTCACCTCTGAGGAAAGTCAAACAAAGTGGGATCTTCTGAAAAAAAATTTTAAATAAGCATGTAGCAGACATATTGGTGGTTGCTCAAAGAATACACCCCCTTCCTCCATGCCCCAGGCATTAGGTGCCCAGCCTCAGCACATTCCTCAAGGCTTAAGGCTTACCCAGCCCCTTTCTGTCTGTCAGTCACGGGGCTAAGGGTGTGTGTCTGTATGTGTCCCGTGTGCAGGCCTCACTCTGATCAAAGGGACATGAGAGGGGATTTACTGGGGTCTAACAAGGAGATCCAACCAGTCCATTCTAAAGGAGATCAGTCCTGGGTGTTCTTTGGAAGGAATGATGCTGAAGCTGAAACTCCAGTACTTTGGCCACCTCATGCGAAGAGTTGACTCATTGGAAAAGACTCTGATGCTGGGAGGGATTGGGGGCAGGAGGAGAAGGGGACGACAGAGGATGAGATGGCTGGATGGCATCACTGACTCGATGGATGTGAGTTTGAGTGAACTCCGGGAGTTGGTGATGGACAGGGAGGCCTGGCGTGCTGCAATTCATGGGGTCGCAAAAAGTCAGACACGACTGAGCAACTGAACTGAACTGAACAATTTACTGGAGAGATTTTCCTCTCTGGAGAAAAAAAGAATTTTTGACACTATCTTACTTAGTGCTTTAAAACCAACTTTCATATGAGAACAGGCAATTTTTGACCCCTAAGAGGCACTAACACTCTAGAGTGATGAGAGAAGAACAAGAGGCTGGGCCTCTGATGGCCTCATGGAGCCTCTAATGAACCTGGCCTGCTTTCCTGCAGACTTCTCACTCAGAAACAAGAAAGGTTCCATGACTTTATCACTATTGGTTAAGTTCATTCAAATTTACACAGCAGATATAGAGCCTTTAGAAATATAAAGGAAGGAGTAATAAACATAAAGCAAACCATGAATTAAGTAGCAAAATGGTAAATATGAGTCAGATACAGCTATCTGATTAAATATAGCCAAACAGAAATCTGAAAAAGAAAACTGTAAACATTAATGAAAGACTGGACAAATGCCAACCTACAGAGAAAATGAATGAAGAAAGCATAGAAAGATTAATAAATCAAAAATACAGAAAAGTGAAAAGAGAATATATTAAGTGGTTCCAATATAAGCCTAATGTGCATACACGCTAACTGGTTTCAGTTGTGTCCGATTCTGCAACCCTATGGACAGTAGCCAGCCAGGCTCCTCTGTCCATGGTATTCTCCAGGCAAGAATACTGGAGTGGGTTGCCATGCCCTCCTCCAGCAAATCTTCCCAACCCAGGGTTTGAACCCACGTCTCCTGCATTGCAGGTGGATTCTTTACTGCTGAGCCACCTGAGAAGCCTGTATATAAACATATATAGAAGTGCATACATGTGTATAACATAGGAGAAATAAAGTTTAAAATGTACAACATCACAACTTAGTCTGGCGCCAATTCCTCCAAACATGAAAGGTGTAAACTTGTACACAATTATCAGTTTCCATTTCCACCTCGGCAAAACAGTTTCTCCTGTCAGGAGAGGAATGTTAGGAATATATTCCTTAACACAGCACATATAATTTAAAATGCACTATATTTTAATAAGTGTTTGATCAAAGTGAAATATTTAATGAAGTCCAATTAGCCCATTGCCTTTTAAATCATGGAATATTTCAATAAAGCAAGAGGGTCATATGGGCTCAACTTCTTTGTATAGAAAAGTCAGCTGTTTAAGTCATTTTTAAATGCGTTTTTTAAAAAACAGAAAGAATATTCAGGAGAAAATTTAATGGATATGGGACAAAGATGACAAACATAGCAATGAAATCAAGACAAAAGAAATTATTCTGACATTTAAAAATAAATTATATCAAACTTTGTCAGATTATACATAAGCTAAAGTTACTAAAAGAAAAAGTTTTCACATAAAAGTAATTAACAGGCATGCTGGTTATTTGAGAATCCAATTAAAAAGAGGACTGATTTATGCACATGCTAGAAAAAAACATTAAATTTCTTGATAATTTTACACAAAACATTGATGTCAACAAATATTACAGAATACACTAAATATGCTTTCTCTTCAGCCACCAGCTGACTAACAAGTGTCATAAAATCAGTGTATTTAGGGTTAGCAAATGCTCAGGAAACCTTGAAGCCCCGTGAAATATAACAGCTGATACATGAAAGAAATCTGAGAGAGGTTAACCCAAATTTAAAAACAATCTTGTAAATTTATGTTTAGCATTATCAATAATTAGTTGTAAAGCTAAAAGACACTTTCCCAAGCTGTCAATAATTACACACATACACTTCAACCATGCTAGAGGAAAGATTAAATTATCATTTCATTTTTTTCTATGGAAAATGTTATATGGAGAAGGAAATGGCAACCCAGTCCAGTATTCTTGCCCGGAAAATCCCACGGATGGAGCCTGGTAGGCTACAGTCCATGGGGTCTCAAAGAGTCGGACACAACTAAGCAACTTCACTTCACTTCAGTGACTATATAACATCCAGCTGAAGACTAGCAGGGGGGTACTCTTTCTGCCTCCTTCTGATGCCTATGGCAGAAGCTTTATCTCCTTTATACTTTAATAAAATTTCATTACACACACGCAAAAAAAGAAAACGTTATAAACTTTTGCATATGAAGAGGTGATCAAAAGGTATGCAGCCAAAAAATGTAGAAAAAAAGTATAACATTGATGTTAGGTAGTTAATAAGAATATTATTAAATTTTCTGAATTTTATGATATTTGTGATATTTATCAGTCTTCTAAAATTCATATTTTGTTGTGACTTCTTCTCATTCTAAATAAACATCCACATGTCTACGTATTTTCATATTCTTAATTCTTATTCATTTTCTTGAGTAGTGAGGGCTTCAAATTGGTATTATCTAGGGTCCATAAAATGTGGATCTCTCCCAGAGAGAGAATTAGTTATAACCAATCAATTCTTAGGAAAATGCTTGCAAAGTATTAAAATGGAAACTTTAATATCTTTAGATTAAGAGCGTTTGATGTATGGCAAAACCAATACAATATTGTAAAGTAAAAAAAATTAAATAAATATAAATAAATAAATAAACACATCCAAAATAGAAAAAAGTAAAAAAAAAAAGAGTGTTTGACATTTCAGAACAATGAAAATGAATACATATTATATAATCCAAAGTGCTTCCTAGTCAAATTAGTTAATAAACATGCAAAAATATCTCTGAGCCTGGAAATGAACCCACACATATACAGGCAATTAATCTATGACAAAGGAGGCAAGAATATGCAATGAAGAAATGACAGACTCTTTAATAAATGGTGTTGGGAAAATTGGACAACTACATGCAAAAGAATCAAACTGGACTACTTTCTCACAACATGAACAAAAATAAATTCAAAATATATTAAAGACTTAAATATAAGACCTGAAATCATAAAACTTCTAGAAGAAAAATAGGCAGTAAACTCTTTGGCGTCAGTCTTAGTAATTTTTTTTTTTTTTTTTTTTGGATACATCTCCTTAGGCAAGAGAAGCAAAAGCAAAAATAAACAAGTGGGACTAGGTCAAACTAAAGTGCTTTTGCACAGGGAAGGAAACCATAAACAAAATGGAAAGGCAAACTACTTAATGGGAGAAGATGTTTGCAAATGATATATCCAATAAGGAATCACTATCCAAAATATGCAAAGAATTCATATAACTCAATATGAAGAAAAAAGCAATTAAAAAATGGACAGAGGATCTGACTAGACATTCTTTCAAAGACATACAGATGGCCAACAGTCACATGAAAAACATGATTAATGTGACTAACCATTAGGGAAATGCAAATCAAAACCACATTGAGCTATCACCTCATATCTGTCAGAATGGCAAAAAGACAAAAAATAACAGTGTTAGAGACAACATGGGAAAAAGAGAACCCTCACACTGTTGGTGGGAATGTAAACAGGTGCAGCCACTATGGAAAACAGTATGGAGATTCCTCAAAACATTAAAAATAGAACCATTATATGATCCAGCAGTTCCACTCCTGGGTATTTATCTGAAGAAAACAGAAATACTAATTCAAAGAGATATATGCCTGTGTTCACTACAGCATTATTTACAATAGTTAAGATATAGAAAAAATCTAAAGTGAAAGTGAAAGTCACACAGTCGTGTCCAACTCTTTGTGACCTCATGGATTGTACAGTCCATTGAATTCTCCAGGCCAGAATACTGGAGTGGGAAGCTGTTCCCTTCTCCAGGAGATCTTCCCAAACTGGATCAAACCCAGGTCTCCCACATTGAAGGTGGGTTCTTTACCAGCTGAGCTACCAGGGTACCAACTGAGCTACCAGGGAAGCCCTATCTATCAAAAAAGAATGGATAAAGAAGTTATATATAAATATATAACTTCTTTATACAGATATTCAGATACAGATATAAAACTCAGCCATAAAAAAAAGAATGAAATTAGTGCCACTTTCTACAACATGGATGGACCAAAGGGTATGATGCTAAGTGAAATAAGCCAGAAAAAGACAAATACTGTATCATTTCACTTATATGGGGTATCTATAAAAAACCAAGTGAATAAACATAATATAAACAGATATATTAGTATACGGAGAGAGCAAACTGGTGGTTGCCAGAGAGGAAGGCAGTGAGAGGAAGAAAGAAACAGGTGAAGGAGATTCAGTTCAGTTCAGTTCATTTCAGTTGCTCAGTCGTGCCCAACTCTTTGTGACCCCATGAACCTCAGCATGCCAGGCCTCCTTGTCCATCAGCAACTCCCAGAGTCCACCTAAACCCATGTCCATTGAGTTGGTGATGCCATCCAACCATCTCATCCTCTGTAGTCCCCTTCTCCTCCTGCCCTCAATCCCTCCCAGCATCAGGGTCTTTTCAAATGAGTCAGCTCTTCACATCAGGTAGCAAAAGTACTGGAGTTTCAGCTTCAACATCAGTCCTTTTAATGAACACCCAGGACTGATCTCCTTTAGGATGGACTGGCTGGATCTCCTTGCAGCCCAAGAGACTCTCAAGAGTCTTCTCCAACACCACAGTTCAAAAGCATTAAATCTGCGGTGCTCAGCTTTCTTTATAGTCCAACTCTCACATCCATACATGGCTACTGGAAAAACCAAAGCCTTGACTAGATGGACCTTTTTTGACAAAGTAATGTCTCTGCTTTTTAATATGCTGTCTAGGTTGGTCATAACTTTACTTCCAAGGAATGTCTTTTAATTTCATGGTTGCAATCAACATCTGCAGTGATTTTGGAGCCCCAAAAAATAAAAGTCTGACACTGTTTCCACTGTTTCCCCATCTATTTGCCATGAAGTGATAGGACCAGATGCCATGATCTTAGTTTTCTGAATATTGACCTTTAAGCCAACTTTTTCACTCTCTTCTTTCACTTTCATCAAGAGGCTCTTTAGTTCTTCTTTACTTTCTGCCATAAGGGTGGTGTCATCTGCATATCTGAAGTTATTGATATTTCTCCTAGCAATCTTGATTCCAGCTTGTGCTTCCTCCAGCCCAGAGTTTCTCATGATGTACTTTGCATATAAGTTAAATAAGCAGGGTGACAATATACAGCCTTGATGTACTCCTTTTCCTATTTGGAACCAGTCTGCTGTTCCATGTCCACTTCTAACTGTTGCTTCCTGACCTGCATACAGGTTTCTCAAGAGGCAGGTCAGGTGGTCTGGTATTCAGAGTTGCAAAATAAATGAGTCATGGGTATGAAGTGCAATCTGGGGAATAAAGTCAACAGCTATGTGATACCTTAGTATGGTAACATATTATAACTAGACTTATCCTTACACTTAAAAATGTATAGAAGTATCAGATCACTGTGTTGTGTAACGGAAATTAATATAGTTTTACAATGGCAACCCACTCCAGTACTCTTGCCTGGAAAATCCCATGGACGGAGGAGCGTAGTAGGCTACAGTCCATGGGGTCGCAAAGAGTCGGACACGACTGAGCGACTTCACTTCACTTCACTTTACAGGTCAATTATATTTCAAACACAAACTCATAGAAAAAGGGGTCAGATTTGTGGTTATCACAGTCAAAGGCAGGGGAAGGGAAAATCAGGTGATGGCATTCAAACGGCACAAACTTGCAATTATAAGATAAATAAGTACTAGGGAAATAATGTACAATACTGTAAATATAACTAACATTCTGCATGTTATACATGAAAGTTGTTAATAAGGGTAAATTCTAGGAGTTGTCATCACAAGGAAAAATATTCTTTTTCTTTCTTTAATCTTGTATCTGTATGAGATATGGATGTTCACTAAACTTACCGTGATAATCATTTCATGATATATGTAAGTCAAATCATTATGCTGTATACCTTAAAATTATAGTAATATATGTTAATTATATCTCAAACTGAAAGAAAAAAATATCTCTGAAATGTACTATGATTTTTCTTATGTTTCAACAACGTGTTGTCCTTATACCATGACTTAGCAGAAATAAGTAACACAACAAATAAAACAGACAAGACAAAATAACACAACAAATAAACACATTTGTGTTAACATTCGGCTTACTTTTCAATGCTATACATCCACCATCAGTCTCCCAATTATACAATTATATGTTTTATTTTTAATCTCTATGTATTATTTCTTTGGTCACATCTTCTGGAAGTATTCCTAGGTCTCCCCAAACAACAATTTCAAGAGCAGATTGCTTGCTGAATTGAATTTAGTACCTCTCTATTTTGTTCATTCTCTTCTCATAAGGTTTAGAGTAAATGGGATTCTCTATCCTATATTTCCCATGAAAAATGCAAAAATATGAATAGGCAAAAAGTGAGATTTGGCCTACATTTAGCTACGAAGTCATCCCATTTACAATAATGTATATTCAATGAGCTCAGTACATTTACTCAGTACTAGAGCTTCATAAGGGCTTCCCAGGTGGTACAAGCGGTAAAGAACATGTCTGTTAATGCAGGAGATGTAAGAGAGATATGGGTTCTATCCCTGGGATGTGAAGATCCCCTGGAGGAGGGCATGGCAACCCATTCCAGTATTCTCACCTGGAGAATCTCAAGGTCAAAGGATCCTGGCGGGCTACCGGTCAATAGGGTCACAAAGAGTCAGACACAACTGAAGTAACTTAGGACACATGCACGCAGGGTTTCACAAATCCAAGGTGTTGATCAGCAGCAGTACAGCCTCGTGTGAAGAGGCCAGGCTATACAGTCAGACAGCTGGCTCTTGTTTGAATTCAGATCTTGTGTGTGATAGTTCACTGACCTTAAGCAAGTTTTCTGACTATATTTCACTTCCCAACAATAAAACGAGGCTGGCAATAATAGTGCCAATATAATGAGATTGTAGTGGAGATCAAAAGGATAGTCCAAGTATATTGCTTAAAAAAGAATATGGCACATAGTAAACTCCTAATAAATGTCATCTTTTATTATTATTAATCACAATCCCTCTCTATCCACTGGTCTCTAATTCTTACCTAGAATGTTTAAAGTAAAAAGCCAACCACATGCTTCCCTGGTGGCTCAGCTGGTAAAGAATATGCCTGCAATGTGGAAGACCTGGATTAGACCCCTGGATTGGGAATATTCCCTGGAGAAGGGAACAGCTACACACCCCAGTATTCTGGCCTGGAGAATTCCGTGTACTGTATAGTCCATGGGGTCACAAAGAGTCAGTCACAACTGAGTGACTTTCATTCATGATACAGTACCTGAAATACAGAGGAGCAAGCACAGGAAGTTTGTTTCCTCTTGAACACAGTAGATCTGGTTCAACTATTGTTATATTATCTATATATTTTTTAACACCAAGAATTATAGGCTGTTGAGTAAACGTATTAAAACAACCTCTAAAACTTGTAGTTATCTCTTCCTATTAAAAAAGGACTGTGACACCCCAAACAAAGAGCATGTTATGTACACATTCTGAAAGTTTGGAAACAGTCTTACTGAAAACTGCAGGGTAATAAATAAGCCCAGAAAAGATTTGTAAGGCAGATATAACTTTCTCAGGTTGAAGCTTAATCACACATTCTCATTCTAAAAAGGAGAAATGATTCAGCACTCATGTAAACAAGCATTTTTTGACCTAAACATCAGAAAGTTTTATCGTAATAGTGGATGTTTTCATCTTAGCAAAATTGGGTGGCCAACTGGAGCATTACAAAACTGTTTTCAGTATTTGTTTGTGAAGAAATCAATTGAAGTAAATGCTCAAGCAAAAAGAGTCGTATATCAAGATGGTTTAGATACAAAACCATGTAAAATTTACTTGAACCACTAACAAATTCCATTGTATTTCAATGAAATTTATTAGTATTCACATAAGAATGTTTCTTAAAGGTTGATATTTTACATTCTTTTGCCATGCTTACAAATTTAGGAAAACAATACTACACAAATCATATAAAAATAAATCTGCCATTCTCACAAATATTTATTAACAAGAATATGAAGATTAATTTATCTGATTCAAGGATTTAAATTTTCATCTTTATAAATCCTAGATCCATGACTTCTTCAGTTTGAATGATTCACAGCAAATGTAACAAAACAGAACATAAATCACAATTTTCTGCACTGACAGGTAAAATGGGGAATCCATCAGTATTTCTTAACATTTTCTAAATTTGATTCATTCTTTAAGTTGCTAGGTTATTTTTATATTGATATTAGGCCTAAATCGTTTTTAAAAATCAAATAATGCTTTACTTATTCCATGCTTTCATTCCTAGTAACTGAAGAAAGCAACAGAACTTGTTTAAGAGTAATCTGAATACTTTTTTTAAACCTTGAAACAAGTATAAATTAACATTCAATGTGCAACCCTTACTTACCTTTTTAAAGAAACATTTTTTAAATAGTGTACTGTAGGGAGAGTGGATACATGTATGTGTATGGCTGAATCCCTTTGCTGTCCACCTGAAACTACCACAACATTTTTAATTGGCTATAAGTTTAAAAGAAAATAAAAAATAAAATAGCTAGAAATAAAATAAAGTGTATTATATTATATCTTGGTCTTCCCAGGTGGCACTAGTGGTAAAGAACCCACCTGCTAATGCAGGAGACATAAGAGGCAACTTCGATCCCTGGGTTGGGAAGATCCCCTGGAGGACAGCATGGCAAACCCACTCCAGTATGCTTGTCCCATGAACAGAGGAGCCTGGTGAGCTACAATCCATAGGGTCGCAAAGAGTCAGACATGAGTGAAGTGACTTAACAAAGCAGAGCACATTGTATCCTAAAAGCGAATCTTTAGTACTACAAAGTGTGGGTTGCCTCTACACTAATGAGGCAAGATTTATAAAGCAGGTGCTCATACACTGATTTGTGATGAAAATGGTCTACCTAACAATAAAAACACCCAAGTCCCCCACAAAAACAAGCCAGGGATCCTAATTTAGCAACTGCTGTTCAAAAGTATTTGAGGACAGCATTTATTAAAATCCAAGCAGCTTCCTCTTAGTTATCAGTAAAGCAAATATAAAATATGTGCTACAATATATATCTTGGTCTGATTTGGATTAGTCAGAAGGTATTCAGGGAAAAATGACCATTTGGGCCAGTTTCTGACATATGGAATATGGTACTCAGGATACATTTATTCTACCAGTGTTGTCTACTCAACCATAAACATGCTTTTGAAATAATCAAACAGTTGCTAAGATCACTTTCCATCAGCACTGTGGAAAATGTGCTGACTATAAAGCATTTTGGAATAACATTTTCTGCACCACAGGTGAAAACTTGGCTGGTTCTACAGGGTTCAGGCAGTTAAACTTTGGCATCTAGGACAAGTCTACCACAGGCAAGAGAGGTAACCGACAGCCTTCACATGTCAATATACTGATTTTCAATGCATGATTAACTCAGAATGACAAAAATCTGGATTAACCATGGTGGCTCAGACAGTAAAGAATCTGCCTGCAATGTGGGAGAGCCAGGTTCGAATCCTAGGTTGGGAAGATCCCCTGGAGAAAGGATGGTTATTACCCACGCCAGTATTCTTGCCTGGAGAATTCCATGGGCAAAGGAGCCTCGGGTTGCCAGTGGGTAGCAGTCCATGGGATCATAAACAGTTGGACACAACTGAGCAACTAATCACTTTTTTTCAAAAGTGTGAATGGTTATTTAATCACTGACTTGTATAAGTCAACTGAAAAAGATGAAAAACACATTCTTAATAACATCAAGGTGTATGCCTCTCCTACTATAGGGAATTAAATGCTCCCCCCAAAATTGACTAACTGTGGAAATGGTTAGGTGAATGAACCCAGTTGTGATTACCTTTTCAAATTCACTCTTCGGAACTTCCACCTGCACATCTTACTAGCCCCACTACTTAAGATTTTTCCGCATTATCTGACTATAAACATCTAGCCCATTCAAGAAGCTTTTCCTCACCTCCGGTTATTAGGTACGCCCAAGATATGATCTCACACTTTTATAGTGCTGTTCACAAATGTAACTGGATAATTGTCTGCTTAATTCTGTACTTAATGTCTCCCTCCTCCCTAGATGAGCAGCTATATAAAGGCAGTGACAGCCCCTCCCTTCTTCCCTGAGTACCAAATGCTGCTGGCCAGAGCCCACTAGACACAAATCCTCACACAGGTTGTTGATGACTGTTAACTGTGAACACAGCCAGCCTACAAAAAGTACGGGCATGAACAGAAGAGCAGCGTATCTATGTTCCCATCCTCAAAACAACTATCAACAGTGTGCCAATTTTTAAAAGATGTTTTTTAAAAAGAATTATTTTGAAACACCTAAAGTTTCATCCTATCTTATCTTGCTCCTTTCCAAAAGTGATCTCTTGCTTCAGCTGATATGTATTGGTTATCAAAACACAAGTCCATGTGCCTGATGCACACTGAGGTCAAACAATACCAAACTGTCAGTTTGAAAGAGTAAGGTTTATTGCAAGACCCTGAAAGCATGTGGGTGGCTTATGCTGTAAAACCCTCAAATTAACAGAAAACTCTCAGCAAAGCCCTTTTCTAGGAAAGGTGAAAGAGGGGTATGTTTAGTTGTTGGAAACTTCTTGGTATGAGATCCTTCATTCTTGAGGTCAGGTCTGTTCAGTTTAGTCATTCAGTTGTGTCCAACTCTTTGCCACCCCATGGACTGCAGCACACTAGGCTTCCCTGTCCATCACCAACTCCTGGAGCTTACTCAAACTCATGTCCATCGAGTTGGTAATGTCATCCAACCATCTCATCCTCTGTCATCCCCTTATCCTCCTGCCTTCAACCTTTCCCAGCATCAGGATCTTTTCCAATGAGTCAGTTCTTCGCATCAGGTGGCCAAAGTACTGGAGTTTCAGCTTCAGCATCAGTCCTAGCAATGAATATTCAGGACTGATTTCCTTTAGGATGGACTAGTGGATCTCCTTGCAGTCCAGGAGAGTGTTCTCCAACACCACAGTTCAAAAGCATCAATTCTGCGGTGCTCAGCTTTCTTTATAGTCCAACTCTCACATCCATACATGACTACTGGAAAAACCATAGCCTTGACTAGACAAACCTTTGTTGGCAAAGTAATGTCTCAGTTTTTTAATATGCTGTCTAGCTTGGTCATAACTTTTCTTCCAAGGAGCAAGTGTCTTTTAATTTCATGCCTGCAATCACCATCAGCAGTGATTCTGAAGCCCCCCAAAATAAAGTCTCTCACTGTTTCCATTGTTTCCCCATCTATTTGCCATGAAGGTATGGGACCAGAGGCCATGATCTTAGTTTTCTGAATGTTGAGCTTTAAGCCAACTTTTTCACTCTCTTCTTTTCACTTTCATCAAAAGGCTCTTTAGTTCTGCTTCACTTTCTGCTATAAAGGTGGTGTCATTTGCGTATCTGAGGTTATTGATATTTCTCCCGGCAATCTTGATTCCAGCTTGTGCTTCATCCAGCCTGGAAGTTTGCATGATGTACTCTCCATATAAGTTAAATAAGTAGGGTGACAATATACAGTCTTGATGTACTCCTTTTCCATTTTGGAACGAGTCTGTTGTTCCATGTCCAGTTCTAACTGTTGCTTCCCGACCTGCATACAGATTTCTCAGAGGCAGGTCAGGTGGTCTGGTATTCCCATCTCTTTTAGAATTTTCTAGTTTCTTGTGATCCAAACAGTCAAAGGCTTTGGTGTAGTCAATAAAGCAGAAGTACGTCTTTTTCTGGAAGTCTCTTGCTTTTACAATGATCCAATGGATGTTGGCAATTTGATCTCTGGTTCCTCTGCCTTTGCTAAGTTCAGCTTGAACATCTGGAAATTTTTGGTGAAGCCTCGCTTGGAGAATTTTGAGCATTACTTTATTAGCATGTGAGATGAGTGCAATTGTGTGGTAGTTTGAGCATTCTTTGGCATTGCCTTTCTTTGGGATTGGAATGAAAACTGACCTTTTCCAGTCCTGTGGCCACTGCTGAGTTTTCCAAATTTGCTGGCATATTGAGTGCAGCACTTTCACAGCATCATCTTTCAGGATTTGAAATAGCTCAGCTGGAATTCCATCACCTCCCCTAGCTTTGTTCATAGTGATGCTTCCTAAGGCATGATCAGGTAATTGTGCTGTGCTGTGCTTAGTTGCTCAGTTGTGTCTGACTCTTCACAATCCCATGGACTGTAGCCCACGAAGCTCCTCTGTCCTTGGGGATTCTCCAGGCTAGAACACTGGACTGGGTTGCAATGCCCTCCTCCAGGGATCTTCCCAACCCAGGGATCAAACCCAGGCCTCCCACATTCAAGGCAGATTCTTCACCATCTGAGCCACCAAGGAAGCCCACGAAAACTGCAGTAAGCAGCCTTTCCCTTCTCCAGGAGATCTTCCCAATTCAGGAATTGAACTAGGGTCTCCAGCAGGCGGATTCCTTACCAGCTGAGCTACCAGGGAAGCTCTGGTTAGGTAACTATGGTAACTAAATTCCTGTAAATCTCCACCAAAGGAATATTATTCTCCATTCTGATCAGAAAGGGCAGGATCTCCAGGCACAATTTTCAGCCTCCAAGGTCCAGGTCCTGTCGAAGTGGAAGCAGATCTCAGTTGACCACTCCCTCAGGGCCTCCCCAGATGCTGTCCAGTTGTCATGGCTGAGAGAGCCAGGTGCCAGGACCCAACGAGCCCTCAAACTCCTCAAGCCGCCCAGACAATGGGGGCAGGTCCCACAGACTATGACCAGGGTGACTGGACTGCCATTAGTTTGATTAGGTGGGGATGGGGGAGAGGGTCACTGCAAGCTCAAGGCCTGGGCCCAGCCAGTGGGCAGCCTTGTCAAGGGCTCTGGAGCCCTGATGTCACAGCCCCCAGCCTGTTCCCTGGCACCCCCAGCTCACCCCATGGCTGAGGCCAGGGATAACAGCACGCAGTAATGTCCACATGCAAAGGGCTGAGTGAGGCCATGCTCCATTACACAGAGACCCCATGTTTTACAGCAAATGATTTCCAGAACTTAACAGACACCTATGTATTTATTAGGAATGCAGACCATGGTTCAGCTAAACTGAAACTTACATAAATGGTGTACTCTATGTATTCATTTGCAGTTAGTATATTTTTAAGAATTATCTATGTTTTGCTCAGATGCTCAGAACAGTCCACACTTTTGCAACCCCATGGACCGTAGCCCACCAGGCTCCTCTGCCCATGGGTTTCTCCCGACAAGAATACTGGAGTGGGTTGTAATTTCCTCTTTCAGGGAATCTTCCCGATTCAGGAATTTAACCAGGGTCTCCTGCACTGGTAGGCAGATTCTTTACCACTAGCACCAACTGGGAAGCCCTTTATCTATGTTGGATACATATACATTAGAAAATTGCTTTATGTACAGGTGCTATTTTTTCTACATAATTATCCTGTATCCATTATTTTTCATGTTATTTTATTTTAACACCTTTATTTAGGTATAAAAGCACATATTCAAAGTGTACAATTTGTTGAATTGTGGCATATGTGAAACCATAACCACAAGCAACAGTATAAACATAGCCTTCACCTCCAAAACTTTTCTGCTTCTTTACAATTTCCTTCCTCTCTCCCATAGCTCAGCTGGTAAAGGATCCACCTGCAATGCAGGAGACCCCAGTTCAATTCCTGGGTCAGGAAGATCCCCTGGAAAAGGGAGAGGACACCCACTCCAGTATTCTTGGGCTTCCCTGGTGGTTCAGCTGGTAAAGGATCCACCTCCAACCCAGGAGACCTGTGTTCTATCCCTGGATTGGGAAGACACCCTGGAGAAGGGAACAGCTACCCACTCCAGTATTCTGGCCTGGAGAATTCCATGGACTGTATAGTCCATGGGGTCACAAAGAATCAAACACGACTGAGTGACTTTCACTCACTAACTACCACTTCCATCCTTGTCCCTTCTACCTAGATAATGATTGATATATTTTTCTGTCAGAAGCTACTTTACAATGTCTAGAATTTTATATTAATGGAAGCATACACTGTGTGCTCTTTTTTTCTGTTTTCTTTCATTCTACATAATTGACATCTATACATGCTGTTTGTATCCGAGTTCATACATTTTAAATGCTGAGTAAGATTTTATTTCTAGTCAAGGCTATGGTTTTTCCAGTGGTCATGTATGGATGTGAGAGTTGGACTGTGAAGAAAGCTGAGCACCGAAGAATTGATGCTTTTGAACTGTGGTGTTGGAGAAGACTCTTGAGAGTCCCTTGGACCACAAGGAGATCCAACCAGTCCATTCTGAAGGAGATCAGCCCTGGGATTTCTTTGGAAGGAATGATGCTAAAGCTGAAACTCCAGTACTTTGGCCACCTCATGTGAAGAGTTGACTCATTGGAGAAGACTCTGATGCTGGGAGGGATTGAGGGCAGGAGAAGGGGACAACAGAGGATGAGATGGCTGGATGGCATCACCGAATCAACGGATATGAGTTTGAGTGAACTCCTGGAGTTGGTGATGGACAGGGAGGCCTGGCGTGCTGCGATTTATGGGGTCGCAAAGAGTCAGACACGACTGAGTGACTGAACTGAACTGAAGATTTCATTACAGGCATGTACAACAATTTGTTTATCCATTCCCCTGTTGATACACATTAGACTGATTTCCAGTTTTGGCTATTAAAGAAAAGCTGTCATAAATATGCATTTGTAAGTCTTTGCATAGACATATGCTAAGTATATCTTTAAATTCTAAATAAACTGACAGACTGCTATTAATTGTTTCTTATCATTTTACTTTCCCAGCAGCAGTGGTTAAGAGTTCTAGTTGTTGCACTGAAACTTCTCACAAAAACACAGCATGATTACTTTTTAATTTTAGCTATTTGAGTAGTATATAACACATTGTGATTCTGATTGGCATGTCCATAATGATAAAAATGTTGAACTTATTTTCATGTGCTTATTTGTATACCTTTTTCAGTTCAGTTCAGTTGTGTCTCACTCATTGTGACCCCATGGAATGCAGTACACAAGGCTTCCCTATCCATCACCAACTCCCAGATCTTGCTCAAACTCATGTCCATCAAGTTGGTAATGCCATCCAACCATCTCATCCTCTATCATCCCCTTCTCCTCCTGCCTTCAATCTTTCCCAGCATCAGTATCTTTTCAAATGAGTCAGTTCTTCACATCAGGTGGCCAAAGTATTGGAGTTTCAGCTTTAGCATCAGTCCTTGCAACGAATATTCAGGACTGATTTCCTTTAGGATGGACTGGTTGGATCTCCTTGCAGTCCAAGGGACTCACAAGAGTTTTCTCCAACACCACAGTTCAAAAGCATTAATTCTGTGGTGCTCAGCTTTCTTTATAGTCCAACTCTCACATCCATACATGACTACTGAAAATCATAGCCTAGACTAGACGGACCTTTGTTGGCAAAGTAATGTCTCTACTTTTTAATATGCTGTCTAGGTTGG
Organism: Bubalus kerabau; assembly: GCF_029407905.1. Lineage (NCBI taxonomy): Eukaryota > Metazoa > Chordata > Mammalia > Artiodactyla > Bovidae > Bubalus > Bubalus kerabau. The sequence continues at coordinate 58,822,193 of NC_073634.1, forward strand.
TCATAGCATTTCTTCCAAGGAGCTAGGGTCTTTTAATTTCATGGCTTCAGTCACCATCTGCAGTGATTTTGGAGTCCAAGAAAATAAAATCTGTCACTGTTTCCATTTTTTCCCCATCTATTTGCCATGAAGTGATGGGACCGGATGTGAGAGTTGGACTACAAAAAAGCTGAGTGCCGAAGAATTGATGCGTTTGAACTGTGGTGTTGGAGAAGACTCTTGAGAGTCCCTTGGACTGCAAGGAGATCCAACCAGTCCATACTAAAGGAGATCAGTCCTGGGTGTTCACTGGAAGGACTAATGTTGAAACTGAAACTCCAATACTTTGGCCACCTGTTGAAAAGACCTGACTCATTGGAAAAGACCCTGATGCTGGGAAAGATTGAGGGCAGGAGGAGAAGGGGACGACAGAGGATGAGATGGTTGGATGGCATCACCAACTCAATGGACATGGGTTTGGGTGGACTCCAGGAGTTGGTGATGGACAGGGAGGCCTGGAGTGCTGCAGTTCATGGGGTCACAGAGTTGGACACGACTGAGCGACTGAACTGAACTGAACTGATGGGACCAGATGCCATGATCTTAGTTTTCTGAATGTTGAGCTTTAAGCCAACTTTTTCACTCTCCTCTTTCACTTTCATCAAGAGGCTCTTTAATTCTTCGCTTTCTGCCATAAGGGTGGTGTTATCTACATATCTGAGGTTATTGATATTTCACCCAGCAATCTTGATTCCAGCTTGTGCTTCTTCAAGCCCGGCATTTTCATGATGTACTCTGCATATAAGTTAAATAGGCAGGGTGACAATATACAGCCATGACGTACTCCTTTTCCTATTTGGAACCAGTCTGTTGTTCCATGTCCTGTTCTAACTGTTGCTTCCTAACCTGCATACAGGTTTCTCAAGAGGCAGGTCAGGTGGTCTGGTATTCCCGTCACTTTCAGAATTTTCCACAGTTTCTTGTGATCCACACCATCAAAAGCTTTGGCTTAGTCAATAAAGCAGAAATAGATGTTTTCTGGAACTCTCTTACTTTTTTGATGATGTAGCGGTTGTTGGCAATTTGATCTCTGGTTCCTCTGCCTTTTCTAAAACCAGCTTGAACATCTGGAAGTTCACGGTTCATGTACTGCTGAAGCCTCACTTGGAGAATTTTGAGCATTACTTTGCTAGCTTGTGAGATGAGTGCAATTGTGTGGTAGTTTGAGCATTCTTTGGCATTGCCTTTCTTTGGGATTGGGATAAAAATGGACCTTTTCCAGTCCTGTGGCCACTGCTGCATTTTCCAAATTTGCTGACATATTGATTACAGCACTTTCACAGCATCATCTTATAGGATTTGAAATAGCTCAACAGGAATATTTCAGCTTTAGTATGTCTGAAAAAAAGCTTTCTTTTGCCCTTCTTTTTATTTTTTATTTTTATTTTTATTTTTTTTTTAAAGCTCAAATCAGTTTATTTTATAAGACCAACTTATCCAGAGTGACTTATTCATGCCTCTGGAAAACATAAGCAAAATTTCCCAAGATTCCTTGATCAATGTCCTATCATTTAAGAGCATCCCAATACTATCAGTTTTCTGTAAATTAGGTATTTATGGGAAATCCATCTCTCAGTCCTCAAGTTTTGTTTCCCTGAGGGCATATGTTTAAGATTTTCTATTTTCTATTCTCTGCTTCCATTTCATTTTTTTTTCTTTTTTATTTTTAAACTTTACAATATTGTATTGGTTTTGCCAAATATCGAAATGAATCTGCCACAGGTATACATGTGTTCCCCATCCTGAACCCTCCTCCCTCCTCCCTCCCCATACCATCCCTCTGGGTCGTATTTTGGCTGGGTATAGAAGTCTATGTTCTTTTTTTTCTTTTATCACTTGAAAGACATTATTGTTCTATCTTCTTTTTTACTGTTCCAGATGGGAAATATGCTGTCATATTTATCTTTGTTACACTGCATATAACATTTCTTTATTTTCTCTATGCTTTGTCATCTGTTCATGTCATCTCTGTTATGCTTTGTCATTATGAAAAGTTTCTGTTGCTGTGTTCTAAAGTTCATTAATCTTTTTGTGTCATCTCTAATTGGCCACTAATACTATTCAATGTATTTTTCATCTCATTTATTATAGTTCTTATTTCTAGAAGCTAGTTTGCATCTTTATAATTTTTTTGGTATCTCTATCTATTCAAGCATCTGAAATACAGAGTTGATTGATTGTTTTCTTTGTCCTAAATATAGGTCATGCTTTCTACCTCTTTTCTCACGGTGTAATTTGTGATGAGATTCCAGACACTGTGCATTCTACTTTGTTGGGTGCTGATTAGTTTTGTATTTCTATATGTGTTCTTGAGCTTTGTACTGGGACACAGGTAAGTTGGTTGCAAAAAATTAAGCCTTTTGGATCTTGCTCTCAAAACTTATTAGGCAATATCAAAGTGTTGACAAATCTAGAGTTAATTACTCCTTAATACTGAGGTAAATCCCTCTTGAGTCCTGAAACCAGTGTCTCATAATTCATGAGATTTATCTAATCTCACTAGCATAAACTGGTATTATCACTGAATGTGTGTGAGTACCAAACACACTTCCAATTCTTTTAGTGATTCTTTACCAGCTTCAGGTCTTTTCCTCACATGTGTATACTCAACAGCACTTGGCTGATTACAAGTGGGGAACTCTCTGAAGATCTCCAGAATTCTGTCTTACACTCTCTTCTCCAGTATCCTGTCCTGCACATGCTAGGTACCTCAGTTTGCCCATAATCACATCTTGGTTTCCTCAACTCAGCAAGTCCACCAGTGTATGATGACAATCATGTGTCTCCACTGTGCCCTGAAAACTCTGCCAATGTAGAAATATGGGCAATATTATGGCTCATCTCTTTTACTGCCCACCTCTCAAGGATCACTGTACATTGATGTCTAACTGCTATTGTCTTATAAACTGCTGTCGCACATAATTTAACACAGGAGCTAAATCTGGTCTCCCTTACTGCATCTTAAACAGGAGTAGTAATCCCCACTGGGTAAGCCTCTTCTTCTTCCAAATGAGAACAGGGTTAATTTTCACTATAAAAATGGTGTTGCAACCAACATGCCTATATGGCTCTTGTCTCCAGGGTATATAACTAGGAATTGAATTTTAGTATCACACATACTAAAGATGTATACAGGTACATCTTTATTGAAAAATTATTCTCAAACTCAGCTGCTCCAATCCGTATTGCTACCAATAACTTATGGTAATTAGAGTTCCCACGTATAACATTCCACCTATAGTACAGTTTTATTAGTTTATACTACTCTGCAATTTGCATTGCCCAGATTATCAGTTAGTTTAATATATATTGGAATTTGTTCCTTAGAAAGTTGCCTGTTCAAAAGCTTAGCCCATTTTTTAATTGAAGTATAGTTAATTTACTTAGTTTCAGGTGTACAACAAAGTGATTCAGTTTATATTATATATATAATTATATAAGGAGCCTATATATATATATAGGCTTTCCTGATGCCTCAGACAGTATATACATATAAATAAATACTCTTTTCCAGATTATTTTTCATTATCACCATACTTATGCACAGTCACTAAGCCATATCTGACACTATGTGACCCTACAGACAGCTGCCCTCTAGGCTCCTCTGCCCATGAGGCTTCCCAGGCAAGAATACTGGAGTGGGTTATCATTTCCTTCTCTAAGGGATCTTCCAAACCCAGGGATTAAACCTGTCTCTTCTGCATTGGCAAGTATGTTCTTTATCACTGAGCCACCAGGGAAGCCCATTTTTCACTACAGGTTACTACAAAATATTGAATATAGTTCACTGTACTTTATAATATGTTCTTGTTGGTTATCTATTTTATATATAGTGGTGTGTATATGTTAATCCTAAACTCCTAACTTATCTTTCCCTCCCCCACCCCTGCTATACATAAATTTATTTTCTATGTCTGTGAGTCTATTTATGTTTTGTAAATAAGTTCTCTGTATAATTCTTTTAGATTCTACATATAAGTCATATCATATGGTATTTGTCTTTCTGTCTTCACTTAATATGAAAATCTCTAGGTCCATCAATGGTGCTGCACATGGCATTATTTTATCCTTTTTCATGGCTGAGTAATACACACACACCACATCTTCTTTATCCTTGCATCCTTCAATGGACATTTAGACTGCTTCTGTGTCTTGGCTATTATAAACAGCGATGCTATAAACATAAAGGTGAATGTATCTTTTTTTTTTTATTCCTTTCATTTCTTTTATTTTCTTTACTTTTTCCTTTTTACATTTTTTAGATTCCAAATAATACAGGAAACATTCTCATTGTTAATAAAAACATTCAAGATAAAACATATGTCACCCTTGACTCCCGCCCAAACCTACTCCTCTTTTTTTTTTTTCTTTTTGCATTACAGTTTTATCCATATATATACCTAGGAATCAGATTGCAGGATCATATAGTAACTCAATTTTTACTTTTTAAGGAACATCCATACTGTTTTCCATAGTGGCTCCAGCAATTTACCTTCCCAACAAGAGTGTACGAGGGTTCACTTTTCCTAAAGGATGATTCTTAAAGCACTCATTGCTTCCATGCATGGTTATTTGGAATTCTTAATATAAGATGAGTAATAAGACATTGTGAGTTATGTTTTTAAAATTTCTACCTCTAGCACACAGAATCCAGAGGGCACAAACTCAGTAGCTGGGGTGTGCAGCCTTAGTTGCCTGAAGCCACATGAAATCTCAGTTCCCTGACCAGGGATCAAATCCACATTGGAAGGTGGGCTCTCAACCACTGGAACAACAGAGAAATCTCCCATTTAGTTTTTAAATTGAATTTTTTGTCATTTAGAAGTTTTAAATTTTAAAATAGTTGAATACATCATTTTCTCTTTTTATAATCTATGTTTATCTTGTATAGTAACTTCTTCTCTAATTTGGGATTTGAAGTCTATCTTCTAAATTTTCTCTAAAATGTTTACTTTCATAAATAATAAAAATGTTTCAATAAACATTATGGTGCATACAACTACCTGAATTAGTGTCCATTTAACAGATTAACTGTGGCTCAGATCATGAGCTCCTTATTGCAAATTTCAGGCTTAAAGTGTGGGAAGTAGGGAAAGCCACTAGGCCATTCAGATATGACCTAAATCAAATCCCTATTATTTATACAGTGGAGGTGAAGAATAGATTCAGTGGATTAGATCTGGTTGACAAAGTGACTAAGGAAATATGGATGGAAGTTTGTAACACTGTAGAGAAGGCAATGATCAAAAGAATCCCGAAGAAAAGGCAATGCAAGAAAGCAAAGTGGTTGTCTAAGGAGGCCTTACAAATATATGAGGAAAGAAGAAGAAGCAAAAATAAAGATATATGCTATTGAATGCAGAGTTCTAGAGAACAGCAAAGAGGGATAAGAAGGTCTTCTTTAATGAACAATGCAGAGAAACAGAGGAAGACAATAGAATGAGTTAGACTAGAGATCTCTTCAAGAAAATTGAAGAGACTGAGGAAATATTTCATGCAAGGGTGGGCATGATAAAAGACAGAAGCAGTAAGGACCAAACAGAAGCAGAAGAGATTAAGAAGAGGTGGCAGGAATACACAGAAGAACTGTACATAAAAGGTCTTAATGAACCACAATAGTGTGGTCACTCACCTGGAGCCAGATATCCAGAAGTGTGAAGTCAAGGCGGCTTTAGGAAGCATTACTATGAACAAAACTAGTGGAAGTGATGGAATTCCAGTTGAGCTATTTAAAATCGCCAGAGGTGATGCAGTTAAAGTGCTGCACTCAATATGTCAGCAAATTTTGAAAACTCAGCAGTGGACACAGGACTGGAATATGTCCGGTTTCATTTCAATCCCAAAGAAGGTCAATGCTCAAGAATGTTCAAACTACCATACAACTGTGCTCATTTCACATGCCAGCAAGATTATGCTCAAAATCTTCCAAGCTAGGTTCCAGCACTATGTGAACAGAGAACTTACAGATGGATAGCTGGGTTTCAAGAGAAAGAGGAACCACAGATCAAATTGCCAACTTTTGTAGGATCATGGAGAAAGCAAGAGAGTTCCACAAAAAAACATCTACTTCTTCTTCAATAGCTACACTGAAGCCTTTGACTATGTGGATAATTTAAAAAAAACTGTGAAAATTCTTAAAGAAACCAAACCACCTTACCAGTCTCCACAGAAACCTGTATGCAGGTCAAGAAGTAATAGTCAGAACCAGACATGGAACAATGTTCTGGTTCAAAATTGGGAATGCAGTACGACAAGGCAGTATATTGTCACCCTACTTATTTAACTTACATGCAGAGTACATGCAAAATGCCAGGCTAGCTGAATACTAGCTGGAACCAAGATGTCAGGAAAAATAACAACTTCAGAGATGCATATGATACTGCTCCATGGCAGAAAGTGAAGAGGAACTAGAGTCTCTTGATGAAGCTGAAAGAGGAAAGAGAAAATGCTGGCAGAAAACTAAGATCAGGGACACCAATCCCATTACTCCATGGCAAATAGAAGAGGAAAAACTGGAAACAGTGTCAGATTTTAGCATCCTAGGCTCCATCTTCCTGTAGCCATGAAATTTAAAAATGCTTGCTTCTCTGAAGGAAAGCTATGACAAACCTAGACAGTATTAGCAGAGACATCACTTTGCCGACAAAGTCTGCAGAGTCACCTGAATAAACTATGGTTTTTCCAGTAGTCACATACAGAAGTGAGAGTTGAACTTAAAGAAGGCTGAGAGCCAAAGAACTGAGGCTTTTGAATTATGATGTTGGAGAAGATTCTTGAGAGTCCCTTGAACTGCAAGGAGATCAAATCAGTCAATCCTGAAGGAAATCGACCCTGAATGTTTACTGGAAGAACTAATGATGAAGCTGATGCTCCAATACTTTGGGCACCTGATGCAAAGAGTCAATCAGTGGGAAAGACCCTGAAGATAAGAAAGACTGAAGGCAGAAGGAGAAGGGGGCAGCAAAGAATAAGGTGCTTAGGTAGCATGACCAACTCAGTGGACATGAATCTGAGCAAACTCTGGGAGATAGTGAAGGACAGAGAAGCCTGGCGTGCTGCAGTACATGGGGTTACAAAGAGTGGGACATGACTCAGCGACTGAACAACAACAGGGAATAAGATCGCACATGCCACAACCAGTTTCTCTGGTGGCTCAAGTGGTAAAGAATCTCCTTGCAATGCAGGAGACAGGAGACTCAGGTTTGATCACTGGGTCAGGAAGATCCCCTGGAGTAGGAAATAGCACCCCACTCCAGTACTGTTGCCTGGAAAATCTCATGGACAGAGGGGCCTGGTGGGCTACAGTCCATGGGGTCCCAAAGAGTTAGAAAGGACTGAGCAACTAACACACTTTGCCACAACCAAGAGTTTACATACTGTAACTAAAGATCCTGCATGCCATAGCAAAGATCAAAGATCCAGAATGTTGCAATTAAGACTTGTACAGCCAAATTAATTACTTAAGTTATATAAAAAACAAACCAAACAAATAAATATAACAAAATGGAAACAGACTTACAAAGAACATACCACTAGTTTCCAAATTGGACAGAGGTAGAGGGATAAGCAAAATAGGTAAAGGGGCCTAAGAGTTACAAACCATCAGTTATAAAATAAGCCACAGGAATGTTTTGTACAGCATAGGGAATGTAGTTGATAATATTTTAGCAATTTTCTATGGCGCATGATACATAAAAATTTGAATCACTATGCTGTACACCTTTAACTAACATAATATTGTAAGTCAACTATAATTTTAAAATTTAAAATAAAACAAAACATTTACTTTTTGCATTGTCTTTAATCCATCTGCAATCAATTTTTGATATGTTGTGGATCTATATTATCTTTTTTTCCATAAGAATAGCCAAAAGTCCCAGCATCGTTTACTCAAGCACTTTTCCATACTATGTAATGTCCCTCATTTATATATATATATATATATAAACATTCCTTGGCTTTCTTTTGTTCAGTTAGTCTGTTGTCTTCACTAATACCTCACTGCCTTCACTACTAAAGATGTAAAATAAAGTTCCATTACTGGAAAAGCAAATTTTGACTACATGGGGCATTTTTACTTCTATGGGAATTTCAGATTCATATCATCACATTCTAAGAACAATTTGTTTGGATTTTTAGTGAAACAACTTTAAATTTGTGGATTAACCTTTGAAGAACAGATATAATTACCATACTTATTTCTTTCATTCAAAAATATTATATACATTTCTTGTTTCTTTAGCTATTCTTTTATGTTTTTGAATAAAGTTTTATATCTTTTTTCATGAAGATCTTATAAAATGTTTACTACATTTATTAATAGTCTTCAGTTATTTGTTTTAGGTACAGAGAGTGCTGCTGTTATTTATATGTTGGTCTAATATCCAGCAACCTTAATTTTCTCTAATAATTAGTTATTAGCTTGGCCATGTTTTTTAATTTTAAGAAAACTGCTATCAGTTTTCATTATTTGCTTTGAATTCTTATAACTTTTGTATTTTTCACGTCTCAATATCGTGGGCAGGATCTTGAGTCAGTGGTAAGTAAAATTAGTGATAATGGGCTTCACTTTCTCCCAATTCCAAGGAAAAATTGTCCTGCCTTTATAGTTGTGTTATTTGATATAGATGTTTAGTTGATCCTCTTTATTACACAACTATTGTTTTCCCTTTTTACTCATGAATAGGCATTGAATTTAAATAGTTGCTTTTATTAAATGGCTAATAAGATGATTGTCATTTCAAACACTATTTGATTGTGATGAATTATTGGTATTTATGAAACCAAATCAATCTTGAATTCCTGAAATAAACTCTACATGGTCATTATCCTTCATTTTTTTACATATAACTATGTCTATTTATGCAGTATATTTTTAATTAGAATTGTATTATACACAGTATTTACTCTTTGAGAGTTTCCACGCCATGGGGAAGATTTTTGTATCTAGCTACATAGCTGAAATATTTGCATTTTATTAGCAGCCTGCTTTTCAGTGTCCAGTGTCAAACACTTTTGCTCTGTTAAATAATATGGTACTTATCTGGTAATGAATATTTATACTAATCAATGCCAAGCTTCACCTAGATACTCTTGAACTGCTGCTGCTGCTGCTGCTGCTGCTAAGTCACTTCAGTGGTGTCCGACTCTGTGTGACCCCATAGATGGCAGCCCAGCAGGCTCCATGGTCCCTGGGATTCTCCAAGCAAGAACACTGGAGTGGGTTGCCATTTCCTTCTCCAATGCATGTAAGTGAAAAGTAAAAGTGAAGTCGCTCAGTCATGTCCGACCCTTGGCAACCCAATGGACCGCAGCCTTTCAGGATCCTCCATCGATGGGATTTTCCAGGCAGGAGACCTGGAGTGGGGTGCCATTGCCTTCTCCGACTCTTGAACTACTTCTTCCCAACTTTGTGGCTTTAGAAGCTTTTGCATCTAACAGCTGACAACAGTACAAGATGGTTCCCTTTTCTCCACATCCTCTCCAATATTTATTGTTTATAGATTTTTAAAAGACACCACTCAGAATGGGAGAAAATAACTGCAAATGAAACAACTGACAAAGGATTAATCTCCAGAATATATAAGCAGTTCTTACAGCTCAGTATCAAAAAAAGAAACAGCCCAATCAACATATGGGCAGAAGACCTAAACAGACACTTCTTCAAAGAAGACATACAGATGGCCAATAAACACATGAAAAGATGCTCAACATCACTAATTACTGCTGCTGCTGCTAAATTGCTTCAGTCGTGTCCGACTCCGTGCAACCCCATAGACAGCAGCCCACCAGGCTCCTCTGTCCCTGGGACTCTCCAGGCAAGAATACTGGAGTGGATTGCCATTTCCTTCTCCAATGCATGAAAATGACAAGTGAGAGTGAAGTCGCTACAGTCGACCCCATGGACTGTAGGCTCCTCCGTCCATGGGATCTTCCAGGCAAGAGTACCAGAGTGGGTTGCCATTTCTTCCCCCTAGAGAAATGCAAATCAAAGCTACGATGTGGTTATCACCTCACACCAGTCAGAATGTCCATCTTCATCTAAATTTCGAAAGTAACACAAAATCAGTCTAATTTATCTGTCACACTAATGCCTCTTGAGATATGTTGAGAAACAGATCACTTTCCTCAGTCTTCCTGCTTCACTCCCTGAAGTTTTCTTATGTCCAGGCCAAAACATTCTTAAATCCTTCAACTGTTCCTCAGAAGACATGGTTAGGAATTCAATTAACATCTCTTTAACATCTAGTCAGCCAGATTCTAAAAAGGATGCTTTTTTAAAAGTCAAAGGAAAAAGGGCAAAGGACATTTTCCTGGAGTAAAAGGAAAATTCACTGCCTAAAATACTTCAAAAATTCTAAAATATCTTACTTAAAACTTCTCAGATTTCTCTAAATTGATTTTCTGTCTCCTATATATACACACTTTCTATTTCCACCATTTCTGACAATATATTTTGAAAATTTATTTAAGAATGCTGGAGGAGGGTATTCAGTTCAAAGATATAATTCCATGAAGCGATGATGTCTAAAACATTATTACAGATAAAATCACATTAAATTTCCTAAGATTAACATGTCCCAGAAAATCTTTTGGTAATCAAATAAAATGAAATTTAGTCCTGTGCATTATTTATTCATAAACATATTATCATGAGCAGATTTATTTTGTCAATGTTATACGGACAGCAGCATACTAAATATTTATTCATACTTTTGTATTTATATCCTTAATATTTATAGACTTATTTTGCTCATAATCTTGATACACTTTAAAAAATATTTTAAACACAGACTAGCCAACTCGATACTTTAAAAAAAAATAAAATAAGGGGACTGATACATCCAACTTCAAGACTTATTATAAATCTAGAGTTATCAAGATAGTGTAGTATTGATAAAAGAATAAACAAACATATAAATGGAACAGAATAAGAAGGCCAGAAATAGACTCCCACAAATATATCAACTGATCTTTGATAAAGGAATGAAAGTAATGCAGTAGAGCAAAGACAGTCACTTCAAGGACTGGTGCTGAAACAACTGGACATTCACATGCAAAAAAAGAAAAGAAAATGAATCTAGACACAGACTCCGCACCCTTCACAAAAACTAACTCACAGTGAATAGCAGACCTAACCATAGAATGCTGCATGCTCAGTCATGTCCGACTCTTTGCAACCCCATGGACTGTAGCCCGCCAGGCTCCTCTGTCCTGGATTCTCCAGACAAGAATAATGGAGTGCATTGCCTTGCCCTCCTCCAGGGGAACTTTCCGATTCAGGGATTGAACCCAGGTCTACTGCATTGCAGGCAGATTCTTACCACCTGTGCCAGCAGGGAAGTCCAAACAGAATACGAAACAAAAAACTACTAGAAGATAACAGAGGAGTAAACCAAGATAACCTTGGATACAGTGATGACTTCTTAGATAAAACACCAAAGGCATGATCCATGAAAGATAAGGATAAACAAGATGATCTTCACTAAAGTTAAGAAATTCTGACTGGGAACTCATTGAGAAGACAAGTCATAGACTGGGAAAAAACATTTGCAAAAGGTACATCCTATAAAGAACTATTATCCAAAATATACAAAGAACATTTCAAACTCAATAATAAAGAAATGAACAACCCAATTAAAATACATGCCAGAGACTTTACAGATACCACAGAAAACATATACATGGTAAAGAGGCATATGAAAAGATGCTTCAAAACATGTATCATTGGTAAAATGAAATTAAAACAACAATAAGATGGTACTACACTCCTATTAAGATGGCCAAATTTTGAACACTGACATCAAATGCTGGTGAGGACATAAAACAATAGGAACTCTTTTACTCGTTGCTGGTGAGAATGCAAAATGGTACAGCCACTTGGTACACCACTTTGGATAACAGTCTGGCAGTTTCTTACAAAACTAAACATACTCTTATCATCTGATCTAGCCATCAAAATCCTTGCTATATACCCTAGCTTATATCACCACACACACACACACCAAAAAAAAAAAAAAAAAACTGTACAGAAATGTTAATGGAAATTTTAATCTGAGCTGCCAGAAACTGACTGAATCAAGGTGTCTTTTAATAGGTGAAATAACTGTCTTGTCAATAAAATACTATTTTTACTTGTCAATAAAATACTATTCAACACCAAAAAGAACTGAGTTATCGAGCCATGAAAACATATGAAGGAACGTTAAATACATATTACCAAGTCAAAGAATCCCATCTGAAAAAGTCCACATTTTGTATGATTCCAACTATATAACATTACAGAAGAGGAAAAACTATGGAGACCATAAAAGCATTATGCAGGAGAGAGGTTATGGGATTTAGGGGGAAGGGAGGATTTCATAAAATAGGTGGAGCACAGAACATTTTTAGGGCAGTGAAACTCTTGTATGATACAATAGTGGTGGGTATATATCATTACATTTATGTGCAAATCCATATATAACACCAACGTGAATATACAGCGCCAAGAATAAACCCTAATGCAAACTATGGACTTTGGTGATGACGACGTGTCAGGGTAGTTTTCTCAGTTATAACAAATGTACCCCTCTGTTGGGGGATGTTGATAATGAAGAAGGTTGTGTGGGGGGTACGGGATATAAGAAAAATGTATGTACCTTCTGCTCACTTTTGATCAAAATCACTTTAAAAATAAAGTTTATTTATTAAAAAAAATTCAGATGATCTTGTGATGGAAGAGATATAAAGTTGACCTAAGGCCCTAGTGTCCTGTTTTTAAAACTAACTTGGCTCAGTTCCCATTCTTGCACATTTTCTCTATGTGGACCTCTCTAAGGAGCATCTTCTCACACAAAGAACTGCATATATATACATATATATGTACACACAAATGCAATTTATTTTATGAATATTTAATATTATTTCTAACTGGCCCATCATATATCAGAGGCCCCATAAGCATAACAGTAAAGCCTTCTGCCTCTTTAGGGAAAGCAGGGCTGCCCACCTCCCCTTTACAAACACTGAGCAGAGTGATTCTCATGATCCTCTGAGATATAAATTCCCTAGTATCCTTCAAGAAACAAGAACAATGCTCAACAAGTCTGTAAAACACTACTTTGGCGTTTCTTTGTTTACTTGTTTTCTGCAAGAAAAGCCTTGGAGAAAAGCAGAGCACTGAAAGGTTTTTGCATTGGAGACTGGCTGTAGGTCAAGGATGTTTTCTGTGCAGCTTAGAGCAGGTTAGAGAGAACATAGCTTGAGCTCAGGGCTCTTTGCCTGATTTATAGAGAGATAGGAAAGTATCTGACTTTTTAGTATCATTACTTAGCAGAAATATGCAAAGCAGCTGCAAGGAAAGGTCCTTTTCTTTCTTCTCTGGATGCTCTCTGACATTTGTACTACTTTCTTGCTCACAAGGTAGCCCTTTCCTTTTTGTTGCCATCTCTTTCCTGTCATTCTTCAGGCATACTGGTCAGCGGCACTTCAACGGCATCTTTTCCTTCCTTTTCCAGTGCCACTGCCCATTGTTCTCTTACCCAAGGATCTATTTCTTCAAGCTTTCTTCCTTTTTTCTTCATGTGGAACCCATATCATTTGATCTGCTGACAGTTTTCTTTCTTCTTTTGATACTCTCTTTTCCACCATTTTTCCTACCTTTACTCTGAGTTACAAAGATATGCTATCTCCTTCATAAACATCTTAGTTCTAAAATTCATTTAAACATTCACTAAATGTCTACTAAGTTCCAGGAAGTGTTTCTGGTGTTAGGAATACAGGAATACACAGAGCCCTTTGGGAATTTAAATAGTTCCCAGCCAGTGTGATAACTACCACCTATAAAACACTATGAAAAGTAAAAGAGAGTAAATCAATGTTTACAATTTATGAATGATTTGTGAAAGACTTCCCCAAAAAGAATAACTTGGCTTGGTCTGGAAGAATAAATAAAAGGTTGCCAGAGAATAGAAATAGGTTCTAGCACAGTCAACAGAGAAGGCAATGGCACCCCACTCCAGTACTCTTGCCTGGAAAATCCCATGGATGGAGGAGCCTGGTAGGCTGCAGTCCATGGGGTTGTGAAGAGTCGGACACGACTGAGTGACTTCACTTTCACTTTTCACTTTCATGCATTGGACAAAGAAATGGTAACCCACTCCAGTGTTCTTGCCTGGAGAATCCCAGGGGGAGCCTGGTGGGCTGCCGTCTATGGGGTCGCACCAAGTCGGACACGACTGAAGCAACTTAGCAGCAGCAGCAGCACAGTCAAGGACAACAAAATAGGGAAGAACAAATCTGACTCCACATTAGACCTGTTTCTTTCACTTTAACTTTTGTATTCTATGGCTTTTGCTTCCAGTTAAGAATGTTGCCTAAAGCCTGAAATACACAGGGGAGCCCATTCTCAAGGCTCTGATTTTTAAGGCTATAATGAGTTTCCATTCATATAG